>NC_140123.1:198928459-200377787 GCF_964035555.1 Netta rufina
TCAGAAACATAAAGCAAACCTAATTTTGTTCTGGTGGGGCTTCTCCTGAGTTCTGCTACAGAAGAACTCAGCAAAGTGCCACATTGTTAGTAATAGAATAAAATAAATTGTTTCTGAACCAAAGATGCATTCAGCAATCACTGGATTATGTGCTAGTCGAAGTGCTAGCAGACAATAAAACATGACTCTAAACAATTGCTTCAGCCTTATCTTTCAGAAAATCATAAAGTCAAAATGCAGTTTCCTGAAAACAAATAGAGAATGCATTTATAGCAAAACGTACCATTTAGTGAATAAGATACACAGTCAGCCATAACCCCAACTAAGTATCAGACACCATTTGAAGTAAATCTGTGGGTCGCTTATAAGCATACTGAACCAAAATATTTAGGTTACCACTTGAAAGGGTCCCTCTGCTGAGATTCATCCATGAAAGTTGGAAGCCTAGTCCTGCAAATATGTTTGTGTTTGTCTATAAATATTCCAGCATTTCCTGTAATTAGTGTTGCTTGATACTCCATGTTTTAGGATCTTTTATTAGTTGCTCATAACTTTCCTAATAATTTTTATTAGGATTTTTTCCATGCTAGTTCTCTCCAGGATGGTCCAGAATTCATTTGTTTAAACTAAAACTGCTAAGATTTTCTTGACAATACTCCTGTTCAATATTAGAAAAAAAAAAAGTAATAATAATATAGGGACAAATATGCTCATCTAGCTCTTGGTTTCTTGGGACAATTATTTATTTATTTATTTATTTATTTATTTATTTTGATTAGTTGTTTGACTGGTTTAGGTTTTGCTTTTCTGTTACTGTTCTGAACCCCAAACTCATTACTGATCATTTGGAAGAGTTAAGCTTTCTGAATAACCTTTAGAAACATGTAAGCAATTGCTCTTGTCAGCAGAGATAATGGTTAAATTTGATCCTCAATGCTGTATCCAGGCCTACCACATACTCACAGAGTTGTGCATGTACGTGTAAATACACATGCAAGTAGACTTCCAAACAAATACACTGCTGTATATATGCAAATGTTTTCTTCGGACTACATTCAGTAGAAGAAGCTTTGTCTGGAAAGATGCAGCTGCTACTTGCCATGGATTTGTTGATACACCAGAGCTCTTTGGCTTTGCTCCACTGATGCAGAGAATCACAAATGCAGCTCAGAGCAGTTTACAGATGCTTTCCATCATCTGAGATGCACCACGTAGAAAGCTCATACAAGCAGATCTGGTCTTATCTTTATTTTCAGACATTTACAACCCTGCTCAGTCTGTCCTTTCTGTTGATTATCCTTACGTAAACGGTCTTTAGATTTTAGATGATGAGACAGATTTGCACGGTGATTTTTCCCTCTGGAGTACAAGTCTCCTTGGAACACTCTTAGGTGAAATTATCCTACTCCACAAAATATTATAAAGCATTTTCAAATCAGTATTTTATTACTAAAAATTGGCATTTCTTCTGATAATTCCCAGGAGGAATTAACAGCAAACTCAGAAAAACTAGGTATGGTAATCATGAGGAAGAGCAGTATTAACTAAGTTTGGAGACTGAATTATAGCCTTCAGTCATCTAAGTTTGCACCTAAATCATGAAAAACGTGGGATAGGTAATAGATATCTAAATAGAATCTATTTAGCTCTTCACTTTGAGAATTATTAAGAGTTTGATTTATTAGCACACTGAGAGCATATTTGGTAGAGAAAATGTTGCCTAAGTATTATTGTGTGCAGCTTTAATGTCACCAGCCCACACTAATATCCAACAGCTGAATGACACCCTGCTTTTGTATAATCTGGGAATTGCCAAAGTTTTGAAATAAGGAAATGCTAGATAATAAAAGATATTCACTTGGTATCCTTTATGACATTAAACTGTTTAGAACTTGAAATTCTGAGAACTGTGATTTAAGTCTCCCTATTTTATGAAATTTGAAGTAATGTTCTGTTTAAAGATTGAAATGATTATTGAAAGGAATCGGTTGAAATGAAAAATTAGCATTTTCTATTGTTACATTGCTCTTTGCAGTTGAATGAATTCTCCTGTCCTTTGGATCAGTGTAAGTCAAAACTATCTGCAGATGATGGTGTGCTATATAATGAGACTGAGAACAGAATCCAGTCAAAACAGGTTCAGACAACTACTACTGAGCTATTAGTGCATCAGACTAGGAAGCACCTAGCTTTTTCTAGCTTTTTTTTCTTTTCTCCAGTATCTTGTTCTCAATAAAACACGGTATATTGATGATAAAAATACAGTTATCTGTTTTGTTATCCTAAAGCTTCACAAAACTGTCATCAGACAGTTCAACTTTCATAGATAATAATTGTGTGATCATAAAAGCTAAACTTGGCAAAGAACTCAGGAAGCTAAAAAACGTACAAACTAACTTTGAGCTTTTGAGCAAAAACATAACAGTGCACTGTTCTGTCCATACCTTCATACTAAGTTACAGCAATTCAGAGACTTACATGCTGTGTAATTCAAACACTCATCCAATTCGAACATCTACAGAAAAGGAAAAAAAAAAAATAAAAAAAAAAATCTCATATTTAAGAACATTGCAGTTGAAAGAGTTAGACTTAATTAGCACTAAGTATATATCATAAAGGTAGCTAAAGGGAATATGTTGACTTAACGTTTATAATAGTTTCATCCCATATTGCACATCTTTCAGTTCCTCTCTTTTCAATTCCTCTAGGCTAATTGCTGTACAAACATACTGAAAGTCGTTGAGTAGCATTTCTAAATATGACTGCAACTGAATAACTTGCAGCCCAGTGTTACCACAAAACTTTGGGCCAAGCATTAGAACCGGTTTTAGTACTCATTGAGCTCTAGAAATTTTGCTCTAGGCATCCTGCTGTAACATTGAAGCTTATAGGGCTGAATATGCCATCATTCCCAGAGTTTGTGACTTATTTAGCTGCCTGCTTTTTTAAACCTTCCCAGTGCGCTGTATATCTGAGTTATGGCTTGAAGCCATGAGACGGGCTCCCAGGGTCTGAGAGACAGGAAAAACAAACAAACAACAACAACAACAAAAAAAACACTTCAGGTTTGAGTAGGTTTGTGGCAACTGAGGTTTTCTGCAGTTCAGTCTAAAAAACTAACTTCATTCAAGTATTCCCATGATCTCCAGAATCAACACCCAAGGTCCTTGAAAGACTTTGAGAGCTGCAAGCCTTGGGAGCCTTTGTGGAGACAGCACAAAATATGACATCCTTGATCATTTTGCAGATCCTATTACTGCTGTGCAACTGACAAGATCATCAGGCAGACACCCTGTGTGCTCAGTCCCACCTTGAGTCTGACCAAGCCCTAAATAAGAAAAAGAGAAAAAACATGGAAACAGGAAAAAAGTTACTTCTTCTGAAACCAAATTTCACTGGCTGCAGTACTTTCTAGTGGGACTGATGGCCTGAATCAGACCACTATGGAGGTGGTGTTTTATCCAGCAGACTAAAACCAGTATATGGAGATAAGAGAGATGCCCAAACTCAAATCCTTCTGCTTTACGTATGTTGATCCTCATCCCCAAAGTAAGCTTTAAATGTCAATTCTGAGGCAAATAGGGACAGTTGTTCAGGTGAGAATGGCTTCACCCCTATAGGACAAAGACTCCTCCCAACTTTTTATTTTCATCTCTGTCATCCTTTAATGTTCCCATGTGCAGAATCTTCAGAAGGAGGAATTCAGAGCTCCCTTTCCTGTTACTTCTTTCTTCTCTGCCCCCAAAAGTACAAACATGATGGTTGTATATATTCCTCATGTGACAGCTGTATGCTCATCTGTCCTGGAGAGCAGTGGAATTTGAACACAAATGGCCTATCTAAACCTCATGTGAATATAATCAAGTTATTGGGAAAATAAACACTGTCTCCTCTTGCTGTTCTTCTGTACATTGGGCATGTAAGAGGACTGCTGCCAGACTGTGCTAGGTGAGAGTGGGAGCTTTTCTTGCTGCTGCAGGTGGTGTTTAGGCATGAAATTCAGTCATCTCCTCAGCACTCTCAATGTTTCACTGATTTTATATATGCTGAGTAGTACAATGATAAGTGTTTGCCAGACTCTTCTGCTACAACACTGAGATACCAATGACTTGAAATACCCACTGATTCAAGAACATGGGATTTTAAGGTTAATATTTTGGTCATAGACATTAGAACATCTCATAATTTTGTATCTAGACACTTGCACCATTTTGGAAATTATTCAGACACTTGCACCATTTTGGAAATTATCTTCTAGATGGTCTAATCCTACTGAAAGTCACTGTGTTTTGTTTATCTTAAATACTTCAATTACATTTTAAAATACTCTAGACTTCTAAATCACTTCAACTGTTCTAAAAAATTTTTGAGATCTATGAAGTATATGACGTGTATTTAAAAATGACAGTGTGGAAGATTATTCTGAAGCTATAAATCTGTCTATAACTATAAAGTTTCAGAAGCTAAGAGCATTGTTATCGACTAGCTAGGTCGAATAAAATTTAAAGGCCTACTTTCTCCCACAAAAAAATCAAGACACCTTCAAATCTAGCTATTTCCAATTAATTCCAGCTATGTTATGTTAAGAATGAGGTTGGAAAGGAGACAAATCCCATATATATAGGTCAGTATTTGCTTGAAAAGTTTTGTCAAAATGAGAGTACTGGTTGTCACATGTAGTGTCAAATTTGAGCAAATATATTGATCATAGGACAACAGTGTAACCAGGATATGTTGATTTCCCCTGTGGAGAGGTGTTAGCTAGTACTGCAGAATTTGTGCTCTTAGTATAAAGACATGACAAATCTCTTCCTGGCAGCAATACTGTGAATAGTCAGAGAATCCATAGCTCAAGGAGATTACTTGGATTCAGAGAAGTCCCAGAAGGAGCCATGCGACTTCAAGGCATATGCTTGTGGCTTCACAGCTATAAGACAAAAGCCAATACCGGTCAAAGCTCATAGACAGTGCTTACAGTATTTATTTGTTGAGTAGCTAGATATTTCTGTATCTCTTCTCTTACAAATAGCATCAGATTTAATCAGTATAAGCATGAATGGCCTAATAAAACACTTCATGACACGTGGAGAATTGAGCAGAGTTATCTTAACAGAGATGTCAAAAGGTCATAAATGTAAAACAGGATTCATAAAATGGAACCAAAATCCTGCAGTAATATGTTTCTTTTTCACTATCATAACAATCAGATTCTATGGCTGAGTATTCTACTTCTTTGTTTCGTACTCTAGAATTTCCGTCTTCTAACCACACCCTCCTTATTCTGTTCCCCTGGTGTGTAATGCTCTAAATTCAATCTGGTTTTGTTCATTTTAACTATGTTGTAAGTCTGTAGAACTCCTTAATTTAATTGCTTTGCTGATGCTGCAGCCCTGGAATAACGGACCTTTACTCACGAGCTGAGAGGAGCAGCCTGGTTCCATTAGACACACCAGCTCCCATTTGCCTCTTGTTTGCACCAGGCACCACTTAGAAGAAACAAACAAACAACAAAACAAAACAAAACAAAGCAAACAAACAAACAATAAAAGAAACCTAGAAAATCATTTATTGAAAGATGTTTTCAGGTAGCTGAATCGTCATGTTTACAAAATTCACATATTCCATTTGAGAAAAAAAAAAAAAAAAAAAGTGTTCAGAACACTGAAATATTTTCATTTGGTGTTTCTACAATAACATAATATTACATGAGAAGCAAGATTTTACAAACAGATACTAGTAGCAAAAGTGGAGCCTGTTTTCCCAGTTTTTGTGTATACCTCAACTACTGGCACATCCTTCTGCATGTGGAAAACCAAGGTCCAAAGATCTTACCCGATTTGGAGTAAGGACCAGGATCTCTCTGGATCTTAATTTATACAACTCAGACTTCAAACAAATTTGAGTTTTTGCTTCTTGGATAAAGATGTTCATTATTCTAAGAGAAAATTACTTCAGCACAACAAATAGCATCTAAATTCACTTTTTCAACCTATTTTTTTTTTATTTTTTTAATTTTTCCTGTATCTTATTTTTGGCTGTCCTACCCAACCAGCTATTTTCACATTTCTAATTAGGACTAACTACAAGGAAGTCAGAGGGCAGAACAAAATGTGTTAAGTAAATTCAGTGAAGTTACTCCTGTTTAACACTGACATAAGTGAGAAGAAAATCAGGTACTCTGCTTTTAACACTTCTGTCATTTGCATTCATATATTAAAAAATTTCAAGTACTGATAGCCAGATCCCCTGTTTCTGTAACTCAGCAAATCTCCACTGAGGCTTCCAAATTTGCAGCAGCTGTGATTCTGGCCCAGTTAGCACTATGTGATTTAAGACAGTTAGCACTGTGTTATGGAGTCTTATTTTTCCATGGTCACCACTTCTGACTGATTCTAGAAAGTGACATGCTCACACACCTGCACCGAGAACTGGCAGTGGCCATGCTTCTGACTGAAAAACAGTATCTTGCACCTGACTGTTCCATTCACCTTAAGCAGACATTATATCCTGAAGTATTTGAATCTCTGGTTAAAATTTAGAGTGTGACAGTTCTTGCTCAATTCTTCATATTCAATGACACTTCTAAGAAGCCATGGTTTTATTGCTTCCCCTTTCTTACACTGCTTTGTTTTCAATGAAATCATTAGGAATTGGATATAAAATATTCACACAGAACTTTCTTAAATGAAACTTTCACTTTAATCTTAAAAGAAAGCATCTGTTTCTGTGTATAACAGATACCATATACACAGAGGATATATTTGAAATCCATGACTTTTTAAAGATGTATATGTGAAATATCTTCTTAAAAACAATTGTGGGCCCAGAAAGGCTCACAATTCTCAAATAAAAGAAGTCATCCTTTGATAATTCACTTTCACTGCCCTTGCTGGATACCTGGAAGACAGATTCTTCTCCAAGTCCATTTTCTACTCAGTACATAGGGAAAAAGCCATCAGGGGGTAGTCACCAACTCCGTTATATATTATACTCATAATATGAGAATCTTTTGTAGGTCATCAAGAATTGGACTCTAGTTTTGTTCCTGCATTTGAGCAAGGAAATGACTGGAGATCTTTACGAGCTGACTTATCTGTTTCAGAACTTCTTTACTGAAAGGGTTGTTAGGCATTGGAATAGGCTGCCCAGGGAAGTGGTTCAGGCACCATCCCTGAAGGTCTTTAAAAGACATTTAGATTTAGAGCTAAGTGATATAGTTTAGTGGAGGACTTGTTAGTATTAGGTCAGAGGTTGGGCTCAGTGATCTTGGAGGTCTCTTCCAACCTAGACGATTTTGTGATTCTGTGATTTATAGTAATATCTCCTCTCTGCCCGGTTCTCAGTTCTGCAGAGAATTTCAGTCCACTTAAAATAAGGGCAGCAGGACCAAACCCCAGCTGAGGATGGGTCAGACTCTATCTTGGTCTCTGCATAGGAGCATGGGAGAATTGCAATTCCCAATTTCAGGTAGATCTATGAACATCTTCCTTCACCCAGGAAACCAGAAAAAAAGAAGGAAAGACTAGCTATCAGCCTCAGCCAAGATGGATTACTCCTAGGGAAGAAACCTGAAAGAAAAAAATACTTTCAGACCAGGCATCCAAAATTTGAGCATTCAGGAGAGGAAAAGGTTCTCTTTTTACTAACCCACCTCAGCAAATGTCACATCTTAAGTGCTATGAAATATTTCTGTTTTTTAATGTTAAAGTTATTTCCACAGATCTTCTTCCATTTCAAATGGGGTTACTCCTAACTCAAAAATGGGGTGGATAAGGTCAAAATAAGGCCTGGTTTATTATATTTGCATAAGTCCAGTCAGGATAAGTTCAGAGGTTCTCACTCCTTCTAAACATTTTTCTCCTTTTCAAATCATTTCCTCATATACTTCTTAAACTCTCTTCTTCCAAGCTTTGACTATAATAACTATTATTAATAAGAAAAAAAAAAAAAAAAAAAAGGAAAAATAAAGTAGAAAAAAAAAAAAGGAAAAAAGAAAGAACATGCAGTTCAAAAACATAACTAATATATAAATAAATACTATTCTAAATGAAGCAGACAGGTAAAGACACTGTACCCAGACATAGCACTGGGAAGTGAATACAAATCATCCTTCCCAACAACCACACTGATGTGCACATCCTTAAAATATCTGTTACAGAGACAGCACCATTAGATTTCTAAAAGTTAGAGTATGAAACTAGGTTTATTTTTATCTTTGTTATGGTTTGTTCTGCATCAACAACAAAACAACAAAAACTCTATTGACTTTACATTCAAAATGCAATAAACTGCTTTTATGAGAGATCAGTACCTCAACCTTATTTCTGCATTTGATCAGCCAGAGCAGCTGTTCATTATTTTGTAAATTTCAAGGCAGCAGAGATTATCACTTAAATAGACCTTAAAACTTGTGGTGGGGGTAGTAATCACCTCAGCTGCTGGGAAACAGATTTGTTTGCTCTCTTAAAATATTGTGAAATGTTTGAATGTTTCTTTGACAAATGTGCTGTTTTGACAACTCACTCTATCACTTCAAATTAGTGTATAGGCAACAGTTATCACCCTTCTTCTGACTGGTCTGGAAGGTGTCAGAGGCTTGCAGGGAAAACCCAAATGTTTGTTTTACTAGAAGTCAAGACACCTTCCAGAGAGAACACTCTATTAGGACTCCAAAATGCAGATGTGATTCCTGTGTGCTACTTTGCATGAGTCATGCAGGTCCAGCCATTTTAATGTACTGAACAATTAAAAGAATCTTGGAGATCATAAAGTAAAATCTCACTGAGCCCCATAGCTCTCCAAAATAGGGTAACTGTTTTCTTTAAAAGTTAGCTACAAATTTTGAAACAAAAATTCAACATCTTTTACTGATTGAAATTCCATGACTTCTCCTATGTAGGAAAGCAAATTAGGTGATAACAATGAAAAATTCTGGGTGTGAAATCTGGTAATTTTAATTCCCCGTGAACTGCTTAGATATTGAGATCATTTCTTGTCTTCCTGGACACAATATTAAAGAACATAAATGAATACAAATGGAAGTTTGCCATCAAGTAAGGCCTGGTAGTGAAAATAAAGCCCAATTTCATATGTTTTTTCAAAAGATAAGGGTCTGGCAGATTCTCATTCCAATGTTTCTAAGGTCACAGGTGTCCAGATGAGATTTTTCTGTTAATTTCCACTTCATGAAGGCTCAGAGTGCGATTTAAAACACTTGTTTAGAAATTGTGTTGATTGGAGACAATCTTGCTTCTGAATCTTACGGTCATCCAATTAAGCACAGAAACACCATTCACTGTTATTACAGAAGCCCTATTGCCCACTCATGCTGTGCTGGCTGCATATGTATGCAAAAAGAGAAAGATAGTATCTACCCTGCTAATTTTCTGAAGACTGAGATCAGGTAAAGGCAGCTGTTATGCAGAGAAATTAAGGGAAAAGCAGGCTGCTAAAGATAGACACCTTGTGAAATTTTTCAGCTGCACGTCTGTACAGGCACCTGAAATACCTAAGGCTGAGCAAAATCAAAGAGACAAAAGTACTTTAAGCTAGTAGACTTGAAAATCTTGCTTGAACATATACTTACCTTTAGGGGTCTGACCATCTTTAAAGATCTAGATTAAGACCATGTCTGCAGCAGAACCAAGCTCTATATGTCTTCTGTATCACATCAAGTATCTTACCCACAGGACTATCAGACTATCAAAAATGACTATAATGACAATATTTTGTTAAAGGATATAATGAAAGTTCCATGGAGAAATGGGAAAAATAAAGCTTTGTTATAAGACAAATCCTCACTAGTCACCTTCATGGACCAGAAAGTCTAGAAGAAGCTACTCAGAAAATCATGTGGCAACACCCACGTGAGCAACATTGCTAACTCTCGTTAGCTGGAGACCAGAAATACTGTATTTGGTAGGTTTCCTTCTGACAGCTTCATTTTCCTGTCTGTAATCTGCCAGCGAATGGGAAGGGATAAAACACTTGAGCCCACACTGTGGTGTAATGAGGTGAAATCAACAAAGTTTAATACACATCTCTGTTTTCTTCTTCTCTTGATTTCATAGTCAGTCAGAAGTGTTTGCAGATGTCCCACTTTGTGTGCTAGTATATGGCAGGAAGTCCCTGCTGGAGCTTTGTGCTGGCATAACTGACCTTTGAAGGCATAGGGAATCTCATCGTAATGACCATTATAAGTGAGACTGGGGAGTGTATCACTGGGCAAAACAACCTTGGGCAAAACAACCTTGAGGACTGCTCATCTTTCTGTCTCTTCTCCAAGTTTTTAAATAAAACACAGCCTTCTATTCCTGGAATGAGTAATATGTTAGTTTCTGTTTTAAAATATATTGAGTGTTTGTATTCATGAGAGGACTGAAATTTGGTTGATGTAAATTATAAATCCTCCAGGAATGTTATTTGCTCTCCTTACTCACCAGTATATCTCTAAGCAGATTTCATGGTGCAGTTGCTTTCAGAGCTCTTTAATTTGCATTCCACGAGTAGAATGCATCCTTCCATTCAGTGCATCCTCTAGGCTCAATGTACCTTAAAAAGTCCAAGTCCATCCTAACATGCAATTCACTTCTCACCCTAGTAAGGTATTTAGTTATTTAAGTGCAATTTAAATTTCTGTGTCATTTTAGAGTTGTCAGGTTAACTTGATCTGAAGAAATTGTGAGCTTGCAATGAAGTGTTAGTAGGTATCCTATAATTAATATCATTTCCTCAACACAGCAGTTGACAAAAATGGTTTTCCCTAAAAGTCATTCTTATTTCCTCTCTCTCTTTTTTTTTTTTTTTAAATAAAAATAATTAATTCAGAACCTCATATCTGCATAATCCCTGGTGCATAGGATGCTAATTTGAAAATACCATGAATAAAACTTCTTTTGCCCATTTATTGGTTGGCTTGTTACATTAACAAGAAAACTGATAAGTTTAATTACTTTTATGAAAATGAAAGGAAACTATTATTATTTTGCTAAAGCACTAATGGTAGTGCCACTTTAAACTAAACTAGAGCATACCACAAGCTAAGTGACATGCTTCATAGGGAGCATATCAAACAATGGAAGAGAATTTTTATTTATTAGGACAACATTAGCATTTTATGGTACAGAGATTGATTACCCAACCCTGATTTGTTTGTTTCTTGCCCGCTACAAAGTGTTCTCCTTTAGGCCCTTGTATAATTCCCTATTTCCCAACAGTAATAGTGATTATTTGATTCAGTGACAGATTATGTAGCCTGTGTGTAATCAAGAGCTGGTAGCAATTACGTTCCAAATTTAAAGGCTTTTAAAAAGATGTTTACATGGTAGATTTAAAATAATATAGATTAAGTGTCACAGGGATTCCCCCTGAGATGAAAGTGAGGGATTCCTGTTTGTGTTTTGATTTTATAAATAATCCAGTATCATGTATATCATGCACATTTTATTTATGAATTATTAAGCCAGCTTCTCCCTTGTTAAAATCACAAAGTTCTTTTGCCCACAGTAAAACTGTCCAGGTGGGAATTAGGAAATAGCTCTGACTAGGATATACTCCCAAGTAAATGTAACTCTTGTGTAATTCCATTGATTGTCTTAAGGGTTACTTTTGACTTCAAACCAATAGAAGCTAGACTGGGTTGTCAGTCACTCAAAACTCTATTGTTCCTCCACGAGAGATCAAGGAGGTTTTAGGAGGGATCAAAAGCATCACACTGAAGTTTCAAATAGATGTGAAGGTCATTTTGGATTTGGGTGATGAGTAGCAGTTGAGGCTTCAACTGTCTCTGAACAGTTTTAATGGCACAACCTTTCTAACGTACACATTAATTTAGTAGTTGGGAAACTTCAGGTTTAAAGATATAGATGCAGCTTTTATCTTATTATTATATTTCAAATGAAGTATAATTAGAGCTTAAGTTCAGGTTAAGCTTTGGTTATACTCACGCAAAGCCAACTAACATGATTTCATTGCTTTTGAGCAAAGGCATAACAGTTTATACAGCTGAAGATGAAGCCAATAGATAGGCCTTGGATAGATCTTTTTTCCCTTGATTGCCTGTGGTTTTGGAGCAAAATTTCAAACACAAAGTGGAAATATCCACCTCTTCCATCACTACTGCAAAAGTTATTATTTCTAATTATATACATCTCAGTGCTATCTTGCAGAGAGGTGGTAGGATTCTTCTTGACTCAGTGCAAGACTAGGGGAGTCTGCAATATAGGGGTGCAAATCAGCTGTCTAAAGACAAATTTCCATAGTATCCTGCCTGGCCTCTAGCTCCTGCTTCAAAAAGGTACTGGCCTTTCATAGGTACTGTGTCTTATGGGCATGCAGGTAGCACAGATATTCCAGGGTATCTCAAATGACAATCCATGACTGTGCTGAGGTAGCTGACACATCTCAGGCACCTACATTCAGGCCAGTTATCTAAATTCCCATACTGGTCAAAGGAGGTCAAATCAAAATCAAAATAGTCTATGAAGCCTAGGGAATGAATCTTTCCATTCTAAGTTCTGCAAAAGGTCAAAAAAATATATAAAATAAAATAAAATTCAGTACCTTATCTCCTCCCTATAAACAGACCGTACAGTCAGCTGTATCCATCCATGCAGTAAACACTTTAAGCTCCCACCCTTCCTGCCTGGGATGTTGCTGACTGTACATATAGTCAGTATCATCTCTGGTCATACAGTTCATCTCAAGAGTGAAGGAGATGATGGAACATCACATTAGTGGGTGCTTAGAAAAATAATAATTCAAGCTTTGGTTTGAAACCTAGTTCAGGTTCTAACTCTGTCAGAGGCTTTGCATGCAATCTCATCTAACAGAACAGGGATTATTCATACACAATTTTGGAGTCAAAAGTGTCAATAAACAATTTTACAGATAAACTGGTGTGCTGGTTTTTGTGTACAGCCCTTTTTCTGCTGGGCAATGTGGTGAATAGCTGCCACTAAAAACCATTAACTGTAAATGAAGCAGAAGAAAAGACTAAGTAGAAATATTCTGTAATTTGATGTAGCACAGTTTGTAGTTGCACCGTGAGTGAAGGTGGTATGACCCCTCCATTCTATCATTAGGACCAAATAAAGATACTAAAATAAGATGAAGGAGTGCAATAACCTCCTCCTTACCTTATCTGTTAATTAGAAGTCACTTTAAGTTGCCTGGTTTGATTCCTTGCTCTCAGGCAATCCACAGAGAGTTGAATCACAAACCTACAAAGCTTAAGTGTAAAGTACTAGAGCTTGGAGGCACAAGACAAGTTAAGTTGGATCATCTTGGAACAGAAAAGAAAGAAAAACTCACCCCAGTTAATTTTGAAAGGTAATTGTTATCTGTACTTGTTTTTCTACATGGTCATAATATAATGCTTCACCCAGTAAGAGTTATCATTTTAACATTACTTCTGTACACCATACCAAAATGAAAATATTAAATTACACTTCTCTGTCTGCTATGCTTGTTATCAATGGTCTGGCTGATTACCAGTGTGAACTTACACAGCAGAGAAAATAAGCTGGATGCACTTCTTTCTGAGGAAAACATAATTGTTTGGCAAGATATCAGCTTATAAATATGTTTTATGTATATGAATTTATATTGAGTTTCAAAGGAGGAAAGAACAGAGGAAGGAACAGAAAGGTCTCATCTTAGTCTATTACTTTAGAGAAACAAGTTGCATAGGATTTTCAAATATTAAGCACAGCTTTGGGTATCTGATTGAGATACACTGGCTTATTAATAAAAGGAATCACAGAATATTGCAAGTTGGAAGGGACCCACAAGGATCATGAAACCAAAACTCCTGCCTTCACACAGGACTGCCCAAAAATCAGGTCATGTGTCTCAGAGCATTGTCCAAACCCTCCAAATCCAGCAGGCTCAGTGCCACGACCAGTACCCTGGGAAGGCTGTCACAATGCCCAACCACCTCTGGGTGCAGAACCTTTCCCTAACCCCCAGCCTGACCCTCCCCTGTCCCAGCTCCATGCCGTTTCCTCAGGTCCTGTCACTGTCCCCAGAGAGCAGAGCTCAGCGCCTGCCCCTCCACTCCCCTCGTGAGGGAGCTGCAGGCTGCCATGAGGCCTCCCCTCAGCCTGCTCTGCTCTGGGCTGAACAAACCAAGGGACCTCAGCCGCTCCTCATACGTCCTCCCCTCTAGACCATACACCACCTTTGTAGCCCTCCTTTGGGCACTCTAACAGCTTTATCCTTCTTATATTGTGGTGCCCAAAACCACACACAGACCTCAAGGCCACACCAGCACAGAGCAGAGTGGGACAATCCTTTCCCTCAACTGGCTAGCAGTGCCATGCCTGAGGAACCTCAGGGTATGGTTGGCCCTCCTGGCTGCCAGGGCACACTGATGGCTCAAGTTCAGCTTGCAGTCAACCAGGACAATCAGGTCCCTCTCTGCAGGGCTGCTCTCCAGCCTCTCAGACCCCAGTCTGTACATACAGACAGTGTTCCCCCTTCCCAGGTGCAGAATGCAGCACTTGCTCTTGTTCATATTGTTGGTGATTGCCCAGCCCTTGAATTTGTCAAGATCTCTTTGCAAGGCCTCTCTACTCTCAAGGGAATCAATAGCTCCTCCTAATTTAGCATCATCTGCAAACTTACTTAGTATGCATTCAAGTCCTATATCCAGATCATTTATAAAAACTTTAAAGAGAACTGGTCTGAAAATGGAGCCCTGTGGAACCCCAGTAGTTACTGGCCACAAGCCTGATGTATCCCCATTTGCTATAATTCTTTGAACTCAACCTATCAGCCAGTTATTTACCCATCAGATGTTTAGTTGTATGCTGGACATTTTGTCCAGGAGGATCCTTAGAGAAACAGTACTGAAGGCTTGCTGAAATTCAAAAAGCATAATCCAAATACATCCACTGAAAAACCAAAATAGATCAACTGTCTTCCCTTGGTCAACTAGGTGGGTAACCTTGTCATAAAAATAAAATAAAAATTAATGTAGTTAAACAAGTCTTTCCCTTGTGAACCTTTGTTGGCTATAACCAATAACTGCATTGTCTTTCACGTGTTTTTCAATAACACTCAGAATAATCTTCCTTATAAGTATTGCAGACACTAAGACTGACAGGCCTGTAATTACCAGGATTTTCTCTCTTGCCCTTCTTGAAAACTGGGACATTTGCCAACTTCTGGTTGACTGGAACCTCTCCAGATCCCAAAACCACTGAAAAATAATTGAGAGAAATCTCATGATTACATCAGTGAGCTCTTTGAATACCCTGGGACAAATCCCATCAGGCCCCGTAGTCTTATATATATCCAGCTGAAGCAGCAAATCCCATACAAGTTCAGAGTTGGCCAGGAGTTTGTTGTTCCTCCATTCAAGATCCTCCATCTCAGGGCTCTGGGGGCCCCAGGACCATCATCAGTGTCAAAGACAGAGGCAAAGAAGGCATTAAACATCTCTAGTTAGTCTAAGGCACTATTTGAGAGGTGATCTTCCTCATCAAATAACAGACCGGTGTTATCTCTGGTCCTTCTTTGGCTGTTAACAAAACAACAAAGCAAATAAACCCTTACTTTAGAGAAACAAGTTGTGTAAAATTTTCAAATATCATTAAGTAAAGCTTTCAGTACTTAAGGATTGATTAATTACACTGGCTCATTAATCAAAAGGAAATGAGGTGTCACTTCAAAAGCACTCCCATTTTTAAGTATTTGTAGTGTTACTGAAAATCTCACCACTCAAATAAAAGCATGGGATGGAAAAAAAAAAAAAAAAAAAAAAAAAAAAGAGAGAAGAAAAAAAGCTTTTCCTCCACAGTCATGTAAGAAAGAGCAATTGTTCCCAGCATCAAAACAAGCTTCTGAGATCCTTTACTAAGTCCTCTTCTCCTACCTCCTTTTGTCTACAAGTAAATGTGCCCCAGAAGAAGAGTGCTGATTTTAATACACTCTTGGACAGAATGAATTGCTGCAGTGTAGTCTCTGTAAAAATGAGATAAAGAAACCTTGCGCAGGAGGAGAAGCATGAAGAGGTAAGGCTTAAAGGAGAACAGAGAAGTATAACAAAAGGATATTATAACAAACCTGACAGCCTCAGGCTTTCCAAAATCTGGAAGCAAAACTCAAACATTTTATGATTAAGAAATACTGGATTTCTTTGCAGTGGTCTCTTTGTGTTGGGACTGTTAAAGAGGACACTAAGGTCCAAGACATCTATTCAGGCACTGAAGTATGGTAACATCCGAAAATAAATATAACAGCTACTCTAACTGGGAAGCTAGGCTTCCTATACAGTCACTTGGAGCAATGAAGGTGACTCTGACGACTGCCCAGAGAATAAATATGCTGATTGTGGAGGCACTACCCAAAAGAAGAAGAAGAAGAAAAAAAAAAAAATCAAAATATGAATGATTATGTGGCATTTCTCTTCAGGTTGGATGCCTGACCAAGACTAACTCTCAGCAGTGTCTTCATTCAGAATTCAGCTGTGTTCAGACATTTCACACCTTAGATGTGGGACAATACATCATCCTGCTAAATGAAGTTTCAGAGATGAAAAAGGCCCCAAAATAGATGACTTTATATACAAACAGCTGGGAGCACTCAGTTACAAGGAAGCCACATCTGCTACTGCTTTGTTGATTCTTTGGAGCAGGAAATATATTTTGTTTTGATTACGAATAGGTTCCCAAGAGAGCAGCTCAGGGCTACCAAGATATAGTTAATCCACAGAGTGGAGGCAAATAATTTAATTATTTTTAAGAAAAATATGGCAAATGGCTGATGCATAAAAAGATACACACTCAGGGAAAAATATTTGGGGAATGAAGGGTGGAAGCCCTTTAAAATCGTGGTATTGAAAAGCCAATGAAACTGAAAAGGAAGTCATTAGAAAGGACAGAGAGTCTAGCAGAGGCTGAGGGAGCATCAAAGCTCTGTACCAGAAGTAAAATGATGGATGAAGGAAAAAAGGACAGGGCTTAACAATATGGCAAATCCTCTAAATGAATGCTCTGTATACTCTGTCTAAGACAAATTTTCCAGTACAACAAGGCCTGAAATATTCACTTCACACTGCTTGTCTTTTGCTGATCTTATCATGAATTAATATATAATTATAATCTGTCAATAGGAAAGGTATTTAACAGGTATTTTCCAGAAGAAGGTAGAAATATCATATCCCTGAACAGCATGAGTGAGCCTATTTGTATGAAGAGGGACAGATTTGATTGCCTGTCTCTTACAAGTTGCACCCACATAGGAAGCACTGGTGCATATGAGTAACCCTGCAAATATGAGTGGTCCCACAGTGTGTCCTCTACATAAGCATTTGAAGGAATATAGAATTGTTACTGGGAATAGGAACCATTTCTCTTAATCTTACAGGGTAGTCATCTTCACTTGAGCTGGTTGCCTGAGTCAATGGAGAGGAAAAGGCATCTTCAGATACCAATTCACCTCATCCTAAGGTAGGCATGTAATAAGCAAGTTCAGGATGGGTAGCTCATGGGAGTACATCTATATTATCTGTATGTGTCTTTCATCAGATGAATCTTGCATATTCTGTCAGTGTCTTCAAAAAGAAGCTTGCAAATGAGAGATCCAAGGGGATCTCTCCTCATCAATATTTCCCCTAAAAATGATGAAAGAGCTGCTGTCTCAATTGAGGTGCAGAACAAGCACATCACAAGCTCCCTGTAACATGTTTTGTGTGTGGTAGGCTCTGAAGAAATGTATTAGCAAAAGGTCACCAGCATAGTAGGTTAGGATCATGCTTCACAGCTAAGGCAAGCAATGGTTAGGAAACAATTATTTCATTGGTGCCGATGTTACTTAGTCATGAGGTAGATGCTGGGTTGTTCCACACCATGCAGAAAAACTAAGGCAGGCTCCCAAGTTCCTTGCAGACCCACCAAAAACAAGGGCTTTAAAGGTGCAATGAGATGGAGTTTCTATTAATACCAGGGGAATCTGAATTAGATAACATCTTAATATGTCTTAAGGCACTTAATTTTTATATGTGAATCTGATCCCCAAACCGTCTAAAATACATTTTCTTGGAAGAAAATGAATTTTTTTTGACTGGATAATGAAGGCATTGAAAGCTGAAACACTTAGAAATCTCCCATACTAAGTGGTAAATCTTCTCAAAAAGCTGAAAACCTCATTCTCATGGTATAAACTTCCCTTCCACATTAAAAGACATATCAACTATGAAAATTGAAGATTTTGGGAAGAAAAGTGTATATTTAAAAAAAAAAAATCATAACTGGTCTAGAGTGTGTCCCGCTTTTGAGATGACTTGGGCTTTATCTTTCTGTGTTTGTTACGATTTTATTAAGAGCATCTCAGGGGTTTATGGTAATAGAATGTCCAAGAGCAATAGATTAAGAAACAGTGCAAGTGATAGACTGCAAAGTTCATTTTAAATTCAGTCACCAAATGGCTTTGCAGTATATTCCATTCATATCATATCACAGGTCTGTATTTAATATAGGTATAAATGCAGAAGTTTTTGCACTGTAGGAAGTAACATAAGGTAAACAGAGTTTGTTTACAAAAATGTGTCTTTACTGAAAGAATAGCTGTTAGCAACATTAAAATTTGAAAAAACATGAATGCATCATTCAGGGAAAGCCAGTATACTTGTCTGTTACAAAAATATTTGTTGCTCTGTCTCTAAGGCAAATAACACATAACTGTAAAATACAAAACTTAATATCTGTTGGTTTTATTCCCCCTCCCCCCTCCCCCAAATGTTATTTCTTCACATTTGCTAAAGGAATGCTTTTACTCACATAGGAGTGATTTTTAGGCTTAGTAAGGTTTTATAAATCTTAAGATTAATACCATTCATTTTTTTTGCTTTTCTTTGTTTTGCTACTTCTTTTAATTAGAATATGTAATTAAACTTTTTGCAGTCCATACTTTTCAACTTCCAGCTGGAACAAAAGGATTAAATACATGAGAGTGACTGGGAAGCTACTGTATAAATCAAGGTGAACCAGATACATCCATTACTGTGGTCCTCTGGTGCCCCAAGTCAAAAAAAGCAGTAGGGATTTTCTTTCTTCTTCTTCTTTCTTTTTTTTTCATTCTTTCTTTTGTTCTTTTGTTCTTTTGTTCTTTCGTTCTTTCTTTCATTCTTTCTTTCGTTCTTTCATTTTCTTTTCCTTCCTTCCTTCCTTCCTTCCTTCCTTCCTTCCTTCCTTCCTTCCTTCCTTCCTTCCTTCCTTCCTTCCTTTCTTCCTCCCTTCCTCCCTTCCTCCCTTCCTCCCTTCCTCCCTTCCTCCCTTCCTCCCTTCCTCCCTCCTTCCCTCCCTCCCTCCCTCCCTTCCTTCCTTCCTTCCTCCCTTCCTCCCTTCCTTCCTCCCTCCCTCCCTCCCTCCCTCCCTCCCTCCCTTCCTTCCTTCCTTCCTTCCTTCCTTCCTTCCTTCCTTCCTTCCTTCCTTCCTTCCTTCCTTCCTTCCTTCCTTCCTTTCTTCCTTCCTCTCTCCCTTCCTCTCTCCCTTCCTTCCTCTCTCCCTTCCTTCCTCTCTCCCTTCCTTCCTCTCTCCCTTCCTTCCTCTCTCCCTTCCTTCCTCTCTCCCTTCCTCCCTTCCTTCTTTCTTTCCTTCCTTCTTTCATTTTTTCTAATCCTCTCAGCTTCAGTGTCAGTATTAGTAATACTGCAAAGGAAGGGGATGATTTTGTGGCTCTGCTTTGGCCATGCCCCTGGACCCAGCCAAGGAGCAGTCTCATGATGGGAAGAGAGGATGAGCATTGCTGCAGGGAGGCTGCAGACCTTTCCAACTACCTTGCCACATTCATTTCTACCTGTCAGAGCTTACTTCAGGGTTCAGACATGGACATCAACTACAGCATTTACAGAGGTATTCACCTGGTCAAATGCCCGGAGTGTTACTCTGTTTCATTTGGCCCCCAAGACTCATTTTACAATTAACAGAGGAAAAAGGCAGTTTAAAAATGTGAATCATCTAACATTCTACATCTAAATGTATGCCTAAAATTGCATCAATTATACTGCTATAAAATATATAAATAAATAAATGTTGTTTCTCTCCGTTGTCTGAAAGTGATTTGTCCTTTGTACCCACTTACACCATAGGAGCTTCACAATCTTGAGGTCTAATTCTCAACAAGTATAATTTAGAGTTAGTCTGTCAACTGGCCTTTTTCATTCCATCTCAGTTCCTCAGATTGTCACATAATCACAGAATCATCTAGGTTGGAAGAGACCTCCAAGATCACCTAGTCCAACCTCTGACCTAACACTAACCAGTCCTCTTATCACTAAGCCCTCCTCATATCCTCATCCTCATATCCTCTCTATCCTCATATCACTAAACTCTACATCTAAATGTCTTTTAAAGACCTCCAGGGATGGTGAATCAACCACTTAACATTATAATCAATGGCAAATCAAATCTTTACTTTGCCTGTCTCATCTGCTTCACCAGTGGCAGGGATTTATTTCTGTGGCTTCTGCAGCACCAACCTGACACAACCGCTCCTTGCCTTTGCCACACTCAGATGGGAGATGCCACACATGATTGGATACCTACATTTTCACATTGTACTTTCTTACGTGATGCACTAACTGCTTCAGAAGCCAAAAGCTGTGCTTCTCAACACTGAAATTGTTATGCATTTTTAGTAGCAGTGGAAGGGAACCTTGGAAAGGAACTAGCGGATTATCTTGACTGATTTCATCAGTACAAGCCAGTGTCTACACCGAGTAGGCCAGTGCCTACTGAGAGGCTGTGATAACACTTATGGAGTTGCATGCACATGTTTTGCAGCCCATCCCTCTCTGGGGCCATGGAACTTGAAAACAATAATAATGCTTTAAAGCAATAGTATTTGTATGTTTTGACTGACAATAGCTGTAGAAAAAAAAACATAACACAAAAAGTATTTATTGCAGTGACACCACATCTCAACTAAGGTTACTATGCACCACATTGTTGTAATATGTGTTATGTATATATCTATAAACCATGTAACAATGCTTGTAATTACATAAGCTTGAGAACTATTATGAGCCTTAGCCAGGATTGTATCAGTTAAGCTCTACCTCCAGCTTTGTCCTTCTGCATGATTTTCTTCAAAGATAATGCTGTCTTTTTGACATGCATTTCTACCTGGAGATATTCCAGTCTGCTGTAGAAGCATCATCATATTCTTCAGAAATGACTTTTCTAAATATCCTTGTGTTTATTTGCATTTATACATTTAACAAGTGTTTTATTACTTTGTATGTGACTAGCAGGTTAGGAAACTCAGAGTTATTCTGACAGTCACCTCTCAACACAGGCCCATCTCAAGCACTTAGCAGGATGTGTTTGTATGTGTGTGTGCAGTAGTTGTAACTTACTGTTTGCAATAAATAATGCCAGGTCTTTTGAAAGCACCTAGTTTCCTCTTTCTGTTGTTGAACAATGTCAATAAGACCCATGTTGTGCTGGAAAAGTGCCTTTTCTCTGCAGACATCCTTAAGCCTTTTTATTCATTAACATGCACGGGTTTCCTTCAGGTCTACCTAGCCTCAAGTAAAGGAAGTTAGTTGTAAGCTATAAAACCATCCAAGCCAACTTCATCTTTCTACTGTAGTGGAAAAAAAAAAAAAAAAAAAAAAAAAAAAAAAAAAAGATATATATTGATCTGTCTGGTGTAATAAGTTGAACTCTCTTTCTCTGCTCTCATAAAAACAATTCAGGAAATATGAACCAGGCACAGAAAAAGAGAAAGAAAAAAAAAAGTCTTTTTTACTGGTAGTGTAATATCTCTAACACTGTTAATGTTTATAAGTATGACCAGAAAGGTCAGGAAGTCATAAATGAAATAGCCCATCCAAAGAATGAGCATTCTTTTGAGCAGGGTCAGCAAAGTATTTCCCATTTATTTCTCTGCAAGGCTCTCTACAATAAGCTTTGACAACATGATAACAGTTGATGAATTAATCCAGTATCACTGAACTGGTGGAAGAGGCAGATGGAAGCATACTTTGGGATTCTACTTAATTGACTTTAGGAGTCCTGGCATCTACCTCATACTCATACTAGTCACTTCAGGTACCATCCCATGACCACAAATATTTATGCCTTCAAAAATAGTTGTGAAATTCATCTTTACCGTAGTTTATTTATATTTTCCTTCTTCTGTACTGCAAGCCTGCTGGTCTTACAGATAGTACTTAAGTAATAATTTTAACATGCTTAAAATCTTCAGTGTCATGCACTAAGCCAAAAAATGGTCTAAGGTGCAAAAAAACATAAAGGGAAATAGTATTTGTTTCTTCTTTACTACATCAGGTAAAAGCTGCCGGGGTTAAGAGGACAATAAATAGTTAAGACATAGAAGAAGCACTCAAGGATGGTAAGGTTATAAGAGGAAACTAGGAAACTTAAAGGAAGGTTTTGCATCAGTGCTCACCAAAGCCTTACTTTACAGATGACAAGCCTGAGGAACTGTCTCAATCCAGATGTCAAGAGCAGAGACATTAAAAAAAAAAAAAAAAAAAAAAAAAAAAAAGTTAAAATGAACAATAAAGTGTTGTCAGACCCAAGATAAAGAAATTGAGATATGAAACTTCTGACCTACTGCCTGTGGTCTGTACGCTATTTCCTAAATCATCTTTGTTACCAAAGGAGTAGAGCATGTCAAGTGTTGTTTAAAAACACTTTGAGGGTAATCTGAAGAAATACGGACCAATAAATCTGTCTGTCAGACCAAAAAAAGTGCTAAGGAAACTATGGCAAGGAATAGTATTAATTAATGTGCAGAACAATCTGTTGGGAACAGGTTCTTGATATGGAGACAGCCAAGTCTGAAGAGCACTTTGGAGCCCATAAGCAAAGAATACACTATTGGAATTTTTGCAACCTTTTTGACAAATCTCCTCATAAAAGACTCTCAAGGATATTATGCATATGATACAATAGACTCTAACTATTATTGCTTAGGATAGTTCTCTGAAAATGCCAACTCAGCTGACAAAATGACAAAGAAGATGTTAGGAATTATTATGAAGGAATGGCAAAGAGGGAAAGAGGGAAAGAGGGAAAGAGGGAAAAGAAGAAAGGAAGGAAGGAAGGAAGGAAGGAAGGAAGGAAGGAAGGAAGGAAGGAAGGAAGGAAGGAAGGAAGGAAGGAAGGAAGGAAGGAAGGAAGGAAGGAAGGAAGGAAGGAAGGAAGGAAGGAAGGAAGGAAGGAAGGAAGGAAGGAAAAGAAAGTGGTGTTTCTTCTCCAATTCTTCTGACAGAGCCAACTCTGTCAGGCCCCTCTAACAGGAAGTCAGATGCTAGAGATGGTGGGCTTTGCTCAGTCTGGAGGTGACTTCACCTTCCCTTGTCACCTTCCCTATGTGAAGCAGGGAGGAAAGACCCATAGATATATGTCCTTATGAAGCTTGAAAATAACATATCTTTGGAAAAGAGTTTGTAAAAGGCCAGTAAAAGAAAGAGCCACCAACCTCCTTCCCAGCTACCCTTACCTCAGGAATGAAGTAAAAGTAAATGGTGAAAAAAAATGTTCAAAAGAACACTAGAATGTTTTGCTGGAGATTGTGTCATTACTTCTATAACTGAGGGTATGAACAGTACACAGAATATAAGGCAGAGTCACAGAACAATGCAGAGAAATCAAACTATTGACAAAGCCCTATTTCTTCAGGGTGCTGAATGTGTCAGGATTCTTTGCAAAAGAAAAAAGACTATTAAACCAATTAAAGAGTGTAACAACTTGCATATGCGCAAGGGAGATGGATTAAATTTCCACTGTCAATGTTAATTCTCATATTTGCTAAATTTGGATTGCTTTACAACCTCAAGTTATTCTCCTAACCACATTTACTGGTGTGCAATTTAAATAGAACTAGATGAAGAAAAACAAACATTTTTTGGTCTCCCTCAATTTGCCTATATTTCCTCTCTTTTTTAAGTCCAAGAGGACAACAGAGTTCTGACTTTTTGTCAGAAAAAAAAAAAAAATGTTCAAAAAAAGGTTTTAAAACAGCCCAAATGCTATTTTACTCACTACCTGCTCTATTATATTTTTGTGCTAGCAGCAGTTTTCCAAGTACAGGTACATCTTCCTTGTCAGAAAGTGTTTTGTCTTTGTTAATGGATTGGCAAGGTCCTTAGCCTCTGATTTTTACTTTTTTTTTTTTTTTTTTTTTTTTTTTTTTTTTTTCCAGTCTCATTTCCAGGAACTTCAGTCCTTTTATTTTAGCTTTTTAACTATGGACTCACTGTTCCTTTCAGGAGTGCTAATAAAATTAAATGGTTGGGAAAAAAAATAAAAATTAAAAAAAAAAAAGAAAAAGAAAAAGAAATGCTATCAACAGATATCCCAGCCAAGATAAAACCCAAAATGTCTTTCAATAGACAAACACAATAAACTTCCTGTTTATAAATTTAGCCATTCATTTTAACTAGTGGCAAAGAAGAATCTCAGCAGGACATTTAGACAGTAGTATATCCAGATGGATTCTCAGTGTGAAGGGAGTCTGAAATACACTCACCAACATAATAAAATCAAGGTTTTCAGGCTTGCAAAACAGTGGCACAGGGACTGTGAGTAAATTTATTTTACAGGAAGCCCATCTCTTGAGCTAATGGGAAAATGTAGATCTTTTGCCTTGCTCTGTATGTGGTAGGTCAGAGATATGATAGGATTATAAAGGAAATGGATCTGTGTGCCACAGTCCCTGACAGCACTGTGCTACATTTCTTGGCCCGTGCCCTAATTCAGAGTCACAAGCAATCCCTTCTACCAGCCAGTCAATGCTTTAAGTGGCTCACAGCTTGACAGCGTCCCATAACCCCCTAGGGGTAAAGCAAACTTGTCAATAATTCCTAAGCACCTTAAACAAAATATGTAAATTCAGTAATTCCTATAGAGAAAGGAGATGGGGGAAGGGAGAATGTTTCCAAAGACTGGAGATGCTGTTAGGGGATTTGGGGATAGGGAGGAAGGAGTAGTTTGAAGAAGCCAGATTGCTAACCGCTCAAATACTAATAAAGAAAATAATAATGCAGAGGAATGTAAAGGAGATTTCTGTCAAAAGCAAAATGTGTAAGGTGATTCTTGTATCTGGTACCCTGTTACTCACGTGGTAGGAAAACATATAAAGCAGGATTTTGTAGAATGGGATCAGATGCCTGCATTAATTTAAGGTATGTCATAGAGACTACAATGTGCTACCATGCCATGTCCTGTCCCCCCTGTGAGGAAGACCTCAACTCCTTCTGGGAAAGGCAAGCATCCTCTCAAAAGTCAAATATTGCGTCCTATACCACAGAGTTAACAGACTGAGGGAGGACAGGGGAAATTGGCTACAGAGCAATGGACATCAGAGGTGGTTTGAAGCACGCTGCAGATACCAGGCATACACCAGGCAGAGCCTGAGTTGTGCTCACCCCTGCACCTGCACAAACTGCTGTAGGATTTTGGCTTGGGAATGGCTGCAGTGTAAAAGTAGGATATGCACACTTGTGTGCCTAGCATGGACCTGAACATCCTCACAGGCAGCAGATAAATGAGGTCAACTGTCTAAAGTGTAGGAGGGAAGAAAGTGAAAAAGGCAGAGGGAGACTCCTTGAAAGAGATGAGAAATTTGGCTGGAGAAAAGGAAGAGGGTAGGTAGAGGCATTGATGGTCCCGGGATTTAGAGGAAGAACGGATGGTGATGCTGGATTTACACAGACAATATGGAGCACAGCTTTCCTCCACATGGTGTACCTGTGAAGCCCAGTTTTTTGCTGGGTTGAGCCTTATAGTCAGAGTTTTCTTTTGGCTGAAAAAGGCTCATGCTGCCCAAGAAGCACCTGAGCACATCATGTTGGTGTCAGGCCAATATCCCAGAAAATAACAGGAAATAACAACATCACGTCAGCATGTCACGTGCTAATCAGCTGCAAGAGGATAAGTGTTGTTAGTAGGAAAGTACATGGGTGCTTTTAGCAGCATGTGTAATAACCTAAAATCCCTTCAAAATCACTTAACAATAAGAAAAGTAAATATTACATTTTGATGGCAAGCTTCATGATGAAGTTCATCCACCATCAGTGTAGTTAAGTGAGAAGTGCATGTTTGTTCCAGGAAAAAAACACACTAGATTGTCACTTCTTGGCACAGTGCATAACTGTCCATGGTGATCCATGAAGCCCTTAGGAATGACGCCCTGCACAATTTTCATAACTGTGGATCTCCCTTGGAATTGCTAATTACAGTTACATGTCCCACTGAAAGCCCTGTGCTGTTGGGCTGTTCCTTTGTACTATGTCAGTGTCACCTAAGATTGGCAGGGAGGGATGAGCCAAACAGTGTGGGGCTTTGAAGATCTCCACATCAACCACCAACAATTTGTTGTCTATGAATCTCCAGAGATGGAGACTGCCTTGGCCACAGTGTTGTGAAGATATTTTTGGACCCCTGTGGCTACCCAAAAATGGAAGAATAACTCGCATCTTTCACCAAACTGGTGTTTGGCACCCTGAGATTGGCAGACTCTCAGGAGAACAATATCTTTTCTAGCTGATATGTGACCCCAAGCCATTGAGCTATGTCAGCTTTCATCTTGTAGTGATGACCACCACTGCCAGCTCAGGTTAGCTGGCCACAGGATAGGATTATGCTCAGTCACACACAAAGGAAGCAGCTGCAGAGCTGTTGGAAATAAAGTAGCAGGGGGGAATTTGCCAGAAGAACTCATTGATCCATGGCCCTATTCCCTGTCCATTTCTGTAAGGTCCCCGGGAAAGGAGGAAAGATCATAGATCTCATGAATTATTCAGGCAGGATGGGTCCAATCCATAGATCACTCACTGACTGTACATGCACGCTTGCAACTTTCCTAAAGCATTGCTTTAGGCTTTAATCTGCAAATAACTTGAGTGTGTCTCAAAACAGCTGTTTATAGCAAGTTAGGGAACCCTACAAAGTGCTCTTCTGGAACAGTATCTTGCCATCAAACGTAAAATTGGAAAGTTCCCAGGTGTGCAATCTTGAAACTCATGCTGAAATTCCATTTAAGAAAAAGATATGCACCTGTTTAATTGTGGTGCTAAGCCTGTTAATTAATTACATTCATGAATTTTATAAAAACAAACTCTTCTGCTCATCAAACCTTCCTGTGAACTCAGTATAGTATGACGTAGCAACTCACTTTGAAATGAATCTGTCTTTTAAATTTCTAGAGCTATTATTTCACTAAGAGATAATTCACAAAAGCAAAATATCTCTATTTCAGAAACTTTAATTCTGCTTTTACTTTTTTTTGTGTCAGAAAGAAAATAAACAAATAAATAGCATATTAAGACTTCTTCTCTGGATCCAGGTCAAAGACATTGAGGGCTCTTGATTATTTTCTCAGAGCTGTCCCCTGACAGACCTTACGCTGTCTGATTGCTGTGTCTGACCATGGATATATCTACATTCAAGTGTATCATAAGGTGTACAATTTAGCTTCAAGTGAGCAATTTGCCTAGTAACACCCAAACACGGCTTATTAGAGCTCTGGATCACCTTGCGTCGTACCTCTGTGTGTACTCATCTTGGTAAATAACTGTCTGAAAATACATGCTTAGTGTGGGACTGCATCTTCACAACACCTTCTGCACATAGCACGTGCTGTCCCCGGAAAGAACAGCAGCACAGATATTTTCCCTACAAAAAAAATAAAGGTGGTTCTGCCCATTGTATGCTGGAATAAGATCACCAAATTCTGTTTTGGGGATGACTGGTATAGATGCTCTGATGGATGAAATGTGACCCCATTGTGCCAGAAGAATCAGCAGAGAAAGAGCACTGGCAGAAAGTAGGACTGAAATCTATGTGTCTTCACCTGCAGCTTGGCCAGCTGCGTGGGTTTACCCTCCAGCTTCTCAGTAGCCATAAATCAGATGGAAATGCAAGGGGTAGCAGCATTATGGACTGTTACAGGACATTGCACAGGAGCAAGTATGGAAAAAGAATAAGCCATCTGTGCCAAGGATACTTCTTGAAGCACAGGCATGAGTGACCAGGTTGCCTTGCCCCTACAAAAGTTGCCTGCTGAAAATTTTACAGTATCTCTGAGCCAAATTCCACTTGGTACCTATGGTGATCAATTTCATACACAGTGGGTTTTATATCCTATCCAACCAAAAAATTACTTTCCTACTCACTTTGAGCCCTGACTACTGTGTACAAGACAATGCAGAATCAGATGCTCCTTTCCACTAGACTTTCCTGGCAATCAGCCTGCGAGAGTGAAAAAAAAAATATTCCAGACTTGTTTGTCACACTGTGCTGTGATTTAAAGGACAGGAGACTGATTTCCTATTTATTCCAGTTTACCCTGATGTTACTGCAATGTCTTATGTACTTTTAATTCAATTTATAGTAGGGTAACCCTGAGAGGAACTGGGCTACTTCATTTTGCTTCCAGCTTAACTTTGAAGTCCTTAATGAAACAGTTTAACATGCACATCCTAGCAAATGTCCTTGGCTTCCAAGAAAAATACTCTTATAAAATTAGCCAAGCAGCTCAAATGTAATGGGAAGATCACAAAAGTAAAGAGGTGTTAAATAACTTAACACAAAGTATTAAAAACAAGGGATAGATTTTCTTGTTTTATTTCATTTTACTTTGAATTGGCTTAATTTCTCACTGGAACCGGGGCTGCTGGAACAATAGTGGCCCCGTGTGAGTTGCTGGATTGCAGCTCCTGACTGCAGTGCCTCTTTCTTTGTCTTACCTGAGCGCTCACGGTGAGCAAGTGGGGAGCTGGGCTGGGGGCAAGCCCGAGGGTGGGGGAAGCACTCTAGGAGAAGCGGATGGGGTTTATCTCCCCGCTGAACATTCAGGGGTGAGAAATGCACCATGTCCCATCTGAAGCTGTAACGAAGAGGGAGGTACTGGGATTTTACAGACACCATCTCCATGCCACACTCAACCAGCAGGCAGCAGCTGCTCACCGTCCCCCCTAGCAGAGAACGAGCAGTGCAGCCACATCTCATTCCAGCGGTGAGTGCCCCATGCAGCAAGTCAATCCATCCACCCTCCCTGATGTTACACTCACCTCATAGTGTTTAATTCTCTCTTTAGGACCACGACCTCCCGTTAACATTTTGGGTGATGCAAACCTTTGGTTTTCAAACATATATACCACAAAACATAGTTTTTTGTTTGTTTGTTTGTTTTTTCCTTTTGCATCCAGCTTTGCTGCACTCTGGAGTGCTCTTTCTCCAGGAACAATTTCTCTTTTGTCTTCCCTTATGGGAGCATTAGAAATAGAGAGAGAATATAGAGAGATAATGTAGAGAATACAGATAATGAGGGTAGAATATGTAGGATATATGTTTCCTTATCTATCTATATACAGATATGTTTGTATATTTGGGTCTATATGCATACAGATTATTATTTTTCTAGGAGATGTAGAGCAGAAGCAAAGCTGGAAGAGGGGAGGCAGAGGACGGCGACACGGCACCCTGGGCTGCCTCGGCTCTCGCTTCTGCTCGCGGTCCCCTGCCCGCTCCCGGCTTTTTGAGGATGCGCCAAGGCGCAGTGCTGGGGCGCAGCATCCTCGGAGGGGCGGCACCCCCTGGCCACGTCCAATCAGGCGGCTGAGGGAAGGATGCTCGGGGCAGGGATGCAGGGTTGCCAGGCGACAGCAGCGTCCCCGTGTCTTTTCTCCCCCCCTTTACCTCCTCCGTGTCCCCCCCCGGGACCCCACTGCTCTTCTGCCCGTGCCGTTAAACAGCCCCGCAGCATGGGGACAGCGGCGGGTCCCCTTCCGAGGGCTCCCTGCCACAGCCCCGCTCCCGGCCGTGCCAGGAGCAATAGGCAGCTCCCAAGTTAGACGTAGGAACGCAGTGAATGAATAAATGGTAGGAATAAGCCTCAGGCAGCCCGTCCGCAGAGCTACCGCACGCCCCGAGTACCGGGAGAGGCAGCCTGCGAACGCCAGCCGGCTCTCCCTCCTTGTCTTTGCAACTCTAGGTCGCCTCCTAATTTAAAGCTTTGCGCCAATCCCCTTTGCCCGGGAAGGAGAGGAGATCTAGAAAGATGCCAGGCTGCAAAAGGGGACCCCAATTAGCAGCGCTGGTACCGGGCGCTGCCTGGCCAAGGAGAGGCAAAGTTGCTCGGAGGAACGGGAAGCGGGTGCTCCTGAGGAGAGGGGAAGGGAAGGGGACGATTACTTGGTGATCGCAGTATCTCCCTCCCGTTGTTCCTCTCTCCTCCTCCTCCCTCCCAGCCTTACCCCCGACCGCTTAGGAGGCCTTGATGAGTTTCCATCGGGATCCGATCCAAAGTGGGGGGGAGAGACCGTGACTGTTCCCAGAGGAAGCAGCTCACGCAAGTTTGGGGGGTGAGACTCCCCGGTGGATGTTTAACGAGCACATCAGGAGGCCCGCGATGCCCGAGAGCAGCTGGAGACCCTCGCCGGGACCTACCTTCACGGCACGGTAAGGAGCTGGGCACTGCTAGCCCATGTCCTGGACCCTGCATCCCACATCCTGATCCCTGCATCCCACATCTCGGATCTCTGCATCCCGGTCCTCACATCCATCCCTGCATCCCACATCCCAGTCTTCACATCCCTCACCTTGCATCCCAGGTCCCTGCATCCCGGGTCCCTGCAACCCACACCCTGCATCCTGCCTCTGCCTGGAGGACTGCAGGCTGTGCAGCCACGGGAACAAAAAAAAAAAAAAAAAAAAAAAAGAAAAAAAAGAAAAAAGTTTAGAGCAGCGTTTTACCAAGAGGTTTGCTGATGGGAGCGAGGGGCCAGGAGAGGGTGGTGCCGGGGGGCTCAGGCTGTCACTCCAGTGGAGGGGAGGTAGGGTGCAGGGGGACCCCGGTGCTCCACAGCTGGATGGGGGGAGGTGGCCATAAAGGGGGCTGGCTGGCCCCGGGCAAAGCAGCTGTGTCCAGATGTTGCCCAGAGGTACCTGCTCCCATAGAGACAGGCTTTGGGGGTGAAGGGAGGAGATCTTAAGCACGCTGTCCTCTCCCGTTCCTTTAAGCTGGGCTGGAAAGTGCCGAGCCAGCAGCTGGGAGAGCTGTGCTGGGTACCCAGCTTATCTCCCTGGATCTGCTGCTGGGAGAGAGGTGGGGAACCTTAAAGAAAGTGGAAGGGCTTTGCTCCTGCAGAGGTGTCTCCCAGGGACCCAGCTCACCCCAGGGTCCAAAAATTGGAAGGCTTCAAACAGAAAGGAGAAAATAGCAGGGATCTTAGAGCTAATGTAAATTCTCCTTCATATGTGCTTGTGTATCTATCTGTCCATGTGAGTATGCATCTAGCTGTACAGGTATATGTGGGTGCTTCTAGAGTTGTTTGTGCTTATGTATGCACCTTGCTTGCGTTCCCGTGTCTCTGGATGTGTGTTTGTGTATATCTATGCTTGTGTGTGCTTAGGTGCATATAGGTGTATATGTGTATAGATTCATAGGAATGTGTGTTTATTCCTAGGTGATATTTATCTGTGTGTAGTCCTGTAGGTGTGTGGCTACATATGTTTCACCCGTGTGTGTGTGTCAGGCTCACATTTCTATAGAGATACACATGTGGGTGTGAGAAAGTGTATCTCCACGCTAGTGTGTAAGTAGGGTTTTGGGTAATGGAGGATATTTGGGAGATTTTTTCCTCCTATGTTATTTCAGTGCTTCCATGCTTAATGCATATATCCCTGTATTTCAGCAATCTTGATTAAAAAAGGTAAAAACACAAGCAATTATTGAAAATCTAGTCATCTTACTGATACTGCATTGAACTATTGAACTGAGCTAAGGATTTGTTGCTAGTTTGTGAATTTGTTGGCTTTTTCTTGGTTTATGCCACCTGCTGAAAATGTTTTTTGAGCATTTTTTAAATAATTAATTCAAGTTTAAAAAAAATCTATATTGGAAGACTGTGAAACAGAGCAGCCTGGGACACAGACTGGTACCTATTTTATCTTGCATAAGTATATGCCTCAGGTTGATTAAATATGCATGAAAACAATCTGAAAAGCACACAACCCACCTGATTAACTGCATATTTTAGGAGACCTTTTTTCATTTTCTCCAAATACACCTAGATCATCATGACATCTTCTGCTGTTGTTTACATTGATAAATGCAAGTATTACAAGAGAATGTAACTTCCTCAGTTACACTAGGAAAAATACACTTTAAGACAGCCTTATTCACACTTAGGGTAAAGGAATGATTGTACTTTTGTAATGTTTCTGTTCACTCTTTGGGTGAAATCATTAACAATCCTTGCAAATCCTTCTTAATAAGGAATTAAGTAAGGAAAGAAGTTCCTTACTTAAGGAACAATGCAAGTTAATTTTTCCTCTGTTAGAATAATTCATACTTTAATTTCTGTAGCTCTTTTGCTTGTTGCTCTCTTTTGAGAATGACACTGTGCACCATTGCTCTCTCTCTATTTCTAGAGTCTTGCATTATGTATATAAAATGAAAAGTGCTTTAACATTGAAAATCTACGAGTTGCTTTACTGTTCTGTAAATTAGACAAAATTGCATGGCTATCAAGTACACTAAAATGAGAATTTCATCCCAGAGTTAAGACACTTCTGTAATTGCAATTGATCTTTGTCTGGGTGACTTGTGCTGGTGACCTACTTATAAGCTTCTATGAATAAAGTTAGGCAAATGTTGACACCTCGTCTAAGAGTAGGATTCTAATTTTATCATTTAAGGAGTGAATGTAAAATGAGATGCGGGTAAAATATCTCTCTGGATTCACTTAATGTTTTTATACTTAACAGAAAAGTAAGGAAAAAAATTAGTTAATTAAGGTGGAAATGCAAAAGAAAAGAAATGCACTAGAAATAGTAGCATAATTCAATTCAGTGATTACTTAAGTAGAGCTGAATATGGAAATGAAAAAGGTGTAAGAAGGCATGCCAGCATTTAAATGAAGAGCTCTACAGATGTTCCGTGCAAATGCACTTCTGACACTGAAGTGTCCAACAGAAACTAAATTATCCTGAGCCTCTCACAGAGTCCCATGTAGAATGGTGTAAGACCTGAGTGACCCAGTTCTCACTTATGCTGTGGTCAATCTGCATTTTTTCCTTTGAATTTGGTGGGCTAAATGTAGAGCCAGGTGTAGAGCCAGGTGTAGAGCCAGGTTTAGCAGTGTGATTTGAGAATCAAGCCTAAAGCTTTCATGGGGCACAAGATTCTCCCGAAGAGGATGCTGAACTTGCCATTAGTGTCCTGCAGAAAGGACTTCACTCTGTTCAGTTTTAGAAAGCTGTTTCCCAAGCCCTGTAAAATGTTTGTCAGGATTTCTGCTGCTCATTTCTTACAACTTGTACTGTAGTTATTGATCAATTTGTATGAATTTTTCAAGATGATAAAATGCTAGGCATACTATCACTCTTAGAATGCCACAGAACACAGAGATGTTTGACACACTGCAGGATCAGAGAGTGTTATAGTTAGAGTGTGAATATGTGTGACCACAGTAAGCTACATAAGCTCTCGTGAAGATGATCATGCAATATTGACCAGCTTTTCTTTCTGCTTGTTGATATAAAACTGACAGCTGGTCTTAAGCAACATAGAACTTAGTCTAGGTTAGAGATGAGTATCTTCTCACTCTCCACTTTATTGCACAGAATAAGTTTGTACTTTTAACCCCTGTATTTGCAAAACAGCGAGAGACAAGGGTGAGCAGAAGGGTGATGCCATTCTGTCCCTGCACCCTGCACTGGATCTCCAGAGCCCGATGGTGATGAACACATGCTCCAAAGATGGAAGGAAAGGAGCGTAGTATTCAGCTGGTGTCATCTTCCTACATCTCTGACAGTCACTGTCTCTGACTATGAACATTAAGCCAACTTTCACTGTGATAATCTAGCCCTAAACTGGAAGAAAAATTTGACACACATTTCCTTTTATGAAAATACAAATTGGCTTGAAAATCATGAGTTTTATCTTAGTAGTAGGAGTAAAATGACAAAAAAAAATAGGAATTTCTCCTGAGTATAATGATGCCTGGGAACAGCCTCAGTACAATTGTCAGATATTTCCACTGAGACAAAAATACAGTTCTTTGTTAGATGTGTCTTAACTGTTACAGATTAGTGTAATTTGTTCCTTTTTTCAAGTAAACACAGAATCCAGTGGGTAACCTAAATGAATTTTCTGGCTTATCTATTGTCCAACAAGGTTCTCCAGTGTTTTGTTTCAGGGGTGTTCATTTTTAACAACATACTCCAAGAAATATACTACCTAGCTGTGTTTCTAAAGCAATGCAGCAAATTTTCATATGGGGGTAAATTGCAATGAACCTATTAAAGTCAAAGAGAAGAGAATTTACTAGAGCTTTACCAAATTACACAAAAATAAAGGCTGTAGAACTACATTGCTTTCATCTCATATTGGCCCTCTCAAATACAAAACGATGTAGCTGGAACTAAAAAACATGCTATTGTTCATAGCTCTGTTGAGATTATGGGAACATTTATGTAGTTAGGGATTGTACTGCTTCTGTAAGAACTTTTGGGCTCCTTGCGTAAATCAATAGGTTGTATCAAAAATCTATGTAGCAATGTGGCAGCTTTTCCAAACCTTCTAAGACCCAACTTGTCCACATGCATGTTTTTAACCTCAATTACAGAGGCAGCATTCCCTCAGAGCACTTTAGATCTAGCATGTGGCTTGACCTTGATGGTACTGATGACCTTGAACTTGAAAGTCATTTTCAAAGGAATCCAAAGGAATACAGGATGATGACCATGTGTTTAAACTATATCAAATATGCATAGGGGACAGAGTGTACAGAGAGAATGGATTATAAACACTTCATAGATGAAGTGGGAACTTGGGGAAGACTTTTGGTGGATGCTCTTAGACTCTGAAATGCTCCATTAGAAAGGTGAATAGAGAAGAATAGAGTCATGAAGACCAAAAATACATGTATGTTTCAGGAAAATGGAAAGAGCTGTAGGAGACAAAATGGGAGAAAATAAAAAGAACAAAATAGCTTGATATGAAAGGAAAGAAAGAGCAGTAAAGACACTCAGGTGACTATTCAAGCTGAGAGAAAAGTAAATGGACTAGTAAGTCAGTTGTGGGCTGAGGAGATGTAAAAGCAGGTGAAGGTGACATAGAAGCACTAAAATATTGCATGTGTTGTGGAACCAATAACTGCAAAATTTTGTAAGGAAAAGGGTTGCATTCAGGCATATTGACTAAAGTAGGGAGCAGCATTGGAGATGGTAGGGCAAGCTAGCAGAGAAAATGTAAAACTGATTTATTTTTTTTCCACAGTAATTTGAAGTCATAAGAGAGAACGAAGATAAAGAAGCTAGGTGGAGAGGAGAAAGGTAAAAGAATTTTAAAGTCCATGATAACCAGGTAGTGTTACAAGGTATCAACATACAGTGACCATAGGTGAACGCACATAAACAAATCAGGATACCCTTTAGAAGAGGGAGGGGAAACCTGTAGTCTTGTACAGGCTCTGGGTAAAATCCAGAGACAGTGCAATAAAAACAAAGGAAGTAAAAGCAGATTGATAGGTCACTTAGGAAGTCAAGGAAAAAGTAGTTAGGGTCCAGAGAAAAACAAAGCAAGCACACCTGTGGGAGAATGAAGTCAAAAGCTCTTTGGGTTACCACAAAGTCAGTAAATTCATGGATCAGAAGTGTGTCAGGAGAATTAGTCTGTTAAAATTAAGGTATGCATGAAAAGAAAGATGAAGGGCCTTTGGACCTGATAATCTTTGCGGGTTTGTTCTCAATGAACTATCCTATTCTAATGAATAGAATAGAATACAAATGAATAGTTAGCTTAGGCTACCTCCTTAAGCAATCCATGGAGTGGAGTGTGGGACACCATTTGAAAAGGGCTTGGAAACCTTACAAACCCCTATTTCAGCATCTAAATCAATTGCTTAATTGGCAGAAGTAAATTGCTACTGGAAGTTGCTTACAATAGTTACATCGTCACTGGCTGGGAGATAAGATTGTTTCAAGTCTGTTTTTAAATATTGTTTAATTAGTGGTGGGTGAAAAGATTTGATATTCTGATTTTTTTTACCCACCTGTGGCTTTTGTCAGGAGTAATTCAAGTGTAGCTCCCTGCTCCACCAATACCTAACAGCAGGTATTAGATGATGCAGGAGCTGTTGGGTAACCTCCAATCTTCTGCTATGGGAAGAAAAGACACTGTGAGCCAGGTACACTCCTCTTCTCTGGTGAGGAATACAACCCTATGTAAAGATAGTGGATGCCCTGAGAGGTTCCTAGATCAGCACTGGCCTTGCTGTCCTTGACTAATATGTGTAGGGTACACACAGCAGCTCCTAATACTTTCAATATTCAACTCACAGTGCTGGGATGGTTGCCATCTCTTTTATGTAATGGAGTTGTCATTAGGGCTCCTTACACCACATACTGCCTCCAGCTTGTATGGGCCATGTCCACCTGATGGGAGACTTGAAGTGGAGCTTGAATGAACATTTCTACATGTATGTTTTATAAGGGAATTTTGGCCGAGCTGTTTACTGATCTGGTACTTCCTGCCTTGCAATTTCTATGTAATTTTATTATTATTATATATTTATATTGTTATTATTAATTTCATTCACTGTGGTTGCATCAACCAGTGAATGAAATTATTAGAAAAGCATGAGAAGAAAGTGCTCTGATAGTATATGAATGTCACATATCCATAACTGTGAATTAAATATATAGTTAAGCTTAGTAGAAATTGGTTGTCCCGCTGTTCCGCTGTTAGGATCACACAACCTAAGAGATCTGATTTAAAGGAAAAAAAAAAAAAAAAAAAGTAATTGCTGGGGAGGTTTCCAGAATTCAGATTTCTTTTTTCTTTTCACTGCTTCTACATTTATTTTTTATTTTTTTGAGAAAAGAAGATGGATAAACAGACAAAATGATGGAAGCAGAGAAAAAAAAATATTGTGCAGTAAAATATAGAGAGTTCAGTTCTGAGGTGTTAACATAGTTTGGTTGCTTGCATCTGCTTACATGGTTAAGGAATGCCAAAAATTATCTTTATCTGTAAGAATATTTAAAATTTCATATTTTATACAAAAACGTAATTGGTTCTGCTATGATGAGGCAGTAAAGAAGAAAAAAAAAACTACCTCTTTATAACTTTTGGTGACATTTTGTATTTATTTGAGTAATTAGTGCTAGCAGCTAGGAAAACAGCCATAGACTTTCTGGCTTTTTGTCATAGACTTTTAATTGCATTTTTACTAATGTTCAGTCAATCAAAAAGACATTTGCACTGTATGTCAACTGACACCAAATTTGTATCATTGTAAAAGATTCCAGATGTTTCAGTATACAACAGATTAAAACTTTTTACCTGCAAACAGATGCTTTTTGCCAGTGTTCTAAACTTCTCCTTTTAAAAAGTTAAAAAACAAACAAACAAACAAACAAAAACCAACAAACAGCAACAAAAAAAACACCCTCTGATATCAGTGTAATAATACTGCAATAAAATTTAGCAAAGTGGTCTGAAAAGAATATCTTATACCACTGATTTGTACAGCACATTTTTTGCATAGACAGTAATAATGGGCTGGTTTTCCTCATTTTCAAATACTTGTCAAAAATACTGCCAGAGAATGACATTTTACTGGAAAATTTACAAAGTTTTATAGGAATCCTTTTATCATATTTTTCTAAACACTGTAAGAAAACACTTGTCAAATCTACCCTGTTACTGTTTTCAGTGTATTCCTCCAAGTTCTCTTAATTGTGTTTGCTCACTTTCTTCCTTGCAGCCATTGGGGTTTTAGAAGAGCCCTGACAATGACAATGACAAACAATAAGAACAACAGACTGCATTTTCTAAAAAAGGTGCAAGCCCATCCTACATGGGACTGCTCAACAAGGCTGAGTTATCTGGCTGCTCTCTTTGCTCTCGAAAGTTGAGAAAAGGGCAGTGGTTGCCTGTATGGTAATGGTACATCAACACAAAAGTCTGCTTGTCACTTCTTTATCTTACCATTATTACAGGGTATATTTACCTTGAAGAAGAGCACTTTCCTTCTACCCCAAAAATAAGCTGTCTGCCTTAAAGTCTTCTTGGCAGGACAAAAGTGACTGCCGTTTTCGCAAAAGCAACATGCAGTCCGTGCCCTTTTTCATCCATTTGCTTGTCAATGTGGCTGTCAATAAAGATCTATTTACATATGGCTAATCCCACAGTTGACTCATTAAGATGATTTTATGAGTGAAAAGGGACGATGATCTAATGGGATAGCTCCTGGAATACAAATAAAGCAAGATAACTTTCAGGGAATAATAATTTTTCTTACTGAAGTGGACTTTAAATTTCCAAGAAGAGAACAGCCCTGCTTTAAAAAACTTTTTCTTTTTCACTCAGAAGTGATCTCAGATTAATTGTGCAGTTTAACTGAACTTTGCTTTCCTTGGTATCCTAGGAGAAAAGCTCTGACAGACTGGGAATTTTAACTTGTTTGTAATGTAAACTCAGTATACTGGTGGTGCTTTTTAACACTCCAGAAACTGTTTGGAGGAAAAAGAAATAAAAAAAAAAGCTTTGATCCTCTAAGCAAACAAAGTGGAGAGAAGGATGTTAAAAGAACCATCATTTGTGAAAGGCAGAGAAGGAAAATGTGGGAAAGGTGTCTTTACTTCAGCAGATTCAGAGACTATTTGAAAGGTTATTTGAAATATCAGACACATCACCAGCATTAGAGCCCTCTGATGAATAGGGAAAATTGATTTCTTTTCATTATTTTATCAGCATTTTCAAGATTTCTGAAAACTATTAATTTCTCAATGATAGTCAACCTGACGAAGATTTTTCCCAGAAGCAGATACCCAGGATAAAGCTCAGAGGTGAAGATTTAATGACTTGGGTATTGAGCCCAGATAAACACATTCCTAGTGGCATTATTCACTAGGATGAAAGGAAGCAGAATCTAGTCTGGAACTAACGCCACCTCCTGGGAACTAGGGAATGACTTGAAGCGCAGATTTCTTGACCAAAGGGTGAAATGTGATTTGTGGCATCCAGACTTAGCAGTGGGCAGTGGTGTGACCCAGTAATGCCTTATGTGTGGGACACATTTCTGCTCCTTAAAATGTCACTAATCTTGGTATTTCGGGCAGTAGGTAAAGAGGTAGAGCCAAGACTCCCCAAACTCCTTTCAACCTGCCCATTTCACATTCATCAGTTTTAAGGAAGGAAACAGACAAATAGCTCCTTTTAGACTCAGATACCTTAAATCAATGTCCAGGGAGCAGCTGCAAAGAATAATGGAGTTTCTTAGTCCCTACGATTTCCTGGCAAGGGCATAAGGTCCCAATTAGAACCCACCCTGAACTGGTGCAGTATCCATTAGAGTAGAAATGGATAGAAAAAGGTCTTTTTGATGTAAGCTTTTTCATTTTCAAGGACTTGTACATAATGTTCCATTTTCCTGAACAGAGGAAAATTTTATGTTTATAGTTCCACAGATTATAACATTGGTAGGGACTTCATCTATTCTATCCCATCCTTCAAAGACAGTATAAACTAACTCTAAGTCTTTCCTAACTGGTATTTGTTAAACCTTTCCCTTCATATCTACAGCAAGAGAGATTTCACAGCCTTCTGCAATAGCACATGCCAGTGCTTCACTGTCGTTATGAACAGAAAGTCTCTAAAATTTAACTAAATCCCTCTTTTTGCAACTGAGTCTGACACTCTTGTCCTGTCTGCCGTGGAAACTGGAAGAAGTTTAGTGCTTTCCCTTCCACCCCAGCTTTTTACATAGCAAAGTGTTTGGGGCTTGGCTTTTAAAATGTCATTTATACATTTCCCCTCTCAGTCTTACCCTCTTGACTCAATGAAATAACTTTTTTTTTTTGTTGTTTTGTTTTGTTTTGTTTGTTTGTTTTTTGTTGTGTACTTTTTTTAAGAATCTTGTTATTCTTGTTGTTTTTCTTTGGACCTTTTCCAGTTGCCCATTTGGATCCATACCCAAAAGATGAGTATATATATATCTGATGAATGACTTGACTTCACTTGTCATGGACAGAACCTTCCTCAAAGAAATCCTCTGTGTCATTTCTTTGTTCTGTGCTCCAAGCCTTATCCCAGCCCACGTTTAGTCCAAAGAGCTCTCCAAATCTCTCAGGTTATAGTGATATTTTTGTTCTGTCATCTTCCAATTTCCTACATTTTTTCTTGACTGCTTCTGGTCATATCTAGTTGACAAACACAGGTAACTCCAACCTAGCAATTGCCAGCCCTCACAACTATATTTACATTTCAGAAGAAAACTTTGACAGTTTGAACCACCTGGTCCTCTGTCTTTGTCAGAGGTATCTATATGGGCGATGGCTTCTTTTGGTGCAATCATTACTAAGCAAAGGGATGTTTAACTGCTGCATTGTCTAGCACTAATGGTATTTAGCGTACTTAGCATAAAGTGAAAATCACGATCACAATCTGCATCTATCAGATGATTGTCCACACATCAGAGACTAGATCCCTGGCAGCCTGAAACCTCCAGGTTTCATGGTCATCAGGGACTTTGTACTGCAGAAACCCAAGGAGAGGTTTAGTGATTATGCAGGGATGTCTTTACAGACATTTGTACCAGAGAAGCAGCCAAGCCAGCTCCAAGCATCAGAAATACCAATGAATGCTGAGATGAATAATGGATACAAATACAGGTTCAGTGTTTGTTTGGGTATTCCAGCTATAGACACATGAAAAGGCAGAAGATGTTCATGCTTTCAGGACCATGACTATGGAGCAATGCATCACAAAGTCTCGCATGAGAAGTTCGACTTTGTTCCTGGCAAACCCACATAGAGTTCATCTACATTAAGTCTGATGAGTGTGGCATTAGGCAAGAATCCAGAACCTCATGCCCCCTAGGCACACTTTCTACCTCTTTTGTTTAATTTCTTTTCTGTTTTTAAGACTCAAAATTTACCCTGGCCAACCTAGAACATATCCCAAAACAGTCAGGACACAAAAAACATCACAGATGGAACTGCTACAGGTATTTGCCCCAAAGACTCCTTACAGAACCTTTTGCAGCTGTTAGGTTCATGTATATGAGAGTAGCTATAACTACCATCAAAAATATAAAAATAAAAATTAAAAAAAAATAAAAATAAACAACAACAACAACTCAGAAAGGGGGGGGGGGGGGGGGAAGGGATTAAAAAAATAAGCATTCACTCAAGTATCTGAAGCAATTCATGGAGCAACTTAACGTTACAACAAAAATGTCCCCTCTAGCCTTCAAACTAATAAACATGATGTTTTAATATACCTCAGTAAATTAAAACACATTCACTCCATCTCATTAGTTCCTGGCTGTTAGTTTCCAAACCTTGAGTTCCCATTGAACAGGTAAGCAGCTGTTCTGAATGTCTAACTGGTGTGATTGTATCAGATTAAAGCTACTCTTATGCACAAGAGTAGTCCTTTTCCTCCACCCTCTGTCTAACCTAGTCATGCTTGGCATGCTAAATAAACACTGCATGGGTGCACTGAGTGAAGGGGAAGGTTGCTCTCCTTGTAAGAGAGAACTTATTACAGTCTGGGATACAAAGACACAGAGGGCACATTCAGAGAACCAGTAGGATGCAGCTTGATGCTCTTTCCCTCAACTGAAAATACATGGCTTCAGAGTTTAGCAATCCCAAAGACTTGTTTGATATGTTGTCTTATGAACTTAGATCATTTTAATTAAGTACCTAAGATTCACTGTCTGATCATGGTCAGCAGAATCTGGCATCATAATGCCATTGACTGATAGTCAAGCGTGTTCCTGAGGCCTTATTAAACAGCTTCCATGTAAAAAGTCATCCGTATTTAATCAGTAGTAGCCATCTCAGTCCTATTTTGTAGTGCTGTAAGTTTTTTTGCACCACGTTTTTAAAGCTCCAAGTAAAAGGTGCTCTAGCATGTCCCATTTTTGTCCATTCCCATTTATAATGTGGTTTCCATGCCAATGATTACAGTGTAATACTAATACCAGTAGTTTCAAAAACAAAAGCACATTTGAAATCATCCATGTTTATCTTTATAGAGTAAAAGCTGCAAGAATAAATGGATCAAGGAGGATTAAATACTAGGCTAATTGTTCATTAGACAACCTAAGACCGATTAAATGTGTTAATCCATTTAATATTTTTTTTTCTATTTGTTTCCATTATTAGCCCTGCCAAAATTCTTTTGCATGTATTAATTCACCTACATTTACTTATTAACAAAGGAATTTGCTTGAAATGCAGGTCTTGAATCCTATAGTCCTTTCTCAAGCAAAACTTCCATGACAGCAGTAGCAGAAGGAATTCAAGATGTGATTGGAACTCTCTGTACCGATCTTTTCCTAAAATAAAATTTAAACTCTTTCAATAAGATTAACGTGAATGCATTCTCCATCTGTATTGATTCCATCTACTCTCCATGTTTAATTAAAATACTTCTGCAAAATTATGTATAGTTCTATCTATTGTCCTATGAAAGTGCTCCTGATTGCACCTGACCCAAAGGAATTGTTCTAAAATTGATTGCTGGGAGCTGATTACTATTTTGTATTATTTTTACATTATTTTGATGTGTAATTGGCCATTTGCCAGATACATAGAACTATCTGTACCTGACTTGATTATCATGTCTTCCAAGTTCAATAAAAGAATGTTGGTGTGTTTTATTTTCAGATGAGCTACACTTCAGGATTTCCAGAGTCAAATTCACAAAATAAATTCTGAAGAAAGGTAGACTCATCCTAAAATTACTTATGTAGGTAATACCGCAAATAGGGGAAGATGAGCAACAAGTCAGGTACCAGTTCAGTAGAAATGGATATAAAGCATATCGGATGCAGAACATGACCCTACACCATATCATATTGTTGTGGAAAAGACAATTTTCCTACTGGTATGAATAAACAGGAATATTGTCTGTAAGATTTGGAATGTAAACATTATTCTTTACTCATGAATGTTAGGGATACATTTGGAATATGGTGCCCATTTTTGAGCATTTTGTTTCAAGAAGAAATATAAAGAACAGAGACAGAGTCCAGAGAATTGCAAGAAAAAGACTTAAAGGTGTGGAAAAATTGACTTATCACCTGTAAGTCACAGGCTGCTGTTGTCACACAGAGGACAATGCCTCACGAAAAGCTTTTAATGGTAAGGAGAGTGAAGTAACAGAATAAATTGATGGAGTGTCTACGGAGTTCCCATCTCCAAAGATGCTTAAAAACAAGTTAGCCAAGACGTAAGTTAGATAAGATCTAAGTAAAGTTGGTCCTTGTTTGGGTAATAGAAAAGAAAGATCAGAAAGATCAACCTCCTTCTTCTGTAGGTGACCTGAACATCATCCAGGATTCCTGCTCCAGGATCTTACACAAGAACACTCCATATGGCAAACATCTATCCCCCTAAGCAAGCAAGGCCATTCTGTCGGAGAGAAGCAAGCTCTGTCATAAAGAGGCAGAGCATGCATGTATGAATCACAGAATTACAGAATCACAGAATTTTTCTAGGTTGGAAGAGACCTCAAGGTCATCGAGTCCAACCTCCAACCTAACGCTAACAGCCCTCCACTAAACCATATCCCTAAGCTCTACATCTAAACGTCTTTTGAAGACTTCCAGGGATGGTGACTCCACCACTTCCCTGGGCAGCCTGTTCCAGTGCCTCACAACCCTTTCAGTGAAGAAGTTCTTCCTAACATCTAACCTAAAACTCCCCTGGCTCAACTTAAGCCCATTCCCCCTCGTCCTGTCACCAGGCACGTGGGAGAACAGGCCAACCCCCACCTCGCTACAGCCTCCCTTGAGGTACCTAAAAAGAGCGATAAGGTCACCCCTGAGCCTCCTCTTCTCCAGGCTGAACAAGCCCAGCTCCCTCAGCTGCTCCTCGTAGGACTTGTTCTCCAGGCCCCTCACCAGCTTCGTCGCCCTTCTCTGCACCCGCTCAAGCACCTCGATGTCCTTCTTGTAGCGAGGGGCCCAAAACTGAACACAGTACTCGAGGTGCGGCCTCACCAGAGCTGAGTACAGGGGGACGATCACCTCCCTAGCCCTGCTGGTCACGCTGTTCCTGATACAAGCCAGGATGCCGTTGGCCTTCTTGGCTACCTGAGCACACTGCTGGCTCATATTCAGCCGACTATCCACCATCACTCCCAGGTCCTTCTCTGCCTGGCAGCTCTCCAACCATTCCTCTCCCAGCCTGTAGCTCTGCTTGGGGTTATTGCGCCCCAGGTGCAGGACCTGGCACTTGGCCTTGTTGAACTTCATGCAGTTGACCTCAGCCCATCGGTGCAGCCTATCCAGATCCTCCTGCAGAGCTTTCCTACCCTCAAGCAGATCGACACACGCACCTAACTTGGTGTCATCTGCGAACTTACTGAGGGTGCACTCGATGCCCTCGTCCAGATCATCGATGAAGATATTAAAGAGGACCGGCCCCAGCACCGAGCCCTGGGGGACGCCACTAGTGACTGGCCTCCAACTGGACTTGGCTCCATTCACCACAGCTCTTTGGGCCCGGCTATCCAGCCAGTTTCTAACCCAGCGAAGCGTGCGCCAGTCCAAGCCAAGAGCAGCCAGTTTCTTGAGGAGAATGCTGTGGGAGACGGTGTCAAAAGCCTTGCTGAAGTCAAGGTAGACCACATCCACAGCCTGTATGTATGCATACAACACATGCCTAATCTGCTTAATTTGCACACAAACTCATTATGAGTGTTTATTCAGCCCCTGCTCTCCTCTAGAAGCAGCAGCATCCTGCATTACCTTCAGTATAGATAACAATCTAGTCTGTTATGTAAAGCCCATTAGCTATCCCTACCTCTTACTATAAGAACTGTGCAGAAGTGTACGTGTCTACAAAATCCAACATTAAATGAACTCTAATATTAGGAGGACAGACAAACAAGAAATAAAGGAACAACACAACTTGCACTCTCAACTTTAAAGTCTAGCCTGCATAAGGTTTGATACTCTCATGTGTAGGCAATACACTATATAAGATCCTAAAGTAATGCATGTTATTGGAATATTTGCATAAGGAAATGAATGCAGTAAATCTATTGATGTCGTCAATGCAGAACTACTGTAACTCTAATGCTTTCTGCACTGCAGTGATGATTATGAAACTAGTAGGTATTTTATATTATTAACTCAAGGCAGCGTCTTGTAATAAATACGCATAAAACATATTGGCAAATACATAAACTGCAAAAACATAAGTAAGGAATTTTGATATGTTCTCTGTCATGAATAAATTGTTAATACAGCTACCCAGTAATTATTTAATCAAAAGTATACTTAAGGAACTTCAGAAATTACTGAGAGATTTTAGTTGTTAGAAATAAGGGCCCTATCTTCATGATAATTATTGAAGCAGGGTTAGAGTATATTTTAATAAAAGTGTAAGACAGTATTGAAATTCAAATAACTCCTTGGAGGTTTTATGGCTCATACAAAATGCAAAGAAAATCAGAAAGAGGAGATTTTTCAAAATTAAAAAAAACTCTTTCTTAAAGAGAGATATAGAATTATATGTCTTCTTCTGAAAAGACATTATGTTTTGTCGTCAGTTTGTAAAATATGCATTATTCATATCATTGACAGAAAAGATATTTAGCCTAAATTACACTCTTTCTTTCCTACCCTGGAATTTTTCTTCTATTCAAAGTCTACTGTATCTTTCATCAGTTAAGTCCCCTCTGCATTGACCCTGGAGAATACTGAGATATTCATGAGATATTCCTTTTATTCATCCTAAATCAGGTGAACAATAAAAAAATATTGATTTGTTATGCAGTATAAATAGTTCACGAACACATAAAAATTTAATTCAGGATTCAGTGGGTCAAATCCTAGACTGTGATAAATTAGCAACAAATGCAGCTGCTCCACATTACACCAACTGGCAATGCTGTTCAATTTGTCAGGTGTACTGCATTTCAATCATTTAATAGCTTCAAGAGATCAATAAGATCTGCAGTTTCAAGTTTTCAAATGTCAGCCTACTTGCTTTCCATACGCTTACACAAACAGTAGGGAGGAATTAGCAGCAAAATCCTTGCAATAGTGTTACCTTCATACATGCTCACAAGCTTGTTTAATTGGGATTGGATACTGCACTCTGCCTCTTGACCTTGGTCGTCACCAGTGGGAAGCTGCTGAGGAATTGATGCCGTGAGAACATGAGTCACCAACATGTTATCCCAATCCCACAAGTGGCGTAAATCAATGTAACTGCACTATTATAGATCCAAGGATAGAGACAGCTTGTAAATATGGGAAATATGGGGGTTGCGCAACAGAAATAAGGTCGGAAGATACAACAGAAAATCATTCCATCTATCTCCTGCCCCAAAGTAGAGTAGTGTGTTATTTCTGGCAGAAGATTGATGAATATTTTCTGGAAAACTTCTGGTGGAGAAGACTCTAAAACTTGTCCAGGCAAAATGTCCTAGTGTCACGTTATGTTTATGATCAGAAAGTTTTCCATAACGTCTACCCATAATATTTATTTTTACAGTTAAAATTAATTGCTTCTTAGTTAATGACTGCAGTTAAAGTTCTCCTTTCATCCCTATTAATTTCTCACCTCCTGAACTTGATGCAGCTTAGCTACAATCTCTTCTGGCCACATCTCCGATGAAACTGAAACTGATGATATGATCTGGAAAATGGAGAGTTTCAGGCAGTTTTCTGAAACTGGAAAACTTCTCATTTTGAATTTCCAGTCAGCTGAATCAGCCACTAAGCCATGAAACATTCATTGTCACTGGATCCTGAAAAGACTCAAAATAATGCTTATGGAACAACGTAGTCCTAAGTGTGGTTTTCAGTTATTTGTTTGTTTTTCTTTATCACCAATTGCAGGGATACTCTGTTATGTTTTTTAGTATAAGAAATAAAAATATGAGACCAAGACACATTTTAGACCACTTGTGAATTAGTGCAGTGTGTCGTAAGAATAAGTGTTCCAAAAGAAAGCACTTGATTCTCTGGCTTTTCTTTGTTTGTTGGCACAATCATGGGTAGCTTAATCCTTTCTGAAAGAGAAAAGAATCTGGTGGCTGTAAAACCAAATAATCTTGTGTGCTCCTTCATAAGATGATGAACTTTAGCCTGTGCATTAAGCGCTTTTTAGATGGTACTGAATTTTAGCTGTGTGATGGTTCCAACTAATGATTAGCATGATTCATTGTTTTCTCTTATGCTCATTAAGGAAAATATTTAGATTTTATTAGAGTAAAGGACTCAATGTTTGTTGAAAGAAATAATGGTACTTGAAAAGAAAATTGAAAGGTAGTAAAAAGCTATTGCTGGTGAAAAGGGAGTGATAAAAAAAGGTCTTGAGAATGACAGAAACATCTATTTTTCTCTGATAATCTTTTCTCTATGAATGGACTTTTCTGCTATGATCAGTATAAGAAGAAATGTGGTTAAATCCCTCAGATTGACTCAGATGATTTAACAGTCACTGTGCTTCCTAAATTGATTACTGAAAAGAAAAACAATCAGCTCACATCCTTTCTTGAGTGTACAGTTACTAGTAACACTTCATCTTCCTTGTTCATTGTTCTTCACTAAAGCTTGGCCTTGGTCCTCAGATAACCTCTTCTAGGTGGCCATGCCTGAGCTGGGGTTGGACAAGATGACCTCCAGATGTCCATTCCAACCTCAACCACTCTGTGATCCTGTAATAGTTGGATGCAGCTTCAGCTAAATCTCAGGCTGGTGGGCATCTCTTCCCTAAGAGTACTCTTCTGGCTCATGTTCAGCATCCATCTGGTATCTGTGTCATTTTCTTACTGCTGAGAGGAAGGGGATGACCCTTGCCTGCTTGATGGACAAGCATATGTGCAGATTTTTCCATACCTGTGGTACTCATTGCTGGTTGATAGGGCCAGCAGTGCTTTAGGGCCTGAAACTCTTCCTCTGCCTAATCCTCTTATTTCATTGTAGAATCCAGGCATACAGCATACTGACATCCTTCAGATGTTTCCAAAGCTCTTGCCTATCACAAATTTTGTAGTAGCCTCCAGTCTATGGACAGATTGCTTACCCAGTTCTATCCAATCTCCATCATCTTCAGGAGCTGCTTCTCTCTAGTTCCTAGCATTCATGTCAACTTTCAGAGTGACCTCCAGAAAAGAATACCTGAAACTACAAAACAGGCTTATTTTCTCAGCTTGGATACATTCCTCTGGAGTAAAACTACACTGTGCTGGGGGATATTTAGGCCTGTAGAGAGTACAATATGATCTGGATCTGTGCCTGGCACGTAGGCAGTTGTCTCCTTGTTTTGCCCACAAGCTTCCCACTGTCTGTAGTGCTGGGAACCTTGTGCCCTGAGCCCTTGGGGTCACGTGTGACTCCAGCCCAGGCAAGTGTGTGGAGAGTGACTGTAAAGGCTCAGCTGATTGCACAACTATGCTAATTATTTTGCCTTTAGGTCTGAACTTCACGTCATTCAGTGTTCCTATGAATTCCTACCAGTTAAACAAATAGTTGCATTTCATCTCAGATACTTCAGACCTATATCACATTAAAAGTTTTTCTAAGAAGTCAAGTGGTCCTTTCCACTTCAAAACAGATACATGTATTTATTTTTAATCCTTATGCTTGTAATTAATACCAACGATGAAGGTAATATTTAATTTGCTTTACAAACCTCATAAAGACCAAAACTGCCTTGAGTTCTACTCAGATATCTAAAAGAAGAAGAAATCTCTTTCCACTGCCTCCTCTTTCATCAGGTTTTCAACTTTGTGAGGAAAAAAAAAAAAAAAAGATAATGAGAAAGAGAAAATGAGAGAACAAGAGAAATAAAATATACGTAGTAATTTATTGCACTTAGCCTTCACTTCTGTGGCTATCCAGGCATCAGGACTTCTTTTAGTCACTTCACTGCATAATCTCATTCTTTGTTCAAATCAAAGAAGAGAAACATCTCAGCGTAGGATTTATTTCAGCAGATACAGCGTGAAGAGAGAGACAGTCATAGTGTGGAGGTCCACATCTTTAGAAAATCATATTTCATGAGGAGAAGGAAAATTATATTTTTAAGGAGTAATTCAACTGACCTACTACAGGCATCTACTATAAGAAGACAAGAATCATGTCTTTTTTTTTTTTTTTTTTTTTTTTTTTTTTTTTTTTGTCTATAAACTGGCTGTAAAGGAACACTTGAATAAGCAGATCAGATATAGGTACATATAATGTGGCTGTGTGGCTAAAAGAATCTCACCTAAATGTCTTTTGCAGGATTCTTGCAGACCAGCCTCAGTTTTATCCATGTCTCTTGCTTAACTGAAACTTTGGTCAGACCCTGCTCTGTAACTGATCTTGTACAAATTGCCATGTCAGCGAGAGAGGAAAACTTGGTGCTGCTGTTTTCTCTCTGGTCTTTGCTGGGTTGTCCTCCCTCATTTATTTCCACAGAAGACAGCTCTGTATCTCTTCCAAAAAAGCAAATCTCTCTGCAATGCAAGATCCTCCATATGAGGAAGGCAAAGTGTGTCTGATACTCTAAGAAATTGTCTTCAGTATTTGATGATGTTTATCCTGCAAAAGGAGTTTTATCTCCCAGAATTCAGAGTTTGCTTTTCCACTGAGATTGAACTTTTACCACATGTGTAAGCAACAGATTAATGAAGGTGTGGTGGCTTGGCCCAGCTGGACAGCTGAACTCCACAATTGCTCTCTAGTTCCCCCTCCTAAAAAGGAAAGGGGGAGAAAATACAATGAAAAGGGAAGAAAAAAAAAATGGGGGGTGTGGGGGGAAGGGGATAAAAGACAGGGAGATCACTCAACAGTTATTGTCATAGGTAAAACAGACAGACTCAGTATAGGTAGATTAAAATAATTTATTGCCTACTGCTAACAGATTAGAACACTGAGAAAATAAAAGCAAACTAAAAACACCTTCCCCACATCCACGCTCTTCTATGTTCTCCCCCCAAGTAGTGCAGGGGAATGGGCAATGGGAACTGTGGTCAGTCCCTAACATTTCGTCTCCTTTCACAGTCCCTCTCTGCCCCTTCTCCACGTGGGGTCCCTCCCACGGGATGCCATCCTTCCTGAACTGAGCCTGCGGAGGCTTCCCACAGGCAGCAGCTCTTCAAGAACTGCTCCAAGTGTGGCTCCATACCACAGGGTCCATCCCCCAGGAGCAAACTGCTCCAACATGGATTCCCCATGGTGGGAGGCAGCTCCTCCCAGCCCCCATGCTCTTGCGTGGGCTCCTCTCCACGGGCTGCAGCTCTGGCCTGGGGCCTGCTCCTGTGGGGGCTCTCCATGGGCTGCAGCCTCCTCCAGGCCACATCCACCTGCTCCACCGGGAGCTCCTCCATGGGCTGCAGCATGGAGATCTTCTCCATGTGGGACCCATGGGCTGCAGAGGGACAGCCTGCTCCACCAGGGGCCTCTCCACAAGCCGCAGGAGAACTTTTGCGCCATGCCTGGAAGAACCTCCTGCTCTCCTGCTACACTGACCTTGGGGGCTGCAGGGCTGGTTCTCACTCCTCTCTCCCAGCTGCTGTTGCACAGCAGCTTTATTCCCTTTCTTAAATCTTTTTTCCCAAAGGCTCAGCCAGCATTGCTCACTGGATCAGCTCTGACCAGCAGCAGGTCCCTTTTGGAGCTGTATGGAGCTGGCTCTGATCTGACATGGGGCAGCTTCTGGGTTCTTCTCACAGAGGTCACCCCTGCAGCCCCCCATTACCAAAACTTGCCACATTAACCCAATACATAAGGTCATGGGGATTTTCCACAGTCTGAACCTTCTAAACAGATGTTGTATGTTTCTTAAAACATCATGAAAAGGATGTTACTAAAAGGATCACTCTATATGTCCATTGTTACACCTGTGCTTCCCTAAGTGTACACTCATGACCTCTGTCAGAGGCTGAATACTATCAGACATGGGCTTCAGGGACCTTTGCTTTAACTTAGTCCAACAGTTGTTAAATTCTTAGTGATAAACTGTTAGATTTGGAGTGGGTATTAATCCAGACAAGTCTTTTTGCTTGCCTTATGCAAGCAATCAAGCTGGAAGATCATTATGGCCTGTATGCCTTTAAAATCAGTAGGTCTCTGAACTACATATTCATAATCTTCAGGAATGACAAATTAAAACTGTGTTGAAGTGAGGCAAAAAATAAAATAAAATAAAATAAAATAAAATAAAATAAAATAAAATAAAATAAAATAAAATAAAATAAAATAAAATAAAATAAAATAAAATAAAATAAAATAAAATAAAATAAAATAAGAAAACCTGGCAAGTATTCAAGCCTAGGCACACTATTCATCTTGATCTTGTTAATTTGAAAGATTATCGTTTCAAAAATTTCTGAAAATACTAAATTATTCTTCCAACAATCTCATGCTGTCAACACTCTGGTCCAATATTAAAGTATGCAAATATGAATTCTCTTCTCAGTTTACATACCACGCGTATGTGATAACTTTCATCTTAGTTATAATAAGGACTGAACTAGTGATTTACTAAGCCAAAAACTTAACATTCTTAAACTAAAATATTGCTTCCTGTTCATAAAGCTGAATTAGGCTCAGAGCTTCTGTGATTTGAGTGTGGAGGAGGTTGCACTGCACAAATTAAAGCAAATACACTTCCTTCCAAGTGATGTTGTCAGTAAATGACTTCTGTGAGACTCCAGGTTTTCACATAGAGGCGTTTGCAGGATCATAAATACCTGTTCTTTCTCCTTGAGTCAGGAGATCCTGAGACCTCAGGACTCTTGTTTTCGTTTTTGAACACAGATGCCCTGACAGGGTTCACCAGAGTTTAGTTTAGTTTAAATTCAGCGACTGGTGGGTTGAGTTCTTTCTTTTCTTTCTTTAGCCTTTGCTGTCTTCTCTGTTAAAAACTGTCATACATTTGAAGCTCACTGTTAAAAGGCTATACTTTGCCCCTTCTGCATAAAACAGCATGAATCTGGGTCTTACAGACCCCAGGACTAGATTCTTATGATTTCCCTTGTGTGCCCCTTTTTTCTTCTCAAAGCTACCTTTTATTCCTCCTTTTTATTCCTTTTATTCCTCCTCTGCTGCATTTCTCAGTGTCTCTCATTCTAAGGTTGGCTCATCTAGAGATAGCAGAAGTCTTTCTGGAGACTGTCAAGGCTTCTTGGAGATTCCCATGTACCATAATCTTGCAGAGATTTCACCGCCCACTTGATTTTCTCCTCTAACTAAGCCAGCTGACTTTAAACCCACAAAGACAAAGTTATCAGCAGGATCAGGACTGGGGCATTATAACATATATCATCTGCTAAATGCGTCTTCACCGCAGTCAAAAATAGAGTCACTTCCTTGGGTTTGGGTTAATACGGTTTGTTTTTTCACATATTCAAGTTCTACCACTGATTATTTCAAGATGGCCCTTCTGACTTGGGTGACATAACCAGGTATTAGCAACAATTGCAAGTGAATTCCCTGCTGAACATCAAGAGGATGTACAGTCTTTCAGTCCTTGTGGACTGGGTTGTAGCTGTATTTTAGGGTTCAAGTTTGTGGTGGACTTTTCCCTCTTTTAACTACTTTAACCTATGTTCTGTGCTCGTATCAAGAGACTGTAATACATGTACACACACACACCTTTCAATCAACATCTATATTAAGAGGGCAGACAACAATTTACAGTACAGGCACCACTGGACCTGCACTGGGACTGCACATAGCCCTGCCTTGGTAGTACTGGTCCCCGGTACCAACTTTCAGGGATGATACTGTTGCACTGGTCAGTTTGATGATTTAATTTTCCTTCTCTGCAACTGCATTACAAAAATCGGAATTTAGTATTAGCAGATTCCTGCTGTGTTTCAGAGCATTCATTTTTGTTAGTATCTTTACAACTGAAAATGTCTCTCCAGCATAAACTTGAGGGATCTCTGCTGATTTTCACTGAATCACTTTTAAGTTACAGCACTACAAACAGCAGGAAAGCAGACCAACTTATGCTTTTGTATCCTTTGAATTCTCAAATCCACCAATGCTAACTGTCTTGTGGTCATAGATGTATCTATATAGACCAAAGAAGCTGGTTCCATAGATGAAATGTTAATGTCTCATCAGGCTGCATATTTACTGCTTAAATCCATCAAAAATACTTACAGAACAATGAAACAGCTCTCGTCATGACTCATATATTACTAGGTCCAAACAGTTCCTAAACTGCTCTAGTCTAAAGTTAACATAGTTTCAAAACAAATCCTGACTGTCAATGGATGACTACAAGTACAGAACTTGTGTCTAAAAATTATTCATTTCTAATGATCAAGTTGTGTTTAAAATAATGTGTGGATATTAGGCTAGACTTTCTATGATACTGGACACTTGTCTTTGACTAATATGTCATATTCAACCAAATCAAGTCTGGAGAACACTAGGGATTTTACCAATATTTTTTAAAGAGTCAAGTGTAATGAATTGAAAGAATTAAGGTCATATTTTTCACAATATACAGATGAACAAGCAGCTAAACATTATTAAGATGATGTCAAAGACTGTCATTTTGTAAAGTTTTATATGTACCATACATCTGAGCTCTGTGGTTTCAATGCTCCCATCCATGATTCACTCAAAGATACGGATTTTGCCTAATTGTTCCCACAGATCATAGGTTTTATCTGAATGATCGCTGTTTTTATTTTTCCTTTTTTTTTTTTTTTCCTAGATGATTTGGCTTGGTTTGGATCAGTTGTGTGAGTTGAGAAATGCCACGGATATTAAGCAGAGCAGACAACCTTTGATCTCCTATCCACCTGTTAACTCTCCATTGGATATTTTACAAAAATTCCTTGCACAGACCTGCCACAAAAACGAACAGCAGTTCAATCTGCAGAGTGAGTGCAGAGTACAGACAATGCCTTGCAGAAAGCTGGCTGTTGTTTGCTGTTGACAGGCTATTTTTAGCTCACAGACTGTTATTCCACTGAGCAAACCCAAGTCAGGTAAAAGAAAATGCACTTTGCAGGCTTATCTGCATAGAGCACTGGATCAATCAGAATTCTCAATACCTTTAATGTGCTCATATTTTTAATACTTGGCTGGCAATGTCATATCTGACATTGCTGTAGCAAATCTAACAAAATTCCTTCAATGGGCCAGCCATCCTGCTGTATAATAAAATGCCCCAAAATTTACATTATGGTAAAATAGGTGCTGTGGTAATCTAAAAACAGACGGCTAGCAATTTGCAAAGGCTTCTGCTATATTTATTGTTGCAATAAATGAAAAAGACAATCAGCACTTTCCCCTATTTACCTGTCCCTCACCAGCCCCAAGCTTCTTTTCCCTGTCATCAGGGCTAATGATAGGATTTCAGGTCTCCCACTTCTCAGAGCAAAGAGCCGTGACTCATGCACCAGGTTAGAGATTTAGGCCACAGTCTAAATCTCCAATTCCCAGTGATCAATTTAGCAAGTCTGACTTCAGTTCAGCACTTTCTGTGCTACTTTCTTTGGGCAATGACAGTGTCAGCCTGTTGTCATCGAGCTTCTTTGCCTTTCAGTCTTTCTTGACATAAGTGTAGGTGGTCCTCCATCAACCAGGGTTTTTCCATCTAAGTCAAAAAAAAGGCCATGGGAATCTTGATCCTTTTTCTCTTGTGCTAAGAAATGTTACATTTATACCAGTCATTGTCACTTTTTTCTCTTCACTAAACCATTCCTATTGACCACTGTGGATGCAGAGTCTGCTGTAAATCTGTTGGCTTTAGGGTTGCTTTTTTCATAAAAGTAGAAAAGCATGAATGTTAGGAAATCAGGTCTCATACCTAGGTGGATTCAGACTGCTGGCTGAAAATTGTAATCTTACTGTTGTTGAGAATTAGCAAGAAAGAAAAGCAGTGTTCCAAGCAAAGTTTCAGATTTCCAACTAAGGCTTTAGAAGAGCAGACAGTGATTTGGATTAAGAATTTTTCTTCAATTAGGTGTTTTTACAGTGCCTTCATTTATATCATGCAAGCTCATTAAAGGGAGATTTTGCATTTTCGATTTCCTAGGAAAGCACCTCTCACCCAAGAATTTACCCAATTCATCTTTATGCTGTCTTTCCCAAATACAACATTAACACTATATGTGCTAAAGTATTTCAGTAGAAACATATCCAATGATGATAAAAAAAAACCCTACATCTCCACAACACTAGACACGGAAGGTATTCTGGTTTGTGACTGCTGGATGCGATGCCCTATGCACTTGTCTAGTTTATGCTCCAAAGATGATGTTCAGCTCTTATTGTGTTGGCTTGATGGACAAAATGAAGCAGACCTCCCTTTTTATATTGACATGACCACTTCCCACTTCACTTCTTTTCAGTTCTTTTTGACGTATTAAAGCAGAATGATAAACTGATCATGAAATGGCAAGGCTTCTCCCGTTTGTTTGCCTGCTGGAAGATTTGTGTCAGCTATTCTCAAACCCCTATGTGATATTAGCTCACACAGGTAACTTCCCCTTAGGCTCATGCAGGTACACACAACGTTTACAAATATGATCTATAGGTATTTGAGCATCCTGAGCATTTTGAGCAGCTGATATAACTGTGTCAACCTGTTTCCAACATCTCACATCTGTCAGAAACTTTATAGTGCATCTAGCAAAATCTATCATCTGCCTCCATTAAACAAATAAAAATGGTCTCATCTGCATTTCACAATACCAGAAACCACAAATAACTGTAATAATCCTAGTCATGCCATGGTGATCTTAGGCCAATTTTTAAAAAATGTCTCAAAGAAGGAGGAAGCTCCAAAGTGTAGCTGTTGGTAGGGTTAGATATCTTACCTACATGAAATTAGACTTCTCCAGTTAGGGGAGAGGCAGGGTCTTCAGCTATCCTAATTTTAAATACTTTTGCTGGGAGAGGTAAATCTCTTTCCCCTAAGGTCCCTGTTTCTCTGCACTGATGAGAGAAGGAGCCCAGGTGGCATACAGGTTACAGTTCTTTGCATGATTAAAATTAAATGGAATTATATTTACCCATTTTGCTTATATTTTTCACCTGTTGTAACAACTGGGAATAATTTGCCTAACCGTCTTTCTTCTCAGTAGCAGTTTGGAGATCTTTTAGCACTTCTAAGTTGCAGATTTTTAGCATAAACTACGATGTATATTACCAGTGAAAATATTATGATATAGCAGGGGCTTCACCACATGCTTCAGTTGTTTTTATACCCATTATTGCTGTACCATCGTAATGCAATTTTCCTCAGACTCCCGTGTTATTAACCTGCATTCATCATTTATATCTCTCTCCTGAGGCTTGTTCTAAGACTCTATAGAAGAAGATAAACAAATTACAGATACGGGAATTAATTGTTGCCTCATTGGAGCACCCCAATCAAGGGATTTTAGGAACACTGGTTGAACTGAAGCAGCCTATAGACCATGCTGATGGGAATGGTAGGAATAAGGGTTGAACAGAAATGCAGAAAAGTATAAACAAATAAATACACATATTAGGGAAAATATGAAAATGCAAGCCAGAAAAAAATACGATAAAATAACTGTAGACCTCCAAGGAATGAGACTGTGCAAGCCAGATGTTAAATACTCCTTCCAGCAAGGTTTGTTCCCTGTTGTTCATGCAGCCTTTTCTACAAAACAAGTCACCTCTGTCAAGCTCCTTAGAAAGCTCTGCCTCTTCTTTCTGTTTATCTCCCTTCCCACTTAGGATCAGGCATAGAAAACCCTACTCTCTCCAAAGGGAGAGGGGCCAAAGTGGCCTGAAACCCTCCTGGCAGCCCTTTGCTGGCCCCCAGCCCCATCCCTGCCCCAGGACAGCTGCCAAAGGCTTGGCAGCATGGCCCTGGAGGAGGGCACGGAGAGCGTGGGGAAAGGGAAAAAGGACCACAGTGGAAGACAGCATTAAAAGAAGAATAGGTAGGGGAAGAAGAGGGACAGAAGAACAAAGCAAATTCAGAGAAATATGAGGGCACATCAGAATGACTGTGTATATTAAAGAAGCACATGGTGCCTTGAGCCACAGGGGACCCGTGTTGTGCTACAGTGGGTAATGACACAGAGTGACAGACTGTCCCTTTCCCTGAAAATCATGTGGCTGGAAAGGATGAAATACTTCAGAGGGGAGAAGAATGACTGATGCAGTGTCCATGAGGAGCTCTGCATCGGAGCAACCAAGAGCACCCAAGCTGCCTCCAGCCACATGTGCTAGCTGCTGGGTACTGCTCTGGGAGCATGGCAAGATGCAGTGGGGAATGCCTGGGAAGGGGAAGATGGAAGACTGTGGTGGGGAAGAAGGGTATAAAAAGGGCAAGGGAAGGATCCAAAGTTTGGCTCCAGGTTTGCTAGCCTGACCTCAAGTGTACACAGAGCCCATGAGAGGGTGAGAGCACGACTGAGCTCTTTGCTGAGAGCAAAAATAGCGACTGTGAAAGAAATGGGAAAGAGGCAGGCAGACAAAAGAGAAGAAAGCTGGTGAAGAAAGGAAAAGCACATGAAAACACTATCCTCAAAACCAAGGCAGACATGCCAGCCATAGTAATTTCCAGCGAAAATGCCCTGCCTCCACTGCAGCTCAGCAGGGATTCAACCACAGTAAATTTTAGGTGACTGTGGGGTTTTTAGTTTTTCTTTTATTTTCTTTTTTTGGGGGGAGGATGGGGATCTTTTTTGTGTAACAATAATAACAAAAAGGCTGTTTAATTCGGCAGGAGGAACATAAGGAGAAGTTTTGCATAGAGGTGACTGTGTTCTACTCTGTCTAAGGAAGAGATTTGTGGGTGGTTTCATGCAATTTCAGTGGTGTAGCTGATAATCCTACAAAACAATCTCTTCTGCTATGTTCTACGGTTGATTTTTTTAGCCACGGCTATCAACCAGATTGCTTTTCAAAGCAGGCAAGTGTCAGTGTCTCTGCTCTGTAGAGGCAGCACAGCAGCACGGAAGGGAGAAACAACTTGCTGGGGGCTTTGGTGTTGATGTGCTGGTATGACAGACAGAGAAAGGCCTGCACCTCATTTAAAACCACCAGGCAGACTCCCGTGTGGCTTGACTGCTATGTGGCCAGAAAAAAGGTGGTCATTTTTACATCAGTGAGCTGAAGCAGACTGTGGGAGTCTATTTTGGACTGGAATAACTAACAACATGGGTGGAATTCAGATTTTTTTTGGCTTGGTTCTGGTCATACAGTGTATGATTAGGAAGAAGCATTTTGTGCTTTAGACAAGGATATCTAGAGCCTGAACTAGGTACTTCTTCATTCTTTTTTTTTTTTTTTTTTTTTTTGTCCTAATGATAGAAATTAAATCTACACATAATAGCAGCAACAACAATAACCAAAAAATTAGGAAGATGTTTCCCCCACTTGTGAAAACATAACAGCCTCCACAACTTCTCTTGTAACATCCTCTGTAGTATCTCGTGTTGGCCTCTCTGAGACAAATTGCTGGTCAATATTGCACTTGGCTGCAGTCCTGCCTGCAAATGTCTGTGTTCCTAAATAATTTGTGAAATATTTCCACATACTGCTTCTAAGCCTGTATTAGAGATGCCCAAGTAAATCATAATCTTCCCCTTCAAGAATTCTCACATTACATACTTTCTCGTATTCTAAAGCAAAATTCCTTTCAGTTCTCTCTTCAAAGCACTTGTATTCTCAACAATGGTTTGTAATGTGCTTATCTTGGCCGTTCTTTCCCAGCTGAGAGGCACAGTTAATTACTACAGTCACAGAGCATTTGCAGCAGTGGTTCCTAAACATCCTGCTGTCCTCAAAGGTATGCGATCGGTTCGTTCTTGAAATGGCCACCTCAAATAACAAAGTTGGTAGAAATGCTCCAGATGCTTTGCTGATCTTACTATGGGATTATGTATCAACCTTCCTACTTCAAACTTCATTACAAAATAAATTAATTAATTAATTAATAAAAAAAAAAAAAAAAAGACGAAACAGAGCATTTGAATCTGAACTCCATTCCATCAGAAAATGTGCTACAAATTACAAATCAAGGATGGATAAAGGAAAGCTATTTGTTTAGAAACCATGGGACAAGATTGGTGCATGGATGAAGTTGTTTATTTTCTTATCTCTTTAAATTCACATCAGTGTTCTTTCAGTGTATTTTTCTGGAATTAGAAAAGGGATACATGTGTGTATCTTGCATAGCATAAGGGAAACATCTATGTTCCTTGCCTGGAACTGTTTCAAACAAACTACACAACAAATAATCAGCACGTGCACTTCACTGGGGAAAAATACAATGTCACAGGGCTCCAGCAAGCAGAATCCAGGATCTTTACCACGTCATCTACACAGCTACTGGGAACAGATGTGGCTGGCTATCTTTTGAGGGTCAGACACAGAGCACTTGCCTTGTGTAAAAACCTGGTAAATAATAAATCCAACCTTGCAAACAGTGCTAAACAGCTTGAGTTTTCAGATACCTCTGTGTGAATGATGAGGGAAAAATCAAGTCCACATAATCCACAGTGTTAAGCAGAAACAGCCTTATGGTAATCCTTAAACTATGAATTTCCAGAAGCTGGGAGCTTTTTTTAAAAACAAATTCATTCCACTAAATGTTTCCCCGTCCTTGTATTTTGTATGTTTTTGTACAGTTTAAGGAATTATGTAAAATACAAAGGGAGAGGACAAAGAAAAACAACCAAGCCTCCAAGTCCCTATAACAAGACAGTGGAGAAAGCAATCAGCCAGATTCATCATCTCCCATTCATCCAATTTAGAATTGCTGTAGGGCTGACCCTTGTAGCAAAGAAATACCTGCCAGCTATCATCCAGTCACGTTAGGTATTACATTCCCTCCCCATAGACCACCAGTGGCCAATACATTGATTTTACAATCAGTCCAAAAGCAACATCTTTAACACCACTCTGGATTATTGCCCCAGCTGTGACTCAGGGAACATTTCCTCTAACTCCTGTGTTTTCCTTGGAGACTTCTCCATCTAACCACTGATTGAGCTCAACCAGCTTTATCTTTTAAAATATTACAAGGTAATAAATCACATCTGGGGGAGAACAGGGCAGCTGTGTTACTGTGGTTTAGCAGGAAGGCCACCATACAGCAAAATGACAGCTTTCCACTTTCCACTCAGGCAGACACATGCATGTACAAATTGTGCCCCAAGGTCAATAGCCAGGTTTCTTCCTGTGTTCACAAGCCCTGGGGATGATGGGGAAGGGATACAAGTGGCAGGGACACAGATGAAGTAACGGCTTTTCAAAATTAGCCTGGTTGTCACAGACTTCTCAAACAGGCCTTCAGCCTGTATCCATCCTTCATGGATAAGGCCTCAGTGACCTGCCCTGCGATCCTGCAGGCTGGAGGCAAGTAAGCAGCAAAGCCTGATGCTCAGTAACACTGCAGAGCAGCAGGGGACAACCCCATGAAGCAGTTCCCATATTCAAAGCCACTCCAGCAGCTCCACCAGCTGCCCACCCCACATAGGCCAGTGTGCTGTGCTCCTCAGAGCACCTCTCAGACCACGACACTCATTGGGAAATACGAAACTTTGGAGACTTGGAACCAAACAGCAAGCCATTGGGTGACTTTTAGAAACTTCTATTCTGCAGACAAGAAATACCAGACAAAGCTGTGTTCTACAGCTGTTTCACTGCCAGGCTCATCACAGCAGGGCCTGGGACTCAGTGTCTAGGTGGTAGAGCCCTGTTTAGCAGGCCAGCTCTCTGCCAACAAGAGGAATCCTCTTCTAGGCATTGGCAGCCTGCATACAGCTGCTACAAGAGTTTCAAGGGAAATCTGGCCCTCTGCTGCCTGCAGCAATTTGTGCACATTTGCAGGTGTGACACATTTGCTTCACATGACCTCTGGGAAGGCAAAAGCATTGCCTGGAAAGTGTGTCAGTGATACCACTGAGCACTTAGATTTTTGACTTCAAAGTGTTCTACCAACATTAATGAAGTAAGCTTAAAAATAAGAGCTGAAAACACCCTAATAACATGGAAACGTTGCCCTGGAATGAGAATATAAGCAAGACAAGAATGCCATTATAAAATGAAGAGTTTTTTTTTTTCTTTTTTTCTTTCTTTCTTTTTTCTTTTTTCTTTAATGAGCTGGCTTTGCCCAACCTATTCTATACCTAGCTCATCTGTTAAGCTCAGGCCCCCCAGCCATTTTTTTGATAGAACTGTTCTGTAAAATATAGCAATTTGAGATGTAAAATTTCACTTCCTGTGACCCTGCTGGCCTGGGAGAATATAGTACTCCATTTAGAGAGATTTTAAATTACTTCACTTATAACTCCAGACTATTTTTCAGGCTATGTAAATGTATGGTACAGAGTCCCTCAAAGAAAGCTTCAGTCCCTGCTTTGAAGTCCTGGGACTGAGGAACACAGCTGGGGTTTCTTCAGGAGCTTTGGACAGTCAGAGGTGCAGTTTTCATCAGAAAGCACCGTCAGGACACACATAACTGTGAACAGAACAGATTGGTTTGAACAAAGCAGGCAAAATTGCCAAATAGGGGCATCTCTTAAGCAAGACTCCCATTGCTTTTAATGGGGTTAGGGTTATGCCTGCTGGAATGAATTCCCAGCTCTACGCTGAATTTGCTGTAGTAGAAATCCCTTAATCTTTCTGTGGTCCCTTCCCTCTGTGCTGTTTGCTATCTCCTCATCTGCAGATAAGGATGATACTAATGTCTGCCTCCATGGGTGTTATGAAAACTAATTAACTGAGCTTTCAGGGAAACTTCAGCAGAAAAGGCAAATTTTTCATGTGATGATGATGCAAATACATTCACATATATTTCCCCTCTGTAAAGAAGTAGATTTTGTATGCATAGAGACACAGATATATATATAAACCCTACCTAACACCTGCCACACCTTTCTCTACATCAAGGCTCTTCTCTTTGCCTTATCTTTCTGTTACAATCCTGCTATTTTTAAATGCTGGGCTTTATTCCAAGTCAGTGTGGGAATGTCAGGTAGGCAGCTGTTAAAAAAAAATAAGAAGAAAAAAAAAAGAGGAAGGAAGAAAAACGGAAGGAAGGAAAGAAGGAAGGAAGGAAGGCAGGCAGGCAGGCAGAGAATTTCCCTTCTCTTTTTTAATATCATTTTTGTTCTATAACCATTGTCCCTGCCAGTCAAAAAAGCTGTTTGGTTTTTAATGAAAAATCTGAGCACCAACAAATTGCAACCCTCCTTTTCAACACAGACATGCCCTTTGAATTTAATTATGCCTCAGGCAATGCATTATAGCAGACATGCGATAAGTGACACCGAAATCTTACAATAAATACAGCAAAAAATCTCTCAGTGGGAAAAAAAATAACTAGGAGCCAGATTTCCTCTTTGGGTACCAGCATCTGCCTGTTTTATCCCACCTGGGCCCCATGGATGTCAGGAGAGCTGCAGCTATATTTAGAGTCCCCATGAGTCCCATCACTGCATGTCCCTTGGTCCCCTGCTCTGGAAGGTGTGCAGGATAACATTAACCCAGAGGAAGGGTGGAGAACCTACTCTGGGGCAGAGACATTCCTGGTGGGGTCACTTGAAGCACCCAGCAGGAGCTGAGAGGAGCACGAAGGAAGCAGAGGAGTCTGGGAGGGCTCCTTTCCTCCCAGGGTAATTTCTCACAAGCTGTGTCAACTATCCACAGTTAGACAAATACTTGAAATGTCAACATTTCCCATTTTGGTGGGGAGAGGCAGCACCCGTTACCTTTGGTTTTGTTGTCCTGGGAGCTGCAACAGCCAGTAAGAGGAGCCTGCCTGGGAGTTTTCTGAATGTTTGCAGAAGAAAAATTCTCTGGAAAACAAACACACATGGCCCTGCTGTAATGCAACACCAGGGTCAAGCTCTGTCCTTTTGCATCCTTCGGGATGCTAATATGGGGTAATGTAGTGCCCCTGTGTTATTTTGAGCCTCAGTGGTGGCCAGTAACTCCCAAGCAGCAGCAACTCTGGTGGTACACAGCGAATGCACCTGTGAATTATCTGGGTGCAAAGCATTTGTATGTATTGGGAGACAACAGTCACTGATGCCTTCTGATTGCTGGTGGGCAAATACCAAGACAAATTCCATCTAACCTCGAAAGTCATGCTGCTATAACCACAAAATGAAGCAATTGCAATCCTGCCTGGGAGACTCATTCTCTCAAAGTGGTTGTATTTGACCTGATCTTTGCCTTTCATCCCTTTTCTCTGCTGTACAGGTAACTTGGCTCACTGGCTTTATAAGAGAAGAGAATTTTTTTCATTGTAAATCAGATATAGCTGTTCACATCTGAAAACCCTTGCTTATATCAGGGAACTGGCTTCTTTTAGTGTGCAGCTGTCACAAGCTTCTGCAGCAACTGTTTTCATTGAAGTTTTAAAGGCGAGAGGCAGATAGTGCTTTACAGAAGAGAGGGCTGGGATGCGCAAACAAGTTATTGGGGTTTAATGTGTTTCTGTGCAGCAGCTGAGCCACATGAGCCAGCTGAGTTCACATCTTCAGCTTGAGGTAAACAGAGGATTTCAGCTACACACGTCACCATGACCTGCTAAGGTTTCTTGCCAGGTATTCACAATAAATTGTTCCCTTTCTTGAGCACAATAACTCCATCACATAACTGAGTCCTCCAGATACTTAAATGTTTAATTCCTTATTTCACCACTAGCTTGCCTTGCAACCAAGGGTCATACCACCTCTTTACGCTTCAAACTTCAGGTGTAAAATGGATGTAACAGGAATGCTCAGTCAAAAGGGTGTTGTAAAGCACAAATGCAATAAAGCCTGTGAGGTGTGGAGATATCCCGGACACCTCAGCTGGTCTGAGGAACGTTTTACACACACCTTTCTGCAAAGAGGAATCAGAATAGCCCTGCTTTGCTTTTAGTCATTCACAGTGCTCCTCACTATTTATACAGCTGTGGAGCTGACAAATGTTTTAGAGTCTTCTCTTTTGCTGCAGTAAATAGAAGTCAACTGAGTTGTGCTGCTCTATGGGAATCAAAAATCCAGCCCACTACGCTGCTTGTTTTAATGAGAACCTGCAAGTCACAATTCTCGTACCAACATATTTCTGAGAAGTACACCAAATGGAAATCTGGTGATTTATCAAGCTTTAATCGGTTTGATATAATTCCATAAATTTTGCACCCGAAGGTCTCAGATTGCTGTCCCGGTTACCTGTGCATAAAGCTCGCTTCTGGCAAATGATAATTAATTCTTAAACTTCATAAGCGTCTGAGTTTCAGAGCCCCCAGAGCACATTTGTATGAAGATTAGACATTGTTTCTTTTCTCCTGCTCTCTTTGAAGTCTTCCCTTCAAAGATTGCAGCTTGCTGTTCAGGCTGCAGAGAGCTTCTCCTGACAGAGACTGCTTTTCCCTGTGCTCACAGAGGCTTTGGGTCTGACGCTGCACTCCCTTACTCCACTGAAATATACAGAGAGATGCCAGCACCGCCTCGCTGCCGGCAGGGAGGAGAATCAAGCCCTTTGCCAAGCGCGTCAAGTGAATTGCTCACCCCCTGTGGGGGAAATTTACCACATAACAACGCAGTAATTGATATTGATGGTGCACGTTGTTCACATTTCATTTTTTCAGACGCTTGTTTTCAGGGTTGTGAGAAGTCAGGTTGCGGTGATCAAAGGTCGAAGCCTTAAGTTCCCTGTAAAACAAGTTCCTCGGGGCTATGCTTAATGTGAAAAGAAATTAGCGGTGAGATTTATACCAGGCACATAACTAAGCTAAAACAGACCAAAGACATTAAATTACAAGAATGAGACGCTTCTTATTTACATCCCTGCAAACTGTAAGCAATTGCTCCAATGCTAAACAAATGACCTCCTCCCCAGTTTTACATGGAGTAGGAAGAATCTGGCCCATAACAAACACAGCTGAACTCTGCTTTCACACCTTAGATGAACTTCTTACTTCTCTCTCTTCAAGCTGCGTTCTTCTTGATCTTGTCATGAAAGAATATTTTGCAGCTTCTTTTCTAATGGGAAAAAAAAAGTGCAGTCAAGAAGTGTTTTTGTCTTTTTGTATTCTGGGGAACTTTTTATGTCAGATCATTACAGGTTGTGGAGGAAAGGAATGGAAAGGAAAGGTTCCTATTATTCAGTTTATTTTTATTATTATTATTCATTTTATTATTATTATTTATTTTCCGGTTTCATATATAGAATAGAATAGTTCATTTGGAAGGGACCTACAAATATTATCTAGTCCATCTGCCTGATCTCTTCAGGACTAACCAGAAATTAAAGCGTATCACTGAGGGCATTGTCCAAGTGCCTTTTGAACGTGACAGGGATGAGACAATAAACACCTCACTAGCAAACCTGTTCCAAAGTTTGACCACCCTCACATTAAATAATTTTTTCCTAATGTTTAGGACCTCCCTGGCACAGCTTTGTGCTGTTCCTGTGTGTTCTGTCATCAGTTACCAGGGAAATTGGCCAGCACCCCCCGCTCTGCTTCCCCTCCTCAGGAAGTTGCAGAAAGCAGAGAGATCACCTCTTGGTCTTTTCTTCTCCAGACCAGAAACCCAAGAGCCCTCAGCCTCTTCTCACAGCATGTGCCTTCCTGCTCTTTACCAGCTTTGTTGCCCTCCTCTGAATGTTTTCAAGGACCTTAACATCCTTTTTATAGTTTGGATAAACTATCCCCATTAGTGAGAAAACAATAAAATGAAACAAAATAAAACAAAATAAAACAAAATAAAATAAAATAAAATAAAATAAAATATAGGGTGACACCTTTATAATTCAGAAATCATAAGGTTGATTCAATAACATATATAGGAGGACTCCAGGGTCACAACGTTAAACAACACAACTCTCCATGTATTCCCATGGCTACCAGTACTCTAAGCTGTGCTCCCTCAGTGGCCACTTACCCTCCATGCTATCTGTGAGAAAGTCACTGTAGAGGTAAATAAAGGTTGCACCATCCAGATGAATCCTTCTAGATTAAATTTCTACTCAATGTAATCACAGTAATGTTCCAAAACACTGGGAAACAACAAGCAATGTTTTACAGTGTGGCCAAAACTGACACCTTACAGTCGGCATCAACAGGGTTTTAGCCAAATCACTGCAAGTCACTGCAGAAGCCATCACACTGATCTTATGTGGCTCTATGTTCAGTGGCACAAGTGGTACTTAATTCAAGAAGTGTCTTGCTCATTAGCAGATATCTTTAAAAGAATGTTATCATTATATCTCTGTTAGATACGAGGAAGTAGAAGTGCCAGACAATTGAAGTGCTTTGCTCAAGTCATCAGGACCAATGACAGAATCAGCAGTGGAGCGTGGAGTCCTCACACATCCTATCTTTGAACCATCCCTTATGTTATATTGCTTCACAATTTACTTTCCTAACAGATCGAGTCTTTCTCAGTACTCCTAAGCACTCTTGAGTGTTTGAGTGTCATTTCATAACACACTGCCTGGTGAAGAAAATGCTTCTACCTCCTGTGAGTCTTTTTCTTTTCTTTTTCTTTCTTTTTTTTTTTTTTTTCTCCACAAAATTCAATGTGCAGACCTGAAATTTCTTGAAAATCGTGGTCCAGGCACCACAACCCTCCACCACCCACCTTCAGCATGCACAGCACCATCCCATGGTGGCCCAGGGGCCACCATCCAGATGAAAAAGAGCCAGGAGAGGAGGTTTATAGCTGAATGCCTTTGCCCAAGGGAAAGCAGGCCAAAGAATACAAAATGTCGGCAGAGGGCATGTTGCCCTTGATTGAGTGGAGAAGGGCCCCCGCTGACTGGAAACCCAGAATTACAACAACAACAAGAAAATTAGTAAGGCTTGCCAGCTGGGGAGAGACATCTGGCTAGTGATCAGAGGGGCCTGTGAGTCAATTAATCCATCTCTGAGCTGGATTAGCACATTGAAACATGCTTCCCTTCACTGCTGCGGAGCGACCTGTTGAATGAGATGTAAAGATGAATGGAACTAAAGAAATTTCATTTAGATAAAGAAAAATGGCTCTGAAGTAGTGGGTGGGTGGTTTTTACATGCGCTAAAAGAATTAAGCACAGCTCAGAGAATTTAGGGCATGGAGCAGCCATTTGGATATAAAAGCTCTTAAATTTAATATATGCTGATTTTAAAGTTAGTATCTAGATATCTTCCTATTTTTTCATGTTTGTAGCATACCCAGGATGGAAGATACTGCAAACACAGATTAGGACAAATAACTCTTCCAGTCCATTCATCCACAGCTTTGTGTATTTCTGTAGGAGCTACTCCTGCTCTCTTTTGCTATGAAAATGCTGTTACTCAAGGACATCATCCCACATTTAGCCCTGAAGAGACTGAGACTCGGTTTCCACCTCCTCTGTCTGCAGATCAACAGGACATGGTCTCCTTAGATGGTTTTCAGATCATCAGATATAGGACTTGGCAGAACCTCGTTGGTCACTGAGTTCAGTTCGTTCTGTCAAGAGCCATCAGGCCCTTAGTTCCCTCTTCAATTTTGACTTTTCTCTATTTTGGGGGGCTATTATTCCTGCTGTTAGAAGGCTTTTCCAAAACTTTATTCCTTTACAGTTTAGAATCTTCTTCATAATTTCTAATCTCTATTTATTCAGACCCAGATTGTACTCACACATTCTTGTACCAGAAATGCCTTTAAAGTCTGTTCTCCCTCCTGAGTACTCAGCTCCCTGAGGTGTAGAGAGAGAGCTATCAAAAACTTCAGCTTTTCTTTTACTCATCTAAATAAGTGAAGCCACATTACTCTCCTCCCCTAAACCAGGTTCACCAGTCTTCTGATTATTATTCTTGTCTTTTTCTGCACCTATTCCTATGAGATTTTTTCTTCATATTTATACACAGATTATGCACAAGCTTAAAATGATATCTTGTGCAATGGCACCAGCATCCCTTTGCATCTACAGAAAATACCCTCTCTGTCTATACCCAAGAGTTCGCATTCATTGATTCCATTGCTTCATGCACCCAGTCTCCTCTGTTGTTTTCAGCTAAGAAGCTTTTGGATTGTGGAAAGCATTAATAATATTTTGCTAGCACCTGGAAGATTAACACTGAAAACCTCTTAGGAAGAGATGCATGGCAGTGTTTTCATCCAGGAGAGGATGCCCAAGAACAATCTTGATGCAGCTATCAGCAAAGCAAATTCAGTACTAGGATACATCAGGCAAGATTTCTCCAGCAGAGGACTGTCTTTGTGTGTTACTAATAATCTAAACAGTGGCAGTGAAAAGACCTAGATGATATAAGCTGCCCATACAAAAAAATTGGAATGGTTCGTGACATGGTTCTGATAACAGTCACTGAGTTCTCTTGGGATATGCACTGTCCTAAATAATTCCTAGACTTGGGTTGGGACTTGGCAAATGGTGGAGACCATTCACCACAAGTATTTTTCAATGTGGGCACCCTGTTTTAGTGGCTGAAAGAGGCTAGCTGTGTGCGGATGCACTATTGTAAGCCTACTGATCTCATTGCCTCAGAACGTCCCCAGATAAATTTAATTTATGAGACTAGACATGGTTATTGATGCTAGCACACAGGTCCTCATCTGAAGGACCGACAGCACACAGTTCTGATCATCTGTATTCATGTCAGAGGAGCTCTAAGGTTGCAACTATAGCTCTTAAGCAAAGAGTGACACAGCATCCACCTGAATGTGATCATCCATATCATTTAATTGCTGCCTGGCCCTTGATTTTTTTGCCAAGAAAACTTACCCAAGACAACTCCTGGAAAGGGGCTAGAGACTGGCTCAGCCCCAGCAGCGTTCACAACAGGCTGCTGGGATGTGACCATCCAGTTCTGGAGATTTTGGCTTTAAAGGCAGAGCACAGCTGTGCCAGGTGGCATCCTGGCCAGAGAGTGGTCCCTGGCCCATCCTATTTGCTAATATATTTGCAGCCAAACTAGATAAGATGCAGAAAAGATCTATTTGGTTGTTCAAGGGAATGCAGAATTAATTCCATAAAAGAAGGTAAAAGAGATTTTGAATGCTTTTGAAAATTCCCCTTTATACTCAAAGACAGTTTTATGTACAGAAACTGCACATAGCCCCTGGGAATTTGGTCCCGGATTCCTTTAACTGGAACATCCCAAATGACTTCAGCTGTCATAGGCCATGTTGTCTGAGAGACAGTGAGCTTAGACACAATATTCACCTTCAAACAGATGCATTGCTTCTCTGGGAGGCAATGACAATTGTTGAGCATTATTTCCTTCCCAATAAATATGAAAACTCCACAGGCAGCAGTCAAAAGAAATTTACTCTCCTTCAAGACATTTCATATGAATGCCATTATTTCCTCTATACCTCTGCTGTCTCGTGTCTCAAGGAGAGTGCCAACATGGATAAATTCAGGGCTTATCCCTCTGAAATATAAAGTGGCCTAGAGTAATGAAAGACCAAACCCACAAACATCTGTATATAACCAGGGTCATATCAGGTTTGCAGATATACGGTCCCTGTTGCTACTGTGTCACTAAGTGTTTGTCGCCAGCTATTGACTCTTATCCAAAACAGATGATGAGGGAAGGATTTGTTCTCTGGATGTTTGTATAAAGCCTAGTGCAGTGAGTGTTTTGCCAGGTTAGGACTCCAACTTAAACATCAACATTGTGCTTAAACCACAGTATTTCTCTTAGATTCAGGTATTTTATCTGTGGAATCAGGGAATGGCTGAGGAGTCTTTTCTTTAAAGAAAGACAAAATTGGTCTCCAGTTTGGGACATATTCAGCTGCAGGCATGTACAGAGTGTACCTGTACCTGTACAGAGACAGTCTGGTCTCTTTTCTGAGGGTCATGATTTTTGCTGTGTGTATGTGCAGTGACATGTTGAGCGCTGTGAACCAGGTGCTAGTGACCTAGGATTGTTATTACAGGTGCTTCTCAAATGTGTTTATCCTCTTTCATACTCAGAATTCTCAAATCAGAGCAGAACAAGCTAACAGAAAGTGTTAATCAACACATCAAAATGCAAAAAGAGTCTTCTCTTCCCAAACCACTAGCCACTGTTAGCAGCTAGCATCTCACATGAGCATACAAATCCCAGGTGCCAAATGTTTCTAATTTTTACAGTTTTGAGATATGTGTATACTCCTCGATTCATTCATTTTGTGGTTGTGTTCAATCAATGTATGTTCTAAGACCTCTTGAATAATAAATCACAAAAGCAATCTAGTAAAACAGGTGATCATAAATAGATATATATGCTTGAAAGCAAGATAGAAATTTAACAAGAAGTACAAGGTAGATATGAATAGAACAACATCTGAGTTTATGGTCTTTTCTTTGCCTTTATAAATATAGCCCAGCTGAGTCTCACAGCCCATCAGTGGGATGAAAGCATTCCAACTAGTCTCACATCACCAGTGGGGAATATGGGACTTAGAGGGATGAAGAAATGTCCCTACAGTCACACTTGGTACAGAACCATGAATTCAGCTGAGATTTCCTGATCATCAGCTCATAAGTTAACAATGATGAGAGAAGAGAGTGAATTAGGACTGCTCTAGGAGCATGAAATAGCTCTAAATTTCCCTTGGCAGCCATCAGACTATCCATGTTCCTTCAGTACAGCACAGCAAGATGACCAAGGAAATATAAATACAATCAAGATCATTTTCACCCATCTACCCTCTGTCAGCTGTAACCATACAGGTGTTCACCCATAGCAATGGCCATCTCAGAAATAGGAAGCTCCTCATTCAAGAAGGAAAGGCAAAAAAAAAAAAATAAAAAATATTTTAAACCTACCTGCAAAGTGACCTGACCTTACACTTGTGTGTAAGGGGGGCTCGGTATTATAAAAATAAAGTGTTGTTAAAGCAGAGATTATTAGCTTGTTTACCAGCATGTCCACATGAAACTATGGGAATAATAAGGAAGTATTTAAAACAGATTGGCTGCCTCCTTCAGATGTCTCAAGGAGCTGATCCAAAGTGCTTTAATGACACCCAGGAACTCTAAAAGGCACTGGAGCAGGCCCATCAATTTATAGAGCTAGTAGGAGCTGAGCTGTTAGTGCCTTTGCATGACATCCTGTAAGAGAAAACGCTGGCATTTGGCTTACTCAGGAGAGATTTCACCATCTGTTATTTTAGAGAAGCAATAATGAGAGAAAAAACAAATAAGCAAAAACCCCTAATGCTCTGTCACCATTTCAAATTTAGTGAGGTCTTAAAATATTCCTGCACAGGTAGAGGATTTTGCTGGAGGAGAATCAGCACAGCAACGGGCACAATTACATCCAAGTTTCCTGCGTAAGATCTGTCAAGCAACTCCTATCATCCCGTCTGTAAGTGAGTGTGAGTAATGGGTTTTATTTAAATTCATGTGGCATTTACTACCTACACCCAGACAGATAATGGACAGACAGCAGAACAATGATCAGCAAGTGGCTATCACTTAATTCATGTTTTATTCTGCAGTTTGCCTGCCTTCATCTGTCTTCCCTTCTGAACAAGTAAGCACATTCCTATGAATTCACTGCAAGTTTTATATTTTCCAAGCAAAATCATGGCAGTGATAAAAATAATAATAGTAAAAAAAAAAAAAAAATCCCACTGTATTTGTTTCCAAAAGTGTTTTGTTCCATACATACAAGTTTATCTTTCTGCAGTTGGATTTCTTATCCCCACAGACACAGTCATCATCTGAACTTCCTAGGCAGCAAACACAACACTTAAGGACTCTATTTTCCTTATCAAAAATAATAGGTACTAAGCATGTTGATAAGGGCAGAACATCCTAAGAAATATTGAAATAATCTGTTGACTTGCTGCAGTTCTATTGATTTCAGAAACAGAAAGAGAATATGCTGAACAGGAGGAAAAAAAAATAATTAAATAGCATCACGTGAATGCGGTAGTAAATCATCCCACATACTCTCATCACTGTCAGCTTCCTGCAGGAAGAAAATATGTGTTCAGCCCTAAAACTACCTCCTTTCAATATGAGTATCGCTACGCATTCATTTGCTCCAGCTATCTGAATTCCTTTGGGTTTAGTGAAGCTGTCAAAACCTTACAAGTGTGGATGCTGTTGTGTAAGTAAAATTAATGACTCTTTTTCTGCTTCCCATATTTTAAAGCTTTAAATGAATCCTATTGCTGGGGGAAAAGTCATGAAGAGCAGAGGGGGCTGTCAAAATGGAACTGTAAATCTTTCAGCTTTTAAATTCTTAGACCTGATTGACCTCACAAAGGTTCTTCAGACCAGCATTTGTCTTGGTGTTGTAAAGCAAGCAAACTGTCTTTACCCAGGCTTGAATCCCACTTCACAATCTGTTGGAACTAGCTAGGGTATGAGGCTCAAGTGGAACACTCCAGTCAAGCAAGTGAACATCAAAAAACAAACAAAAACATTTTCATTTGCAGAAGTATTATCCATATTTATAGTCTGTCCTTTGAGTGCGTGTAAATGCTGGAGCAAGGGAAGGTAATGTGAACATAGTTGTAAGGCAATTATTACATAAAAGTGAAATATGTGAACAGTGAATAGCAATAATAACTGGTGCTTGCCAGAATGGTGTGTGCTGAGGCTTTAGTTGATGCTTATCATGATTTGGGGTCACAGATAGAGTTGTTTGGAGAGAGGGTTTCCTCTGTGCCCTGATAGCCCCTGCATATTGGGAACTGCACCTTGAGCTCTAGTTTGGCTTTTTTCAGGGCTCTGGGGAGGACTTTCCAGCAACCCTCTGCTTACAGCTGCAAGATGAAGGCTGTTTATAGAAAGCAGTGTCAGCCTGCCAAGCACCACTGACTACATGCTGTCTGTCTATGCCAGTGGCTCTATCCCAGGGTAATTTAAACTCAACTCAACAGAGGTTATTGACACCCTCATATTTCAGCTTAGCCACCCTAAGCTCCCTCACAGCCATTAGAAAGACTGTCCAGAAAGCACTTTGGAACAGAAGCCAAATCCAGGAGCTCTGAAAATCCTGTGAAGGAACCTGCTTGTGCCCAGAAAGAAGAGGGAGCCCTGGGAAGATGGCTAGGTTGTATACCCACTGCCTAGACTACCATTCACTGGTATATACATGTAATATAATATTATAATATCCTATATACTATATATAGTATATAGCACATTACAAGCATTAACTCTTAGGACACACCCACATAGTCAAAAAGTAATATTATCCCTGTTTTATATAGGCACAGAGAGGTGAGCCAAAGACAGAGTTGAGCCTGGAACCAAGTTTCCGAGCGCTGTTTTACTTACTAGACTGGACCTCTTCCAGAGAAAGGAGGAGGAATGTTTATGTCACATTGTGAGCCAAAGCCCAAAGCCTATAGAAAGATTCTCATGGATTTTAATGAGTAGACTGCAGAAAATATGGGGTGAACATGAACTTTCCTAAGAGATTTGTGGAAGTCAGTCTTTAAAGTAGGGATTGACTTAAAGTCAGAAAATACTGAAGGGTACCTTCATAGAAAATGCCAGGATGTTCTCTCTCTTACAAAAGGAAAATGGATATTCTGGGCACTTTTGTTCTGATCTAACACTGTAGAGCTCTCTCCTCTTGGTTCTGCTATGGGCACTACCCCAGTGGAATTCAGCATCTTTCTGGAAAAAACAGCTTTATGAAGCATTGGTGAAGTGGCCAAGGTGATGTGATTAAGTGAAACATTTGTAAAGAGTGATGGGAGATAAATCACTGTTTCTGGGAATAAAATGAAACATGAGATAATGAAGACCTCAAAAAGAATCTTGGTACCCAAAATAGTGTCTACTCTCCCCAACCATATTGGCAGGAACCACTTCTTCCTACACTCCTGCATTGCAGATGGACGTGGCTGTACTGAAGATAACAACACCTTTCTGTCCCTAGCTCCTTGGTCTCTTCATTGTTCTTTAATGCCAGTGTTTCCTGAGTATTAGATCCTGGCACTGGGAAAGAAGTGCCTTTTTCTTTGCTTCCTCTGCCATTGATTCACAGCCATGCTTTTTCTCCTCAGCTTCTCATTGTTAAAACATAAGGGACGGTACTTATCCTCAGCTATAAGGTGATTTTTAAGTAGTAAAGAAATAAAAAATATTATTGCTTATTAGTTCAGGTAGTGGAGCGGAGAGAACTGTCTAAAGCTCGTTAAAACAATATTTCTGAATGGAAATGTTAGGTGTTTAAAACAGAAGTAATGAAAGGAAAATGAGGTGTGTGGCAGGTTTCCTTCCATGTTGTCTTGCTGAGCCACCTGGGAAACTAGCAGTTCCTGAGTGAAAATCATGCCATTGCTTTAAACTCACAACATGCACTGAAGCACAGCTAATGCTCTTCTGTAATTGTTTCCTGACTGTTGAAAACAGCCAGAAAGCCCACATGCATACATACTTATATATGCTCATTGCTACTCTTAGCCTGATGGAAATTTTATAAATTGCTTACCCTGTCTGAAACAGTGTTGCTTGCAACCAAACATCAACACATTGATTTGAGCAACAGATCTAGGAGTTGAAAATGGGTTATGTGAAACAGCAGGCTTAACAGCTGAAAGCATCAAAGCTCCCAGCCTCCATGCTGACCAGCTGATGAGTTTTTAATTCCTTCTCTGTGGCTCCTGAGATGCAACAGACAAGCAGGGATGAATTTGGAAACTACTCCTGTTGACCTTTATGTATTAATGAAGAAAATTTGCACCTTCTGCCGGAAATGGAAATAATCAGTTGGTGTACTGATATGGAGCTCTAACAGTCATTTAAACATGGTACATGTACTCATTTTGCAGATCTATTTTTCTCCTTATTGAAGATGTTTACAATGAGGACCCACCCACACTTGCTGCAGGGGGCATCAACATGCATCTGTCAAAAATTATTTTTTCACTTGTATGTATGTCAGGTAAACTGTTGTCCCAGACAGTAAAAGCAGTTGTGTCCATATTCCTGAAGACAAGATCTAGTTCTACAACACCTACACATACATTTTCAAAATCTCTGACTTACTCTTCAGAGAAAGGCTTTCTTACTATACCTATTCTAATTCAATAGACTTTGCACTAGATCCATCAAATAAGAGAGGGAAGGAGGAAAGAATTTAATTTTTCCACTTGAAAAATTATGGATCCGTATTTCATTCCTATGTCTTCCCACATTACACTCATGTTTAATTTAAGATATTAACTGGTTTTAAACAATATTCTAAGATTCAGTTAAAGTACAAAATTTTGTTATTCATTCAGAATGAATGAATTATGCTGAATATCTGGAACAAGAGAACAAAATGATTTTAATGTTAACAATGGGCCAGATCCATAAAAAAATAACTACAATAACATAATTGGAATGTTTCACCAGATTCCAGTGAGCATGATGATTATGTTCCTAGCTTAAAACAGGATGTGTGTACAAGAGAATGCATATTTCAAGCCTATAATGCTCCTGACTCAGTGAACCAGAGTCAGTCAAAGGTCTCATATTGACTCTAATGAATGCTGAATGAGCAACAGATACAAATTCTTAAATTCAGCTTGAAAAAATTATGAGTTTTATCCCAACCTAAGAGACCCTTTCAGTGGTGCCTGTTCCTAAATTTGTCAAACATTTCCATCACGTGATTCTCTGAAGAGCATGAGTTGAATGGAAAGGTTGGATGTGGTCTATGTGAGGTTCAGTTTAAGGTGAGCTGAGAGTGGACTGAGGGTGAGGTTTACAGGGTGAGGGTGAGGTTTTCAGACAGGTTTTACGTAAGAGCACTGTTTTGTCATTTTATAAGTGTGTAGCAAGCTTTTATTCCAAAAGCAAATGCTGTTGCTTATGCTATAAAACAGGGCACCGAAAGTGAGGACAAGAGGCATTTGGTCAAGACTTTTACTAAACCTCTGAGAATATCCCGAAGCTGGTCTGTTACCAGCCCTTCAAAATAATCACTGCTTACACGTGCTCAGGAAAACCCTCTTAAGAGCCCAATAGCTAAAGACTTTAAAGAATCTGTCCTCATTCAATGTATTTGAGCCTCTCAGCTCTTCTAGTGCCATCTAGAATAATCTCACACAACAGAGAAGGAGCTTGCATTGCTTCACAGTGTCTGCTTGGGACCCCTTTATCCATTCAGAGAATGAAAAGAGCACAGAGGCAAAGCCAGGATTTTGGTGCAATTGGTGTTCTCAGCCATGTTGAGGCTGACAACCAGAAGGGTGTTGTCTCTGTTATCAATGCAATCAGGTAGAATAAAAGAAAAGGAAAGAAAAGGAAAAAAAAAAAAGGAAAAAAAAAAAGGAAAGGAAAGGAAAGGAAAGGAAAGGAAAGGAAAGGAAAGGAAAGGAAAGGAAAGGAAAGGAAAGGAAAGGAAAGGAAAGGAAAGGAAAGGAAAGGAAAGGAAAGGAAAGGAAAGGAAAGGAAAGGAAAGGAAAGGAAAGGAAAAGGGAAGGGAAGGGAAGGGAAGGGAAGGGAAGGGAAGGGAAGGGAAGGGAAGGGAAGGGAAGGGAAGGGAAGGGAAGGGAAGGGAAGGGAAGGGAAGGGAAGGGAAGGGAAGGGAAGGGAAGGGAAGGGAAGGGAAGGGAAGGGAAGGGAAGGGAAGGGAAGGGAAGGGAAGGGAAGGGAAGGGAAGGGAAGGGAAGGGAAGGGAAGGGAAGGGAAGGGAAGGGAAGGGAAGGGAAGGGAAGGGAAGGGAAGGGAAGGGAAGGGAAGAAAGAAAAGAAAAGAAAAGAAAAGAAAAGAAAAGAAAAGAAAAGAAAAGAAAAGAAAAGAAAAGAAAAGAAAAGAAAAGAAAAGAAAAGAAAAGAAAAGAAAAGAAAAGAAAAGAAAAGAAAAGAAAAGAAACACCAAAAAAAAAATGCCACTGAAATGATAAGGGCACCCGAAGTGTCTTAGAGTGGATGAATAGATTGAGAGAAAAAGGCTGCAGACATGAGGAGCAGAAAGATTTGAAAGAGGAGCCTGAGAGGATTATGACTGGGAACAAGGAGTGGGAAAAGTCTGGGAGCTGATAAAGGATGGAGCTGAGCAGTGATCAGTGCAGGGAGCAGCTGACAGATTGACGAAATGAAACTGTTAGCATCTGCAAATCTATTGTAAAAAGTAAACATTGTACATACAAGAATCCTAGCTACAGGGTACCAAGTTAACTACCAAGTTCGTGCTGGACAAACTTGGGCATGCTGTAAAGATAATAAGAGCATTTATCTGTCATGAATGTAAGCTTATAGATTGATAGATCATTTGATCTCTGTGACTGTATTATGGATTTGCCATTAGCTTTCATCTTTAGCCATGCTGACAGAATCAAAAAACATATTTATTACACTTGGTTGGTTTTAATTGACTCTGCATTTTCCCGTGAGTAGAGTTGGAATACAGATAAGCTGCAAAAGATACTGACAATCTTCCCCTTTTTTCTGGTTTATTCATATTTTTCAAAAAACAACCTGAAAAGCATATCACAGATGCATTCTTCTGTAAAAGCATTATATAAGTTTTGAAGGAGAATAAACTAGCATTAGCCATATAAGAGAGAAATGTGCTGTGCAAAAAAAAAAAAAAAAAAAAAAAAAAAAAAAAGGCTTATCCTCTGGGCTCAACGAACAAAACAGCTCAAAGCCAGCAAATCAATGATTTCGAAGTGCAGCTAAGACACTACCCATAGAGAGAATGGATTTGAAAAATGTGAATTCTTCCTATTTCATATGGCTCTTATCACAGTGGGGGTGCTTTTCAGTATTAAGGCACACAGGAGTCTGATAGTATACAAATAATGTGACAGAGGGGCTGGTCTTTTGCTATATCAAAAAGGTAAATTTGCTGAAGGGGGAATCCGTCTTATCTGAACATCTTTGTTGTAGATGTCTGCATGTGAACTAGCTGTCTTGACTTAATGTGGATTAAATCAATATAGTCAACAGAGCGGAGGGGTGTGATTCAGCCTAAAATGGATGCCAATATTTGATTAAACAAATTGCACGCCCAACTCTTTTGGCTACACTGACCTCACTGAATAAATGGGAATCTAATGAGTTCACTTGATGTAGAAAACTCCGCTGGCTGAATCCACAGGCCCTCTTCACTGTCAGTGGCACCCAGGTGCCATCCAGATTCCTAAGGAAGATATATCTAAGAATATCTTAAGGAAATACAGCTTATGCATTTACATTAATGGTCAATTCTGATAAAGTTTGAATGTTAGCCATTTTCAACAAAATTGGTCAAAATGTGGACCTCAAAGATATTCATTTTTTACAGGTTTCCTTTTGAGGAAGGGAAGGTGGGTGAGTAAATGAATCGGAACAAGATTAAAATCCCACTGAAAAAGAAAGGCTAGAGAGTGAGCTCAGCCACAATATCAGACACCTGAGAATCCTCCATGGAGAAAGCTACAGGAAAATAGACTTTTCATAATACTCCTTTGGGCTATGTCACTGTTGTAACTTGTCTTACATCAGCTGGAAACTGCCAGACAATGTATCAGTCCTGGAAATAAAATAAAATGCCCTGGCCTTATAGAACATCAGAAAGAAAATACACAAGCTGAGACTCAGTGTAGCCTGAGTTTGAGTGAAATTCATGGAACTTTGGCTCTGATTTCAGTAAGCCTTGGTTTCATACCTTGTAGCTTTGTTTCAGAGAGGAAAGCCTAACAGGAGAGGCACACATAACAGTTTGGTAGGGTTTTCAGACCAGTGAGAAATCTTTAAATCAGGCCAACTGACCGTCCCTGACACTTGTTACCTCTGCACAAGATAGCTTCGTATTGAAGACGAAGGTGTCTGTTCCGCAACCCACTTGCATGGATTGAAAACTGCAGCCTGTGAGGAAAAAAAAAAAAAAAAAAAAAAAGTGGACTGTTCCTTACATAATTTTTTTGCTTTGTATTGGAGAGAGGTCATAGGATTAACCATTTGAGTACTGTTACCTGCTTTCACAGAGTTCATTCATCCTGAACGTAGGTTTTCCATTCCTGTGTGTAGCAGGAAAAGGCTTAGGATTTTGGCCACACTGATTCTGCTTTCCTAAGAAAACTATGCCAGCACCTTTCACGGCAGCTGGGTCGGAGACCTGAAGGGAGGGTTTGGTTTGTTGCCAAACTGATCCTGGTGGTCTTAGATGCACATGGCATCGCCTGATTTAAAACTCTGTAACCTACATTTCTTCTCACCTGCAAACCACCATGTAGCTTAAAGATCTAGGGTTTTGCCAAAGCCCTAGAAAGCAAACAAATTTCAAAGTTTCCTCTTCAAATTGTTTCATTTTTCCATGCTTACTCTCCTTCCACAATTCTCCTCTGCCCAGGCACCATTAATAAGACTTCCAACATTTTTCCCAAGGCTCAGCAATGGCTTGGCTATGAACCTTTTGCTGAGGTTGGAGCTGAGCAACGTCCAGGGCTCTCTTTTGCTTCCTGATTTCTCTCCTTGCTCCACCAAAGAGATCTTTGCAGTTCATCACCTCTGATGTAGGATCCTTCTCCTCTTACAGCTGTGGGGCTGGTGTAGGCACCCTCTTTCCCTCCCTCCATTTTCTCCCCACACATCTGTACAAAGGGAAGAAGGTCATCTGCTCTCCTCTGCCATGGTCCTGCCCCGTGAAGGAAGCTGTGGATTTAGAAAGATATGCCCTTGAGGGGAATGCAGTCTGGATCACAATCTGGCATGTATGATTCCTAACCTACTTTTTTTTTTTTTTTTTTTTTTCACCTGGCCTTGTGGTTTTCCAGCTCACATTTTTCAATCTGTGTTCGACAGAAGAATCTGGGGCAACTATCAGAGAACAGCATTCTTTGTGCTCCTGCTGCAGCATGGACAGTGCTGCTGATGTTCCTGAGGTCAGGAGAAATCTTGGCAGATGTGGAACTTCTCCCTGATCAAAGCAAGGAAGTGCAAGGAAAGAAAAGAAATCCTCACCTTTGGTTCAGTTTTGTTAACAAACACATGCAGTGACTCTTGGCCAGTTCCCGAATTCTTTAATGGGTTTATTATTCACTCATGCTGGCTTCAGTGAAATTTAGGATAAAAGTATTAATCTTAAATTGTGATAAGAAGTGTAATAACAGGAAAGCTTATTATTACAAGGCACACAGGCCACACAGAAAGTAGGATATTCAGCACTGGCTCTCCCAGAATAAATCAGATCTAACTCCTCCTGGAGCAAGAGAGGAGTACATCCCTGATATGGACTGTATCTTTCAAGAAATAATAAACCTCTATACAAAAAGAAATGCAAAACAGTTTTAACTCTTCCTTGACCAAAATCCACCATGGCATTTTCTGTAGTGGTGGCAGCACCTGCAGAGTGCATTTCAACCCAGCCAGGACATGAACTGCCATTTGGAAGTTCCTGTCTTCCTCCACTGACAGTAAAGGAAAACAAACTGAGGAATCTCACTTTAGCTGCATAAAATTAGCTTTTTTTTTTTTTTTCTTCAGTGGAATAATTTGGAAATTACCTTATCTTTTATGGTGTTTACCCAGCCACATCACCTTTCCGGTATAAAAATGAGAGGCATAGCATCTGAGAAGTGACTCTATCAATCAGGGAGGTGGTTCTCCCCAGTAAAAAAACAGAGGTGTTTTTCCTTGGTGACCTGAGAACCTCATTTCAAAATTCTGAAGACAATTTGGTGGATGCTAACAGTTTCATGGGTTCAAAGGACAAATGTACTTGTTCACAGAAGACAAACCTATTCACGGCTACCAAATCCAAAGACATTACCCTCAGTGAAGAAAGCCTCTGAGCTGTAAATTGTTGGAGGTTGCAAGCATGTTCCTGGGAAGCAGCAATATGCACTTGTTCAATTTTTGCTGTCTTTCTTAGGCACCAGCTTTAACCACTGCCAGAGAAGCCTACAGGGAAGGTTCACTGTTCACAGTCCACTTACAAATTAAGATCCAGATTCGCTCTGCCAGGGCACTCATGTCTTCCCACAGAAAACAAGCAGAAGACACTGATTTGTGCAAACCATGGAAGTACTGTCAATGCAGTAAAAGCTCATTGTCCTGTAAACAGCGACTACAAGGTACAGAGAACCTCAATAGCTGGCCCACATCATGCAGCAGTCTGTATGGTGCCAGCAAATCTGTTTCAGATCCTAGTCAGTTTGGCATTCTTGTGCACTAGTTCTCTGACTGGAGTTCAGAAAAGATTTCCCAAGGACTTTTTATGTAGAAGGACCTCAGTGGCCAAAATATCTCCCTCTAAATGATTTTAAACAATTAACATGATTCTTTGAAAGAGTAAAGAATGAGTAGAGATATTTTCATCTGGCCTTTTGTAAGATGTGGCTGTACGTAAGAACAGAGGTCAGTTTTAATCAGGTTTAGAAAGAAGCAAGTAAAGGATTGAATTAACAGCTCTCTCCTAAATTCACCAGGAATTCTTAAAATTATTCATGTTGGCTCCTCCTCTGTTCTATCAACCATATAATTCTCATGTTTGGGATTTGGCACCACGGAGAGGCTCCTTACAAGGAGAAGTGTCACACACACAAGGTGTGCTTTGTGCTGCAGCACAGCTGGTCCCTTCACCAGCCACCAGGCATGGTGGTGGAGAACACTAATAACATTTGAAAAACACTAAATAGGGCCTGTGTCTTTCCCTGACTTCATTACCAAGGATTTTCCCCCTCACACTTTCATTCCATGAAGTATTTTGGCAAAGGTATCAAGGACCTGCCTGATATGCCAACAAACTCAATTCTGTAGCTGATCAGATGGCTGAAATGCCATTTACTGTCCGTGCACAGAAGAATAAAGACAAAGCCAGGGCTAGAGAGAGCTGTTTCTTGTGCTGCACTGAGCTGAAGATGCCAGACCACAGGTGGCAAGGTCCTCAGGCCGTCCTGGAGCAAATGGTGGTTAGATCCATGGTGGGCCATAAATCTGTGGTTCCACATAGCACACTGCTGTATCTCATCATTTATAATTTGTGCTAAGTGCCCCTATACATTTTGAATTAAGCAGTTGTTGCCATAGCAATAGCCATTTACAGTAAGAGAAGGCAGCAAGTGTGTTGGGGACATGAGGATCAGATCTGTCTCTTCACATAAATATATATATATATACGTAGTATATCTTTTCCTGTGGAGCCACATGAAAGGACCAAGCAAATGGCTTACATGAGGTCTGAGGGATGGACAGAGGAGATGGAAAGAGGAGCAGCTCAGTGCAGTCGGGAGGTGTTTGGTCCAGGGTGCACTTTTACCTAAGAGCTGGGTCAGAAAAGGAAACAAGCCTGCATAGTATTGGCATTATGTTTGGTCTCATGCCAGTAGAAGTCAGCATGAGGCATGTTTGTTGCCACCTTTGTGGGATATAACTTTCCAGAAACAGGAAAAATTGGCTTTCATGGGTTTATTTTTATTTTTATAAAAAATAAGAATAAAAAAATGTACTGCTAACTCTGCTAGTAGGAAATGCTTTTCAGCAATCTACTCCTTGTTTATATCAGATTATTTGCCAAGACACAGGCTGCCAAAAAGTCAATCAATAATGCAAGTATCGCATTACTGCATTTCAGGTCATCTTCTAAGATTTTTCTTCACTGCTAGCACTAGCATTTCTGGTGGCTACGATAAAAACTCCTGTCTTTTTATTTTTGCTTTAAAACACCTCTTTGTAAAGTGAGAAAACTATGAAAATTCATAGAGCTTAAATACCCATATCAAAACAGTTAGGACAAAGTGCAGCCCACGTACCTCAGTATGTTTCTTTGGGGACTTTGACACAGTTCAGTCTCCCTCTGACTAAATCTGGCTAATAAGTGGAGCTAAGTGTCACTCTCCCTTGACCAGCAAGTGCAGGCAGTGCCTGAAGTTAAATGCTTTGGGGATTCTCAGCCTAAGAGTGAGCAGCATTAAGTGGTGCAGAAGAGCAGGCAGTTTGCATCACTGGCTGGGACCCAAATTCTGTCAAAGTCCCAGATTAATCTGCTTGTGGATGGTCTTTTTAAAATCCATGTATTCATACCAGAGCATCCAACTTTGAAAAATATAGCCATAAGCCTACTGTGGCATAACTTGTCTGCTCATGAGAAGAGACAGGGTCATGGATCAGAATTAAATGCTATTGGGTTCCCGTAAGGGTACACAATTTAAGATTTGAAAATAATTTGAGCTCAAAAGAGAGAAATAAAAGTGAATTTCTAAGTACAGTTCTGTATTGTTGCTTGTTTCTCAGTAAAAATAAACCACCAGACCCTGTTCCCTCTTGGTGACATTACCTGCTTCTAAGGGCAAGTCAAGTGAATGGCAGCTCTGAGAGATTGAGGATATTTTTTCCATCAAGCTCCCAGTGGTACTTTCTGGCAGAGACAAGGCAATCTCACACCTTTCTTTGTTGACTGGGGAACAAAAACACAAATCAGAACTCTTAAGTCAGCAGAACCCATAGGTATCTGTAGTTTACTGATCTACAACAGCTGTGAATCAAGTTCACTAAATTTTTTAGAACAATCCAGTTCCTCACAATAGCTGAATGCAGCTTTCGTTTCCAGTAAACTTCTGTGACATTTGTGATTAAAATTATAAAGCAAGTAAGCACAATTCACAATCAATTATGTTTTATTAATGTTTTTTTAATACACGCCACAGCCCAGTAATCATGAAGCTGCTCAACAGTGTTGTTCTGAAATCAGCTAATAGCAGGATGTAATTTGCAGCAGTCTCTGCTCACTTACAAAACACTTGCTCCGTTAATTGTGATTTCACACTCCACTGAATGCTGTAGCCTGGAGGTAACATTCATGTGATGGACGAGTTACCAGTCTGGGCTCTGGTGCCTTCATATGAGGGGGAAGGGATGAGGGGGAAGGGATCATTTAGAGAGAGGCTACTGTTGTTAAATTTTTAATCCTTTCATTCTGAATAAATAAATAAATAAATAAATAAAAATAAACAACACACCCCACACACAACACACACATCAGCAGAAAAAAAAAAAAAAAAAGGCAGAAAAAAAAGCTACAATCCACTGCTAAACTCTTCAATTCTTTCCTTTCCTCGTAAACCTGAATAGAGTCTTTCATCATTTTTGATCCTTTTCTATAGTTCTTTGATTTTATGAAGAACATAACAAAACATACAACCAGCAGGTGAGACACTATTCATGTAATCGAGGATTTACCTTGATCTCATTTTGCTCATTTTGTAGATGCCAGGTGAGCAAGTCCTCCTAAAGCAACTATCTGAGTTTTCATTAAAAGTATTTCTGTGGCCTTTGAAGGTCTCCAGAGATATCCCATGTATTTCTTACAGGGTCCTGAAGTCAGAGTAATGAGGAGATTCTCCTGAGGGAGGTCAAAGGTGCCTAAAACATTGCCCCATGCTAAGTATGCAAGTTAGGCAGATTGATTCTCATCACTAAGTGGTTGTTGGTGGTGAGACAGAGTGCAACACCGAACAGCCACAGGCAAGGCAACAGCTCCTGCTCTGAAGAGCTCCCAGTGCGTGTGTCAGAGGGAGAAATATTGCCTGATCTGACAAAGGAGAGAAACCCTCTTGGAAAATTCACAGCTGAGTGTTTTGTACTGCTGTGGCAATCAGGTCAGACAGTGAAGGGATCACCAACCTTAGAAGGCTTTTCTTTGACTTGTGACCAAGTTACAGATGGGTGAGGAGGAGCCATGGATGTAGCTTGGCCTACTTGCGGCCTTTGTCTTTGCTATTTCAGAAAAGTTTCTCCTGACCTGATGGTGAGGTGGAGTGTACCAGACCATATCTGAATGCAGCTACCTGGGGCTCCAGGCCAGGATTAGGTCCCACCATCACCTTAGGTGACAGCAAAAATCATCCCTCATGCGGGTAAAGAGAAAGGGTACAGACAACTTTACCAGGCATGCATGACTAACCCTGGCAGTGCTTATAGCCAAACTGAATCCGAACAGCAGCACTAGTGAGAAAGGACTCTGCCCTCCACATATGCATTGGTTCATCTGTATTTTGGCCCCACTGCCACAGAGTGATGGAAATGTCTTGGCAGAGGAGCGATGAGAGTGAAATCTGGCAGCTCGCACCGATGCCATTCGGAGGGAGCCAAGAACGCGCAGGCAGAGCACATCAGCTGGAGATGCTCACTGAGAGATCTGGGCCCTGGAAAAACTCTGCAGATGTTCCAGAGTGATGACAGGTGGTTAGGAGCACAAGACAGAAATGAGCTCTGTGAGGGCAGGAAAGAAAAAAAAAAAAAAAAGTCGTGCTTAAGAATCAAGTGAGAGAGAAAGGCTACACACTTGTCCAGAGACTAAATGCACAGGTACCCCTTAAGCAGACATTAACTTCACCAGCTAAGCTTCGCTTTCACCTAGTACAGGTATATAAGTTCCTCCTAGCTAATAGCTACATCGAAGGACATGCTGCTGAATTGTTCACAACAACTCTACATTTGTGCCATACATTTATTAACTCTCTCACCCAGCCTTTGTCATTGCTGACCTTAGCATGGTGACGGCATCCCCACAGCACCCAGCAGGAATAATTGCTGTGACATCCACAGGTCACAGAAGCCAGCTGCTCCTTTGTCCCCACAGCCTCTGTATTCCTACTTTTCTTATTCCATGTGTTTCTGGGACCACACAGGAAGACTGAATCTAAAGTCGAATAACACACAATCAATAAGCAGACAGCACTTATCTGTTCATTGCTGTCTCTGCTGATGTGCTTTCAGCTGTCGCCAATGCCTGGAAGAAATAAGCAGATGGATAAAAAGCAGTAGGATTCAGCTCAATCCAAAAAAGACAGACGGGAAGATGGTGGGACTTGCAAAGGTCTAACCCTGCATTACATCAAGATCATTACACCACAAATTGTCCAGATGGTGCAAAGCCTCAGGCTCATGGCTGGGCTTCCCAATACACTTGAATATACTTATTGTCAAAGTACTGAAGAAACTCAGACGAGTTAGGAGACTGCATGGCCTGACCCAGATCTCTAGCTGTGGGGGTCTGCTTGCTGCGGCTCTGTCTTCTGAGACCAAATTCACTGTGAAGGGCTCAGCCAGTGCCAAACACATTCATTTGATTTAATAAGAAGCAAAGACCCATATTTCCACATCACATTAATGTCCTGTAATCTCCACTGGCTCCTTGTTCCTTGCTAGGCTAAATTAATAGGTCCTGTTGTAATCTACAGAGTCCTCTAATATCTGGAAACTTCAAGAATATCACATCGGAAACATTTGTTTTCCTGTGAACTGAATATTTTAAATTCTATTTTTGAAATGGTATGAATATGCCATAGATTTCTGAGGCAAGGGCTGGGCATCTGTTGTATGTTGACACTGTAGAAACCATAAAGCATCTCTTGTTGATGCTAACACAGTACAAACAGTAATGCGGTGTTCTGATTTCTTTTTCACTTTTCCTCTAACATAACAGAATATAAATTTGTATTTTAAGAGGAATAATCTTCTTCTACACCGACATTTTAAGTCCTGCTTTGGATGTCATTCTTTATATTGAAATCACCCCCCAGAATGTTAAGGTTTTTCAAACAGATCAGCAACACTTCTACAATATCCCATGCATGGAATAAACTTGAATCACTTGTGTATTCACAATACTGTCAGTGGTAATTGTATTAATTAATGTTTTTCAAGCACAGATATCCAAGTTGAAATGCAAGGAACAAAATCACCTAGATATAAAACCATTTTTATCATTTTTTTTTTCTCAAGGAAATAAAATGAAATAAATAAATAAATATAGATGTAACAGCCAGAAAGTGAAAATCACTTTGATTTATTTTCAGCAAATTTATGCGTCAGCACCTGATTAACATTTCATGAAGGAAATATTTTCATTTTCATGGAAGAAATTTACTTGTTTTCTCTACCTCACCATCCTTTCTGAAACTTTTTTTTCTTCTTCTTTTTACTTCCTGATTCAAGCTATCAAATTTCAGCCAGCCAGAATCAGGATGTGAGCAATTTGTGTACCTGGCACATATCTGCCACTGGAAGGCTTGGGTTCCTTCAAAAATATTCTTTTTTCCAGAGGTGATGACACCCCTAATTATAATTGGTAAGGAGACTCAAGCTTTTCTATCACTCTTTTCTGATGAAATGAGACATCTTATCTTTCAGAGCAGTTCTCATCAGGCGTTAAGGTCAAGTTCTGGCAGAGCACATATAAATGTGCCAAATGTGTTGGATGAGCAATGCTGCTGTGCAAGTTATCCATGATCTCTGGGAGAAAGACATCGTGGCGTTTAACTTGTTGTGTCAGTCCTTAAAGACACATCAGAATTTTGAGGCAGAATTGGAATTGTTTTAGAAATGTGCTTCCCTAGGCTGAGATTTGTAGGGCACAGCAAGGACTGAGGGAAAGATATATCTCCTTTGGGGTGCCCTTGGAGACAGATATATTGATGGAACTACTAGCTTCAATGTTATAATGTGCAACAGGAGCACAGGCATGGGGAGCCTCCCCTGTGACCTTCCACCAGGCATAGCCCTCCTCTAAAGAAAGTTTATTAAGTGTGGTAGGTGATACCAAGTTGACATATGGCTCCAGCACCACAATATCACATTATAGTCCTGAATAATGCAGTAAAAATCCATGACTTCCAAGAGGGAGCCACCCACTATAAATCTAAACATAATCTTCTCCAGCACCCACGTCAGCTCTTGTTGCATCCTTTCTCAGGAAGACGGGTAAACAGATAAGCCTTGCAAAACACTGCAAGGGGGAAAAATGTGGGGGAATTTTGATAGCACAGTGTAGGGAGGGGAAAAAAAATCCAGAATTTTAGCCCATTCATGGAGACTGATATATTTGCTAGTTAGTAAATGTCATTAAAAACCAGGTAGGAGATCTGAGGTGCAATCAGTAAAGTTTCTCATCCTGTCCTTAGCCTTATGAGTGGAGAACTGGAAAGTCTACAGCTGTTGGATAGCCTGCTGCTGCCAGGCTTTGGTACTGATATTGTGGAACGTTTCAGAAAATTTGTCACCGCACTATGAACAATCATACTCCACTTAAAAGTCATCAGGCTAAGCAAAAGATGGAATTGCACTTCTTTTCAGAGTTTGACACTTAGAAAAATAGACTGCAGTGCCCAAGGCACTAAGCCTAACAAGGATTCACTCCTGAACTGATAGCACAGGTGGATCTGCTCTCTGAGCTGAAAGCAAAAATCCTGCAGAAGACCAGAGCTGTCATTTGGATATAGCCCTGGAAGAAAGCCACAAAGAGATTTTGTTTTGTAGATGATATCACTGGGATACTGAACGTGGAAAACCCAGACATCCTTTTTCTCATTCTTGCTGCTTTCATGGAAAGAAGTATGTGCACATCTATAGTAAATAAGCAAACTGGCACCCAGCGCTGAATTTGTGCAATCATCTTTTTACAAGCACGGAAATAGCTGGGGGGGTGGGAGGGGGAGGGAGAGGGGAAGAAAAAAGAAAAAAAGAAAAAAAAGAGAGAGACAGAGAGAATATTTCAGACTAAGAGACAAGGTTATTTTCAACAAAAGCCACACAGCTGCTGTCTTAGCACAAGTGAGTCTTTTTTTTTTCTGAAGGAATTGCTGACAATGTCCCCCACAAGCAGATGTCACTCTCCCCTGGGGACCTTTGTGGTGGAAAGAGAAGGGGCTCCAAAGGCAGAGTGCCCAGTGAAGGTGTCTCACAAGCCATGTGCTGCTGGCTGAAATTCATGTGGGGAAGTGCTGGCAGAAGCTTTCTGATCCAGGCATAGAAACCTTTCTCTTCCTGCCTGTTTCTGTTTATTTTTCATTTTGATATTTGGATTGATTCTACTCCTAGGCTTTACATCTATTTCCACCAGGGATCCACAGTCTATTGGGCTGTACATATTCTCAATATTTTTGATATTAAGGGAACACCTAGAACAACATAACCCTGCCCATAGCTGGAGTTAAAACATTAAATACAAATGAAAAATGAGAGAATTGCAGTATGATCAGCAGGCACTCCTTTTTGAAATGTTAACTTGCCATCCCCAAAACATGCTTTTAGGGGTTGATTATTGCAAAGCCCAGCTGGTATTGTCAGTGTGGTGAAATGGCAAGGGTCAGCTCAGGGTGGTAACTGAGTAGCATAGTTCAGGGCAGGAATATGACCTGTATTAGCCTGGAATAGGTACAAAATGTCCGTATATACATTTGTGAATTATACAAGCTGCAGAGAAGGTATGTGGGAGGTGCATGCCAGAGAGAAAGGGAGAGAAACTGCAATGCTAGCCCAACTTTGCGAGCAGCTTTAAAATAACCTCTCTCCTTCACATCAAGCTGCCTGTTCAGTGTCACCATAGTGACTCCAGTCACCGGCCACCCAAATCTCGCATCTTCCTTCAGGTGTCACCCCAACAAGAAACCATTGCCCCTGGAAGCACCACTCCTTGAGAGCCCCGAGGGGAAGCCCCCCAGACCAAGCAGCCTTTGCACTAACATTTCCACTCCCTGACCCACATACAACACCTTTGCTCTTCTACAGGATGCTGCAATGCCTCTACACAGGCAGCAGGACACAGGCTACCAAGCCTGCAGAAAGAGAGAAACATATCTGGTGCCCAGCGCAGCATTCCTGGTACCTGCCTCCTGTTTATAAATTAAGAATTTGAACACATAAAACAGGATGATCTTGTTTTCCTGGAAAGCAGGATGTTGTCTGTGTGGTGTCTCCCTACAGCATCAAGACAGAGTAGATTGTTTTGATTGTAGATATTCTTTCAGATTAAAGAAACAAAGATGAAAGTCCTTGGCTTATGTGTCTGGTGTCGATCTTCATAGGCATTGCCAAGCAGAAGGCTAAGGTGGCAGCCCCCCACACATGGGCACCAAGCAGCGTGTCCCCAGCTAGAGCAGGATCCTGGGGCTTAGCCATCCCTGTTCTCCAGCCCCCGTGGGCTTCCTACCACCTCCTCCCTTCCCATCCTTGGACACCTTCAGCATTCCTCAACGCAAAGTGTCAAGGAAACAGAGAAATGGTCATGCCCATTCCCAGCTCTCAGCTACTCCAGTTGCTCCTTGACATCTGCTGGGAATGATCCTCTCCTCTGCCATGATTTATGCATTTCGCTCAGCAGGGCAAGCTTCACTGGTAAAATATAGAAAATATAGAAATCCTTTTTATTATCTGTAGGGAAAACCATTTCTCCAAACCATAGCAACATTCATTTCATATACACCCTTTTTATGTGCAATGTACAAACATTTTGAGGTCCTTTCCTAATATTTACTACTGACTTACCAGAAACACAGATCCCTCAGACACAGATGTGATGCAAGGTAAATGGTGACACCATTTGAAGTAACTAGCACCTATGAAGGAAGCAGAGGGATGAAAACAGCCTCCTTGTCATTCATGGTAAATCCATGCTCTAGGCATGTCTTTGAGAGGTTTTAGAATACCTTATAGGTCTTCCGGGAACTATGGGGTGCAGAGCAGTCAAAATCACGTTTTTCAATGCCTAAAGGGAAGCAGAGCCCTTTTCAAAGTTTGATAGTGACTGTGAGTGCCAATCAAATGGAAATCTGGACTTAGACTCTTCTGAGAATCTCATTTCATCTTTCTGTGCCTCTTTTTCCCCAAGTGTAAAACAAGGGAAAATTTTTTATGAGTGTTGCAAGGATAAATACATGAATATTTGCTGAGATGCAGTGATGATAGAAGCTACAGAAATAAATAGGATGAATATTACATGGGAAAAAAAAAATAAAAAGGTCTTTTTTTATCCATATAGTGTATTAATGACTGAGAACAGTGGAAGTTGGTCCAACTGAATTATTAAGCACACAAAAAAGTATATGACAAATGTTACCCTTTTGTCTGTAAATTATTTGCAATTGGGTATCGTCATCATGTTTATATGTCCCGTATATGCTTGAATATTATTTGACAAATTATAGTACTAAGTCTGAAACAGAAATGACTGCTGAACACAGTTACTTCATTACTCTTCCTAACATTAGAGAGAAAAGATATTTTCTTAAACTGGTTAATAAGCCACAAGTGATCAGCAATCTGGCTTGCTTATAGATCACTGGGAGATGGTGAAGCTTGTTTTCCATTGATATATCACATATTTCTGAATGGAAAAAGCTGCTGAGACAGCCTTCAGCTCGGACTATACATGTATTACTAGGATTGGAGAGAAAGACCTTTAACTGTGCATATGACACCTTTAGGAGAGAACTTTTTTGGAGTAAATATGAATAAAACACTATCTTTCACACAACCTGGTAAAGCAATATTGAAATTTTACCTGGATAAACAACTGTATTGAAATAAGCTTTCTCATCATTCACTGTTAAATCTTAATTGTTGCTTATTTCAATTCCTTTGTGTTAAATATTTCTAAGTTATAAATAACCATGCAAGGGTTATAGTAATATGTATTCTGCTAATAAAAAGGTAAGTACAGAAATAAATTATTAAAGCGATCTATTTAAATATTACCATACCTGATGTATCTGAAGAGTTGGAGATCAAGTCAGCCACACAGACATATTTGAAGAGATATTGACAAGGAGCCCAGAGATAAATCATGAAGCTATATTGCATAAATAGATTTTGTGTATGAGTTACAGAATTGTCGCAAAATGATCTTCACTCTAAAGGTTGATTTTTCTCCTTTTAAGGTCATTGGCAAAATGTCTCGACCTTAGTGAGAGTAAAATTATATCCTAAGTACGTACATCACTGCTCTGTTCTCCCTGTGATCCAAGCACTGATCTGTGATTAACATTAAAGAGAGCAAGTCCAGCTGTAGGCATTTTCATGCCCTAAGCAAGCATCAAGTACAAGATTCCTCCTTGTCATGTCTCCTCTTTTTCTCTTTTATCTCTTTTTTTTTTTTTTCTTTTTTGACTTAATTTGCTTGCAAGAAATTCTTTTGTGCCTTAAGGAGGGATGATTTTGTGATTAAGGCATTTGATGAAGATTCAGGTTCAATTTCCAGGCCTTCCACATAATAATTACCCTTGGTAGGTCACTTAGTACAGAGTCTTGCAGAACTGCAATGCCAATAAAAAAATGGACCACAAACCATTCTCTGTTGCTGAGACCAAGCAGCATTAAAGGGACAAAACTTTATGGGCACATCCAAACTGTTCATCGGGAATGATGTCTGGTCTCTGCTTGCCTGTGTAGCTTGTTCAGGCAGCATTTAGAGAAGTTTTTGTTGACCCGAGTCAAACCCCTGCCAGGGAGCATGCTGACAGTAAAACGGCCCAACATGGCTTTGTTTGTCTGTCTAACATACAGCCCTCATTTCCCACCTGGTAAAACAGGGCTTCTGGTGTTTCAGACAACTTGTGCAGCCCAAAAATAGAGGTGAAACCACAAGAGGATGATTTCTTCCATCCTCTCATTGCTCAAGCAGGCCGGTAAAGGAGGGCAGGGCAGGTGGACTTCAGCCAGAGACTTTTGATCTGAAGGCAAAGTGCTGAGCACAGCAAAAGCTACCAGCAAGGAGATAGCACTGTGGCAGTGCTATAGCTGAAGGAATTGTAAGTAGATTACAATAAAAAAAAAAAAAAAGAGAGAAAGAGAGAGAGAAAGAGAGAGAGAAGGAGAAAAAGAGAGAAAGAGAGAAAGAGAGAAAGAGAGAAAGAGAGAGAAAAAGAAAGAAAGAAAGAAAGAAAGAAAGAAAGAAAGAAAGAAAGAAAGAAAGAAAGAAAGAAAGAGAGAGAGAAAGAGAAAGAGAGAAAGAGAGAAAGAGAGAAAGAGAGAAAGAGAGAAAGAGAGAAAGAAAGAGAGAAAGAAAGAGAGAAAGAAAGAGAGAAAGAAAGAAAGAAAGAAAGAAAGAAAGAAAGAAGAAAGAAAGAAAGAAAGAAAGAAAGAAAGAAAGAAAGAAAGAAGGAAAGAAAGAAGGAAAGAAAGAAAGAAAGAAAGAAGGAAAGAAGGAAAGAAAGAAAGAAAGAAAGAAAGAAAGAAAGAAAGAAAGAAAGAAAGAAAGAAAGAAAGAAAGAAAGAAAGAAAGAGAGAGAGAAAGAAAGAGAGAAAGAACGAACGAACTTGCTAAAGGAAATCTAGGAGCAGCTGAAAATACAGTGAATAATAATGCATAAGACTCCAAGTCTAGAAGAGAGAGAGGATGAAATAAGAGGGCATGAGAAAAATACCAAGTGTGGTCTCTGTCTTTAAAATATAAAACATTGTTGAGCAGTGGTCAACATCAGATATATCACCCTATGTGCCTGTGATCTTTGTGCATGGCTGTCACAGCAGATGCTTAGTCTGCAATCATTTATGGAGTGTGGAATAAGGTGCTGTACGAGAGCACAAGACAAATGTATTTCTCATCACCTGTGCTATCCAGCATTCCCTTAACACTGCTCTTGAATGGTTTATTGATAAAGGCTTTGTAACAACTCACTTCTCCTTTTGCCTTTTCTAATTACCTTCGTCTCTTCTTTAGAGGTGCAGCAGAAAGCGTTGCTGGCTTGTTCTTCACTGGTTTGTGGGACAGTGCTTCAACTTTGGTGATGGACCAGAAGGACTGAAGAGCACTTTGGCTCCTACCCATGTTTCTCAGAGCTGCTAAAACAAGACCAACGAAGATGTTCACCAGACTCCAAGTCCTTGCGCTAGCTTTGTTTTCCAAAGGAGTTTTCCTTTCCCTAAGTGACCACAGCTTTGTAAGAAAGGAAATCAAGATAGAAGGAGACCTGGTCTTAGGTGGCTTATTCCCAATCAACGAAAAAGGCACCGGGATAGAAGAATGTGGGAGAATCAATGAAGACCGAGGCATACAGCGCTTGGAGGCCATGCTGTTTGCCATTGACGAAATCAACAGAGACAACTACTTGCTACCAGGAATTAAGCTTGGAGTCCACATCTTGGACACATGTTCCAGGGATACATATGCCTTAGAACAGTCTTTGGAGTTTGTCAGGGCATCTTTGACTAAAGTGGACGAAACAGAGTATATGTGCCCAGATGGCTCGTATGCCATTCAAGAGAATTTACCTTTACTCATTGCAGGAGTCATAGGCGGTTCCTATAGCAGCGTCTCCATACAGGTAAGACTCAGTATCCCTGGCAGGTGAGAATTTTTTTATCTACCATTCCTGTGAATTTCTGCTCATATAGGATGGACAAAAATCAAGTCTTAGATCAATCAGTTTACCCTGAGGTTCAATCTAGCGTATAATCCTTTACTGAATTTGTATTAGTTTGATTTATCCTTTAAAACACTTGCTGTAGTTCAGCTGCAGAACATCTCTGCCAGCTGCTCACTTCCTCTAGTCATGATGTATCCTGGGAGCATTTGAATTTTCCTCAAGTCTTAGTATTTATTTTGAACTTTGGATTTCGTGAGACTTCTATATACCTATGCTTAGATCTCTGCTTTCACATCAATAATAAATAAAGACATCTATATTTCTGGATATATGTATGCCTGTCATGCTATGTTTACATGCTATTTGTCATGTAAACAGAAGAGATTTAAAATGAAAGAAGAAATCTTTGTCTTACTTCCAGGGTGTAATAAAGCAAAAAAGGCACACTAGCCAGAAACTAGAATTACACCTGACCCAAGGGATTACAAGCATTTACCATCTAATTAAGCACACTGAAGTCAGTGAAAATTATTCTGCTGACTTCAACGAGCGAGGTCTCAAATATCGCATGCAGACAATACAGTTTCTAAATGGATTCTAAATTTCTTCTCTTTCCTTTAGTTTTCATATGTTGTTCATACAAAGAAAGATTTTGCCAGGAAATGTTGCCTGTCAGAGTCCAGTGTAAGCACCGTCAGATGTCCAGCACAGAAGGCAGATGCCCTCAGTATTTCTTGCTTCCTTCTTCTGGTACATTGTGCATAAGCACAGATTTGTTTCAACAAATCACTTTTTTTTTTCTTTTTTTGGTGCAGTGAATGCCTTGTCTGTGTAACCACAGAAGGGAACAAGTGGACAAATAGTTACCCATACCACAGGAGAATAGTTCTGGCTGAGAAAAAGTTCAGCCGTCTCTTAGAGAAGTGGTTTTGTCCTACCACGGACCAGTTGGGGTGGCAGGGAAGTATCCAACAAGTTATGTGGATATGATCACTTTAAGTTCAAAGAACAAATTCCAGGTCTGGAAAAGACATCTGAAGAAGAGAAATGATAGCTACAAAAGCTTGATTAATAGAGAGCATTAAGGAAATCATTATCCATTGCGTCTTCCAGTCAGACAAAGGGCACATCAAGTGAAAGCAGCAAATGGCATTCTATTGTGAATGCTAAAAATTAACCCAGCTTAAGAAGTGACTAGGAAAAATCAGGACATTCTGTGTAGATACCACCCTTGGCTCATCAGTTCCCAGAAATGCAAGTATCTCAATGCTGGTAAAATATTTTGAGGAAGAAATATTACATGTTTACCTAATCCCACTGGCGGAGAGGCACCAGTGACTTCACTGTACCTTTGGTCTGGCTGTTTGCAGCCAGCCTGTTTTTCAGTCCTCTCTAAATTCAAGCATGTCCAAAGGACATAAAGTAGCCTAAAAGGCATATCCATAGAAGTATTTACCATGGAGGGAATGGTACAGGCATTTCCTTCCCTCCCAGACACCCCGAGGCAGTCACACCACGCTCCTAAAATGTCCTAGGGCTTCTTCTACAACATCTGTCAGTCTGTCCCTTTGAAGCTAGTCTCTGACTGACGCAAGATTAAATCCATAAGTGAAGAGGCAGATTGGATGCAATACACATTGAATATATTATATGTACCGATATCTCAAATTCCAAAAGCTTGGGTTTGGAGCAGCTGTCAGATGGAAATCAGAAGTCCTGATAAGAGACTCTCATTTTGTATATGTGAAAAATGGCAATAAAAGTGTATGCATATCTGTATATGCACCCAATTTTCAAAAATTATTAATAATGATGAAACAATAGGAATATCTAAGAGTACTCTATACATAGTTTCCCTATAGTTTCCAGTAGTTGTTCAAACATAAGATCTTTCTTGCACGGCTCTTTAGAAAAAAATAAATAGATTCACACATTATGTTGTGTGTCATTGAGTCTATTTTCCAGCTAGAAAAGAACTACTCAGTAGATTACTTCCCCTTTACATAGATTAGGTTAGCTGTTCTCCAGTCCATTTCTTCTAACTTTCATCTAGATTTCAAATTATCTAGAAAATATTTAATAAAGACATTAATTCCTTCTGCTCATATAGCTAAGATAGCTAGCCGTGGCTTCTTTCTGAAAAGAAAATCTCTATCAAGAAAAAGGGGCACTGCAGGCTCAAGCCTGAAGACATAAGGACTTCAGAGCACTAAAACCAAACATTTTGGTGCCATGCCAGAAGAGGCTGTCAAATTTACAAAGACTGTCACCTGTACACCATAGCTGCAGCAGCAGCTGGAATCCTTTCCCTGCTGAATGTGAGAGTACCTTGGTAGGCGCAGGTATGAGGCTGAGCACCCCCTGGTCCCGTGCTTCCAAACAGCCCTTGGGGTGCTGGGGACTTTACCTTGTAGCCCTGACAAGTGTTTCTCTTTTGCCTGAGAGCTATAACCAGCATAAAGTCCACAGCACAGTTTCTCAGCCTTAAAATAAACTGTGCTGAGCCCTTCAGACAAGAAACTATTTCTTTTTTGTTTTGTTTTGTGTTTTTTCCTCCCATGAATTCGTCATTATATTTCAATACCTCCTCGTCACCTCCATTCACCTTCCCTCTCCAGATTTCTGTCTGGACAGCTGTCTGCAAAATCACCTCATGATGCTCCTGCTGTCAGATTTCTGCTTCTTTCATTATCCTTCCACCAAGGAAAAAAGAATTTGCTGGTAAACCAGCAACGAACACCTTCCCCACTGAGTCAGTGTGCACGATAGGCACTTTTGCAGAGAGAAAAACAAGAGAATGCAGAATGCTTAATTATTTTCTGGTCAGACTAGGCTATTATCGTTAATGATGATCTGGATAATTAGTTTTTAGATGGTGTGTTTAAATTAGCAGTGGGCCCAATCTGCACAGCATTTGATCCCTCAAAATCCAAGTCTAGCTTCTCAGTCAGTGGAAAAGCTTATTTTAAAAGATTTTTTTCATGATAAAAAAAATCTGACCAGAACTGATTCTGGGATCAGAAGGTGAATTCTCCAAAGTTTGGAGGACTTTATTTTGGGATAGTGGTTTTCCAGCCTAGCCAGATTGTCTGCTGTCTCCTAGTTCACAACACAAATGTCAAACATATTTTCCTTGGAGAAGTTTAATGACATTGTAAAAAGGATAAGAAAAAAGCATTGCTCATTTGCATAGAGGAGCACCTGCTCATAATCCAAATGTCATGTTTAAAATACTCAGGTCAGCTCTGTCAGGAATAAGCCTGTGTAAGCAGGAATATGACTGTTCAAGCATTGGATTTGTTCACCCATTATCTTCTCTGTTTCTGAAAACTGGACCTATCTTCTGAAAATGAAGATTAGGCTGCATTCCCTGCAGCCAGCTCTCTTAAAGACATTATTTTGTCTGGGCTGGGCTTTGTATTTTTATATCCACAATATCCATGCTGATGTAGGGCTCTAGCCATATGTAAAGTTTTCTTAACGTTACTGACCGACAAGATCTCCAGATGATAGTCATGGAAGGTTATTCCCAATTTAGAGCTTCATCCAGAAAAAATGCACAGAGTACAAACCATTGCCCAAATGACTTCTCTTGAATTCCTCTTTGTGTCTCAAATAAACCATAGCAACAAACATTGGAGAAGGTTTAAAGTTACACTACTGCTAGCACAAAAGCTAAGGCCTCTCTAAGTGAGTGACCATCTGGTGTGGAATTTGGAGTATGTACTCATTCACTGGCAATCTTTTCTTGGCTGTCATTTCTCTTTAGTCACACAAATTGGCCAAGGGCTTGTTGAGCCTGAAAACTAACCACCTACGTTTCCTTTCTCCAGGAATTAACCATCTTCCATCCACAGAGCCTAAACAATAGCCTGTGATTTCCGTGCCCACTGAAACCAATGCAAAATCCTCTTAGAAGGACTACATGCAAAAAAATGTAACATAAGTGGTCCTGCCCCCCTGCAATAGGAATACCCCATAGGGAAATGGACAAGATATGTGTGTGAGGGGCTGCCAGGGTTCACCAGGGACCACAGAGCATATATGCCATTTGTGTTTTGCTGTGTAGAGCTTTCAATTGAACTGTGCAACATCCTTAGGTGATTTTGTGCTTATAACATTAACCAGATCCTTACTGAAGGATCTTTTCTGTGAGAAGGGGCATCTGCCACTAATATTTAAGTTACATATGTTCTTTCTGACTTCTGTCTCCTTCAAGCTCCTTCCCCCTTTCATCTCAGTTCTTTCTCTCCTTCCTCTACCCCGCAGCCAGGTCCTTGCTGTTTGTTCCTCTCTTTGTTTCTGTTCCACATTCAGAAACTGAGCTTCCACTAGGTTGAGATTTTCAAAGTGCCCAAACAGCATAGGACATGTGTTTCCTAAAGGCTTCAAAGAAATCTAGGTATACCTCCTTCTGGCTGCTTTCTTTGAAAATCTCAAGCTAGCTGATGCTTTTGCAGTTTTGTTTGCTTGTTTGTTTGGGATTTTTTTCCCTTCTGTGTGAGCATTTTCTCTTCTTGCCACATGGAAATGATTTTACAGGGGTGGGTAGCCATCCCCTGAGCTCACAGGTAAGGAGAAGGGAGCCTTACCACGTTCCAAGTAAGAAAGGATGTAACTGCAAGAGAAACTGTCCAAGAATAGGAACTAGTTAGGGACATCTTGGCACCACCCACATTCATTCTGTCCCTTCTGACTAGGACTTATGCATCAGTTAATGAGTCTGAAACAACCATGTTTATCAATGATGGCTCTTTTAACTTCAGGAATTATTTCATGCTTTTAGAACCATCAACTACAGTTTTAGTTCCTTTCTTTCAAAGCCTGTCAGCAGGTGTAAATGTGACATGAGTCACTCGTAGTCAGATTTAGGAAGTCTCAGAGTAGATGTCTCACTCCCCATGCACAAAGCAAGGTCTTCTGCACAGGTCTCTTCTCAGTGTGTTGGCTTAGCTCTAAGCTTATACTTTACTTCAACAATTAATGCTTCATGGAGGCAGAGTGCATATGTAACAGCTCATTGTGCTGTCCCCTGCAGAAACAACAACAATATTAAAAAGATTTCCAAATGATTCTGTTCTCAGAGTATGACATTTCTCTGCATGTCCTTCTTGGTTTAGTTTTGATTACACAGGATATGCATATAAAAAGATACTGCTTGGTCCTCCACAGAAATCCTAGATATCATTCTGTCAGTGTTCCCAATTTCTGGTGTTTCTTTTCATAGATGCGAGTATTCCACTGTTCAAACACTGCTTCTCTAGATGTGACAACTATTGAGTCCTCTATAAACATTGAGCTACATTTTCCCATCTTTCTTGGCAAAATTTTCAGGAGAAGAGCTAGGCTGAAAACACTGCTTTCTTCTCCCCTCTCCTGTCAATCAACATATATATATACATATGTTTGGTAATTAATTGTTTTGTTTTGTTTGTTTGTTTTTCCTAGTCATACATTATTTGGAATGAATTTTGTTAAAGAACACAAACTAACATTAGTAAACAGGTTTCCTAATACCAAAAAAGAGAGGAAGCTGATGGAAACAACTGCCTCAGTCCTGCAACGTGCCAGAAGATTGCACACAAGTCCAAGCTCGGCTGGCACTCCTAAATAAATTCACTATTTCTGGCTTAGTTCCTGTCTACTGACCTCAGCAGGGTGAGCTCCTGGGCTGTTATGCTAAAGGAGATCACCACCTTGTCTGTCCTCTATCTAGTGCTGAAAATCTGTGCGTCGAGTTGCACCTGCAGAGTTTTTTTTAGCTGCTGGGATCCCCTTCCTGGGTGTCATAGCCTGTTAGAGCATGTTGTGGTACCATGTGCACTCACTGCCCACACTTAACACAGGAAGGAAATAGGACTATGAAATGTTTTAGAAAGGCTTAAAAACATTTGATGTGGATGGTTCACACCGTCCCCAAGGGGAGAGACATACCTTCGAGCTTACTGAATCCCAAAAGGACAGGAAAAGTTATGGTAGAGGCCATGAACATTAACCTTTCCTTGCAGCAATTCAGGTATGGTGAGAAATGGGCTAATTCAGGTAATCCAGGAGGTTATGAAGTAGGGACATGGTTTAGTGATGGGACTCAGTAGGTCAGGCTAATAGTTGGACTCAAGGATGTTGAAGGACTTTTCCAACCTAGATGTCTATGATCTCTTCAGTAACATTCATATTTATTGCTGACAGTGCAGTCAGCGAGGCTTGCTGTGTACTTGGCTGTACCTACAGAAACACAGCCGGCAGATAGATGGGAATTATTTTTCCCTTTTGTTCACATTAGATAACATCTGGAATACTATGACTAACTTTTGGTCCCTCAATAAGAGAAAGATTTACTAAATAGAGGAGGATGAGGGGAAGGAGAGTCTGGAGCACATACGCTACAAATAAATAAATAAATAAATAGAGGTAACTAGGTGGGTTTAGCCTGTAGAACAAAAGGCTTTTAGGGAACCCGATATCAGCCTTTACGTAAGTAAGGGTTGGTCCTCAAGAAAACAATATTACTATGACTATTACTATTATTGAGTCTTACTGGGTCTTTACCAAGATGCATGACAAGAAGCTGGAAGAAAATGGTTATAAATTGAAAGAAAAGAGGTTCTAACTAGACATAAAATTTACAAGAGAGGAGCTAGGAGTATGGGGAGTGTATAAATGTATTTCTGTGTCCTGTTCTGGGCTCCCCGGTACAAAAAGACAGGAATATCCTGGAAGGAGTCCAGCAGAGGGCCACAAAGATGATGTGGGGCCCAGAGCATCTCCCGTGTGATGAAAGGCTGAGACACCTGTGTCTGTTCAGCCTTGAGAAGAGAAAACTGAGAGGGGATCTTATCAATGTTTACAAATACCTGAAGTGTGGGAGAAAGAGGGATTTGGCCAACCCCTTTTCAGTGCTCTGTGGGGACAGGACAAGGGGCGATGGCCACAAAATGGAGCCCACGCAGTTCTGCACCAACACACTAATGAACTTCTTCACAGTGAGGGTGACGGAGCACTGGGACAGGCTGCCCAGGGAGGTTGTGGGGTCTCCTTCTCTGGAGATATTCAAGGCCCATCTGGGCGCCTACCTGGGCAGCCTGCTGTAGGGAACTTGCTTCGGCAGGGGGGTTGGACCCCATGATCTCTGGAGGTCCCTTCCAACCCCTACAATTCTGTGATTCTGTGATAACGGCCAGTGTAGGCAGAGAGAGGTACATAGTTTACTTTTGCACTAGGTTTACGCCCACCACTTATCATACAAGCGATATCAGCCCATTCAGAACCAATGTTTCTCTCCTGCCTCTCTAGAATTGCACTTTCTGCTTTCATTTGGGTCTTGTATTTTTTGAAAAAAGGGAAAATTCAGATGAGATAAAGAATATTTGCATTTTAATAAATGTTTTAGCTATAGTTTGACCTGCAACTACCCAAAGAATAAAATAAATAAAATAAAATAAAATAAAATAAAATAAAATAAAATAAAATAATCAATAAAATAAATTAAAAAGCACTCTAATTACCATCATTTAGAAATTAGATGCAATGCACACTTGCAGCATAACACATTTCTTCAAAGCAGAAGATCAGCTCATGGGTTACGGCAATGATCTAGCCATTAGCAATTCCTTGAGACATGGCTTTGCCACTCTCTCACTGTAGGAAACTGGGCCAGCAACTTATCCTCAGGAATACAAAGATTTCTGGGGGGAAACCAAAGGCAGCAACTGAAGCTCTGCCGTCTGTCTTTTAGGACAGATTGCAGATTACTGGGACAGGGATTTCTCCAGTTTCTCAGTGGAGACAGTCCTCCTTTACCTCTCTCCCATTCTGCTCAGCAGTCTAATTTACTGTCTGTTCAAAACAACCACAGCAGTACTTCTCTGTCTCAAAGGAGCTCCATGAAATTAGATTCATTAAGCCATGTTAAGTACCATGAGATTCTCACATGGAAAATGTTTCAGAAGTGCAGAGCTCTGTGATTTAACAAGGACACTCCCCTGTCCAACCAACACATGATGCACACTTGTGTATTGTGTCAAACAAACCTTATCTGTTCTCACATTTATGAGATTTTTTTATTTGTCCAAAGTGTTTACTGTGTTCCCCAAACATACACAGACTCAAACAGCCCACATGACAGTCTCAGGGCTGTTAAGAAGAAGGGAATTTTAACCAAAATAGAATAAACCAATGAAATAAATCTTATTACGAGGAAAAAAAAATAATGTCTACAGGATAGGCAAAGTGCTTGATGAGATTCAACAAATCTCCTTCAAAAAAAATCAAAAGACAAACCAAGGATCTCCCAAACCAAGACACAAGGATGTTTCCTACTTGACCCCATCTATCATCTGGACTATGAGATGGATGGAAATTCACTGGGAAAACAGATTTACGTGCTTGAAAGCTGTACCTCATTCACTGCCCCTTGCAGGCACTTATCATGAAGCCATATTCAGTGCTATACACTGGCAATTTGCCATGAGTATTTGTATGGCCCCTTATGTACAGAGCAGCAGCAGTAACAAACTGGAGCCATGGCATTGCGGAGGTGAAACAAGGGCAGCACTAGATCCTTGAAGATGTGGCCCCAGTACTGCCTGTTCCTACCAAGGGACATGTATCACACTGGACTTTCTGCCCTGCTCATGTTGGGGAGTTCCTTACAACAGCTAGGTGTGCAACCATATTTGTTTGGGAAGTGGATGCGTTAGCTCAGGAGAGCGTCCATACCTATAAATCCAGCATCTTGATGACATAGTTTTCCCATCACTCTGGAAGCTGACTATATCAGCATGCTTTGTTCACAGCAAACTGCACAAATCAGTTGCTTTAAAATTGCAGTTAAAGAGATCCAGCCTTATTTTCAAAGGTGCTAAGCATCTGCAAAACCCAACAGTTTCAACAGCAATATATATATATATAGATATAATATATATATTATATATATATAATATATATATATTATATTATATATATATATTATATATATTATATATATATTATATTATATATATAATATATATATTATTATATATATTATTATAATATTATATATTATATATATATTATTATATATAAATTATATATATAATATATATACATATAATATATATAATATATATATAATAATATATATATATATAATATATAATATATATAATATATATATAATGATACATATACTATATATATATATCACATACTGCTTACTTAAGTGCCAACGCATGCATTTCATGCACCATGGGTTGATTAAATTGCTGCCTGGAGGTTTGCCAAAATGGATTATTTCGCTTAACAAAAGCTAGATGTGCACTGCAGTTCTGTAGCACGCAACCCGAGGCAACACAGAGTTACATTGTAGGTATGCCTGCAGTGGTTCAGGCTTAGTACAGGTAATTCTAGTTCATATTATGCTGTCCTGTACTACAACGGTACTCTGCAGAATAGACATAGCCTTAGGCATCAGATCTCCTCTGAACCTGTTGCCTCTGTCTTTATCTTGCTAGTCTGATTTTCAGAATTAAATGTTCAGATAAGCACAGAAATGCCTGGATAGGTGGGACCATTGTCGAACTGGCTGCATCACATAAAAACCCGTGACCAGGACTCTTTTGAAAAATCAATCCTTAAAATCAAAATGCTAAAATATTGCAGGGAAAATAAATAAATAAATACCAAAAAAAAAAAAAAATCAACATCTCCAGAGGAGTTTCTTGATCTGAATCAATACCAGATACAGCTTATCTGAGCTCCATCATCAGTCGTAGCTCAGGGTAACTATCCTCTGTGATTAATCAGGCTTTTTATTTTATTTATTTATTTATTTTTGGCTATGGAAAAACCTACAGACAGCACTAAAGAGCACTGCAGCAAACAACATCACATTAGGAAAGCTTACTTCTCCCCATAGCACAGGAAGCAGAATTACAAGCAGTTTGCAGTGGCCCTAAAAGTATAAAAACCTTCAAGGCACAGGGCCTCATGTGAAATCGGGAAGTAGTTCTGTTTCCCTGTATAGGGGTAGTTTTGTTGTTTGAACTAAAATAAACTAACTAACTAAATAAATAAAAATAGAAAAACTGCTATATTTGTTAGGACTATCTTTTGAGGGGTGCTGAAGGCTTAACTACACACTAAATAACACCACTTTAGGTAGAAAATTGAATTCTTTTTTAGACAAATTGAGGGGAAAAAGTGCAGAATTATATGTTTACATATCCTTGTTATGGTCTAGCTCAAATAAAATAATTCCTGCTAGAATAAACTGAGACAAGAATAGCAATAGCAGCCCACACAGTTCTACAATAAATGTTCTGGAATAGCTACACTGAGGACATTCTTATCACCAAATCAAAGTGTTCTTTTTGAGTGTGGACATGTGAACCTGTGAATATATGGACACAATCAAAAGTTACAGAGCCACAGAGGTTGAACGTCACTCTCAGACTATCCATTGCACCCTGATGACAAGACTCTCAGCCCAACCCATTGCTTTATGTCTGTTAGTTTAAATGACCACAATGAAAATCAAATCCCTCAGATCTAGAAAAAAAAAAATAAGAAAGGAAGGAAGGAAGGAAGGAAGGAAGGAAGGAAGGAAGGAAGGAAGGAAGGAAGGAAGGAAGGAAGGAAGGAAGGAAGGAAGGAAGGAAGGAAGGAAGGAAGGAAGGAAGGAAGGAAGAGAGGAGTTTAATGCATGGTACCACTTGGCAGGGTGGTTAGGAATGCATCAGCTGTTTTCTGAAGGACAGTAACTTGTTCAGCCACATTTCCCTGACATGTGCCTACACCCTTAGGCAACACCACAGGGCATTATCCCAAGCTTCCCATCAGGACACACCATCCAAGCAGTATAGACAAGGCTTTACTTTCATTTAAACTAGAGCAAACTACTCCCAGATGTCTTTTTTACTATGGCATGGCTCAGCTCCCCACATACAGACATCTAGAGACCTAAGATGCCAGCTTCTTGCTGGTGTCCCAGAAGGACAGGAGGATGGAGTGTCCCTAGCTCCCATGTTTCAGACAGTCCAGGGGGCTGTGGAAGTCTCTGTGCACATATGGAAAGGCAGCAGACACTGGTCCAGACAGCACCAGTGTTCAGTGGGAGTCTAAGACACAGCAAGAGGTTGGCTGGATTAAATTGTCTGCATTAAAGACTGAATCTAACTCTATAAAATCCCATGAGACATGGGTCACTGAAAAGCAGTAAAATTATTTGGTTATTTTTACCATTGTCCATTGCTACTGATGTATTATTCTATAAAATTTTCCCTGTTTTACAAACTTTTTTCACAAAAAAAAAAAAAAGTCCTCTGCCTTTTAATTCTGTCTGTGGTCAGGGAAATATTTGGGGGAAAAATGAAAAATTTAATGATTGGTCAATTTTTAATGTTTCCTTTCAGAATCTCAAGTATTCTGTTGCTTTTCAAATGATTTTGTCAAGATGTACTCTAAGTTCAGGTTTAAATTTAATTTACTGGACACAATTTCCATGCGCCAAGAGCAGACCTCCAAAATCTTCCCTTCGTCATTTATGACATAAACATCAGGAAAAAATGCCAGAGTTTTTCTTCATTACTTTCTAGGGACTTAACTGCTATGAGAATAACAAAGTAGGTTTGGGAATGGTTAAGCAAAGGACATAGGAACATATGAGAAAAAAAAAAAAAAAAAGGGGACAACATAAATTAGACAAGAAGGGCAATTAGAGATTTTTAGAAGGTTTTATTATTTGTGAAAAACTGTTGATGACATTGTGCAGCCCAAGAGGTGTACTAGCATGCAAGGTATTTACCATCTCAGGAGGACAGCAGTCAGAACAGTTCAGAAATAAGAGTTTAAAAAAAGTAGGAGAAGTGGAGACTAAGCATATGAATAAGTGAAGTCAGAAAACTCTGTGAAAGAGGAGGCTTGTACATGTGTATCTATGATATTTGCATAAAATTTGCATACTTTACATGCATCTGGTTATTGACTACCTTGACTCTTGGAGAAGAAGAACCACACTATGAAGAGGAAAAAGCACACAAATCCCCAGACCTTAGTAAAGAACACGGGATGAGCCTGAATATATCAGCCATTTTTAAAAAAATTCTCTGTTGGTTTAAACAGACTCAGTTTAACAGAAGTAAAATATCCATTGTAGTCCCAGAAGGATTTTGGGAATTAGGTGGGCAGCAGAACAGCTATTCAGCACTTCCACAGTGCACTGCTCTCACCAGAGTATGTTATCAACATCTTCTATCAACATCCTTAATCTCTAATTGTCCAAACACCTCTTATTGAAAACCACTATTTTCTGCCTTTCTCTAGATTTTTCTATACATTTTTTTAACACTATCCTTTAAAAATCCGTGTTCTCATTCTTCCTTCCAGGTGGCAAATTTGCTCAGACTCTTCCAGATCCCCCAGATAAGCTATGCCTCCACCAGTGCCAAGCTGAGCGACAAATCCCGCTACGACTATTTTGCGCGGACAGTGCCGCCCGACTTCTACCAAGCGAAAGCCATGGCTGAGATCCTACGGTTCTTCAACTGGACCTACGTGTCAACAGTTGCCTCAGAAGGAGACTACGGGGAGACAGGGATTGAAGCCTTTGAGCAGGAAGCTCGCCTCCGCAACATCTGCATTGCCACCTCTGAGAAAGTGGGACGGTCCAACATTAGGAAGTCCTATGATGGTGTGATCAGAGAGTTGCTCCAGAAGCCCAATGCCAGAGTGGTGGTGCTCTTCATGCGAGGTGATGACTCTCGGGAGCTCATTGCAGCTGCCAACCGCTTCAACGTTTCCTTTACTTGGATTGCCAGTGATGGATGGGGAGCACAAGAGAGTATTGTCAAAGGTAATGAGCACATAGCTTCTGGGGCAATAACCTTGGAACTTGCTTCCCATCCGGTTAAAGAGTTTGACAGGTATTTCCAAAGCCTCAGTCCTTACAATAACAGGCGTAACCCTTGGTTCAAGGACTTCTGGGAGCAAAAATTCCAGTGTAATCTCCAGAACCGAAAGCCACATAAAAAGACTTGTGACAAGCACTTCACCATCAACAGTTCCAATTATGAACAAGAATCCAAGATCATGTTTGTTGTGAATGCTGTGTATGCGATGGCCCACGCCTTGCATAAAATGCAGCGGACTCTGTGTCCAAACACCACCAAGCTCTGTGATGCCATGAAACATCTGGATGGCAAGAAGCTGTACAAAGATTACCTCCTGAAAGTAAACTTTACAGGTAATAACTATGCTTTCAGTATGTACGGAATATCACTGTAATTAATGAAACGTTCATTGGTCACAGTAAAAGCCAGCTGAATTCCCAGTAGCCCCTAATATCAGAGTTCAAGCCAGGGCCATATCCAGTCAGAAACACTTCTATCAGAAAAAGAGAGAAAGAAGAGGAGGGATAGGGAGCATGATGAGGACCCTAAAAAAAAAAAAAAAAGAAAAGAAAAAAGAAGAAAAGAAAAGAAAAAAGAAACCAGTTTTCTTGCAGCTTCCAGCAGAAGGAAGAGGTGGAGGTGGCAACAGTTGGTCTTGGAAATGTTACCCTCCATCCTCTACACTTCTGTACACCAAAATCCATTTCATTCATAGCCAATTTGTCTTTTGCTAGGCATGTCTGGAGGCCAGTGACCATTTCACCACCTGCTAAGCTGGGCAACAGCCTGCTATGCCTATGCCAAGAGTTGGCCTTCTCTTTATCATTTGTTACGAGACGTTGCATAATAGTTGGACCCTGATCAATGACCAGTGTCCCTGCAGTAGTAAAACAATTCCTGCCATAGAATTAGATCAGTATAAAATATTTAAATATGTGAGACAGAGCCATTACCTATGTTACAGATCTCCATGATCTTTAAGCTTTATGACCAAGTACAAAAAGCTAGATTAAAGGTTCACAGGTGAGTTGTGAAGAGGGAGTGGGTGATCTGGTAATGATGTTTGAAAACCCTTATTTGAGCATTGCATGCCAGACACAGTGACACCTAGCCCAAGCAACATTATGTTTGTATTTTGTCTGCTCCTAAAGACTGCTATATGAGAAATAGTTGAATACCATCTCATATATAGATGCATAGCCAATGTACATATATCACATGAAGTACTGTAATTGTATTTCAATCATTTATTAACTTAACGTGTCAAAGAAAACAGCAAGGGACAACCTTTTAGACTTAGACTAAAGAATAATCTTTAGACTAAAGAATCAACCTTTTAGACCTTATGGAAAATAAGAAGTAACCACCATTTCTCCTCCTCTTCCATACCACACAATACATAGGAAATATTTTCTTATTTGTTTGCACTTATCCTCAAAGATACTTGAATGTCCTGAAGTTGCTGAAACAAAAGGGATTTAGGAGCACTGCAATTTACAGGAGCTAGGTACTAACAGGTTGATTAGAAGGGATGGCAGAGGTGAGCAATGCCTCAGCAGTTCTGCCCCTGCCAGAGACAATTAGGGTAGTAGCAGCCTACCCAATCCAGTACATTCAGTCAATTCAGTAACTTAAATGTTTAAAATTTTGAAACATTATCCAGCATTTTAATGGGTTTAAATGTATACATTCTTTAGAGTCCAGCTTTAGTCTGTTGCTAGACAATCTTGGTTACAATACATGATTAATAATTTTTCTACCATGCAGAGTTCCTTAAGCACCCAAACACTTTCCCTCTCAACATTTAGACATGAAGTCAAAATATTTACATTTATGTTTGTGATTGACCAAAACTCCAGGCAAAAATTCATTTAGATACAGTCAGAAATTTTCATTTTAATTGTGACTAAAATATATTTTATACTTTTTATGAATTAGAAGTTGAATCTGTCCAAGCTAAATAAATAATAACAATAATTCAAAACGCATCATTTTGTGACTTTGGAAACAGAAGACTATTTGGAATTAAGTGAATTATTTTAAAAGTCAACATGGAAATCTTTGAAACTCTAAAGAGCTTTAGTTTCTATTAATTTTCATTTTCAATTTGTAATGTTGAAATTCTAGTGAGTTCTTTTCTAATGGTATTGTTCCATATGTATTATTGCTAGCTTAGAGCATGGTTTGCTCACCTCCTTTTTCTTTTTTATGAGTTCTTCCATTATAATGTGAATCCATGTTTTTAATGTCTGTAATTTTTGAAACCAGATGACTGATTCCAAGTAGTGAAAGAATCAGCAAGTTTCCAAACACTTCTCTTCAGTAAGTTGTGAAATTTTAATCCACACAAGTTTTGTCATTGATTTCCACAAGATGAAGAAATCACCTTTGCTCTTTTCTGGTTGAAGAAAGTCTCTGGGTGTGTTGTTAATGCAATTTCAGGATCCTCCTGCATAGTACATTTGGTCAATGATCAAATGATCAGTGCACAGAGAGGGTAGTGCGGATGCTATCAGCCCATCAGCTACACTAAAACCAAATGAGATTGCAGCTTTTCTCACCTCTTTAACACAGTTTAATGCACACCAACCAAAAGGAATCAGGAAATAAAGAGAACAAAAGTGATAACCATGTTTGCTCACCCACAAATAACTATTTAAGAAATGTCTCCTGTTCTGAAAGCAACAGGTACAGACAGATGTGCCTCACATGCATAAACCTGCAGTAGGTATCACCTTGCAACTTAGCATGAAAATATCTGACATTTAAGAGGCCCTGAATATGTTCTCCTTGCTTCCCAATGTGATGGTGTACTTCAAAGACACCAGTCAGGGCAAATGACAGGGTGCAATTATATGATTGGTGTGAGACTATGCAATTTTAGACACTTTTTAACCTTCCACACTTTAACTAGTTTTAGTCATTCCCCAATTATAGTTTTCAGAGAGGATCAGCACTCACAGAGGGAGATCCGTCCCACGTGAAATATGATTTGCCCCGATATCTCTTTCAACTGACTACAGAAGGAGCTTAGAGCAACTGAGATTCCCATTTACTGTTTAGCTGAAAGCCTGAGGTAAGCCTCTCAGGCACAGCAATAATGGGATCTGTAGAGAAATACTCAGCATCAGCTAATAGCATGGTTGGAGAATAGGACTAGTCAGGAGCTGTGCACTTCCATGCCACTGCTACCACTGACATGCTGTGTGACAGGTATTTCAAGAACATCTCTGGGATCCTACTTATTTCTCCCTTTTCTTTAAATTGAAATAACTCCATGGAACTGTAATGTGGCACAAAGGCATGCTGAGATTTCATTCCTTGTTGTCTGTGAGATACACTCAGCACTTATTTTTCTTGCAAGTCAATAAGATGCATGTGACAAATACGATATCCTGAATATTTTCTGTAAGGGAAAAAAGAGCTGTATAGACCCAGTCCCCAGTTCCAGCAGCAGGATCTGAGAACGCAAAACCCAGCCCATGGATAAACATACTCATTCTCTGCCTGTTTGGACTTTCAAAGAGATGTAGGCTGGTTTACTTACTTGATCTTCCTATGCTCTTTGTTCCCTCCTAAGGGTACAAGTGCAGCAATTGATGTTCTGAATCATGATGCTCTTCTGCTGATAGAGAGATGCTGGTTCAAGAGGCTGTTAGCTTGTATTACCAGAACAACAAAGAAGTGCTGAACAAAAGCAAAGGGCTCTACAGGAGAGAGCACAGAGTAAACTCAAATTCTCACAGGTGCCCAGACGCTTCTTGGTAGAGAGGAGTGCACAGGGGGCTCTTGAGAGGGACATGATCCAGGGATGAGCACCAAAACAAGGCAGAGCTCCAAGCATCCAGAAACATCTCTCCCTCTGAGGGATGGAGAGGCATGTGCAGAAACCAGCTCCACTAATCTTTTTAACTCCTTTAAGCCACCAGAATGAAACAGAAAAGCACTATTACCATTGCTCACAGCTATTACAGTGAACCTCAATATTTGGCACATGTCAGGACATGGAACGTTAGCACAGGCAGCGCAAAAGAGATGTCACTGCTTAGGAAAAAGGGACGGGGAACTGCATAGATGTGCTCTGTATGTTGCTCCTGGTCTTGCTGCTCCTCCAGGACAAAAGCTACGCGGTCAAACCTTGCTCATATCAGACAACATCCTCTCCTGTGGGTAAACAGAATGATCACTTAAAATGAGAAAAGGGTTGTAAAAGTCAGGTCTGATTTGTCCCCGTTCACCCACTGGACTTTATAACTTTTTTTTTATATATATTCCTGCTTGGCCATATATTTCTCTGTGAGGTTTATTTTCTTTTGTGCCTCCCCACTCATATTCAAATGGCATGAAATTGAAACACAAATTTGCCTTCTCATTTTCTCTTGAACACTGCTGACTTCTGTGGTGGGAAAATACTTTCACAGGCCATTTCTGTGGTAATTCTTCAAATTATATAGGAAAAAGCTTAAAAGTCCTGTTCTGCAACAGGCAGATGTCACCTTACTTCTGAGCACAAGGACACTGCAAGGCCCCTGCTCTGGGATTTAGCCTTAAGTATGTCCCATCAGATGTCCACTCTGAAGCTCGGTGTCCTACAAGGCTTTCATGGAGTACAGATGAACAAATGATGTGAATGCAGATTACAGATACATAAACTGCAAAGACCAGGTGCATGTTTGAAGCACAGAATACCCGCTGGTAGACATGCAGACTAAAGCTAGAACACAGTCCCAGATTCTGCAGCAGGCAGCCCTGCTGCCCCATCATCTCACCCAAGGAGCTCCTGTTCATCAGGTCAGATCCCCTTTGCACACCACATTCAGTCAGTCAGTCCATGTGGATCTGCAGTGTCTTTCCTTTTTGCCTATTTACCCCTCCAAGAGGAATCTGTGCAGAAATGTTTTGCTTAGCTCTTCCTAAAGCTTTCAATATGTGTGCATGTTTTTACACATGTATATTAACGTGCATATATATTTATGTGTGCATAGCATAGACTCATAATTTATAGAAGCATGCAGTTGAAGAATAAATCAGGTTGGAAGGGATCTCAGGAGGTCTTTAGTCCAATCTCACTCTAAAAGCAAGGTCAATTGAAAGATGAGACCAAATTGTTCAAGGTTTTACAGATGTAAACTGGCTGAAATTAAAATTTAACCATTTTTCTGTGGAAACGTTATCCTCTAGCTTAGTTTTGAGGTATCACAATGGCAAACAATCAGACCTACACCCCAGATGCCTTCCGTGCCATGCACTGTAGCATGTAAGCTGCGTACTTGGTGAACTGCCAGCAGGATGCAGACATTGCCACCTCTAGGGCACTACTCCCAAATAAAACTTCCATTATAATTTCTCTTGCCATGACAGTGGGTCTGCAATCTACCTGTTAATGGTGTCAGTAGTCAGAGACCATCATAAAATGTTGCCTGTTCGTGCTTTCATTTCGTTCTACTTAACACGAATTGGCCCGCGTGAGCAGGAGCAGAGATGGAATTCTGCTCTTGCCTCTTGTGATGAGTTCCGGCAGCAGAGGTTGAGGTGTGCTACCTCATTGCTTCCCAAGCACAAGGTATTTCTGCCTCCTGCCACCACTCTGCTGTCAGACCTGGGCACTGAGCTCCCATAGACAAGAAGATGGGAAATGCAATGTTGGCAAGATGCAGAGCAGCAATAACTATTGGTAGTCCTCAGAAAGACTGGAAGAGTGCTGCCTTTGGCCTTCACCCAGGTGGGTGTCGTTCCTGGAAAGTCTGCAGAAGCCACAGTCCAGGCTCTTTAAAACAGCATATGTAGGTGAAGCTGCCTTGATATCCCTAAAATAACAAGCAGTTCTCCATTTTGGTTTCTTCTAATCCAATATTTATATGAGCCACCAGCTCAGCTGAACTGTGAAAAAATGAACATGAAGTTAAATAGCCCCTGCTTTGCATGCAACTTATAGTCAGCTTTGTTCATAAGAGCCTTTAGGCATCTTATAAATCTATAGGATGCCCAGGTGTGTAAATGAGAACGAGATTAAACACCCTGTGTTTATAGAGCAATGCACGACTGAAAACTGAGCAGTGCTTTTCTTTCAGATCACACATTTGAGAGACAGAAGGCTCAGTAACCTAATTTCTCTAAATCACAGACTTTATGTGTTTGCCTGCTGTCTGTTTTATAATAGTTATTATTTCATCTTTTGTTTCACTGGCAAATGCCATATGAATCCCAAGCACCTGGGTCTTGCACAGCAAAAGTGCTTGGAGGAGCAGGAGGGCTCAGGCAGCCTTTTCATCCCCCAGCCAAACATACTCACTTTTCCAGTCCCACATGTCTCCACAACCCTGGAAATACCATAGGATTGTGTTATTATTCTTCATACAGAAGCTGTCAGGACTGCTTCTTGTGACCTGGAAGAGCAAGGTATCACATCAGAAAAAAAAAAAAAAAAAAAAAAAAAAAAAAAAAAAAAAAAAGTCTTGCTCAGGATTCCTGCTCCTTACATTTTAATATCTAATTTGGCTCTGAAAGCCCAGAGGATGACCATATTCTGTTGTTACCTCCTATAGAAGAGTACTTTAGCACTTCCAGAGGTAATCTCAGTTAGTATTACTCTCATGGTGAGGTGCTGTTGTAGTGGCTAGAAAAGGCAGGGGCTGCACTCAGAACATGACAATGACAGTACTAATGAGGATGAGGACAAGGACATAAGTAAATTGCATAGGGACACAACAGGACAATGTGACACACTGGAAACACAAACTGCTCTTTTGGGCAGGTGTGTCCTGGACTTTCACTGTCCCAGAGAAAAAGGTCTTTTCAAAAGATGATGCAGAAAACCACAGAAAGTCACAAACTCAGAAAACTAATTCCCAAAATATCTAAATGTTACATTATTTTTTTACCAAAACTCTATTTTTGACAGCTAATAATTGTGCTAGAAAGACAGAACTGAAAGCATCTTGAACAGAATAATATTTTTTTCTCCTGCAATATCTTTCCTGGAAGACTTTTGCTTCACCTGTTAGAGTACATTACAAAGATATTCTGAGGCTCAACAGACTAAAGGGTATCAGGTACCAAACCAGCAGAGCTACATTAATGTGATGCTAACCTTCAGAGTAGCCTGGTGGTGCAATCTAGACACAGATCCTGAATCCCACATCACTTATACATAACACATTTCCAGGTAAACCAGCCACAAGCTGACTGCTGTACTTGTCCTCGTTAAACTACAGCCCAGATGAGCACGTAAATCTATTCTGGCTTTCTGTAAAGCCTGAGCTATTCCCTTTAAGCTTGTCTCTTCCTATTTCCAGCTCAGTACAGAAATAATTGGCTTAGTGATACAGTTGTGTTTCTTTGTCTGAAAGATTGAATCATTTAAAAGGGGAGAAAAAAACTCAACCAAACCCCAAAACAATCCTTGTGTATTTTTTTTCACTAACACATTTTTTCTCAGAAATTTATATTTACCCTTTCCTTTTGTGTAAGTGATCTCATGAATCAAAAGAACTACTTAGTTTCAGAGGAATGACTGAAGGGATTTGCAGATCCTAACACAAACTTACCTTTCTTATTCATGCAAATGTTTTTTACAAATAAATAAGTAAATAACAATAAAAATAAAAAAATAAAAATAAAAAATCACTCAGGCCAATATATCCCACCCACCTTCTAAAACTGAGTTCTTAAAAGCAACCAGCTCTGCACTTTCATGGGGCAGAAACTCCTTCTCTGTAAGAGCACTCTTCACAAACTGACCTTCCACATGATTTCCATCAACTGCAAACTCGATGGAGCTGGCAGGGAAATGTGTTCAAGGGTCACTTTCTTTCATTTCCTCATCTGTTAGATCCACATTTCTAAACACCTCTAAAAGCATTTCAGAGAATGTCTGCTTTGGCATCACTGCAATATTCATGGGTATTTTGTTAGCAGATACAGGATATAATGTAAAAAGATATTTCATTGCTATTATCTGAGTGAGTCATTTCCTTGTGTTTTCTTCTTCCTGCCATGAAAACATATTTTGTCTGAGGATGTAACCAGTGAGTACAAAGAATGCTAAAATTCTTCAAGGCAGCAGGAAGAACACAAATATTCATGCACAGGGGTATCAGAGCAGAGAAGCTTCTAAAAAATTGGCCACAAAACCCTAGCTGGAGCATGGCTCAGTCACAGAAGACATCCTTTGATTTGTTTTCTCGCCTCTCGCTCCAGCCACAGAGCAGTAAGTCAAAAGCAATTGAGCTGTTCACCATTGGGATGCAAAAGGGTTCAGTGGTAAGCCATAGTGGTGATTTCTCCAGATATAAATCTTTAATCTTGAGGCATATAAATCATAAACTAAGATCATTAAGTTGTCTTGTAAGGTCTACGCACCCAAATTCACTAACTCTTTAGTCCATAAGAAGAGCACAAACCAGAAGCAGTGGTGATGCGAAGAGTTGCTGCTAACACCCAGTAAATAGAAAGCAGAGGTTCGTGTGCCTCCCACTCCGAAGGACCCAGCCACCCCAGTCTTACACCCACTTTTCATTTCCTACAGTTTTGCTTTTCTTGTTACAAACCCATCTTTCTACTTGCCAATACATGAATCATCTCATCTCTTCTAGTCTAATGGCACATATATATCTATCATTTTCCCTGCCGAAGAAATTCAAAAGTACTTCTGAAAGCTGACAGACACTAGCTGAATGTGTATGTGCTATCAGTCCTCACTTCAACAGAGGTTTCATGCTGTACATTTTCCTATTTGCTGCTACACACAGATTCCAGACAATTTGCTGGACAACAGAATAAGCTAATGCAGCAATTCCTTTGTACATATGAAATATTTACCACATCTTTGGCTGAAACGTGAGTCTCAGCTAAGACACATTAGTCTTAGCCAGGGAAAGAAAAGGTCTGTGATGAGAGGAAACAGGGAATCTGTTAGTGTGAAAAAACTGGGTGAAGCACAGCCCTGAACAAAGACTTCACACAGAATGTGTCCCAGAAATCCTGTGTAATCCTGTGGCTGAGAATGTACAGGCTTTTGGGGTGGAAAGTGATTTGTGTTAGCTGCATCTGATGTCACTTAGACTCCGTGACACATTATCAACCACACTCTCATATGGGAAGGTTGCATCAGGAGACAGACACGCTCACTTACTGTTCTTTAAAATTCTGATTTACTTAACCCAATTAGCATTACTTCATGTATGATTGCTGATTCTGTATTAGTGAAATGTATTAAACAGCAAATCCAAAAGCAGCAATCTTTTCCTACAGAAAGGAAGGGGGAGAACCTCCTACTTTTCAGTAGCAACACTGGTGAGTTACAGCATCCATGACCAGGAGATAGTCCCAAGAGACAGATTCTTCTCTCCATTTTTCCTTTGTTCCCTTTCTTCCAGAAGACTTTAAAGTCCTTGTAGCTTCTTGTTTTCTTCTTTGTTTTTTCACCATACACAGGATGTTTTGCATATGCTGTATATATGTTCTTCTTTCTCTTGATTATATTCTAAAAACAACCCTGTCTTGTTTCCAAGCTTGAATTCATTTAGTGAGCAGCAACAGATCTTTTGTGTGTGTACATCTGGAGCTTCAGGCATCTTCCTGTGCTTCAGCTACAGAACTCTCCTACTCTCTTCCTTTGGGAAAACTTTCTTTGTGATTCTTTACCTTTTACAGTTAATCTTAAATTTGCTACAAAACATTCGAAAATGCTTGATCGTATGCAAATGTAGCTGGGCATGCTGAACTCTTCCAGTCCAGGCAGCAATGACATAACTGCTTGCACCAGCAGAAAGTTGGGTTCTTGTGATCCCTTCCAATGTTCCTTTGATGTAAGTAACCATACGTTATGTGACCCTCACAGTCTTGAGAATGAAAGATATAGCAACAAACAAATTTTACCTACAGTTGTTTGGTTTTTGTTTTCTTTTCTTTTCCATGGTGTTTATGTATGGCCCTGGTGGAGGGAGCAGCTGATCATTGCTCCAAATCTTGATGTCAGTTCAGTAGATTTTTCAACTGGCTGATGACAAACCTCCACCAGACAGTGGAAAATAAGACGCTGTTGTGAAGCTGCTACTGGGATTAAAAAAATAAATAAATAAAAATAAAATAAAAAATGACAAAAATACGTTAAACTTTTTCTATTACATTTACACATGTATTTGAATGAATAGATAATGGCTAGTAACTGGAAGTTCAGTCCAATAACTGACAAAATAATTTTGGGGAAAAAAATCTTAAAGATTCTTTGGAAAGGAAAATATCTCAAGCCAGATGAGGGTTTGAGACAGTGCTGTTAGTATTCTTTCTAGATCTCGGAAACACTTTATCAGTCTAAACCTATCAATGTGTCTCTGCTTCAACCATTAAAAAGGCAAATAAATCAACATTTTCTTTTTACATTTTCCCCTGAGGTCCAGTGATTGCTGTTGCTGAACTGATTCAGTGGAGCAAAACATTAGCAAAAATGATTCTGTGCTCTCAGTTCTATCTTTTCTTCCTGAAAGCAGAAGAATTTGCAAGTATTAATAGGACATGCGGCCTGCATGTTGTAGGATAATGCACACCAGTGAACACTGATGATGCTGGGAGAGGTGATGTGGTTCCTCCATAGCTGGTGTGTGATATGCATGAATAACATCAAAATCCAGGTGTTCTTATCCTTTATCTCACTATCTTTACTGAAATTCATTGGTGTGAGCACCCACTTTCACATCTAGATTGACTGACTCAGCATTTGTTCATTCATGAGACACACTCTGTTGAATGTTGACTTAACCTGTCATTTTTATTAGATGTGCATTTCTAGCTATTGCATTATTATATGGAAATCAGGAAAAAGAAAAATCCAGAATCAAATTTTACAAAGGGAGATAAATCATATTTGATGTACACAGAGGGCTTAACCAAAAGCATTACTTGGATGATTTCTCCATCACAGGCCAAAATTCAGCTCAGCCAGCTTTCATATCTTCCTTAACATATCTAGTTTTTTGCCCTAATAAGAGAAATATCAGTGGAGAAAGCTCTCCACTTTCCTAATGGTAACTCAGTTTAGCCAGAGCTCGCCTTTAGAAGTGCCTATTTCTCCCCACTGATTCTAGGAGCTCTATAAAACTACACATATGATGTAAGCATCCTGATTAAGTTTAAATTAAATAAATATAAGTCACTTTTTTCACATGCATAGTACATTCACAGAGAAATATCTGATCCTCTGCAGAATCTTAACCATAGGACACATGAAACATTTACATTTCCAGCAGAACTCCAAGTTTTCTTTGTTGGTCTTCCACCAGATGTGCCAAACATTATACCTGAGCTGCATAACATATCTGAGCATAAAGGTTGCTATTTGTGTTTCACTATAGCATTGTTTCTTTATTCAAGCTTTGAACAATCCTACCACTCCTTTATTTCCACAAAAGATTCAATAAATTTGAGCTTCAGTTATTTCTAAAAGATGCTCTCCTTAGAATTCACTGCTTCATGGTTTTATCTTCCTACTGGAAATACAATTTCATTTGGCAAATTGCCTCATTATTAGCAATTTGTAGTGTGATTGCTGAGAGTTTTCAGCAGCTTTTTAACAAAAATAATAGCATAGAGTCATAAGATTAGTAGGAAGAGGCAATACTTTTATTAGACTGCCCACATAGCTGGGGAAAAAAAAAAAAAAAAAAAAAAAGCTTTTGGCATGCTGTATCTTTGTCGTGTCTTGTCTTGCATCTTCATCAGGGCCTTGTGTTTCCAAGCTATATATTTTTAAAGCAAACAAAAAGCTATAAGCAATCATTCTGCAAATAGATAGCAATGAGACATTTTGCAAGGGAAATTGTATTTCCAAAAAGAAAATAAAAACCTGATATACTGAAGTCCAAGCAGAGTTGTTCCTTCAAAATATTTGAAGGTCAAATTTATTGAGCAATTTTTCTGATGACCTAATGGAGTTACCTTGTGGCTGAAAGCTTGTGCACTTCTTCCATCTATAGACTGTTCTAATGAAAAAATTCCTTTTATTACAAGCTTGAAAATTCTTGAATTTTAGACCATCAAATCTACAACATTACTACTACTAAATACAATGATAGCATTATAAGTAATTAAATCTATGTCAACCCACCTGATTTGGGATTGTTTTCATATCACGTCAATTAGGAAATAACTGCCAGAGGGTCTATTTCAAGGTTCATTTAGTTCTGATCTCTAAGGGCAAAATATCTAGCTGAATTATTCAGAGCACTGTCTAGAAGCACCACTCTAATCCTCAAATCCCCACAGAGGAGAGAATGTTTTATCCACCTTCCTTTAATATTTTAAAAACTGAATCTATTCATATTTCCTTTGGGCTGACAAAAAAGGACAAAAAAATTTGTTAGCTATTCAACACTTCCTTAACCACCAGCTATATGCAATCTGGGGGGTACAATTAGCACGTTACAGAATGATGCCTCCAAAACCAGTAAGATTCATGTCTCTGTAACTTAACCAAATACCTCAGTTTGTCCAGAAGCAAGTGAATTTAAAATAAATAGATAAATAAATAAATAAATAAATAAATGAAAATGAGCCTTGAACTCCTCCAGCCACACCAGAGAGGCACTGAGAAACAAAGTGTAAGGCCCATCACAACTTCCCATTGCTGAGGTTAAATGAGAATGTCCTTCACCCAGAAGTCCACATAAAGCACAGAGAACTCCTAACCTCTTGAATGTAGAAAATCTCAACCAAAATCTCAAGGTCTGAAAGCAATGTTAATGTTCTAGTAAGTGTCAGATAACTGCCAGCGCATTTCAGAAAATACCAAAGGCCAGCCCAGAACTTGTGGTTCCAGCTCCCAAGCTGTTCTGTCACCCTAACAATGGTCATAATTCTTCATAATGGGATTGGGTTCCCCTTGCTTATGTTTACAAAGTAACTAGTTGGCCTGAGGGAGGAGTTAGACAGTTTAAAGTCATGGTTTAATTTCCTTTGTAATTACAAGTTGATTGCTGGTATAAATTACCCTGTATGCATTTTGCCTCTCGTGCCAGCCATTTCCTAAAGTGGATAATCTTAATTTAAAAATTAAAAGAGTGGTATCAATAAAAAGGCATTGCTATGGTGGAATCTCAAAATTCATATCAGTTATCAACCAAGTACACGTAAGGGGGGAAAAAAAAAAAAAAAAGAGGAAAAAAGAAAGACAGCTTGGATGTTATTTTTTTGTTTTTCAAATTCTTGATTTATTTTTTAGTTTCTAATGCAATTTTAACGAAAGAACTTCAAGAAATTTTAATTTCAGGGAATACATTTTGTATTTTTAATAGAGAAATATAAGGGTTATTAAGTATTTATAAGTTTTTGCCTTCCGTGTCTCAAAACAGTGAAACACAAATCCTTTAATTAGGCAGAAATCCCCTTTTTAATTCTCTAAAAAACAAGAGTGGTTTTCTAATGAAAAACACATCTCCTTGATGAAGAGTTATAACTTCTAAGTCATTTTCCCTGAGACCTAAGGACCAGTCATATGTCCAAGAGCTCCACAAGCAAGGGGAAAACGCATCCCTGAAGTGTAAAACATTACACTTGAGGGAAGTGTTTCATAAGAAAGGTAACTACGGAATTTCACCTTTAGCCAAACTGAGGAGAATGACAAGGTAAAAGAATTCCTCTAATCTCTCAGACCCTTCTTAGTTTCTTTTGCCAGTCTCCACTTTACTTTTCTCCTGGAGTGTTCTCTCTGATAGTCCCCGCAGCAGTCACAGCAGCCCGTGGGGGCAGCTTGCAGGAGATATGTCTTCCCAGGTACTCTGAAGAGAGCTCATACAAGTTGCTGTCACTTGGCTCAACCAGCTGTAGGCCCTTCTGGTCCAACCGACTGTCACATGTATTCATGTCACCCAACTCACTCAACCCAATGTCTCACCTGAACACCTTTACGGTGAGTGTATCTGAGCTAGTCACTGTCATTATGGTTTGCAGGAAAAAATAAATAAATAAATAAATAAATGGGTACAGTTCAGCTGGCTCTAGATGAACCCTAGAAATACCTCTTTTTTCTAGGATAGGAACCTGGGATACCTAATTCATATGAAGCTATCTGAGTGCTAGACCTTTGCAGCTAGTCTTGGAGAAACATTTCTGTGTTTGACTACTGCAACCCTAAAAGGGTCTGTGATGTGTTAAAAGTCCCTACAGCAAGTGACATTCTAACCTGAGGGAGGAACCAAAGAGCTGAATGGAAAATAGGTAGACATAGAAAAGAAAAGTAAATTTGTAGAAGACTAATCAGGGGTGGTTGTAACCAGCTGCAACCCTGTGCCCCTCACAAAATATCCTGACATTGCCCATGTGTCCATGTCTCTACACATTTTCACGTACCAGACTTTTCCATCCTGCCTAAGCTGCTTCTGAGAAAAACTGAGCCAAGAGAGAAGGCATTCAAATGCTTACACATCTTTTTTTTTTTTTTTTTTTTTTTGAATGGGAGGAATCAATACTACTCATGACCCAAACACATCCAGAAATAATGGTGCGGAGGTTATAAGTGACTGTTCATCTGTGTGAAAGCTGATATTTTAAGCCCATTCATTCATTATTAATTGCGGAGAGGTACAAACCAGTGACACCTCACTCTGAGTATTCCTTACACTGGAATTCCAATTGCCAAATTTCAGTGTCTCTCCTGCCAATCAGGTGTGAAAACAGCTGCATTATGCTGAGATAGAAACAGGAGTGGGTGGATCAGGTCTCCATTACTTGGTCTAAATGTTCAGCCAAGAAGGAATAAGTCACTTTGACCTCAGCAAACAACATCTAGCTAAAATTAAAAGAAAATTAAGAGATATATGGATTCTTGTGGTCCTCTGTGATACTTTCCAAGATAAGACATCATACATGCAGATGAGTCTGTTGAGCAAACACACCATATCCTGTTGTTATATTATTACTTTTTTTTTTTTTCTTACAGTGTTTTAATAAGGCACTGCCCAGGATATGCAACAGGAAGGAGCAGAGAGCAACAAAACTATTTTTCCATTGAATACATAAATGTCTTGTTTTGCTGTCTTAAATCAGAAGTTCAGAGTTTTTGCAGCACTTTCTAGTGAGAGTGAAAAGATTTTACTCAACTTTCCAGAAACTCACATCTGTTTCCTCTTTACATTTGTACTTGTTTTTAATCCCACTATCTCCTTAGAGTCTATTGGCTGAATGTCTTTGGGGCCAACAGGCTGTTGAAGAAGGTGCCTTTGGTGCACAAAATATTCCTTTCTACATTTCTTTCTGTACCTCATGAAATCCCACAGCTTTGCAAGCTGCCGAGCTGAAAAACTGCATAGCCTTCATCAAGCCTTGTTATTAATGAATTGCCTCCTAGCTAGTGAGCTGTGCCTCTGATCAGTACCTTGTTTTGAAAGGATGCACTCTGCAAGCATGGAACAGATGCGTGTTTTATCAGCTATGAAAGATGTTCTCAGATGTAGGCATACGTGTCTTCGTTCTACCAGGAAGCGTTACAGATGTTATTTTCTATAAGATAACATCTATACACTCAGCTCTGTGCCAGACACATGCAAGACTCTGTATGCAAAACATCCTTCCTGGCCCAAAGACGTTGCTGGCAAACAAAGCTCTGTCTGATTCCAAACCCATTAAGATGACGCTCATTTTTTCCTAGGCTGCCCTGTCCCTTAACAGTTTCCTTGTGCCTAATTAGGATTTAAACTGCTTTGCTTTTTTTCACCTGCTCATCCCTGGTTGAAAGATCCTGAAGTATTTTTCACCTAACTGACACATTTTGCATCGCAACTGACACAAATGACTGCATTGAGATGCATTTCAGAAAAGATTTCCCATACCGCCTCTTAAAACAATGTTTTACTCGATAATTAAATTAATCCCCCCTTCAGAACTTTCCTTCCGAATTATTTAATGTCACCAAGAGCTGTGCAGCCCAGACATGAAAAATTATAATGGTTTCCAAATGAAAGTGACTGACTTGCTTCTAACTGCACATAAGCAAAAACATAATGATTTTATATTAATGAGTTATGTGATAGAAAAGATGATCCCAACCTAAGAAGATAGAAATGAAATTACATAATTTACTATATAAAAGCTATGCCATGTTCTTATCCATACCTGACACTGAAATAGTCATAAGGTTGCACAGTCTTCTGTTATTTGAACCTAAAGGAGTTTGTCCCCCACTTCTATAATAGCATCTTTCTCCTCTGATAGGATTTCTTCACTAAGCCGACAGGCGTGGTCTGCCTGCACCATGGCTCCATAGGTTTCTGTCTTCTGCACTATGTGTACCTTTTTCTCCTATTCTCATAAATGTCACTGCTCCTATATCTTCATTGCAAAACTGCTGCAAGCTGGAGCGCAAAGCATTGCTGGTTTACCTTTAAGTCATTTTTAATTACCCTTTCTCTTCCCTGATAACTTCTTATACAGAATTTCTCCTGGATAACTTCTTTTACATACGGATAATTCACTTCAAGGCGTGCACGGGAAGGAGAAAACTCCAAGATACTGCTCAAAGAAGTTGAAGCTTATATTGTCAATCAGATAGCACGTATAGACCCAGAGGGTCTTGCCTCTCATCTCCCAAGGGAAGAAAACAAAACACCTTAGCCAGAACTCTGAAAAACGTCTGGCAGAAATGTCTGTTTTAAAGATCACAGGTTTACTTACAAAACTAAAATCTAGCTATGAAAAAAATCTCAGAGTGATCTGTGACATAGCCTTGACATTTCATCTCTGGGAAGATCATCTGACAGTACACAGAAAAATATTCTTTTAACCTAGAAAATAAAATCTTATTTTCTTATTTCTTTTCATATTCTTGCATATAAACATCTTATTTTTACTATAACAATTAGATCAACTTTTCTGAAAACATGTCTTTTTGGAAGTGGTATTACAGGATCTAGAATATGTTGATAAATATCAGTTAAAATGCCTGAGCGCTTTTACATAAAATCAGTAGGTATATTAATTGCTGCCACCCAGTGGGCTCATTTGTATGCTTTGGCTCACCATAATATAATTTAATACATCGTTGTTTGGGTAAATGACTTCATCCTCTCCATTTGAGAGAGTGCCATTTATTTTCCTCTATCAGCAGCCACTGAAAATGAATGTTTCCAGCTACAAGCTGTGGTTGATCTAAAACAAATTGTCCTGCAAAAACCTTTTCGTCATATTTCTAGAGTGGAAACAGCCTCATGGAAAGTAAAATACATGCGAGCTTCAACCTAACCGAATGTGAGATTACCTGCTTAGCCTTCTGGACCTACCTGCAAAATCCAAGGCAAATACTTAGTTCTGTATAAATGACAAATACTCTAGCAGAGTTACCTGCAGCTCCACTGGTTCCAGCAGAAGTCACTACTTCTCAGCACACCTTAGGACATGGCCTGTATGACATCGAAGCAAATAAACTGGCTCTTAAAACTGGGCTGCTGTGTTAACAATTTCTACAATCTATATAAGTGTTATGAATAATGAAATAAGACACTGGTGATGACAACACATTATTGAAGAGCTGTTAAGTGCTGCATTATGATTTCATTTAATGCTGCTTTTGGCTGAGAGAGCTTGCATGCCTATGTGTGAGGACGAGGAGGGAGTGAAGGGAGGCCGCTTAGTATTCTTCTTGTTGACCTATATTTTTAATTTAGCTACTTGTTTAATTTAGAGCAAGTTCTTTCCAGAAGGACTGGCCATTTGGAGGAGTATTATGCTGTCCTTAATTTTTGTGCACTCAGAGGTCTTATTGGGTAAGACTGTAGTAAAACTTGATGCCAAGACTGAAGAAAAAGAGGGAGGAAAAAAAAAAAAAAAAGTCCTCTTACATATTCCTGGATTACCCAGACTTAATTTGTAATCCTGCAAACCAAGGCTGTCCACCACAACATTGGATACAGGTGAGGGGGCAACATGCAACAGAGAGCAGGGATAAGAACTGAAAATTAAAACTTAGTCTTGAGTCTTGATTCAAAACCAGAAGATTATGCATAGAAATAAATTATTTTCCTCCCTTGCCATAAGGTAAAAAGAAGGTTGAGTAAGAAGCACACTTCCAGATATAGTTCCTGGGGAAGTCCTTTTTCAGCAAAAGGGACTGTCCCTTTTGCTGACTTTACTGGGAGTGCCGCAAAGTAAGGTAATGCTCTGCAGGAGAAAAAGGTGAAAGAATTTGGCCTCAGTGGTTTATAGAGGCTAAATAAATCTACTGCAACAAATCCAGAGTATCTGGAGGTTGAAATGGAGGAATATATTACATCCGTATACAATATTGCTGGTGCTCAAGCACAGCATGGGCACAGATGCAGGGAAAAAGATTTATTCCAGCAATGACAGTGGAACCACTTCTGTAACCAAAGACACTGGGAATGAAATCACCTTTATTGCTCATCAATGGCAAAAAAAAAAAAAAAAACACAACACCCTTTTGCTTCCTGCCTATAAAGCCATTCACCTTTGATGCTACAGAAAACGACCAATAAATCACATGGTAAATGCAATTTCCTCCTACATTTTTAATAATTCTTCATTCCCTACATGAACCTCAGCTGGAGGAAAAATAAAAACTCTCCAGAGCTTACCAGTTGGAAGTGTTACAATATTGATTTCCCAGAGAAGGTCACAGATCCAGCTTGTGTTTTTTTTCGCCTATTCCCCAAACAAGATATAAGACCAAAGCATCACATGCCAGGAAGTTCAGACCAGACAAGAAATGACAAAAAAATGGGAAAACTGAAGCAAAATAGAAGGGATTCTTGAATTCCTACAACATAGGGAGAAATTAAGAAAGCATAATAAGAAATTATTGAGGACTTCATAGTTACTTCATTATCGTCGTCACTAATACACTATTCAACTTCATTTCATCATTTAGACCATAGTTGGTCTAAAAACTGATGTTTATGGATCTGACCATTTAATATTTCTTATTCTATGATAACTGAATTTCACCAAATAACTCTGAGTCTGAGTTAGAAGCAGACCTCTTTGTTTCAAGAAATAACGTGAAAGATCATGATTGTGCATGCTGGGGGGGGAACATGGGATAATTAATTTGTACCCAATAAAATGATAAGGATGTTGGTAATCTAACATAACTCTCCACATGTACAACTATTACTCATTCAATCAAGTGAAATAGAGTTCTATTACTCAAGTTCTTTGTTTCTCCCAAGTTCAAACAATGCAAAAAAAAAAAAAAATCTCAGACAGATACAGACCTCTTGCCTTACCTGTTGGCAGTTGAGTTGGACTCTGTAAGCCGTCTGGTGGCTATGCTTCCCAAAGAGATAAAAAAGTCAGCTGCTGTTTTGACACTAATATTTTTTTTTCTTTTTTTTTTTTTTTTCCTTCACAGCTCCATTCAACCCTCCCAACTCTGCAGACAGTATGGTCAAATTTGATGCCTATGGAGATGGGATAGGCCGGTACAATGTGTTTAACTTCCAGTACACTGGAGACAGATACTCCTATGTGAAGGTTGGTCACTGGGCAGAAACCTTGTCACTTGAGGTGGACTCCATCCACTGGTCGAGGAGCTCTGTCCCTGTCTCACAGTGCAGCGACCCCTGTGCTCCGAACGAGATGAAGAATATGCAACCAGGAGATGTCTGCTGTTGGATTTGCATTCCCTGTGAAACATATGAGTACCTGGCTGATGAATTTACCTGTGCAGACTGCGGGCCAGGGAAATGGCCCACAGCTGACCTGACTGGCTGCTATGACCTACCAGAAGACTACATCAAGTGGGAAGATGCTTGGGCAATAGGTCCTGTTACCATTGCATGCCTGGGCTTTATTTGTACTTTTATGGTCATTGCAGTGTTTATCAAGCACAATAATACTCCCCTTGTCAAAGCCTCTGGCCGTGAACTCTGCTACATATTGCTCTTTGGGGTCTTCCTGTCATACAGCATGACTTTCTTCTTCATAGCTAAGCCTTCTCCAGCTATCTGCACCCTGCGTCGCCTGGGGCTAGGAAGTTCCTTTGCTGTCTGCTACTCTGCCCTCTTGACAAAAACAAACTGCATAGCCAGAATATTTGATGGTGTTAAGAATGGTGCCCAAAGGCCTAAGTTCATCAGCCCCAGCTCTCAGGTCTTCATATGCCTGAGTCTCATTTTGGTACAGATTGTGGTGGTGTCCGTGTGGCTCATCTTGGAGGCCCCTGGCACCAGGAGGTACACTCTTCCTGAGAAAAGAGAGACTGTCATATTGAAATGCAATGTTAAAGATTCCAGCATGTTAATCTCCTTAACATATGATGTAATCCTCGTAGTTTTATGCACTGTGTATGCCTTCAAAACAAGGAAATGCCCAGAGAACTTCAACGAAGCCAAGTTTATCGGTTTCACAATGTATACAACGTGCATCATTTGGCTGGCCTTTCTCCCCATATTTTATGTGACATCCAGTGACTACAGAGTAAGTCTTTGGATATGTGTTTCCATAAATCATGTGCACCACTTAGAGGACCCTGTCATCATTCATTCACTAATATCTTCTCTCAACATCCTTTGTCCCCTGGATCCAACGCAAACAAACAGTTTCAATGTTAATGCCCACCCAAGAATATTACAAAATTTTAGCTTATTTCTAAGAAAGATGGTCTCATTTTGAACTGTGTATGTATGGCTGGAGGTGGAAGTGATTAGTACAATCACTCTGATTGTGATAGAGACAGAACATACAAATTAAATATTCATACTAGTACATCAGTATGTGGAGCTATAGTCCTACCAGTAAACACAAGATCATGAGCTAGAGTGAGTCATAATGAGTTATTTCGTGGGGGTGGGCCTTAAATTAAAACTGAAGTAACTAGTTCCCTTCTTTTTGTTGTTGTTTTGTTTTGTTTTATTTTTTGTTTGTTTTTAATTTTGAACATTTTATGCTTTCACATAGAACTTTTAGTTTCTCTCCACTTTGTAGAAGATAAAACACATACCTCACTGAGCAGAAAATATTGGTCAACAACCTTAAAAAATACTAAATTGTTTAAATTGTTACATATTCTTGCAAAGCTTCAGGTTCAATAAGATTGTATTTTTGGACAGAAGGAAATTGTCTCAGAAGAAAATTCTGATCAGCTCCACTGGAAATCTCACAGTTATTATGATGTGAGAAGTGACTGATGGAGTTGGCCCTTACAACAAATTATACTGAATTAATTCAACTTTCTGCCCAGAAGAAGGGTAGGAGACTAACTTAGGGTGCAATTATCAACAGTAGTATGTACAAGAAATGGCTTGTAAAACCAGAGACTTAATAATGTCACTTAACATGCTTAGTGCGACCATCCTGAACCATTATGTTTAGTACTATTTTTCTCAGCTTAGGAAAGGTACTGAAAACCTCGAGAAAACAAGGGTAGATAACAAACGACCACAGTAAGACACGCAGAGTGACAGTAAAAGAGCTAAATATATTTAGTCTAGACAAGAGTAAACCCAGGGAGACGTGATCATAGACTATAAATAATTTCAAGGCAACAAAAAGAGAGAAAAGAATTATTCAGTCTCAGGAGAAGTTAGAATGGAGAGTAATGACTTGAAGCTAATGAAGGAAAAGTTTAGGGTGTGCACTGGGGAAAAGCTCCTGACACTCAAAGTAATCAGGAAGATAGACACAGAAGGAAGGTAATATCGGTGCAGACTGTCACACAAGTGGACAGCACAGGCACTAATGGTCAAGAGGAGCATGACAATTGCTCAAGCAATATTTTTAGCCTCGTCTCCTGAGTGGGATTTTTCAGCAGCACCTATGGGGATTTAATTTAAATAAAAGGTTCCAAATAAGACAACTTGAGTCCTACTGAGATAACAGAAAATTAATTTGACACCTTTTTGATACTTTCATGACATGTCAGGAACTTTTTAAAAATCCCATTCTATATGAGTACATTTTTGGCTTTCCTTTGAAAATCTCGTTTACTTTCCATGAAGTATCATATGTAGACTACAAATCAATGTGTGCCATCCTAATGTATACTGATACTGGTGGCAACACTAATGACCAGTCTGAGAAACATAATATTAGCAAAGAAAAAAGTAAACGTTGACTGGCTTGAGATTCATTACTAGGATTCACACTTCTGAAAAAAGAAGGGGGAGAACTCCCAGAAATGTATCCCAAGATTTGGTGTTGGCCTCAAATCCAGTTCAAGTGTATATATATGTAGATACATGTATATTTAGTACTGATCCCTACCAATAATGATGTGGAAATGTCCCTGTATAAACCCTATATGAGAAGCACCAGACAGCATGTTAGATGTGTTGGGATAGCATGCATCTTTACGTCTTACAGATCTACCCACCAAACAGTCCTGCTATTTAGTTAAGGCTTCCTCTACTTTGAGAAGGGTTTATGGTATAGCTGTGTTTTTTTCTTCTAGACTAAGCTTGCTTATATTTTCAAGACCAATATTACTTTTTTTTTTTTTTTCCCTAAATAAAATCAATTTTACCAGCAAATGAAATTCTGAGGGAAGAGTTTACAGTTGAACTCATGGTGATTCAATCATGAGGTCAGCTGTGGGATTTTTCCACACACATTTTGTCTTCCCATAAGCACCAAGGTTGGAAATAAGCACCAAGGTGTTTCCCATAAGCACCAAGGTTGGAAAGGACCACTCCAGATTGCCTCAACCAACCTTCCCTGCTCAAAGCAGAATTACCTGCAACAGGCTGCTTAGGACTGTGGCCAGTTGGGTGTTGAATATCTCCAAGGATGAAGACTCCACAGCCTCTGTGGGCAATCTGTACCAACATTTAACCATCCTCACAGTTTACTTATGTTTAACCAGAATTTCCCTTATTTCATTTTGTGCCAATGGCCTATGTCCTGTCACTGGACACGACTGGGAAGAGTCTGGCTCCCTCTTCTTTCCTCCCACCTCCCACACATGCACACTGATAAGATTCATCTCAGCCTTCTCTTCTCTGAGGTTGAGCAACCCCATCTCTCTCAGCCCCTCCTCATAGACAGTTGCTCCAGTTTCTTAATCATCTTTGTGTCCCTTTGCTGCACTCACTTCAGTAGATCCATGTCTCTCTTGTACCGGACAGTCCAGAGCTGGGTACAGCACTCCAAATGTGTCTCACTGGTGCTGAGAAGAGGGAAAGGAATGCATTTCTTGACCTGCTGGCAACACTCTGCCTAATGCAACCCAGGAGACCTACCAGGAGACTTACCCAGAGCTGCAAGGGCACATTGCTGGCTGATGATCAACTTGCTGTCCACCACAGCCCTCAGTACCTCCTCTGCAAAGCTGCTTCCCAGTTAGTTGGCTCCCAGCTCATACTGGTACATGGGGTTATCCTGCCCAATCTGCAGGACTGTGCTTTTCCCTTCAGTGAACTTCAGTGAGTTTCCTAACTACCCATTTCTCCAGTTTGCTGAGGTCCTACTGAATCACAGCTCTCTCGTGTATCAACCACTCCTCCCAGTTCTGTTTCATGTTTCATTTCCAAACTTATTGAGGGTGCACTCCGTCCCATAATCCCAGCTGTTAAGGAAGGTGTTAAGCTGCATTGGCTCCGGTATCATCCCCTGGGGTACAACACCAGTGACTGACCTCTGGCTGGAATTTGTGCCACTGATCAAAAGCCTTTGAGCCTGCAACCCAGTCAGTTTTCAGTTCACCCCACTGCCCACTTTTCATATTGTCAGCTTGTCAATGAGGAAATTATGGGAGAGAGTGACAACTACCAGATACTTTCTCATCACCCACGTTGTCAGTTATTTCACTGTAGAAGGAGATCAGGCTGATTAAGCAGAAATCCTATAACTTCTGCAGGAAGACCACCTCCCAGTCCTCCCCAGTCCTCCCCAGGCATCCCTGCAGCTCCAGCACTGCAGATCTGCACCCCCTCTCAGTAGCTCAGTCTGGTTTGAGTCCTCTGGTGTGTCAGGTATACTCGTCCCAGTTGGGGACCATGCCCTGTGGCACACCACCATCACTCAGCACAGAAATATAGCCTTCAGCATCATTTCTATCCCTCTTCTGTGCACACTTCTGCATGCTGCTGAACCTATTAGCTGCCCAGCATTTACAGAAGGCTCTTCCCAGCACCTGCAACATGAGTGCCCAACCCTCCTGGGGCACAAGCTCCAGCACTCTTTGATCAAGGGCAGCTGACAGCTCCTTAGGAGCTGCTGGAGGTTGGTAGAAGTCACAGCTTCCTACAGGAATCCTTTTCCCAGCAGCAGCAAGACACCCTGACGTTCCTTGGAGACTTCCCAGGAACCCCTCAATGATCCCAGAACTAGTTCCCAGAAAGTCCCAGAAGCAGAACCCAGAAACTGCTGTGTTTGGTGGCTGCACTCTCAGAAATTTAAATGAGAGCTTCTGGAAAAGACTGATGCTATTGATTTTCATGAAGAGGTCCACATTGATTTCATCGAGAAGTTATCCTTCAGAATCAAAGATACAAAGAAACCTGATGTGACTAATAAGCACACATATTTCACAGCAGCTTCAATACCTAGCACACTTGAGGGATTCTTTTTTTCACCCAATTACCTCAGACAAAACCTAAAGAAATGCAGATACACAGGAAGGGAAGTCTGGGAGTTAGACTGGTTATAATGAAATCATGTGTCAGAAGTTGCTACTGTTTAGACAGCTTCTCCCTGCATTTTCTTCAGGGGTAATTCTGGCTGCAGGAGCTCACTCCCCTGCCTGGGAGATCCTGCATGCTCTAGCAGGATTGCCTTGGCTCTGCCAGCACTGGGGTCTGTGGGGCTAGATTACACCTGGAGCCTCTGAGTGACATGGGCGAAAAGACACCCTGGGGGGACTATTTTTATCCTAAACCATTGATCAGCTGTGTAATTGTGTCTGCACAGCTGAACTGCTCCCAAAGGCACAGACCATATCTTGAAAATACTGGATGGATGTTTGTTTTATTAGAAAACTTCTAGTCCTATTTTACCCATACAGTGCCTGGTTCAATACCTGCTCAGAAGTGATGGCAGAGGCCTGGAGACCAAACACAGATTGGTGACCTAGAAAGTGCTGAAGGTGTCCCTTTCTCTTAATGTCCCTATAGGGTCTTCCATGATCCCTCACCTCATGAAATCTGAGCATCTTTCCATTACACTTGCCACATCCACCTTTGGTAAACAGTGAATATTAATTATTTGATGACATGAATTTTACTCACTGCTAACAACGCACTTGGTGCTCTGTGGTTATATAAAGCTACAAAGTCCATTCCGTACTCCAATTTTTATTTTGCAACAACTATTTCTGATGAGGAGACGTGAGAAGCATTCCCATGGAAGAAGGCTAATCTCCAAGGACTGCAGGAGTGTAACTAAGGCAAAACGAGTCATGGATGTATGATCATTCAAATTAAGCAGTAGAGTTTATGGCAGTTTAATTCAACATCTTAATTAAGGAATCTGCTTGGAAGAAAAGAATATAAACTGAAAATGAGGCAGTAAACTGGCACCTAGTTGTGAAAAAAGAAGAAGATAGACAGTGACAGAAAAGCTATGCTAACAAATGGCCCAAGACAATTACTCCAAAATCCTGTAGACTTACAAAAAAAATCATCTCAACCCAAAGGTCCCTGCCTCAAACCCAGGGCACGTTTCAGGATCAGCCTGACAAATGTCACCAGTTCTTAGGCTTACTCAAATTCATACCTATGTCTCAGTAAGGGATTGATCAGGTTCTCTGATTAGGATTGAAGCTGGAGGCTAAAAAGGTTTTCAAATGGATGCGTTGTGTGAAGCATCAAATGTTACCCCATGTGAAGCACTGTGCCTGCAGCCTGGTTTCCAGTGTGGCTGGCTTTGCTCAGATGCAGCATTACAGTCTTCAAACTTGTAATCAAGGGTATTGGAGTAAAAGAGACCCTTCTCATTCTTGTGCTAAACTGAGGGAGAACACACTTGGTCAAGCACCCCTTGACAATACACAGAGACACAGAGCACCATCAGCACCATGCAGCTGTGTTGTACGATCCTAGGATTGTGGAAGATAGGAATGAAACAGATGTTCAAGCCAGCCTGTACCAGTGCTGATTGTGATTCCTACTGTTGTATGATGATGATGCTTCTTACACTCTGAATTTCCGAGCTTTCCACACTGAAACCTGGCCCTTTGCCCCCACTCTATCCCAGGTGCAGACCACCACCATGTGCATCTCCGTGAGTCTGAGCGGCTTTGTTGTGCTGGGTTGCCTGTTCGCGCCCAAAGTGCACATCATCCTCTTCCAGCCCCAGAAGAATGTGGTCACGCACAGACTCCACCTCAACAGATTCAGTGTCAGTGGGACCGGGACCACTTACTCCCAGTGTAAGTAGCAAAACTGTTGCCTTTCTGTAAAGATGTGGGGTTGCAGTGGATGTTTTTTTTACCAGCAACCAAAAGCTTTCTGTAGGCAGGGCTGTGTACCCCATGGAAGCATCACTTCGTTTGTGTCTGGAGAGAAAAACTTTTCCTCTTCCCATGGGAATGAGCTTGGAGCCTGATCTAAAGCTCACTGAAGCCAGCAGAGAGCTTGCAGCAGGCTTTAACTCCAGCCTGTTCAGCACAAAGCAAGGGGGACCCGTCGCTTGCTGTCGCTCTGGCAGCAGCACCAGGAACAGATTGCCCTGGGGTATTCCCATCAAAATGACACTCTGGCAGGACCCGGGCCACAATGCAGCTCTCTCTCAATGCTTTTTATCACCTGAGTTAAAAGGGAAAATCTCCAATTCTGCAGCAAGCACGTACAAGGGATGCCAGAAACCATTTCTGTATGCTGAGTGTGAGCAACACCCTTTGTAAATGCCACAGAAGGGAAAAGCAAGCAGTGCTGTGCTGCAAGGACAGCTCACCTGCTCAGCCTCCCTCCTTTCCTGTGCCTTCATCCCAAGCAGACTCATGTCTGTGATTTTGTTATGAGGCTGTGGCTCTTCTGGGTGTGTTATTTGGAGATTTTTAGGGTTTAAAAAAAATAGGTCACATATATGTCTTTTTTTTTTTTCCTTGTCAAACTTAACAAGGCAAGGATGGGAGCACACAGCACCTTGTTCACAAGACACACACAGCACGCCTAACTTGGATAGCTGGTCGAAAAACACACTGCATCTTGAGAGAGGCGAGGAATAAGAGAGAGAAGAAAGTGGGGATGCACAGAGCAAGGTCTGCCAGGAAGTTCACACTAATCTAGCCTCAGGTTTTTGAATATGACTCAATTTTCAAAAATTTCTAGAAATTTTTGGTACAACAGGCTTCAGTCAGAATGTGTAAGGAGCTATAGACCCTGCAGTGTGTCAGATGGGCAGGGATGAGGAGGTAAAGGGAACCTAGCCATCCCTGGCTCTCCCTTCCCAAACCACTCTGTGCCTCGTATGCCTGGGGGCCCTTAACAAGAGAGAGCAACCATGTGGCCCTGCACATCCTCTATCTCATCCAGCCCAGGCTCCAGAATCCAAAATTATTTGCTATTTCTGAAAACTTAAATAAAGAGGGATGAGATGACCCTAAATGTCTAAAGTGCAGAGCACTGCCAAAGGGGCTGGACTTGCAAGACCCATGGATTCCCAAAAAACTTTAGAAGCTTGGCCAACTGACAAAATGGTAAGCCTCCTGTGATTATTTTTGTCCCCTATGGATTTTGTAAAGATGTTTTTTTTCTGATTATTTTTTTAAAATTCCCTCATACTATTAAATAAGCTGTCTGAAACCAATTTTATTCATGGACAATTTTGTGCAGGATCGCATTTTGGAATTATTTTTTTTTTTTTTGTAATTACTGGATAATATAGGTATGTATATGTGCATGCATGCAACTGAGATCCTCAGTCTATACCTTTAGATTAAGAGCTCACTTTTTCAAGTTTGTAAGTATCTTTAAGACGTTAAGGGAAATATAAAGATCAAGTCTTACAACCTTTTGTCACTTCAGTGGTTAGAAAGGTTTCCTTGTTCCTTTGCCTTTCATGCTTACACCTGGCTGAAAAAGGCGTGATGGTCTCTGTTGGTCTTTTTGGACCACAAGACACAGAAAGGACCTGGAAGAGAGACAAAAAGTTCCATCCTATATAATGGAAAAAAAAAAAAGCAGTTCCCATCTAGGGAGATTATTTAAATAAATAACAGTGGGAATTTGTTATCTATCCTAACAGTAATATTTTTGAGGAGAACTCTCCCTCACACCCTTCAATTTATTTGTTTATGATTGTAATGCATTTTTTTAAACTGTGCAGTCATTCATAAACCTCCAAGGCCATTGTCATACAAATGTATTCTAATCCATACTGCGGCCCTTTCCATGCCTGCTACCGGCCTGCTTCTACCTGCTCATCACTACCAGTTCATCTCTGGGTACGTTCCTTCAATGGCAGCAGGCATACAGCAAGACAACATCAATAACCACACAGCATCTATTCAAAAAGAAAAAAAAAAAAAAAAAGGAATCTGAAATATTCCTCTCATCAGTCCCAGAGCTGTCAGCTTGTTTCTCCTTTGGTCTTGATGGTGTTTTCATCAGTCAGAAACTGCTTAATATGAGGCTGATCAAAATTAGCTCCAGGGCATTCTGGTGTCAGCAACATCCAAACAGCCAGTTCTTGTTCATTATCAGAGCTTCAGAGAACAGGAGGTCCCCCTACACCCTTTTGCAGCTGCATTCTTGAAAAGTATGTTTCTTACCCCCATGGTTTCCCATCTCTGTTGGCTAGGGGCTGCCACCACCTCCTTACTCGATCAGTCATTAATGCCATGAGCTGAGTGGGCCATGAACAGCAAGTGACTTGCTGAGACTTTTAAGAAGTAGGATATATGTGTACCTGGGTACACAACATGCTCTGAAATGTTTATATCCATACATGCTTATTTGGAACTGAAAATTCACCTTTGGCAGAGCACAAATTCTGCTTCCCTTATACAGAGTTTTGCCCAGTTTTCCTGGGGACTGTTTTATGGGGCACAGAAAAGGTGTTTCCATAAGGTAGGAGATCAGCACTCATAAACCTTCCTAGAGAGCTCAGGACTGATTTAAGCACCTACATGATGGGGGCTGAGCTTTTACAGCCCAAAGATGTAATTCCCTCCATTTATGTCCCCATGGAGAGCTGCACACAGACTTCAACTCCTCCAGGTGTCCTCCACAGGGGTCAGAATAAGAACTGAAGCTACTGTTTACAGCCAAGCTGGTAAATTTTCTCTCTCATAACTTCTTTGCCTGGCCCTAGCTCCAAACGAGTGCTGATATATGGCTTTTATACATAATTAACTCACAGCTGTCCAGCTGTGAGCATGGGTAGAGGAAGTTGCACACAACAAGTTTGAGTCTGCCTGACTATAGAGGTATGGTGCAAGGTGCCTACAGTGGTACTGAGCTCTTGTGCTTTTGCTCTGATTCTTTTCCTTGGATTATCTAATCAAAATTGATTCTGGAAAAGAGGAGATCAAAAGAGAACAACTTTTTACTTGGGCATATAGTGATAGGACAAGGAGTAATGGCTTTAAACTAAAAGAGAGGAGATTTAGATCATATATTAGGAACAAATTCTTCACTCTGACGGTAGTGATGCCCTGTCCCAGGCTGCCCAGAGGAGCTGTGGCTGCCCCATCCCTGGCAATGCCCAAGGGCAGGCTGGATGGGGCTTTGGGCAGCCTGGGCTGCTGGGAGGTGTCTCTGCCCATGGCAGGGGGTGGTACTGGGTGGGCTTTGAGGTCCCTTCCAACCCAAACCATTCTGGGATCCTATGAAAAGCATGAATTGCAGGCACATCAAGACTTCTGGTCTTGTCTTACATTTCTGCATGGCCTGAGCACAAGGCAAAAGGGAGGTGAGGTGTCCCTAGCAGGCTTACCGATCTTTCAGGAGACCCTGCACTGGCTACATGGCATGAAGTTCTGAACTCTACAGTGCCAATGCTTAAGATTGCAAAGGTTTGTAAGGAAAAGTAAAATCTTTTGTTCAGACAACTGAGAGAGCTGGACACTCAGTGTGAACCCTTTACTCCACCCGGCAGAGTTAACACCTGCCTCCCAGCACTACAAGAGCAGTGCTTTCACATGCTGTGAAGAAAGCCTGGGGACTGAAAAGGCAAGGCCACTTGTTCATCGCCTACCACCATATTCCTCCATCCAGCTTTGGCATCCTCCTGATCCACTTACTGTGCTATTCATACTCTTTAGTGGGCTGGACTTCAAAGAGGCCCCTGAAGCTAAAAAAGTTCTGGGTGGGCGACTGATTCTGACAGAACCTAAATGCTTTTGCCTGTAGTCATACTGGAGAAGAACTAGGGTTTAAAACAAGTCTCCTAAGTAGTACAGATTTTTCTGTTTGCCTATCATAAGTGGTAGTAAAAATAACAATAAGAAAAACTTCAGGTCAGTGTACTGCCAGACTATCTCCAGTTAAAAACCAAGTATAGTTAATTAAAACCTGATAGATAATTTTCATAAAATCCTGGACTTGAGATCCTGTCCCCTTCTACCCACAGATTTAAGCACAGATACAAGTTGTGAGGGATGAAATTTCATCTAATTCAGATCAAGGGCTCATTCTTGGTTCTTCAGCTTATTAGGGTATGCCCCACCCTTGGAGTATCAGGTTAGTCCGTGGCTTCCTCTAAATTTGTCATGTTAAAGCAGTTCTATTTGCCATGAAATATTTACTCCATCAATGAAAGAATTAGAAATAGGAGCTAATTTGAAGAAATAATGATCTGTTCTGAAAATGATGCTGAGAGTATTTAGAGAACCAGTCTGCAACCAAGACTGCAGCCAGCACCAGTTTTGGAAGAGCGAGCATGCCCTTGTCAGCTACATAAATTGCTTTTTACACTGGATGATTGAGTTTACTAAGTCATTGCTTGCTGTGTGTTTTCTTTGATGAAGGCATCACATTTCTCGGGGTCACTGTTATCATTAACCCAATGTATCTTTCAAAAAACAGCTTTATGGTGCTGTAAGCAGAGATGTCACAGAGCATCGGAAAACACATTCCTGATGCCCAGTGGATAATTTTTACAAAGATGGACAAACCAGCTTGCTTTTGAATTAAAAACCACCTGTCTTTGGCAGAATGGTAATATATCCTACAGTCAAAATACAACTACATTTGAAAACAGATTCTGGTACTCAGATTCAATTGTCATATCACTGAAGCAATGAAAACTTGTTGAAAAAAACATTAGGCAATATAGACAGGGAAGAGAAACAGAATTTGGCCCTTACCTTTGGATGCACATTGGATCCTGATCCAGAGATCCTAGAAATCAAGGGGATTATGGCCACAAAATATTCTGGGACTAAGTGAGAAATAATTTTTCTTTCAAATTCAGATATTAAAAAAAATATTAATTCCATCCAATATGCACATAGATTTTTTTATTTTTATTTTTATTTTTTTTGTAATTAAAACTAGAGTAATACACAGCTCTAATGTGCAGAGGTGAATTCTCTCCTGGATTTAAAAATGCATGTGTTTTATTTCAGGAATGTCCACTCCAATCACATGAAAGCTTGTAGGATCATTTCATGCCAAGAAGAAATGAAAAATCCACAGGTTCACATTTTACTCTACAGAGATATCTTTGCACCACTCTAGCTACATTCGTTCACGCTACCATGCAAAATGTTACAATTTGACACCCATGGCCCAGAATCATCACCAAAAAAAACACACAACAACAACAACTACACAAAAAACTTCAGGCATTTTATTCAGACACTTCTTCGTCAAGCTTAATCACCCTAAGCTCTCTTAGCAAAGAAAAATCAGGTTCCTCCAGAGGGTTCCTCAGCCTCAGATCTGAATTGTCTCCTAGAGGTGCAAGCACACCTCCAGCAGCCTCACAGCTGACGCAGTCACCTCTGCCAGTGACGTGTCATTGGGTATCTTAGTTAAAATTGGGTGAGATGGTCCAGATCCTAATCCTATGCATTGTGATTCTGTCGCCCCCAAAGTTAGTTGATTTTCTCCCCTCTTTCTCTTTCAGCATCTGCTAGTATGTACGTACCGACCGTCTGCAATGGAAGGGAAGTCCTGGACTCCACCACCTCATCTCTGTGATTGTGACTTGCGGTTCAGTTCTTGAGTTTTTAGACTGTTAGGCAAAATTTTGCACATGCTGTGCACTCCAGAAACACCAGAAGACAAAAGAAAACAAAACAAGACTAGTACCTTTTTTTAGAAACAGTGTAATAAATTATTTTTGAGGATTGTACAGTATATAGTGATGTTCTGGAACTTTTTAGACTGATTTTAGCCCTTCTGTTGTTAACGGTTGTAAGGGACGTGTAAATAGCCATGGTTCACAACGTGCATAGTCCTGCAGTAACGGAGTGATTTGTTGCAAGCACAGTTGCAATGTTAGGTGACTTCTTTCCTACGAAATTTTTTTGTAGCTCCTTGTTGTAATTAACTTAGACTGCATTTCTATGTTGTATATTACAGTTACCTTACGTGTAACAGGTTGGTTTTCTCAGCACAAAACAGCAGTATTAATGTAAAGGCACCAATAATAAAGAGATAAAAGTTTTTCAGCATGGTTTCATTTTTGTTTCTTCCTCCCTCAAGGTCGTCACGCTCCTGAGGGGACTTCCTTAAACACCAGGGGAGGTAGAAAGGATAAAAAGCCTGCAGCTTAAGCATGTATGTGTACACTTAGGTGTGTATGAGTGTGTGCCCGTGTTACTAAATCCACATCACATAGTATGTGTTTATGATGGATGCTTTGTCAGGGCCAAGTACAAATTTCCTCTCCTTAAAAAAATATAATAAAAAAGCACATTATTAAAGCATCTCAGGTGCTTCTCTTGTTTTTAAAATGCAGGATAATTTCCAAAAGTGAAAATGTCTAATTGCATCTCAGTGAGGTATTAGCAAAAAAAAAAATGGTTACTGGTTCACTCATTTGGCATGACTTCAATTCATCATGCCCAGAGTAGACTGGTAGCATATAAAAAGCAGAGAGATTTTAGATTAGGTTGGCAAAGAGAGAGAATAAAATCTATCAGAAAATTAGCTAAGACGGTTTTACACCTCCAGCCAAAACAAAGCTGGTTCCGCTTGCCTGCATCACCGCTGCCGTGAAAAGTAATTGGAGCGCTACGGAGACCAAAAAAAGTTACAAAAGAGAAATGTAGGAGACCTTTGCACATGTCTCTGGGGTGACCTTTGCATTCAAACCAAACAATTCAAGACACATACACACAGTGGCTACTGAGATGACTGCAAAATACGCTTAAAGTCTGGTTTTTATAGCTGCTCTCTGCAAGCCACGCTCGCTCTATTGAAACAATCTGAAATCCTCCCTTCTGCTGGGTCCAATAAGTCATTAAGGAAACAAACACACCTTTGATTAATGTGTCTGGGCATATTTACCTAAGGGCTTGTTCCTGTTGATCTCATTCCAGCTAAGGTCAGTAGCAAAAGTCGCATTGACTTCAAAGGCAACACCAGTCAGGCTTGAAAGGCAGAGACCAGAAATATATGGTGTCGATTATAGAAGTTCTCTGGAGCCCAATTTTCATTTACTTTCAGAGGTTTTTACACATTTCTGGAAAGGTGCAAGTCCTTAGGGCTGAACTGGCAAAGGAATAGTCATTTTGAATGTAAAAATTAAACACATTCTTAAAATTCCTACTCACAGGTAGATGAATAATTCTTTCGCATACCCACGTGTTCACCAGTGAAGATGTCTAGATGTCTACTCCTCTTCAGCTAGCTACATGAGCAGCTATTTCAGCCTCTGCATCATGGAGCTGTTCAGCACTGAAATCCCTGTGACTTTCCCCAAATAGCTATTGCTCAACCCATGTTACATGCTGAGCCCTGCTGTCAGCTTCTTTATCTCCACAAGCTCTAGAGTGCCTGATGTTTCAGGCTTGGTGCTCACCTTGATGCACAGCACAGGCTTGGAGTATTGTTTTCTCAGTCAAGACCCATCAAAGCAACTCCAGTTTGGCAGTGGCATTAATGGGACCTTTGTATGCTCTTTGGTAGAATAAGAGGCAGTACACGGTACGGCAAAAGGTCAAAACATCTGATCATAATGTTAATGTGCTTGCATCAACATCATCTTTATGAGCATCTTAAAAATGCCCAAGCGAGGGAGAATTTCTTCTCAGTTTTTATGGGAAACAACAATTAGGGTCAGATCTACTTCACCTAACACCCACTGCCTACAATATAGATACCTACCTATGAGACAGTCAACGCCTTCTCACTTTGTGGATAGAAGTGGGCACAAGTCCCCTGACTTACCTTGGTTTGCTACTTTAGACTGAGATAAATCTCTCTAAGCAAGGTCTAACACAGCTTGTTCAGATCACAAAGTTTACACCAAAAAGAACGGCATTGTGTCAGATGAACCATGCCCCTAAAATCTAAATTGGCATCACTGAAGCTAATTTATAACAGGTGAAAATCTTATTGTCCCCGAGTTTTCATTCATTTCGATAGCACTATTGAGCAAATGACCTAATGTCTGTGTCAGAACACATGTTATGAATACTAAGGGGGTTTGAAAGCCACTTGCTTATGGGTTTTTTACACACACACACACACACACACACACAAAAAAAATAAATAAATAAATAAATAAAAAAAAGCACATTGGTCTTCTGGAGTTCCAGCCCCATTTAATGTTCCAGATATTCCTGTATTTCACTTAGTTTGTTTTTTGAAAGCTTTTTACAGCTTTCTGTTGGAATAACCAGGGATTCAGGGTATGTGATATTGCCTGACGCTTCAAGTAATCCAGTTTCAAAACACAGCAAAACAAAAGGAAAATGTCAAAGTCTGGCAAAACCCTTGCACACTGCACTTGCATAAAAATCTCCTGAGAATGGGCAATTTTATTCTTATTATTGCTGATATTGTTGTTATTATTATTATTATTTCTGTTTCACACCATCATTTGAGTTTGTCTGTTTTAAACAATATACTTTTTTTTTGTGTTTGCATTTATATAAAACTTCATTTTATAGTATACAACTCTTTTGGTCTCTTTAGTGCTCCCGTCGTAGAATCACAGAATGGTTTGGGTCAGAACGGACCTGCCCTGGTTCCTTACAGGGCCCATGGGATGCCCGGGCACCCCAGCTCTGGGCAGGGGGAAACACTGGGGATGAGAGTGAGGCAGTGTTAACCCAGTGTCTGTGGTGCCTATGGAGGCTGCAGACAAGTTTCATTTTTCATTCAAAAGACAAAATCTTACAGCACCTTAGCTCACTGATACAAATCATAAAGGTCTGTGAATAGCTGATCATGTTGTATTTATTGCTTGAACAGAGAAATAAGACTCAAAAAAAAAATAACTGCAGATCGATCTGAAGTAAAGACATTTGGTTTTGGTGGTGGTGGTGTTCTTTTATTATTATTTGGTAGGAGAGATGTTTCTTTTTAAAGTCCTGACTGAAGTTTGGAAACAAAAACAAAATCCACTGTGGTAAAAAAAAAAAAAAAAAAAAAAAAAATTTTGTTTTGTCTTCAGGTGATTGCTTTTCCTGAACAAATCGGATACAACAGGTTTTAGTTGTAGTCAAAGAAATTCCAAAAGGAATTCCAAAAGTCTTTTTAAACTGAAAAACTCTAATACGTGTCTCAAAATGATCAAATCTTACATTAAAAATATCATATTCTCCTTGAACAACCCAAAAAATCATTGCAAAATATCTGGAACATATTGGTTCCACCTAAAAATGTGAGCTCTGGTTCAAAACTTTTCTGATGCAACCCTTCACACAATTACTACACTTAGAGAAAGGGAGACCAAAATAACCCCAAACCTCATCAGGCTGATTTCCATGATGTTATTCCCTACTCATTACCATTTACAGTTTGCAAGAAGAAAGGTTGATGTTGTATATCCAGAGCCACCACAAAGCTTCTCAGCAACATAGGAAAAAACTCAGTTTTGTCACTGCAAGGAGAAAAGAGGTCAAAGCCAGGCTGGGCTGTTCTGAGTGGTATGAAATGACATTTTCATAGCAAGAGCCCTCCCTCTCCTTCCTTTTCCCACCTTTTATTGCTGACTGTGACACCACATGGCACGAAATATCCCTTTGGTCAGTTTAGGTCTGCTGCCTGGTTATGTCCCCTCCCCATTCCTTGCCCACCGTCAGCCCAATGGCTCTGGTGGGTTTGGCTAATTAACTCTATCCCAGCCAGACCCACAACCTCACTGGCTTTTAGGTGCTGTTAGAGCACCAGACAGCTCACAGGGCTTTACCGATTTCTTCCTGATGAGGTCCCATATTATATACACCCAAACACGGTTGCAGCTGGTGCCCAAGCCACTTTTCATGTCTCTCTCTTCCCTGCTACCCATTGTGGGCAGAGCCAACAGGGTGTCTGGAGATGTCACCATCTGTAGTGACACATACCCTACATTTTATGACCCTAACCTAGCAATTTTTATTTCTGTTCCTATTTCCTTGCACGTTTGCCAATGAAGCACTGTTCCCATGCATTTCGAAGCAACAAGAAATAGAAACAAGGGATTCTGTGAAAGATGTATACAAGGGGAAAGACAGAGAGAACACCACCAGAGAGAAGCAGAATTTCCCAAGTTTTCTCTTAAGGTTATCATTACCTAGAACACCAATTGAAGTCCTTCATGCTTCATGACACAGACCAACCAGTGGCATTCCTTGCTTTGGAAGAAATGCCTTTGTCATTGGGACATCAGCACCCACCGTAGCTGCTTTTACTCTGACATTGAAGTATATGTTGTGGCTGCTGGAGCAAAGTCAACAACCGCTGGCTCCTAAATGGCAACATCTTCTTCTACCTTGTCTGCTTACAATCAAGTATCTCCATTATCTGGGTATTCCTGGCTCTGGCAGGACAGGCCAAAATAAAAATAAAAATAAAAATAAAAATAAAAATAAAAATAAAAATAAAAATAAAAATAAAAATAAAAATAAAAATAAAAATAAAAATAAATAAAACACTAAAAACTTTCCCCTTTATTAATGAAGCATCCCCAAACTTCTTAAAGAGTAAATCCTCTCTTTGAACAAAGATGACAGCTCCTTGAAGCTACTCAATAACTTTTCATTGTGGCTCTAAGACACTTAATTTTCCCCAAACCTAGACTCTAAATCAATCGTGTTATATATTAGAAACATCAACCAACTTAATCAGAACCAAGTTAGAATACATTCTTTGCACATTTTCCCCCCAGCAAGTGCTGTCACAGCTAAGACAATAACATTGTTTAATTTGCCAATAATTTATACAGCAAAACCACTAAAATGTGCTTAATCCTTGAAGAGATTCAGTTGCTTGACTCCAGATTTCAAAGAAAAGCATGCAAATGCGGCAATAAAATGCATTCCATTTAATCAACTGAACACATAACAGACTGATTCACATTGTTTTATGGCATCAAATAACAGTTTCTGATGTGATTCCATGTGGGAGAAATGGGGGAGGTTTCTGCAAGTATATTTTGGCAGGGTACTAGAAGAGGTCCCAGACAGCTGATTTCTTAATGAAGTGTTAAAGGTTTCCAAAATTTAATTCTCATAGGAAAATAAAAACTTCCCCTCCCTACTATGTCTTTAACAGAAACAAAAGACCACAAAAATCAGCTAAGTATGCCAGTTTAAACTCACCTAATTGCCAGACAATGCAATTTCCTTATTTTAAAGCAAATACAGTATGTGCTTGTATCCCACTATGTCAGTACTGCACCAGATAAGCTGTTAGGTTGCCAGGAAAAAAATTGAACAATATCAGGACAAACCATTTGGAAGCAGAGCTGAGAAGGGTCATCCAGCAAAGTCCATCGGAGCTGACAGAAATTGCCACTTTTTATTTCAAACAGAAAATAAAAGGGAAAGGGAAGGGAACCAAACAAACCCTCTGTGATTTTAAGTAAAATGAAATATAATTCAGAATAATTAAAGCATTTTTACAGTACAGAGATATGAAGGAAGAAATGTTATTCTAGAGAATGAACTGCAATGTGTCTGTGAAAACATATGGAGAGAGAAGGGGGAAAAATTAAAAGAGATGTAGACACATTCAGTTTGGTGGCAGCAAAAAGCTCTAGCCACCACTGCAGACTGGCAATGTTCAGAAAAGGCTGTAGTTCCACCAAAACACCTCAAGTCCAAAATTTCAAATATATTTTCACTTTATTTTATGAATGCCCATCAGATATATATCTTTGATGCTACAGCACACTGGTTGAATAAAAATCAACGACATAAAAACCCTCTTCATAAAAGATCCAAGAAGTGAAGTCCCACAGCCATAACCATTTACTCTGTGAGCATATCATCTCTGACAACCATATATAAATGACATCATGACAACAAACACAATGTACAATAATAAGTGTGCAATGATACAAAATATACAAAAAGGAATGTGTATTTAATATACATTCAACAATACCCCATAAAAATCTTTCTTGGGAAAGTGAAGTGCCTTTTCAAGAACAACAAAAAATGTACACCACTTCTGTAAAGATGCCTGAAGTATTTTCCATCAAAAGAGTAAAGCCTGTGTTTTGTGATGGGAGATATAAAAAAGATGAGCTGAATTTTCCCCAAATAAACAAACAAACAAAAATCTAAGCTTCATAATTTTTTCGTCCACATCTGTAGTATAATAAAATATTCGGAGTGCAGAAAATTCAGTTTAATTTAAATTTTACTTAATAGGGTCTTCTTTTATAGATAGATGTAGCTCAGTCATATAAAACCAAAAAAAAATCTCTATTCTTTATTGTAAAAAGACCATTACTGACCATGTGTCTCTTCTGGCTTTGATGCATTCCACAATTCACATAATTTTACAGGAATGGAAATGTGAGTCTGACCGGAGGTCAGCATAAGTTGGTTCCTCATTTTCTCCTGGCTCTATACAAGTCTTGTATGTTTTTTCCTTAATATTTTTTGCCTAAGTTTCAGATTCCTTTGAGTCTGACTTCAATAGGAATTTCAGGAAATGATTAGGGTGGGCGTTATGAAGATCTCATACTTACAATGTGGCTGACTTTATGAAGTCCACCTAGCCTCCAGTTTTCAGGGCCATGTTTTGTGCCCTTCTTTCCAAGCAGGTACTTGCATTGACATCAGAAAGCATTTAGATGCTGAGCTGCACAAGTGCACAAGCCATGCTCAGCTCCCCTGGGATCCACCTTCATTCCTTGCCTAGGTCCAGAAACAGAGGTGGCTGAGTATTTCTAATAAGCCCCTCAGCAGATAAAGCTGGTCTCTGATCTCCAAAAGTAGAGATTCTTGCCTTACTTCCAGAGTTCAGCCTTTGCTGGCTTGCAGCCTAGGGAAAGGTGGCATATTGGCAGCCCAAGGGAGGGGAGTGAAACTGCCACCCACCTCTCTTGAAAGGACAAGCCTCCACAGAGAGCAATGAGTGCCACTTCCACTGTAGATATCATTTTCCTTGTCTTTATAGAGACTAAGCTTTCTATTGCCTGTAAACTCAAGGGCTCAGATCTGCAATTCATACAACAGCAGTTAACACATTTATATTCATTAGCATCAGGTTTTACCCCAATCCTGATTGCCATGAGTTAGGCGTCAGAATGGGTTCAATTTGCAGGTGCAAAACCATGCCTCTTGTATCAGAGGCCAATGCAGACCATCGAGCCCTTCAAAACATTACAATCAAAAGCATTCTCCAGAGTTCAACACTCACCTGAGGCTCATTCCCAGTACCATTCACAATTTTCATTTCAAGAAAGACTCACAGTTATGCTACTAAAGGACAATACACAACATTTGCAGGAGGTTTCAAGCCTCTCTGAAAATCATTCTTATGAATATGTGGAGAAGGAGTGATAGGAAATGAAAGGTACCTATAAATCATATGGCATGCCTGAGCAATGCCCAGGTGAATGCAAAAAATCATGTTATTTGCAGTATGTATATCTCTTCCTGAGTTGAATTTCATTCCCAGTATGGAATCCAAGCATCTGCTTTCGTTTTTGGCAAGGTACTCAATTGCGTGATAAGGCAATCCAATTTTCTGGTTTGCTTTCTGTCTTCTTTCTTCCTAAATGGCTGAGCGTTTCTCACCGAGATCAACACTACAATGTGTGCCAGAATATGCTTAAAATATGGTCCTGTAAAAATAGAAATCAGGTTTGTTTCTTTGAAGGCAGCATTAATAATTATTCATATATTCTGGGATCTTGAAGATTTCAGCTGAACAGATTCAAAGTGATCGTCTTTTTCCTGCAATGGAAAAAAGAGGTTCCAGTCAATTGGGATTCCTCAAATTCACTCCACCACTTGTTACAGACACTTCCCTTAATATCTCCAGAGCAGCTTTTGCCAAAGACTTCACTTCACAGTAACTAAGAGTACAGTTTGACCTTTTCATTATTGTTTAATAAAACTACTCATTATGAAAATGAAATAATGCAAAATTGTCAAAATTCTGTAAAGAAGAAAGACAAGAAAAAAGCCAAGAAGAGAAAGAGAAAATTTATCATGGTACTTACTTTAGAGGGTGCAGGGAAGGTTTGCATTACATACTCATAGTATACAACAGATAGCCAGAGCTGGGGATTTGCAATATAAGCATATGTATTCTTATAATTACTTAGTAATTTGTTCACTACATTGAAGAAAATATTTAGAGCAAAGCCTGTGAATGTGAACACCACTGCCCCACTCCTGGATGGCCATCCTTACTCCTCCTCTGGGAGACCTCCAGGATAAAAAGTCTACAAATCCTCTGGGTCTAAAAATCAGGGCTGGAAAGTTGATTTTGCCTTCTGTTTTTCCTGCTGAGTGACAGGCCAGTCCATCTGCCCAGCAGGTATCAGGGCATGAAGTTTGGACACGTGCATTACTGTGTGTGTGAACAACCCAACAGCCCACACAGGAGCTATCAAAGAACCCTAACAAAACTACTCACTAGGAAGTGCTGGCTCTTGCTTCATGTACCCACCATTTATACTTGTTTATGTACGCAAACATTCTGGAAATGATATTAAACTAAGCTCACGATCTAGTCTTTAAAGCAGTCTCCATCAGAGATCAGGACAGCCTGGTGCAGATGTGAGAATAAGCAGGGAAGAAAATTGTCCTATGCATGCCTACAGCAGAGAATATATTCCTTCTTCTGAAGGACCTGGGATTGTTATGCTGGAGACAACAGATGGAACACAATAGTTTCCAACCTGGAGCAGTTCCATAATTCTTTAATTTCTATATTCTCATTAACAATAATAGTTGTTTATTTCTATATTACAGGCCTAGACCTGAATTCCTTGGGTACTCAAAGCCATTAATAGCTGAAATGTTTTTCTTCAAAGAAATGCCATTGCCTGAAGCTCAAACATATAGTTAGGATGCTTCAAATTTTTCTTTATCTCTCAGTTTACATTTCTCCTCTTTTTCTCCCGTTTTCCTCTACGTATTTTTTCTATATTTTACATGCAAATACAGCAGGAGATGAATTTCCTCAGCTTTTGCACAAATGAAAAATGATGCCTATAACATTTGTTTTGGAGAAATATATATTAAATTCCAGTTATCTGCAGGGATAGAGGACACGGATTTCAGTAAGCTAATGAGGTACTGTAAGCTGAGTTTGCCAGCTATGATTATCTAGCAGGAAAAAAGGAACCAGCTCAGAAATATTTGACAGGCTGGTTTACAAAGGAGAGAATACTCAGGGAGCCTGCTACAATGGATACAGGAACTTTAAAAAAACTCTTTTTGAGTCCAAATAGGCATTCAAGTGGTCTGAATGCTAAAGTACTAAAGCTTACTTTAAAGAAAAAAGAAAAAAAAAAAAAAAACACTTCTCCCATGCTATCATCTCTATACTTATAATCAGGCAGAAGCCAGTGGTTGGTGCTGCAAATGGAGTCAGCAAAGCTTTTACAGTTATCAGGCATACAGCAAAACAGGACCCTCACCAGCAGCACTGGTCATTACGCTCAGCCACAGCCAGGCAAGCCATTTCATGCACACAAAAAAATATCAGTGTTTCAAAGTCATTCCCTTCCTGTAGGATTCAAAATGGAATCAACTTCCATTTTTGCTACAGCTTCACAAAATTTGCTGTGATTTCATTTTATTTACATTTTCAATATTCTTAGCATTACATTTCTGCCCCTTTCCACAAAAAAAAAAAAAAAAAAAAAGATATTGATTTTGCCAGACAAATATTCAGGCTGGGAGCAAGAGGAAGTTCTGCAAATTAGCTGTGTAACTGTACCATCTCCTAGGAGAGAGATCTGGGGAACAGGTAGCATGGAAAGAGGAAAGCAATCCAACAAAAAATGTAAGAGAACAAAGAGAAGGGAAAAGTAAGGGAAAATAAAAGAGACACAAAGGTTTTGTTACATGGTACTCATTCACAGAAAGGAATTAATGAACACTCAAAATTCTCAAAATTCAAACAAAAAAGTGACTTTTCAAAATATTTCATTATTATCAGTGAAGGAACCTTCTTATTTTGAAACAACAATCTTCAGCAAAACCGTTTGAAAGAGAAAATGTCAATAACCTTTATCCTGGTCATAATAGATGCCCCAGCTCGACTGCCTTAAGGACAATAACAGCTTTCCCATTGACTGCAAGGCATTTGGAATAAAGACCAAAGTGCTTGTGGGATCTACCATGACAGTCCTCTGTTGCTCCCCTGAGGGACATTGAAAGGACATCAAAGGATTCAGACTTCTAACAACTCTACATCATGTGCTGCAGAAAAAATGCTTAGTGCTGCTGCTGCCCACTGATACAGAGGAGGTTGCTGCATTGGGTGACAGGTTTTGGCTGATGCCTCTCTTCATCTGAATTGTATAATGCTGAAAATTATGGTTCTCAAGGCAGCCATGAGGCCAGCCCAGGTGAGCGGCAGACATCTGGCTGGTCGTTATATTCCCAATATCAATTTTCTTTATCTATAATGGCTGTGTTTTCCTCAGTGGAGGAATCCAGTAGGAATCAAGGAAGCAGGGTTCCCTCCACCATGACTGCTCTTCTGGGGCATGGCCCATACAGAAAAGAATGCTGTGGAAAGCTCTCTGCAGAAGAGGGAGCGTTTCCTCAATGCCCCACAGCATTTATCATTATTTCTTCTGTGGATCTCAGCCGGTCAGCTACAGACTGGGTGACGTGTGTGTGGGAGGCTGCACAACGCACTGTGCAAATTAGCATTGCAGCCTCATCACATCCAGTAATAAATAATGGTAATAATTATTTTTAGTATTAATACTAGTAATTACTACTTACCTTCATTGCCAAGGATTTGAGCTTCCCCAGCAGTGACTGCTTATTTGAATATACTATTTCTTCTTCATTATCTTCTCCTTCCATTATAGCACAACTGTCAGCAGCTGGCAGCTCACACTCTTTTGAGTTCGCTGTCATCACTAATTTGGAATATTTATACTCCAGCCTGAAGATATAAAGCCAGACAGGTATTGTGTTTTGTTTTGTGTTTTTTTTATGAATGTCCCATATTCAAAGTTTTTGTAATTTAGATTATCTGCAGGCCTTCCAGATAGTTACTTCTGAGGTAATTACTATGAATTGGATATATTTCAACCATTAAAAATGCATAACCAGAAGAGTATTAACAATACATTCAGTACCTGCTCTCCAGGTTAGCTCTCTAACTTTAGAAGTCTCTAGAAAAAAATCCATATTTAAAAAAAAGAAAGAAAAAAACACAAGAGTAAGTATGTCAGACTTCCCAAACTGTAGATTATACCAGAGGACTTCCTCAGGATCTTCTTCACGCCACTGTCCAAAAGGCTTTGGGGGTGAAGAAAGGTGTGTAACAGTGTGAGGTGGGGACCACAATGCTGGCACCCAGGTTTGCTGAAGCTGGATATAGAAGGGGAGGTGAAATACTGTGGAGGTGGAATCACAGTTTGAAGGTTTATGGCATGAGGTTCAAGATGCAGAGGACAAGAATGGGAAATAGACAGTAAGTTTGGTCTGAGAGACAGGGATCTTCTGGGTGTGTAACAGACATAACCTGCCCAAATAGACCTGAGAAATTTACAGTCACAAAACCTATTTCAACCCCACTGAACGGTATGAAGTAGACTGAAGAGAGATCCTTTTGGTCTTCAGACTTTGACAAAGCAGTGTTGCTTCAAGACCTGAAGTCAACCTCAAAATCTCAGCGGCTAAAAAGTCAGTTCCTATTGGGAAATCTTCCCATAACAAATTATCGTATATTCCTTGCTAGCATTTTTGACAGCCACTGTTGGCAGAAGAAATCTCATCTTGGTGGATTAAATGATCCAACACAGCATTTTTCATCAACATTGTCAGAAGTCCAAATCCATTAAATGTCTTTCTGTACACTACACCAAACTTACTTTGATATGCAATACAATTTGCAGTACTTACTTTTGGTTCTTCTTCCAAAAATAGCAGGTCAAGGCTATGAGCAAAACGGCTGTGAAAGCACCAACACCAGCTCCAACCTTTAGCCAAAAATCTACCGTTTCACAAGTGCTGGTTCTTTTCTCTGGTAAGGGAACCCCTTTAATGCAATGCTTTGGCTCATTCCATACATACAAGGTTTCCTTTCAAACATAAAGCACAGAACAAAAAAAAGTAAGCTGTTTATAGGAACTATTCGGAGTTGAAGAAAACAAGCAAGTTTTAGGTTAGATGTTTTTTCAGTAAAAACAAACCAAAGCTTGTACTTCAGGTTTTCAGATTCTATGTGCAGTCATATTTGTCTGCTCTATTGTCCCCTTGACTGTGACTGCAGGTTCAGACATGGCAAAAGGGCTTCCTCTTCTTTATTGATCTTCATCTGACACAGTTTGGTTTGGACAGGGATTGTAAATAGGTTGTGCCTGCTTTGGAGATGTTTATCAACAGTTCTGAAACAGTGAAAGGACTTCCAAATATTTGACCAGAGAAGGCAATAGCAAAAAAGTTGCAAACAAAGTAGAACGAATTTCTAAACGGAAATTCTGAACACTTCCCTAGTGTGCCCTGATGTTTATGGCTGTTTGGGGACTGAAGTCCTCTGAGTACTCCATCCTACACAAACAGCTTGCCTGCACATATGAATGAATCCAGAGTTCGGTTCCCTGCCCATACAGGCACAACCCAGCTGTCCTCCAGGAACCATTCTGCTATGGGCACAAGTCTCAACTCAGGAGCTGAGTCTCAACACAGCTCCTGACTGATATAGGGCTTGCACCTAGCCAGCTCAGAGCATAAACTGAGATTCCCTAACTCTGCCTGCACTTAATGTGTCCACTTGCACACTGAATTTCAACAGCATCCAAGTTTTACCCAAATGAACCCATGTGACTTGGAGCTGGGGATGCTGTACCTGAAATCCTTTTTTGCAGGCTCCCTCAATCTCATGGTAGTCTTGCTCCGTGCACAGAGGGCAAGCTTCTGCACTTTCCCACATGAAGTAGAAAGTGCATCCATCGCAAGTGCCAGCCGGGCATGAGCTAGGAGGACAGAGAAGTTTAATTACTACTTATGAAACATTCTGGAGTTTGCATCCTCTCTCCACATTCTGCTGCTGAAGACTGGTAGTGGTAAGTATGATAAATGGGTAAACATCCACCACATCAGCAGATGGAAAAATCTGGAGGAAGAATTTTTCCATTCAAAAAGTGCTGTCACAAGTGAAAACAGATGTTGGACTGTCAAAGGTCTAAAGAAACAGTCCAGAGTTCCTGGCAGTGAGTGCTACCTACACAATTACAATGAAGAGAAGAAAAAGCAAGCATTGGAGACCAGCAGTACTACTCCAGTGTTTCACCAGCATGCGTTAGAGCAGCGTGTGCCTCTTTCACTATTCTCCTGCACTAGGTGATTGTTCCACATGAATGCTACAAGCAGTTCCTGCTGCTGTTACAGTGATGTCTGGGTGAGGTCACCCATATGGAATGTACTTGTCCTGTCATGGTTAATTACTAGAAGGATGTTCACCAGTTAATGAAGAGGTAACATCTTCTCTTAGTCTAAGAAAGACTAATGGACCTATTATGTATTCAGCCGGCAGAACAAAGTTGTGCTGGCAATGCCAGGACTTTCACACAGCTTTTGCTCCTGACAACTGCATCAGTTCTAACAGCAGCAGTGACCAAAAGTGCCTGCACAAAATTGGGTTGTGTAAATGTGAAATGTACCCATACAGAAAAATTGACTTAATTTTTTCTTAAATCGACTTTTTCCTGTGTCATCTGGAAAGCTGTTATCCTGATTTGAAGGACTGAAAATTCCACAGAGATAAAAGCTAGAAGAGAATAATTGATAACTATGCTCTCTAGACTATGGAATATTGCTTTGCTGTGTATGACAAGAGCATTGACAGACCTTTCTCCTCTTTCATCTCTTTTGTCTTATGCTGCAACTTCACATGATACTAAACAGTGTCTGGAGGATCAATGAGTTACATGCAATACTATATGACATTTATCAGGTACTTCAGTGTTTGAAAACATCTGTCCAACTTCTGAGCTAATCAAAGGGGGACTAGGAATGGAGAAGTCAATAAGAAATGAGATACAGTATATCGTATCATCTGTGTGCTGTTTCTACCTATCCTCATGCTGTTAAAAGCAAGGTAGACTACTACTCTCACCACAGGTGAATTATCTATCACAGCTCACATCATGAGCTACCTGAAACATCTCTTTCCACACAGCTTAAATTGCAGTTGGTCTGAAGGGAGGCAATAGGCACAAAGGTCCCCAGAGCAAGGCCTTCACCTGTGAGAAATGAGTGACACCTCCTGGTGGGTTGATGAAGGAGACAGCACTTCTCATTGCTATTGAGTAAAGTCATTAATGAATTTTGTAAAGGTTGCCTGAGGCACTACTGGGATACAAGTACTTAAATACCTGGGCACAGAAAGTTCTCCTTGGTCCGGTTTGTTGGGGTTGCATCTCATCGTCACAACAGTTGCACGACCATTTTCACACGAGGTTGTCACTGTTGAAGACCTAATATGAAACAAGAGGAAGAATGTGCAGTCAGAAATATGTTTCCACTACAGAAAAAGTACTCTGAGATGCCACTCAGGGAGCTGCTCTGTTTGAATTCTGCTGAGCCAAGGAATAAACTTGGCCAGAAAACAGGATAGAACAATTAAAAAACAGAATTCCTGGCACTGTGTATGGTAAGTAACTTTGATGGAGGGCTTATGATGTCTCAGTGTTTGCTCAGAAACTTTAGAATCACCCTGTCCTGAAACAGCAGAAGGCAAAGAGTATTCAAAAACTGCAAGACAAACACTATAAGACAAATTAACAATATGCTCAAAGTACGGTCACTACTGTGGGGTTCAGTCTGCAGAATCAGACACTGAAATTTAAATGTTTGTGCATGAAATGCTGGTATCAAAAGTGGTATAGACAATTAAAAACGATCACTGAAGCCAACACAGAGAGACAATCAGTGCAACAGAAGTAGGTATGTGCCTTAGGATAACCTGAAATGTCCCACAGCTCCAGAGACTGAACTTAGAAACTCAGTTCACATGTAGACACCAGCATGTAGACATCTTAATTGAGGTGATATTTGAGCTAGTTCTTACCCCAGTTGAGATATTCCTGATTCGGAGGAAAGTGAAGAATAGGAAAAGCATAATAACAACTGTGCAGGTTGGAACAATTCTTTTTAACGTTCGTATCATTTTTGTAATAAACTAATAAGAAATTAATGTAGAAAAAAATGGACAATGGATGTATCAAAGTCATATATGAGAACGTATAGAAAGTACAATGATATTGGAAGTGGCACTTGGATGAATCAAAGTTCTGGTATCACTGTCTGTCCACACATCAAGTGTAATTTAGATTTGAGTAAACAGTGTTTGCTGATTTCAAAAGATGTTCTTCAATGTGACAATCAATATCAGCCAGATAGTGATTAAAGTGAGAAAGGTTAAAGGTGGATTAAAGATCTTCCCTCACAGCTTTAGTTCCCTTTAAACAAATGAAAGTAGAGGTATTAATAAACAGTATTTTTTACCTACTTGTAAAAGAAATGCACATCAGGTACTTTGCTTGGAGAAGGAGGAAACAAATCTGTCTTGATACTGATATTTTCCAGTGTTGTTTCAACGGTAGCTCCTAAAATTTGAGAAAAATATAAAAATAAAAGGAACAAGCTAGGAATGGATTTCTGAGGGGTTCACGCATAATATTTTCTCAGTCTGCAAGGTATGGTTCTCACATAACAGCATTTCATGACCATTGTACATTTTCCTTTATTCTAACTGAACTTTGCAGATTTGTATGTTCCTCATACCGTCTGATTTCCTTCTACAGACAAAACAAAATAAAAAGTACTAAAAGAACACCAATGTAAATTGATTATACTCTTTTGTCTAAATTTAAGTTTACCAGAAAATACTACAGAATCATAAAATATCTCAGGTTGGGAAAGGACCTCTGGAGATCGTGTGATCCAACCAACTGCTCAAAACATATGCCTTGCTTATGATACGCATAAATATAACTCTTAACACATCATAATCATAACACCCAGAGCAATCTGTAGTATTGCAGGAAAAAAAAATGCAATGACAAAATTCAGAAGGATTATAGATTCATAGAAAAGCCTTGATGGCAAATTTTGGAACAAATGACAGGCTGATGTGTAAAATAACACAGGTCTGCATGAATTTTGGAGGAGAGTTGAGAAAGAGGAAAATTCAAGTAACCCAATTTCTCGCATATCTTTTCAATCCCATGAACCGGAGAACAGAAAATATTGGTGCTGCATTACAACATTTCAGAAAGAGGGAGATGTACAAATGGGACAGACTGCATCCTCCTGGTGAGGTGAACAATTGCTAGAACTGTAATAGAAGCAAAATGGTAGCAGCCAGCAACTGATGGGAAGATGGGCATGGCTGAAGAAAAGAGTTTTCTTCTTGTTCTTGCAACAGGTCAGGCAAACTGGATGCATTCTCTACACAAGTCAGAGCCTGTGATCATGGAAGCACAGAGATCGATGCGCCTATTAACATTCCTGAGGTGGTCATGCAGGTGAAGGATGCTTGCAGAACATCATAGCAACACAGAACAAAAATAAGCTGTGCTGCAGCAGCCATCAGGAACATGCAGAGAAAGGCTTCATGTTATTGTGGAGGGGCTTCCATTCTGAGAACACACACAGGAATCACTTTGATGATAATTTCTTCTCATCAAAGACATTGCATCTAACACAAAGTAACTTAAATTTGGATCTCAACCCAACAGACAGATACTCGTTACTCACTATACTGGAAGATGATAGCTCCTAGGGACCTTAATATATTCAACGGAGGCAATGAGAGAATATTCCTATTCAATATGCAGAACTGCACAGTTGGCATCCCTAAGTGCCATTTCCCAAAAATAAGAACACTAGAAGCAAAACCAAGTGTGGGAAAAAAAAATGTTATTCCTTGGAAGATATTAATTAGATAGCTAAAAAGCCACAATGACTCTCTCAAGAATGATGATAGTTTTGACTAAGAGTCCACCTTGGATCCAAATAGCAGTAAAGAAGCAATTTAAATAAAAACATTGGCACAAGTTTAATGGAGGGGGAATAGAGAATCAAATAAAACTCTATTTAAATCAAAAGTTATGAGTTACAGAAATATGATAATGGATGCTAAAGACTTCAGGGAAAAGCTTGTGTTTGGCAGCACTAGAAAAATTGTAAGTCTGAGGCTTTTTTAGAAATACTAGAAATAAAATATACCTTATGGATGGGAAAGGCAAACTTCAAGCACTTTAAAATGTAACCATTGTAGTAAAGAAAAAACAGCAGAAGACCTTGATATCTTTTCTCTGTATTAAGAAAAGATCAGGACTGCCTGCTTGCTTTCCAAGACAATGACCGAACACCTCATTCTTCCAGCCCCCTAGCAAAAAAGGATTTTCTCATCTACTTGGGATGCACACTTATAAACTAGCAAACTCACACCTAACAGTGACCAGGCCAATGGGATTTCCCACATACAAATATTTGTCCTTAACAGAGCTTTTAACAATAGTGAAATGCCAGAAAACTGATAGAGAGGGAATATGGTGTAGAAATCCAGGGAGGACAAAACTGAACTAGATGATAAAGTGGCTAACAAATATGATGTGGCAGACTAAATGAAATGGGAAGTGGAAGATGAGTTATAGTTAATGGATTGATACATAATAAGTACCAGTCAACTTAAATTTAAGAGAACAGCTCCTGTTGAACAAATCTGATTTCATTCCTTGAGTGCTGATGAATTTGTTTTCTAAAGAAAATTATGTAAATTTATCAAGTATTTCACTAATTACAACAAGATTTTAATTAAAGAGTTAGTAGTGTAATACCAATTAAGTACACACTCTGGATTAAAAAATATTTAACTAACCAATTATGAAATTATCTGGCCATGGCAAATTGTCATCAAATATGATATGACACCAGACTTCTCTAGGCAATGATGTTGGAGTCCCAAAATGCATGATGATCATCAGTGATATACAAGTAACTATATAATCACTACTGGTAAAGTGTAGAAAAGACAAAAATTAAGAGGAACAGGAATACAATACAGAGCAACTTCATTCACTTGGTAAGCTGGTCCCACTGAAACTAAACATATCGTAATGCAGCCAGGTGCTGCAAGAGATGAAGGCCAGTCCTGAAGAAGAAAGAACATCCTTTGGATACTATAACTCTGAAAAAGATCTAGAGTGGGCAACAGAACTAAGAAGACATCATGAAATCCCATGAGTTTGGAAGGGCTCTGATATTCAATCCCTGCATGTAATGCAAACATGAAAGTGATTTTCATTCCCTTTATTGTGAATTAAATGCTGGAATAGTATTTCAATCTGATGCCACACTTTAAGAAAATAAATAACAAGTTACAGAGGCTGCAGAAAAAGACTCAGAAAAGTATTCAGATGTTTGAGAGAAATACATGATAGCAAGAGATTTGACAAACTTGGTGTGCTTCGTTTATGAGAAAAGTAGGCAAGACAGGGTGTGATGAGCAGGTGTGAAGAACCAAGTGTACAAAATATTTCTCCAGGAAGGAAAAAGTGGCTGTGAAATGGAAGAAAAATATCAAGAAACAAGTGCTGAAAACTGATGCCAAGCAAACTCAAACAGGAAACAAAGCTGCTTAAAAATAAAATGCAGAGATGCTGTTTGGCCAGTGAGGGAAAAAAAAAAAAAAAAAAAAAAATGATAAAGAAATACCTACAACTATGGAAAAGCTTTTATTTCTGGCAGTCTTAAAAGTCCAGGTTGAATGCTCTTCCAAAGATGTGCTTTTGTCAAACACGAGTTTCTGGGCTCAACGCCAGGGAGCAAGTACAAACACTCTGCCTGAAATGGATAGGTGAACAGACTAAATGACTTCATTGCCTGATCTGGCCTTAGACTCTGGGAACTTGTGAGCCAGAACAATGCAAGACATAATGGTGTGCACTGCCCCATGCTGCTCTAAGCCTCCTCTTTCCTCACCTAATTATGTCCCAGCACCAGCTTCTTCTGAAATTGCCTAGTGGAGACTTGGCATGGGCAGAAACACTTGGACTAATGGGACTACTACAGTGACTGGTCTTACCCTACACAAGATGGGCAGGAAACATGAAAGAAAATGAGTTCTTTTTAGTTACATTCTCCAGATTTTTGTGCTGAAATTCTATGCACCATGGGACCCTCAAGACGAAACTTGGGAAGAGTGATTAATACAGGCAAGGAAAACAAAGGATGAGGGTGAGCCCTTACTCTTCTGCTAGTGCCATCAGCTGAACTGAACCAGCAGTAAAAGCAATGGAATTTGTCAAGATCTGCTTCACAGTTCAGAAACAAAGTTTGACCCCGGGGCTGAATCTTGGACTGCTCCCTACTCTGCCCCCATGGTAATGCAGCACTGCTGAGCTGAGAAGGATTTACTTTGCAGTCCTAAATGCAATCCTTTGCAGTGCAGACAACATCCATGACAAGTTTCCTCTCTAAAATACATCCACATGTATTAAAGTGGGTCCAAAGGAGACCACAAAGATGATCAGAGGGCTGCAGTACCTCTCCTCTGAATACAGACTAGGAGAGCAGGAGATGTTCAACCTGAAGAAGAGAAGGCTCTGGGGAGACCTCATTGTGGCCTTTTAGTATTCAAAGGGGACTTAAAAAAAAGATGGAGGGCAACTTTTTGCACAGGTTGGGACAGGACAAGGGGGGATGGTTTTAAACTAAAAGAGGGGAGATATAGATTGGATGTTAGGAGGAAATTCTTTACTCTGAGGGTGGTGAGGCCCTGGCCCAGGCTGCCCAGAGGAGCTGTGGCTGCCCCATCCCTGGCAGTGCCCAAGGCCAGGCTGGATGGGGTTTGGACAGCCTGGGCTGCTGGGAGGTGCCCCTGCCCACAACAGGGGAGTTGGAACTGGATGGGCTTTAAGGTCCTTTCTCACCCAAGCCATTCTATGATTCTATAATTATCTTCTACAGGACTTCAGAATACAAACATTTGCTCCATGTCAGGTACATCCTAGACATACATCAGGTACATCTTAAACACAGGAGAAGGATGAAAGGGATGTATGTGATAGCTTTCTTTCCCACGTTTTTGGAGCCAAAATACCATAACAAACAGCGGGCTTCCCACAGAAACACACTAAGCATGTGGTCCAGGTGCACATTCAGTTTTCAGGGACTAAAAAGTCTCATTTACGGTGGTTTGGTTTTATTGTTTGTTCTGTTCTGTGATCTAAAGCATTAACTTGCAGCAACATGCAAAGGACAAAGCACATACCTAAGAACCTGTCAGCAAGGCTGTTGGACTGCAGAGCCAGGGCTGTTCGGAAACCCTTGCTGTCTGAAGGAATGATGGTGGACTGACAGACAAAAGCTCCCACGAAGTTGGAAAAATCTTCTGATTCTGCAACCATGTCCTTCAGAGTAACATCTGTGATATTGTCAGTGCAAATAGCCATCTTTTTCCCCTGCAGACAACCAGGAAAAATGGGGAAGCTGTTGGTGGCTGATAGGATGTGGAGAAGTTTGGGAGAAATTGCAAACTTCCTGATTGCAAACTGTATGAGCTTCATTCCTGTGTCTTAGAAACAACTTGATGTTTCTATCACAAGAGAAACAAATTGCAGCATTAAACTGCCACTGTGAAGGCTCCGATTAAGGCCTCGTATAGACTTGGGAACAAGATGTCACCTCTGCTATATGTCTTATCAGAAACCTGTGTACAAAGCACTTTTTTCTGTTTATCTTGACAGCACAGTGCTTGCAGAGCATAATAAAATGGCTTGGAAAAAAATTAAAAAACAAAAAACAAAAACAAAAAACCACATATTGCCTGTAAATAATATACTGTAGAATATCTCTTTATTTGGAGTTTAAACCAGATAAAATATTCTCAAAGCATGAATACGTGAAAAACATAAACTGATACATAGCCTTCAAGGCTGCATTAATGTCACATGTCAAGACCAATGTTAGAATCTCAGAACAGCAGCAGTGAAAGACAAATCAGCAAATTCAGCAGGCCTGACCCTCCAAAATGCCAAGCAGGCAGACTTGGTGCTATGGTTGACAGTACTGTAGTAGTAGGGAAAAATGTTTTGGAAATGAAAACCAGATCCACAGGGGAGTACCTTTGTGGATCTGTTTGTCAACAACTAATTCAGGTGGGTAAATACGTATTTAAGCCCCAAAGAATGCAAAACTCTGTAAAGAAATATGACTACTGACTTGCCTGAGCTTATGCATACCCTTTGGTGTATGGGAAAAAAAACTTCAGAACTTTACAGGGAAAAACATTAATGTAAATTGCACGCATTGGCTTTCATGGGGTAATACCCATTACTGCTACTGCTCCAAAATGTCAATGTATGTATGTGACAATATGCTCTGGTATCCTCCAAATCCCAGGGAAAACCCTGACTCAGGGAATCAGGCTGTAATATGCCACAGGAGAAGCAGAAACTGTTCACACTTGTGGACTACACACATTTTTACACCACTTCAAAAGGCTGCAGACAAAGTCAGCAATGAGCACCTCGGCCACTGGCAAGCCTGACTAGGAGTGTGCAGAGAGCAGGGTGACAAGGGCTGTGCTGACAGCAACATCTCCAGCCAAGTCACAAAGAAGTAAACATATGGAAAGTAGTCCTGAAAGTAACAACTGAAACACTCAGACTCTGAGGATGAACTAAAAGACTGAAGGCATGAGAACAGCCAAAAGGCAAGGATGTGACCATGTTTTCGATTCTGAGGGTTACTTATGCCTTAACCACTGTCATCTCCGTGCTGGCACATCACATGGCTGCTTATGGCCACCTGACTGGGGACAAGATCCAGAGGAAAGCATTTGCACAGTGATGGTGAGAGCTCAGCTGTGAGGGGAGCCCAGTTTCTGTCTCAGTGTGATCCCCCCAGCCCTCAATGCCCGCAGAGCTCACCTCATTCCCACACAAGCTGATGTTAAAGAAGTGGAAGAACTTGGTCCCACGGGAGGTGAAGCTGGGCCCGCTCATTAATGAGCCCACCTGGCTGAGGTTGCTAAAATCATAATTCAGGCTCTGGTTATCCTTGAAGTATGACACCATGCAGTCACTGAAGCAGGCAGAGTGGTCCTTCAGAGGAGGAGAGGAATACATTAAAAGAGCAGTTATGAACCAGCAGCAAACCATACAGTCAGCAATTGGGAGTTAAAACAAGGAGGCGCAGACAGGACTGCTTTCCTTGATAAGGATGGAGGGGGATTTGTCCTGTTTCTGTGATTCACCTTTCCCCTGGGAAAATTCCCATTCTTGTTTCAGTCCCTTGCAATCACATCTCAGAAGGGCTTTGAAGTTCCTAAGCCTTGACTTTCTGCTGTCCAAGAAAATGCAGTTTCTTGATTTGTTTTGTTGTGGGTGCTTTTAGGATCCCAATGTCCCAGCTTAAAACCCTGTAGATAGACCAGAACCATGGCCTCACTTACACTTGTATCTTGCAAAGGAAACCAAAAATCAGAGCTCAAGAAACGGGGACAGGATATGAACTCAGCTGGAGACAAGAAGAACATGAATGAAACTGAGCTGTTCTTCAAGCCCCTGTGCAGTTCCTTGCCAAAGGATACTGCATGTGATAAACATTTATCAAGGTTTAAGGGCAAGTTCATACAAGACAAATTTGTTACAGGTTCCTAAAGGCACAGAAACATCATGCAGCTGGGTAAGTCCCTAAGTTTAAACCAGCAAGAGTCTGAGACAGTTTTAGGTGAAAGTAATGTATATGTTTGCCCTGTTCTTACACTGTCCCAGTGCAGCATTTTGAAAGCTTCTTGGACCATTTTTTTGAGCCAGTGTGGTCAATTTTATCTTATTAAGTGTACAAACCTAAATTAGACTAGGGGCATATCTGGAAGAATGGACTTACTGGTTACAATCACAATCCCGTGCTAACAAAGCACATACCTGTAGGAAAGCATTCAAACTGCCCCTCTGAGTGCTTATATTCCAACCTATCCCTCACTCTGAGACAATCACAGCTTCTGTACCTTGTTGCTCTTGCTGCCAGGCCCGCATGGGATGCAGGCCTCCCTGCCATAGACCTGGTGGATGGACAGGAAGGTGTTGGCCGGACACTCCTTGCACTGGCTGGTCTCCTTCTCGATGTAGTGTCCCGGCGGGCAGGGCACGCAGGATGAGCCCGACTGCTCGGAGCCTAGTGCACAGGCCCGGCAAGAAGAGGAGACTCCATCCACTGCGTTGGTCACCGTGATGGAGTAGATCTTTGCCATGTCGTTGATGAACTGCCTGCTCTGAAATGAGAGTCAAAGAAACCACAGTGGTTCCATCATGCCATTGCATGTGGGCATTGACTTATGCATGCAGCTGCCTTTCAGCGTGGGTGGCTTATCCACAACTGCCTCCCAAGTGATGCTATATGGTGACCCCTTACAAGAAGACTGTGAGCTTTGAGGGAAGGCAAGTGCTCTCACAATGAGTGTCCAAGGAAAGCTGTGTTTAAAGGCCTGTGTGTAAATAAATACTTACATCTTGGCCCTCATTTATTCTCTGAAATGCCCAGGTAAATGTGAAGGAAGCATTTTTGGAGATGATGTGAGTGTAGGATTGTTTCTCTTTACTTCTTTCCCATGATTCCACCACATTAGTATTTTTTCGATTAATATCCTATAAAACAGAGACAGTTAAAAAGAAAAAAGCGGGGTTATACTATACTAAACATTAGTATTTTATAATATAGTAATTAATATACATATAAAGGACTTTACAACTGCATTTAACATTTAATAAAGGAGAAAACATATTCATCCTGCTTTTCATCACTGGCAATTTTTCACCTGAGAATAAGTGTTTATTCAAAAAGATGTTCTTATTCCCACAGCAGTTAATTTAAAGTCCTATGACAAATTATGAACATTATGAGGACAGATTCAGCACAATGGTTCTTTCAGATTTCAAATTCTGTTTATGTATAAAATACATGGGTATCAGTGTACAGAGAAGGGAAGATTAAAATTCAAAGAAATATTGTAGCTTCTACCACCTTTGGATATCCAGTTTGCTGGTGTCTTTAGTGTAACAGCATCAATACTTATGTGAGAAAAAGAAACGTGCCGTCTATCTTTTTGTTTCTTATTCTCCATCAGCTGTAAATGACCCAGTGGAAGATGAAGTAGATTTCATTAAATTACCACTAAATACAAAAAAAAAAGCACCAGCATCACACTGCAATGGAAGGGGCAAGGGAGTGGTCAGACATTCCATTACCTTCCTCAGCTGATGGATAACAAAAGTAAAAACAATGGCACTTTGTTTTCACAGACAAATGTCTGCTGTACTACAGATTCTCCAGGTCACTGGCAGGACCAAGACTAAATTTCCAAAGTTGCCTTCTCCCATCCCTCTGTCCTATTCCCTGACTTGCAATGCTTTTGAACTTCTGGGGGAAAACCTGACCACACAAGAGCCACTGAGAGTTTTAACAGGGGAAGTTTGGCTCTTTGATGTCAAATGATGTCTTTTAAAATAAACAGACAACCAAGAATGGCTCACAATTCAAGCGGTGGAGGAACTCTGCTAGGTCATTAATTAAATCCTTTCTGCAAGGGCACCGCAGATACTAAAATAATGTCATGCTTAATCTTAGTCATGATAAACCAAGTGCAACTAATCACGCCAATGTAGAGGTATTAAAGTGACATGTGGAATACCAGGCTCAGTCATCAGTCATGGAGAGAGAGGTCTCACTTACCGCCATAAAGTACAGCACACAATCTGCTGAACAGATGGTCTCAAAAATAAAAGTAATCCGTCCTAGTTCTGACCCAGTTGCTCCTGTCACTGATGTCGGTGGTCTATTTAACAGAGACGGAATGAAACATTTACAAGGTGCTCTCCAGACATGCAGTAGTCAATCCTCCCAATTGCTTTTTGTACAGCAGAGAAACCACTGAAATCCTGTCACATAAAACCTGCCCTTGCAGAACCACAGAGACCAGGTCTGCACAGCAGCTCTGCACTGAGTATTGGGCACAGCAGGATTATTTTTAAGGGTTTGACTTCTTTATGGTACAGTTCCCTCCCTACAATCAATACCCAAATTTGAAGGTATCAGTAGGGAATCTTATCACTTAAATCTGTTACATAGGAGTAGCTTTAAGTGATTTGCACTGATTCATTTGAATCTACATTTCACCGCTAGAAGATGCATTCAGGAGTTTCATGCAAACCATGAAATATTCAGAGTGTTCCCTTGCTAAGTATTAAATGCTTAAAAATACCCTTGACTCCCCCAAGCACTCAGCAGCAGGGACCACTTTGGAGAATCCCCTGTGACTACAGCAGAGAAATACTAGGAAACACCTGCAATGGAAATGACTGCAGCTCAGAAATGACTGCAGTGGAGCAATGCTGGGACACACTGAGCTTTCCATGGATATGTTCCTTGCTTCTCTTTTATTTTCATTGTTCTTTGGCCATACTGTGAAATAAAAAGCAGGGTTTGCTCATCTGATATAAGAAATCACAACCCCACTCAGCTGAGATACAGCAAAGGGAAGGTGAGGTGCGTTTTGCCATACCTTATTCATCTTAATCATAGAATCATAAAATCATCTAGGTAGGAAAAGACCTTCAAGATCACCAAGTCCAACAATCAACGTGACCTACTGAGTCCCATCTCTAAACCATGTCCCTCAGTGCCACATCCATACGTCTCTTAAATACCTCCAGGGATGGAGACTTCACCATGTCCCTGGGCAGCCTATTCCAATGCTTGACCACCCTCTTTATGAAGAAATTCTTCCTAACATCCAATCCAAACCTTTTCTGGAGCAACTTGAAGCCATTGCACCATGTCCTGTCATTTGTCACCTGAAAAAAGAAACCAACACCCTTCTTGCTGCAATCTCCTTGCAGGTACTCGGAGACAGCAATAAGGTCTCCCCTTCAGCCTCATCTTCTCCATATTAAACAATCCCAATTCCCTCACTCACTCCTTATAACTCATTTTCTAGTGCTTTTGCCAGCTCTGTTACTCTTCTCTGCACGTGATCAAGCAACTCAATTTCCTTCTCATATTGAGGGTCCCAAAGCTGAACACAATATTTGAGGTGCAATATGTAACAATATAATAATAATATAAATAATAATATAAATAATAATATAAATAATATTTGATACTGGGTCTGAGCTACGAGTCTAAGCTCACTCTTCTGAAAAAGAAGAGACACAAGCACAAGGTAATTCATCCTATCTGAGGATCCATGAGAGGTGGGATGTCCTGTTTTCCCAAGGTTCCTGCATCTCTCCATTGGCTCTAGGGCAAGCACAGACTGTACAGGCTGTCTGGAGCTGCAGTGCAAAGTCACATGGGACCCATATCCACTCCATGGCATGTTTAAGTTGGTTAATTTGGGATGATTTAGAAACAGAGGGATATCTTTTCTCCGTTTCCAGACAACCGACCAGCTGGCATCTCAGACTCAAGCAAACACTACTGAAAACCAAAGTCTTACAGAATTGTCTGCTGCTATGGAATGACTGGAGACACAGGACTAAATCTAAGTTCTTTCTTGTCTCATTCATGAGATCTTTCACAGTAGAAATGCCATCCAGGGGGACCTTTACAAGTTTGAGGTGAGCCTGTGCGAACCTCATGAGGTTCAACAAGGCCAAGGGCAAAACCCTGCACCTGGGCCGGGACAATCCCAAACCCAAATCGAGGCTGGGTAGGGAATGGATGGAGAGCAGCCCTGAGGAGAAGGCATGGTGGTGGATGAGAAGCCCAACACAAGCCAGCAATGTGTGCCTGCAGCCCAGAAAGCCAACCATGTGCTGGGCTGCACCAACACAGCGTGCGCAGCAGGGCAGGGAGGGGATTGTCCCCCTCTGCTCTGCTCTCCTCAGCCCCCAGCTGGAGCCTGCGTTCGGCTCTGGGCCCAGCACAAGGACAGGGATGGATCAGAGCGATCCAGAGGAGGCCACGAGGATGCTCAGAGGCTGGAGCCCCTCTGCTGTGGAGCCAGGCTGAGGGAGCTGGGGGTGTTCAGCCTGGAGAAGAGAAGGCTCCGGGGACACCTCCCAGCGGCCTGCCAGGGCCTGAAGGGGCTGCAGGAAAGCTGGGGAGGGACTCTATGTCAGGAGGTATGGTGGTACAACAAGAGGAGTGGCTTTAAACTAAAAGAGGGGAGATTTAGATTGGATATAAGGAAGAAATTCTTCACTCAGAGGGCAGTAAGGCCCTGTCCCAGGCTGCCCAGAGGAGCTGTGGCTGCCCCATCCCCAGGAGTGCCCAAGGCCAGGCTGGATGGGGCTTTGGGCAGCCTGGGCTCATGGGTGGCACTGGGTGGGCTTTAAGGTCCCTTCCAACCAAAACCATTCCTGGATTCTACGATCTTTACACTTCAGAAAGGAAAACTCTGTTCATTCTAGAGGTAATGTGAACTAGGTGTAAGAGGCAGAGGTAAATGAGAAATAAATGGAAAAAAATCCTGTTCCTTACTTAAATCCTGGGATGTGCAGGTTCAAGATAAGGTAGTCATTATCAGAGCCTCCTGCCCCACTCTGGATGTGGTCACCAGCCACCTCCCAACCTTCATGGGACAAAAAAGAACAGGTTTTCAAAATGGTTCATTGGTCATACAGAAAAAAAAAATATATATATATATTCTGTGTTACCATATGTTTTTAAACAGTTCAGTGCATTACTACCAGATGTCTGGTATAAGCTGTAGAACAGTATAATAACGCTTTTGAAAGAAAAAAAAAAAAATAGTAACTGCATTAATTGCTGACTTCATAGGCAAATGTCAGCTTGGAATCATTTAACATTTCCTAACCTGTGCCAATCTTCCCATCAGAAGGAATGATCCATCTGATCTCTTCCAGCTTTAAAACTCAATCAGTCAATCAATCTGTGCATTAAACGTTAAGCATATACTTCAGTGCACCTCTCTAAATGTAGAATTCAAAGTTTGAGTTACATCAACCTGCCAGGCAGATCACATGGAGGGAAATCTCTCAGCAAAGGCTGGAGGTGAGAGAAGTCCTGAATGGGATCATTTTCACAAGTGAGCTGTGACTGCTCTCTGCTGCTATTTTAGTAAATACGCAGAGAGATAGCTCTGAGAGCTGAATGAACAAAGACCACAAACTTTAATTAAGTTTTCCAAAAGAGTTATGTATGTCTTTGAAAGTCATAGTTACCACAAAACATGAACAGAGAGAAATTAGAGAGAATTCAAACTGTTTTTTTTTATCAACAGGGCTATTCAGATGCATCAAAGTATATGGTGGGATGTCTTTAGCTCAGAACTTCATGTCAGCTGTATCTCCTGCCCTCTTCTGGTATAAAAAATGTTTTATTTCCTCTTTGTGATATTTAATGACACTGCTTCCTGCAGGAATTATCAAGCTTGGTAAAATAAAAGAAAAGAGGGAGAAACTCTTTGTGATTCACAGCAAAGAGCATGTTCATTTTGATGAGTGCTCCATCACAACAGTGACCAGCACAGGATAAAGACAAGCATGTAACAGTACAGGGCGTTGGCTCACCATTCATCCCATCACACTTTGAGTTCCCAACATTAAAGCAAGAAGTCTTCATGTTGCTTGGCAGAATGTTCCACCACTTGTACTCAAAGCCAAGAGCTGGTTCAGTCCCAGCAGGGCAGGCTTTGCACTCTACAGTGAGAGAGAGTAGGAAAATGAAATAATGCAGTGAAACTACATCTCAAATAATAATCTAGGAATATAATTAACTTATTTATAATCAAATAGTCAAAGACATATGGGGACCAGAAGAGTATAAATGAGACTAGCATTTTATAAATCGCAGATCATAACTTCACAGTAAGTGAACTGCAACTGATCCCCCAAGCTGTATTTCCTTTTTAGTGGCTTCAGTTTAAAGGTTGACCCTACTTGTGGTAAATGCAAGTCCCCTCAAAATTCTGTAGGTGACCACTGGGTCAACACACCTCAGAACCAATGAAACATAATTTAAGCTGGAAGTTGTTGGCAGAGTGCTCATCTGACAGTGCTTGAAATGAGATTTGCACAGGGAAGAGCTTGGCATGGACAAAAATACAGATGAAAAAGAATTACTGACTGTAAAAGTTCTGATTCCCTTCTCAGAAACCATTAAAATTCCCCGTAGGATGTTTATACCAGCCAAGAAATGCATCCAGAACACAGCAGGTCAATGTAGAGTAGCAATCCCTGATAAGAAAAGACTTCAGAGGGAAAACAGATATTCAATACCCTCTCTCCAGTGGTGTTTACTGAGAATTTTATACCAAACAAATTCCAGCTTATGATGATGCGTCATTAAATTCAGCCACATGCAAACAGACAACTATTTCTGGGGACACAAGCAGTTTTTTGTGGACTCTTACCCTGTGTACCATCTGAAAACGTGCCCTGTGGGCAAGGAGTACAGGAAGATGAGGCATTGCTGTAAAAGCCAGGATTGCAGGGTGGACAATCCTTCCTCTCTCCAGAAGGAGGTAGGGTTAATGCACCAGGAAGATCCTCTCTGCAGATCTTGGGTTCAATCCACTTGTACATGATCTGAGTCTGAAAGGAGAAGACACTGAGCTCACATGACGTGTTAGGCAGCTTTAGGGCTAGATGCACATATCAAAGTCTCCTTTGTATATTAAATGAGGGTATTCCCAACATTTTATGCCAAATATGAACCTTGCACACCAGAACAATAAAGGGAAAGGCAAAACAGGAAAACAGAAGTGACTGGGCTCACAGGCAATTCCAAGATGTCAGGTCTTAAAGAGCAAAGCAAAAATATGAGCTTAAAACAACTACTACAGTTCATTACTATTTATCTAGTTTTCCCACACAATTACTATTTATCTAACGGATTTTCCCACAAAAATGTTTCTGAGGAACACCAGATTAAGAATTCTAATAACTCCACAAGGAATCTCTGCATTTTGACCATACTTACCTTACATATTACTTCTCAACTATAAAATCCCTTTATCTGAAAGGTATCTGTTATCAGAGAATGTCACAAGCTTTGCATTTTCTCCACACTGGTCTATTCTTTGCAAATATCTAAAGTTCTCATGGGTCATTTCCACCTACTGAGCAAATGCCAGGAACACACAGGAACAGTCCCAACTCTTCTCCAAACCCACCACGCTGCATAAGGAGTAATTTACAAACACAAACATGAGTGAGTCCTTAACGTTACCATATACAAAGGTATTGCCTTTCCACCATCACCTTTCTTGAAGGCAACACAAGTTTTCAGGAAGAGGCTGAGACAGATCACCTGCAGAGTCAGGTCTCAAATTTTCATCTGCCTTTAGGTCTATCCTTCATGGGGTTTAATATCTCAAAAGGAAAATTAGCTGAGCTTCAGAGAAATCCAATTGCTAAGACAATAACCTGGCCAGAGCTCCCACTCTGGATTCTTCCACCCTTTGATCCCAGCAGTGCAATCAGGGGTCCTTGAGACCAGAGGCATGAGTACAGAGTTTGGTGGAGGAGATTTTAGCTTCTGAATTTGATCCTTGCTATCAGGGCATATGCCGCTGCCACCATGGGTGTTGAGCAGCTTGTGCTCAAGGCTAGCCCTCTGATAACACAGACCTGCTCAAGAAGTATTGACCAGCTTTAAAGCTGTTCAAAAAAATAAAGTAAAAAAGGTTGAAGAAGCCTATGCACAGGTTCCTGGGAGCTGCAATTAAACTGAGGATATTACCCGTGGTCTCTGCCTGAGCTGTGTTACAACCACGTCCATGCCAGTCCATGTACCCTGCTGATCCATATCCTGACCATTCCTCGTGGACTTGATGTTCCAGCCTGACATTTGTCCTACCTCATCACTATGGATTTATTTGGCAGCATTGACTGAATCTGGCTGCTGGTGCTGGATCTGCATTGATCACTTTGCTCAGGTACAATGGGACTGCTCCTTCTGTCAGAGTGACATCTCTCTCTGCACCCTTTGCTGTACTCCTCAGCTCCCATCTCCTCAACCCTTGTTGATCAGCCTGCCCAAACACTTACAGGATTTCCTGAAGTATTGCTGTCTACTTTAGCAGCATCAAGGGTACACAGCATTTAAAATAAAAAGGATCAGAAGCTAGCAAAGTGCCTGTGTGGTTGCCCAGAGCCCAAACACACCATACACACTCAGGTAATCCTACTGTGGCTGAGCAGAAAGAAAGGGGTCAGAGTGCCCACTGCTACAAAAGTGAGGGTTTCTAAGGCTGGGGCTGAAGCAACCAGCCTGGGATTTTTAAAGCAGAAGATGAGTGAAAATCAATAGGAGTCAAGTGCTTAAATCTCCCAAAGCCACTTTACACATGAAGTGGGGACAGCAGGAGGCAGACAACAATCTGATGTCCAGTGAAAAACCTGTCTGATTTTAGTAAGTCATGGATCAATACACCTTTAGGCTGGTGCTTTTCAGCCACTGTTCACCTGCAGATTGGCTGCAGAGTCAGGTCCTCTGACTGAACTGCGTCAGTTGGAGAAAAGGCTGGGGAGCACTGCAAACTTTGACTGATTTCCAGAGATGCCAAGCACCAAGCAGACCTGAATATTCAGCCAGTATCTGTGCATTAATGACATGTTCTTATTCCAACCAGAAGATTCAGTACCTGGGGGTGTAGGAGTGAATACTGCTGCTAATTCCTCAAGTCCTTGCAAGAAGTTAACAGAGCAAGAATTAGCAAAACAAGAACAGGTTGTGCAGCCTGCTAGCTCTGGGACTAAATTCACTGATGCTCTACTTATTAAAGCACTCAGTCTCTCAGTTGCATTTTGGAACCAGACAATGAGGAGATCTCAAAATAGTCCACCCTGCCAACAAGTATTAGGCCATCAACCCATGGGTGCTACAGATTTTGTCTACTTGCTGTCCCAATCAGATCTAAGAGATAGGAAAGGGAAGAAAAGAGGCAAAACAGGCCTGACCACATGCCCATCCACCTCTGAGCTTCACATCCCAATAAATGGGAGTTACTTCACCAAATTCCACCATGTGACTGCTGGGACAAGGAGCAGGAGAGCTCCAAATTCAGGCTGCTCCACCCAGAGATCCTCCTATGAGAGACTCAGTAGACCTAAGACCCCTGGGTGAAACAACCCACTGAGAGGTCAGGCTTTTGGGCGCATGAGACAAGCACATTATATGCAGTTAGGCTCTGCTGCAGTACATGCACTCCCAGGCTATATCTATACTGTTATTTAAACAGATCATAGACTCTTCTTTTACACTAAAACCAAGGGGCATGGCACATATCAAACACTCTTCCACCCAAAATGGGTGTAGTCACACCCAGTGCTCCTGTGCTATGCCAGCACCTGAATTATGCCAGGGCATTGCTGGGACAGGGCACACTGGCACAAGCCAAACATTTGCCAGGAAAGATTGCTCAAGACAGAACAGTAAGGTCTATTCTGGGACAGCACTTCAGCCTGTGCTCCAATGCTGATTTTTTGTATGAGCACAGAGGCAGCACCAGGGACCCAGTAAGAAAAATCACAAGTGCAAGGAGCTTAGCATTTACCACAATGATTTTTTAAGTAGATTCAAGACGAGCAGATTTTTACAGAGCAAGCAACTAAAGGATATGCCCACAACTCAGAGAGATTCAGTTCTGGAAGCAAATTGGAAAAGTAATTGGGAACGAAATTCAAAGAAAACCTTGTTTTCAAATCAAGACACCACAGAAAGCTCAAAGAGCTTATAAATAATACCACACTTTCTACTTACTTTTCCTTCCTTGTCACATGGGGTGTGGATCTGGAAGAAGTCTTTGCTTGTGCATGGAGGACGCTCTATACACGTACTGGATCCCTCTTCTAAAAAGAAAGTGTGGGGAACAGGATGTTAATCTATCAGATGATTCCTGAAAACAATAGTAACAAGCTTGAAATCTGGTGAGCAAAGTGAGTCAGCAGAAAAATACAAAAACAGAATGAAAAATTAAACTTCTACATGAAGCCAACATGAAACTTCCTCTGAACTGCAGGGGGAACAAGGAAAATACTACCTAAGCTTATACTGTCACTGTGACATTCAGTAAGTCATTATAACCAGAGTCACCGTAACCCTTCATTTTCACACAGTAATTCATGTAAGTTGTCCAAGCATGGAAATATTTCCTTACTTACAAAGAATGAAAACACTCTGACTGATTGGAAAGTCCTTTACAAAACTAGCCCAATTTTTCCTTTCACCAGATATTTTTGCAAAATTCCTGTTCCCATTATGAGCACAGGCACAGATTCCCCAAGCATTTGCTGTAAACTGTGAGAGCAGGTGCTATGGTTGGTAGCCAATTATTCAAAAACTTTCGTATTAAACAGTTTCAAGAAAAAAAAAAAAAAAAAAAAAAAAAAAGTTATTTTGACCATTAAGAATGGATTTGGCCCATGTTATTTCATGATCATCAGCCAACAACAACTGGGAGTACAGAGGACTTTAGGCACTAGAGATGTGCCACATCTTCCAACCAGAGGGGCAGCAGGGATGGGCCAGAGGAAGATTTGGGAATTGGATTCCTAGAAACAAGTCTGAAGGCAGTGATGAAGCAAATACAGGAATTGCCAACCAATAACACAAATTACCACAAGAGGGCACAACACGACTGTTATTTTCCCCCATATGATATATTTGAAAAATCATTTCTGTTCCTTCATGTTAGCATATGTGGCCTTGGCCACAATTGTGTGTGACCCATTATGTACACAAGTGTCCTCTGCAGCTTTTGGGAAACCCCATCTTCATGTCCACTTTTCGTATCAACTGGAGACTAAACATCATTGTTGGATAAAATCGTTCTTACGCCTGCACACAGAACCACATGTCTCTTATGACCTTAAGTACTCAGACTCTCCTGGGTTTGTTTATCCCATTTGATTTATGTACCTGCATAATAGATTTCTTCTTTACATTTGATGCACTCTTTAGCTCCTTTCTCAGAATAAGTGTTTCTTGGACACTCTTGGCAGCCAGATGAGCCTGGTTTGTCACTGAAGGTTCCAGGCTTGCAAGGGAAGCATTCAGATGTATATGCAACTCCTGTAAGGTAAACTGCAGGTAAAGCACTGAAATACAGAGAGGCATGCTCCATTACTACAGCCAACCAGCTTATCTGGGAAAACCTGTCAGCTGGATTAAAAATCACAGACTTTCAGCACTTTAAAAACTCTGTTTTTACTGATTCTTGATTAATCTTTGCTCAACGCAGGTCTGACCTGTGTAAGTACCTTATACAGCAACCCAAGCTTGATTACACTTAGAAAGGGACCAAAAGAGCAATCCAAGATTAAATAAATTCATTAATCAGTAATTTAACTACCATTGTTATGATAAATATGTCTATTTTTCACTGTTGGGAGGCTTGCCAATAAACACGGTCTCTGTATAACACATACAGATAACTTGATTAGTTTTTCCTCTCTTTACGTGCTAACCCAGTCTTCTCCAGTAGATGGCATTATTTACCAGCTAAATTAAATTTTCAGCCTTTTCCCTGACTGAAGTTTTGATGCTCCTTTTGTATTTTAGAAGAGAAGAAAGGCAGGGGAGACAAGGAGAGTAAAAAAGCCACTTCGGTGTTTATAGCACACCAGTAGAAAGAGCACTTCACAAACCCTGTGACAAAAGAGTAACATAACACGTAAAAGGCAAGTATCTCTTACCTTCAATTGTGATGTTTTTCACCAGAACTGGCTTTACCACCTTGGACCCCATAAGAATCCCTGTTGTTCTCCAGTATAATATGTTACTACCTGATTTCAAAGTTACCTGCAAAAATACGCATGACAGTTAGCAGGCACCCCCTCACCAAGGAATTATTTCTTACTTCCATTACTCAGATTTTTTGCACCCAAGCAATGATCTTGGCTTTTCCTGAGCTGCTTAGGGAGTCAGGAAGTAATGGGGAGACACCTAGGCAAATGCTGTAGAGACATCTCTGAAGAGTGCCAAAGTAGAAGTAATAAAAAAGCTACTTGACACCCCAGTTTAATGGAAAAACACCAAAGCTGCTTTTGAACTGGTAAAAAGAGCTAGGAAAATCTGCTCCTGCATTTATCCAGCTACCCCTGGCACTCAGGAACATTTACCTCTAGCTGGATATTCATTGTTTTTAAAGCCTTGAGATACATTTAGAAAAAAAAGGGGGGGGACAAATGTTTGAAAATCCAGGCTCACATGTGAGTTTTGTGTACAGGCAAAGCTTTAAAAATCAAGCTTTGCCTAACACTACAACTTCATGAACACTAAACCAGCACAAACCATGGACGTCCCAGTCTGCAGTCCCATCCTTCCTGCTCATTACTGACCCTGAATAACAAAGGAGGCACAGGAAACCACCCAGCTTCCAGCTGCTTTGACCTACTTGTCTTCACAATGTGGTTCAGCAAGCAGCTGCACAAGCCTGGGTGGTGGGTTGGTGACACCATGGCCAGGACAAGCAGAAGGAGGAAGGCAGGACTACTTTCAGTAGTGTGATGGTGCCTGCTGACTTCAACTCGCCTATATTACTACTGCATCATTCTAGCCACTAAGAGCAGCAGGTTTACTGAGACCCTACTTGGCCTATAAAGCTGTACCACATCTACTAGTACAAGATGCTCTCTGCCAACACAGCAATGCTGGCCTGAAGGTGTTCTACCTTTGTATAACTACCATTACACAAGAAGAGAGATAAACTCTACCAGTATAACAGTCCAGCATATTGAGGTTTAAAGCTCTGCTGAGCAGCCCTGACAGGGCTACAGGTTTTGTTCTTTTAGGATAAAGAGTCCAAAAACTCAGCAAAGTAGAGACACAGCACATATTGCCCCCACTTCCCAGACAACTACAATCCAGGGAAGCACTGGGAGCTGGGGTTACTGCAGGCAACAGCAGAACTTGGACCACATTGATTCAAACTTCGCCATTGTTCATGGTGTAGATACCTAACATTAGCCGTGGTGCAGCGGGACTAGCATGCTGAAAGCAGAGCTGCAGCAACTGGAATGCTGGGGCCAGAGAAGCTGGCATGACTACATTTGCAGAATAGATAAATGCCTCAAGGAGATCCAGAACAGCCATCTCACCTGGCTCACATTTACATTTCAGCCAGGCATGCAAGCAGCCTTCCTATCAGTGGACTTGCACTTGCACATCCCGAACGAGGAGCTCATATGGCACCATATCCTGTGCAGATGCAGTCTACTTCTTTTTGTTCACCCAAGTCAATGGCCTGGCCTCAGGTCCACCTCTCAGTCCATGCCAGTCACCCCTTCTGACACAGTTTTCCTGCCTCACAACGTGATTCAGGCAGGGTTTGCACCTGAGCTAGCAGGCGCTGCCAACCAGAGCTGGCTCGGGAACACAGCTTGTCCTCCAGGAAGATAAGCAGACAATGGAAAACAGAGAGCAGGCTGCTCTCTATGCCAATAAAAACCTTTTTATTCTGGCATAATGTCATCTACACTGGGCCTTTGCTGGCATGGCTCTGGGAATTAGGGTATGATGGCCTAGTGGAAAACGGGCGTTAGCATGAGCTAATGAGTCTACACGTGGTCTGCACAGCGAACAAGCTCAGCAGGCTGGGCTATCAGCCAGGAAAAGAGCTACTGCTCCCAACGTGGACACACTTATGTTTGCCACAGGAGCCACCCTGGTGCTGCCAGCTTGCTTTTTAACAGGATAAGTTCAAAAGCACAAGTTGGGTGCATGCACTTGGGAATAAAACACCAGTCCCGCCTGCCTACACATCACACACGTGCCCACCACTCGCAGCCTTGGCTGAGTGACAGGGAATAATCTCATCGTCTCACAAGCAAACAACTGTTGTAGAAGATTGCAATTACAGTCATGCCGAGTGATTGTGGAATGCGGATTTGCATCAATCTGTTTAGCCTCTTAAAGCACTCAATTCAAGGAAATCGATAGAAAGTTTTTCATCTCTATCATCTGCTTCAGGATCAGCCCCCTAGAGATCTTGGTGATTTTTCCCATAGTACCAGCAAGCTGTACTATGCAGTGTACTATGTGACTTCTTCACATGCATTCACAGGATCTGAACCTTGTTTGTTCAGAGGAAGTCACAGGCATTTATAAATGGAAAAAAAAAAAAAAAGAAAAAAAGAAAAAAAGAAAAAAAAAACACACTTGATGAAGTAATTCTTTGCACACTTACAGAATGAGAGCCCCATTCCCCATTGTCTGTCAGCTTCACCCATTTGTCTGCCGTAGACTCCATCTCTTTGCACTGGTCATTTTGTATCTGTTAGTTAAAACACAAGATAGTGATCACAATCAGATGCATCTTTCCGTCAGCATAATGACTGCTGGCAGGGAATGATAAAATTCAGCTTTGTTCCTGTTGTCTACATATTTAGGACATCAGCTGCCTTATTGGGGGGAGGGGGGGGAAAACTTTCAAAACCTGCTGGAAGCTTACGGTGCTTCTGATAACAGCAATCCTGACGCAGATGAAAAAAAGAGCAGGAGGAGCAGATCTCAGCCTTGTTCTCTCATTGTCTGGTTAGATTTGGATGTTGAGCATCTTGTTGTGGCTGCTTCCTCCTTCACCCAAGCTCACAAGAGCCAGTTCTTAAACCTAGAGGTCCTAAGCCCCTATATCAGGGGAGAGTTAGGAGTGGACAGCCAAAGGCTAGATGACAAGCTGCTTTCTCCAACATGCTTTCTGGTGCAGCCAATATATACTACCTCTTTGGCTCCCTGCCTCCTGACCTCAGAGATGAGAGTGATGTTCTCCAGAGAGAGGGCACTTGCCATGGGGTCTGTCCTGGCAGAGGTACAAGGCCAGCTGTCCCTTGGGCAGGCCCAGTGCAGCCCTACTGCTTCTCCTTACAGCAGGATTTGACACTTGGCCTCAGAGCTTTCCACTCTTCTCATCGCTGTCTTCTCTGAAGATATAGTACCAAGTCCCTTTGATGTATGATTTCAATTACTCAGCCTTTATTCCAACAGGGAGAGAGGCCATTTCAATGCTTTGCACTGCAATTTAGAACACCTGGGGTCAAGTGTCTTCCTCAAACTTGCTTGACATCCCACCTGAAATACGTCATATAACCCCACATCTTCCAGATCACCTGCACACTTAATTCCCACCCAGACCTACAGCCCGGGGTTGAAGAGGGGAGCACCTTAATAGGAGGCAGATCCACGATTATCTTGCACAGCCTCAACCTCAACACCTTTGTGTCTGACTTCCTATCTGGAAAATGGAGATAAGATAGTCTATTCTCACAAGATGTAAAATGATTAGATATGTAAAAAGAGTTTGGGAAGGGCGGTAAGGAAGGGCAGAATCAATGGGTATCTAAAAAGAAGCATCCACACTTGCTTCCACCACTTGAGAACATCTTGCTTGATCTCAGAGAAGTAGTGCAGGAACCTGTGCCTGGCAAACCTGAAAACTTCACCGCTTCCTGGCAATTTGCAATCCACTGCTACTGAAATGCCGCTGTCCAAAGTTTCATAGGAACATAGAATACTTTGGGTTGGAAGGGACCTTAGAGATCAGCTAGTTCCAACCATACTCTCCCCAACGACAGCTACTGTAGTCAACCTATGCCAGGGCCTCTGAGTAAAGAACCTCTTCCTTATATCCAATCTAAATCTACCCTCTCTTAGTTTAAAGCCATCCCCCCTTGTTCTACCACCACACCCCCTGACACACAGTCCCTCCCCAGCTCTTCTGCAGCCCCTTCAGGCCCTGGCAGGCCGCTGGGAGGTCTCCCCGGAGGGGCTCCAGCCTCTGAGCATCCTCGTGGCCTCCTCTGGACTCGCTCTGATCCATCCCTGTCCTTGTGCTGGGCCCAGAGCTGAACGCAGGCTCCAGGTGAGGTCTGAGGAGAGCAGAGCAGAGGGGGACAATCCCCTCCCTGCCCTGCTGCCCACGCTGTGTTGGTGCAGCCCAGCACACGGTTGGCTTTCTGGGCTGCAGGCACACGTTGCCGGCTCATGTTGAGATTCTCCTTAACTCCTAAGAGCTGCTCTCCATCCATTCTCCACCCAGCCTGTATTTGGGTTTGGGATTGCCTGGGACCAGATGTAGGACCTTGCCCTTGGCCTCGTTAAACCCCATGAGGTTCGCACAGGCCCACCTCTCAGGCCTGTCAAGGTCTCTCTGCATGGCATCCCTTCTTCCAATTCATTCCATCCCTTAAGGATGGTCAAAATCATCCTTAGATATATTTAAGTACAAAGACATACTAAGGAAAAACAAACAAACAAATAAATAAAAATGGCTTTTAGAGGAGTGTTAAATATGCAATACTGAGAACTACCAAGAGTTATTTATTTGGGCATTTCTATAAAGGTTATACAGGGCTGCACCACTCACTGATTCTTGAGAAGGGAATGACAAATTTAAGGAGGTGAATCACTGGGACACAGATAAAAGTAACAATCAAAGAGCCATTTTCAAATCTAGCATTCAGAGAAAAAATATATTCTCTCCTTTGCGGGAGCAGATCAGTCATCCAGTAAAGAAACTAAAGCTAGGATTCATAATCCTGTTACATTCATCTGACAGCAGAAAGCATATTTGCTGCTTTTGCCATCTGAAGAAGGCAGAATGGTCTAATACAAAACTGAAATGGCTATATGATATTACCTGCACTGTCTGTTATCCAAGTGCGATAGATTGCACTGATATAGCATTAGGAGGGTGCTTCCAGCGCATTGTTTTTATTTCCTTTTCTCATCCTTACTAAGGATAAGGACACTTTGCACTTTTGTCAGAGCTCCAAGAAGCTTTTACCAACACAAGCTAGGACCTCACACTCCTGTGTGATAGCCTGAGCAGTGTTTTTCAGACAAAAAACAGAGCTCACCAGACAGGGAGAGGAGCAGTAACAGAGGATAAGACTGAAGATTTCCAGTCCTCTCCTGTCCTGAGCTGCCCTCCCATTAAGTTACTCTCTGTCCCAGAGAGCAGGTCCAATGATGCCTGGAAAAGCAGTGCAGCTCTTGGTGGGAGCTTCTAAAGCATCTCAGCAGCTTGGGGCACATACACTGCACTGCAGAACCCAGTGCTGGGAACCCCCCAGCTCTTTGGACCCCAACCTTTCTATCTACAAGGGCAGAACCAGGATGCCTTTCTCATTTGGGTCCCATCTGATCAAATCATTTCAGTAATTTGGATCCAGCGTGGTGAAAGCCATGCCAGGCTTTTCCCATCCAGAGCTATGTAAAGGGAGGTTAAAAGCTGGGTTTGGTAGTCTTTTCTGGATTGAAATCTTACAGTGTAAGGTTGGATTCATCATATAAAAGGCCTTACAAAAAATTCAAAGAAGATGTTGTTGTCTATATACTGGTATTCAAAGAAGACAGAACCGGATTTCTTCAGGTGCACAGCGTAGATGAGAGAAACTGTACAATCATCCCTGTTCGACTCTATGTAATTCCCTCGGGGCGTCCACGAAGAGCTGATGAAAGTAAACAAAACAAACCTCAGCTCAGATCACAGGCACCAAGGAAACATTTCTTACAGCACAATACAAAAACATATTACTTAATAAAGAACCCAGAATCCCACAGTAGCTAAATGCAGGGTATTTGTTCCTAGATTCCCATTTAATTTTCACTTTAAAATAATATTTATCATTAAATCTGTTCATAGGAAGAGGTATGGTACTAGTAATTTAGAGCCCCAGCCTACTCAGTAAAGGTTTGTAATCAATAGGTCCAACATACTTTCAGTCATATCCAGAAACAGTCTCCTGCAACCACCATCAGTCTCTAAATAGGCTGTGAAAGTAACTTTTAGCTGCATTTACTATACCGTGACCTGAGAGCTTTCCAGCTACAAATAAGCACAGCTCCAAGCTGGTCTTAGACTCACTAGTTGCTGATGAGTCCATGGAGACTATGATGACAGCAAAGAAATGGCTAAAAACTTTGCTTCCCAGCAACTCTTGCTTGCCATTACTAGGGCTGTTTGCCCTCTGGAGAGCTTAGGTAAATCATTAAGCTGGCTTTGTGCAGCTGAGAGGTTCAAGGTAACCACAGTGCAGCTTTGCAGTGTCTACAGCGCTCTCTACCAATCCTTCCTGCTGCATTGTGTAGTTTTACACAGATTTTCACTTCTGACAGAGAAATATTTCCCTCTGTGTTTATGGAGCTGAGCTTTGCCTAATGGCACTGCCTTTGCCAAACCCCAAATTTTGAAGACTCTGTTCCCAAGAGTCCATACCACTCCACTTCTGGATTGAGGATGTTCTATAGCATAAATATAATTTAAGTCACTCCCCAAAATCATGCAAGACAGATCCCTTTGCTGGCTTGGCTGCAGGAGCTGTGTCCATGTCAACAACCCACCTCCAACCACACACCCACTGCTGAGCAAAGACCTGTAGCACACAGGTGTGGGAGCTCTTTTTAAGCTGTCTCAAGGCTCACCCAAAGCAAGGTAACCCAGATACACACAGCACTTCTTACTTGTTGCAGCTGTCAGCTTTATTCTCAGACGAGCCAACTGCCGTGTCCATGAAAGTCGCCACGTTGGAGAATCCTGCTGGCAGCTCGTCCCACTCATCAAACTTGATCCCGCTGCCCAGCGAGTAGGTCCCCTCAGCACATTTGCTGCACACCTGGTTCTTCATCTCCAGGTACTCGCCAGAGGCACAGGAGAAAGCTGGGGAGATAATCATTTCCAATGTATTAAAGGAAAAAATTAATCCCAAATAGTTTCCATTAATTTTTTGCCACTTAATTAATTGTGAACTGACACTAACAGGAACTAAATGGAAATGTCCAAACCCCAGGAACACAACAGCTGAACTCCCAGCATGGCATGTGAAATTCAGATGTTCCCCAGTGCTTGTTTTCTCACCAATGTGGTGGCACTGAAACCAAATCTCAGATGAGGGCTCCTGATTCGCAGCTTGTCTCCATTGTCAAAACAAGATTTAGAAATTAAATCTCTACCCACAAACTATGCTCAGAAGCAATTTGTGAAAATAAGGGCTTGTAATACAGTTCCCCTCACTCTCACTCACCTGTTATACCTTGAGCTCAATTAAAATTAGCAGCACCTGAGAGAGCAGACTCACATTACCCACTTGTACTATGAAGAGTACACAGTGGCACACAGGCTCTAATGTAACCGTACAAACCTTGGATGAAAGCTGCAGACCTAATCCAAAGCTCTCTCCACATTTCTCTTCTTCTGGACTGCCTAAAAACCATTGCACATGTCTTCTGATAGACCAGGTGGTCTTGGGAAAGACCACCAATGAGCCTGTGTCTAGCAAATGAGTTTGACTGGGGTGCTGTTAGCATGCTGAAAAAATAAACGCTCATTTCCAGCATAGCAAAGAGGAGTTTAATGTATGTAACTAGGGGAAGTATAATATAGAAGACGTGTGTGAAGTGATAATCCTGCTTTCCCACAGCCCTGTGCTGCATCTCATCCTCTCCGAGACTTGATGCCCTGGATGGAAACCAAATGAGCACTTTCCAAAGCACAAAATATGTCTTGGGTGGTTGGAGGGTTTATAAACATAACTGTGCCACTCAACCCAAGTAGAACACAGAGCGAAGCATACAACTCACATCCCAAGAGATGCTGGGAATTTTTACTGAAAGTTTCACACGTGCCACACTGTGCAGTGACAGATATTCCATAAACTCACTTTGAGAGACAGAAGCTCACAGTCTGAGAAGCCGTGGGACGAGATCAGACTGCTAGCCAAAGCAGTGAAACTGGCCCAAAACAACTGACGCCAGCTGAAGTCCCGGCATATGTGGTTTTATAGATGTGCTGATGTTTATCTAACTGCAGAAAAACTTGTTTGACAGTAAGAATTTTGAGAAAGACGTGGCTGCATAACAGCAGTTTCCATCCGAACCCAACCTGCAGCTCAGGCTCCCATTTGTAAGCCCGCTCCCACGACATTTCTTTGTGTAATTGCCCTTGACAGGCAGCACCGGAATGCAGATAAAAGGTCCCTTTTGATGGAAAGCTCTGCCAAAGGGCCATTATCCCCTCTTGGTCATATCGACATACTCTCAACCTGAACCAGTGGAAGTCAAGTCAACAAACCTGTTCTTCTAACCCCATTGCTCAGTGGTGACGCACTGAGACTGAAAGTGAGCAGGAGCCAGCAGGGATGGGTGCTGGGTGTACGCAAGCAAATCCTGCTGCAGTGGGAGCACGGCTTTCTTCAGCCTCCCAGAGACAAGCCAAGAGCACTTCCCCATGTGCCTGCCCGAATCAAGACCACAGACAGTTCACCTTTTCACCTTAAAAGTGTAAATTTACTGTTTCGGCAATGCTAATATACCCTGCCTTATTTTTTTCCTTGAAGGTTGCAGAGAGAAACCATCAGGAAGGGAAATAAAAAAGCGAGCTCCATCCTGACATTCAAATCCTTTAACAGCTCCAACATGTTTTTTAAGAAAGTTAAATAGCAAGAAATGGAAAGTGCTGCTTAACCACACGTTCCATATTTGTGAATTTCGAATAAGGAGTCAGTAACCGAGAGAATTTTGCTGCCATAACGAAGACGCAGCAGGCAGCAGAGCCTCCTCTTCAAACTGAGCGAGGTTGAGCAGAGATTATTGCTTTAACTGGACTAATATCTTTTAACTCCTTGCAGCCCAATCATTTTAGAGAGAGAAAAACAGAGTACAAGAGATCAAACAAGCTGCCACAGAGAGCACTGCCATCCATCACTCACCTTCTGTGTGAGGGATGAGCCTTTTTAGGTTGAAAATTACCTTTTTTCTCTTTTCTAAGAATCCCATTTCAGAGGGAGCAGCACTTCTCATCAAAACACGTAGGTGTGCAAGCAAACTAAGCTCTGAGCATGCCAGCTGCTTGCCAGGTTCAATTTGGGGCTGAACATGGCTAATGGCAACATGAGCCGCTTTTGACATTGGAACAGATGCCTCGTCTGGGCTCCTTCCAGGCAGTGGAGAGTGGCTGGAGGGGGAAAGGGAAGAAAGACCACGAGTGCTGGGATGGTTTCCTCTCCTGGCATCACATAGCTTGCTCTTCCAGCAACAGGGGAGCCCAAAAGCCAGGCCAAAATTTCACCAATGCAAGCAACATCGATTCAGGTGTTCGTCCCAGCTGGAGACGGGCAGGCTGTGGCCATGCCCAGAGGGACCCCGTAGAGCAGATGTCCCTCACGATGGGCCAGGAGACACTTGGCCAGGGGACAGGGCACAAACAGATGATCCATCCCAGGGCACTGGCGCTGTGCCTTGCTCGTGGCTGCTCTGTCTCATTACAGACCCAGCAACACCTTGTCCACAGAAATGGTTGGCAAGATCGCAGCACCGCTGTGTTTGTGGGGCAAGCTGCTGTCAAAGGACAGCACCATCAAATAGGAAATTAAGTTGTGAGGTGAAGTTACAGCAGCCTACATCATATGTTTTGGGTGTCTGCTCTCACTTGTCACCCCTCTCGCTTCATGCTCTCAATGGAAAATTAATCCCCCTGGTTAGAAGTGGCCATTGCAAACATCACCTACCCCTGACCCCAGAAACCATTTGATTAAGGATTCAATACTACATTTTTGCAGAAAACATCCTTATTGAATAGTTCCCAACATTTGTATGCTGTTTTGAAAACACAACTAAGGCTGCTGAATCACGTAGGCAATTCTCAAACCCTTTCCCAGAACTATTGATCAGGTTCAGACCTCACTGCTCTGAAGCACATTTTTGCTCTCCCTCTCCAACTGCAAACCATCCTATTACACTTTCCAAGTATCAGCTTGGTGCTACACACCAGCTTATACACCTTGTGAAGACCAAATTTGATCTTCTGTCTCTCTGTGAAAAGAAAAAAAACAAACAAACAAACAAAAAAAAAAAACACCTTAAAAAGTTTTGTTGGGGTTTGTACAGGGAACCAGTCTCAGTGACAAAAGATGCTGTAATGTACAGACACTGCCACGTGCAGCCACACACACTCGCACGTGCATGCAATAAAGCTGACACAGATTCACTTCATAAAAAATTAACGAGAGCTACAGGGCTAATACCCACCAAATGCATTGTATAAGTCTTGTCAAACAGACCTCATTTCATTCTCTAAAAGGATTACAAGCCACCTGATAAAGGTGGCTGAGCGGATGTAACAGACTTCAGCTTTCCAAGACAATTAACTAAGTTTGGCGTGTCATTTTGACAAACGAAGGCAGCACCACACAATACCAGTAAAGCACATCTTAATTGGATTAAGAACTGCCTGAGAAACAGATCTCAAACAGGGCTGTCGGTTGGTGGGAGATCACCACCAACCAGAGAGGATGGGGGCAGTTCTGCCTCCTGTGGCACTAAGTCACGTTTTTATCAATAATCTGCAGGCAAACAGGAAAAGAACAGTATTCAAATGGGGTGAGAGATTGAGTGGTAAACCTGAAGGCAGTGCAAGGGATTCAGATTTGTTGGCAGTCCTGAACGAAGCTAAAGTCAGTGTGTTTTAACAAAGTTCACGGTGAAGGTAAGCCACTGAAGGCAAGGGGCTCTAGCCCTGCCTGCAGAAAGCAAGAGCACATCCCAGAGAGAAGAAACCTGAAGGTTGGAGTGGGTCTGCCATTCGTCAAGAGCTTTCACTGTCATGATGTGCAAAAAGAAGCTAATGAGATCTGTGGATATATTCAGAGGTGGAAGTAGAGACGTGTAGGATGAAACGTGTGTGTTATGGGCAATAGGGCTGTTCTGATATTAAATATGGTTCTGATTCTGCATTTTTAAGAGGTTGCTGGGAAAAAAAAAGGAAAAAAAAAAAGGAAAAAAGAAGGAAAAAAAAAGAAAGAAAGAAAAAAGACTTTTCAAGATTACAGATAACGTGCCTTGCAGTGAAAGATTTGAACTGCTTTTGAACTGCTTAGTCTGTTTAGTTTATCAGGAAAGATTGAGTATCAACAATAAACATATAAGTAACTCCAGGGGGAGAAAATATAGGATCCCACGGACTCTTTAATCGAGGAAGGGACTGCATAACAAGAGCTACCTTCTGGAAGCTGTAGCCAGACACATTCAAATTGGAAATAACATGCACAGTTTTAATAGCAAGGATGACTGATCACTGGAACAATCTGTCGTGGCATGTGATGGACCCTCTGTCTCTCAAGTGCTTTATACCATAACCGGACACCATATGGAAGAAAAGCTCGCGCCAGATACAAATTATCAGCCTCACCATCAGCCTAACTGAATGCATTTTAATGACCTGGGAGGTCAAACTAGTGAAAATAATTAACCTCCCTCCTCTTAAACTCTGTGACTTGAGAGTGGTGGTATCTTACCTCCCTCCTGGGGTACACCATCAACACGGGGTGTCCTGAAACAAGAGCCCTGCCCACTGCATAGCTGCTTCCAAGAGTGCCTGTAATACATTACTTTTCAGATCTGATAGCACATTACAATCACTTTGCAGACGTGGAAACAGCTCCCCGGAGGGCAAAACAAACCGTAAGTGGGTTTGCCTCACTTGATCTTTGACTGCAAGGGTCACATGCTGCCTTTTAATACAGCTCTGGCCCTCCCGGTGATTTCAATGGGCTAGTGCCAAAGTTGCTTGACACATTTCTGTTCTAGTGACTGATTTTAACACTCTCACCTTGCCTCACCTCCTGATGCTGGTCAGGAGAGGCTCGTCATTGAACAGGACTGGACTAACAAGGGTAGATCTTCACACATATATTCCTGCTCATCTCCTTCTGAGGTCTGAAACCAGCTTCTGTAGTGTTTTCTCACATCAAATGTCTCTCAGATATTGCTGTCCTATGAGGGGGATATTTGGGATTTCACCAGAAGATAAATCAAAGCTGCCTTGATGCCCAGCATCCTCCAACATCAAAACCACAACCTATTCAATTATTGCTTTCCTCCCTTATGCTGCCCTGGCCCATCTTACACCTTCCCTCAGCTAGTTTCACATCCCACACCACTTATGCCCAATAATTCTCCTTCTACTGGTCTTCTCAGTAGGCATTTACCTCCAGACATTTCTCATTAGCGATACCTACAATTATTTCTGCTCTTCTGTCCATTTTGAATGTTCATTCTGTTTGTGTGCATCTTTCCTTTCACCCTGGCTCTCAATAAATAAATAAATAAATAAAATAATAGTAATAAAGACACAGGATTGGATTTTGCCAGATTATTAAATTAGAAGGGGTAAAAATGAAATGATTCTACTTAAACCAGTGAAAGTATACAGGAAAGATAGCTTCAAACATTGACTTTCCAACTCTCTCTCTCCATTCCTTTGTTCAGAGTCCCTGCAACATTGTCATCTCCTGCAGGCAGGCTCTGAGCTGATTTATATCTCACTCTCCCATGGGCAGAGGCAAAAACCTTAACTCAGAAAGGCGATATGAGGTTGGCAGCATCATGCAGTTGTCCCTCTGAACAGCTGCTGGGTTCAGCAGATGCATGCCACAAACCTAGATGGGAAGACATGGCCAAGGACAAGTACATCGAGCCATCTGTTCAGTGATACCCTGCGACATCAGGGTCCACATGACATGGCACCAAGGACTAACCAAAATGTGGGATGAGGAGAGAAAAAAAAAAAGAAAAGTCAAAGGAAGAGCGGAATTCATTGCTTTATTATTAATGTTTCCTATAATCTCAGCCAGCTTTAGAATGTCTTCTGTGAATAATTTATACAAGGCTTCTCCAATAGACTGTGAATAATTGATGTTCGTTTTCTTCAGTCATTATATCCCAATGTGTTATCAGGAACCAGACTGAATCTTAATTTAAGGAAAAAGTCTGTCAAGCCTGTTTGGACTTGAAATGCAATCACACTGAGAGGTGAGCTAACCTGGAGAAGAGTAACTTCCATGGAAGAGACCCTTCCATTTCTTGAGAGTAAATATTTTCTCCTTTTATCCAATAAATGACAAAATAAACCAACACTTGTTCTGCTTCACCTCTTTGACAGGAACAGTACAATTTTCCCCAGCTGGCATGGCTTATGGGACATTTTTATTATCGCTTTTATTTCATCAGATGGGCACTGAAAGCTGTGGTTTTGGAACTGGACTATTCAGCAAATTCATGAAGGAAGTGGGACACAGAGGGAAGGAAGCCAGACATCACCAAAAGGCTACCACGTATATTTGCTGCCTGGGATACAACAGCCATCGTAATGGCTCTGCACTGGAGATGTCAGGGAAATATGTCAGTAGGAAATGTGCTGTAAGGTCAGTGAGTAGCTCTCCAGTCCCTACTGGGCTCGTTTCCATTGCTCACCAATCAAAGTACAACTGGCTTCTAGTGACTTTGGAGTTGTCTTTTGCAGTGGGTTGGCAAACGTGACCGAGGTCTTACAGGAGACTCTTGTCCTGATGCAGTAACTGGAGAAAGGACAGGAAATCCTAAGGAATCCCAAGTGACCCAAAACAGCGGTGTCTGAGCAACTGCATTGAGCTTGAGGTATCCACTAATTGGATTACAAGTGGACCCCAAATAGCAACTCTGGTTGAAAACGCTCAGCTACCTCCATCCTATTATGTTGTTGTGATCACAGTCTCTCTGCTTGCCTCTTATCCTTCTACAAAGCCACAGCAAATCTCAAGGTCTTGCCAGCTTCTTTCCCGTTGGAAGAGGACTCCGAGGAAGCTGTGTTTAACTTATTTAATTGCATCATGTACACAAGTAGGGCAAAGGAATCATCAAAGGACACTAAGGCCAATCTTCCTCTTGGAAGTCTCAATACACACAGCAATGCACAATTCTCAGTAACGCTTCCCTGGGAATTAAACTCTGTGGGTTCAGAGCAAACTCTTCTGATTTTTTAAATATTTACCTAAAAAGAGCTATGCATCAAAAAGCCAACTGCAACTTTTTCTCAAAAGACACCACATTGCTCATGCACAGAGGAAAAAGTCTGGAGCAATTTCTTGTAAAATTGCATTATCTCCCTGGACAGCAATACGCATTAGGAAAACATCCAGGCAGGAAAAGCCAAGATAAAATGTAGCCTCATGTCTCAGCCCAGGTGAGAGCCCTAATGCCATCAGTAAGATGTACCTAGCTGACTCAAGTTAGAAACATTAGCTCTTTAATTCTGATGCTGCAAGAGGAATGGAAATACACATCTGTAGGAGTGCTTTGCTAAATCACAGCCTTTCAGCTGTGGCTCTCAAACTGCCAGGCACACCACTGCCAGCTCCACATCTTTGCTTCTTGGCAGCCTTGTATTAATTTCTCGGTTTCACAGCAGTCCTCAGAGCAGTGTCTGCTGCTGTATGATGGTCCCCTCCCCGCTGCACCCTAGTGTGAAAGCATTTCTCATTCCTTCCAGGAAAAAAAAAAAAAAAAAAAAAAAAAAAAAAGAGAGAGAGAGAGAGAGAAAAAAAAAGGAAGAAGAAAAGAAACAGAAAAACTTTCCTAGAAATATGAAAAAAGCTCAGATAAAATTGAGTTGCCCAGTCCTGCAGTTCATATGCACAAAAGTGCCCCTCTATATGACCACAACAATGAAATCTATTTCTCGCACATCTCGCTGTTCATGTCAGAGCTCACTGCAGAGCCAGAATTACATACTATTTTTCTCTCTCTGACATCTTCAATTACTAGGTAAAACATAATAGGAGAAGGGCCAAATCTACAGCAAATTGAAAAATGCTCAGATTTCCTCAATTTTATCCCCAGTATGAATCCTTTTTTTTGGTATTCAAGTTTGAGAGCAACTTTCCCTATGTGAGGATGGATTCTTACATGCTGACCAGCAGCTTCACGGGACTCGTGTGACTGTCCAGCTGAGAGGAGAAAAGGGAAGGTATTAGTTGAAAGGAGTGAGAAGGTCAGAATATACCATTAGAGGACGCAATCTCAAAGATGGAGGAATGAAAGGAAAGAACTTCTGAATACGCTTCTTGAACGTTGCCTCAAAACAGTACTTTCCTACACCCCAGGATACCCAATGGCATCGGTCACCTCGTGTAAGTATCTATGTGCACATGCCAGATCTAAATGACGTGATTAAACACCAGCAGCCATCAATAATAGCTTGATCTCATAGTTTCTTCCAAGGTGAATACCCAAAGCAACAATGTCTGAAAAAAATGTTAGTACATGAAGGTTGCTAGACAAGATCTAATCCTTTCAAGCCATGAGAAAAAAAGAGAATAGATACATGCCAAGTCCTCAGAGCTATGCTGATATCAACATATTCACTCTTTTCAATTGAAACAAAGAAATCCCAGTTATTTGAAAGCCCTTTAACAAGACCAGAAAATAATCCTCAATGAATGTCAAATAAAAAGGGGAAAAAAAAACCTCCCTGATTATGTGTTAGGATTTACACATTTGCTTCAAAAGCCATAACTCTGGACTTCTCTAAGCCTTAAATAAATGTCACTGTTTAATAAATAGCACTACTCACAAAAAAATACAAATTTGTATGTACATACAAATATCTGCCTGTGAGTAGTGCTACAGGTGGTGAGGCCCTGTCCCAGGCTGCCCAGAGGAGCTGTGGCTGCCCCATCCCTGGCAGTGCCCAAGGCCAGGCTGGATGGGGCTTTGGGCAGCCTGGGCTGCTGGGAGGTGTCCCTGCCATGGCAGGGGGTGGCACTTGGGGGGCTTTGAGGTCCCTTCCAGCCCAAACCATTCTGGGATTTTATGGTGTACGTTTGCAATAATATAAACATTAAAGAAACTACTAAAAATTCTCATTGCTATTTTCAAGGCTTCTTCAGCCAAAATTCTAAATTCTAGGTAAAATCTCTGGAAGAATAAATTATTTAGCATGAAGACTAAAAAGAATTTTCCTGAATACAAGCAGTAGTTGACAATGAAGAGATATAAACTGACACTTTCCATCAGAAGGCTGTAGCAAAAGCACACAGATATTGTCAGATGTTTAACATTATTTTATATTCTCCATCTAAAGATATGTGTGTTTATTCATACATATGTACTGTCTTACAAAATCTGTGGATACCCGATGACTTCAACGGAATTAAGATCAGACCTGATCCTTGCTAAGCTCAGATTACTCTATTTTATCAGAGACAGAGAGGATATCAAACTCAAAAGGTTTCTATTTAAGTTTAAACTTCTGTTTGTTTTCCATTGCAGAAGCAGAACAGTAAAATCAAAACTCCTGTGGATCACTTAAATTGCCTTAAAGTGTTATAAAACCTACAAGTCTTAAAAAGGTCACTTGCCTTAATTGTGTCTAAAGTGCGCTGTAATTAGCAGAAAGATATATATCTCCTCCTGTGGTTTCCTAGGAGCAGATTATACAAGTTTGAATAAACTCAACAAACACAGCTCAGTACCAATAAATCAGGACAAATTTTTCTCTCAGGACCCAGCATAGTCCCTTGTAAATAAGGATGCTCTATTTTCCGGAGTCAGTGGAGCTTTCCACAGTCACCATTCGGTGTGTGCTCACACACCTTGCCTTAAAACTGAAGCATGTTTCTGATTTCCAGAAAGTTTCTCTTCTTTAGTAGTACCAGGTAGAGGTAGAATTTGCCAAGCAGAACCATGAATAGTTCCATATTATCAATGTTTTTGTGCCTCCTTTCTTAAGAAAACTTTGTAATTATAGATGGCTTTTGGATGCTGACTCTGACAGGGACCTTACCAGTCCTCTTTTCCCTTGAACACAGTAAATTCATCTCCTTTTGAAATTGTTCTGTTCATTATGCTCAGTACAGTTTTGTTATTAATTATGTAAATAGCATCACTAAAATTAACAGATATTTATGAGATAAGGTGCAAGCTCATTTGTTTAGGCTGACAAAAACAAAAACAAAAAAAAAAAAACATACTAACGAAAATACTCTCATCATTCTATTCAATAAGAGAGTTAATATTAAAAGGTATTTAAGGTCAAAACATGAACTATTTAAGCCCTTTTTGTTGATGAAAACAGCTCTGAAGAGTGAATCAGTGCATCTGTGTACAGTAAGGGCACGCCCTGAACCAGGTATTTGGGTTGTGCTGGAGTGAAGGGAGACAAAGAGAGGAAGGGAAGGAGACCAGGAAAGAAGGAAGGCTCTGTGCTCAGACCTTTAATCTGAGTGTAAAACACGCAGCGTATGGTCAGGCTGGAGTAAGAGCCTGACTGTGGCCACTGAAACAGACTGTAGTGTAGTGTCAGCAGGAGCACAATGCCAAAAGGTCCCTATTAAACACCAAATACAGCCCACACACCAAAATAAAGGGCTTTCAAAGACACCAGCCATAGAGGGGGTCCAGGCTTAGCCCCAAGAGCAAACTGCTCCCATCAACCGCAATAAATATTTTCCATTGAAAAAGCCAAGTATACTGCCCTGGTGGCTGTGATCCTTATCAGCTAAATTCCTTTCCCGCTATCAGGCTTGTGAGGAGATTAGAGTGAGACCTGTGGTAATTAAAAATGAACGAGACCAAATTAGTTAAGCACGCTGCTGATTGTCAAGAAGTAATGGAGTGATTCAAGTAGTCTGGATCCCACTGATGGAGGCTCTGCCTGCCACCTCCCCCAGCTCCATCCTCCGTGTGTGTACCAGGCCTCCAAAAAGCCCTCAGTAAGCACCTGGATAGGACATCTTGAACATGAAGCAGAGGAGAGCCATGAAGAGCAGCTTTAGAAGTAATAAACATTGCCTTTTTCCTAGCCAAGATCCTCGCTGCTGCATATTTCATGCGTCTCTTTCCAGGATTTCTTGCAACTGTGATGTGCCGGTGTTAGAAGCATGACTCATCTCTGAGCAAACATGAGCATGAAGGAAAGAAAGAGCAAAATGAGGCCATTCAGAAGCATTGGCCAAGCAGGATGTAACACAGCATGCTGAGCACCAAAAGGCAGGTTGACACCAATGTGGGGTCTGAAAGTGGTGCTTGCTGCAGCCCCACAGGGCAAGGAGATCAGAAAAAGCAGGGAGGGTTTTCTGATGGACTGGAGTGAATTGCAGAAAGGTCGTGTTGCCCCAGTGCGTTGTGAGTGAGCTTCTGTCCTGCAGAGCTGCTTCTGCACCATCACTCCTGCATCTGGGTCACAGGGCAGCAGCACGTCCTGCAGCATCACAAATACCTGCCCTGTGAGGTTCCTTCTTTCCTCCCGCCTCCAATCTGCATAGGAAAGATGAGGAGGGGAGCGTGGCAGGAGGGGATGGTGGGTCTTTATGCTGCTCTGTGCTCATGGCAAGGAAAAGGCAAAAAAAATCCTTCATTTTATACCACATTATAAAGCAGTCAAAATATGACAGTCCTTCCTACTCTGAACCCTCTGACTAATTCTCAGAGGGATCAGTCTTCTCTGCAGGTAAGCTTGGTTGATGATATTTTTGAAGACTCAAAAAAGGTCTCAATCCATGTTTTGAAGACTACAGCCATGCCAGGAAATGCTGGCAGTCGCTCTCAGTGGGTCACCATCCACTATGCTTTGCAGGTCAGCATACGCTTCTAAACACAGCAGAGCACGGAGATACCCAACCCAATGGGTTAAATGGGTTCATTTGAATGAAAAGCAGGGAAACACAACATCCTGAAAATGAGCACATCTTGAGACACCAGCCGAGATCCGTGCCATAGTTAGATTGCCCCAGATACGTGAAGCACCTGAGCTAATACATTTTTAGCAATCTCAAGTGTCTTTGCACTCCACTGGAGACCGCAGTCTAGACATATTTACAGAGATGATTGGAGACGTTTAACATATTGTGAAATCATCTTTCCAATTCCTAGTTCAGGCGCAATTTAAACAGAAAGACTGCTGAGCGTTTGGAAGCTGGAGAGGTTCACGCAGTATTCTCATGATCCAAAATTAATGACAGCCTGCAAGTCACTTCTGTTTTCAGGGAGGAGTAAAGATCAATAGCAGATATTCTCAAGCGGCAGATATTTCCAAATAGATGAAAACAACCGCAAACAAAACATCACGAAGTCAGCAGCAGTGGCAGATGTGTTCCAAAAAAACACATTCTCACCCAGATTCTTCCATATCCACTGTGTCCTAGCTGCCAGCAGGGACCACTGAAGGCTTTGCCAACCTCCAGGAGACAAAAAAAGCTCTCAGAGCTCATGCTGCTCTACAGCTGCTCTTTTAAGAGCAGAGACATAGTTGGCTCAGCTATATCTTAGGACTACTGGAACCCAATTATACCTTCTAAAGATAACAAGTCTCCAAAGTTGGAAGTCCCCCCATTTGTGGTGATTGTACTGTCGTCCCCAGCTCTGTAGGGTGAAGGACTGAAAGAGAAACTTTAAAGAAGTCCAGGACACTACCAAATGTCAGGAGGAGTCCCAGTGTCAGGATGCTCTGGCACAGGGTAGGATCTACAAAATGCAGCAGAATCTGGAGTGTAGAATGGCCAGAAAGACTCATCTCAAAACAGGTGCCAAACTGACGATATTTCTCAGTGCTCCTTGGGATGAAAACACTAGGCCTATGAGAAAACATTCGGATATTTTGCTGTAAAACCCACCACGTTAGCCAAACCCAGTGTAAGGTTTATTCCCAGGACAGTCTGACAGTGACTGACTGCTGCCAACAGAATCACGTTTTCAGCCTGAAGGATTAGCTGCTCTTAAAGCAAGAGGTGAAAGATTAAGAGATGTGAAATCTAAAATGACTTTTCCAATCAGAATATAGCCAGACATCTCCTGAAGCCAGATAATATACCACAGGAAAAAAAAAAAAAAAAAAAAAAAAAGTCAACTATCCAATTGCTTCTCAAAGCAGCTGAATTGCCATGGGACTTAAAAGCAACACTACAAGGAGGAGAGACATCTACTGAAATGAGTTTTCCAGTGAATTTAACAGAATCCCGTGTTTTGTATGTAATATCACAGCCAATCTACTGGGCAAAGCTTTTCTCTTGTCTAACAGGGTGCCAGAAATGGAGAAGCTGTTGTTATAAAACAGTTGAATTTCCTCTGGAAATTATTTAAGACCAGGAAGACATGCAAATAAGAGGAGAAGAAACAAGGTAAGTGCACCATTTGTTAAAATCTGTACCAGAAAGCTGGGGAGAACGTAATGCTGCTGGACCTTAAACCATTTATCACAAGGTTTGCAAAGAAATAGTGTGCATCAGAAAAAAACGAATTATGCCCACATACTTCAGAGTATGCCAGAAGTGGTTGTGCATCAGAACGGAAAACACTATCTGCTCCTTTATGGAGCAGACAGCAAAAAAAAAGAGGCTTGAAGTACAAGGGAGACTCAACAGTAGGAAAAAAAAATAACAGGAGGGAAAATTAATAGGACAAAATATATAAGCAAGTATCTGGAGAGCTTGTGGGCTCTTTATCATCAGAGGTCCCTGGAAACAGCCCAGCAAATATAAGCCACAAATTACAAAGTCACAAGTGTTATAGCCATTTGGGCTAGGGCATGAATGAGGGGATCACCTGAGGTGCTTTCCAGTCCCATAGTTCTGTAATCAAATCTGTAAATCAAATCCCACATAGATCACACATTTAAAACCCCAGAAACAAAACGCAAGCACCAGGACAGACACAGGCAGCTTTTCAGCTGATGCTCTCAGGCAGTCAGAAATCTTCCCATGGTCAACGCTGCTATAGGAAACATTTACGTGCCATATGCTGGAGCATGTGCTGTAATGAAATGAACAATAAACCTTTACAGGAGGAGAGTCAGAAGTGAATAAAAAGTCACCTCTTCTACAGTAATACTGAAAGGACATGGCCATCATTCTTCCCGTTTGTCAGATACAATGATTCATAGCCCCTGGTAGAAATTACTGAGAAAATAAAGCACCGCTAGGATCTGTGGTGAAAAGAATTGCTAGAGTAAGGAAGTGTGATGGGAAGGAGTATTCACCTTGGGAAAGCTGCAAATCAGCAAGAGAACAGTTCAAATGTGCTTGTAGAGTGGCAGTTTGCTTATGTCCCCAGATGAAAAAAAGAACAAAAAAAACACACCAGTATCAAGTTCTATGAGAACACTCTGAGTTGTTAAAATAAATAAATAAAATACAAAATCTTCATCATGAAAATAGCACAGGAAGGTAAGACGTTTACCATTACTTATGCCTTTAGCTTATTATCAGTTAAATAACGCAGGTGATGAAAGCATGGACACTATGCAGAAATAATTTGGCCACTGTACATCACCATTTTGGCCAGTGCTAGAAATGAGCGTGAGAGCTGCAGAACATTATGGCAGCTCAAGGCAAGCAACCACAACTCTTCAAGAGGTGTTGTGGTAGATTTGGCTTGTCTGTGAATTACCACACAGGGGTACCTGCAGCAGGTATTGAGTTTTACAGCTGTGCTGTGAAGACAGTCCCTGCTCCACAGCTCCAAGACAAGGGGAAGGACTGGAGGGGGATACACAAGAGACCCAGAAGGGAAGGACAACTCAGGGACATTCGGGATGTTGGCAACAGAGCTAGGAAGAACCATATCATCTGCATCTCAAAGCCCTTCCAATGGTTTTATTGGCGTCAGTGCCACATAGGGTAAATAGCACAGACAGACAGAAATGGTCTGTAAAATGAAAAGTGACATACTGCATTCCTTCCCTTTCACAGGGTCGGGTAGTCCAGAGCACTCCACCGACGGATTTGGGACTGCCACCCTCCATCTGGAGCCACTGCTGTCGCACTCTGTGTACTCGAAGTGGTAATCTGTCTGCAAGCAATTACAAAGAGTTTCAGTTTCATCATAACATTTGCATATTAAGCACATTAATCAAGACCAGGATTAGCAAACTCAGTTATAATTAAAACAGAAAGGAAGTAGCTGCCGTGGAACATAGTGTGCAGCACTGTCACTGCTTTGATGATCACTGTGGATCATCACAGAGCAAGCACAAAGCGTGCCCAGAGCTGTGCTGCACAAATGTAAGGCAGAGGGGGTGGGATTTGCAAAAGCACTTGAGAGAGGGGACACAAATTCCAACAGAATTTTGTTTCCTAGTCTCTTAGAGCAGGATTGATCCCAAACCTCTGGCCATCAGGGTATCTGACCTACAGACACCTATCCTAACCTATGCTGCCCTAGAAACATGTCCTCTGTGCACACAAGGATTACCTGGGGGACAATCTTTTCCTGTTCCTCCTATGACCCCTTGCAGCAGTGGCATGCCACATGGTGCAGCATGGAGCAGAAGAAAGGGAATTAGATTGATAAAGGTAGGTCTGTGCTAGCTCTGGTATAGATTAGTGCATCCCCGCAAATATTCAGCTGACTCACAAGACTTTAAATTCTTATTTACTTACAGAAAACCAAAGCATACTGAGATTAATATTTTTCCTATTGTTATCACAGTTCTCCAGAGATATTTGGGTGTTAATAAAGTCCTACCTAAACATCAATAAAGCCTTTGATATTTAGCATCCAACTGCAAATAATATTCTGATTGCTCTGGAATTAGTATCTTTATTGTTCAATACAAGTCTTCGTGGCTCAACTTATGGGTTAGAAACCTAACTAACAGCACACTGGAAACAAAAAATAGTTGGCTCAAAAAATAAAGCAAAGCATAAGAAGATAGAACAAAACCTGCAGCCATACGTGAAATATGATACACTGCACTCTGAACACCCTGAATATACTCAATTAAAATTCGCATTTTCCCTTTTTCATCTCATTATACAATCTTCAAGGAACAGAAAAAAAAAAAAAAAGTCCTTAATCATCTTGATACTGAAATCTGCCTATGAGGCAACCAGAATATATATGCAACATATCTGTAATAGATCCATCTCCTAATTCATATCACATAAGAAAAAATTATCTGTTAAATTAAATATGCAAGCCTGGAGTAAAGCAATGCAAAGGATATTGAAAACCTCTGAACCTGACTCATGTTCAGACCTCTTTTTTTTTTTTTTTCTATTTCATACCATGTCAACTAAATTACAGAGAGCAGTCTGGTGTCAACAGTCCAGGTTGCTCTCAGAGCCACCCTCTGAAAGTGCACTTTGGGGATGTCTCCCCAGTATGCAACCCCTTTGCAGCCAAGAAGGGGCTCTCAGAAGTGATGCAGGTAGCAAGGATGTACAGCACAGTGCAAAAACATCCCCTCTAATGGCATCTGAATGTGAGTATATCACCAGAGGGTCAAAGCTCAGGACGGCAGCTAAAATTATATAGAAAAAAAAATTTTTTTTTTGCTCTCCTGCCAAATTCAGACAGAAGAATCAGGTCTCAATCTCTCCCCTACTTCCATGGACATCTCTCCAGATTTACCAGGTGAGGTTTCCAGGGGAGACGTACCCAAAACCTGTCCTTCCCTGTGACCACCCCTTTGTGTAAGTCTTAAGACTCACAAGGGAAGTTATACAGCACAGCCTTGCTCTTAAACGAACTCTTTCCATTTTCTTTGCCTCTACTGTGTGAAGAAGAGATAGATTTTTATTTTTTTTAACTTGCTTTCTAGCTGACTATCAACTCAACTTTATGTCTGTTAACCACTCCATGGATTTTGCCATTTTTCTGGTATTGGACTGTAATGAAAACTCTGAAAATGGATTTTTGCCCATGGTCACACATGCACACCTCTGAAACCTCTGCCAGCCACCATCACCACCACCTTCTCCCCTGTACTATTGTTCTATTGTATCATGGAGCTCCACTGCAGTAACGGGCAAGACAGCAGCTCCCAACTTCGGCTGCACTACTGGCCAGCTTCAAACTAAGCAGCTTGGCTACTTTGAGCACGTGAATACACCTATAAGAAGTTCAGGTTCAGCTAAATGATCAAGCATTTTGAGCTGCTTTAGCACTCATGGTGACACCATCTTCGGCACCCAAAGTAGCTCAGATACATTCCTATGAGCTGAAAGCATGCCTTGGCTGCAGCAGGCGCATCCTCAAAGCCAATGTGATGTAGGTGAGCGCTGGAAATCTCCCACTAACGCTGGCTTACCAGGCTCAGGGTTCCTAATCTGCCTCAGCAATCAGAGCTTCCAAATATAGCAAGTTGATAGAGGAGGCCTCAGCATCATGGGGCACTACAGCTCTTTTGCATCTCACTGAAAAGCACAGTTTCACTCCGCTGGGATTTCTTCTCTTCCCTGACTGAGAAATTTCTTTACCCACCAGTTCTCTGAAATGAATTTCACAGCAAATCTGCTCCAGATGTTATCTGCTGCCAGCTATTTCTCTGTTTTTGCTTTCAACGTTTTTTTTTCCCCACTATCATCCATATATATAGTATCTTTAAATTTGGCCATGGGCCTGTTTAATTTTAACAAGTCTGACTGCTTTATTACTTTTCTGGGCTTGGCCTTAATGATCTAAACATGTCCCTCCCCCAGTTCAGCTGTTATTTCCTATTATATTTCCTACTTTATTACTTTATTGCTCAAAATTCCTGGGATTTAGCAAAACCAGTTTGAATTTCAGGCCTAAAGTGTACACTTGCATAGGAAAATGTCTCTCAGAAAGAACTGACAAACAACGTCCCATATGGGGTTAAAAAAAAAAAAAAAAAGAAAAGATAATTTTCTAAATGGAAAATTGACGCTCTTCCAAGAAGCTGCTCAGAATCAACGTGTAGTCCTCAGCATTAAATTTCAAATGAAAGGTTAACAGTAACCTGAAAAAGGCCTCCAAAAATAGACAAGAACATTTGTTTTACTCTGTGCTGTATTTTGCCTCATTATTCTTGGAAAATTAGTGAAATCACACGTAGACTTGTATGAAAAGCTATCAGAAGAAACACTCTGATGTACATATTCTCCCTCTGAAGGACATTGCATCCCAAAAAAATGCCCTTGTACATGCACGTGACATCAAAGGGATGGTGAACTGGTCACAGCTCTGCCAGAGGGAGAGAAAATAGCAGAATCGGTCCAGCATGCTCTGTTCATAAAGCATCAATACCAGATCAGTGGTATTGCCACCCTCACATGCTTCCCATGCAAAAGTCCTGCAGCCAGGGCACCCACGGCTCCTGCCCTGCAGGCACAGCTCCATGGCCCTGCTCTGGCCACCTGCCCCACTGGTGTATAGGGTTTATATGGCAGGGTTTGGGTAGCTGCTGGTGTACCATGGTTGAGCAGATCTCCGTGCTGCAGCCCATGGAGGAGCCCCCGGTGGAGCAGGCGGATGTGGCCTGGAGGAGGCTGCGGCCCATGGAGAGCCCCCACAGGAGCAGGCCCCGGGCTGGAGCTGCAGCCCATGGAGAGGAGCCCACACAGGAGCAGGGGGTCTGGGGGGAGCTGCAACCCATGGGGGACCCGTGCTGGAGCAGTTTGCTCCTGGGGGATGGACCCCGTGGTACGGAGCCATGTTGGAGCAGTTCTTCAAGAGCTGCTGCCTGTGGGCAGCCCCCGCAGGCTCAGTTCGGGAAGCATGGCATCCCGTGGGAGGGACCCCATGGGGAGCAGGGGCAGAGAGGGACCGTGAAGGAACAGCGGAGATGAAGCGTCGGGGACTGACCACAGCCCCCATTTTCCCCTGCACCACTTGGAGGGAGGAGGTGGAAGAAGGTGGTTGGGGGAAGGTGGTTTTGTTTGCTTTTAGTTTCTCACTGCTCTAGCCTGTTAGTCATAGGCAATAAATTACTTCAATCTCCCTACGGTGAGTTTGTTTTGCCTGTGACGGTAATTGTTGAGTGATCTCCCTGTCCTTATCTCAACCCTTGAGCCTTTTTCATCGTATATTCTCCCCCTTTCTCTCTGAGGAAAGGGAACAGTTGTGGTGGAGCTCAGCTGCACAGCTGGGTTAAACCACCACTGACCTGGTGCACATGGTGCTCCGTGTCTCCAGTGCAGGCCTCTCTGTGTGAGCTACTCACCTCACGGTCCTTTACAACAGCTGACAGACACAGGCATTGCTACCTCCTGTCTTCAAAAAGTAAAGGCCTATTTCAGGGTCTCTCTGAAACTCTGCAAGTATCATTTTCCTCTACTTTAACTGAAGAGCTTTCTCCCGAAGAAACCCCTGTAGAACTGAGCTTTCTCCGTGACAAGGAGAAACAGCCACATCAATACATTCCTGTTCTTCTGCACCAATTTTCTAATTCCCTCTTTTTAACTAGATGGGAGATGCCCTGAAGCTTTTCCCACTTAATCAAAACTGAAGGGCAGAGAGGGCACAAACCCTTACAACCGGCTCCTGATGCACTGAACATTTGATCCAGGTAGGAACAATGGATGAAGACCAGGAGCAATAAACATTTACCTTCTCTGTTATGAAATATAATAGCAAGCGTAGGTTTGAAATTTAATATCTTGCTCCACTCATGTTGTTTTCCAACCACAGACATCAACAAAAAAAAAAAAAAAAAAAAAAAAAGCAGCTTCTAGCATACCTGCCACAATATTACTAAACAGTAGTTGTCAGATCTGTCACTTATTCCTTCCCTGAACTTGCACTGCTTGTTCCACTGATACTTTTGCTTAACCAGATTAACTGCACACAATGCTATTAAAAGATATTGTTTGCCAAAAGGAGCACCTGTAATCTTTACAGACCCATGTGCTACCTATATTTATACATGTATGTACAATTGGGATTAGCCGTTTCTATAAAAAAAAAAAAAAGAAAAAAAAAAAAAAGCAACAACATCACACAAATAAAAGCCTCTTTAAGGAAAGAATGAATTCAGGAGGAGATAAGAAGGGAGTCTAACCCCATCGAGTGCTCTTGTTATCTCCCCAGACTAATCACAGCGGAGAGGAGACAACACTTTCACTTTCCTTGTACTCCAGGACATGATATCCCAAGGGATACAGAAACATGTCTCTCTCTCTGCCTGCTGAGTTGGAGCAGATACCGTGGCTGTGCTTCCCCACATCTGGCCTCCATAATGTTAACACATTCGGGGACCAAGCACTCAACACTTTGAGACTACTCCAGTATTTCAAGGGCTGCCCGTCAGTCACTTCTCCTAATCCAGGCTTTGAAAGAGGAGATACAACTTCCCATTTCTTATTAGTTTGGGGCATCCAGCACATCCTCCTCTTTTACTGCACTCTTTATTTCTATTTATATCCTCTGGCATCAAAGAGTATTCCTGTCCCCTCCCGTGCTTCTATCATCCTGAGGCCATCAGTGAGCAGCACACCATCCATCAGCAGGGCTCTGCCTCACCTCTCCTTCTGAGTCAATGCCTAGCTCTAAACTGCTCCTGAATGTATAAACATTCCACCTTAATCTCCTCTGACATTACTTATATTAGTGCTTTTTAGCTAAAATCTTGAGCTGGGCTTTTAATTATTACCAACTTTATTCCTAAATGCCCAAATTCCTGAAGTCATTTCTGTGTATTCTTGTCACACTTCTCTTTCTGGACTCCCAATTTATTTGTGGCTTTCTTGGCAGTGAGAAACCCAGCCCTAATTGCATTGCTTAGAACCCCACAAGGCAGCTGCAGATATTCAGACTTTCTGAAAATCAGCTTATTTGCATCTTGAGCCTAATTCAAACACCAGGTTTCAACCACCAGAAGCACAGGTTGAAACGCTGCCAAAGCCATCTGCAAAGTAACGATTAAGTGAAGAGGTTTACTGAATGAAAGCCAAAATTCAGCAAAAATATATCATCAATATTTGTGAGGAATCAGAATAAATGACATTTTAGGTGAGTTTGTGTGTAACTTGTTTAAACATAATTTCCAGGATTCTCATACAAAATCATTATAACAAATGGCCAATGATCAGAGTGAGCTGCAGTGGGCAGACCTTTGAAGAATGGTAGGGTTCAGGGAGCTGTGAGCAGCTCCATCAGCAGAAGGAAGACAAAGACAACCCTTGTCAATGCTTAGAAACAAACAGCTGATATAAAAGTGTTTGGATGAATATTGTGTCCCAGCTGAAATGAGAAAGGTGCTGAGCTCTCACATGAACTAGGTCAAAGGACTTGCCTTGCCCTTGGCCAGCTGCGCCATGGGATGATGCATGCCACCAGAGAGAGGAGGTGCTTCCAGTGCATCTCAGATGTCTGGCATCTAGCAGGGCACACACTGTACTTGTTTCTCCCTCCAGAGCTGGAGGAGCTAGCTAGCCTAGCTTAGACGTGGATATTTCATCCAAGCATCTGAGGTTAGGTCAGACAAGTCTTTCCCTCTGTACCTCTGTGCTCAGCTGTGACATGCTGGGCTGTCATTTCAGTTCTCAATGAAGCGGTGCAGCCTCTGACCAGCCCCTTATTCTACCCCATAACAGAGCCTCCTAGAAATGCTTTCCACAGAAGTAATGCGATATTACTTTTGCAGAGCTTCAAAGCAAGAGATAGCAAGGCTAGAAGTGTATTTCCAAAGCCATTTAGTCCATCTCCTTGTCCCCATACACAAGCCATTCCTGACATAAGCTTGCCTAACTTCACAGAGAACCTCCAGTGATGGATGTTAATTAACTTCCCAGAGTAAAGCTCACAGCTACCGCATAGATAAAATGCTGCTAATGCACCTGGGCCATTTATCAGGCAGCTAATGAAACAGTTATCATCATCAAGGACATTGAGCACAAGAGCTAGAAGCAAGATATAGGGGCAAAGGGCTTATTTACTGAAATATATATATATTTATTACTTTTTACAGCCCAAGAGGCAGCCAGTACCATGGGCTGTTATTAATGGATTATTTACTGAATTTATTGATGTCTTATTTACTTAAATATATTTATTTATTTATTTATTACTTTTTACAGCCCAAAAGGCAGGCAGTACCATTTCAACACTTAAACACACTCAGAGAGTATGGCTGACACCAAAGGCTGACCATGCCCCTCCAAGAAACTTCATTTACTACCCCATGCAGATGGTTTGTTAAGGACAGTGCATTCCCATATAACACAGCGTCACCAGTACAGAACTTCATGGATGCATTTGAGCAGCATTTCCTCATGGCCTTCAGCCACCTTCACTCTCACAGAAACCAGTGGAGGTTTCACCAGTCTCAGCATGCAACAGGCAGGGTCAGACACCATCATCTTTCAGCAGAGATGTTGTGCTCTTCACTCTGACATTTCTTCAGCTTTTGCCAAATCCCTTTCAGCAGCAGTCCAGTAACGAGTAGGAGTTTTATTATCATTATCTCATTTATCCTTTCAGTGGCCATTTGCAGGCTGAAAAGGTCAGGCCAGCCAGCAGTCCTTTGATTGAAAAATTTATTTTCCTTTTAAACACAACTTCACAAGGAAGCTGTGTGCAGCACCAGCCCAGCCATCTTTGAAAACGTCTGGGATTATTTGTTTTTGCAACCCAGAGAGACAAGTAATTCGTAGTAAAACAGTGACTCTTTCATCCAGGACCTCATCTGTTGCCCAGTTAAGTCAATAAAAGATATCTATTGACTTCAAAGGACAACGGGATGAGCCACAGTCGATCAGCTCAAGTACTCCTCACCCTAAGTATCAAAGAGCAGGTGATGGGCATTGCCATCTTTGCAAGTAAAACTCAAGAAAAAGCACACCTCTTGCTTTTTAATAATAGGATAATTTTAAGATTATCCCATTGCATTTCACAGGAGGTGATACCAAATGCGGAATTCTACAAGTCAGTGCAAAATGGCCCTGGAAGAGGTTATTTTTGGCCAGAAAAGCTCTGTGGAGGCTTCTCCAGTGAGAGTTTAATAACAGTAATGGGAACAGAGCAGTTTGCCTCCCCCAGTCCAGGTTTCTCCTCCTCCCTTGTGCCATGTGCTTAGAAGAACCTGATCCATCAGAAAGTCATTCTTTTTCACCAGTTCTCACTCAGAACAACTCCCTCAACCCATTCATCACACAGTTGCATGAGTGTTACTGCAAGCACAGAGCAGAAAGTGGCAATGGGTGGCCAAGGTGGAAAGATGAAAAGAGAAAGAGCGGCAGAGGAAATATCTCCCAGACACACAACTGTGAGTCATCTGTGACTCCTTTATTCCTCCCGACGTGAAGCCTCATTTCCTCACACCTCGTGTGTGGGAGGTGGCTGCCCTGCCACCTGGTCCTGCACAAGACTGCAGATCTTATTCAAGATCTTATTCAAGAAGCAAAACACCCTGGTCCCAGCCACAGGGAAAGAAATTGCAAAAGCCACAGAGCAGTTTAATGAATATGGAAATTAAAACAGTCTCTAAGTATACACATCCCCACAGCCACTCAACAGAATTTCCAAATGCATACTCTGGATCATAGCAACAAAACCTTACAAATCTTCACCAGAAAGAGACTTGTTAATGCCAATCAGGCCATAAAAATAACGTGTTAAAGAATGAACTCATATTTCAACTGCATCTTTGGTGAAAGACTCACTCCTGTTTTTATCCCTCCTTCTTTACATAGAGTAACTCCCAGGAAAACCTTCATCAAGAAACTCAAACATGATATATGAGTTTGTAAGGCATCGTAAAGCTTAAAATGCTTGTTTCCTAATGGAGAAAGTAAAAGTTAAGCCCTTCCACCCTGTTCCAATTCCTGCCTATATCTTGGATCATTCAGTAGTGCAGGAGTGAGGGCTGTAGATACATCTCAGATAAAGCAGATGAGATGAAAGTAGTAAATGACACCTTCAATGAATGGTAGGAAAACTAAGCCTTGGCAAGCAGGAGGATTAAGGCCCTTTTACAATGCATAGGTAGGCTAATTTAGACCAGAGGCATTGCTCCTCCTCCTTGATCAACTGCTGGCTTGCTGTGGGGTCTCAGAGAAGTTCCCTTACCCGCCTGCCCCACAAGTACAATCTCACTTTGCACATCTGGAGATGGCACACTTCTCTGCAGATATTCTGGGGAGTCAGACCATATTTTTGAGTGCCTTACCTAAAGTCAAATTATGAATTAAGTCAGGAGTGGCATCCAGGAGCTGAGTCGTTAAACAGATAATACTCCTTATTCTACCAGGTAATAGCAAAAATGCAACACTTCTAAATTAACTAATAAAATGCCGCAGTATTTCATCTACTGTCTGCATAGCTTCAGTAGAACAAAAGGCTTGGAGCATTTATTTTCTTTACATTTTAGGCTCTATAATATGCCAGTTTCAGGAGCCTTGAATAGGACACCTCTGTCAAATTAGAGCTTGTGAAAGCAGCAGGTTAATATCCTGTCCCTGTTACTCTGACAGGTGATGCCATGTATGAGAGCTGCCAAACACCCACCAAAAAGAGGACATAAATTGTCAAACAGAATAGCACAGAAAGAAGCAGAAGCATCCCCCTCTGTTTCTCCACCAACACATCTCTGTCATCGTCCAACACAAGAAGCCACCTCTGTAGGCTGAAGGGATATTCCCTGCAGCTGGTCACTTTTGGGCTCCACTGCCCAGGACTATGAAAAACGGTGCTGGTTTACCCATGAAATACTCTGATTTTACAATGGGATGCCAGTCAAGTAAGAGTAGATCAAGGATTAGGGAAAACATTTGAGCCCTGCTCTCAGGTGGGACCTGCAGACGCAGGACAGGATCAAGGAGTTCCAACTTCTCATAGGAAATCTTTGTGTAGCATCCATCCCTATGTGTTTATGAGGAAAGGCTGAGAGACCTGGGTCTGTTCAGCATTGAGAAGATAAGACTGAGAGGGGATCTTACCAATGTGTACAAATATCTCAAGTGTGGGAGACAGAGGGATTTGGCCAACCTCTTTTCAGTGCTCTGTGGGGACAGGACAAGGGGCAATGGCCACAAAATGGAGCCCAGGCAGTTCGGCACCAACACACGAAAGAACTTCTTCACGGTGAGGGTGACGGAGCACTGGGACAGGCTGCCCAGGGAGGTTGTGGGGTCTCCTTCTCTGGAGATATTCAAGGCCCGTCTGGACGCCGTAGGGAACCTGCTTTGGCAGGGGGGTTGGACCCAATGGTCTCTGGAGGTCCCTTCCAACCCCTACAGTTCTGTGATTCTGTGTCCTACAACATCACCAAACTTTTCAGCTGGAAGCTAACCGCCTCAAGGGTGACACAACTTTTTCGGGTCATGAATAAATTTAAACGATGGCGTGAAACTGCCTGGCATGTTTCCAGCAGCAAGGGTAGAGGAGGAAAGAGAAACGCGTTCGATACTCAGAGCTTCCGCTGGGAGGAAAATCTGCTAGACATGATCAATTAATTCGTTGTAATAAAGAGCGCTGTAACCTGCTATCGATCATTTTCGTCCTAAGCTTTGCATCAGATGGATTTCTAATATATGCATGTGCCTGGAAGGAATACTACTCCGTGAGTCTTTTAATTGGCTTTTTTAACTGTAAACCATCAGATTATTTTGTTAACAAGCTGGGGACATGTTAATGATCAGATGGCATCAAATTTAGTGCTGTTGTTTAGGTAGGACCTCCAAGGTGCACTAAATGCAAACAGATAAATAAACAGCCACCTTTAACTAGTGTGTGGGCACGCACACACAGTGATGTGCATTTTCATGCACACACAAACTCACACGAGGGTGATTCTGCCACCATCCAACTCACAGGCTCCAGATCTCCCGTGCTGACAAAGCTGGGCAGATCTCCTCTGTCTCCAGCAGAGCTACACTGATTTACACCAGCAGAGACTCAAGATTCTTGTTTATCTCTTCATGGGAAGACAAAAGGTCATTAAAGATACCGCAGAGGTCTCAGGTGAAGCACACTGCTGCTCCATAGGACTCCCCAAACACACAGCTACAACTGCAGCTTTTTGTCTCTGCTTTCAAACCCTTCCAGCAACGCCAGCTAATTAGGTGCTGCAGAATTAACTTTCATCTTCCACCTGTGTGCTGATAACTAATTGCATTCAGAAAGCAATTCCAAGCACGCCAGTAAATCCCACCATGGACTAGCATAAGGAGACCCTTTAGCAGACAGATGGGATGGGATTGTCCCCACGAGGACACGGTCAGCAAGGATGGAAGAGCATGGACCTGACATCTTTCCCTGTCTTGGAATTAAAAATAAATAAAGAAAGAAAGCTACTTTAAAGCAGAAATTGCTTCTTCCACGATGCAACAGCTTGATCCAGTTGGGGCCATGGGCACACATACTATGGGGTCCCAGTGTGGTTCCTTGAGGTCTGTGGCATAGGCATGTCAAGGCAATGCCCACAGTGCTCTGGAGAAGGGCTGTAGTGAAATTCTGCCTTCTTGGCTTGTTCACATGCACTGAAACCCCACAGCAAAGTCCATGGATGGATTCCCTCCCAGGCTGTGACAAACCCATTTCCCTTATTCCCTCCTTCCCCAGATGCTTCTGGGCTGTGTTACATATCACTGAAGCACTGGGGCCTGGGAGGAATATTAACATTAAATATAAATATAGGCACTACAACCAAAGCCATCTGTTCTTTTCTCTTGATTACAAATCTTTTCTCCTCATCCTGCACTACACCACTCGCACTTCCCTCCTGCAGCCTCTGCTAGAGCTGTCTCTGCAGCATCCCGACAAATACAAACATCTTTCATAAATGGGAACACAAGCCTGATGACTCCAATTACCTCTGCCCAGGGGTTGGGATCAGCCTGATGAGGGATTACCAACAGCAAGGAAATAGGTTTTTGTGCCCGTAAGGTCTGCAGGGTTGGATGTGGAGCACCCTGACGGATGTGGAGGGGGAAACGCATCGCCCCGCAATGCAACCACCCGCTCACAGTGCTCAGTGCTCCGGTCTGTGCTTAACCTCAGCCTTTTGGTGAGATAAAAGGCATGCTTCAGGCGTGTGCTGCTCTGAATTTGGGTGGTTGCCAGCAGAAGGACGCCTTAACCTGGCCCGAGAAAAGTGCAGGACATTGTGGATCTGAAAGGGATGTAAGTGCCCGAGAACCACAGGACAAGAATGTAACTTGGACAGAGCAGAAAGGGATTAGACCTGCATGGCAAACTGGGAGCCAAGGAAGCAAGGAGCAACCAAAGGCTCTTCCCCTTCCTTTAAAGACAGTGACCTAAAACTCCAGCTCAAACAGCTGCAGTAATACTTCCCTGCATAATCATTTTTCCCCCTTTCATTATTTCTCTTTCGTATTCCCACACAAAACTCGCAGGGGAGAAGGTCACAAAAGATTTGGACAGTTTTCAGCAAGCAGAACAGGACGAGCGATTTCACAAGTACTTCCCTGGGCTGCTGACAACTTTTTTCCCTCTCCACCTTCGAGACACTGATGGTTTTCCAGCCTTGTGTTCTTGCCAAGGAGACCCAGGTCACCCCCCTGCAGGTGCCAGCCCTCCTACCTTGTCCCTTGCTGCCACCCCCTATGCAGGGGGGCCGAGCTGCTGGGACCTGCCCCAGGCAGGAACAATAGCGCAGGAAAACTGCTCAGTTCCTCTCCACGTAGCACGGAGGAAGAGAGCCGAAATGCAGCCCTCAGAAAACAAAAGTTCAATCAGTCAAGGTTTTAAATAGAAACAAGCCTGCGCCGACTGCTGCAATGGAGTGCAGGAGAAGCTGCACGGGTCTGACTGCATGCAGAGCTAAAGCAGGCACATTTTTATTCCTGGGGCTGCAGAATTTGCATCCAATTCCTTTTAAATTTATCATGTGTTTTCCCTGAATAAGGAAGTAAATATGCATTATTATTCTAAATCATTAAACTCCTTGCTTTATAAGGATTTACAGGGTTGAACGTTCAGTCTCGCAGCACTGTTCCAGGCCACCAGTGATGGATGCTCAGACACAACCGCTTCACATTGTCCCATGGGACAGCCAGGGAAGGAGCTGCAGGGCCAGCACCTCAATGCTAAAATATACAGAAATCAACCCAAAAAGTACCAGAGGCATAATTCAAAGCAAGGCTAAAATCACAAGGAAAGAGCAAACCTACCCCTCTCTCCATAACCGGAGCATCACCTCAGGGCACAATGAAAGACTGAAATATATGCTTGAGTCAGTCTCCATCAAGCAAAGGTTTTGTGAGCGTGCTTGAAGTTAAGCAGGTGAGCTCCTGACCAACACACTGCACACAGGTTCATGTTCCCCCAACCTGCTGCAAATCCCTGTCCTAAGTAGTGTCCAGCTGCAGGGGCTCCTCTTCCCACCCTAACTTGAAAAAGTGACATTCTGAAGTGGTGGCCATGCCATGCCCAAATATTCACTCATTTGAATGAGTGAGAACAGTTTTGACATCAATACCTGCTCTTTATCGCTCTTCTCAGCTTCTAGATCTGAGATGCTAAATGAAAAATTATGAAAAATCTTATAATTAAATAGTTAGTGTGCATCTGCTTATGATACAGAATGTGAAGGCACATTTTGGGATATCTGCTGTGTTTATCCTCATAGCACCTTCCTGGGGAAGAGGAGTGTTGTTATCCCCAGTTTTACACCACACAGGGGCCCAGGACTTTTAGGCCCAGATTCACAAAAGTTATTTAAAAGCCTTGCTCCTTAGCCACCACTTGTCACTACAGCTGGGCTCCCGACCAGCTCTGAGGGCTGCCCCAAGTGCTGGGATAAGGTGGCACATGGGAAAATTGAATGCAGGTCTCCTGAAGGTCTAAAGACTGGACTAATCTCCTCCTTAAGACCAACCTAAATCTTTAGTGTGGAAGAGAGGGGCTTCCACAGCAGAAGGAAACCTCATGGAGCAGCCCCTGCTACAGCAATCCCAAGCAGCTCCTTTGCAAAGCTCCATGAAGGATCAAGCCACGAGCACTTGGCCCCATTTCTGCAGCTCTGCAAAGCTTTCCTGATCATCCATCCGTCATCTCACCAAGGGAAGTTCATTGCAAGGGGCATGTGCTTCTCCAACCAATTCAGCAGATAGCACATGGGTTTCCACACCATCTTCTCACCACCCATCAGAGGGTGCTTTGCAAGCATTGGAGTATTAAGCAAGATTCAATGGTCAAGGACAGGTAGGAATGAAGCAGTGTTATACGGGCATCACATGTTTGTAAGTTGGCAACCAAATACATTCTTAACTGGCTCTGAAAATCAGAATAAACACAGGTATAATACGCTCATTTCCATTTTTTTCCACAAACTACCAGTTTCAAGAGTATCAGATCCACCCTGATGTGGGAGTCTGAAAGTCTGTAGTTTTCATTTAAAGGAGTCTAAATGGCTCCTTTCACAGTCCAGGTTGAAAGGTAGGGCCTCCTGAGAACAGCATGTCACCTCAGACAGGTCTCTGCATCTGAGGTTCCTTAGGGTGAAACCACTCTGGATGCCAAAGTCATTCACTATGAAGACTAGAAGGAAGGAGGGAGTGAGAAAAGAGGTTGTGGTTTTTGTTTTGTTGGGTTGTTTTAGTTGAAAAGCAAAGAATGGTATTTCAGATATATCATTTCAACAGGACATGGCTTATTTTCCAGCTAAAAGCATGCTTGTTGAAATGGATTAGGAAATATTTCTTTTAATGTGAGCTGCCGAATGCAGAGATAACCCCAACTGAGGGCTTTCAGGGATATTCCACGGATGGAGCAGCCCGAACCCTGCCAGGTCACACAGAGCCACCTTCCACATGCCTTTCTTTGTGCAATGTGGTTGTTTTTTTGTGTAACTTTGTCCTACCTAAGCACAACTTGTCAAACACTAAACACCTGCCTGCCCAGTGCTTGGTGTGCCCTGCCATAACTCAATGCTCATAATGACTCACCAAAATTAGTCTGATCATGTCTACTGCAGCAAATCAATACACAAGTACATGCCATTAGGCAAGGAGATAAATAATTATAAATCCACCACCACTGGCCAAGTATTTTTATGGAGTCAAAGAACCACAGAATCATTTAGGGTGGAACTGACCTTCAAGATCATTGAATCCAACCATCAGCTTCACCTACCGAGTCCCATCACTAAACTGTGTCCCTAAGCACCACGTCCACACGTCTATTAAATACCTCCAGGGATGGGGACTCCACCACTTCCCTGAGCAGCCCATTCCAGTGCTTGACCACCCTCTCCGTGAAGAAATTCTTCCTAATATCCAACCTAAACCTCCCCTGCTGCAACTTGAGACTCTTTTTGAGCTGTGAATTTTTGTTGTGGTGGTGGTTTTTTTTTGTTTTGTTTTGTTTGTACAAATACATAAGTATGGGGCAAAAGAGCAAAAGTCCTATGCCAGCATGTTACTTCAAAGGGAGAGAGGTTGCTTCTCTTTTCAAAGCAGTATTTCCCCTCTCCTCCATTGTTGTTTTGCACGAGAGACGCTCAAGCAAAGCAAAGTGCTACAGCCAAGTTTCATATCCCAGGAAAACTGTTGTTTCTGATGGAAAACACTAGCTAGCAGTGAACTACAGCTGCTCTGTCAGGAGCCATTACGATGACGGATTACAAGCACAGGCCATCTGCCTGAGATTGGGGCTTTGCTTTTTTTTTTTTTTTTTCCCCTTTCACTGTGTGATGCTGCAGCAAATTACAATGAAATTAAAGGCAGGAACAGCCTATCCCTTTGAGGCTGAGCTGCCCTGGGAGCACAGCCATCCCCACCCACAGGACAGGCAGCTGGAAATAAAAAAGCGACTTGACCTGCTGCTCTACGGACAATGATTCAGCGCAACACAACCCGTGCTCGACACGTTCTCAATAAAAACACGTAAACGCTGCCAAACAGAAAGGCAGGCTAAATCAATAGCCATGATCTGCACCAAATTAATTCCAAATCCCTTTCGCTGTTCACATACATTACAGTGATTCACAGAGACAGCCTCGAAGAAAGAAGCATCTCTGCGTTATTACACAGCAAAACGTTAGGTGCTGGGAGTCATTGCAGGCAGAAAGATGATGGCATCACCCATTAATTGGCCCTCGTGGATAATAATGCACATGAAGATTGGCGTTGCACTCACATGATGTGCGTGTTTTTAAGGAATAAAAAACAATGTGATTGATGCTACCAGGTGAAAATTAAATTTTGGTTTTGTTATTTTTCTTTAACTCCTGCAGGTATATGCCACCCAAATCATATACTAATTGATGTTAGGTGATGGCAGATAGAAGCAAAAAGCAGGCTTTTGGAGTGCTTCCTCACCCATGGGAAACTCAGCACAATGTTCTACTTTTGAGTCGGTGTGGAGAAACCCACAGCCCACAAGGCATAGCCGAGAGCCCAGCTGAATCAGAGAATCACCTAGGCTGGAAAAGACCTTGATCATCAACCTGACCTACCGAGTCCCATCACTAAACCATGGTCCTAAGCATCCCATCCACATGTTTATTAAATACCTCCAGGGATGGAGACTCCACCACTTCCCTGGGCAGCCTGTTCCAATGCTTGACCACCTTCTCCATGAAGAAATTCTTCCTAATATCCAACCTAAACCTCCCCTGGTGCAACCTGAGACCATTTCCTCACATCCTATCACTTGAGAAGAAAGACCAATACCCTCCTCGCTGCAACCTCCTTTCAGGTAGCTGTAGATATTTAGGATATGCCCACTCACAGATGCTTCACCTGCGTGGGTCCTGTAGTAGGGCTCCCAAAGGGCAAAACCATCTGAAGACAGCCCACGTGGTGCAGAAGGTGAATTCGCAGCTGTTTGGCAACCAAGAAGAAAGCAATGCACCTGGGAAAAGCAGACAAAACTCATACATTGGGAGTTGTGTATTGGTGTATGGGTAGGATGGTGTGAAGGCTTGGAGGGGAAGGTGAATGGGGAGGCTCTATGTAGAGCTGTGTTTGGGATCACAAAGAGGACTGCAGGGCTGTACATGCTCTCTAGGGAAAGCTGGCACATCTGCTCCCCAACTGGGATGCTTGCCTTGTAATTGCTTGTGTCTGGAGCTCGTGGTTTTAATACAGCCCTAACTGGGTGGCTCAGGGAGGAAAATGTCTGCTCTAATTGGAAAATCTGAAAAGTACAAAGGTTCTCTTGTACTTACATGCAAGCCAAATTTGTCCTTTTACCTAACAGAATCCCACATATAATTCTTAGTGTTACAAATGGTCTCATTATTCAATATTGCAGTTCACAGAACCATAATCCTTTCATCCCGAGGAAAAAAAAAAAAAAAAAAAAAAAAAAAGTGCTCTTTATAAGTGTGTTCAGTCACATTTAACTAGCCTCCCCCTGAAGTCCCAATGAGCCCGAGTGAAAATGAATGTGAGCCCAAACAGCTAAAAAAAAATAATTTTTATGAGAAGAAATTTGGGCGGTGAAGAGGGAGAGCTACAGATTTATTGGCATATCAAACCCCACTAAATGCCAGAGGATTCACAATAGTTCTTAGCCCCTGCTGCTCAGGTTGGGTGGGAGGTGCAGAAGAATGGGACAGGTGGGTCGGTGCTCCCTGTTTTAAAAAAAAATATATCAATTTTCCAGCAATTAATTTCATTTCCCAAAGTGAAGACTAAATGAAGGCTGTTATGATACATAAGGAAAAGACCAAAGACAGTGGATTTGGAGGCCTCAGCAGCTCTGGGGGCCTCGTATCTGGGTGAATAATGTACCTTCCTCTGCAGAAGGCCGCGAGTTTCTAAAGAAAACTCTCCTGGATTTAGACCACGCTTTCCTGAATAGCCAGACATGTGAGAGAGAAAGACTTGTCTTAGGAAGGATTAACTCCTCAGGCCAAACAAGCTTTACCACATGACTAAGGATTCTCTGAAGATTTATGCAGCCAGGAAAGGAAAAAGAAGAATAAAATAAATAAATAAATAAAAGAGGCTTTTGCAGGCCAGTAGGCACCGCGGCTGAATTAGGTCTGCCTAATGCTCGGCTAAAATCTGTAGCCTCAGCCTCAGGCACTCGTTTTCTGTTAAATAGATTATATTCAGCACAAACACGGCACATTTGTAAGCTTAATGCTAAGAGGCTACAGATGAAAAGGCAGAAAATAGACTGTTCTGGGAAGAGGAGCCAGGGGAAAGCTATAGGAAAAACAACTGGTTGTAAAGTCAAGAGGGGAAGCACTTTGTGTGTACCAGGGCCAGTGACCACCCCTCAGGGAACATCTCCTTACTCAGCAAATACACCCAGGTTACACAGACCCACTCCTGTTCTCCTACAAGGTGGGGGACACGGTGACAGGCTGGAGAGGTGCACCACTGCCGAGATGCTCCAGAGCAGGGCATGGTTCTTATCCAGGAGGACCTCATCTGGAGCTAGACCCTGGCAGAAGCTCTGGCTCAGGAAGGTGTTCATGGACAGGAACCAACAGGGAGTTTCTGGGTGATAAATGCTGCTTGGAAAAAAAGAAAAATTGCTGCTTGCATTGGTTCGCTGAGATACTTTGTGGAAAATGACCACATTTTGGTACACTTCTCCAATTGAACCATTTTAGAAAATCAACATTGTCCCCATGTCCTCCTTAGTCATTTAATATATAGATTATTCAGTTTTTCACTCATATTTGTAGAGAATATTTTAAAATCTGAGTAGATAAACTTTTAACATCTAATATTTTCCAAATTTTTCACTTTTTAGTTCAAAAATGAAACTCTGCATCTGTAATGAACTAAACTGTGCTTCTTCTGAGCTTTTAATGCTTTTGCTGAGCAGGGCAACAGCTGTCTCTAGAGAAGTTCAGCTCTTAACATCCAAATCCACTAAGTCAGTAACTATACTTCAACCAATGCATTCAGGGTGAAACCTTATAATACACCAAACTCTCTGGATTTCCATGGTGTAAAAGAGAGCTGCACTCCTTAAAAGATGGAGGTCCAAAAAGCCACCTGGGATTCAATCCGACGTCCTTCCTGCCAGTGGGAATTTGGCACTTCTATAAATTAGCATGAAAAAAAAAAGCAATATTTCATAATCTCTCAAAAAGTGGTCTGCAAAACCTGTGTTATCTGTACCTTAAGCGGCCGCAAGAGTCCTCTGCTTTGCTGGAGAAGCAGCTCATGCTTTGCTATTTTCTGTCTGACTGCATTTGCCACATTGGTGTTTCTAGAGTCGTAAAGAAGCCAAAGTGAGCAGAGCAAAGCTGACAGCACTATCCCTGTTCTGTGAGCATGTACATCCAGTGTGGATGCTGCCTGAGAGCAATTAAGTGGGAGAAGGAACATTTTTTTCTTAAAAGGAGAGCTCTCTACACAACAGTAAATATTTTAAAAGTAGATGTGAGGACAAACCACCCAGCCCAGATTTCAGCTTTTGGGCTTTTGAGAGAGCTGGAGTCAGAGAAAAACAGAGCAACCTGCATGGAGAATTGACAGTCAGCCTGCTGACAGGGAAATGGGTAATTAAAGCTGCCTGTATCCATCAGTTTGGTGCTCTGTATCCCAGCAACCCAGAGCAGAGATGAAGGTTACAGCATCACAGCGTTGGAGGGGTTCGGACATGCTGTGCCCATTTTCTATGTGCCAGGGGAGGTTTAGGTTGGATATTAGGAAGAATTTCTTCATGGAGAGGGTGGTCAAGCATTGGAACAGGCTGCCCAGGGAAGGTGGTGGAGTCCCCATCCCTGGAGGTATTTAAGAGACGTGTGGACGTGGTGCTTAGTGACATGGCTTAGTGATGGCACTCAGTAGGTCAGGCTGGTGGTTGGACTTGATGTTCTCGAAGGTCAGCTCCAACCTAAATGATGCTATGATTCACTCCCACAGCAGTGTCATTCCTCACAAGTCCCCTGGTTGGCATATATAGCCATTAATGTCAACAGCAGTTTATTTGACCATACGGGGACCAAGATGTAGCCACAAGGATCATCAGCTGTAAAATGATGATAGGTTGGCAAAGGTTGTCCAAGCATTTATAGCAACCCCTAACACCAACAGCATCAGGGAGTTGGCATCAGGTGCAAAAAGGAAAGGGACAGATCTGCTGCAACTCCGTGAGGCTGATAATATCCTGCTCCTCCCAAGTGTTTGTGGTACCTCTGGTCATCGTGTTTAAACCCACAGAGAGGGGTCTAGCAGGTACTAATGGTAGCAAGCAGCATATTCAACATCATATGCGCTGTTACTGCCAGCGTGCAGGACTAACCTTCCCTTGTGCTCTGGTCATGCTGAGCAATGTCTCTGCCACCACATCTTGCTGCACAGCTATGCCTACCATGGGGTCTTCCATGGCCCCCTTGGATCAGGGACATGGCTAGTGTATCGTAACAAAGTGGAGAAAGGGCACTGCTAAGACTGTAAGCCAAGAAATCAGAAGTCATGCCATGTCACAGCCTCCCTTCCTTCCCAAAACATACAGCAACCTTCCTCCCAGGGAAACACAAAGATTTTGTGTTTGTGGCACTAGTAAGAGAAAAGGCACCAGTGGGACCCATACCTCCCCACCTCACCCTCGTGAGAAGAAAATCTTCTGGGGCAGGAACCACCTCCAAGGGGCATCACACAAAAAAGGCAAGAGGCGTGAAGATGTGGAGAAGCAGCTCCGTCCTCAGTCAGAGCTCCTAAAACACCCTGGTGAAAAGGTTTAATAGCGACATAATCTTCAATGATTTCACAGCATCTTTATGCTATGCAAATTACAGAAAATGTCAGGTCTGTCATCCAACCTAATTCCTATGTCTAGCTGGGAATACATAGCATGAGCAGAGCCATAAGGAAAGGCTGAAGAAGAGGTTTATTACAGCTTCGAACTGCTCATACATCCCCATAATTTTAATGTATTTTACTCCTAGAGCATCTCATGGCACTGCTGCAAAGCCGGCTATAAAAAGAGCAGCACTGTGTTTCCACTGTGCAGAAGCTATGACACAGCTACAGAAACAAGAGCACAGGCTGTACGTGAGAGATAGAGGGCAGGGAGGACATGGAGCAGTCCCAGCAACCCCTGAAATCAGTGGAAAAACTCTCTTCAAAACACTTTGAATCTACCCTCCTTCTGTATAAGTTGAGGGTTATTTGCATTCCAGATTTTTATTTTTTTTTTTTTTTTAACAATTAAAACCTAAAAATGGTTGCTTCAGAGCTTGGAATCATCCTCAAGTTCAACTGAGGAGAGCTTTCTCCTATCAGCTTCAATGCTTTCCAGGATTGCCACACTGCAGCTTGTAAATATCTATGAATTTCCAGGCTCTTGGTCCAACTTGGCTTCACTTGTGGTTTCTTATCAGTTTCCTGTTAGTAGTAACAGTTTCCTTCCTTCGATTTCCCTAACGTGATTTTTTTAATTCCCAAATATGATTCCATGCACAAATGATAATTCTGCTAATTTAGTTTGACTTTATTTAAGCTGTGTAAAATTTGGAGAGAGAGAAAATTATAAATCCAATATAATTACCAACTTGCTGCATGTCAGACTTGAGATCTTATTTAGACTGGTCAAAGCATTCTCCAAAACAAGGATCAATTGTTTACTGAGATCAGGGGTATCTATAGATAGCACACTTGCACATTAAAATCTACAAACCTCTAAGAAAGCAAGAAGAGCTTCCAATACATTGCATAGCTTGTGTACAAATGCAAAGGTTTCATTACAAAGCTAGAACCAACTTTTCCTTTAAATCTTTAGAATTACCACCACGTTATCCTTGCAGCAGAACAGAATTCGGTTGCCAGTATTTTTCTTTCTCTATCTTTGTTGCCTGTTTTCTTGTTCTTTAAACAAATGGCTTGCTCTATTTTGATAGCTCCTATCTGCAGAAACAGTCTGTGAAATGACCCCTGGTGCATTTACATCAAACCTCACAAAGCGAAATCTCTGCTCCAAAGAACAAGCGGTGAGAAACGTTCAGTGCAAACCACAAGGATTTCTACAATTCTCTTGATTAAAAGAAATTTCTTTGGTCCAAAGTCACCCTGTTACATTTTTACTGTATCTACAACTTATTATGGTGTTTTTTTTCCCCAGAACATGCATTCTTCAAAGAAAACTACTGTCAGTCAAACTCCATAGCAAAATGCAATTTAATTTACACTGTGGAAGTCAATGGAGTTTCTTTACAATTTGATCCCATGGCACTGTTTAAAGAAAAGAGGGGGGAAAATCCAGGCATAGGCTTATGAGCAGCCGAAACCTTCCACAGCTTCCCTCAGGACTGATTCTCAAGGTTAATTGGTCTGTTATGTACAGAGGACTCGCAGAGGAGCTGGCTTTTTATCTCTGCAAAGTTCAGTTCATAAAATCATCTCTCAACCCAGCTATGCTATAGTAGGGGAGAAGGCAGAAACCGGTAGACAAAGGAGCTAACAGAAGGATTATAAGGAGAAGGAAGAAATAAGAACAAAGATTCAGGCCAAAGGCAAGGTCCTCACTGCTGAGGAGGAGGGAAGAAGTAGCTTTAACTGTAGGAAATACATTATAAAGGAGAAATATATTATATTATGTTCCACATTCGCAGAGTAAACTAGACACAGCTAACATTGCAGCATGGTTATGCAAAGCCAAAAGGACAGCTGACATTTCTGGTTGGCCTCATCGCACACTGCTGAATTTTACATTGATCTGTTTTTCCTCCAACAGGATTTTTTTATTATTATTTCTTTAAGCTTTTCTCGCTGTTTCTAGGCTGTGGACAAAGGCCGCAGGAAGAACAAATCTGCCTACGAGACACAGCACCCTCACAGGAGCTCGAATTTGTTCCCCTGATGAATGTAATGATCCAGACACCTAAGCACCTCCTTTAATTGGCTCTTCATCTTCGCTGTTGTGAGAGGCAGACTCATTAAAGCCTTCATGGCTTCAGCCCCTGGCAAGAGCTGTATGTCAGGAGGGGACAAAGCTTTCAGCTTTGGGGCTGCCTTAGCTGCATAGGCTGCCACCAGAGCTGGACCAAAGTGGGCACATCATCCCTGAACCCCATGGGACCTACAGGTGCTCTGATAAAGTGACATGAAACAGACTTTAAAGCAGCATCAAGTTTGTTACAATATTTACACCTGCATTGGCAAAGGTCTTCAAAAGAGAGCAGTTCTACCAGCACTGCCACTGATGACACGTGGGTTGGATTTAGAAAGTCAAGATCAGTTACAACTTATTTAAGTTCACCTTGAATTTAAATTTAATTATTGAATTGAGTATGAATTAAATTTGAATTTGAATTGATTTTTTCCCTAAGTCATTTATTTACACCCTTCATCGCTGGTATCTTTTACTATTTCTTTGGCAAAAGCCACCAGGAGAAAGCCCAGAACTTTCTGTCCCCAGACTGATCTCTTTCACTGTGCTACATGACAGATTTAGCCTACTGTGCTGCCAGTTTGTATTCTTGGATCTCTTTGAATGTTCCTTATTTCCAGGTTTCTGCTTTCCACCGAAATGGTCTTTTGGATTATTTTTGCTACAGATACTTGAATTATTAATTGGAAGTCATTTTTTCTGGTTAATATAATGGTTGCTTCCCTAAGAAGTCATTAGAAAGTCATTTTTTATTATTGTTTGATATCAGATGGCATGCAGGAACCAAGGCATTTCGGGAGCATTCTCACTTGCAGTTATTCAGTACGGCACTCCAGCATGTGTCTGAATTTCATAGGATCCCAGAATGGTTTGGGTTGGAAGGGACCTCAAAGCCCACCCAGTGCCACCCCCTGCCACGGGCGGGGACACCTTCCAGCAGCCCAGGCTGCCCAAAGCCCCATCCAGCCTGGCCTTGGGCACTGCCAGGGATGGGGCAGCCACAGCTCCTCTGGGCAGCCTGGGCCAGGGCCTCACCGCCCTCAGAGTGAAGAATTTCTTCCTAAAATCTAATCCAAAGATATATTTCCACCCATTTAGACCAAAAATATACATTATTCTTCCAGTAGCCAGCCCAGCCTGTGAACTAAGCATCTGCCTGTAGCGTCTGACAGATCAGGGGCCAAGATTTGTATGTACACTCTGTTACCAGCCCTGGTACATGTTGTATTGAATGCCAATCAAATGCCAATCAATTCAATCAATTCCTGACAATCAAATATCTCCATGCCAGGAATTATCCCTTTTTCCTCTGTTGTGTACGTTTACTGATTCAGTACCATCTACAAAGTTTCTCAGGGTAGCTGAAACTTCCTCTTACCAAATGCAACATGAAATAGAAATGCTTTTTTGCTCCATGCTCCAGTTGCCCTGCTATGAATCTCTGTCTGGATGTGTCACTGCTTTGTTTACAGCTCCTTGGCCACTTATCCATCTACGCAATAGCATCCAAAACACAGGCTCCATTTGTTTTATGAGCGGGTTTCGATGCAATCCGACAGCTAGTGCTTTATCGCAGGCCAGACTTAAATAACATGAGCTGTAGTCACCCCCATCTCCTGATTTGTCTCTATCAGAGCAAGCAATGAAATTTGTCTGACATCATTTGTTCCAGTGAAATCTGTGGTTTCACTATTAGCTAGATAATGATTTTCTCTCCTTCGTTATTTGTTACACTGTTTTAGTCAGGGTTATGGGCGAGTGATATTCAAGACTATTTTTTTTCTTTTTTTCGAACAAAAGAAGTACAGCATTTTTTTCCATTTCTCAGAATTTCCCTGACTCATTATTGCACGGAACCCTTTATGTACATAAATTCAATGTTTGTTTTCTAGATTCAAATCATCCTTCCAATTATTTTACAAGCTCTAAACCACCCTCTAATTATTTTCCATGAAGGTATTTCACAGGTTGGTATCTCTCCATCATAAATTACTTAAGACATGATCAGCAATGGAGTTATTGTAAGGTAAACATTATTCTCTCTGTCTGTGAAAGCTCTCTCCATTCCCTTGATATATTTTGGCCAACATCACTGCCCAACATCACCTATTTTACATAATACACATAATTCATCATTTTTGTTTACTGTTTTTCCCCTATTAGTCACAGATGCTTCTTTATATCTTCATCTGGTTGTTTACCTTTCCCACGGCAGATATTTTTAACCTCATGCTTCTGTTATATCGTTGCTCTTATTATTTGGTTCTTTTTCTGAAGAGCTCCAGATAGCTGTCCCACGATATTTTATGAAAAAATTTCCATCTTTTTACTTCTACTGGACTTTTCTAGTTCCTCCCCCGTTTCCCAAGAAGAGCACAGAGAAAGCCCTGACATATCCCAATATGAGCCAGCCCAGCCATGCAGAGCTGGGCACCCTCAGCAGGAGGTCTCAGCCCCACAGAGCGCTCTGACTAAGTGGAAATTTGCTAAAGTTGCACCAGGGGAGGTTTAGGTTGGATATTAGGAAAATCTTCTTTACCAAAAGGGTTGTTAGGCATTGGAATGGGCTGCCCAGGGAAGTGGTTGAGTCACCATCCTTGGAGGTCTTTAAAAAACGTTTAGATGTAGAGCTTAGTGATATGGTTTAGTGGAGGACTTGTTAGAGTTAGGTCAGAGGTTGGACTAGGTGATATTGGAGGTCTCTTCCAACCTAGATGATTCTGTGATTCTGTGACTGTGCTCCAGAACCCCCCAATCATGACCTGGTCTAGGCTCAGAAGTCCTATTTTGTTATGTTTAATCTTTGCTTATTTTTCTGGACTTTTTTTTTTTTTTCAAGTGTTGCTGGGTACACAGCTCATAGGACAGCATCCTTCCAGTGCTATGTTGCAACACACCGTACAAAAAGGTCTGCTGATATAGGCCACTAGAGAAAGACAACAGCAAAAGACAACAGCAGTACAGCTAAAGCTGTGGACTCATTTCCAGCCATTCCTACCCTGTCCCTGACAGTAGAAAATGCATTGCAACTTGAAGAAAATTCATGTGCAGCCATGTGGTCAATTAGAAACCATTGCTATCTCTTCAACTGGATGGCTTGCTTAGCCCTGGTTTTCCTTTTAAATGCCTGTACTTAACAGCTTTGCTATATCCCATGCCATTTTTACCATTTTAACCTGCTAAAGACACCACGACTAGTGAAGCTAGGGGGAGTAAAGCCATCATATCCACCAAAGGCTTGGTCACTGATTGACAAATGAAGAGGTCAGAGATTATTATTCATGGCAGGAATGTACACAGCTTCTAGGCTAACGGGGACTTCTGCCTGGCATCTAAACACATCCAAAGAAAAATATAATGGGAATTTTGGAAGGAAACAATGCCTTGAGTCATGTTTCCCACAATGATGAAGCTACTGAACGGTGATGATTGCCCACAAGACCATTGTCTATTCAGTAAATCTGAGCTGTGTCATCCTCTTAGAGGCAGCAACTTTCCTTTAGTAACACACACTTCATTAGGGATGTACAGAGCCAGGTTTAATGACTAATAGCCTCTATTCAAGCAAGTCATCCTAGTGACTTCAATCAAACTGCCCATGGGAGCCAGAGGTGCCCAAAAAAAAATATTTTTCAACAACTGATGCTTTCAAATGTATTAACCTTACTACACTTGTTCTTTAAAAAAAAATGTTAAAAGATTGACTGATGGTGAAACTGGGTTGTCTAGCGAAGACTGACAACCTGTGGATTCCCCTTGGACACAGAAACGAATAGGAAGCCATGTGGTAAGACCTGCCCATAGCACGGCTGGGTCTGAGCACACCCAGGTTAATATCAATGGCTTTCATCAGGTGTTATAGCCCCCAGGTGACATCAAACACTAACAGCAGCATCCCTTTGGGAAGTGCCCTGCTCGGGTGTCTCTATCATGGAACCAGAGGCTGGACCACCTGCAGCATCCCAGCTCCCACTGCCCTGCTGCCTGCAGGAAGGGAACAGACACCAAATCCCAAAGAGACAGCAGCCTTTTCCATTAATCAAGCAATGTTTTTCTTAGGGTCTGTAGAGCTAGCAGGACCAACCCTTACCCATGCTTCCCTCCTTGATCGCCCTACTACTAGAGACTGCTGAAAAATTGTGCATGCACCCTTGCTTTTCTCTGCAGTACCATGCAATAAGATGCAGGAAGAGCATGCTCAACCCCACACCCATTCAGAAATTGAATTTGCTGCTGAGAATTTAATTATGGATAGCAATCAGTGCAGCCAAATGGGATGTGACTAGATGTGAAAGAGGAGAAAGAGAAAAGCATAGGTAGTATGTAGTGGTGTGTCTCTTCCTACACGCTACACTTCACGTGCATCCCCAGATGAAGTGTTTTATAATGTACAAGGATGATATCGTCCCACACAAAAAGGATGCACTTTAATTATCTACTTATGACCACTTGGATTCACCAAAAGCCATGTTGCTTTTTTTTTTTTTCATTTTTTGTTACAAATCTCCTCCAAAACATTATTTCTACAAAATGTTGTGCAGCACGCTAGTTTTAACATGGTTTTTGCTAATTAAAATGTATGAACATTTTCTAAGCACACATTACCCTTTAAGTACAAGAGTACATTTCTATTTCCAGCAAAGATCATTTTACCTTGACATTTCTAATTAAATGAAAAACATTGCTCATAGATAAATAATAAATGAGAGTGCAGATGCTCTTTTCTGCACGGCAGAAGGGAAGAGGGAATTACTCATGAATACGCACCCAAATGAAACTCCTAGACCTGTCCACAACGTGCACATCTGGGTACCATAACAACTAGAGATTCAGTGACTCATCTCCCACCCACTTTTCTCCAATATCCCACCTAATCAATTATATATTTTAACTTTCCTTTCTGAGCAGTCCTGCAATGACTAAGTAAGACCAAAACGTGCACCTAAGAACAAGCACTGTTGCTCTTTGATCTGTAGGTAGCTTTAGAAGTCACCTTAGATTGCACATTAGCTTTATGCCTTTCCCTGAATGTGGGAAACTGCTGTAAGTGATCAGAGATATTCCCATCATGTCACCAGCTCTATTACTCATAATGGTATAGGAGAGTGAGTCAGGACTGCGACTCTCTATTAAATGTCTTGGGAGAGGGGCTAAAGATAACTGACTTATAAACATCCTGAGTTTCACTTTCTTGGTGATTTCACAGCAGACTTTACACTTTGGCTTTGCATTAGGAAAAGATGTGTTCATTAATGCTTAGAGCAAGCAGTGGGAATAGAGCTTACAGCTTCTGATCCTCCTTCTGCCACCAGCTTGAGCTGTTGTGGGACTTTGAGAGAATCACTGGGCCACCCACATAAATCTCCGCATCTTGAAGTGCCTAAAAGCATCTTTTTAAAAGTTATCTTCTACAGGACATAGGTATTGCAAGACACAAGCACTCATGCATCCATAGGTTTGGTAATGTCTTAGTATGCCAATGGTCAAGGGCTGCAGCACATGGTGTTATGCCTCACTGCTGAAAATGTGGAAACATCTGAAGCAAGGTGCAATTATTTATAGGCTGCTTGACTTCCTGACAGTAATGCAGGGTTCAACCCCATCCGCTAGTCGGAGAAGACAAGCAGGGGCTAAACCTAACCCAGAGAGGCTGCGGGGTCTTCTCCTTGGTTATCTTCAAAATCCACCTGGGCACAGTCTTAGGAAGCCTTCTCTGGGTGGCCCTGCTGGTAGGACCAGATGGACCCACAGCTCCTTTCTATCCCCAGCCGGTCTGTGATTTCATGAACCCATGCACTTATGATGGGTAAATTCGGCTGCAGAACCCAAATCTCCCAGTTGCAGTGGGATATTGTGTTCCCCTGGGCACTCAACAGCTGGAATCGACCCCGCTGCTCTCCAAATCACATCAGCAGATCCCAGATGGAGCCAGCTCCTGCTACAGCAGGTGAACATTGATCCCTCGGCATCAACAGGAGCTGGAGCAAGGCAAAAAAATGACACAATATCCTTCTGAAGGAAAATTAATGCAGAGAAGCCTTGTTCCAAAGAAACGTTAGTGATAACGTGCTAATACAAAGCAGTGTTACTTAACAACGTTTCATTTAGCCTTACTGATTGGAAGGCTGGTAAGGCAGCAATTTAGGATTAGTCACAAAAGGGCATAATTAAAATTTCACTATGGATTCATCTAAGTATCCAAAGCATTTCTTATCTGAATGTTCATTCTTGTTAGGATTACAGAGCTCAACACTCCTATCGGTAATTCCAGCTCCTACTTAACTCACCCAGACAGGGCCAGCATTTTTATGGGACTTTGCCCAAGTCCTTTTTCTCCTCCTTGGCCATGCCAGCAGGGGGGAAGGGAGGGAACACTTAAGCACACTCAGATCTCCTCAAAATGATTAGCTCAAAGACCTGGAGACTGATTCAAAAGGCAATATCCAATAATGCAGAGCCATCATTAGGGCTCCAGTTTCAGTATCACGTCACTTAATCCTAAAGGCAAAATAACAACAATCTGCAAACGATTTCCCCTGTTATTTTATTCTTATTACTGGGGATTCTTTTCCAGTAACAGACGAGGACCAGACTTCACAACTGCTAAATCCCTACTCTGTTCTAGGAAAAAAATAAAAAAAATAAAAGAAAAACAAATAAAATAAAAAAAGAAAAAAGAAAAAAGAAAAAGGAAAAAGGAAAAAGGAAAAAAGAAAAAAGAAAAAAAGCAAATACTGTGCAACCTGCATAGAAGGCTGAGAAACTTTTCTGAAAATGTCAATTTTCCTCTTTCGTAGAATTAGAGGAAGAAATCCTATCAGACCAAAACAGCGAGGGAAAATAACAACTTGAACACTGAAATTGCCCAAAGGCTGGAAAATGATGTGCAATTTTAGAGGTAAAGCATTGTAGATAAATCAGTGAAGTCATAATAACTGGAAAGGAAGAACCTTAAGACTAACAGCATCTCTTTAAAAGCCCAGCTAACTAATCCCCTAACAAGGAGATGTGAGGTACAAAGTTGTCACCTCTCCCTTTAGCTGTAGGGTTTGGGGAACAGTGGGGTTCTTTTACAGCTGATATTCCAAACATTTTCCCATCCAAGCAAGGTACTTATGTAGCACCAGCACACAAACCCTCATGTGCTTTGCTTCCCCATGCCCATGCCAGTGATGGGACTACCCAAACCCTGGGGACAAAACTGCTCCTCCAAGGCTCAGAGCTGCTGCTGATGGTGCCCAGGGCATGGGTACACCCCTGAGCAAGAAGAACCAGAGCACCCAGGGTGGTGGGGAGACACCATCCATCAGGGCCTGGCACTGGGATAACATTAACCATGGGGCCAGTTGCAGGGCTGAAGCTGAAAATCAGCCATGCAAGGCAATGAGACCAAAACTGAAGTTTTGAGGAAATTTGTGTCGTCCAGGACTTCCTTTTTACTCCACGTGGGTTTATTTTCTTCACTATATCTCTGAAGGTAGAAATTAAAATCTATTTGAATTGAAAAGAAAGAAACTCTGAAATAATTCCGAATTTGTATTAAACACAGCTGAGGTTCCATTAGAAGTTGTTAACAGTTTTGATCAAAAGAAAAATAACATGGTAATAATATTTTAATAGGAGGGAAGCTCCTGTGAAAATGCAAACTTGCTGTAAGAGGCTTCCAAGCCCAAAATTGTACCTCCTGGCTCACATCTGGCAGTTTAATGCAGGCAGGTCAAATAAATGGGGGGATGCATTTCTCAGTCACATCGCTTTCAGACAACCCCATTGCTAAGGCCCAGCTTTATATATCCATCCCAGGATCTCACCTGGGCACAGACTTTCAGTTGATAGTTTTGGGAACCTTAAGGAAATACCATAACAAACAGATGAAAAAACAAGGATAAAACTTTCAGAGACACACTCATTTCAATCAGTAGCAGCAGTCAATTCCACCCATTTCAATGGAAACTAAACCAGAACGACATCAAATCCTTTGTAAAACACTTCCCCCTCTTCTCCCCATGATCTGGGACATCATTTTTTTCCCATCATTATTAAATTCACCATAATCAAGACAAACAAAAAATCCGGCAGAAATTCTGAAAGTTTTTCTGACAACGTGCCAGAAGATGCAGCTTGGCAGCTGGAATAGGATAGGGACCCGGTCTGGTACCTCTCTCTATCCCATAGGGACAGATCTCAGGTACAGGAGCCCCGTAATACCACCTGTCATCAGCTAAACCCAGAAGCATGGAAACATTATTATGCTGGGGCTGTAATGGCCACTTCTCAGAACTGTGCGCCAGATTGGAAGAATCGTTTATGAACTGTATCTGGATACACAGAAAGCAGCAATTATTTTTAGTCTGTAAAATAAAGCTAGAAGAAATCTGCTTTGCTACAGAGCCCCTGCAAGAAAATATATGTAGTTTATTGTGAGGCACTGGAGCATTGCCAGATGAGGCTCCCATGTGCGTACCACAGACAGGCAAGAACTGGTCCCACACACAGCCTACAATTGCTTAAGACTTTTCTCCAATAGCACCAAAACTCATTGATTTTTTTTTAATGAATTTTGAACTCAACTCAGTGAATAATGGACAGCAGCAATTATATGGATTCTCCTTTCACATAAACAACAAGAGCTTTCTGCTCTGATTCCAAAACATCTTTGGGATGCCACTGGGGGAAACGAGCACAGTTGTACTCCCCACACCTCTGAACTCACCCTTTTTGCCACCTACAGCCTGACCAGCTCACCTAATCCATCCTTTCCCTTCATCTCTATCGGTCAGCCAACACAGCCCTCACACCTCTCAGCCCATCAAGGAGAGGGGACTTCTCATGGCGAGAAGATGTCCTTCCCAGCCAGTAAGGCTAGCAAGCCCCAAGCTTGTCACAAGCCTTTCTAGAGTAACTTGTGCCTTGAAATCCAGCAGCATTCACTGGGTTAATACAAACTTTACAAGCAGGAGAACATAAGGAGCTGCCTAGTTAAGAGTACTGCTTGGGCTAATAGCCTATTTAGGTAATGCAAGATTTTATATATATATAATTTAGTTAATAGTGTAACTGTATACAATTTGGGGGGAATGGATGGGCAAACTAAATGATAATCAGCCCATCCAGCTTCCAGCCAGCCAGTCTCCAAGACAAGGGAGCAGATCAAATGGACTCCACTGCACAAATGATCCCCCCTTTCCAGACAATCCCTGCTCCTGCCAAGCTGTGATGTACCCAGTTATCACCATCAGCATCTCACCACAATTTGAATTATTGTTCTCCCCAGTCCCTAGATTGCCTCTAATATTTCACTAACCTTTGCTAACCTTTCAGGATTCCCAGCACCAACCCAATGTATTTCTGACATACTGTCATCCAGCTATAATGCTTAAACCACTCAGGATTTTGCTTGTCCTGATCCAGACAACCTTTCTCCAAGGGTTTTGTGGTGTAAATAGCACGTTGGATTTGACTGTGAGGCCAGATTTTACACTTTCTGGCCTTAAATAACAACTGCTTGGGAGGGGGTCAGCTACTTTGACACAGGCATTGTCTTTGGCACAGAGCAAGTAAATTGGTGCAATCATTTTGTCACAGTCCTCCCACAAAACTCTTTAAAACACTTTATCCTTTGTAAAAAGATACTGAATGCAATAAGCCAGAGTCAGACTTTACTTGTAATAGACTTGTCAGCAGTACATTGGCTTACTACAGGGCAGCGACATGTCATCTTCCATCTCTACAAACTGTAACACAGCCTTTCATCCCTGTAAAGCTCTACAAATATTAAAAGAGCCCAAAGGAGAGTTCAGAGTCTTCCCTCCTGAAAATTAACCTCCATGAATATGAATTCACTGTTCTAAGTCCCACTCACACAATATACACTTCCAAGACACGACTTCCCCAGCTCTCTAGCACTGCCACTGTCCACCATCATTGCTAGATGAACACCAGAAGAAGAGGGATGGATCCATCTCATTTAATTTTAGACGTTTAAGAGGCAGGACTTGTCAACAAGCACATGAGGAGGGAGTACTTAGCATGAGATAGGTCAGATACATCTCACAGACTCTTCCCTCTTGTGAGCCCCAAGTTTGCTACACTGCCTGTAGCAGAGATGTAAAGGTAAGAAATGTAAATGTAAATACAGAAAGAGATATTGATATCAAGCCCAATGTCAACAGAAACGTGGAGAATGCCAAGCGCCTCCTGGCAATAGGGAGGACATTTCCAATTTTAATTTTCCTCTTAGATTTACAGCCAAATAAATATTCACAAAGTGAACACACAAAGGGAGAATGGCTTCTATTACTACTAAGTAATATATGACAGCTATCCTTCACTATTCACAACAGGAAAATCTTATAGTTTAAGGGTTATCCATGAAGGGTTTATTGTTTTGTTTTAAGAGAGCCTCACTCACTACAAGCAAAGCAATGCACATGTAATAATAATTAAAAGTTTAATAAACATTCACAGCTCTTGATGCATGGCTAAACTTCTTCAGTGACACTTTCACTATCTCAGTTAGTAAATCTGTGATTATGTCACAGTACCCTAAAAATATTCACCCCACTGCTTCACATCATTTTCCTTCCACACAGCAACAATCAGCTTCTCCAGGAGTTATCAGATTTCCAGACCAGAGATAACACATTTTCTTGAAGTTATCTCTTCTAAAACAGAAAGCCCTATTCCAATGTTCAAAACAACTATTTTTAAAAGTACTTTTTTTTTTCACTTATTCTTTTTTTATGACAACAGGTTTTCAGGTGACTGCATGTGCAAGTTTTTGGTGGACAGCAAGGTCACAGTGGTACTGGGCACAACTTTGCCTCAAGTCAAAAAGACCAATCCCTTCAATGCCATGCCAAAGCAGAATCTTAGGGCTTAAACCTGAAATATAGAAGTAATTGATACATTCCTACCAGCTTGAAAGATTAAGCATTAAAAGATACATTAGGCTTAAGGAAGAAAATGTCAGATTCAATGATATTATTCATGATCCCATGCAGCTCCGTCAAAAATAGAATTAATGGGCTACAGCCTTTAACTATCAATATTTAATCATCCTATCCATAGCTCAAGTACTTGCCTTTGTAACTGCTGATAATCTATTCTATATCTACTCTTTAGTATCAATAAAAAAAAGGAAAAAGAGGTGTAGCACCTCATTATTTTGATTTGATAATATTTTCTCTCACCTACTGTCCTAAATTTCTACGTTAAAAAGTGAAGAAAACTCACAAAATTCTTATATGTTGTTGTTTAAATATTGCTATTCAACAGCCACAGCACAAACAACCAGTCTTGCAGAGGGAATCATCCTACATCAACTCCATGTGCCGTATTTGCAAGGAGTTTCCAAACCTTGCTTCAGCCAAGAGCTGCAGGTGATGTCCACGCTGTCTACTGACGGCTCTTCCAAGCCCACCCATGTGATGACACACGTTTGCCTTCCCTAACAGCAAGGAAAGCTTTGGGTAGTGGTGGAAGGTGCTCCCCAAAGCACTCTGAGATGCCAGGTGCCCCTCACTTACTCTCTACAGAGCGACTTTCAGGCACGTCAGTGGAGATCTACTGACACAAGGCGACTTCCATACCCAAACCAGCTTTTGTTTTCCAGAATTACATTGTAGTGCCTATTGAACACAAACATCAACTATACGGTATGTCTTATGCAAACATTGCGTGCATATGGACACTATATAAAGCCACCTACACGATCTCAGTAGAGCATACTCTAATTCACACACATTGGCACAGTGTAATAAACCAAAGCACTCTCCAAGAACAAGATTTGCGTTTCACAGCAAATATGGTTAGGCTTTTTATTCAGAGCTATGGAGGTATTACAGTTGGGAAGGCCTGACAGTATCAAAGTTGATCACAGGTCTAATTATAACTTTTAATATGCTGGATTTTATTCATTCCTCCTCCTTTCCAACCTTGATGTTTTATCCCCAGCTATTCATGGCTTAAGACTCATAAATGAAAGAAGCTCCTATTTTTTAAGTATATATGCTGCTGACTGTTGCCTGTTCAGAAGATAATTTGCATACAAAGAGTTCAGAGTATTTTATGGCCCACAAGCAAATCCCAAGAAAGCCATTACCTATGGTACCTGCAGAATCACATCAAATATCTTAAAGCCACAGGGAAACTCTCTGAGCTTCTGTTTGTGAAGGAGTCAAGGCCATCAGGAGGCTCCAGACCTGAAATACCAACCAGAGGAGTCAACTGCTTCAAGGTAAGCAGGTTTTGGTCCCCAGCATCAGGGGAGACCTGCCCAGGAGGTCTCCATTACACAGACCTACCAGCTTTCCCCAGACCACCCTTGAGAATTCAGCTTTCCATTCCCCCAGACTACTTTTTCCTTTTCGTTTCTGCCTCTTTTCCCTCTTTTGCATGCTTGCACGAATGTTGTGCCCAATTACAGTGGTTCCTTCAGCATCAGCCAAGTGAACACACTTCTTGTCATGTCTTCTCACAACCTTTCTTTATCAGATGTAAGACAATATGGTAAATCTGGGCCCTTTTTGATCTTCTCAAAATAAAGGACACAGCAAAATCCCCAACTTTGGCACTCCTGAGAAGGTATAAAGTTAAAAAACTAGAAGTTAACTGTATATAAAACAGCTGAGTGGGATAAAACACTTTACCTCAGAGAGGACCTAGGCTGATAATTTCAATGGGAAAAATATCTCTGTGCTCAAGAAAAAAAAAATAAGACAGAAGGAGCAAGCATTAAAGAAAATATTATAGTATCCTTATCTATGAGGCTCCCCCAATCTAAGCCTAAACATTTAGGGCAACAGAAACACTTTTGGACACGTGTAAGTACATCCTAGAGCCTGTGCAACTTCTTCCATATGGTCACTACATCACTGAGCCATGGCTCTGAACCAAGTTTCACTTCTGAAGTTACAGGAGAATAAATCTTCAAGGATTCGGTTCACAAACTATCACCGAACCGCCCGTCTCATCCTGGCAGGGTTTAAGGCAGGTTCATGTGGAGCCATAATCCAATTTTACAAGTCGTCCACTTTAATCCAGTGAGGACCTGAACTATGGCCAGAATTAATCATCTGAAGAATCAATGGGTCCCATTTCATTGCATTTCCTCTCCAGTAACAGAGTCCCACAGCAGCATCCTGTCCAATCTGTTACACAAATTAAATTTTAAAAAGCATATAAAAGAACATCACAAGTAGCCTGATAAAGTCCACTGCATGTACACAGCACAAAATAAGTATTTTTATAAGAACCCACAAAAGACAGCATGAAACTACCACCAAACTGACTTAACATTTAAATATTTTTAAACATCAATAAATGCATTTTTTTCAACACTGCGCCTAAAGTTAAGTCTTCGGTTTAATGGAAACAAAAGGTTTTAATTCAGTAATATATCTCAGCTATGTCAGAGTACTGATTCTCTGCAATTTGCAGAATTCCCTGACCTCAATACAGCACAGTATTTCAGCATAAAATTCATGTTAAATAAGGAATTTAAAAAAAAAATCTTTGGTGGAATTATTCATGTGTTTAAAAACAAGCATATAAGTGTTTTGCAGAGCCCCAGCTCACCCTTCTGCTGTTGGTTATCAGTTCCTGTCAGGTGTGGGGGGTTTTCACAGTGCATTAGGTAGCAGGAAAATATTAGAAAAAGAACAACATTGTTATTAGAGGGAAGTCTGGGTTATGCTCCCTCATCTAATCTTGTAGCATTTTTATGCCCTGTCACCTCCTCTACAATTTCCTACCAATTGCATTCACTTCACATTTCCTCTTCTCTTTTGAGAGATGACATTATATGGGAAAACATCAGGTAGCTCTCTAGCTTGGGCAGGGCAGGAGCAGGGTACAGCCGTGAGAAGCCCAGCCCTCATTTCCTTGTCATTATTTACACAGTTTTGTGTACTTTTGGTGTGTTTCTCATTCAGGACATGGGGACGGATAGGTCTGGCTCACTTTTGTGTGCAGTTTTTCACTTTTAGACCCCGACTCCCTCAAATGCTGAGCTTTAGGTACCAGGGATAGGCTGAAATGAACCTTGAACGTGGATTGTGCCAGTATTAGCCCAAAACAAGGGCTCTCCACCAGTATGTACAATCCCTAAAAGAAGAGGAATAAGAGCTAGGGAATTAATCACTTCTGTGACTAATGATTTTGCACTACAAGTGAAACTCACATAATTGCAATAGAAACACTACTTAAGCAAAGTAGTTACATTGACAGAAAACCTGTTTCTAACCAGGACTTTTAATTGTTTCACGTACAATGCAGTATTACAAACCAAGGATTCCAATACGGAGGAAAACTTACTCTTCTTTTGCAGAACCTAATTAATTCTTGGGGAAAGTAAAAATATAAATGTTTGTATTGAGTTTTATTGCCAAAGCTGTATTTACTTATATGAAAATCATGACCAGATTCTGCTTTTTAGAAACATTAATTTCACCAGGAGTCTTTGGGGGGTGGGGGAATGCAAAACCAAAACCAGTTCTCTTCCCTGATTAGTTGGTTTTCAGTGTACTCTTTGCTGCCAATATCACACAGCATTTTATTTGTTTGCTGACCAGATGGCTGCATATTTTCAAACAGGGAAAAAGAAAAAAAGAAGAAAAAAAAAAAAAAAAAGGCAATCCACAGCAAATAAGACATCTTTTAGCTGAATTTTCATCAATCCCAGAAGGCAAAAGCAGGGACTTGGAGAACGAAGAACCACCCAGTGTAGAAGACCAGCTTCAAGACTAGTTAATAAACTTGAAGGTGCACAGGTCCATAGGACCTGATGAGATACATCCATGGGTCCTGAGGGAACTAACAGATGTATTTTCTAAGCCACTCTCCACCATATTTGAGAAGTCGTGGCAGCCCGGTGAAGTTCCCAATGACTGGAAGAGGGGAACATAACACCCATTTTTAAAAAGGGAAAAAAGGAGGACCCAGGGAACTACAGGCCCGTCAGTCTTACCCCTGTGTCTGGCAAGATAATGGAGATCCTCCTGGAAACTATGCTAAGGCACATAGAAAACATGGAGGTGACTGGGGACAGCCAGCAGGGCTTCACTAAGGACAGATCAGACCTGACATATCTGGTGGCCTTCTGGTTACAGCACTGAGGGATAGAGGAAGAGCAACTAATGTCATTTACCTGGGATTGCTCAAAGCATCTGACACAGTCCCACACAATATGCTTGTCTCTAAACTGGAGACTTGGATTCAATGGGTGGACCACTTGGTGCATAAGGAACTGGCTGCATGGTCGTGCTCAAAGAGTTGTGATCAGCAGCTCAGAGCCCAGGTGAAGGTAAGTGACGAGTGATGTTCCTCAGGGTCAGTACTGGGATTGGCACTGTTTAACATCTCTGTTGGTGACATGGACAGTGGGATCAGGTGCACCCTCAGAGAGTTTGCCAACAACACCGAGCTGTGTGGTGCGGTCAACACGCAGGAGGGAAGGGATGGCATCCAGAGGGACCTGGGCAGGCCCAAGAGGTGGGCCTGTGTGAACCTCATGAGGTTCTTGTCAGAACCCTTTTCAGTAACCTTTTGTTTCACTAAAATATTAAATTTTAAATCTCAGAAAATGGAAGAACTCAATTTACAAATAAAGGGCTAGAGACATATTCAGTGATGAGTAAGTTGACAAAAACAGGGCCACGAGGATGATGAAGGGGCTGGAGCCCCTCTGCTCAGGAGTCAGGTTGAGGCAGCTGGGGTGGTTCAGCCTGGAGAAGAGAAGGCTCTGGGGAGACCTCCCAGTGGGCTGCCAGGGCCTGAAGGGGCTGCAGGAGAGCTAGGGAGGGACTGTGTGTCAAGGAATGTAGGGCTAAGACAAGGTGGAATGGATTTAAAATAACAGAGGGTAGATTTAAATTAGACATTAGGAAGAAGTTCTTCACTCTGAGGGCGGTGAGGCCCTGGCCCAGGCTGCCCAGAGAAGCTGTGGCTGCCCCATCCCTGGCAGTGCCCAAGGCCAGGCTGGATGGGGCTTTGGGCAGCCTGGGCTGCTGGGAGGTGTCCCTGCCCATGGCAGGGGGTGGCACTGGGTGGGCTTTAAGGTCCCTTCCAACCCAAACCATTCTGGGATTCTATGATATTGAACTTTGGGAATACTGAATGTTTTAATGAATATCCCAGTTTTGCCTCCCAGAAAATTAAAAAAAAAGACAAAAACAAGACTGATGGCACCTGTAGCATCATATGGAGCTCAAGTCTGGGAGGTCAAGAACTTCTGCCTGCCTTGCAACCACTTGTCCCAGAACAGGACTATGCCCTTTGTGAGTGCTTTACTGCATTACATGTCTGAAATTACCCCCTTCGTTGAACAAAGCAAGATCTTAAATCACAGCCTGACAAGAAAAAATACATAGCTGTGTACTTTTATGAGGAAATCTCATCCTATATTTCCCTCTTGGGTTACCTCCAAGCCCACAGAGTCTGTTTCCACTGGAAGAATAACTAATAAATAAAACCCATGACATGCTAACTGCCCAAGGCTCCCTGAGTTAGGCCAGCAATGGAGAAAAAGCAGTTCAGGTTTAACATGGCCATCGGCTGCATTCAGCTCCTAGCTTCTTCCCTGTATGCACGCTGCTAACCCCAGTCAAATTGAACTTCAGTAGTGGGGTCCAGCCAAGCGCTGCTCAGTGCACACTTCTTCTGATGAGCAGACTTACCCACAGGGCTAAGGCAGCTATAAATGCAAATTCGTTAGCATTTCCAGCAGCCAGATGGTGCCTGGAGCTCCAAGCTTCCTTCTCATGCAAGACCATGGCTGGGGCTGAGATGCGAGACAGGGGTGACAGCAGTAGGCACAACTTGGGCTGCAGCACAATTAAATCCTCTTCAAGGGGCAGGACCACATGTTATCGCTGCGGCCGGATCAGTCAAATAAATCAGCAGTGACTCACCAGCCCCCAGAGTGGAGAAAAGGCAGGACAAGGAAGAGATTAGAGTTGTGCTCAAGCACGGTTTCTGAGCTGTCCCTTGCTACTGACTGTGCCTGCAAGATATGATCTAGTCTACAACATTAAGAAATGCATTCGTAGCTGGTTTTCCTGCCCGGGTAACACAGTCAGCCTGTAATCATGCACTCTGTAAGCAATCATAAATTCAACACCCTCCTTTTCACACGGGGAAAATAAATCCAAATACAGGTCTAGCCCATTTGACAAACAGCCCCAAGAAATCACAATCTGATCATTACATGCAAGCTTACAGCTTTAATCCTGTATATATCATAAACAAAAATTTACATTGGCAGGAACTTGGTGTTAATTATTCCTCTGATAGGAAGGGACACTGCTGTGTGATAACACCTCTTTGGAGGAAGCTGCCATAAAGCAAAACAATGAAACTCTGCTCACAAATAGTTCCCCAGAACTAAGGACCAAGGCTGTGCTCCTGCTGTGTTTCCACTTTAATTCAGTCGTTCACAGGCAAAGATTTAAGTTCCTTCTTCAGTGTAATTAGGCCATTGTGGAGACCTAGCTCCGCCACTGTGATATCCTGGCTTGCCCCTGCAGTTTGCAAGCAACCTTGGACTTGTATAACAGCTACTGTAATTCAGTTACAGCAGAGATTGATTCTACTGATGGCTCTAGATTCACTTTATTTTACTTTAGATAACAAAAAGTTGGGTGTCTACTTGACATCCCTCTGTAGTCAATAGAAAAAATGGGCACATTCAGCAGAAAAATCACACCAACCTTACAGGATGGGAAAAATTAGCCTTGAAGGGTGATTGTCACTTTTGGCAATTAGACATTTAGGTCAGCCTAGACACCTAACTTCTGTAGTGAAAAGTGAAATAAGTCCTGTTCATGGTATGAACTGCTGGTTCTGCCCAGTGCTCAGCTACACCCAGGACCACATGCTTGGTCTGTGTATGGGTCACTAGAGCAAGTTTTTTGTCCTCACTGATTTTCTGCTGTCCTGAAGAGCTAAGAGGGTGCTACATGTCCTTCTAATGTGGTAGGTACTCAAGAAGCTGGACTTGATTACAGTGATCCCATGGCAAAATTACCTCCACTCACCTTTACCGTCGGAAATATCTCCACAGTCTATTGGACCACACAGAGACTCATTCACACAAGCATTTGGCCCTGGGGCACCGGTGTTTTGAGGATGTTCTCCTCTCTAACTGTTCTCCTCTCCAGTCATAGTGCTTGAAATACCAGGCTGGCGATATTGCAGCCCAGTAGAATAAAACACTGATGTGTCATGAATCTCGGTGTACGTGGCAGGTCCTGGGGTAGACATGAGGACTGGTGCTGGAGAACTGCTGAGAAAGTCAGACACAATGCCGTTCACCCACTGCACCAGTTATCATGGGACAAAACCATGCTAGAGAACATGCTAACCAAACACAAGGCCTGCCATATTTAACAGGACAGAGGCTGCCTGTGAAAGCAGGATATTGCCTAAATAATTTACTTTTATTTCCCATATGTCTGGCTCCTAATGAGGTGCCGCTGGGTCTCCATTTGACTCCACAGGGTAAACACTGAGGGTGAATAATGGCAAAGTTTGTTAACCAAATTGTGCTTTCAGTAACAGCCACATAAAGCCTCCCAAAACCTTGAGTCAAGCACCATTGCCTATGCCCCATAAAATCCACGCAATTTATTCAAGTGCCACAGTATCTTAAAACATGATACAACTTAGCTCCAGTTCATTTAACTTCTCACATTTTCCAACTTCTCTCTGCAATCCTGAGTGGGAGCAGACTTACCTTCCTCCCTCCCCCCTCAATGAGAACTATGATTCCTGCATAAGCACACAGAGAGGCTTTGCAGAAATCTTTTCCCTCATTTACTAAAGCAGTTCAGGAGATTAGCAGGTCAGTATCGCAATGGACAGTGCTGCAAAACAGCTTTCTTTTTAAATTTAAAAGCTGGAACTAAAAATTAGATGGCTCTTCAGAGAAGCCAGCAAACATGTAAGCAGTGTTGGCATTAAGTGCAGTTAAAAATACTGCAAAACAAAAGGAGAGAGGAATTGATTCCTTTTCACTTTATGGCTCTTCTTAGCTAAAGTGAATGGGAATCTGACCATCAATTACAGCTATTTCAGTAAGGAGATAGGGCTGAAGGCTGAATTATTTGTGATGCCTGGTGTGTGCACCCCTATAAGAATCCCTCAACACTAACAGGACGTTGCTTTGGTGCAGGATTTAGCAACACCTTTAGACCCCCTGCCTCTTTCCGTGCAAAGGCTAACATAGAGCTCACTGGGCTTCCAGCCAAAAGAGAAAGGAGAATTCAGAGTCCTGGTGACTCCTATATTCAGTATCCAAAAACACCGTTAATCAACAGAGTCACCCTGTCTGCTCTTCAGTTGGCCAGGGTTCAGGTGTTATTTGAGCAGCTCTAGGGAAAACGGCCATTACCTTACTAACCAGGACACTTGACATTAGTCACAAGGCAAGACAAGCTGCTCATCAGCAGGTCTGCAGGATGGATGCTTGCCAAGAAAGGTGCAGTGCTAAGAGCTGAATCATTTCTCCACTCTAATTCTACTGAGCAGCCTCCCAGCATCCCTGAAATGCACATCAGGTCACATTCCCTTCATGCAAGCATAAATCCTGCTGTAAAGGAGGCTGATTAGGGTCCCTGTTTCTTTCCTTCAAAGAAATGTCTGATTATTTCTTTTTTAAATTGGATGAAATAAGACCAAACAAAAGAACTGTCTTGGGAAATCTTTCTTCTTCTTCATTTGCTTTAAGGAACCACAGTGCTGGGGATAAAAAGGAGCCAACCAGAAACAAGCAGCATTTGATCAGCACTGTTGACTTGCCAGCAGGAGGGAGCCATGGATATAAAAGCCTGGGAAAAAAATCATAAGCCATCCTTTTCCGACGCACATCTCTCGACAGGCACGGCTCTACCCTTGCATGTTTTTTAAACCCAACCAGTCCATATGAGGATTTTCCTTTGAGAAAGTTCAGAGAGCAAGAACAAAACCAGAAGGATTTCATATGCTGCAAGAAGCACCACAGGAAATTAACACTTTGAGAGTCAACAGCTGAGGTCTAAATCACCTCTACCCTTGAGTTTGCTGCTGGGAGTCGCCACTTCACAGTATTTCCATTTTCTGGGAGTATACATTCACTGTACACACTGATTCCTCTACTATTAAACATCTATTGTACTTAATCAACCCAGCAGCAGTTATGTTAATGGCACCTTAAGGTTTTGCACTCCCTGTTGCTTCTTTCTTTAGCTTGGTTATCCAACATATTTCAATTTCCTGACTTTATTTGCTACAATAAAAATATCTCTAAGCAAGCTCTGAATAGTTCCAAACTCAGAGGAAAAGTTCATCTTTTCCCCAAAACAGGTTCTTTTTTTTCATCAAATTGGATTATAAGATTAGCGTTAGTAACCCACAATGGCAATTACTGAATAGAAACCAGATGTTTTGGCTGTGCCTACCCTGGTAACTAGAAGAAAGCCAGGGATCTGTCCAGTGTCATGGATTGGCTCCCTCTGCTTACGAGAATCTCTTCTCCTGATGGGAGAAGGATGGATGTAGACTTTTACCTAGTTCCAAACACCCTGATCCTGTAGATCATCCCTGGAAAATATCTGCACCTCTTAGATGGAAGGAAATCTAAACAAATAAAAAATGCTGAGCTTCACAGCATTTTCACCACCAAATAATGAAGTTCCTATCATTTATTTTATTTTTTGTAGGCACTTTCCAAATATCTTCAAATATCACCATAAACCATTTCTGTTGTGTGCCATACTCCTTGACCATAAAATACTAACAGACGAGAGTTTAGTGCTATACCAAGTGGCCGAGTGATTTGCCTTCTCTTTGTAGCAGTAAAAAAAAAATAATTTGTCAGAGAAATCTTCTAGTTGGGAACAGCCCAACATTTGAAATAATTGTTTTTTTCATTGAAAGCATGCCTCATAGCCAACAAATATCCTTCTCCTTGCATCTCTGAAGGCAGAAATCACAGCTCCACAACAGAGGACATCAATCCAGTTCTTCTACACCAATATCTCATTTTCTTCTTGTTCCTCCACCAGAAAATAGTCTCCTTGCCATGCTCTCAGTGTAAATCCAGACTAGCTCTATCTGACCACAGTTTTATATTCCACAGCCAAAACAAGAGGGGACCACCCTTACGCCTGGTGAGTTCTAAAGGCCCACTGGGGACTGAACACTGAGTCATCCCTGCATTTCACCCAGCTAAAAACTCATCTTTTTCCCTCCCACCTCCTTTTTTTTTATATTTTTATTTTTTGGCAGTTTCATTTTCAGCCGAATCAGCATTTGCTCTGACTCATTGCTGGGGTCACCAGCACCAGCACAGGGGAGCCAGCAGCTCAGCTGCACTCGTCATCTTCAATCACCTTAAATCGGCTGTGAGCCCTTGTCCCAAGCATACAGAGATTACTGTCTGGCACTATTTATAAAACTGAGCATCATGAAGCTTTTGAAACAAGGTCATTATTAGATTTGGTTGATGATTTGTAAATTGAAAGTATTTTCATTTAAAAAATAAATAAATAAATAAACTAAAAAAAAAAAAAAAGAGGTTGTCGAGAAAAGGGTTTTTGAGCATTCCTCTTCTTTATAGAGATTTTCACTTTCAAAAGACTGAAAACCAAAAAGGGTTTTATTACCAACAATCAAAACCTAAACAGATTTTCAGGCCAAGAATAATACCTAAAATGCTACCAATGGGGAGTGGGAGGGATACTTTCTTCCAGGCAGACAGAAGAGTCAGGAAATACATGGCCATACTGGATGTCAGCACAGCACCTTTGCAGTAGCAGCCCCTGGAAAAACCATGACAACCTCTGGGAGATGTATGGGACCTGTTCCCTGACACCCCTCGAACACTGTTTCTTACCTCAAGCATGTGGGGTTCAAGGCTGCCTTTCTTCTTACTGCTCCTGATCTATTCTCCACTTTATGCTTTTTCTGCTTAACTTGGGCTCACTGCTTCCTCCAACAGGTGTTGATAGTGACTTATGCATATGTATAGCATATGCATGTGTAGCGTTCCCTTGACACTGGGAAAGCCTGCTCTAATTTCATCTTCCCATTGTCCACAGAGCGAGCCCTTCAGGTCTTGATGTGATAACCTCTGGCTTTACCCCATGGTTGTTATAGTCAGTGGAAGCCCTGTCAATGGCTTAGATGAGCACGGGGTCAGATACAGAGGCGAGGGCAGGTCCAGTATTTCTGATAATGGAAATCCTTCCAGCAGATCCAATATTTCTGATCCAGGTCCTCAGCCAGCATAAATGAATGCACACTATGGCCAAGGCTTTTCCAGCTGATGCCCGGTGGAAAATGTGGCCCAGGTGGGGAGGGCAACTGCCCAAATCAACAGATAACCCAAATCACTGCACACACCCCTCCCAGCACCCAGAAGACCCAACACGACACTGTGCATGGATGTGTCAGGAATACCAGCAGTGCTTGCGTCCCCACTCGCCATCTCTAAAGCTACAAAAGTTTGGAGGAACAAAGGGAGAAGAGGGAAGAAGAAGAGAAAAGAAGAAGAGGGAAGAAGAAGAGAAAAGAAGAAGAGGGAAGAGGGAAGAGGAAGAGGGAAGAGAAAAGAAGAAGAGAAAAGAAGAGGAAAAAAGAAGAGATAAAATCTCAGGCTTCTTTACAGACTGTAAATACTCATCCTGAATGATCAAGTAGAGTTTGATGGAGGAAGTAGTGCAATCTTTTCTTGGTTTAATGTCTACTAGTCTTTTGAGTTTATGGCCTGTTATTGCATCTTCTATTGCAGCTAATTTTCTTATTTTCAAGTCTTTATGACCACGGCTCACTTTCCATTTTTCAAACTACCATCTCAGGTTTCAAATTCAGACACAATGCTGGTTTCTCCTGTGCTTCCCCCACCTCCCACCTCGGTCTGCCTATGTGCTATGGCGGTGATGCTTTCTGCTGGGGACCTAGGCCTTGGTATCCGCCTTCTCACCTTTTATGCACCTGTTTCCACTCCATTGACTTTATTGTCAGCAGTTTTATAGCAGTGTTATTGCTTTTCTTTCCTCATTTTATGACCCTCCATCACAGTGGCAAATGGAAGCTGTCCATTTCTCATCTCAAAGACACAAGGCTGCATAAGAAGAGGTGATAAAATTAATATGAACTATCTAGGAATCTTCCCACGGCTTCTTCTGCTGAATAGGAATTGCTCATAAATTAGGAGTCTAAGACTCTTAAGGGTGTTTAGAAACCAGGGAATACAACACCAGGTCACCCCACCAGCTGGTACAGATAGGTCCTACTTTGCTGCCAAAATAGCCAATGCAGATGCTTCAGAGAAAGGGACAAGGATAATAAGAAGGGACAGTGACAGAACCTACTGGGAAGTAAAACTCCTTCCTAAATGTCTAGTGATGAGCTAATCCCTTCAGAGACTTCAAGGCCAGCAGAGACTAAATCCCAGAAACAAAGACATTATATTGGCTGTTTACAGCTACATGAAAATAAAAACATATCCTTTTAACAGTAATAACATTTAGCTTTACAAAGAAACAGAGAGCCTTTTTAGTTCTACTTTATCCTAAAGACTTCTATCTCTTTAGATTTCTCTACCCCTTGCATTAACAAGTGTTTTTTTTAACCCTCCTTTGAGTTACTCCTTCCTTACCTCAGCACCATCTCCCTCTGCTTTGATCACCATACATTTGTTAACCAATTATAGCACAAACACAATTATTCACAGTTCCCAAGCACTAATGATAAGGCACAAGAACACTCTTACATGTTTTCTCTCTCTCTCTCTCTCTCTCTCTTTTTAAAATCACTCATCCAGCCTATTTCACCATCACCCATAGGATGTTGTCCCTGCGGGGCCCCCCATGATGACCCCAGCCCTCTTCCACAGCAGGTACAGTTCTCTTACAACAGAGCAGTGCCAAAGACACTTGGATTCCTTCTGGCAGATGTTCCTGTTTTTCCTGCCAGCATATCTTTGGTGACAGGTGTGCTGACTTTATCTAGCTCTGTTACACAACATCCTTCCAAGACTGACACATATCTCCTCTCCATCCTTAATATGGAAAGACAGAGTTTCACCTCGCTTCCCAAACTGCTTATCTTAGTACCTATTATCTTGATTTAACATACTAATATACTTAAAATACCTCTTACTTAACTTAGGTACATTCCATTTTTTAACCTTTTCTCATCATGAAAATGGACGTTATTTCAACATCGTTAATCCACGGCACCTGACCCAGTTTCTCTCTCCTTTAGATTTCCTTGGCTGTGTCTTGCAAGTGATTTCGTGAAAGGTTTTTCGATTGTCCAAATAAATTATTTCTATTGCTTCTATCTTCTCCAGAAATATCCCAGCAGACTAGTACAAAAATACTCTGTCATATAGAAGGCATTTAGCATTACCTTTTCTACTCATTCATTTTATAATTCTGTACCTGGTTTGCCTGCCATTATAGGAGGCAGGTAAACTATCCAATATAGCAGCATCACAGTCAGACATTCATCAAAATTATTATGTGCATTTGCTCTCACCCTGCACACTGACTGAGAGGCAAAGAGGGTATATGAGAGAAAACATTTTGTCTAGCAGCTCAGATACTTCTTATCTCTCTTTGCAAACAATTTGGCTGAATGGGAAGTAGAAGAGTCATTTTTTTTTACAAAAACAACAGAGGGAAAGGAATGATTAAATGAAGAAATGATCCATTTAGGCTGAGCATCAGCCAAAATGTCCTAAAAGAAAAATGCATTCAGATCTGGGAGAGCCTCTAAGGGGCAGCCAACGAAGACTCATTCAATTTGAAAATTTAGAGAGAGCAACAGGAAGGCAGCAGAACACGAGGCATAATAAAAACGCACCCTGCGGTGGCAGGGGGATGGGCACGAGTATCTCATCATTCCCATAATAACAGCTAAACACGTACTCAATGCCAGTGACAAACACGGGTGTCATCAACTCCCCGCGAAGTCAGAATTTATGCAACACGTGAAACGTTTCCATCAGTATCCCATTCATCACTGGCACAAGCAGAAGGAATTCACCAAGCGGTTATTCTCATCCTAATCGAGTCACCAGCTAGCCAGAAGCATGGGATGCAGCAGTGGGTCAGGCTTCCCAGCTCCTGCACCCCACAGGGACCCCAACCACCCAAGCCCAGTCTGCCTCTAGCTCTTGGGGTCGCACCCAGCCCACCTTCGGATGAGCTGCCAGCACCACAGAGCTCGGGGTACATACAAATGGGCATCACCACCAGGGATGAACACTGGTATGCCAGAAGCTCGTGGCTACATCAATGTGCTCCATGAAAACCACCCACGGGAACATCCATTCTCGCTGCTCGCACATTTGGTGTGCAGCACAGACGTACCCTTCCCAAATGCAGCGTGCCGAACTACTTCTGGCCCCGACGAAAGAAAGCAATGTCAAAAAGATTTCTGGAACGTGACACTGCGACACTCTATTATCATTATTATCTGTGTTATCAGAGCACCGTGGAGCCTCAGGCACAGCCGGAGATCCCACTGCTGCAAATGCTGCACCAGCGTGGAAACCTCACAGACTGGCAGACAGGCGTATTTCTCATAGCAGAGAGGAGAAAGAAAAACAAGCTGTCAAAGAAGGGGGTGGAAAAAAGAGTGCAGCTAAAGGCAAGATCCCCTATAGATTCACAGTGAACTATCTGCCAGAGCATTAAGCCCTGTGCTTCTCATGCCTTTTGGGTACAAGCCAGTAAGACCTTCCCTGAGTCTTCAAAGGGCTGTAATAATGTTACAGGCAGTGCTTTTTCACTGTGAATCTGCTCAGCCCAGAGTCAATCACAGCAGGAGAAGTTGTGATTTTAAAGGCAATACACCCAGATCGCTCAAACAAGGCCGAGTTACAACAAAAAGTTTTGAGACCGACACATGACAGCCAGGCATTAGCCATGTTTTACATGAGCCACCAGCTCTGCTCGTCCCTTTTGCAAATCAGCTGCTCTGCCAGCCTGGTTCTTTGCAAGCTGTTTTTATTTATTTTATTTTTTTTTAATCAATCCAGACATGTTTGCAATTATATTCCCTGGGATATAAGATTGCACGGGTGCATACACACACAAGTTTACATACAACTCTTTCACCACATGAGCGAGGGAAGTCTCTGCCTCAGAGGGTACCTAAGTGAAAATTTAAGGCAAAACAATATTGTCCATCCTTCTGAAAAGGAGGGGAAAGCTCTCAGGTCCAGATCCAAAGGTGCACAGAAATTGGGTCCCAGCAGAGAAATTGCAAATCTCAAAATACCAGCTGCACCCCTGGGGTACCCCTGCTGAGACTGAGCTGTCACCTTTAACTATCTGCAGAGGTTCAGTCTCCGAGCAAAGACATTAGGATGAGAGCAGCCCTCACGGGGCCTGTTTTCCTTCACCAGCTGCAAAGGCAGGCAGGTGATATAACGCAGGTGGCTCCGTGACCCCCCTTCTTTCAGGATGGCCAACATTTAGCAGAAACACGCCCCTAACAGCCACCAATTCGGGCATCCCACACTTCCCCGTACTGTGAGACTTCCCACACTAACCTAACCCTGAGCTCTCCCAGTGAGGGTCTGTGGCTTGGAAGGCAAAAAGAAAACATCTGAGAGCCAAAGGGGGAATATTCCCAGAGCTGGGGATGCCTTCTCTCCCCATAGGGAGGACACAGGGGCTTCTGCACCTCCAGCTGAGGTCCTAGGGCACAATAGCCCCTAAGCATGGAACAGGACAGGACCCTCTGCCCACCATTCCATCTATCTAGGGATACACAGATATTTATTGCTAAACACCGCAGCCCCAGTGGGTTAGAAAGCTCCATGAGCATCCCCAGAGAGGTATAAGAAGGGGACCAATCACTGCCAACAACCTCACAGGTTTCTGCTTCTCTACAGCCACCGAGTGCAGTTTGGGGAGGTGGTACACAGCCCCCACACCCAGATTTAAAGCACGGGAAGGACTCGGTTGCTCTTGAAAAGCAGGAGAGAGACTCTCCCTGCCTGTAGGGATAAGGACGTAAACCCTGGAGCAGATAGGGGCAGCCTCAGTCCCCTCCATGGAGGCTCATCCTGGGCTGGGCACCCCAGTCCCACAGCACCAGCCCCACGGCTGTGTCCCTCCTGGGTCGGGTTTTTACAGCAGAAGAGAGGCAGAAAGTTTCTCTGCCCTTATCACACTCATGGCTCAGCTTAGGACACCCCCGAGTGACACACTGGGGGAGCGTGGGACAGCTTGACCCCCACACCCATCCCTTTTTGCACCGATTCAGGGCAGTATTTAGAAAAGCAGCGAGCGCCAATCGAGTCCTTTTGGTTTGGGGTGGGGGCGTTGGGGGGGGTCTCGGTTATTTCCACGCACGGGAGGGAGCAGCAAGGGTTTGGGGGGTCGGACCGGCAGGCAAAGGGGCAGCTGCAAAGGGGGAGCCCCAAAGGGGGGGGGCTCAGCTGCTCGGAGAGGGGTCCCATCTCCTCTTATCATCCCAAAGGGCAGCCCTGGCGGGGGCACAGCCATCCCCATCCCCACTCCCAGCCCCCGGGTGCCGCCTTATCTATGGGCAAAACCCTTCGAGGGGGAGGAAAAAAAATAAAATAATAATAATAATAATCCCAAATCTCACCTCTTGGCAAGGCGGCAGCTGCAGGGCGGCAGCCTGGCAGCCCAGCAGCCAGCAGCACAGCCAGGCGGTGCCCCCGCAGCCCCGCTCCGCTCCGAGCCTCCGCATCCTTCGGCTCCGCATCCTTCAGGGGCTGGAGGGGGGAGGTCACCGTCCCCGCTCCCTGCCGGACACCTCCTGCCTGCCCCTGCCTCCGGGAGGGGCTGGCCCTGACCCTGAGCCCCCCCTGCAGCGGGGCATAACCCCTGGGAAGAGGTGGGGGAAAAAAGGGGGCACGGCGCTGGCACGGGTGACAGCGGCCCCGCCGGCCGCCGGCTGCCGGCTGGAGGCACCGCCAGAGCCCGGAGGAGGGGCCCGGAGGAGGAGGAGGAGGAGGAGGAGGAGGAGGAGGAGGAGGAGGAAGGCAGGCGAGCAGCCAACCAGGCAGCCAGCGCAGGCGCATGCTGCCGAGGTTCAGCCAGCCCAGGAGCTGGGTGCTTGCATCCACCCCCGTTGCACCTTCCCCGGCCCCAAAAGGGTCTGGGGGGGAGCGGCACTGCTTGGGGGAAATCCTCCTCGGTCCTGCTTTCAGCTGCTCTGCTCCTACCCCCGTGTGCCGGGGGAGAGCTGGCACCCAGCTCCCTGCTCCTTGGGTCCTTGCATTGTTCGGGTACCCCACGGAGGTGGGATCCCCCCAGCTGGGATGCGAGGGGGAGCTGCAGGTGGGATGCAGGGGGAATTCCAGGAAGGATAAAGGGGGATCTCCAGGTAGGATGTAGAGGGGAAGTCCAGGTAGGATAAAGGGGATCTCCATCTGGATGCAGGGGGATCTCCAGGTAGGGTGCAGGGGGGATTTCCAGCTGGGATACAGGGAAGAACTCCAAGTAAGATGCAGGGGAGCTCTCCAGATAGGATGGAGTGGGGATCTACAGCTGGATGCACAACAGATCGCTCCCCTGCCCACCAAAGTGTGACAGTGACCCTTCTCCATGGGATGAGAGAAGAGCGGCTCATTCACAGCCTGAATGCACCCCCAGAATGACACCCACTTCTCCCCCTCTGGTTGTGTTTCAGCTCTGGAATTTGTCTCCCCTTCCCCAGCAGTGCCCAACCACTCATTCCTAATGAAGCGCTTTAGTGCTTCAGACTGCTGCTCACCCTGCCTGGCATCACTGCTGTGCTCACACACATTTCTGCTCCCTCCTGCCCCTTTCCATCTCCTACAACACCCAGCACAGCCACAGAGCCACCCCACGTCACCAGCACAGCATGTCCCTGGCCCTATTGATCCACCTTTTCTAACTCCAATACATAATGCCTTTTTTTTGTTGTACTTCTAATTTGTTGAGTGACTTTTTTTTTTTTTTTTTTTTTGCAATTTTACTGCAATTCCTGCTCACTGTGATCCAGCTTTGACTCAGCCTTTATTCATCTCTGGAAGGGAAATCAGGAGGAGAGGAGCAGAGTCAGATTTTGACTGCATTGTGTGACCCCTCTCACCACCCCTGCCTGGTGTCATCACCGTGACTCCATGCTAACACAAAAACAGTTTCATTAAATCTTTGTGTGTCATCTGAGGACCTTGCTGGAGCAGCCTGGAGGGAGCTCAGTGCTGCTCTGCAAACACCGACAAGTTTGAAATTTCCTTTTGTTCTCAGCCTGAGCCTTGCTCTGCTTTTGGCTTTAGCTTCAGGAATGAAAATGAGTTATCAGCCCTTGGACTGAGGGTCCCCAGCCCTCGCCAGGGTGTCAAATAAAGCAGCTTGTGTACATCATTTCACAAAAATAAATAAATAAATAAATAAAAATAAAAAATGAAGTCAATTTATGTTTTCTACTCAGATGAAATGGGGAACAGGAAAAAAGCTGTGGTGATGCTTCATGTTTTGTGCTTCTGGACCTGTGAGCCTTGTGTTGCTCCGGGTTCAGGTAGATCCCAAAGTCTGTCCCAGGGATTCATTGCTCACCTTAACTGCAGGATAAAATCCAAGAGTGAAATGTCTGAGAACAGTAATTTCAGCAGCTTTCAGCAGTTCTTTTAACATTTGCTAAAACAAAGCACACAAAGCCGCAGGCACTCCTAGACATGCAGCAGGGGAGTCACATGGAAATATACGGAAGAAAATGATGTTGGTTGGACTCAGCACATCTTTTGTACAAGAAAAAAGAAAAAACATAATTTCCAGAAAAGTGTTCTTCTTGCTCTGGTTGTCTTAGTGTAGGCATAGGTTAGATATTAAGAAATTTTTACTTTGAGGGTGGTGAAACTGCCCAGAGGAGCTGTGGCTGCCCCATCCCTGGCAGTGCCCAAGGCCAGGCTGGATGGGGCTTTGGGTAGCCTGGGTTGCTGAGAGGTGTCCCTGCCCATGGCAGGGGGTGGCAGTGGGAGGGCTTTGAGGTCCCTTTCAACCCATTTGAATAGGGTCTATTCAAAAAAACCTTATTTGAATAAGGTCTGAAATGCCTGTGAGGTTAAATTCTGAAAATCTTACCTGAAGGGAGCGTGCCAAAACTCTGCAGTACCCAGTAGGCATGAAGCCTACAAATAAATAAATAAATAAATAAATGGGAAAAAGGAACAAAAACAAAAACAAAAACAAAAACAACAACAAAAAAAAAGATACTCCAATAACAATTAATCAGCTTAGATAGACAAATGAGGCAGAGAGAAGCAATGCAGGATTTTGGAATCATCATGTAACTATAACAGAAAAAAAAAAGTAACATGTATGCAGTAGCACAGTTAAAGGATTTTTGTATCTCCTAAAAGCACACAACAGTAAGTGACTCTGGCAGCTCTTAGACCTGTATCTGAAATCTTGACCTAATATTTTGATTCAAGTGAGAGGATGCAAAAGCAGTTCAGAAGAATCACGCAATCTGGGTTGCAAACAACTGCCCTGCCCTTCTACCTCTAAGTATAAAAGGAAAAGAAAAAAAAAAAAAAAAAGAAAGAAAAAAAAAAAAAGAAGAAGAAGAAAGCTACATAGTAATAATTTATAGTGCAACCACTGTGAGCTTTGTTTCAAGCTCCATCTCCAGAGCTTCCTGTGCTTTAGTGTGCCTCTCCATGTGTCTGGTGTTAAAGATGCTCTTAAAAGTGCACCTTCGTGCTGCGCTCAGAAAAAAAACTGACAGCTTTTAAGCACTGAGAACCCAGGTTTGTAAATGCCTCTTCCTGCCAGCGGTGCGATGTTGGAGTTAATCTTGGACTTTGGTGTTTGCAGAGCTCAGGCCATGAGCTCCCCCAGCAGCCAGCTGGCCGGGGCAGAGGCGCAGCCGTTTGTTGCTGCTGTTAATGACACCCAGAGAAAGGGAAATCTTGGGGGCTGCCAGCTCCCGTTGGGCTGACAGCAATTAGTAATTGCACTCGGGATTAGTCAGGCCCATAGGCTGACATTGCCTTGTGTGGGATTACTTGGTAGGGGAAAGGAAACTGTTAACCCTTTTTCACTTTTTTCTGTTTCAGAAAACTCCTTACCTGCCCTCAGGTGGCTTCCCAGGAGATGCAGGACTCCTTCCATGGCTCCTTCCCAAGTCTGATGAGAAATTTCAAACATGTTTTAAACTTTTAAAATCTGCTTTAAATGGTACCCTGAAGTGTCCAGAGCTGCAAGCGATAGCAGCACTTTTCTGACATGTTTTAATCAGATATTTGGGAGGAGCTGAATGTCACCCTAGAAATGTCTTTTCTCTCCGTTATCTGTCTAGCTAGCTCAGACATGAACACCTACACATCGTCAGATGAATCCCACCATAGATAATTTCTTTCTGCCTAGGGTGCTCTTTGGATGAGGTTCATGTCCTCCAGCTTTCGGTGTCTGATATGTGCTACGTGTCTGGCTGGATTATACAGCACACCCCCAGCCCTGCTTGCATCCAAACCAGAGAGCAACACGGTGAGATGGACCTAGGAGAGCACAGCATGCTTACTGGGCTACGTGACCTGGGCTGTGCAGGCTTCATCACGTAGCCATAGTGTCCTTATGTAAACCTGTACCTGCAAAACCCCTGCAAAAGGCTGTGTTTTGGGCTAAAGATAAGTCAGGATTGGCTTATACTGCCTTCTCATAATTCTCACTCCCATATGTAACACTCGGCACTTATCCCTACCCCTCCTTTCTTAATATCCCTGTTTCTAAATGCTGTATTTTCACATCTTCTCCCTAGAGATGCTTAGAGCATCTGTCTTTTACTTTTCCAGCACACTTCATCTTCTGGATCCCCTTTAAACCTCTGAGAGCCCTCCAGTTGTTCGTCCTTCCTCATTGTGACTTAAGTTGACTTTTCCTGTAAATCTAACTCACAGGTTGGCATTAGAAGAATTTCTTTAATACATACAATTTAATACTGGGTATGCAAAGGTTAGGCATGAAAGATCCAAAGCACTTGATGCTGTTTGAATCTATGAACCTGGAGAGAGAGGTTAGAGAGCTAAGCTGCCTTGCTTGAATCTGAATCACAAGAAATTCAGCAATATGAGTGGAATTGCTCTGCTTTTGAGATATCAATATGATTTGACAGCTCCTTCTTTGCTTTCCAGACTAAAGGGAAAATATGCATTTTCAGTTTTAAAACATATAGTCCAGGTGATTTTCTTTTTCCCCTGGTGCATGTAGAATAAAAAGCAGCAACCGCTGCATTAAAATCGACGAGCGTGTTTGCTTTGAGTACGGAGGAACAGCACCGGTAAATATTGCCAAGATAACTGCTGATAGGCAGCAGGATCAGCTTCCGACCCCGTTTGCTGTTGCCATTAGAGTTTCTCAGCCATCCATCCACGGCTGCCTTTTCCCAGCAGAGCTATTTATCTGCTCGCAGGTCACGGGAGTGTTTTGACTAATGATGGCTCCCTTGACTTTGCGTGCAGAGCTGAGCCTTGTTAGGCGACACCTGGGGACCCAGCTCAGCGTGGTTATGCCCGGCAAGGACATGCAGCCTGGGGGTTGTGAGCCAGCTGAAAAGTAATGTGGCTCTGTTTATAGAGGTGCAAACCGTTAAAAAGCTAAAATCTATGCGATCTGGCTGTGGTGGTTTGGTGCATGAAGTGTGAATGACAGGGTGAATGACATTGAATAAATAACTTTCTGTGGTAAAAAAGGGTTATTTGGGCTAGTCCTGCAGCCCTTTCTATGGCAATGCTGGGAATACTGAGGCTGATCATCTTCATTTTAGGGTATCTGCGGGTGCATGTCCTTGGTTCTAGGAAAGAGGTGAAGGCAGAGCAGCCTTCACGCAGTGCTGTAACCCTGCCCAAAGGGTCCCCATGCTAACCATCATCTCCAGCCACCATTTGTCCCTCGCATCCTCACGGAAGCATCAGGTGCTACCATCCCATGCTGTGGTAGAAAAACTCCATCTCCCATCCACCCCACCAGAGGCACCTCTCATCTCCAGAAAAAAAAAAAAATTAAATTAAATGTCATGAAGCTTTCACATGGTGTGAAAAAGGAAGGAAATTCATATTTTCCATTATATTTTCCAAAGGAAGGAAGTTCATATTTTCCATTAACTAGCTTGATGTTGATGAAGGTTTTTGTGATTAAAAAGGTGAATTTTCAAGGGTCTTCTCAATGGTCTTTGTGCTCCAGAATCAATGATGACAGTTCCTTGCTCTTCAAAAGCTTCAAAGAAAGCAATGCCCATCATTGGGAGTCATAGTGAGCCAACATTAAAATGCTTTGAAAGTCCCACCTGCTCGATAAACAGGAACTTCTGTAGATATGACATATTTTATTACCGCATTGCCGCTGCGGTTGGCAGCCGAATTAATTGCACTGACACTGCCAGTAGTGTTGACACACACAATGGCAGCAAACAACCGTAACTCGGTATTAACATGGGTATTGATTTTCTGCTCCCGGGAGAGCCTTTGTAAACTTTCAAAGAACAGTTTTTTCCAAATAAAAAGAACCCAACTAAATGTCAAAGATTGTAACAAAGCCATTTCAGTAGAAGGCAGAGATGTGATTTATGATGTGGAGAGCCCGATTCTGATCTCACGCATGTGGGTGTGAAATTGTGCTGACCCTACACCAGCACACTGCCAAAACTGGTCTTTATGGTGACTCCAAAGGGATGTCATGACTGAGCAGCCTGATCTACCCCAACATGATGACCTACAAGTTGACCTGAAGTCCCAATTATATTTGGGAGGCTTCAGCTGGAAGGAGCCACATGCACTCCACCATTAATACCTGGCTCCCAGTGCTGCAAAGCATCCTTCTGTGGGTAAGGATCCACGGATGCTAAAGCAGAGCATGGTGTTAGGTGTTGTAGCAGCTACAGCAGGTAGACCTGAAAATGCACAGCACTGTTAGTAGCTCTGTCAGTGTCTGGGAGGGTTTTGTCTCCATCAGCAGCAGTGATAAATGCCATCAAACGTGTGCACTAAGGCAAAGCCTTGGTAATGACCTCCTCTTCTGTCTGTCAGTTATTGCAATTAGATGAGCACGTCTGACTGTCACATGCATCGAGCGTTGGGGAATTTATTTCATCCTACCACTGCTACAGCCACCGTGCAGGTTTTCTGCAGTTTGTATTAGTCATGGAGCATTTATGCAGTGCATTGGGCCCAGTTATGTTGAATTTCTGAAAACAACCCCTGCAGCCATTCATTCAGATGCTGCGGGCCAATGCCTGCATGTTCAAAAATAAAGACACCATCACTGGGCTTCCTGCAGGAGGGAGCAGATGTGTACCTACCACCACAGCCCTGTCCCCACCTCCAGGAGATGTCTGAGTCAATCCCAGATGCTCTGCACATGGTTTGTTGACAAACTGTCTTGACCAGATGCTCTGAGTCCTACAGCTTAAAGCATATTACGACCTCTTTAGGAATACAAAGCTGTTTCACTCACATGAAATATGACAGTATTTGAACAGCGAATATACCTTTGACTCCATCTGTTTGCCTTTCCACCTCCCTGAGACAAAAAGTCTCAGCTTGGTTTGCCCCACAAAGCACTGATTGCTCTGTCAGCTCCTTTAAATTTAGTAACACACCACAGTCTTCAAAATATACACATGGAAATTTGCAATTCAAGGGGTGAAGTGATTTTTTGCACTATAAATAGCCTATATCATTAACATATTAGTTCTAAAGTGGCATTAGGCTAAGTAGAATACTTGTAATTTTAATCTCTTAATTGTTCTCTTACAGATTTGCTTTTCTCATTACGATTTTTCTTGGTGTCAGATTTCCCCTTTCTTTAAACTACTGCTGAACTTATTACCTTCCCCAAAGATATACTTTCCCCAAAGTCTTTCACAATGCACTCTTTGTATACAAATTCACTTGAAACAAAATATTGTGAAGAAACAAAATATTGTGAAAAGTCTGTGTGGCACTCTGGGTCACCTTAAACCCTGATTTCTGGTACAGATTCAGCTTCATTACCAGCCCCCTGGTTATGACTCAGTCTTTGAGATGCTAGGAAGAGATCGACTTAGGCAGAAGGAATTGGACATTTTTCTGCCACCTGATTTTAGTTAAAAAAAGCGCGGTATCTAGCAAGTGAAGCTGGAGTCCATGTCTCCTTGATCCAAGTCCCTACAGGACCAGAGATGCTCATGCTGGAGCACTTGGGGGCTTGCACTTGGTACTTGGGTGCTCATTCCTAGACCTGCCCAAGAAGAGACACAAGTAGGTCTCTGACACCAGGAGCTGGGGCCTGCCAGAAGCTCCATGGGCTCAGCCAGGCCTCCAGATCCATGCAGAGGACCAGGCATCTCAGGGAGGAAATGAGGAGCCATTTCTGCTCAGAAAGAGCAGTCAGGCACTGGGACGGGTTGCCCAGGGAGGTTGTGGAGTCACCGTCCCTGGGGGTGTTCAAGGAGAGGTTGGACGTGGTGCTTGGGGACATGGTTTGGTGGGTGACATTGGTGATAGGGGGTTGGTTGGACCAGACAGTCTTGGAGGGCTTTTCCAACCTTAATGATTCTGGGATTCTACGATTCTAAGTGAGGCAGCTTATGGCCATCCCAACCAGAAAAGTGGTCAGAGTGCCTGTGTTTTACTCTCATTTCATTACTTGATGAGGGCTTGAAAGGTTTTTTTAAACCCCTTGTGAGGCCATGCATTAACTCACCCCTAGATATTACTGAGAATCAGTGAAGGTGAGAGCAAGGGGAATCTCTGGTACCTCCGGCTTTAAAAAATACAAACATTAGCGTCATCAGAAACTCACAGACCTGCAAGAGACCAGACTGAGTGAATTTGAAATTAACCTTGCGGAGTGAATAGTGTGTTTGAATTAATCTCTAAAAACGTGCTTTGCTATTGAGGTATGGCAAAATGTCAGCCTGAAGTTAAAAGCTTTGTCAAAGCAATCTCTGTTTTAAGGCTCAGAGTGACCCTTGATATTTATCAAGGTAATGAAAACACTACAAGCATTTTCAAAAGCTGATGGGAGGTTGTGCTCAACTCACACACTGTAACAACGAGGTGTTTTTGCAGCAGCTGGACAATTCACTTCTCTATCCCATCCCAACAGGCAGGGACAAATCCTGTAGGCTGCTGGTTCTTATTTCCTAGCAAATTCCTGCTAAACATCAGTGTTAATTAAATATATACATATATTTATATATATATATACTTATTTTTATTATTTATTTATTTTCACTTATAGTTATATTCGTTTAACATATATATACTATATAGCATATACCTATACATATGTTATGCTTTTTTTTTTTTTTTTTTAACAAATGCACAGAAATGCCATCAGCTTGACTTGAGGGACATCTTTGGGTATACGTGCTTTTAACATCAGTTCCATAAAAATTACCCTCTGATTTTCTGACCGAAGTGGCCCGATAAGTAGAGGTGACCCACCTGACCCCCAAATGCTCCAGACGATCCAGCAGGCTAAAGACATTTTAAGCACCGAGGATGACAGAGGTGACTCAGCCCTTGTCCTGCTGTGTCACCAAAGATGTCACCTCCACGTCACAGGTGCTGAGCTGGCCGGCTGAAGGCACAGGCTGCTGCTGTACAGGGAGCTCATCAGTGCCTGAGGCTGATGATGATGGGTCTTTGCCTTGCCGAGCATGATGCAAGCACAGGAGACAAGAATTTGTGGAGCCAAACCACAAAGTCAGAAATAGCAAATGAGGAAAGGGTGATTTCTTTCCAAATGCAACACTTTCTTATCTAGCCAATGCAGCTGGCTTAGACTGCCAAGTGCTTTCCCTGTTTTCTCCCTAGGAAATCTCAGGAAAACATTCAACCCCCACTGGAAAGAAAACAAGGAAAACCAACCCCATGGCACTGAGCTCGATAGAAAGACAAGATAAAAGATTTTGTTGGCACTTGTGTAAGATGAACTGTGTCAGTCATCCAGCCCCAATTGCAGCTGGGCTCTTTTAAGCTCTCCTCACTCTTTACATGGATATCTACAGACGAACACCCAGCTTCCCAAAAGGCTGCCCTCTGTGTGTATCCCTTTGCATGTCTCCAGCAAACTCAGTCAGACACAGGTGAGTGGGATGTCAATAAAGTATCAACAAAAATTCAGGTATCCGGAGGCAACAGAAGCACAACATCCACTATGAAGTCTGATGCCACAATTTGCAACCCCACAAGCTTGGGGTTTTGTGCTAATGGACTGTCAGCCCATATCAGGCCAGCCAGCCAGGACCTTTTCCCCCTGTAATACATTCACCACCTAGTGCTCAGGCATCCCATCCCTACCATAAGGTAGATAACTCTAAATCTAATAACAGATTTCTCATTTTGTGCTTCAGTGAGTGATGCTCATTTCATTCTTACCTTAAATCCTCCTTGATCATTTCAGAGAGATCTGCAAAAATTCTTGGCAGAGCGTCACCCAAGGAAGAACACTATTAAAACAAAGCCAGCTTGCTGTGCCAAGCATCCCGAAGCAGAGTCAGGAGTCCCCAAAAGCTGGCACCGGCAGAGCTGCTGCGAAGCTGGCAGCTAAGTTGATGGAGAAGGGACTCTCATCAGCAAGTGTTAACCAAAGCTGCTGTAATATTCAACAAGGCCTTGGGGGGAGAGATTTTGGGGTCTCCACACGGTTATAACATTGAGTTTATAATAGATATTTACTATTCGAGCTAAGAACATGAGTGTTTTGTACCAGCCACAGCTTTGATTGAACAAGATGGTGGGATGATTGTGACACATCGAGTTATCTAAGGATTTTGTCCCATTACACAGATTTGCTAAAAATAGGCGAAAGCTCTCAATGATTTTTAAGGTGGAGCAGCCTGAATATCAAATGTTTCAGAGCCATCTGCTGCACATTTGGATTCATACGGCTTATTTCAGACATCTGCACTGAAAAATGGGATGAATGATGTCCAATAGATACCTATTTGTCTCCACTGGCTAGCAGAGTCTGGCAGCTAGCTGAAATGCAGGACTGTGCTATAGATGCACGCTTGCTCAGGTGAATCTCAAACTAGTGGTAGCTTCAGAGGCTAACTGAAAATCACTGACATTGCTATTTCCACTTGTTTTACTAGGCAGTAACCCTACAACCTCCTAGAAAGCCTTCAAATGACTGAGCCCATATCAAGACTGCTGTTCTCACCAAAACCATGTCCAAACCCAAGGCTGTTTCTCCAAGTCAGGGTCCGCTAGGCAGTCCAAACTGCAAAAGCTGCCTCTTTCCTCTCAATAAAACTGAATTTTAAATGCTTTATATATTTTTTTTAACAGTGCTTTCATTTTTTTGGCCAGAAAACAATCAACCTATTTTGAACAGAAATTCACAACCATCGTGTACAATGATATTAAACTAACGTGCCCCGTTGACATGATGCCATTATGCAGCATAACCAAAAGCCAGACCCTTGCTAATCTTAAAAAGACAGGTCTGGGAGTGATCTCCAGAGCACAGGATCCTCATCCACATTCCAGGCACCGACACTCAGCCTCATGCAGTGGTCCTGGGAGCTGCTTTTATGAAGATCATTATCTTTGTTAACCTCCATGCAAAATTCATAGAAACAGAGCGTCAAGAGCCAGGATTCACTTTACATCTGACATGGTAATAGTCTGACACTCCTGAAGTCCTTATTATTCCATACAGCAAAAAAGAAAAAGGTTCAGTTTTCATTTAGATTTAGAGCAGGTGAGGCAAATCCTGGCTTACAGAATCACTCCTGCCTGCTCAATTCATAAAATCTCCCCCAGAGCTCCCACTTTTGTCACCCAAAGAATTTCTGTCTTTAATCACACCAGTCTGAGAGTCACCTCGCAGATCTGCAGAGGCACGGAGCTGCCCTGGTTTGCCTTGGAGAACAGATTTGGGCAGGGAGTGGCATAAATTGCTTTCTCAGTCTGCACTGTAACCCTGGAGCATATGTTTCTTTGGAAAGTAAAGGAGAGGCAGACCTGCAGACTTACAAAGTTATTGAGTTGCAATTTCACCACAATGGCAAAGAATATATGGAGCAGAAGCAGCGCTGGTGTGGAGGGAGCAATGTCACTCCTGTGTTTCTTTGATAAAAAAAAAAAGAAAAAAAAAAAAGGAGTGATTTTCAAGAGAAATATACAGAAGCGTTGATTGTAGGCCTCTTCTCAGCCAGCTGATGGCATCGGCAGAGTTTTTGGGTGAAGCCCCATGGTAATTTTCATAGGAGAATTGAGCTTATACATAATTTTGGGGTTAATTTCAGGTGATTATTGCAATTATAAGAGAGAGGACTTCATCATGACCCTCACATCTGGGATTTGCTTCCTAGATAATTGCTGTCTGTGGTGATGCTTAAGAACAGGCATGATTTCCTGCTCCAATTTTATTGTAAGGGGAACATTGCTGGACCCAAAGACAGAAATTGCATGAAATCTGTTTGAGTGCCAGTGTTTTAATCATGGGGAATCAGATACTTCCAAGTTCTGTTTTGGAAGGTGCAATAAAGAGTGATACAGAGATGGATGACTTACCACAGTAGGAAGAGTTCTGTTAACCAAGCTAGATTATTTTTTCTTCTTTTTAGGAATTACATAAGAATTCATATGAATAGTATTTCTCCTAGATAAAAACAGAAATGCAAGCACTCTTGGTGCTTTCACACAGTAAAATACCATCTGTTTCCATTTAAGAAATTCATGATAATGGAACCCAAAACACTTTGATCAGATGTTTAATGTGACTTTAAGTGTTTTGAATTAGTATTCCAGATCAGCCTTGCAAAAAGTTGTCATCTCCAGAATTGTTTCTCAGTTCCTACTCATAGCAAATGAGAAAGAAAAATAAATAAATAAATATTTTTTTTTAAAAAAGTCATTCTCTGAGAGCAATAAAAAAGAGACTTCCCCACAAATTTGATGAGCTTGTTACTAGCAGAGAAGAAAACCCTGAAGTGTACTCAGAGTATACTCAGTCATAAACATCAGATTTGGGTCAGATCCAGTGAAATGGCTTTTACTCTGAGCCATCTACTTAAGGAGCATTTAAGAATCTCTTCTTATAGACTGCAAATGGGAAATTAATATCCCAGCACAGTAAGACTGCAAAATGAATACTCTACAAAATGAAGACCGAGTAGGAAGTTAAAATGACAGAAGAATGACAAAAAAGATTAGGAGCCTCAGATCCAATTTCATGCATTTCAGAAGAAATGGCCATGCCTGACTGCAGAAGCACTGCGGTGGCTCTGCAGGAATCTCTTCAGCCCTTGTAGGATTCAGCCAGGGGAATGGAGAACAAAATCTGGTGTTGGTTGAGGCTGGGTCAGGGTACTAGACATGCTCGGGGTTAATTCTAAAAGCTGAGCAGGGCAGGAAAGTGAGGCAAACCTCCATGAAGGAGGTGAATTAGGAGGGGAGCATCTCCAGAAACCAAAAGGCTGAGAGAGCTGCAACTAGGAGCCAAGGTAGGTCCAGACCAGTGGTAACACCAGCAGGGCTGAAACCAGCTTGTGGCAAGGGCAAGGAAGAGGAGACACCTTAAAGAAGTCATCATCCTTAGGTGAAGATTCAGCTGCAATTTGGTTTGGGTGATCTCTACCTTCCTGAGTGTCACCAGTACACGCTGCTGTCCTTGGGCTGATGTTGTGGCCTAACAGTGCCCTTCTAAAATGGGCCTTATCAGGGGTGCCTAAGCTTCTCTTGATCTTTAAGATGGGAAGTCTCTATAGAGCATGGGCGGGAATGTGGTCCAGTTTTCTAAAACAAGAGGATTTTCTTGACCTCTCTAGCCCTTTCATAAGAAAAACAGATATTTTCTTGGATTTAGATCTTCTATGGCCAGCTACTTCTTCATGGTCATCTCTGGTGGTCACAGCAAGCTTTGAAGGGTTCTGTGAAACATGGGCCAGAGTGAAAAAACCTTGGGCAAATTAGAATGGCTGATGACAGTTCTCACCTTGGATGGTGAGGGGGCCAGGAACAGCAGTTTTCTACCCTGAGGGAATTGGGGATTCCTGGGACAGCTGCTGCGTTTGTTGCTGTCTTTAGCTTTCTTCTGGTATGCTCTCAATATTGACAAATTTGACTTAGGGTCTCCATCATTGCAGAAATGTTTGCTGTTTCCTAGGACACCTAAGGAAGTGAGAGATAAAATCTTGTCAAAATCCATTACTTGTAGCCCAAAAACAACAGAACAATGGGTGGAAAAGCTAGCAAAAATTGTAAAATACCAAAAGGTATTCCAGAGCAAATCATGGTACCCATTTCCTTGTCATCTTGTTTATCTCAAAAATAATGGCACAGAACATATGTGCCGTGTTGAAAGTACGCATTAAAAATGGCAATTTGTATGTGTTCACATTTCACAGTATATATAAAAATGTATTAAAACTGTAGTGTAACAGAAGCTTGCGAATCTCTGACCATTTCCATAAAAGTAATGAATTCTCCTCTATTATTGTATAAACCACTTTTTTTGTTCCTTTGGTAAGCCCTGTAAATTTTTGTTATATGTCTTTATCATCTGAAATTCAAAATTCAAAAGTGCTTCAGGAAACACCTCCTGAATCACCAACATTCTGGGTTCCCAAAACTTTAACGTTCAGTTTTCATATATTTTCCTGTAGTTGCCTGGAAAATATAGAGTTAAAATCAAATGATTGTGCCCTACTCAACTCTGGGACAAATAAACCTTTTAAAGGAAAAGAGCAGTTAATACAATTTATTCCCTTTACCCAGCCAGAGCAGGTTAAGGAAAAACTACACTAAATTCATTTTCTAGAGGAGCTACAGCGAAAAGCAATGCCATGTGGTTTTGCATAGGATTTGTTAACCTTTATTAAGTAATAATTGAAATCAGATGACTTTATATAATTCAGGCGATGTTATTTTGAAAGCATGTGGATACACGTACGTTTTAAATTGTCAAACACATTACAAATCCTGCCCTTTTGCCTAACAAGCCCCTGTGCATGCCAAGGAAGGAATGGCCTCTCCATTAGGTTACAACGGAATGAGACCCCCTGCTCTTGCCTTCAAACCTTATTTCCACTCCAGCACCATTTCCACTCCAAATATAGATGTTTTTGGTCATAGCCATGAATGTGATGCTCATACACTAGCAAAGGCCATAAAAAGGGTTTTGTGAACCATCTGGCTGCTAGGGCAGCTGATGCTCATGTAGCTAAATATCGCGTGTCAGACCAGCTGAGGTTTGCTCTGATTCTTTGTGCCTGTTGCCCTGGATTTTCACACTCCGTGCACCCCAGTCTGAAGCTGGTTTGTTCAGAAACAATGATTACTCCAGGTGAGTGTAGCTCCAGGGCTTAGAAACCTTGTAGAATCACAAAGACAAATAAGCTGATCAGATGCAATCATGATGAAATTTGTAAGAATGTCATCTTTAATTCCTGTGACATATGCTTCTGGGGTTTCTGATACACCAAACACCTTCCCCTAAAGGCATCGGGGAGCAAATGGAAAATGTTGAGGTTATTTCAGTCTGGAAATGATTGGAGACTCACGAAGACAAACTCATGCTTCTCATTTGTGCCAGCTGAAGAATCAGTTTGGAATCTGCCTAATAAATCATTCACATCACTTTTTTTTTTTTTTTTTTTTTTTTTACAAATTCATGGGATGGTTTGCGATTATAATCGGTAAGATGCTAAATTTCTGGAAAGGTTTGCACCGAAATAACCAATTCTTTTTCACAAAGCATTGAGAGGAATCCAGAACCGTAAAGGAGTGATACGCAAAGGCTGCACAGCGTATTGCTGACAAAGCCAGAGGTGAATGCTCTGACAGGAGAGGAAAGGTGAGAGGGGAACTCCCTCTTCACGTCCTCGTTTCTTTTTATCTTTCATTTTGGATGCCCAGAAAAATCAACGTGAACAATGTCGGGAAGCAGGCAGTGCAGAATTGTCCTGTTTGGCCTTTGCATGTGTCATTCTGTTGCTTCTAACTGCGTGAGCTTTCCCCCATTTGGCAAATTAAAGCCTGAGCCATTCATCCCTCTGGGAATGAAGCACAAAGCTGAACACCAGGCTGGCAACAGCAACACACCAGCCATGAAATTTATGTAGGGTGTGAAGGCTGATTTGTGTAGAGGGAGCATCTGCTCCAAAAGCCCAACTCCATTCCTTGTAACACTGATGATGGGAGCTGGGTGATTTGGTCCTGTGCAGATGCAGACTGAAGCACATTGGTGCTGGCTCCATGTGCAACCCACAGCTTCCTCCAGGCCAGCTCTCTGCCATCCTCTTGAAGTCAGCAGAGCTGCACAATGCTGAAAACGAGCTTCCCTTACGAGTTCTGAAGAATCCTTCCTGTCTTGCTCCTGCAGAGTCTTAAGTGTGATCGCATTGATTGCATTGGAAGTGCCCTCATTTAAAATTACAAGAATTTAACTGTGTGCCCATGTGTTTTTGTGCAGGGCTGATTTTAAAATTTCACGGAGCAGAAATAGGTCTGGTCATGTCAACTCAGGCTCTCTGAGAGTTTTTTAAAGGCAGAAACAGAGATTATATTAACATTTTGACCTCTTAACACATCCCAATAGCATTAAAACACCCACAAAAGTTAAATGCAAGAAGAGAGTGAGTTTTCTCCCACTTATCCAATATTGTTCCTTCAGGTATGTCGGGGCTCTTGCAGGATCCAGATGCGTCCTACTCAGAGGTCAGATCTGAACAAAAATCTGCTTTTTTCTCCCCCCATTTTTCCCTCCCCCCTCCTTCTTTCTTCCTAAATTGATAATGCTCTAAATGGGCTCTAAATGGGTCATAAACACCTGGACTATAAGTGAGCACTCACTTCAGGGTTTGCTGGAGAATCAAACTATTTTGTCTCCTAGCAATAGACTGACAATACAGCTATATATATATATATATATATATAGCCACTCCTGGATGCAGGATTAGAGTGCATCCTTTACAAGTTTGCTGATGACACTAAACTGGGAGGTGGTGTTGACCCCCTGGAGGGACAAGAGGCCTTGCAGAGGGATTTAGATAGTTTGGAGCACTGGGCAATCAGCAATGGCATGGGGTTAACAAAGGTCAATGCCAGGGTCTGCACCTGGGGTGGAGTAATGCTGGACACTGGCACAGACTGGGAAACAAAAGGTTGGAGCGCAGCTCCAGCTGTGAGGATGGTGGTCACACACTGTGACAGGCTTCCTAGCAAGGTGGTTGATGCCCTGTGCCCATCAGTGGTCAAGAGGCAACTGGACAATGCCCTCAGTGATATGCTTTAACTTTTGGTTAGCCCTGACATGGTCAGGCAGTTGGATGAGATATCTTTGAAGGGCCCTTCCAGCTGAACTGGAAACAAGAAAAGACTTAGTAAATAGACACGCCTTGCTGGATATGTGACACAAAGCAATAGAGAAGCTTTATATCTGCTTGTTTCTCACTTCTTTTTTCTTGACTATTTAATGCATTTGTGAAAGGCTACATTAGTGCATCAAGCTATGTAGATATTAACTATGTGTTCAGTCGAGAGAAGTACTGACTTGATACAGTCTAGGAAATGCACGCTTTGGAGGCAGGAGCCCAGCTCTTTAGGAGATTAATTCCTTAATCGAGATGATAACCATTTTGTTCAAGGCACGGGAGCTGCAGTGCTGGGTGCCCCCAATTTCCCATTCTTCACAGCTGTAATAAACGTACGTGTGATGGTTTCTGAATTTCCACAGAATATTTACAGTGTGAGGCTGTCGGCTCAGCCACAGGAGACATTTACTGAGGCTGTGAAATGGTGGAAAGAAAATGCAGGCACTGAAGACCCCTATCATATCTTCAAATGGAAAAAAAAAAAAAAAAAAAAAAAAAAAAAAGATAGACATGTAATTAATTTAAATTAGTCTGAGGAGTTCATCATGCAGCAAGAGAAAAAAGATGCTCCATTTCCCCCATTTATTCAAAGAAAGTTAAAAGGCGTTTCTTTAACACCCCATGTAACATAAATATTTTGGGCTCACTGTGGTTCTTCCCCCTGAAAAAAAAAAAAAAAGGCATCCAGCTGGAGGTGGTGCTAAATAATCTCACACTAAAAATAAGATAAGGCACGGAAAGGTGACAGGAAAGGTGAGTCATGGAACAGCACATGGAGGGTTGTGTGGATTGTGTGTTACCAGAAATCCTGAAATCATGGCCGGATGTTATTCCAAAAGGTGTGCTACAGCTGAAACAGAATTCCCCAGAAACTGCTGGGTGGAAGGGGAGGGTTTGTGTCATGCATGAGGGGAGTTACAGGCAACAGTGGACCCTTCTCTTCTAACTAGAATCTGATTTTGTGGCACCTCTGCTGAAAGTAGGCATGGATGCACAACAATACTGTTCCCAACTGGAATGTGGGGTCTCCAGGTCTAATTCATAGACTGCCATCGAGCAGAAGATGATGCTCAGAGCACCATTTGCCCCTTCAGAATGGCTTGAACAAGAAACCTGCTAACAAGGGTTGGTTTCAGCCCGCTGCATGTTATGGTGGATGTCTGCCTACATCTACATTATATGAGAGAGTTTTTCTCCCTGCCTGACTCTCCAGCCACAGGGGGAAAGGGAAGGCCATAAAACTGCCACTGCAGGTGTAACAGAAAAAGGGCAAACAAGAGCCAAAGCAAACAGCAGCTGGCTCAGCAACGATGGATTTCAAGCAGTGCTCATAAACAGCAGGCTGGAACCGTGGATGCTAACAGAGCGAGAGCAAAGGTCAGATCTTACTTTTAACAACCTGGTTTGGTTCAAAACAACACATAAAAAAAAAGTTTGGTCCTAAATAAATAAATAAATAAAATAAAAATCCTCAGATCCTCACCCATGCAGGAGTGGTCCCTGCAAACAAGCTGGCCATGAAAACGCACCAAATAGACCCAAATCACCGTTGATCATGCTGATCAAGATCCCTGATTTGTATCATTCCCCAGTCTGTTTATTCACATCCACCTGTTGCCTTTTCTTTGATAAGAAGATTAGATTATAAACTCTGGGTACAAAAATCATCTTTTTATTCATTCTTTGTGCTCTGGGCCACACGAGGGGGTTCTGGTCTTGGCTGTGATATTTTGGATCCATGCAAACAGCAGTAAATAAGAAATAAGATTTCATCCTTAATCGCTAACACATGCTGAGCCCCTGCAAATAAATAGAACTTGCACTGGTACCCCAGCAGTGATGTTTGGGGAGAAGATTCGGCAGTTATCCAGTCTCCAGTTATCAATCATTCAGCAGTTATCCAATCCCATTATTTATTTCTTTGTTTGCCAGCGTAGCATCCTGAACACTGACAGCCCGGAAATATTTATTTCCATCTTGTGATATTTGGAGCCTGCTGTCAGCCTGCTTTCTGCACCACGCAGCAAGCTCGTTTGTGCAAAGGTGGAGGAAAAAAACCCTCAGACTAGCCAAGATCCTTGTATAAATGGGCTTGTTTGGGCTGTGAGGTGTATCCTTGTGTCTGAACCACCTTGAAATGGGCTGCTTCCAAGGCAGAGAAATCTCTGGCTGACCAGATTATTTAATTGCTTAGAAAAAGTGGAAAATATCTCATGGGAGAAACTGAGAATTATGCCAGGAGCTAGCAGTCAGGGGGTCTGGGGCTCTCAGGAGGTAGGGAGAGGTCCGGGTCAGGATCAAGCCTTGAGCACACCTCCTCCTGCAGCTATTTCTGCTCTGTCTGTGCCACTGGGAACTGCTGCTTCTGAAACCCTGAGGCAAGCACAGCTGGAGCTGCAAATCCAGCTTCCCCTGCTCTGATAAGATTTGTATTTCCCAAACTGTGATGGACAAATGGTCAAACACACAATAATCCACGTGCCCGTCCATCTGGAAAATGATATGAAACTGGCAATGGCTGTCTAAGTAGCCATGCTAGAAGGCAACATTAAAGAAAGAGTTCAAATTCAAGAAACAAACTAATACAGATGTTTGCCAGCGAGGTATTTTGGGGCTATTGCATCAATTTTAATCAAACTTCACAGCATTTTGGGACAATAGATAATGTCATTCTTACCTCAGAAGTGGAAAACTTGCCAAACTCACAATAGGGGAGAGATAAAGAGGTGGTAAAATACATTAGCCTATAACTGTGCTTGGACCAGAGTTTAAAATTTGCCTTTAGGTGGAACTGAACTGTGCTACAAAACCCTGTCGTGAAACCGTGAATGTCTGTACAGGAGCCCGAACTGGGATGTGTCACACCATGAGAACAGCTGTGCTACAGGGGATGCTCCAGAGACAAATCTATTTTAAGCTCAGAATTTTCCTTATCAGAGAAAGACTTTGAGTATTGATAACAATATTTTTAATGATATTTCTTATGTCAATGAATATTTTACTGAAGAGAAAACCAGAAATTTTTGTTTCAAAACTTCTTTAGTGTGTGATCAAATCCCCCCCCAAGAATGTCACTAATAATGGCTTTATCACATTTTATTTCATTTAATTTTGAGAAAAGCCTCATTTTTAGAAAAGGGTGATTTGAAATTTGAGTAGTGCTTATTCTTGACCAGGATGAGTGACCCTACCCCTATACCTCACCTCTTTCCATATGCCAACAGCAGTCAGGGATTTCTTCCATCCAGCTGTGGGATGTAATGCATTCACATAAAGCTGTTAAATTGAAAGGTAATCATTATTTGCCATGAGAAAATGGAAACCAGAGAAAGTTCTGAGGAAATCCATCTCTCATAGATGCTGCTGGCTGTTACTGTCATTTTGAAATGATTTTGCATTATTTTTTTCTCTTTGTGATAAATATGTTAATCTGGACTCACCTATTCCCCACAGCCAGAGCACAAAACAGACCTTTTGTTGTTGTTGTTAATTTACCAAGAAGTTAATTCTCTCTGACATTTTTTTGAGAATAAGCAATGTAATGAAGTTCTATAGAATATTTCTGGGAAAGCGCATCATGCTTTTGTCACTTCTTCAGTGCTATTTTCACATCTCTCCGAGCTCTTCACGCGCATAATGGAGCTATTACGCACCACGAGGATAAAGAATAGCTGCACAGAAATGACTGAATTTAGCTGGCAGGCTCCCTGAAGGTCACAGAGCTGGGGACTCTGCACAATTTCACACTGTACTCGGGCACACAACTTATCCTGATGAACCTAGACAGGAGTCACATCCAAATTCCCTGATCTGGATGCTACCAAGTCTGGGTGAAGGCTGCATGTAGATAAAGTCTCCACAAGTGGCCTTTTCTGCCTCTCAGCCTTGACCTCAGCTACGAGCAGCTTCCAGTTTAGGAAACATTCAGAACTGAGTGGAGAGAACTTTGGAAACACGCACCTGAAACCTAATTTTTAATGTTGGAGTCTGACATTTTTCCTGCAAATGAACAGTGTCCTAAAGCCAGCACAATTCCACCAGCCTGAAAAAGCAGGATAGAACAGGCTGGATCCTCCCTAACATCAATTAGAAGGGCTTCTATGGCTGAATCATCATTACAAAGGGAAAGGCAGGGGAAAAAGGCAAGACCTGGTGTGCATCAAACCTGGAAATCAGACTGGCCTGGCTCACAGATGCTGCTAGAGCAGGCTGCAGGCAGCTCTGGGATTAAAGGCACAGCATAAAAAGGCAAAAAAGGTAGAAAAACACAAAATAACAAATTAAGCCACCAATTTCAGCCACTTCTCTACACATATATCAGCAATATTTATTTGTTTTTTTATTGAATAAAAACTTGAGCCCTTACTGTACATTGCAATGTCTTGGCTTTGTTTCCATATTTCCCTTTTACTGCTCACAGCTACATGTGACGACCAATGCACACTACAGCGATACCTGAATTATTGAAAGCTGTCAACTCAAGAGGGCTGAGATGCTTTAAAATACCTGAAAAGGCTGATGTGACATCTGACATCTTTTCAGCCATGCATTTGGTTTGGGTATTTTTCTAGGTATTTTCATATGCGTAACCAGAACTGACTTTTTTTTTTCTTAAAGCATCAGGAGTTGCTAGGCTTCCTGATCACAGGGCTGTTTGCCATAGCTGTCCAAGACATAATGAATGATATTCCTCAGTGATCTGCAAAGAAAAGTCTGAAAGGGATTTGATGTAATTGTGGAAGGACCTGAAATTCAACCTCTTTAAATTCTACAAAATACTCCCTCGATTTCAATGGGTCTGAAGAGGGTCCTATTGTGAGTTTGGCACTGACTCCCAAAGTGTATGTTCCTCATGTAAATTCACAGTACCTGTCAACTTGTCATGCTTGAGGTTCAGAATATATTTACGTATTTACATGCTGTGAATCCTGAGAGTTGATATTTTCAATTTCCCAGCAGGACTGTGCCGAAAAAAGTGAAGCCCCTGCAGGTGTTGAGTGCACGCGCTTCCTTCATATGGATGGTCACGTTGTGGTAGAGGTAAGAATAGGAAAGAAATGGATCTCAAGACTGCAGTCTTAACATTGACAACTTTCAGCTTTCTTTCCAAACTATCTGATTGATGACAGAACGTTTTAATTGGCTTACTGTTCATTTGAGGGAAAAAAATGCTATTTTTTATTCCTTTTTCTTCTTGTCACTCCTGCTGCAGAGATGCCTTTCTTTCTCGAGCAGAGATTTTTCTGATCCCTGCTAACATGCCTCACCAGCTGCAGAGACAAAAAAGAATTTCTTACTCGGATAACTCAAAATCACCTGTTAGAGGCAGGCCAGATGTCCTTTCACTGCTCATTAGACTGATGGCTAAAACTGCTTTTTTAATGATATAATGACTCATTGTCTGCTGGTAGCTTTGCCTTGGCATCAGTGTTTGAAAAGGTTTTTTTGTAAATTTCAGGAAAAAAAAAATGGATTTAATGAAAGGAGCTGGAAATACAGGGGCAGATTTTGCCACTAGCTGAAATATCCCCTCCAAATCCCTTGCTATCACCGAATCACCTCTGCCATCACCTGCACCTCCTTCCCCTGCATCCCTCTCCATCTAGATGATGAGTTGCACTGAAAGGTGCCCTGCCAGCAGCCACAGGCTTGCCTTTGGGCAGCATGCTCAGGCTGGCAAGCCATACTCCATCCATAGCATATATTCTTCCCTTTAAACCCACAACATTTTTCTTTAGAGTGCAGAATTAATTTGAGAACAAATTCATCTCAAAAACAAGAGAGCAAATGAGAACAGAAATTATATCAGGAGCCAGGCTGCAGTATAGCACTCACTGCTACAATAAAAGAAAGCAACCGTATGTTTGTGAGAGTAGTAGTTTGTGCTTTATTTTAATTCTAGCTCGCTTGAGATCGTTGGAACATTTTTACAAGGGAGTTAAGGGATTGAATATGATATCCGAAGTGTAAATCCTGCTCAGTTCACTAGTAAGAGTGGCTCTATTGGCCAACTCCATCGGTTTTGGCTGAAAATCTGTTAAAATCACTGGACAGATTCTGATGAGGGTCTGCCAGGTGGGAGAAATCCACCTCTAGAGCAATTTAAATAGGAAGGGTATGACCCACCTGGCAGGAAATAAAATAAAATAAAATAAAATAAAATAAAATAAAATAAAATAAAATAAAATAAAATAAAATAAAATAAAATAAAATAAAATAAAATAAAATAAAATAAAATAAAATAAAATAAAATAAAGATGTAATGAAAAGATCTTTCATGTGCATTCAAATCCCTAGCAGGCTCATTTTGGAGGATAACATGTCACAGTCCTACAGAGAGAAACTGCCACTATCAAAATTATTGTAACGAAGAAACTCGTAGCACCACAAACCAGTTTCATACTTGAGGCAAAGTCTTCTGCTTGGACATGATCCCATTTCCACCGCAGACAGCACTCCGACATTTGCTAAGGGATTAGCACGTCGTCCCACACCGCAGCAAACTCACCGCAGGGCAAACCTCCAGCCCCACACATCTGGCTGCTGTTTGGTGCCAACAGGACTCGCATGAACGCTGCAGATGTGTCAGCCCGAGGTGAGGCGCTGTGTTTGGAAACGTCTGGCTGAGGGGACAGCAGCCCCATAGCTTGGGTTTGAAGGTGGGAGAGAGAACCTGAGACAAGGGAAGAATCTGGATGGTAAAGTGTAGGATTTGTTAGCTCGGGCCCTTTATAAGAAGGTTGTGAGCTAAGTTCTGCAGCCCTTTCTTGGGGATCTCTTTGCCACACTCACCCCATGCCCTAAATGTTGGGAAGGCATTTTAGCTTCTGCACAGCACCTGCTCCAAGAGCTGGCTGGTGACTTTTGTCACGACCACGTGAGGTCCCAAGTTGCTAAAACCATAAATCACCAAGCTAAAACAGCAAAGCAGACCCTACAGGACCAGAGCACTCCACAGGGAAGCAACTGTGTACCCCTCTGCAGGTACAGATCACAGAATCACAGAACTGTAGGGGTTGAAAGGGACCTCCAGAGATCATCGGGTCCAACACCCCTGCCAAAGCAGGTGCCCTACAGCAGGCTGCCCAGGTAGGCATCCAGATGGGCCTTGAACATCTCCAGATGGGGCTGGGAACCAGAGGACAACCTGTCCTCAGGCCGTGTCACCTAGCTGGCAGAGATAAAAGCAAAGGAGCAAGGAGCGTGGTTGACATACCCACCAAGCCTTCAGTGAGCAGATCCATACAGCTCTTTCCCTTCACAGGGCTAAAGCAGCCCAGGAGCTGCTATCAGCAACCAAGCTGGATAAACCAGAGTCCCTGGGATGAGGAATTCCTCTGGTAGCCTCAAGCCATTTGCACAGCCCTTTACCTGAGCTGAGGGATCACTGCAGGAGCACAACCAAAGGGCAGGACCCAGACGTATTAAAAAGCTGAAAGGGTTTTTATTGCTGAGAGCTTTATTCACGGTCCAGTTTCTCATTCAATAAATCCATAGCTGTCAGCTACAGATGCTTCAGGGCAGGTTCGTTGCGTAAGAGCACAACATGTCATACCCCAAAGTCTGATGTCGGCAGTATAAAAGTGAAGAATTGATTTCCCACTCCTCTGTTTGAAAGGCAGCTGTCTGTAAATGTTCATTGTAAATTCATTTTTTTTGTGAGATCCACATCCTTTTCCTCCACCTTGTAGGAAAAAGAAAAAAAAAGCCAATGTGTGATGATGGTATGGGCAGTTACTGCTCTATCAGAGGACAATTCAAGCAGCTCAGAACTCAGGTTTGCAGAAAAGTGTGTGCAGACAGATGGATGGATAGCCCACAAGAAGATGGGACAACTTTCCCCCTCATTCACTATCCCAGGACTCACATCTTTAGTTGGTCTAAATTTGCACAGCTCGGCTGACTTCACTGGAGCGTAGTGGGTTTACATCAACCCAGAAAGGGAAAGGTTGTTGGGAACACAGAGCAGCAAGTCCATCTGTAGCTTGAAGAGCTCAATTTATCCTTCTGAGTTTCACAGAAACTGCCAAAGTTCACTAGTTCTCTCTGTCGGATCTACTGGTGGCAGTTTCACCAGGAGAAGAAGTTCAGGAATCGTTCCCCCAGCACACAGCTTTAAATTAACCTGATTATTTCATCCCAGCTCTTTGACAAATGAGCCTGATTTATTTAGCTCATTTGAAACAAGTTCATTTTAATGAAGTTATTTATATAGCTACTTGATGCCATTAGCCAGATTACATGCTGTCCAAAGGGCGTGATGCATGATCTCATTTCCAACTTAAACCCCTTCTATTTCTTTCCTCCTCTAACTTAAGTAGCAAGGGTTCAGAACATATGTTCTTCCGTTTTCTCTCTTGACAGCAAAAAGTCATTTGACAGCTGCCAGGTAGTATTATCAGCTCATTTAGTCACTTCTTCTCTAGCCTAGCAAATCAGATTAGAATGTGAAATATATTTCTTCTAAATCCCATGGAAATGCAGACCTGCTCAATGTCCAGAAACATCACTGACGCACTGGGAAATGGATAGTGTTATCCTGGCCACTGCCCTGTAAATTGCCAAATTTGATTTATTGCTTTGATTGCTTCTGAAGATTATTCTTACCTTTTTTTTTTTTTTCACATCTCTGGTAGGAAAAGACAGCTTGATTATGGCTCAGGATTCAAACCTGACCCTGCAATGAATTTTCCAGGAGATGAACTCCTCGCACCCATGCACAACATCCCTAATATCAGTGTATCGACTATGGGCACAGACATATGTCCTACAGCACTCGGCATGTCTGAGCCTTGCTCTGAACACGTTGGAGAGCAACATGGGTGCATCATATCACCACTGAAACTGGGCACTAGCACTGGGGACAGCCTTGCACCGAGACTCTTTAATTGTTTGTGACTTCAGCTGGTGTTGCAGTCAGTAAGAGATACGTGTTTGGAGAACTTGGAGTCATGCAGGGTTGGTTTTTGGTGTTATTTACGAAGTGTTTGAAAATTATTACCTGATGCCCAGGTATGCTTATACTTCAGAAGCCTTGGTCCTTCTGATGCAAATGCAGACATTTCTTGAAATGTCTGAGGAGGGAGAAAAGCGCCTCTGGAGATTTCTGGAGAAGTTAGCTTCTGTCTCTTTTTGACTGTAAAGCATCCAGTTTGGTACCAACACCTTAAGAGACCCATCCACCTGGCCATCACCTCAGAATACATCCCAAATGGACTGGTTTCTTATTAAAAGAACATGGTGCTTGTTTCCTTTTGTATGTTTTTTTAGCAACTTTTAAGACCTTTAAATTTAGAGATTAAAGAGACTGATCCCACCCTTTATTAATTCCCCCCATTATATTTTTTTTCAGTAGAAAAATGTTAGGGCTTTATTGTAGTTGTTGTTGTTGTTTCCCAGAAAGAAACCACTGAGAGAAACCTTTAATTGCATTGTACTTAGCAAGACAAACCATCACCAATGCACCACAGTATCAAAAAGTGAGATAAAAGAAAACAAAAACTGGGACAGAAGTGACCCTGAGAGGTTGCTTAGGCTGTGTAACTGGTATGTCCACCAACAGAAACTCCAAACTACTGTTAAAGGGAGGCTGCAAGATCAGCTTGGGCCCAAAATGCTGGGTTTTTAAACACAAGAAAATCCTGCATCAGGGAGGAATAATGCCATGAATAATTTTCCTACCAATAGAAAAATTTGGGTTTGAAGTTGAGTTCTGCCTGCCAGCTCTGTGATAATCCAAAATGACAAAAATAAAACTGGCTGGCCTGCTTCTATACTCGAAGTTGGAAGCAGAACAACAAATAGGCAAAGAAATTCATTTGGTAGTGAGTAAAATAAATTTAGGAACAAACCAGAACAAAAATACAAAGTAGATGTCACTTGCTTGCGTTCCAGGAGCTGAAAAACTGGTTCGCAGGCCCAGGACATATCACAGCACCATCTGCCAGCCGACAGTAGAATTACATGACAAATCGTACATATTGCCTAGAAATAGCATCTTGTCCCCTTCAAATGCACAGGAGCTTTGTCATTGCTTTCATGGTAACCAGCTTTTAGCAAACACTGCCAAAATGCTGAGCCTACGTGGAAGCTAAATCAGCCTTCATCTCCAAACCAGGGCATGGTTCTCCATGGTGCAATACATCCTCCCCACAGCTCCTCAGGGAGTTCAGGATTGTGATCATACAGCTCCGGCCACAGGAATTTTTCAGGTGGCGTTGGCCAAGGAACCAGCTCTTGTCCCCATATTGTCCCCACACAGCTGCAGTTCTTTCCCCCGTAGCCCTCACAGCCAGTCTCTGTAAGACACCATGCAGAAAGGGCCTGTCAACTTTTGTCTGTCCCTCCTACGGCAAAGCCTGAATTTTGCCACCCTCATGCCAAGCCCTCATGCAAAGCCCTGCCTCCCCCTGCAACCAGCGCCTCTGATTTCGGTGGCACACAGCAAGTCGCTTCCCAACTGGGATCCATCTGCTCCTCCCATCTGCTCTATCCTTTTCTCTCCCTCCTCTTCCACCAGCAATTCTGGGAAGCCTCGTTCCTTCTCCTCTTCTGCTGTGCATGTGCCCATCCTACAGAAACAGGTTCCTCCTCGTTGTTCTCATAGATAACCCCTCCAGCCACCAAACCCTTTATGGGATTGCAGTTCCCTTCCTGCTGTACTCACTAGCAGGCAGGATGCACGATTCCAATGTCTCTGGCAGCCCAGACCCACTTAGACCTTGATGGCAGCTTGCCCTCTTCTCACTTTCTCTGTGCCTCAGTTCCTTTTTTGTCTTCACATTGAGCTGTATCAATATTCACACAAACTTTGCTAGGCTTGTTAGGTTAGGAGGGGTTGCCACTGGGACTATGGGGAGAGCTGGGCACCTCTGTGTGACCACCCGGGTGGTAGTGGTGCTTGCCCATACAACCAAGGCCAACTGTGACCCTAATTTAGGTAAGGGGTTCAGGAAATAAAAAGAGAGGAAACTGCCCTCCTTCCCAGCTCCACAGACTGTGTATGGAGGTTCCTGAATACTTCCACATTCTCTATTTTTTTCCAGGACTATAACAGAGGGTAAATGACACAGCAGGTGTTCAAAATACATCACGAGAATCCTTCAAGGGAGATCAGAACATTCCAGTGAGGAAACATTTGATATTGTCACCACAGACAAGGTCTGAAGTCTCCAGATGACTCACAGCTTTCTATAGGATTCTTCCTAGGCCAGGCACCAAGGTAATTATTTTTCTTAGGAGACATTCTGTCTGTGTGGGGAAGCCACACAGGTTCACATCGTGCTCTGTTATTCTTTCTTTGCATCTCTCTCTTTCACACCATCTCTTCAGATCCTGAGCAATCCTCCATAGCTAGCACCTACCAAGCTGTAAGTGCACAAATGAGCAAGTGTTTTAGAAATACTAGATTGTTTATCTGTATAAATATATTTTTCTATAAATAAGCAATGAATATATTCGCTATTCCCACGTGTAATATATATATATATATATATATATATATATATATATATATATATATATATATACAGACAGAAATTTATGTAAATAAGAACAATCTCATAAGCAAACAGGAGGCAGACTGCAGGATGGTGCAGTGAGGAGAGCTGTCTTTCCTTCTGGGCTTGTTCCCTCCAGCTTGTGCCAAGTGCTACCTCCACTCATAAATTCTGACCTAGAGGGTTACATCTCCATGTCTGCGGCAGCAAGATGCAGTTCCTCGGGGAAGGACAGGAAAAAAGCACATATAAAGGCTCAGAAAGGGGATAGTCTGCAGGAGATAGTGTTGGTCTTCTCTGTGGACTTGGACTTTGCCTGGAGCAAAATTTGTTATGACTGACACAAAGACGCATTGTTAGAATGTGAATCCCAAAGCACTGCATGGCAGCCCTGATGCCCATCAGTGCCACTGAAATTAATAGTTCATCCTGCATTTAATCATTTAATGTCCAATGTGAACTTCCAGGAGTCAAAACCCTTGGATCCCCATCCTTTTTCTGCAGCACAAGGAGTGAAAAGCCCTCTTGCTTCACAGGTTTGCTACACAGCTTGCTACACAGCTGGCAGGGTTTGGGCAGCCACAGTCTGCAGGTGTCCAGTGTGGGATGAGGCCATGGCTTGTCTAGTCACATCTGCTCCAGCTGGCTCTGATACCACCATAAATGAGCCACTGTGTGTCAAAACACCAGCCGGTTAGGGGAGCGTGTGGAGCCCCTGCCCAGGAAGATTTAATAAAGAGCAACATCAGGGAAAGGAAAAGATGCAGGTAAAGGAACAGGTTCCTTTCCTTTAATGAGGAACGAGTGTACCGTACCTGCAGGGCAATGTTAATTGAACTTTATCTTCATCACATCCAAGGGAGGAAAGTTCCATCTGTGGGATGCAACTGGTGGGTTCAGAGCATGCTGCAGTGGAGACACCTGGTGGCTAGGGAAAATAGGCTCTATGGAAGAAACAACATGAATGAATAAAAAAAAAAAAAAATGCTAATTAAAAGAGGAATTGTTAGGTCCATAGTAAACTCTGTGTTTTATTCTTTTATACGCCTAAGTGCGTATATTTGCATATATATTTTTTTCCTTAACAAAAGACAAATCAGGATATATGAATCCCACTTGCTCCGCAGAACAAGACTTCATCCTGTTCATTAAACGCCAGAGAACTGCAGTCATTGCTTTTTCCACATATGTGTGGATTGAACTCAATAAAAAGGAAATGTTCCTGAGTGTGGCTGTATTGTTCCCAGTCTACAAAGTGCTGCTGTGTGACCCTACAGAATCAGTTCATCATCATCATATCTCACTACGATGCATCCCAGAACATTGCTGCATAAAAGCAGGTATGGATTTTGAATTTATACTACTGTTTTCTAGAAGGTACATCCCAATAAATACGATAAAAAGAGAATAAGGAGAAAGACTTTATATTTTATACAGAGGATAACATATGAGAAAAATAAACCTGGTATGGAAAAAGTCCTCTGTGTCTGCTTTGTACCACATGAGGTCTTTCTAGAACTCTTCATGTGATGAAGACTGAGATATAAGAAATGTCAACATCATTGCTTTCTGTATAATCTGAACACAGCCTTTTGATTATTAAAATGACTATCCATTTTGGTAAAGGTCAACCAACTGGTATGTTGATATTTTTATAGCAAGCAAGGAAAAAAAAAAAAAAAAAAAAAAAAAAAAAAAAAAAAAAGCACCCGTAGGGTCCCTGCTTCATTTCTTGCAGAAATCATAAGGTATGAAACAATAAATAAATAAATAAATAAATAAATAAATAAATAGATAATAATCAGGGATCTGCAGGATCTCACAGGCTGGTGAATCAAACAGCTCTATGCAACCCTAGAAAAGCAGATTCCACCTCTGCTTTTGCTGAGGAGTACCTAGGGACACAGGGCATTTAAGATATTTTTTCCGTGGAAGTCAACACCTATATGTGGAATTTGAGATCCCCAAGATTTGATGTCCAGGAGAACAAAGTATATAGACACCGAAGTTAATTTAAGTGTGCTTTGAAAAAATCAGGTGCTAAAAAGCTCCTGTTTTCAGCTCCTTGTTCCACCTACCTTCTCCTTGTCCCAGACATGAACTTCTTCTTCATCTTTCACCACCATAATATCATAGAATCCTTAAGGTTGGAAAAGAGCTCTGAGATCATCTGGTCCAACCACCCCCCTACCACCAGTATCACTCACTAAACCATATCCTTAAAATTAGCTGCAATGTCTCTTCTCCTCCCTAACCTGTTTCGTGTTCCCAATAAAATTGAGTCTTCACCCCTCTGTTTTCATGTACAAAGTACAAACCTATGTTTTACAGATATAAATTCCCAGCTTTTCTTCATGGCTATGTTTTAATGTAGAATAAGAGACAGTAAAAAGACAGGCTTCATTTTGTTCCCTTCTACAGAAGAAAGACCTGAAACTTTATGGAGAAGATGCAGTTGCTGAACCATGGACATCTAGTCCCTTTTGAGATATCCTAGACTAGATGGGGTCTCTCTCCTGCCTGGCTTCCCTCCTGTTGCTGGTTCAGAAGCACACAGGTCCCTGGGTCATGTTCACTCGTTCCCTGAGGGCATCTTCATGGTTTGGGGATTTTCAGGTATTAAAGGGCATCAGACATTTAGGGAAACTGAATCCTGCCTACATGTCTCCTAACAGCATGTCAGCTGTGATTTTCAAAGGCTCCCACCTTGGCTAAATCTGGGTGGGATTTCCCAATGATGCCTCCTCAGCAATTTGGTCCCCCCAGCATTGCACTGACAAGTTTCCTCACCACAGGTGAAACCATGCCTCTTCTTGAGCAACCAAAATCTCTAGCCCATTTTCACTGAAATATTTATACAATACTTATTCTGGCATTGAAAACTATTGCTCGAACTCCTATAAAAGTATTATTAGAAAAACAAAATGGATTTTATGATTTAAAAAAAAAAAAAAAAAAAAAGACAAACCACTTTGGGATCACTACAGCCTATAGGTGTGCAGAAGAGCTGTTTGTCAGTAACAAGAGCACTTTTCAAAGCTTCTGAGAAGGTTTTGGGGAGGTCACCACTGAAGGTCCACTTTATAAGACAAAGCAACCAAAAAATAATTTTGTGGTAGAAATGCAATGAGCTGATTTCATGGACAAATGAAGCTGGGGGACACCTTTCACACCTTTAATGCTGGGATATATCCATCACATTTTGGTTTACCAGGTTGGGCTCTGAGAAGAGGCAGAAGGTGCCTTTTTGACCAAGACCAGGCCACCTGCATCACCTGGCCCATGAGGTGGCAAGTACCACAAGCCACACACTGCCAGATGCCTGTTTATTTCCAATTTTAGGGCTTGAGCATTTTGTGTTTTTGTTGTTGTTGTTGTTTGTTTGTTTGTTTAGTGAGGTGGGGGTTTGGTTTTTGTTTGGTTTGGTTTGGTGTTGCATGGTTTTGTTTGATTGTGTTTTTTTAGTTTGTTTGTTTGTTTGTTTGTTTGTTTTGTTACTACGTGATTTATCAGTTACTTAAGCAGGAGGGAAATGACAGATAGAGCCACAAAGGAAATTTGAATGGAAAGAGGGGCTTCTGACAGGGAGGAAGGGCAAGAAGCCTCCTCCTGTCAGCATGCACTGCCAACCTGGGCAGGCCCCCCTGTGTCACCCCATGAATTTGTTTTGGGCCCCTCAGTACCAGAAGGACATCGAGCCCCTGGAACGTGTCCAGAGCAGGGCTACAAAGCTGGTGAAGGGCCTGGAGCACAAGTCCTGTGAGGAGCAGCTGAGGGAGCTGGGCGTGTTTGGTCTGGAGGAGGCTCAGGGGAGACCTCACTGATCTCTGCAACTACCTGAAAGGAAGACGTGGGGAGCTGGAGGTCGGCCTCTTCTCACAAGTAATTAGTGATAGGATCAGAAGGAATGGCCTCAAGTTGCACCAGGGGAGGTTCAGGTTGGCAATGAGGAGCCATTTCTGTCAGAAAGAGCAGTCAGGCACTGGGACGGGTTGCCCAGGGAGGTGGTGGAGTCACCGTCCCTGGGGGTGTTCAAGGAGAGGTTGGACGTGGTGCTTGGGGACATGGTTTGGTGGGTGACATCGGTCGGACCAGATGATTTTGGAGGGCTTTTCCAACCCTAACGATGCTGTGATTCTATGACAGGAGCCGTGCCCGGGGCTAGGAAAGGCTCCGTGCGCTTTTTGGCGCTGCCCCCTCGGGCGGCCGCGCACCGTGCGCTTTGTGGCGCCCGGCTCTGACGGAAGCGGCGGCAGGGCGGGCGGCGGGGCCCTTCCGGCGGGCTGCCTGCGCCTCGCCCCACCGCTGCCTCCTCCTCCTCCGCCTCCCTCCTCCTCCTCCTCCCTCGCCGCCGCTCGGCGCCTCCATCCTGGTACTTCGGAGCCTCCATCCTGGTTTCTCAAGTGCCCGGACCCAAAACAGGAAGTAAGTGCGCGGGGGCCTGCGGGCTGACAGGGCCGGCAGCGGCCGGGCGGGGCCGGGCTGGGCTGAACCGAGCCCAACCGAGCCGAGCTGAGGGGACCGGGAGATGGAGGCGCTCATGGCCGCTCCCTTCCTCAGCAGCAACCGGGCCGGGTTGGGTTAGGGCCGGGCCGGGCTGGCGGCGGGCTCGGCCCGCACCGCCGCTCGCTGTGAGGGCGGCAAAATGGCGGCGGCGCCCCGCGACCAAATGGCGGCGCTGGCGGCCGGGGGGCAGCGGGGCGCTGAGGCGCCGCCCTGGGGTCGTTCCTTCCCCGACCATTTTTCTCCCCTTTTCCATTTCCCAGACCCCTCGTTCTCCTTGTTCTCTCCTCACTTCCCTTCTCTGGAAGGGATTTAAGGGGTGGGGAGGTGAGAAATTGGGGGAAAGATGGAAAAACTACCCAAAAGCGGCTCGCTTGGGGAGGGCGACCCGTTTTTGTGTGGTGTTGATATTTTTGTTCTTACTGTTTTCGTTTTAAACTCTTTTCCTCCCTTACTTGGATGTCTGTAATAAAAGGCTACCTGTGTGAATGCACTTAGATCCCTTGATTTCCCCACTCTGGGACTGTGGTATCCAAAAGTTTTGGCTTCCATCTGTTTTGTTGCATTATTATTATTTATTCAGTCAGGGTTGTGATTTGAGGTTCCTCGGGGCTCTGTTTTTCACTGGGTTCTGCAGTGTGTAATCCCCGAGACAAGGGGTTTCATCTAAGAGCAGTGCCAACCTTCACTACATTGCAATTATACTCCGTTTTGCCACAGCGAAGGAGCTGTCCTGGGAGAAGCTTTTGCTTTTTCTTCTTTTTTTTGCCCTTTTTGAGGTTTCTTTATTCTTGGTTGTGCACTTGGGCATGGTGAAGCGTATCGTACTTCTACTCCTTGGCTCACAGATCGTGTTTGTACGCCCCCATTCACAAAGAATTAACATTGTTCAGACACACCTGGCCATTCTGAAATGTGTTGAGGTAATCAAGAAAATCCTTTCCGTTTGCCAGCACTGCTCTGGCAGGAGATTTAAGTTGTTTTCTTGACAGCATGGTTAAAATCCCTTTACGAGAGCAGAAGATACAGTCTTTACAGACAGGTTTCCATCAGTGCAGAAAAGGCAACAACTTAATGCTTGCTTTCTGGGCACTTAATAATTTTTTCTATGTGACATTGACTTATCCGGAAGACTGAACATTAATAAAAGCTTCTTAAATGTAAAACCTCTAAAAATGCTTATTTTTGTCTTAAATGTTCAAAATTGTAAAACGTGAATGTAGAAGAGACAGTGACCTCCCAAACACTTCCCATGTTTCTATGCTGTACCTTACAGTTTTGAATACTCTATTATTTACAAGAGTTAATTCTGTGCTCATCTGTCCATCAGAAAAGCAAGAGAGTTGTGGTTTTGTTTATCAGTCTTATGCCTTCTACAGTTAGGATAACAATCATATTTTGGATGCTAATTTTCTGCCTGCTTACAAAGGTGAAGATGTTACTGCTTAATGCTACACATGAAACTGGATTAACATGAAAGAAAAAATAAATTTGAGTACATATCAGTCTTACAAAGATTCTTATCCGTGTTAATGTACTTGTGCCTGAGCCATTTTCTATTACTGAGAAGAGGGGAAAAAAAAAATTGTTGTTTTTTTTTTTTCAACAGCCGTAACTTTGCTGTGTGTATGTATGTGACATTTAGAGCGTACTCAGTGCTTTTTATGTAAATATCAATGGATAGGCTGGATCTCCTGGAGTTCTGCCAACTGTGCGTCGATGTAAATGAGAACAGCTTGTCCCATTGTCTACCATATATTTCTTCTTGTGATGGTCTGCTTCTCTAAATACCACAGATAAGTAGAATGTGATTGTTTTTATAGGACTGCAATCTCTTGCTGATACAATTTAATAAATCTGTGCATGTTGAACTCAGGTCTTCGGCTCCTGTTTGATATCTGCCCATTTTGGTCCCCTTCTTGCCTGTGCTGCTGCAGCTGTTGAAGTCAGTTCCTCTGTGATGCCTTTGTAGATTTGAGTGTAACCACTTTGGTGTGGGGAAAAAAGGGATTTTTTTCATCAAATACTGCATTAGAGCATTGGCACTAGTCAAATAGAAAAAACTCGCAACTGTGTGTAGGAGTGTTGACATCAGAAAAGCCGTGATATTGGATACACTAAACATCCAGGTTTTGTTAAACCAGGAATGACTTCTTCAGTTGCATTACTCGTGAATGAATGCATTGAAATCCCAGTGCATCCAATGTGAGCATTCCTGTTAAAACCTCAGTAGTCCCTTAGCAGACTTCGTTTTTTGCTTCACAACAAGTTTAGTGAAATACTCCTTTTGCCCAGTGTTAAGAACACAACCTTTAGTACAATTACATCGTTGTAAATCTTTTAAAATTTCTCAGTCCACAGCCTAGACATAAGATTGAGCTGATAACTAGGCACAGTGACAGAATTCTGTCTGTAAGGGAGAAATATGATTTCTTAGACATGCTTAATTTTTACAGCCCACGGAACAGTTCAGCCCATCTGTCTGATGAAGATGATTACGAATTATAGGAGTTTTGTATTAAAACATTCCTCTTTTTGTAATTCAGAATAAAATCAGCTTTGCTATTTTCTGCCTAAATTTGCTCTGTGTTTTCCCAAACAAATAACAGCTGTATTTTATGGCTAGAGTGGAAAATTTATAATGGAATTCTATATTAAATGGTTCTTGTAGGCAAAATATTTTTTGCATCTCATTGGTTGTGTGTTGAAACCCATTTAAAATTATCATGAGCTCTTAAGAATTTTTGGTTTTGGTAAACACACAAAAATCTAAAAATTCAAAAAGTGCTTATTAAATTTGCATCTATTTCTGAGCTGTTAGCTTAGAAATTGGTGATTATTGTCTTCGCTGTGTTTCATAATACGCATCCACACAGTGAGTGTGTGTGCGTCCAAGACTGTTCCCTTCCCTGCAAGCTAACACCCTCCTTCAGAACATAAAATTGGTGGCAGATTTTTATCTGTAAGGAGCGTGTTGGAATGTAGCATTAAAAAATACTTGGGTCGTGAGTTTAAAATGCAAGTGAGCTTTTTAGTTTTAATAGAAAGCACTGCATTTTCAAAAGCATGTATTCGCTAAGTGAAGTTATGAAAAGTTCTAAATTCTGCTAAACGGAAGTGGTATGGCACATCCTAAAAGATCTGTGTGGTGTTAGGGTAATGTTTAGTATGACTTTGGCTGTCATCTGGTGAAACATTAGGACGTGGGGTGAGTACAGTGTCCCTGCAACCAGCATCAAGGAAACCTGCATCAGAGGGTGTTGGTGCCTGCAGCAGCAAGCGTGATTTCTCCACTGCATTCCCCGTACGCTTTGAGTGGTCCCACTGTACGTTACATGTGATGAAACTCCAGCATATGTGCTCATTCTATTGTAAAGTTGTGATTTTTGTAAGGTCTGGAGATCTGCAGACTATTTCATATTCACACAGGAGGAATCACTGCAGTGACCCACGACGTTTTTGTCCTCACCTTTCAGTCACCAATTGATATCTTCATAGGTTAGTGATCGTGTCCTGGTGGAAATGCAGCCTGAAAGAACCAATTTTTGTAGTTGTGCAGTTTAACTAATAAAAAATAACATCCAAAATACCCATTTTGCTTTGATTTTATTCTTCACGTTCTTCGCAGTCAGTTTTCAGTTGTGATTCTGCTTGATCCATTGAAGTTAATGGGAATTCTTTCATTCTAGTGAAGGATTTGGCTCTCCCTGGTTCATCACAGCTTGGTTATGGTTATTGCCTTTAGCCAGATAACTTGAGTTGTGCTAAATCTCAACTATCTGACACAACGCGAGTCATTTTTAGAGAGCTTGCGCCTACTGTTGGGATAAACTATTCTTGGGAGGTTGGCAGAAGGTTATAAAAGTCCTGAGTAACTGAAGAAAGAACAGCGCAGCTCTGATAGGTATTCAACTTGCAGTGTTAATTAAAAGGAAGGAGTGCTCTTCTGAATCTTTTGCTGCGGGTGGTGCTGTAGTTTCCTCTGCTTCTAGATGTGTGAAAATAACTTTAGCTGAAGTACGTGATTGACATAAAGATAGCAGACTAATGTGGTTAAAAAAAATCAAAGTCTTTGTAGTGGTGAGAAGAAAAATAGATTCCTTCAACTTACTATAGGAAAAAAAAGCCTGTTAGTGTTATCTGTTCACATACATAATTAAGGAGTAATCTGTAGCATTTGAAGTAACTTTGCTGGGAATTTTTACTACAGCATTCTCCAGAGTAAAAGTTACCCAGAAAATATATATGAACATGAAAAAGAAAATTGATTTCTTTTTGCCCTCCAAAATTGTCTAATTTTTTCACTGTTCAGCAGATCGATGGACAACTCAGAAATGGGTTGAAAAGTTACGGTCTACTTAACCAGCAACACAACTTAGGATTTCTTTCTTCACCTTTTAGAGTGAAGGATACCTCGTTTGGTTCTTATAAATCAGTGCCATGGCCGTGCAGCAAGCATCACTTCTAGTGAAGGTAGGGCAGAAGCTTTAAAATGTAGAAGCAGATGAATGCCAGGGAGGTTATTGCTTCCTACACCTGCATGTGGCAAGGAGCTGCTGCTGATGGTGCACGAAAGTAAATCTGAGAACCTTCTGACTTCAGGCATCAACAACATTTGAAATGTTTCACCTGTTCAGAAGGGTAATAGCACTTCAGTCTGGAATCAGTCCCTACACAAGCTTAAAGATGTGCCAAATTTTCATCAAGCTTTCCTGATGAAACAGTATCAGGAACATCACATGGGTGACTTAAAATCCATGTTGTAAATTCTACATATGTATGAATATAGTGATATTGTGGAATCTCTGTAATATAATTACAATTGGTAAGAGCTGTAGTTAATGGAGGTTAAAATTCTTGGTAACATTTGTCTTTGACGTTGAAGTTGAATGTAATTATTTTTGTTGGTGGTAAAATGTGAGAAAACCCATTAAAAGGATTGAAAGGACTTCAAAGAGAAATAGGTGATAGTTACTTTCTATAAAGCTCTGCCAAAAGCAGTCACCAAACCAAGGTGCTCCAAACTGATGAAATCATTGCAAAACTTCTAGATATTTTAGATGTTAAGCATTTTCCCTGCAGAAGCATTTCATTTAGCTTCTCCAGGGGAAAAAAATACATTTCTTTGTATATGAGTGATTAGAACTTTTTATTTATTTTTTTCAAAATCAGTAGCACTACTAGTTTACCTGGAAATTCTTACAGGCTGTGGGTTTCTGCGTGGTATTTTTAAGGTGGGAATGAGATTATCAGAAGCACTTAGTATTGCCCCGGTTTGCTTGCTTCAGTCTGTATTGCTTACCCTAGGCAACTTAGTAGCTGAGTAATTTTTTTTATAATGGTGATACACCCAGCTTTTCTGTTGCTTGTGTTGTTTCACTGGTAGAGCAAAACCACCAGTATTCACAAGTTACTTATACGTGTGGAAGGAGAAGAAAACTTTGCAGCTTAGCAGTCTATAAATAGCCCAGCTATGAATAGTATGACTCCAGAAATATTCCTCGCTCCTGACTGGCTGTAGAAGGTTACATAATAGTAAAATTATTCAATGAGAAATGTAACAAATACGAGAGAGACAAATAATATGAGTTGTGGAGAATTTAGAAATGCTGAAAAAGCAATGTCATAGCTTTCTATCTATTTTATTTGTAAATATTTATTATATAATAAAAGATTGTAAATGTTTCTGAATAGGGGAGTTAGTATTACATATTTTTAACTAGACAGGCAGTTTTGAAACTACCTGCTATTACTCTTTGTGATGTATAAGTGTGCAGAAAAAGCAATGGCAGGTAAATCTCTAACTCTGGAATTGTTCATGGGAAAGAACAGATAGAGATTTGGCATTGTCTGTTGAGTTTAAATGGGTTATTTGAGGAAAAGAAGGCAGCATTATGGACTAAGTGGCGGTCTGAAGAAAGCTAATCTGTGTATTGCTTTTTCAGGGTTGAGTATGAGCACAGTTAAAGAAGAGTCTGACACAGTGACGATAGACACCGTGAACTCCGTGACTCTGACTCAAGACACTGAAGGAAACCTTATACTTCATTGCCCTCAAAATGGTATGGAATTGTTTTACGTAGGGTTTTTGTCTTATTTTTTTATTGATCTGACTCTTACCCACCTCTAAATTATACAAGCTGTTTTGATTGTGTTTACCCTGCTGAAGATGCTTTCTGTTTCAGTTTAAGTAAGGATAAAGTGTTACAGGAGGTGTAAATCTGAAAAGTATGTATGTATACCTGACAAGGTTATAGCTGTTCTGTTTTATTTCTGTGCAGATGTGTTCTTATAACCGAGCACATATATAAATTTCTGTAGACTTAAGGTTTTCTTTATGCAGCAGAGAGATAATTTAGGAGGGATAATGGGCTGTGGATGGAATTCACAAATAAAACCACACAGAAAACATATATGACCTGTTACTGCCTATAACTTATGCTAAGGTCCTGGGCAGCACTAAAGCTCTGAACCAACCTGTCCCATTTGCTTCTACTTCTGTTTTGGTCTTTGTCTGCCAGGTTTTTCTCAGGAGCTCCACTTTGTAAACAGAAAGTGACCTGCTTTGTTTTGTTGTTAGAAACTGATGAAGTAGACTCTGAAGACAGCACTGAGCCTCCCCACAAGCGGCTTTGCTTATCAGAGGATGATCAAAGCCTTGATGACTCCACTCCGTGCATTTCTGTTGTTGCAGTTCCAAGTAAGTTGTTTTAAGTTTGTGTGCTCCTGAAGCAAGTGTTTCTATTAGTAAGAATTAAAATTATTTGCATACAAACCAGAATGTTTTGTATGTTTTATTTACAAATGTTACTAATATCATCTTTACCTCTCAGTCTTGGATGTTTTTGCAGCAACTTGTATCTACGCAGTACTGGCAAAATAAACCTGCCTTAAAGCTAGAGGACTGCAGGTACAGGTGTATTGAATTAAGTGCAAGGATAAGTGAATGAACAACAAAGTAAATGCAATTTTCTTTCTAAGAGTTTGCAAAACAGTATCAGACAGTATAGTTAACATTTCTGTGCTTTGTAATATTGAGAAAAGTCATGTTTGTTGCAAAATATATGGTAATCTTAATCTAGACATACAAAGAGTAGGCTGCATGCTGAATTTGAGTCTTAAGAGTACTGACTATTAGGTAGTACAATAGTTAATACAATTTCCCTAGCAGAGACAAAACCAGATGTAGCAAGTTAAAGTACCAATTTACGATACCTCGAGTGTCTATTTATTTGGTGGAACTTTACAAAAACCCTTAAAATTAAAGGTATTGCCAAGTTGTAGGAAAACTAGGAGAAAAGAATGCAGCCAAAAGATTTGAAAGTCCGTTAGCAAATGGAAAATCCTGAAGATAGCACCAGAAAGAAAGCACTGATACAGTACCAAATCAGACATCTTTTATTTACATGCTTCATATTAGCTCCTGGCTATAGTCACATGTAGAACTGAAGGTTTCAAAACTATATATATATTTTTTTGAAGAGGAATAATTTGTAATCATCTTGATGCTTTTACAATGCCAACAAAATCATACTAAATAAGGCTCCTTTAAAATTTTCAGAGCAAAGGTGGAAATTTGTAAAAAAAAAAAAAAAAAAAAAAAAAAAAAAAAACTATAGCATTCATAAAAAAAAATTGTTACAAGAGTAAGGTATATAGCTAACTTATCCATTCTGAAGTTTCAGAAAATGATCAGAGCTTTGAGGTGACCATGACTGCTACCACTGAGGTAGCTGAAGATGAGATTAATGAAGGGACTGTTACTCAGATTCAGGTACAGTAAAACTTCACAATTGACCTAATTTTTATGTACATTGTTATGTAAATGGCAATGAAAAGAGAAACAGAGCAGAAAAGGCTTATTAAATGAATAAGGTTATTTTTAGTATGAAACTGCTGTATTTGAGCACAGATCTTGTTTATAAGTGTTCCGTAAAAATGCAGTTTAATCGTTTTATTTATAAAAGTGATGATTTGAATCTAACTGCCCAAGGAGTGATACAGTAAACAGTGGTAGGTGTAGCCCTCCAATGCTAATTATTTGCTCTGTGGGAGTCAGCACAGAAGTAGGACAAGTTTATCTATTATTTCTGCTGCTATTTTATTATAAATTAATCTTCACAACAGGCCTAAATCTGCTCTATCTTGTCACGCAGTCCTCATAGTTGCATTCTGTTCTCATTGCGGGTGTACCATGTTTAAAAGTTCTGTATTGGAGATGTTGGTCGCAGTCCTCTTTCCACCAAAGCCAGTGAGAATCCAAGTCACTAGAACTTAAACAGGATGAAGACAATTATTTAATTAATTCCCACAGCATCTGTGTGTTAAGATGCTATATCTTACTCATGTGTTTTAAGAAAGATGAATGTACTTCTAATAGCAAATCTAAAAGTGGCACTTCCTGAGTAGTCAGCAAGATGAACTAGGTGTGACGGTTTCCTTTCCTTTAAGTTATGCTTCCATGTTAGATGGAAGAAGGTGATAGAAAGATCCGAAGATATAACTGGGTGATTCCATACTTGTCTTTTCAAGATTCTTCAGAATGAACAGCTGGATGAAATCTCCCCAATGGGCAATGAAGAAGTGTCAGCTGTTAGTCAAGCCTGGTTCACAACCAAAGAGGATAAGGATTCCCTAACAAATAAAGGTAGGATATCTAGAATAAGATTCTCCCACACTGTAAGAAGGTAAGCTGTTCCAAGTGCCTCTTAGGAACATTTTGCAGTTTGCATAAATAAATCTCTGGCATTTTTGCTGAAGATATTTGAGAAGACTGATTTTAAAACTGCAGAGAGATCTAATACATTAAGTTTTCACCATCCCTCTTAGACTTCGTATGCAAGAAGAAAGCTGGAACCCCAAATGCTCTTGGAGTGGAAGAGTGGCCACAGTTGAGTAGTGGCCATAATAGAGAACTGCTGTAGGTAAAGTGTCCCAGCGCAGGTGGGGCAGACAGCTGTGTGTTTGTTCCGTTTGCACTTCGGCCTGTTTGAAAGTTGGGAAGCTCCAATCACAGGGGAGGTACAATGTGAAAAAATGAATTTGTGCTCAGGTCAACACATCTTCCTCTGAGTAGGGCTTATTGGTCTGACTGCTCAGTTGTGATTCGTATTAAACAGTTTCTGGAATGGAATGGGGATTATGCAGACCAAGACCTACTGAAGTAACTGTTCCTACTGCTGAAACTGCCACCCCACTGGCATATTTCCCTTTCAAAATGATCATGTAATTTAAGAGTTGCTGAACTTTAGAGATTTTTTTTTTCTGGGTCCTGCCTCTTTCCCCCAGGAGGCATGCCTCCTTTCTAAAGGCTGGGAAACAGTTTCTATAATGTCAAATGAAGACATGTCTCTGCAGTTTCCTCCGTCTCTCTGCTGTTTTTCTTGTCCTGACCTTAATGCTTCACAGGAAAACATCTCTTTCAGTCAGTCCAAAGCAAGATCTTTTTTTATTAGAAAACTTGAGGGGAAAAATGGTTTTCTCTCACTGAATCAAATGATCTCTTACCCCGTGATTTCTACTCCAGAGGGCTGTTGAGCCAGTGAAAAAAAATGTGGGCAAGGCATGCAGAATCTGGGTGTTGTATATGGAAAATTCAGAAGAAGGGAGCTGAGCAGTGCGGTCTGTGTCCATTACATTAACTGGTCCCAAATGTGCAGTTGCTTGTAACAGATTTCTACATCCTTGGTATTTATTAGATGTACAGAGCTTCTAAATTTTTTAGTGTTTTGTGCAGGGATTATGTGAGAGGTAGGATAGCAAAGATACATCCTTTTAGATCACAGTACAGAGGCAGCCTGGTAGAAACCGTGTGCCACGCTTTTTGCGTTTTGGGGTGAGAGGAAGTGCAGAGTGTGCCATCTTTTCAGTAGCTAGTGGTGAAGGACTTTGAGAGCAGCGCATTTTCACCTGTGACTGAAGGAGCAAGTACTGGTGATTTGGCAGAGAAATGACTGACTGCATGTGGCTTGGTGACCTTATGTGTGATGAGTGTCCTGTTGCACATGTTAGAAAGTTTCTGCATTTGTTCCTTTTGTAGCTGTTTTCACAGGCATATCAAGTGGCATTTACAGTTGTGAATGAATGAGGGCACTAAATCTAGTGATTGCAATTAAGAGAAGTAATTTTGGGAAGACATTTCCAATAAAATATGCTCAGAAAAACATCTGTGAAACCATACTAGCTGAGCCTTTTGTGGGGTTTCCATGCTCTGTCACAGAAATAAGCTGTGAAGGAATCCCACTGTGCATCTCCTTTTAGAGTATCTCGGAGTCTGACAGGTGTTGCCTGAGCTTCTCATTTTGTAGCAATCTCCACCTGATAAGAATGCTTTTTTCTTCAAGAACTGTGGGGATAATAACCCTGGCTCTGAATATGCAAACACGTGAAGTGCAAAACAGACTTCCTTTCCTAAAATAGCTGGAATTTCATGTAAAGGGTAGCTGTGTCCCTGTAGAGGTCAGTTCAGGTACTTCGATAGAGGTGTGATTCTCAGCTATAGCAATAGGTTATTGTTCTGCCTCTGTAGCTGTGGAAGAAGATACTGAAACCATCAGGCACAAGGGAAGAGTTTTCTCTGATCAGTTAGAACATAATTAGTAATAACGCCTGTACTTTTCATTATAATTGGATTTAAGTAAACAGTCTCTCTGGTGCGATCTGCCTCTCAGCTCCGGTAATTAGGAGGCTGAGAAGGAAGTACCCTGATTTTTCTGAGCAGAGATGGGCAAGTAGCCAGCACTCACCAGTACTTAAACTGGGTCACCAGCCTAATCTTAATTATAAGCGATCGTTGCTATTAAGTATGTTATAAGCTTGAGGGGAAAAAAAGAAAAATTTGTATGTAAATTTGAGGGAGGAGTGTTTTAATGTTTTATTGAGAAACCCCAAATTTGATTTTTTTTTCCTTGCATAATGTCAATTGTTTTTACTTTTAAAGCTTAGCTGGCATTGAAGTTACTAAGGGCACAGACAGAGTAAATAAAAGGTTTGTTTCTATTCACTTTACACTTTTATTTTGGGAAATAAAACACCTTGAGTCTTTCTTCCGTCTGTGACCACTGAACGCTATTCCCAATGCAAAAAAGAGAGGATGCAGCTTGTGAAAAGACACCCCTATGGACAGTACTCCAGTGGGTAGCACTGCACACATCTTGGGAAGCAGTAAGGCATATAAGAGAACCCCACAATGCTGCTAATTTCTTGAGTAGTACTGTGAGTCACATATCAGGTCCCAGCTTCTGGAATCATTCGAGTGCATGGAAATTTCAGCTGTCAGTTTAAAGAGAAATTTTCAAGTTGTGGTTGAAGAGAGAGCCTGAAAACATGACTTGACAGCACACAGAGGAGTCTGTGCTCTGTGTTTTAAAAATTTATGGTTTTGAGAAGGGGTCTGACATGCTTTATTTAAACATTTTTTGGCAGTTGACTATTACTGAGGATGCTTTAGCTGTTCTGAAATAAACTAACTAAAATTAAACAGATGTTAAGTAGCTAAACTTAATATTCCATTTTCTTCCTTAATTGCAATACTGAAGCATGTTTTTTCTGATACATTGTTTTGCTGACTTTCACTTTAGTTTCATTTCTGTTTTAAGGCCATAAGTGGAAGCAGGGAATGTGGTCAAAAGAAGAAATCGACATTTTGATGAGTAACATTGAACGTTATTTAAAGGTATGTGTTAGAGTATGTTATCTGCCAGTTGGTGTAGTAATGCTGCTCCTGCTAGAAATCAACTTTCTTCAGCACTTCCCGGAATGTGTTATACACACTTCTGATCAGTACATAGAAATGGTCATTACTTGTTTGAAATACATAAGATAATAGTACACAGGAACAAAGACTACCAAATGTAACCTTGTAAAGCTCATTTTCTTTACAAAGTGTTGAATACAACTTCCAGATTCCTTCAATGCCATATTTGTATTTGCTTTTAGTACACTGATCGGATGCATGTATCTGCTTTCTTGCCATTAATATATCGGTGTCAGAGTTCAGTGTAGAAGTAGGCATGCAGTTATAATGCTGACAGTGATAATTGCCAATAAGTCATATTTGTGGTAGGCTTACAGCTGAGAATATTTGAGCTGAGTGCTTGTAGCTGAGAATATATAGCCTGGATATTACAGGTTCACCATCCTTCATTTGGGGATCCAAAAAAGCCCTGAAATGAGTCATCATTGGTATACAAATCCCTCAGGACTAGTTGTAGAAATCTGTTGTCTGCCCACACCTGTATTACAGTTTCTCCCACAAAATCATTCAAGTATTATTTTCTAAATCTAGGTGAGCGTTGTTAAGCTATCTAGATGACTTCCTTGAGTTACTGCTGAATCATTTGATTCATACTTGATTCATACTACCCCATTTATCTTGTTTCTTGTCTTTTGGAATTGTAGTTTAAGCTGAAATCAAACTAAAGCTTTGCTTTTATGCTTAACTCCAGTGTTTTTGTATAAAAATCTACTTTAAGTTTCCATCTGAACAAGAAGAGTAGTTTAATTGGAAAAATTGCTTTCAGATGAAGAATATCCAAAATTAGGTAATAAATGGATACAAAACCATTCAACAACTTCCACTTACATGATCCAGGCTAATTCCATCCAGTTGTCTTTTCTATAATGTTATAAATGACACTTCAGCTTTTGATAATAAAACAACGCTGGAAAGATGGTATGTGGATGAAAAATCTCCCATGTCTACTTGAACTTCAGTGTTTAAAAAAAAAAAAAAAACACCTAATGTTCAAAGATTTGTTTTTAAAGTAGCTATTTCATAAATACTTTCAATTCTGGACTGTCTTATTTGGAATACATAGAAAGTTTCATAATAGCATGCTAAGCTTCAGTTCATAAATGTTCTGCTTCTTGATCTGTAGGAGACTTTATCTAAGGTTTTTTTTAAATACTTTCCTCTAGGCCCGTGGAATAAAAGATGCCACTGAAATTATATTTGAAATGTCAAAAGATGAAAGAAAAGATTTCTACAGGACAATAGCTTGGGGTCTGAATCGGCCTCTCTTTGCTGTTTATAGAAGAGTTCTTCGCATGTATGATGACAGAAACCATGTTGGAAAGTATGAAAATCTCTAATGCTGCATGGTTTTATTGGTATGAGTAGGGCCATGTGTTTAATGTTTGACATGTTATACACGAGCCAGAAGATACTAGCCAAACAGACCCAGCTCTTCCTATGTGACCTCTGCTGAATTCTGCTTGATCAACCTTGATAATAGTTAAGTTGATGGTATCCACAACTTAAAAGGCAGGCTGCAGAGGGGATTCTGATGCAATTAGAAGACTTTGACACAAGCATGGATCTGCTGAGGTATAGTTTCCTTCTAGAACTGTGACCTTGAGCTAATTGCTCCTAATCCCTATGCCCTTAGTTTCCCCTACCTGTAAAGCAGTGGGTATGGTGTGATCTGGAAGTGCTGCTAGAGGGCATTAGGTTTTAGCTTTTAAACGTGGTTGAAAATGAAAACATCATCTCAATGGTGATTTTTTTAACGGAATTCTGCCTTATGGTGGCTGTAAACTGAGGAAGGAAAAAAATAGCTGTTTATTTGAGAGACTAATACATGAAATTTTAATTGTTTTTAGAAATTAGTTCAATAAGAATGGTGATTTTTAGTGGCAAATGAGGAATCTTAGAAATGCAGTAGCATGAAAAATGGCATTTGTTCTTCACGTTCTTTCCAAGCATCCTTAGCATTGAAATTGTTCCTTAGCATTGAAATTCCTTAATCTCTTGAGGTAATTAAAATTTTAATATGTGGTTAGTGAAACAAAAATATCTGTTCTATGTGATTTTTATTAAAAATAATGTATTTTTATTTACCTGTCACCTAGGTATACACCTCAGGAAATTGAAAAGCTTAAAGAGTAAGTCTTTTTAATAAAAAGTTCATGCTATCTTTTTTATATTTAGTAGCTTGAATAGTTTTACTGGGATTTGTTATGTGAAATAACTGAAAAGTTGCAAGTGAATTTGAGTGCTCCAACTCTATCAGAAAAGTGTGGTCAGTAAATTAATCTGAGGAGAAATGAAATATATGTTTTGATTATTTTGCATATTTTCTAGTGTCTATTCAAGAGTTACGCAACATGCAACTAAGTTCTAAAATAAGCCTTCCGTTGAAAACAGCATTGCAGATTTTTACAAGCCTGGTCGAGCTCAGTTGTGGTTGTGATAAACATCCTTTCCCATTTCTTAGGAAACCTGATGAATGGTTATTTCTAAAGAAAATTATAGGGGAAATACTACAATACTACTCTTGACCAATAAAATATGGTGGAGAGGCAGAAATTGTCAATAAGGCTCTTTGATTTTTGCCTATTAGGTCAAGGGGTAGGAGCTGCAGATGTTACCTGCTTTTGCAGCTTTACTGGGTTGACCAGATTGAAGAAACCCTTTTGGACTGAAGGAGGGCAGAGTAATAAAATGTAATTTTATTACATTGTGTTGGTGGATTTGTTTGGATCAATTTAGCTGGTTTGTGTCATTCACAAGGTTCTTGTGGCTCCAGTTGTGCCATAAGTAGTTGTGACTCAGCATGTTAAGCATCCCTGTATTGTGTGGGGGAGGAAACGTTAAAATTATGGACGTGATTTTGCAGTGTTTTGCCTAATTTAAATTTTAGGATGCCTGGGTTTTCATCAGCCATTACTTAGATTTCTCAAGCGGTCTCTGTACCACCTGAAACTCCTTGAGGAAATTGAGTGGAATGGATTTTGTATGTCTATCTAAACGTTCATATTGTGTTTAACACAGTAATTAAGCTTCACAACACACCTGTAAGACAGATGCTAAATGTTTTATAAGCAAGTGTCCTGAGGCTTAGCTCCACCATTCTAGAAGAAGGCTTCTAGAAACACACAGAAAAATTTGCAGTGATGGCAGAAAAATACATTAAGAAAACTATACTGCAATATCAAAGTGCTTCCCCGTTCTCTCTTTAAGCCTGTGATCTGCACATTTATCCTGTTTTTGTAGAGAATAATGTTGTAATCTCATAACTGGATATGGTGTTAATGAGCGTGTTTCTATTCAGGCTGAGAATAAAGCACGGTAATGATTGGGCCACGATAGGAGCTGCACTGGGGAGAAGTGCTTCGTCTGTGAAAGATCGGTGTAGACTGATGAAGGATACTTGCAACACAGGTAAGGTAAACACCTTAAATGTCTAATTAAAGTGTCTAATTAAAACCCTGTTGCCTTTGTCAGTGATGCCTTCAGAGATGTGTAACTCTGGACTGGGTGACTTTATAATGTGAAATCTGGTGACACTTTTAGAATGCATTTAGTAGAGATGTCTGCTGTTTCTCTTAAAAATCAGTTTTGTAGCCCATTATCCATCAGATGTTTATGCCACTGGAGCATATTTTACAGAGGTGGATTAAGAAGTATTTCCCCTTGTGTTGAGTGTTCACAGACATGCAGAGAAGAGACGGCTGCACTTAAGGAGTAAAATATTATGTGCAGTGTATATATTCAAATGCAAGGAAAACTTATTCAGACCTTAGGTAGTTAAGTAAGTTAGTAGTTAAGGTAGTTAATTCGTAAATTAAGCTGTTACGTGATTAATTTACTTCAACTCATGTAACTCAGGTAGCTTGGACCGGTTTGCTTTGGTGAATACTTCGATCAGTTCTGCGGGGTGTTCTGTTCATATGCAAGAGGAGAAGAGACTAAAACTTGACAGCAGAATGGAAAACTGGAATTATGCACCTATTAAGCAAGAATGGATATATTATAAATTGTCAGTATGAGAGAAAGTAAGAAAGTATGAGTGTTAATACTTGTCTGGATTAGGCAATAAAGATAAATATCAGTTGACATGTTACAGAACAGAACAGACAGTATCTGCTGCTGGCTAACTTGGAGGACTTGTCTCTTTCAGGAAAGTGGACAGAGGAAGAAGAAAAGAGGCTAGCAGAAGTAGTTCATGAGCTAACCAGCACGGTACCAGGTGACATTGTCACGCAAGGTGTATCTTGGGCTGCCGTAGCAGAACGGGTCGGAACGCGCTCTGAAAAGCAGTGCCGCTCTAAATGGCTCAACTATCTCAACTGGAAACAAAGCGGGGGAACTGAATGGACCAAGGAAGATGAAATAAATCTGATCTTGAGGTTTGTTGTTTTAGTTGCTTTTGAAGGTTCAGAATAAGTGATGCTAGCAGGATTCCGTTGGGGTCCCTTTTGCTGGTTTCTTAAACTCTAAAAACTAGAACCCTCCAGAAGTCACTGCTGCATTTACAGTTCCCAGAGATTTATTATTGAACGTATTTTTTGTTTTTTGTTTTTTTAGTGAATTTTAGTGCTCGGGAAAGGTGTCAGATTGAAAACCCTGGAGACTGCAGTCTTCTTTATTCCACAGAACAGGTACAGCACAGGCAGCGACCGTGCAAGCTTCCCACACATTGCCCCACCGATGCGCTTTAACCCTTAACTGGAGGGTAGTTCAGTCTCCCTGCCCGTTCAGTCCTTGGCCTCTCAGCTGAGATGACCAACAAGGGGCAAGTGTGGTGGTGGTTTCTGTGATGTGGACATCTCGTCTACAAAGAACTAAGCTGAGACTGCAAGTGAATTTCATGTAGGCCGCCAAACACTGATGGGATCAGTGCTGATTAGCACTTCAGATGGTTACACTTGAATTAGCAACCTGGTAGTGAAAATCTCAGTAACTTTGGAAATCTTTTGCTCTCTCCAGTCCTCCTCCCATTTCAAATGGCTTTAACTCAGGCTTTTTAGCCAGGGGATTTTTATGGGTTGATTGGGTGGGAATAAAAATCCAAGGCATATAGGGAATCTAAGCATTACTTACAGAGCACTATTCACTAACTTCCTGAAGCTGTTTGAGTTGAGTTCATAATGAGTACCCTGATTCTGCATTTTAGTATGTGCCGGATATAATTCTTAATATTTCTGTACAAATGGTATCTGTTTAGTCTTAGTTCAGATATCCTTAACTCATCCTTCAGAGTTGGTTTTGGTAGCTTTTTTATCCTTTTATTTCTTTTTTTTTTTTTTTTTTAACTAGTGAGAGTATTTGGTACTATTACTTGGTTTATGAAGAGAACTTTTCTTAAATTTTCACAAAAATCCTTTCCCCTCTCCCTGTTCACCTCTCTTTCATGTGCTCCAGGTACGGATGAGCTGGAGGCAGTTCAGAGAGATTTATAGTATTCAGACAAATTCTGGTAGAACCCAGTGTGTGCATAACATCTGCCAGAACTGTGAAGATTGTCCCTTATCTGGAGAGCTCGATGGGTTTAATTTATGAGGAACTGTTTAGTATTGTAGCTAACTTCATCTACTTTGGCTAAGAAGCATCTGAGAGGAGGCAAAAATTCATTTTAAGGATGGATGAGTGTTACTTAGGAGAAAACAGAAGTAATTATAACATGAAATTAATTAATTGAAAGCTCAGGGTGAATCTCAGGAAACATTTCCTGCCTTGGAGATGTGTTTGGGGAATGGTTTTCTAAAGAAAAAAGATGCAAGCGCCATTGTTTGGAATGCTTAACAATAATCTGATCAGAGCCCTAATGTACGTGTAATAAGGAGAATAACCTTGCATGGCAAGGGGATGGACTGGATCACCTGAGAGATCTAGTCCATCGTCTGTTGTTGATGATTCTGCTTGACCTCTGGCAGCGTGGAGCCTTGGGAGCCTGTCGGTTGCTGAGCTCAGGCGGACCATTCACTAGCATGCCGTTTGGCCTCTGTTACATCTGACGAGACCAGAGATGTGCAACAGCCCTTCCAGTCTGGAGGGTAGTTTCTAACAGGTAAATCTGTTCTCTGTCTTGTCAGGATAGCGGAACTTGAAGTTTCTGATGAAAATGACATCAATTGGGATTTACTAGCTGAAGGATGGAGTAGTGTCCGCTCACCGCAGTGGCTTCGGAGTAAATGGTGGACCATTAAAAGGCAGATTGCAAACCACAAAGATGTTTCATTCCCTGGTAATGTACTAGTTGCACGCTTATCTTCTGAAAGCTCCTTTCACAAATGTCAGAGGAATAGGGCTGCATTTTGTTGTCTGCTTAAGCATTGATGGCCCAAGAGCACGTTGCTCCTATACTGGAAGTTACTGGCCCCTTATATCTGCTGGCTAAGTTGCACCAACATCCAGTCCCTTATATGTTTCGGTTGAAACAAGCCAAGCTGATTTGTACAACTAAACAGTAGATTTTGCCAACCGCCCTCACTTTGGCTGAAGTGGGAGCACATATCTAAGCAGCTCAGCTGGCAGATCTCATGGTGATGATCTTTGGTATGGAGTGGAGCACAGGGGCCTCTTCAGGTGGGAGAGTCTGGCAGTATCGCTTCAGGTTAGATCTGTTACCTTCAAAATGTTTAACCACCTCACACAGTTTTTATTTTATGTTAATTGTAACAGAAGGCAGATCTGTTACTAGCTGTATGGTGAGTAAGAGGGGAAGAATTGAGATTATAAAGCTCCCTTTAGTATGTGTAATTCATAGCTTTCATTCGTGGTTAGAGAAACCAGTGCCTGACACAGGATATTTCAGTTGACATGAACTTTCATTCAGTCCTCCTTTTCTCTGTGTTGGAGAGAGGGGAAAAAAGTCAGAGACACAGAAATGAGGTGTGTAGCAGTTCCCTTATACTGAATGCTAGAAAAACAGGACTCAATTTTTGTTACCTTGTATATTTCAACTGCTCCCTCAGTGGGACCAAAGTAATAGTAGGGAAGGTAGGTGGGTGCTTTTGTTTGAGCAGTGGGCCAGTGTGTGTGCAGATGAAGAATTGCAGTGTAGCTGCTGAGATGAATTCTGTTTCTCGGTCCCCTTTTCCACTGACAAGTCTGTCAGTCTCTCAAATCTAATTCCATCTTTTGTAAAATTGGAGGTTTTATTTGTGATAGCAGCATTACACAGCCAGTGGTACGGCATTTAATTACAACTTGGGAGGATATTATGCTTGTTCTTGAAGAGGTCCAAAAGGTTAGGAGCTTTTCTGTATTTTCCAAGAATTTTAAAATGTCTAGGTTCCTTGAGAAAGCCAGGTTCACTCCAGTGGTTAACTGTAAAGGTCTTGTATATATGTGCTAAATGTGTAGTTGGAAAAATGTCTGAATTGTTTAGGTTCCAAATTCAGGAAGATTTTGCTGTTTTTCTCATCTTGGTTAAATCTCACATGCACAATTTCAAATGTCCTTCTTCAACGTACTTTAGCATCAGTGTTCTTTCTCTCAGTACTTATAAAGGGCCTTAAGCAACTGCATGAGAACCAAAATCCAGGACAACAGCTTTCTGAGAACAGATCTGGAGGTGGATTACCAAACACTAACTCCACTTCGGGGGTTCAGCACGTGCAGATTCGGGTGGCTCGTTTAGAGGAGAATGCTGGCAATGCTTCAAGCCCAATGACAGCTTTGCAGATCCCAGTCCAGATAACACATGTCTGTAAGTAGCTGAAATGCATGGCTCATTGTCCTCTAATGAAACCTAAAGCATTCTTTTGTTAAAAAGGTGAAGGAGGAGTTAATTCTGCTGTGATCAACTTCAGATAAGGATTCCTGGATTCCGTTTCCCCATTTCTAAATTCGTTAGGCAAATTTAGGCACTTCTGTGACAGTAGGCCCTAGAAGCTGCAATTGGAGCAGCTGCACCCAGGGGTTACATCTCTCTACATGGACAGAAGAGCCTGCCACATAACGTGTTCTTTCCAAAAGCCTCTTCTGAAAAGGCTTCTTGAGAACATACTGAAGTCTGTTAATGAAGATGCAGAATATAAGTGTAATCTACCAGTTTCTTCCGATAACTCTTGTCCGTAGCAAGGAATATAATGTACCAGATCTCCTTTTGTAAAATGCAGACACCTCTATGCCTAACATCTGATGGAGGGGCATTGAAGCAAGAAGGAATATAATATTTTTTTCCAGTCTTGTTCTGCATTATTCAGTTACTTCTAAGCACAGAGAGTCTGGAAGGCATTAGTCGCTGTGTCACACAGATGAGTTTAGCTGATGATCTGCCCTAACCAATCTGCTCTAACCACTTTTTTTAAATTGTTACTTCCCATCCTCTTAAGGATGAGCTTTGCTCATTAGCAAACATTTGTTACCAGCTCTACCCTGACTGTAGTGCTTATTGTTTGGTTTTGTAGCTAATCTTATTAAGTTACTCCAAGCCAGTCACCCCATATGCAGCCTGTCTTTTCCATTGTCTGCTGTTCTTAAGTGTGTCATTTGTGAATTTTATTAAGAATATTTGTTGCTTCAGTCTTGCTGATTAAAATGTTAGCTAATAGGGCTTCAGCATGTGAGTAGAAAGGCATTTGGTAACTAATTTTCTGTTTATAATTTCATTCGATTAGCCAGTCTTAATGAATTTAAGTGCCATCTTCATTTTGTCTCATTTATTTCTTAATTAGAATTCCATGCAACGTCAACCCAAGAACTTTTTACCTGCAGTAACAGATCTGTAGTCTCATACTCTCAGCCAATTTTGGTCAAAGCTACTGGTTTTTGATGAGCCAGCTGGTATTCTGTAACCCTTAGTCTTTTCTGTAATCCTGTAGTGGGAGTTTTGTGATCTCACTTGCCTTTGCATCTGCCTAACAAGTCTCTTCCCCGTGTTAGTGTGCTTTCCTGAAGAATTTGTGTTTGTCTAATCAAAGTGAATGTTGTGTCTTGTCTGCCTTTTTCTCAATCCCTTGAGAGCTGAACCTGTTAATTAGCCAATTTCAGCTGCATATGAGAGAAGGCTCAGCATTTCAAAGGGGTAATTCCTATAAGCTTTATGAACATGATTGGCTAGGTAACAGACAGGCTGCATTTTACAGCTGTCTGCTACTGGATGTCAGGAAATCTGCAGCAGGAAACTTTGAACATGCCACTACATTAATCAAAATTGGAGCTCCTGTCCTCTTAGAGACCAAAATTAGTCTACTTTGAAGCCACAGATTGTGAGATGGAAAAATTTCCAGTGCTTGTAGCATTGCTGTCTTTATTAAGTAGGTATTTTGCCCTTCTAGTATTTATGGCATTACTGGTACTGATATAAAGAATTAATTTGCCTCCTGCCTTCTGGAACTTGTGAGTTTTTCAGGAATTAAAAATCATCATTATGATTCTGAACAGCGTTTTCAATGCTTTTTAAAGCCTTATGTGTGACCTGTTTTTACCTGGAGATCTTGAAATGTCTGATACATAAACTACCTTTAGTGGTTCTCGTAGCTCCTTTTAATATTAATGAGAATAATTAAATAATTACCTGTGATAGGAATACTTACAACTTTTATACCCTTCAACCACAACACACAAGATAAGCAAATACCTTGGGGAAGGAACATCTGATGTTTCTGCAGTGATGGACATACTGCAGAAGGCAGAAAAGGTTTTTTTATTTAAAAAAAAAAAAAAAAAAGAGAGAGAACAAGTAGTCTGTGGGAGTCATAGCAGTATTAGACCTGACACCATGTAAAAAATAATAATAATAATCCGAAGGATATTGTTGCACCAGAACCCCGTACAAACTTCATTATACATCTTAAGTAATTAGATGATGTCAGGTAACTTTATTGTTTGCCTTTTCTCCCTTGGAACCTTTACATAGTATTGTATCTTAAGTACCAATTAGAATAACTTGTCGTTAGGATCGCCGTGGTTTTCTTTTTTATATTACTGGAATTAACAATACCTTGCTGTGTAGCAATTACAGTGCTATGCTCTCTGCAGGGCTGAAGCACTTTGGTTTACACACTTAACCTTTCTTTTTTTCTTCCTTTTGCAGCCTCAACAGATTCCCCTGCTGCCACTGTTGACTCCGAGACCATAACATTAAACAGTGGAACACTACAGACCTTTGAGATTCTTCCAGTAAGTAAGAGAGAACTGGTATCTGTCACTGTAGTTTTTGTGTTAAGCACAGATACATCATAGTCTGTGGAACTGGGCATTAAAAAAAAAAAAATGGAAAGAGGAATTTAACAGATCTAAAACTGAGAAGTTCAAAGCAAAGTGTATTTCCAAAATAATGTGACATACTAGGGATGTGAAATAAAATGTGAGTTATAGTTAAATGCTTTAAATCTGTCTCAGTGCATTAGTGCTATAAAGTTTTCTTTTGTGCTTGTGTTCTGTTGAAATCTGACATGAGACAATTCCCAGCACGTAAAGATTCTTAGTTCTGTTGTACTACAACTTACAGCATTTTTTGTCTTCCATCTCGATGTTAAGAGTAAATTTAATTTATTTCTTACCTGCTGTTGTACAGCATAACACATACAGTCTGTTAGCCTTAGTAGATGTTTCAGTAGCCTAAAGCTGTAGCCAAGTTTGTTTCTCCTTCTGGAGTGCAGTACAGGAATCAGAGCAGTAGGCACTGGGCTTCTGTTTGTTTTATTCCAGGGGAATTACAGTGGGGCTAGCTGCTGTAAATAAGCATGCTCTGAGTGCGGCGCAGGAAATCAGCGTGTTTGGGTATTAAACTTGTGTTGTCTTCTGCAGTCTTTCCACCTCCAGCCTACTGGAACGCCAGGCACCTACTTACTACAAACGAGCTCAAGCCAAGGCCTGCCTTTAACGCTGACCGCTAGTCCTAACTTGACCCTGACAGCTGCTGCTGCTCCAGCCTCCCCAGAACAGATCATAGTTCATGCCTTATCTGTATGTATTTTGAGCAGTGAAATGACTGAAGTTTGGGCAGTGGTGGGGAGGGGAACGTAATGGTTCAGGGGCCTGCCTCTGTTTGCCTGTTAAATTTGAAAAGCAGTCAAATCATAACAGCATTACTTCACTTAAATTGCTGAAACATGAGCGTTTCTTTTTTAATCGTTTTTAAACACTCTTCAAGTTGCTTGAAAACTTAGCATGGTTAGTTCTTAGTGTGGCAGAACAGGATGTCTCCATCTAGTGGCTTGTCCCAGCAAAACAAAATACAAATTTCCTGATGTCTCCAGTTATTCTTACGAGCCTGTGCTCATGTTCTCAAAACCTACAGTGCAGTGCTAGTCTTTGTTAGAGGGTGGGAAAGGGGAGGAAACTGAAGACTGAATAACAAATGTGATGCAAAAGGGGGGGAAAAAAAAAGCTCTATAATCTTCAGAATCCACAGCAATCCTCACCTGAATAGTTGCCTGTGTTTCATACTGTGTCTGTACTTCATTTGTGAATTACAGAACAGTTAACACAAGGATAATGGATGATCTGGGTTGACATTCTATACACATAGACCTCAAAGTTATGCTTAGCAATTACTTTGAATTCTTTTGCTTCTGTTTGCTGAAAGATGTGAGGATGCTGGGAGGAAAAGAGTCTCTTAAGTGTTTTGTTTGTTTGTTTGTTTCTTTTTTTTTTCTGCACATACTGCTTACAGCCAGAGCACTTGTTAAGTACAAGTGACAATGTCACAGTACAGTGCCACACACCAGGTGTCATCATCCGCACTGTTGCTGCTGAAGACATCTCCTCCTCTGTCACTCAGGCAGAACTTACTGTTGATTCAGACATTCAGCCAGCTGACCTGACAGATCCTCCTGACACCCTAGAAACAAACAGCTTCCCAGACGACATCCATCAGTCCAAGCTCAGCGATGAAGAGCAGGCAGCCTACAGTGAAGGCGATGCCTCAAAATTCAGCAGCAGGAATAGGAGTGAGCTGATGGATGGAGTTATGGTGAAAACTGAAGAGGAGATTTCGGATGCCAACCTGAAACCAGAAGAGGATTCTCACTCTGATTTACCCAGCACCTACGTCACTGAGGTAAGGGACTGCATGATACCTGATCCTTTTCCCTCTCTGTATTCAGAAGGATTTCATTGCATCTTTGACCTTTATGTTAAGCTATTCATGTGAATGTCAGTGATTTAATGCGTATCATAGCTCCAAGAGCATTTTTTTTCAGATCCTCTGTCTCTGAGCTTTGTTATTATGTTATGGCTGTGAAAGAGGTAGGATTTAATTTGGAACTCAGGCTTAGATGTGACTTCATTGTGGGCACTGAATCCCTCCCTAGCAGTGGAGCTGCTTCTCTACTCAGGGTACTCCTGAGGGAGGGCAGTGGAAAGTGGTGGTATTTGTAGCACAGAACAGCTGTCTTTGTTACCATTTGGTGCTGTTACTTTCAGCCAGGCTGATAAGTGTATGATGCATGCACTTTACAGGTAGATAGTCTGCTGATCAGTGGAGGTGAGATAGAATATTCAGCTGTTGTCCTGTGAATCTAATAATGTATTTCTAGGTGCACACAGTTTCCACTTTGAGGACTTCTATTAAACAGTGTACTCCCAGTTAAGTATCTGTTAAATGGGACTGAGAAGCATTTAAGTCATCTATCTCTCTGACCTTGATTTTATTCAGCTTCAACAACTCAGGTGCAGAAACAAATTTATCCAAATGATTTCATGCATTTGGAGTGTTTATACTAAATTCCTCCATTTTTCTTTTGCTGAAACTATCATAATGAATAAGGCAAGGAAAACAGATACTAAAATGAATGTAACTCTACTTAGTAGGTAGAAAATGCGTCTTTCTCTCGAAGTCTGATTAGGTTAGACTGTGGAAAGAGATGAATTAGATTTGAATACCACCTCCTGTTCTCCAGAACAGTGCGCTTTACTGTTGCTGTAATTCTGCTTTATATCCATGTTGAAAAATCCATTGTTAATACGTTTGGACTTAGTTAACCTTTGTCTTTGCAAAAGTAAACAGACACTGCCTATCCATTATGCTCTTACCAAGAGGAGGATCACTACCTCTACAGTCTGCTGCTACACAGGTGTTTGGCTCCTGAATACATCAAAGCAGGGGATTTTCTATTATCTCATAATTGAAATGGTTGTGATAAAATTCTCAGCAGTTGAGGCAGCCCATCCACTTTCTACTCTGTTTAAAAATGCAGCTTCTCAAGTTGGAATTGGTAAATTTCTGCAAAAAGCAGAGTTCCTAATTGAACTTCGCAGGAATCATTTATAGCTAGCAGAGTATCAAGAAGTACTAAACTTCCTGTACAAAAGAGTAAACTGAGTTTATAATTCTAATTTGCTTTCTCCTTCTAGTCACGTTCAAGTTTGATGTGTGTGCTTAAATTCCAGGAAATAGAGACTGTCTGTGAGTTTCTAAATGAAAAGTTACTCTAGAAAGACATGCCTAAATGTTGCTTTCTCTAAGTCAGTGTTATTTTTATGCACTTGCAAGTATTATATTGGCAGTGTGGGTATGGGTGGTGGGAAGTAAGCAGCTGTGCTGCAGAGTTCTGTTATTTCTGACTGGGAAAGGTGCCCATTTGTCTCAATGGTGTGTTTTTTCACACCTCCTTTTCTCAGTTCTAAGCCGTGCTGCTTATTGTGGGCAGGTTCAGCTGTGTTCTCTGCACAAAGCTGCTTTTGCAGGTCAGGCATACTGTGCCTTGAAGTAAAAAAGTTTGGAGCCACCCTACTGCCAGCAAGCTATGGGACAAGGCACAGCAATTCAAATCAGTCTTCTGAGCTGTAAAAACTTGTCACAGAGGCAGGAGTTGTGAAACCAAGTTATTAAGTTCAGGTAAAGTTAGCACATTTGTGGAGCTGGGAGACGCTGTAAAGGTATTGCTTCAGTCTCTCAGAACATCTAGGCAGCAGGTAGTGGGAAAGATTATTCCTGTTTATAGACAGAGTATCTGACTTACATGGGAACATTTTATTACCACCATGCAGTCTGTCATTTCCTCTCCCCATGTCCTGTACTGCTCACAGGGTAGAATTCCTCTTACCTCATTTTAGATGCGCACACTAGGATGAAACGTATCTTATGTGAAGTAATTAGCTCAGATGTTGACATTTCAATTTAATGAGGTAAAATTCATCCAGGGAGTCTACTTATTATGGCTGGCCAAAGTAGGTTTTTCAGCACATGCTACCAAAAATGCACTCTCATGTCCTGTCCTTCTGTATTGTGCAGGACCTGGGCTCTCCAACGATAGAACAAGTTGATCAGCCTACGATAGATGATGAAACTGTGCTTATTGTTCCTTCCTCCCATGGTTTTATTCAAACGTCAGATGATATAGACAGTGAATCGGTGTTGCCCCTAACAACCTTAACAGGTATGTATGTGTATTTGATGCTGGAGCTAGCGTTCACTACATCAGTATAGCACTTCTGAGTTCTTTTAAACACTGATCTTTGTCTTCTCTTGAATTATTTTCCAAAGCATTGCTTTGAAACTTTAACCACGTTGATTACCCCACTTACTTCAGTAGAAGTTGAATAAAATCTCGGCCTCGTGGGAAAAGCTGAACAGCAGCTGCTTCATGACTTCACTGAGCTGTTTCCATTGCCCTTGAGCCTTGAATTAGTACACACAGGCTAATGAGTAACTCTGGGGTGTGTTTCTTCATACCTGTGCTGGAATGAAATTGGTTTCTCATCTGAGAGAAAACCAGAGGCATCAGAAACGCAGTTACTCTTGATAAACCGCTCGATAAGCTCTCATGGTGAGGGGCTGGGCTCTTTGGGGTGTTTGCACAGCACTCATCTGGAGGGGCTTGGTAGCTTTGCTCCACTTCCCCATGCCAAGAGTCATCGTAGGCTTAGAAGCAGCATTAGATGTGTTCTCCCAGTGCTGCTCCTAACAAATGCTCCTTTCTGGAGGAAGGATCTCAAGCAAAGTCATCTGAGGATCAGCCTTGGGCCTGATACAGTAATACCTGGTGAATCCAAACACGAGTCACACTGGTTGCATCCATGTTAGTCATGGCTTCCCTTGAAACTTGAAATGGAGAACTGACTAGTTTAATAGAGTAACATTCCTTAAAATTGTTTCAAAGCTCAGATTGCACTTCTGTCCTGTGTATTTTATGTCTTGTTACAATGGAACAGTAAATAATGAGTTCTGATGTACTGTGTCTCCTGCCAGATCCTATCCTACAGCATCACGGAGATGGGTCACACATTATTGGCTCATCACTGGGCAGTCCTGACTTGGAAGATTCAAAGGACGTTGAAGATTTAGTGAGCTGTCACTGAAGGAAGCAGCAATCGTGTCCATTTTGTATCGACCATGTTCACATTGTGGAATTAGTTGCAACCCTGTGCCACGTTTCCAAAGAAAGCAGTCAGTCCGTGTCTTTAAACAGAACCTTACAGTTTGAGATGACTACAGTGCACTTTTCCTGCTCAGGCTATTTTACCTCATTTGTAAAGGGTTACAGAGCAGCCAGCCGAAGCCTGATGTGCGACGTTTCAGCCAGGGCGTTTCAGTGTTTTGACAGAAGCCCTGTTGGATTGCTCAGTGCTGGGATCCACGTGGTCAGTTCTGATTTGACTTTCTGGTAGTGTGCTGAACCACACACCCTGAAAACTGGACAGAAGTCAAGGGTTGTGGACCGTAGCCTCTTTGTGCCGCAGCAAGAAGTGGTTTGCACACGTTTCATGAAGAATGGGTGAGAATTTCTGCACTTACTGACTTTTGTAATACATGGAGCAAGACTGTTACATTTCAGGAAGAAATGTATTCCATCTAAGACTTCAGGGAGCATGGGCAACAGTGTAAAGCCATGGTCTGCATTCCCATCTCATCTGGCTTATCAGTACATCTGCGGCGTAGGACTCGAGACTGATGCTTATCGGGTTGGCCTGGTCTGCTTGTTCCTGAGCAGTCCGTTGCTGGCGACGGACAGAGCTCAGAAAGATCACTTTTGGAAAATGTAATTATTTTTTTTCCTTCATCACTACAGCAAGCTGAACAAAAAGGGAAGGCCTGTAGAAGAGGGAAGCTGCTGGAACCCACCAGCTTCTCCCTAAACTCTTTTTCTTTTTGCAGGTTGTTGTGAGCAGGCTGGAACGTTTGTCTCTCGCTGTTTACATGACACTACCAGCCACCTCTCCGGAGGTGATTTATGCAGCAAGTTACAGGATGGGGGGTGGTGAGGAGGTGGCAAAGTCGTGGAGAAAGAGCTCTGTGAGAATTTGGGCACAGGGCCTGAAGGCAGAGGAAGCCGATTAATTCCTACATTCAAGGACTGAAACAGACACTAGGCTGAGCAGCAGCCTGCTAGCTAGGGATTGAAAGAAGAAGCTATAGAAATTAAAGACTCGTGTATAAATTATTTTATTTATTTCTGTAATTAGCTCTTCATAATCAGGAGTTGGTTTTTTTCAGTCTGTGGTTTTGTTAATGTGAAAAACAAGTTGTAGTTTCAAATTGTTGCCTAGGGAACAGAAATAATTGTATATTCAGTTTAAACAAAATAAAGAGTATTTGTCTTATGTAACTGTAAGATGCCATTTATTTATACTGCTACAGATCCTTGCAATGCTGCAGTTTATTTGTACAGTAATAAAAAATGCTTTTTTTTTTCCAAAATGAAAAAGCTTGTGCCATTCTGAAACGTCAGTACAACTGGAATGTTCATTAAGTGCAACAGTAGCTCTTCAGAAAAAAGCAGAATGTCACATCTTATGGCAATAATTCTCCCCGCCAAGAGGGACATTACATATACATTTACATGAAAATCATGTACTGATTGATCCTTGCACAACCCATTTCTTTCCTCTCAGGCTGATTGTCTTCACTTCAACAGCTCAGGTAGAGCTGAGAGCTGAGCTGAAAGCAGTCTGGTCGGTGCTGGGCATTCCCCGTGTCCATCATTTACCCACTTCATGGAAGTACAGGTTGGCACATATACACAGCATGACGATAGAAAATAATATATAGTAAATCAGGTTCCTGAATTTAGGTTCCAGGTCTCCTTGTCGATACCAGTAGATCTAGAAGAATGAATGAGTTTTTATTACTTAAAAGTTCCAGATATTTCTTCTTAGGAAACTTTCTATAGTAACTGAACTGGCAATTTCTAAAATTGAATTGTATTTTTTTATTTTTTTTAATTTTTTTTGAACAACCTAGCTCTCTGCCTAACAAAGACTAAGCTCAGAGTCCAGCAAATTTTCTTAACCATTGAGAAATACCATCTATGTCTTACCATACTTGTGGAATACACCAACAAAAATTTGGCAAGGTGGTTCCCCCCAAAACATAGCTGTCGGTGAAATTAGGGTGCCAGGTTGCCTAACACACGGGTCGTCAGCTTTCTTGAAGAGCTTGTTTGTTTTTTTGACGCTCAGACCTGGCTACAGCCAGCTCTTTGAGGACAAATGGGACAAATGCAGCATTTCACCCTACGCCATCTGTCTTGCAGAGACAACCAGCCATGGAACCAGAGGCACTGACCAGGTGTCACAGAGCAGCTTCCCAGCTTACCCAGCAGCGAGGGACAGGGCCTCAGTGCAGGAATTTTCCCAGATGACAGCTGGCAGAAGGAGCTCTGAGTAGGAAAAGCTACAGCAGAGGGAGGAGGCACTCGGTATGGTGACCTTCCTTTTCCTTCAAAATCCAGCAGAAATAAAACTCAGCAGCAGTTGGCTTAGCACGCTGAGCTCTGCGGTGCCAAAACTGCTCACCTCTCTGTCATTGACATGTTTTTCTGCATCCTTCCCCTCTTTCCCCGGCAGTGGCCTCACAGAATACGAACCGTTAGGGATTTGCCTACCAAATGAGTCACAGTGGGACTCCTCAACAAAAACTGCAAGCTGCTCTCAAGGCCATGTAAATATAGCTGGTCATTTAGGGCCAAGGAACGTGTGGTTCAAGGTAAATACCCCAGTGCATGTTGTTGTGGAGTATAAATTATTCCTGTTGTTGCAATGACACTCCTAAAGTCTCACCAAGATAACTGCCACCAGAGTTTCCTAATATTAATTACAGATTGTGCCTGCACTCTTCCTCGAGCAGCTGCTAATTAGCAGCAGTAAGCTTGTTGTGCAAACACTAAAATAAACCTGACAATAAGCTGATTGTAAAAGGATAACTAGTGGTACAGCTACAAAAAAAAATGAGGCCTACTGAAGTTTCCGACCCATGCAAAGAGCTTAAAATTTAAGGGGAAAGGTGAAGTCTGTAAGTGCCTGCCCCTGCTCCGCTCACTGCAGCTCCTCTTCCCTTTCTGGGAGGAGAAATCTGGTGCTGAGGGACCTGGAGCTGGAGTTGATATGGGCAGGCTCCTCTAGGGGAGTGTAAAAAAAGGCACCCCGTAAGTCAGATTTTACTCATATTTCATCCAGTCATGCAGGTAGGCAGGGTGGTACTTACAAGTATGCCGGCAGAAATGCAACACAGGGAGATGCAGAAAGCAAAAAATACGTTCACGGGTTTTGGAGGTAGTTGCGGGAAGACAAAAGCACTGATGAGAGTGACCTGTATGGGGGAAAACACAAATAAATGTTTTGCTCTCTCCATCCTTCAGGTCTGAGAAGATGAGAGGCCCTTCATGACTGCTGGGGCACCACAGCTGCCTGCCAGTCTCTCCTCAGACCCTTGCACAGGCAACAGCCAGATCTTAAATCATGGCAGGAGATCAAATGGCTTGAGGGAAGACATTCTCCTTCCCATCTTGGCAGAGTTTCAAAAGACAGGCCCCGTAGTTACACCTGGACCCCAAACCACTTCAGTCAGTGAAGTTTTGCTGTCCACTGCTGGGAGGAGCTGCGGTTTCCCCCAGGAGCTCTGGTGTCCACCTCGTCGCCTATGGGAGGCAAGAAACACAGGCAGGGACACGGGATACTTACCACGAGCAGCAAGGACGTCAAGCCGCCGACAACTAGATTGATGATTCTGTCCTGAGGAGAGAGGAGAATTACACACACATGAGAAAAAAAAATAATGCAATAAACTATGGGGTTTGTTCCTCCACGTAAAATCAGACCGTTTGTGCTCCTACACCTCGGGAGCTGTCAAGAAAACCACCACAGAGTCCAAAAAGGGAGCTGTGAGAAATAAATCCAGACCAGGTTAGCAGAAGCAATGAACAGGATGAAATGCAGCATCACCACCTCCCTGCGAGCACACTGACTCCTGCAGCTGGGCTCTTCCACCGGAGCTAAACCCCAGAGGTAGCTCTGGTCTAGGAGAGGCCCATGGTTTTCCTCTGCCGAGCCCACGAAGCTGATTTTACAGAGGGAGGATGGAGTTGACGCTTGGGCTCAGCTCCCTGCTGCCAAAAAGAGGCGGCAGGAGGTTGGCAGCTGGGTCGTCACACCACGGGGAGAGAGCTTTGCAAAAGCAGAGCAGCAACAAGTGGCCATCCCGTGTAACCAACCTAAGGCCAGGTTTTCCCCACGGTGAAACCCAAGGGTGCTAAATTTTTTCTGAACACGCCGCCGGCAGAGCGAGGTATTTCAGGAGCTGGAGCTTAGAGCCCCTGACCCCGCAATCCCAGGCTCGGCAAAAGCAGCGAGAGGCTGCAGCTCCGGGCGGCTTAGAGCAGCAAAAAGGTTAAAAATACCCGAGCAGGAGGCCGAGGCGGTTAAGGGGATTGGGGATGACGGAGCCTTTCACCTCCGGGTCATGTCCCGAAGCATGGCCTGCCCGCGAGCTGGCTTCAGCCCCACACCACAGGCTTGGGGACCAGGAGAGCGAGAAGTGAGAGGAGGTCCCAAACCCCTTTCTGCTCATCTCCATGGTCCTTCCCACCCTGCAGGCAGGCTGAGAAGCCCCCGGCCCCATCCCATGGCCAAGGCCGCCCTGTGCCAAGAAGCAGATCGATGCCCCAGCACCTCACCATGCCCGTGCACTTCGCCCTCCAGACCCGCTCCCGTTTTGAGGCAAAGTTCACCGGTTTTGAGACAATTCCCAGCTCCGAACCTCTCCGACGTTTGTTCCTAAGCAACCTCCGGGAAATCCCGAAGGAACCATTCAGCCCCGCACAGGGAGCCTTTGTCCCTCTGCCACCAAGAAACCACTCGCTGCCTATCCCCTACAACAGCTTTCCCCAAAATAATCCATAAATAAAAATCCTCAGGGCCCTATCAGATGGGCAGGGGGTGCCGTGCAGGATGCTGGATCCACGTCCGAGCACGTGAGCTGATGTGCAGAATTTCTTATTTTCCACTACCCGTTGCAAGCAGAGCCACAACCACAGAGAGAAGGGGATCAAAGGGATCAAAGGGGAGAAAAGGGATCAAAGAAGGGGAACCGCAGAAGTCCAGGATCAAAGGCTGGACCGGGGACGGAGATTTTGGGGTTTGGCAGAGGACCGGCACGGCTAGTCCTGCTGCCAGGCTCCGGTGCCGCCACCGAGACCCCAGGACCTGCCCGGTTATGGCAGCTTCCCCAAACCCTATTTGTGGCTTCCCCAAATCCCCCAGCTGTGAACTGGCCACCCCACACACCCCCTCACCCCTCGTCCATCCCCTTGTAGGTCCCAAGCCCCCAGCAGGGTCCCATTCTGCACCCCAAACCAGGAACAACCCCATATAATTTTGGCTCTGGATCCAGGAACCACCTGCAGCCCCAGTTTTGGGGATTTAGGAGGGAGTCTGACCCCATAAACACCCCCATGCCCCAGCTCCCGGCCCCCACCCCAAAGCCGGGAGACTTTGGGGGATTACAGGGGATTGACACCTGCGGAGCCAGCGCCGCCGCACGTCACCCACCGCAGTGCACCCCGGATTGACGGGGGGGGCACCAAAGGGGGTCCCCCAGCAAACACCCCAAAAAATCAGCAAAATGCAGCTCAGTGGGGTCACAGCCCCAGGGGTGGGGAGACAGGACAAACCCCTTCCCTAAACCTTGGGGCTCCCCACACCCGGAGCTGCTGCTCCCCATCGGGGCTGGGGGATTGGAGGGTGCTTTGCGGGCGTTATTTGGGAGTTTGTTTTTTGTTTGTTTTTTTTTTTTTTTTTTTTTTGAGGGGGGATTTGGGGAGCTTCTCTGTTATTTGGAGAGGGGATCTGGCTTCGGGGGATTATTCTGGAGCTGCATTTTTTATTTCTTGGGGGGGGGGGGGATACAGGGCGGGACATTTCTGTATTTTTGATTTCAGGGACTAATTAGGAGGGGGGCTGCGGGGGTTTAATTATTCATTTATTTATAATTCTGGTCATTCAAAGGGTGTTTTTTTCTTTTCGGATTTGGGGATGACTTAGGTTTGGGATTTGTTTTTGGGGGGTTGTTTTTCCTTTTTTTTGTTTTTTTTCCTTTGGGGGCAGCTTTGCTGCTGTCCCAGGAGGAACGGGGGGGGGATGGGGGGGGTGTCGATTCTTTCTTATTTTGCCGATTTTCTTCGTTTGTTCCCCTGCTTAATTAATTCCGCTCTCGGGCAGCCCCTCTCCATCGGGCAGGGACCCTGGGGAGGGGGGGTGTCCAACCCCCAGATCTCTCACAGCGCAGCAGGGGCGCATCACTGGGGACCCCTCCCTCTGCCCTTCCCCTCCCGGGGGGGGCTGCATCCCACCCCGGGGGGATCCCTCCTCCGTTTTGGGGCTGCCCCCCCAGCCCACCCCCTTACCCTGGCCGATGTCTCCCCGAAGAGGGGCCGGCTGTCCGGGCCGCCGGTGCCGTAGGTGCGGGCGGCGAAGCCCTCCATGCTGCGGGGGGGGCCGCGGCCTCATGCTGCGCCCCGCTCCGCACCGCGCCGACACCGCCACCGGCGGGCCCGCAGCTCCCGGCACGGCTCGGCACGGCTCGATACGGGACGATACGGGGCGATAGGGCTCGATACGGCACGGGAAGGCTCGCTACGGTACGGCCCCTCTGCAGGGGGGGCTGCGCCGCCCGGCCCCGCCCGGCCGCTGCGCGCACACGGGGAGGGTACCGGGGGGGGAGAGAGGGAGGGGAGCTGGTGCTGCTGCTTCGGTGGGGTTTGGTTGTGGTGGGTTTGGTTTTATTTATTTTATTTTATTTTATTTTATTTTATTTTATTTTATTTTATTTTATTTTATTTTATTTTATTTTATTTTATTTCTTTTCATTTCTTTTATTTTTTATTTTATTTCATTTAATTTCATTTCATTCCATTCCATTTCATTTCATTTTATTCCATTTTATTTCATTTTATTTCATCCCATTTTATTTCATTTTGTTTCATTATTTCTCTATTTATTTTATCGTATTCCAATATTCCAAAATTCCAAATTCCATTTTATTTCATTTCATTTCATTCTATTGTTTTTCATTTCATTATTTCATTTCATTTCATTTCATTTCATTTCATTTCATTTCATTTTATTCTTTGTATTTCTATCCTATTCCTTTCCTTTCCTTTCCTTTCCTTTCCTTTCCTTTCCTTTCCTTTCCTTTCCTTTCCTTTCCTTTCCTTTCCTTTCCTTTCCTTTCCTTTCCTTTCCTTTCCTTTCCTTTCCTTTCCTTTCCTTTCCTTTCCTTTCCTTTTTATTTTCTTTCATTTTCTTTCATTTCATTTTTCATTTCATTTTTCATTTCATTCACTCACTTATTTATGTATTTCATTTCATTCTACTTCATTTCTTTCCATTATTTCATGTCATTAATCCCTGTCATTTCACTATTTCATTTTATGACCATGTCGCGCACTGGGACAGGCCCCCCAGGGACGCGGTCACAGCACTGAGCCTGTCGGAGTTCCAGAAGCGTTTGGACTTTGCTCTCAGTCACATGGTCTGAATTTTTGGGTAGAGCTGTGTGGGGCCAGGAGTTGGACTCGATGATACTTCTGGGTCCCTTCCAGCTCAGGATGTTCCATGATTCCATTATCTTATTCCATTTCATTTCACTCTGAGCACCTGTCGTGTGAGGACAGGCTGAGGGAGCCAGGCTTGTTTAGCCTGGAAAAGAGAAGACTGAGGGGAGACCTCATCAGTGTGTATAAATATCTGAGGGGAGGGTGCCAAGAGGGTGGGGCTGGTCTCTTTTCAGGGATGCCCAGTGACAGGATGAGAGGCAATGGGCACAAACTGAAGCACAGGAGGTTCTGGCTCAATATTTGGGGGCACGTCTCTGCTGTGAGGGTGATGTAGCACTGGGACAGGTTGTCCAGAGAGGCTGTGGAGTCTTCTTTGGAAATACCCAAAACCCACCTGGATGCCATCCTGTGCAACGTGTTCTAGGTGATCCTGCTCAGCGGGGTGGTTGGACTCGATGATCTTCAGAGGTCTTTTCCAGCCTCGGCCATTTGGGAATTCTGTGGTTTTATCTTATTCTTCCCTTCCCTTCCCTTCCCTTCCCTTCCCTTCCCTTCCCTTCCCTTCCCTTCCCTTCCCTTCCCTTCCCTTCCCTTCCCTTCCCTTCCCTTCCCTTCCCTTCCCTTCCCTTCCCTTCCTTCTTCTTTTCCATTAATTTTCTATTATATTCTACTTTATTTTATTTTACTCTATTCTACTTTACTCTGTTCTATTCTATTTTACTCTATTCCATTCTATTTTACCCTATTCTACTTTATTCCATTTCTTTTCTTTTTTTTTTCCTAAAAGTTTCTGGCTTGTGATGCAGAGGGAAACTTGTGCGGCTCAGCGGCAGGAGGCAGGTGAAGGTCACCAAGCTGACTCTAAGAAAGTCGCGTTATTTTAGCAAATCTCATTACTGAAGCTGATACCATGATTTCAACAGATTCGTTTTTTATTATTGCTATTGTGGTGGTTTTTTTTTAGACATCTGATGTTGGCAGAGCTCAAAAACGAGCTTGCAGGGTCTCTCTGTTCGCCCGTGTTAAGCACATGAGGTAGATGAATGCAGCGATTACTCCTGGAGCTGAGATTTGTGACAAGGGAATATTTTTGCTCGATCCCTTAGCCAAGGTTTTTGCCCGTGCTTGCCAAGTGACACCCGGTGCAGACTTCCCCAGCCTCCACTTGGCTGCTAGCTGGCAGCTGCCTTTTCACAACTGAAGATGGGTTTGTGTGCACAAAAACCTGATTATTTTTATTACTTATTTTTTATAACTACATCAGTTGGTCTCACAAAACAACTCTCCTCTTGGATATCCCCGGACCATCATGGCCACATTTCCCCAAGTGCATTTTGGGATGAAAAGAAAGCAATTAAGATGCAGTAAATGTTGAGGCTCCCAGCACAGATTTAACTTTTTCATTGAAATTGGCTTTTTTGTTTCCTCCTGACATTGCTTCCCCATTACTACCTGCTGTAATCTCCAAGACCTCCCAGGGGCTTTGAAAGACAAACCCCACCAAATAAAAGACCAGAAAGAAGCAACAAAGCCACAAATGCTGTTCTCATTCGGCTGGGGGTCCTGTTGCTGCTCACCCCTTAAAGGTCTCCCTTTAACCACTGGCCACTTCTCAGAGGAGATCTGGAGCAAGCAAGCCATGAAAGCAGTTGCTTTTCTTGCGAAATATTTCAGCCACAGAGCTGAAAGTGATGCCAGCTGCTTGGCCCCGGGGCTCGTGCTGTGTACACAGGGGCCCGGCACCACTTGATCTCCACTCAGCCTCTCGTGGTCAACGCGCTTGAAGACCAAAGCACCGCAACATCAAAGCTGAATGATACTGGATTCAAGCAAGGACAGAAAATTACCAAGCTTCCTCCTTCACTTTGTCCTGAGTTTGACTTTTCCCCAAGCTGAAGTGTTGGATGGAAAGTCAGAAACACCTCCCGTAACCCTCTGGTGTTTGCTTCCACGCTCACTGTTTGGTGACGGAGGGTCTCCAGGACTCATGGAGAGACTCTTCATGTCACCTTGATCCGCTCAGAAGAAAAATCCCACGGGCTGAGGCGTGTTTCCTACCAACATGCAAGTGCTCTTGACCTACAGAAATGTCGCAGTTGGGTTTTCACTGATTTTTCAGCACTTCCGTGTATTCCTGAGCACCCCCTGACTCTGCCCAGGTAAATATCAAGGTTTGTGTCGGGTCTGGCTGGAAGAGAGGGACCGTGGAAGTCTCCTGCATCACGTACTGCATTTATGCTTGGAGTTACAGCTCAAAATGGACACAGCCGTCTTCAACAGCTATTGACTAATCACCAAAATTAAGAACAGATGCAAAATAGAGCCATAACCTGATGAAAACACAAACTATTACTTGAACATGCAAGGCATTAATAGATGAGATGGTGGTGTGGTTTAACCTGGCCGGCAGCCCATGGTTTGCTGGAATATCTCATCTTTTAAATGATACGTGTCTTCTTAACCCATCTGCATCTCCCACCTGGGCCTTGTGTATCAAAACGTAGGGGACACGTCCCGTTAGGAGACAGCAACCCTCATCTGATGAGTGCAAATCAGACTGAGCCATTAATGCATCAGATCCAAGAGCACACAGCAGATTCAGACTCAGCCGAGCATCTGGTTTCATGGCACAAACGGCTCAATGGATTGTGTCTGTGTCTCTGGACGACACTTGTTTGGCAAATGCTGCATCTTGTTGAGCTGGGACCTCCTCAATAGGACAAATTTGGATCGTTAGGTGACAAATGCCCCGTGGGAGCTGGTCTGCTTCTCCATGAAATCCTAGTCCGTGGCAGCAGTTATCTCAGCGAGACCTCTGGTTCGTGCACGTGGTCCTGCTCACGAGTTTCCTTCTCTCTGTCAGGGCACGATGCAGCTGAATTCCTCCGGAGGCTGGAGATGAATGAGTCTTTGTAGTGAGAGTCCACGGGGAAGGGAAAAACACAAGCTAAGATTCAAAAGTTTCTTTGAGAGATGGTTTATTGAGGGCTGTACAGGAATAACAGCAGCGAGAGCAGCGTGGGCGTATCAAGACTCATCATTTGTTTAGGGACTAGCAGGGATTTCTGCCCCAAGCTGAGGTTTGTCTGTCATAAGTGGAAAAGGAGGAAAAAGATTTCTGTGTCAGTCATATGATATTCATGAGCTGATGTGGTATAACAGAAGCAGAGGCTGCTTTGATCCCAGGTGAGGAATTTCCCCAGGAAAAAGGAGTGATTTGTGCCACCGTACAAGGCACCAGTGAGCTTCCATCTGGAGTCTGGGCATCGTTTTTGTCACTCAAGCTCAGGACAGCCTACTCCGTTCTGCAACAGGTCAGAGAGGAGCTCAGTGGTAGGATGGATGACAAGACAGGGTCTGTCCTACATGGGAGGATGAAAAAGCTCAGCTTGGTTAGCTTGGCAGCAGAGAGGCCAAGAAGGGATGCTGTGGTTTTTATTACACAGCATAGGAAGGGATAAATGCTAGGGAATGAGACAAAATGTTTAAGCTAATGGTTTGTGCTGGCACAGAAACAAATGGCAATGAATGATGCACCTGTAGTACCCTGTTTAGACTGGGAGATTTCTGTCAATTGGAGGGAAGCGTAGGACAGCCTCTTAGGTGGAACTGTGGGAGCAGAAAACCAGCTTGCTTTAAGGATGGAGTTTGATTTATGAGAAGCAATATGAGGTGTGAGAAGGGAATTGGCCTGGAAACCAGACGTCCTTCTCAACCTGAAGTCCTCTTTCTACAAGTGCAAGCTCAGCAAAATGGTCAATTTGGCAGCAAGCCCTATTCCATCTGCTGCACTTTAATGCATTTGGTGTGGTCCCACTCCTGCAGCCAGAGCTCCAGCAGCAAACCCTGCCGACATCATGAGGCTGATACACAGCTCATGAATCCAAGGGCAGGATGAGGCTTTGGTATGGTTTTGGTTTTCTCTCATGTATTCACCGAGCTCATATTTCAATGTTCAATGTCAAACTTCTGAAATCTCCCTTAGAAAATGGGACTGTGCCTTCAGTCCTGGCACATGTGGTTGAAGACCTCTCTACCTTAACATTTACGTTAGTACTCAAAATACATCTCGTCCTCAGTGAAAATGCCATAAATGTCCTTAGAGGATATTCCATACTATGTTGTGGGGCAGCGATGCAGCAAGGGTGTGCAGGGTGGCTGCACAGTGTTTGCACTGATGCTCGCTGATGTGACAGGTCATACAACAGAGCTGTGGTTAAAGCTTTCCACCACATTTCAAAGTTTAGGAAATCCTCTGGTTTGGGCTAGAAGGGACCTCAAAGCCCCCCAAGTGCCACCCCCTGCCATGGCAGGGACACCTCGCAGCAGCCCAGGCTGCCCAAAGCCCCATCCAGCCTGGCCTTGGGCACTGCCAGGGATGGGGCAGCCACAGCTCCCCTGGGCAGCCTGGGACAGGGCCTCACCACCCTCAGAGTGAAGAAATTCCTAATGTCTAACCTAAATCTCTCCTCTTTTAGTTTAAAGCCATTCCCCCTTGTCCTACCACCACACCCCCTGACACACAGTCCCTCCCCATCTCCTGCAGCCCCTTCAGGCCCTGGCAGCCCACTGGGAGGTGTCCCCGGAGCCTTCTCTTCTCCAGGCTGAACACCCCCAGCTCCCTCAGCCTGGCTCCACAGCAGAGGGGCTCCAGCCTCTGAGCATCCTCGTGGCCTCCTCTGGACTCGCTCTGATCCATCCCTGTCCTTGTGCTGGGCCCAGAGCTGAACGCAGGCTCCAGGTGGGGGCTGAGGAGAGCAGAGCAGAGGGGGACAATCCCCTCCCTGCCCTGCTGTGCACGCTGTGTTGGTGCAGCCCAGCACACGGTTGGCTTTCTGGGCTGCAGGCGCACATTGCTGGCTCGTGTTGGGCTTCTCATCCACCACCACCCCCAGGTCCTTCTCCTCAGGGCTGCTCTCCATCCATTCCCCACTCAGCCTGGATTTGTTCTTGGCATTGCCCCAGCCCAGGTGCAGGACCTTGCCCTTGGCCTTGTTGACCCTCACGAGGCTCGCACAGGCCCACCTCTCAGGCCTGCCCAGGTCCCTCTGGATGCCATCCCTTCCCTCCAACATGTCGACCGCACCACACAGCTTGGTGTTGGCAAACTCTCTGAGGGTGCACCTGATCCCACTGTCCACATCACCAACAGAGATGTTAAACAGCGGCAGTCCCAGTACTGAACCTGAGGAAAACCTCTTATCACCGTAGAAGACCAACACATTTGTCAGGCATGACTTGACTGCCACAGTTTTGATGCCCTGTAGCACTGAGTCACTTCTTTCTAAAATATCCGTCTTCAGTGAAAAGCAGGTAAGCTTTTCTGCTCAGAAATAAAAGCCTAACTGTTATTTTGTTGTTGTTTTTAATGGCTAAAATAACATATAAAGAAGTCTCAGATGGTTTAACATGGCAATGGTTTGTTCTGGTCAGGCTACATGCAGTTTCCCTTCCCTTACTCTTGCTTAGTATGCTTTACATTTACCACAGCCGGCTGTGTTTAAGTGTCAGAGCCGTTCCAAGGCTATACACCAAGCTGGAGCTCTCCTTTTTCAAAAAATAGTCCTGGCACTGCTTCCAAGAAACAGATTTGGCACATAAATTGCAGAGAGCTTTGGAGTCTTTTCAGAACATCAGTTCCACCGACTCCTAAAGAAAAACAAACTCTCTCCTCTAATATTTTATTCATTCTAAAGGCCATCATGTGGCTTTTCCTGCTCTCTGGGTGAAGATTTAATTCGGCACACGTGTGAAAACGTCAGCATATCCCAAAGCTAACTATATATCCTTGCCATTGCTGCCGCTGCCCCTGTGACTCCTCAGCTGGCTGCCAGCAGGCAGCACCGTCCTCAGCTCTGCAGGTCCTTCCAAGCAGCCTGGTGCACTGGGGTTTGTGATGCATCACTTTGTTCTATAGCTCTTTGTTAGTGCTGGCTCTCTGCTGCTATTTATCTCAGTCCTGGCCCCAGCAGCAGCAGCCACTGCTCTGCCATCCCCTTCCCCGTAGTGATTTCAGCTTCTCAGCATCACGGTTAGTGATTACAGGTTGGTAATTGGGTTTTGCACCATTAAATCAGCCCCCAGCATGATGGCCTTTGGGCTGTTCTATTTGGCATGGTCTTTTTTTGAACAGATGTGGTCTCCTTTGGAGCTTACTAGCAAAGCTTCCACAAACCAAAATTCCTCGAGGAGCCAGGAGCTACTTTTCCCTTTGATTTCAAGTCCAAAGGAAACCTGATTAACAGACCTGCTTTGTTACAATGGACTTTAAACTCCTCTCTGTCCTAACAAATAATCAAACAGCCACCCCAAGGAAACGCTGTGGAAGAAGAAAAAAGTGGACAAACCATCATGACACTGGGATCTCTCTCTGACCTCCCAAAAGAGGTGTGTTCATCTCCATCCATGGAGAGGTTCACACAACCCTGGCAATCCTGCATAGAAAGGGATATTTTTTTCCATCAAGTCCTGCAATTCTGGGGTTTTGCCTTTGCATGTCCCACTGGGACATGCCCTGCTGAGAAGACACGGGGTTTCTGAAGGTTGCTTGTAGGAAGAAAACAGGAACCAAACCCTTTATGTACTGCAGTTTCCACAGTCAGGTTTACTTAGTAGCTGCCTGTAAGGACCAAAGGATCTCTAAGCTGACACCGAGGGGAGTTACAGACATCTTCAAATGGAAACAACAAACCCCAAGTTCATCAAAACTGTTTCTACCACGCCCTGTCCGTAATCTAGAAATCTAGCAAAAGCTCCTTGCTCACTTCTCTTGGCTTATAGAAAATTTATTTGAGTCTCTCTGTTACTGTTATGGGAGACTTTCTTTTAAGAATTTATGCATTATTTTAGGGTGAATGGAAGAATCCACTGGCAGTCAGACCCAAAGGGGATTGATGTGAGGAGCCCAAGACAACCATCTCCTTCCAGCACAGGGACATTGTGGGCACTGGCTCGGACATAGAGAGGGCATTAGCCCACCAGCAGGAGAAAAAAGTCATAATAAAAATCACAGGTTTTATCATATGCAATAAAGTCTGGGGGAGCTGCAGGGCAGTCAGCAGAGGGAGATGTGGGCTCACACATGCAGCACGCAGCCCCAGCCCGTGGCATCCCTCAGAACTGGCAAATGCGGCAGGTTTAAAGTGTTTCACCAAAAAGCAATTCATTTTACTTTTTGCACATTGATGTTTTAATCTCTGAGAGACTGAACAAATAAAAGAGTTGAGGCGTTCAGAGTCAGGGATGTGCTGTCTAAATTATTCATTAAAATCAAATTTCTCCTTTATGTTTTCCAGCAGTTTGAGTTTCATCAGGACTCTGGATTATTCCTCTCTCACATTATCTTATTTGATAGCTATATAGACAGAAGCCTTCCCATCTACTCGTTCAAGCCTGAAAATCTCAACTGAAAGAGAAACAGCATTTGATAGATTTAGATAAATCTTTTTTTTTTTTTTTTTTTGAGAAAAATAAAAAGATTTCAAACAGATAAAAGCTTCATATTATATATATGTAATATTCCTTTACATGAATATAAAGAAAATATGAAGAAAATGCCTCCAGCATGGATGGATCTTCCTACTTTGCTCTGATATAGAAAAGCGGGAATTACAAGAATTTGCTGGTGGGTTTTGTGGTTGTTCTTTGTTTGTTTTTTATCTGATAGGTGCAAATAGTAGAACAGATTGATAGATGTAAATTGTAAAGATAAAAAGATGCAAGTGGTAAAATTGTAAATAACAGAGAAGCTATTCCTAAACTGATGTTCTGAATGACATTTTAATATCTTCTTAATATTAATAGCATTATTAAGCTTTTATGTTTCATCTGCTTCCATCACCTTGTATTGTCAATAATCTGCTCACAATACTCATTTTATTGATTAATATCTGTTCTAAACACCTCTCCTGAACTCATCCTTTGGGTATATAAATCTAGTTACTCTGTAGAAATAGTGCTCCAGCATGACAAAATTTCAATCTGGTGACCTTTTATATAAACCTTTGTAGTTGCAAGTGTTGTGATCTTTCACAGTGAGTGTATGTAGCCCCAGCCCGCCTCTCCATGCACATCCTAGCACCTATGTCCTGGTGCCTGCAGCCTGCCTGCCGGCTCCCCACCCGTGTCCCAACACTGGGGGGTTCCGCCAAATCCATATGTTTGGGACAAGCAGGCCCTCGGGGCAGCTGACCAGAAGGAATGACCTCAAGTTGTGCCAGGGGAGGTTCAGGTTGGCAATGAGGAGCCATTTCTGCTCAGAAAGAGCAGTCAGGCACTGGGACGGGTTGCCCAGGGAGGTGGTGGAGTCACCGTCCCTGGGGGTGTTCAAGGAAAGGTTGGATGTGGTGCTTGGGGACATGGTTTAGTGGGTGACGTTGGTTGTACCAGATGATCTTGGAGGGCTTTTCCAACCCTAATGATTCTGTTCTGTGATTCTATGAGATCTCACAGGCACCCTGAGCAGGACCAAAGAGCCAGGCTCACATCAAACCCTCCTGCTTTTCGCTCCGTCCCCCTGCCAAGCCCAGCAGCTGCCAGCAGCGCAGCGCCCAGGCAGGACACCTTCCTCTGGCTGAGGCGTTGGGGTGCTCCTGCCAAGGCTGAACATCTGCGGCAAGGAGCTGGGCCCACGTCCCGCTTCCCAGCCAGGGATCTCTGAGTGCCTGCCAGCGAGGGAGGAGGTTTCTGTGGTACAAAATCTCTCCAAGGCGCTGCCTGGTTGACTGCCCACACACATTCACCCTTCCCGCCATATGTGCTCTGTTTCCCTCCCTCCCTTGTCCTCCTCCTGCTGATGCTTTGAGGAGTTTCCCTGGTGTGAAGACGTGAGAAATGAGAGCACCTGGGGCAGTGAGCTGTTGGTGAAGGAGGATTCAGTGCCACAGAAATAGCAAACCAGAAGGGAAGTGCTTAATTAACTACACACAAACTCAATGAGCAGGTGATAGCAGTGAGGGTAATGAAGGCCAGGACACCTCAGGCAGTGGCTGGGGGGAAGTTAAAAGAACAAATCCAGCCGTGGAGATGGTCAGCCTTGGCTTATGACCATTAAGAAGGAGGAAATATGAGTAGCAGGAGTACTATTTGAGGGGGCTTGGGGCAATGCACAGAATTTGTTCAGGGGAACAATCAAAGACATGGAAAAGGCATGATCAGGATGGAGCGAGTACAAGAAGACAGCAAGGAGGAGGGATAGACTCACCTGTCCACACTTTGCACCTGACCCCCACAGTCTGGCCTGTCTTCTTATTCAATCCAATTTTTTCTGCATCATCTCCCAGTTTACCAACACCTGCAGCAGCCTGGCTGTGTTTCTTTCTCTAGAGAATTCAGCCCCACATCCCTGCAATTTGCTTGCAGACTTCAGGCTGCACTGGCTGGTGAGTAGAAAGCCCACAGCTAGAAGTGGTCAAGAGCTGGGAGAGGTCAGGAAGCCCGGCTACAGGCATTGCACAGAGCTAGGTCTTGCTGATTTTTCAGAGATCTGCGAAGCCAGAAAGTGTGTGAGCGAGAGCACACACAGTGATGAGGCTCTAGAGCATGTGCTCAGCCTTGCTACGGGCTGGACCCCAGCAGAAAAGGGCAGTGCCATCATCTGCTAGGGGTGTGGAGATGCCTGGGGAGGTGCCCCCAGTCTTCCATCTATAATGTATGGAAGAATATTGAAGCTTTGAAGTATGGGAGAGAGGAAAAAAGAAATCCACAAAAGCACCAAACAGCAAAGATTTTGTATCCTAGCAGTGAGATATGTAAATGTACTGGCTGAATGGAGTACCCATAAAAAAAGGTTATGCTTGTTCAAAGTCACACTGCACCTTTTTTTGGTGCCAGCCTGGAACTCTCCTGCCAGCAGGCATTCCCCTGCTTCTTGTGAGCGTGCTGGGCTTCAAGGAAATGCAAAATCTCAACTGTAACAAGAAAGAAAACGTTTTATTGAGAGCAGTGTAAGTCATTACAAGGTGAACACAGGGGGGCTGCTAAGAAGCAGCTCCCACATGTAAGTAACAGTCAGTGGAACAAGGGCAATAAAAAATGCAAAGAAAATAAGGCAATGTGATTCAAGCTGCTTTCAGACAGGCTCCTTTTTTTTTTTTTTTTTTTTTTTTTTAGTGTGAGGCCCAGCAACATCAACAGCCATTGAGTTAAAGTCATCTTTAGTGAGCCCGAAGCCAGTCAATCGTTTGCAGCATCTTGAAACAAGGGAACCACGTCTAAACATTGAAAAGTTGAGGTTCCAGTGTCTTCAGATCTGGAATTGTCCACTCAGGTACCAAAGTGAGTACTAAAATGTTTATACTGCCATTCTGTGTGGTAATTGTGCTGCCGTGACTGTAAAGCAATCAAATAACTGTTGCATCGGTTTCAGACAATACTGTTGCATAATGAATTCACATAAAGGCTGAAAACATTGAAATTCACCCAAGAACACAAAAATACAGCCTTTATTCCCTCCTTGTAGCTGATGAATTCAAAGAGGCTGCAGCTTAGCCATTTCTCTACTAGCTGTTGAATACAAAGCCTGAGAAGTAGGTCTTGGAAAAGTTTGTTTTACCGCCTTTTATGAGCTTCAACAGGCACAGAAAACATTCATCCTTGCCTTGCACAAAGCCGTGGAGTGAATTAGAATGAGACCACGTACTCCTGTGGGTAGCTGGTTAAATACTTGCTAAGAGGGAGCCCTGCCACCCATTTGTTCATTGCAAGCACTGCAGCGTGCCCTGCGAGGGCCAGCAGTGAGCACGATGAAAGTACTTCCACAGAACTACTTTTACTTAGGAGTCTAATTAACAAAATGACACATATTTTTATCTCCAGGCAATAAAAGGGAGAAATGTGTTTTCCTTTCTCTTTTTAAAGTTAATAAAATTGAGTATGAAGAGTTTTTGTAACGGCATTCAGAAGTGCGAGTTATTTATCTATATAATCCACATGAACTGGAGCGTCACCCTGAAAACTTCCTCGATAGCCTGACCCTTTTTTACAACATAGAGACCTTAGGTTAAGACACAAGTAAGCTGACAGCTTTCAATATGCTTGAAAGACCCAAGGTGACAGACAAGACATTTGAGTTAAAGATTTTTCAAAGAAGATAAAATATTGGCATTTTTTATAGCTTTTTGACTAGAAGTGATACATCCAGCATGCCAGTAACAGAAGAAGGCTTCTTAGTACCTGAGTATCAACTTCACGCTCAGCAAGTAGAGCTGAATACCAGCTCCGTGTCAGGAAGAGTAACTCCAGCAACCATTGTTACACTAGATTAATGTTATCTTGAGATCACAGACACATTTGGGCAAGAACCCTGTAGTTGCTTCTTTTTAAACAGAAAAGGAACCCCTTTGACTTCACAGCCCCAGATAAAAATTAATAAATTGAACAAATGAAAGGGGTTGTAAGGAACCTTAAATTTAGCATGAACTGCCTTGAAATGTGAATGCAAACGATGTCAAAGGACAATGATAACCCAAACTGTCACTGTCAACACAAGATCTGTTTTATAATGAAGTGAGGGAACTCTCAATACAGCATGATGGCTGCTGAAGGGTATGCCTGTAAGCTGGTCTCCAGCACCAATTACAAGGCTTTTTTTTCCTGCTTTTTATTTTCTTTTTCTTTTCTGCTAATCTTTTAAATTTGACAGTGAGATTCAACCTTTCAGCACCCACGCTGCACTTAAAAGTTTTAGTAATAAAATTTAGGCAGTTCACTCTCTCAGTGCCAAAGCATCTGCCAACTCTTACAAAATCAGCATTTCCGAAGCAGGTGAGACTGTTTATTTGTCTGACTAAAAATTGGCTGCCTAGGGGCCTTGCAAACGGGATGAGGAGGAAAACAAAAAGAACAAGCACTTACAGATAAATCCTGACCAATTGGTGTTAACAAAGATAATGACCAGAAACAAACCTGGTGGGTTGCACTCATTGATAAGGAAAGAAGTGGCATGTGGGAGTGTTTATTCCAGCGGGGTTATCTGATCGAGGACTTCCAAATTACAAAACAAACACCAGAAACAAACCTGCTCAGTCCCAGTGATTGCTAAGTGTGAGAATGTTTATTCTAGCAGGGCTGGCTGATAAAGAGCTTCTAAATTGGGATGCTAAAGGCAAAAAAAAAAAAAAAAAAAAACAGGAAGCAATAAGCAAACACGCTGGGGCATGGATCCGACAAAGCAATCACAATCACGAAGACACTGACAAGAAACAAACCCTGCCTGTCAAACTAAGAGCTGGGCCATCCACAAGTTAGAGCCACTACTCCTAGGAAAGCCAACCAGGACACTGCAGCTGCTAAGGCTGTAAATCAGGGAGGTTTTTGGGACACAGGACAGGGGCAGTAGTGGGATCTACACAGCAAAACATGTAGGGTAAGGCAGGTTGAAGAGGGACAATATGCAAAAAAGGGTGTAAAAGGAGGTGGTCACGTGTAAAATGGCACTGGTCATTATGCTTGTCTGGCTGTGCCCTGCACCTGACCAACAGAGCCTGTTCTTAACAAATCTTTTATTATTAAATCTTAACTCTCTCTCTGTGTAATTGCACTCTTCCCTCTCATGTGTGGTGTGAGGACTAAGTACCAGCCTCTTGGGAGACCTGTGTGTGTGTGAGAGTAGAAACTGGAGCCAGACAGTGGAACCAGTGGGGATCCCACTGGGATGGGGACAGTGTCTGTTCCCAAAAACCAGCTACTGGCAAGGAACCTGAGTGAATGAGGTGAGCAGCACACAGAGGAGCTGTGCTGGTACTCAGGTCACTTGTGGAAGTGCATGTGCTTGTGAACCTGGAGCGTGGCACCTGTGCACCTGCACCAGTGACCTGGCTCTGCCAGCTGGAGAGGAAGAAAGGAGTCGGCTGGCTGTGCTTGTTTTATAGGAATCCTGCAGTAGGTGCTGTTGAAGGCATCACACTGTAGCAGGCTGTGTGATGGGCTATGTCTGCATCCTGTGTGTCTGTGTTTCTCTGGGAAATGCACTGAGCTTGCTACTGGCTTGGCCCTGCACAAGGAAAGCAGCAACCATGTCCTGCAGGCTGTGCAGAGACACCAGGCTGCTGGGCTCCAGAGGCCTGGCTTAGGAGCACCTGGAGGAGGCAGCTGTGCTCTCACTTCACTTAAATACTTCTCAGGTAAATAAAAAAAAAAAAAAAAAGATTTTGGGTGTACCTTACCTATTGCTCAGAAAGACACTTCTTGTTGTAACTGTCACAATAACCAGTTGTTTAAATCTACAGTTCAGCACTATCCTCGTGGCTTGGTTGTTCAGCGTCCTTTATTAAAGTTTTCTGCTTGTTATTCCTGCTGTTCTCAAGGGAATGTTTGTTTGCCTTTTGGCTTTACTCTGGCCCCCAGGAGCATCACAGTCCTTAGCTATATCAAGAGACCGTGGCTGACATTAGCCAGCCTCAACAAGTGCATCTTGTTCAGAATAAAGATTAATGACATCTTGTAACAGACTTTGCACACAGTCAGCCCAAATACATGACGTCCCTTTGCCATGTTTTTTTTTTTAATTTATTTTTGATATCAAATCATTTTTAACCAGCAATAATAATACTTTTAATTATAACAGGAAAAAAAAAAGAAATTCCCCTGTCTATACTTACAGGTCACTCTACATTTCCTACATTCCCCATTCTATCCATGAATGACATCTGTACTTAAGTCAGATTACACAAATCCCATTTACTTACAGATCCTAACCAACAGATTTATAGAACAATGCAAATATTGGAAAAGTAACAAAATTAATAAACATAAACTTTCACTTTATGAACTTCTTTGTCTTCGCATTCTCTTTGCTTATTGTAGTAATAGTAGGTATTGTCCCTTCTCTGAAGCTTCTTTACAAATCCAGTTTCTGGCCAACACTCCACCTACAAATAGAATAAAAGGATATATAGACATCCACTGAATAATGTCTGTGCATTATATTGCAGAAAATATAGGGTACATTTCACTGGAAAAGTTCACTGCATCTGACCGCTACTTTGCTATTAATTTGCTTGACTTTTAAAGAAGATTAAAAGCAGGATGTGAGAAACCAGTTTTCTGGTTTGGGATAACGATTTTGTTGATCAGAAAAGTCTAGAAATAAGGATCTAAGAATATTTGATAGAGTCATTTAGAAAGTGGGCCAGTCAAAGCTTTTAGAATATATCTAGGAATAAAACATTGATGCTATTCATTTATTCAGTAATCTGAGACGCTGTAAAATTCCACTTCTCTACGACTGACACACACTTAAGTGGTTCTTCAGGATTCTTCTGACCATGAAAAATGTGTACATCACACATTTCATTACTGATTTCATAAAGATAAAGTGAGCTACGTGTACTGTAAAAGCTGGTCTCAGACAGCAGGATCAATTCTGCAGGAAACCAGCATCATCTTGGTGCTGTTTGGTATTCACAGTGTGAAGCTTTGAACAAACAAGTGCTCAAGCCTTTAGTTTAACAGCTTCATGGCTTGGGTAGGCAGCTATCTGCAGCTTGAACTGTGTTTCTGATCAATTTGAACCTTAAAAATCACGTAATAAGAACCTTATTTCTCTTCCAAGCAGAGTTGACAATAGGATGTCTAAGTAGAGCATTCTCTAACTGGAGAGTTCCAGAAGTGGTACTTTCCTTACATTATTACTTAGACATACAGTTATCTGCATTCTCTGTCTGAAGCTAAGAGCCTTAATATTCATGACACCTACATTCTAATTGCATCATTAACCATAACTGCATTATGGAAACCTAATACAGAGTAAACAAGACATTTCAAAACGTGTCAGTTGAAAGAGAACCTCTACCAGATCCTGGCAAGTCTGAACGGAATGCACAATCATTTTCAATCGGAGTAAGCGATGTTCTTCAACCTTTATGAGGTTTTAATTGTTTACACCCTGCCATAAATCTTGAGCAGACTGATCCTACCGCACTAGTTGCAGGATTTCCTTTTGCACCGGAATTTACTCTACAGCCTTTACGGTGGTGTCTGAGCCCACAACAAAATAAATAACTGTGGTTTATTATGCACATCAACGTTTTGCTGTTTTGAGTTAATGGGAATGAGGAATGACTTTCTCAAGAGTATTCCACACTTATGTGCACTGGAGGTTAACATATTTTAAACTGTATTTTTCATGAGATTTATGGTGCTTTGGAAGAGCAATTACAGAGATCTAATAAAGATAACAGGTTGTTTGCTGTATTAAATTCTTTGTTGCTCTTTTGAATCTCAGGTAGCCACTGAATATCTAGCTATTTTACATTACCTCACCTGATGTGCGAAGGAGTATTACCAGTAGCTGTAGCAACTGGACAACCAAGTCCTGGATGTGCTCAGCTGACAAATGCCTCCTCCACAACTCCCTTTACCCCAGTTGGCATCAAACATTTCTGCTTGGGACAGTTTCAGAAATAGGTAGAAACCAAGTTTTGGGTGTGCACGGTTTGATTATCTATCCTACCATGCAGTTCAACTGTAAAAGTGAAGCTGGTAGCAATGATATAGGACTGAGTCCTCTGGCAATGGATGTGTTTACCCTCTTAATAGACCTGTTAGGAATGGGGAAACTTCACAGAGAATTACCTTTGATATATTCTTTTCCTCAAAGCTGAATTAGTCTTTCAGATGGCAGCTACATCTATTCAAAGAAATCTCTAACACTTCTAAATGCATAAGAGATGTGGAACAAAAACACAGGCTGGTGAGTGTTTCTATTTCACTTCTGAAAAATAAATTACTCTGCACAGTTAATAATAGTGCAAGAATTCAAGTCAGATCTGGGAGACAAAAAACCTACCAGAAGCTAGCCTGATGAGAGGAAATAAGAGGCACCTTCATTTTTACTTAATAATTTAACAGGAGACAGAAATGTAATGCAATAACCCTTGCACAGTTCTAAATCTTACCGTATCAACTTGTTTTACTTGTTTATATTCAAACTCATCTCTGTATCCAGCTTGCTGAAATCTGTATAAGTTCTCTACCTCATCTGACCAATTTTTGGCATGACGTATAGATTTTGGCTTGAGGTCAGCTTTGGCCATGACTGCAGAAGCTTCAGGCTTTATCCTGAAATTAGATTTTTGAAAATGAAATAAGAGAAGGCCAAAGTAAGTGATTTTGTTAGGGAGGAATATGGATTAGTAGAACAACAAAAATGTATACACAATACAATAATGTCTTCAACTCAAAGTCCGAGGTTAAAAAAGAAAAAAATCATTATAAACTATCAGAATTAAATTAAATGTACTCATTGATCTCATACAAACCCAAGTCACCTACACTTCTACATCTAGGAAACCGTTATCATGGTATTTTTGCCACCCTGAGTGAACAGTGGTGCATAAAATTTACTGGTGCCCATTGATGCATAAAAAACAAACAAAACCCTGTGGTTGTTTCTAATTTCACATTTTCACAGTCACTGCCCCCTCAGCCAGGCAGCTTTTCAGGTTTTTCTTTCTTCCTATTGAAGGGACACCAAACTGGCAACCACAAAATGAAAAACTGGGATGTTACTGAAGAACAGGACGCAGTCAGGATGGAAGAGAAGGGAGAAATGCACCGCCACACATATGGAGACAACGGAGTTGATTTTAAGAAAGAAGTTGGGTGAGGTAAGGAAAAGGAAAGGCACACAACCTACCAAACTTCATGTTGGTCTGTGCTTGCCCAACCCAAATCTGCACTGACTGCCACTGACATTCTCCCCACACCAAACCCATTTGTTCAAGTCTGGTGAGAAATAGTGAATAGGTCAGTCAGCTCTAAACCTGGGAGGTAAAACTCAGAGTGTAAAAATCAAACAAATAAAAATTTAAGCAATTAAAAAAAAAAATGGACTGAAAACTTAACAATGGTGGATCTGAACTATATTTCAAAAATATGAATCATTTGATTTCTACCTAATATCTGAATTTCACTGCATTTGCTTTCTTGAGTATATCTTATTCTTTTACTAAAACCAGAACTTTATATTGTCTCTGCAAGCAACCATACAGAACTCTACCATATCTACAAGATATAACCAGAAATGGGTCCTCTCCTAGGTTTGTAACGTCACCAGGTTTCAGCTTTGCAATTAGGAACGTATTTTAAAGGAAGGACAAAAAGCTTATGGATTTTGTAGAGAGGGGATGAAGAGTCTCACTGCCTTTGGGTAGAACGCTGCCTCCAAATCCTGCACAAAGTAAAATTTCCTTACTTAGCAAGTTCCTGTATCAACTGAGGGCTTGAAAAGTGGAAAGCTGATGCCTTTTCAAATGCTTTTAGTCCATTAAAAGAAGCAGGAAAGGAAAAAAAAAAAAAGTCAGGCTGCAGCATACACATCTTTGGGAATATATCAAGAATTATCGTTATCATAATGTAGAACCAGAAGTCTGCAGTTCTGCCATCTGACCGTATAAGTGCCATTAGCAAAAAAAGGGCCTTTCATCTCTTACCACATATGCTTCATTAAAGATCAATAAAAACCATGCACAAGGACTCTTTTCTGGCAACACTAAGCATCTTGCAGTTCAGCACTGCAAGCATTAAGCAATAAGAGCTCTGCAGCTCTTTACTGGCATTTTGGAATGGCAGGCTGACAATTACTACTGAAAAAAAACAAAACAAAACAAAACAAAAACAAAGTAGATTTTCCCACCCAGTTATTAGGTAACCCGTACAAATTACATGCTTAGCATATATCATTATAAATTTTTGTGTAGTCTTGGAAATATTTATCTCAAAAAAAAAATAAATTAATCCCTTGCTGCAAAGTGCCCTTTTGTAGCCATTACAGAGCTGTTCCTATCCTGTGCGTGCTCAACCATGTTTGAGAACTGCTGTCAGTGTGGGACTCGACACAGTTAACATTATTAGCGATGACATTAGAGCTACAATTTGTAATAGTTCAGTATTTCTCATTTTTTTTCTGGTAACTTACACATTGCTAGGGTTAAGTACGTCATCACAGGATGTGCTGAATTCATCTGATGTGTGTGCTTCTCCAAGACACCTAGACAAGCCTGGCACTTCCTGACTCACCATTGCTGATGGCCTGTCCACAGGTGCTCCTGCTCAAACACAGGTACAAAGGTCACAAAGTTAAAGTGCCAGCTTGCTGGCTTCAAATAATAATAATAAAAAAATCTATCCTTTCTATGATGCTATTTAAGCCCTTTGCAAATTGTGCTCTTCATCTATTGTAGTGCCCCTGAGTTGCACAGAGATCTGGTTTCATTGCGCAGGAGCACGAGATGAGCCGTACTCCAGACAGCCTACAGAACAGAACCATCATTTCCATGACGGTCGCCCCTGAGCCTCCTCTTCTCCAGGCTAAACAACCCCAGCTCCCTCAGCTGCTTATCACAGGACTTGTGCTCCAGGCCCTTCACCAGTTTCGTTGCCCTTCCTTGGACAAGCTCCAGGACCTCGATGTCCTTCTTGTAGTGAGGAGCCCAAAACTGAACACAGGGCAAGACAATAGTGAGAAAATATAGTTCAGCATAACACTAATGCTTTTCATGTAAATTGTATTGTTCAACAGTAAACTTTGCTAAAACGATGTTTGTCTACTCTTACTTTAGGGGAAATAGTGACATTTCATGTCTCTATTTTGGCTTTGGGAAAGATTTTTATGTTATCACGCCATAATTTCTAAGGAATCCTAGCTAGCCTGGGCCCGCATATGTTTGTTTACTTAATGTTTATACAAGTCAGCATTCACAGGATCTATTTTGGGTCCCAGAACAGCCAGTCAGATATTTCCAATGGCTTCAACAGACTTTTCATGAGACCTTTTTGTATTTGCCAAGGTATTGAGGCAGATGTCTAGGCCCCTGGCCTGACGTTACACTGACTAAACAGAACCACAGAAGGGCTGAGGTTGGAAGCGATCTCTGCAGGTCCTCTGATCCAGCCCCTGTTCAAGCAGGAACACCTTGAGCAGGTTGTCCAGAACCATATCCAGATGGCTACTGAGTATCTCCAAGCAGGGAGATGCCACAACCTCTCTGGGCAACCAGTTCCATTGCTCAGTCACCTGTACACTAAAGTTTAATCTTATGTTCAAAGAAAGCCTTCTTTATTTCAGTATCCAGTGCCTCTTGTCCGGAGGCACCTTTTTTTTGGTAAAAAGCTAGTATTTTTGTAAAAAGCTAATATTTGAAGGATTCATGAACACGTATATTTGTAGCAAAGTTGGGCTGGGGGGGTCACAACTGAACCTCAATCCTGATCAGCTGGAAAGGGAGAATAGGACCAACGGTCTGTGTACTTCATGTTTATTTGAGTGCTGTTTGTATTTACGTGGGCGCCAGTAAATGCCCTGTTTTCAGTCTGTGTGTCCAGCTGAATGTATAGCTTGTGAGTGTGTGTGCACGTGCACCTATCAGGAATATTATCATCATCCTGGCTACTTGCTGGAAAAGGAAACACTTGCCTCTGTGGGGCTGGAACAGGAGAACTCCCTGGTGTTTGAAGTCCTGGGGATTTGGTTCCCCTTAGCAGTATTAAGCACCACTAAAAGCTGAGAAGCAAAGAGCAGCTCACTACTTACTTTCAAGTTCTTGAGACAGTGTAGTATTTGTGTCTCCCTAAAACAGCTGCTCCACAATGCTTCTTTTTATCTTCTTTCTCCAATTCTGTTTCCTTAAAGTTCACAAAGGGAAATGAAACATCTTCTAAAAGGTAAGACTGCACTTAAAAAACTGTCACCACGACCACCGAACTGCTCCACCAAAAAACATGGGGTGTGCAGAGGTAGCGATGAAGGGCAGACGCTGGGATTTCCCCTGTCCCATAAGCCGGAGCTGCAGAAGGCAGTTACCCCAGCGCAGACACCATGACCATAAGACTCTACCCCACGATCTTGACTGGACCCCAGCCTCTCACCATGCCCACAGATGATCTGCAGACCCCAAAACCCACCCCACGGCCCCATCTGCGACCCCAACCCCCCCCCCACAACCCCATCCTCACCCCTAACCCCCTCCTCACCGCCCTGCCGGTGTCTCCAACCCCCATCCCGCCACCCCAAACCCCGACTCAGCACGGTGCCTCCCCCCAGGACACCTTTAACCCCTCCCCAGCCCCCGTCCCCCCGTTCCGGCCCTCAGAGACCTCTCGGCCCGCCCCGGGGCCTTCCCCGCCCCACACCGGTCCCTCCGCGCCCCGTTGCTAGGCAACCTCTCCCGCCGCCGCCATTTTGAGGAACCCGTCAGCCGGCTTCAATCTGATTGGCCGGCAGGCAGGCGGGACCGCCTTTCTATTGGCCGAGCACGCGGAGGGAGGCGGAACCATCTTTCCTATTGGCCGAGAGCTGGGGAGGAGGCGGGACTAACGACCAGAAGGCGGAAGAAGAAGCGGCCGCCATGAGCCGGTTCGGGGGCCGGCTGCGCGAGTACCCGGCGCTGTCCATCGACCGCTTCGACCGCGACAACCTGCGGGCGCGCGCCTATTTCCTGTCACACTGCCACAAGGGTGAGCGCCGCGCCCCCGCCGCGACCGTCGCCATGGCGACGGGACACCCCCCCCCCCCCTTCCCCTCCCGCCCGTTTCCATGGCGACCCCTTTTCCCGCCTCCCGCCCGTCGCCATGGCAACTCCCGCCTCCCGCCCGTCTCCATGGCGACTCCCGCCCGTCCCTGTGGCGGCCCCCTGTGACCGCCATCTTTCCCCGCAGATCACATGAAGGGGCTGAGGGCGTCCGCCCTGAAGAGGAGGCTGGAGAGCAGGTACGGCGCGGGGGGAACGGCCCCCTCAGGGCTTGGGAGGCGGCGGTTGGAAAGAAAGGCAGCGAGAATTATTATTATTATTGTTATTATTTTTGACAGGATGGCTCATGGCCTGTCAGAATTTTATGTTTTATTTGAGGAAAAAGTAAAGTTTGAGGCACGAAGAGGTGCCTGGCTCTTTGCTGGAGGAGATCTCCTGAGTTCTGGGACCTTCTCCTCTCAAATCCTTAATTTCTCACATGTTTCAGCCAAAACATCGACGGTTTAACCAAAATGTGTGGAACATCAGTGATTTAAGCACTAACGTCAACGCTTTGCTCACTAAATGCCGTTGTCCTCAGGGTTACGCCACACAAAAGTAGGCAGCTTAATGCCTGCAGCCCGTTTGCCACTGGGGGAACGCTCCAAAGGGGCACAGCTCTGGATCCCAATTCTTCCTTCAACTTGAAGCACTGTCATGAAAACATTCACCTTGCACAACTTCAGATTTTCCCATATTTCTTTCACCAACTCCCAAAAGCTAAACTATGAAGGGTTTTGATTTGTTTTCCAACCAAACATCGCCTGTGACTGGAGGTCACTTGACTCCCACTGAGGTCTGCACCCCAGAAACTTGATATCACAAACTACAGAGAGCTCCATCACTTGTGATGGTCCATCACAGCATGGTCCTCTTGAGCTCTGACTGCTCTTTTTGGACCAGGAGCTGAGCAGTGCTTTAATAAATGTCCTTGTATAGAGGAGGACATTTTTTTTTTTTGTTTTTTTTTGCCTGTTCAGTGGGATTATCTATCTCCTGAAGCCATGAATTCCATGGATGAGTTAGTTGGCAGGGACCAGCAGTGGGCTTGAAAGCGGTCTAACATCTGAACCTGCAGATAATTGAGTTTCAGTTCCTTGCCATGTTCCCAGACACTGTTACGTTTGTTAGAGTAGGTGTTGCATCTCCTCACGTGCACACAGGTAATCTCTCTTTGCTCATCAGCTCTATCTGTGCACTGTGCAAAAGCAGGAGCTTTGTAGGAAGCACACTGTTGTGCTGCCTGCTAGCTGCCCCAAGTCTCAGGGAGACCATACGTGTCTGGATCAGACCTTGGTAGGTTGGGAAACAAGCAAAGGTGTACCAAAAATGCACATCTGGGTAAGATTTTGTGTCTGCTGTGCTGAAGAAAAGCCCTGCAAGGTGGAGCAACTCATCTTGGTCCCACGTTAGGCAGGGGCAGAACAGCTCCTGCAGGCTTGCTGTTCTCTAGGTTTTTTGGGGGAAAGAGGGAGCTGTGTGCATGTTTTGGTGTACTTGGTGTGAGGTACCAATTCATCGTTGCTCCTTGTCTCTACTTCAAATAAGCACGCTTCTTTCTTGTCTCCTTTCAGCCTGAAAGTTAAATTATATTGCTCTCCAGTAACTAAGGAACTGCTGCTGACTAACTGGAAATACAAGTTCTGGGAGAATCACATTGTGAGTATTTTTTTTATTCTTTATTTTTAGATTAATGGTTTTCAAGCAATGGCTCCAGGAAAGAGGAAGCTTCCCTTCCTCAAGGTTTCTTAATGTTGGTTTTGATACACTATTTCAGCTCTTAAGTTCCTACACCAGTAGGAACTTCCCTCGCTGCCTGCTATGTCGGATTGTTTTATTGTTGTTTACTGCTCAATTTTATTTTTCTCTCCACAAAATTGATCCTTTTCTCTCACCTTACTCATGTCTCTTTACTCCTGTCTGTATTCTACATCTCTGTTGCTTCATTAAAGTCTTGTATTATTTGGAGTGTAATCTTTCAGTTACGTTATCTTCCTTCTACTTTTCGGAAGATGAAATTATCTCTAGCAGGAAAATGTTGTAGTGATGTAAAATCGCTAAGGAAACAAATTACCTGATTTCAGTTGTTTGGAGCCAACTTTCCAATTATCAGTGGTCGTGTGTAGATGTGGCTTATCTATAGTTAGATGGATGTAGTTAGTTATTTCCTTCCCTTTGCAGATGCAGGCTTTGAAACTGAGCACGATTCCTTTCACGTCCTACTGTGTGTACGTACATCGTCACATAGTGTAAGGATTTGATGTCCCCCAAGCAAGGACAGGAGAGTCTTCTAGTCAAATGACAGCTCAGGAACTTCAGGCAAGCTGAAACTTCTTTCCTTGGGGCAGTTATGGCTCAGAGTTGCCTTATAGTTTTTATCATTGTGGGTGTTAAGCTCCATATTCAAAGAAACTCCTACAAGTTTCTTACCTAGGAGCTGAGTCCGGGTAGGAAGAAAAAGAGAAAAAGGGGATTCCTGTACGTTTAATTGTGAGGCTGAGGAGAACGTGATTACCTTTATAGAAAGTCTCGAGTGACTGAAAGATTTAATTATTCTGGAGGAGCGAACGTGATTCTGGGCTCTGCACGAAGGACTCTGAACATCCCGCAGCCATTTGATTTGATGTTCAGACTGAAGAAGCAATCACATCAGCTTCCAGACAAATGTTTTTACGATTTACAGTCTGACCTGTGTTTGTTCATGTAACATGAGAGGCTTTCTGAATCTGCTGCTGGCTTTAAAATCTAAACTACTGAAGATCTGCTGGAGACACTGTCGTGTATACTGTCAGTGAAGAATTTGTCAGGCGGTTTAGATCTAAACCTTGGCGGTTGTTTCACTGAATTAGGAAATTAGGGCATAACTGAGAAATGTTGAGTATGCAGGCTTAAGAGCAACCTCGTGAGTTTATTCAGCTTCAGAAAGAAATTGCAGATGATAAAATTATTTAAAAAGACAACTCTTGCTGATGGCTTGAATTCTTAGTGTAAATTGCTTTTGATGTGTATGTGCAAGTTTTGGAGAAAGCCAGGTAGTTGTCTGTTCAATAAGCATTGCGGTTTGTCATGGAGAAGCCAAATTTTATGAGCTCAGTGTGAGTACCAGCTCAATGAATCTCTCGGAACCGCTCAGAAATCTGGAATGGGGACGTGGTGTCTTGTGAATCCACTGGTGTGCTCTGGAACTGGGATGTCTTGAACGTTATACAAAACCAAGGCAGATGATCCAGCCAGAGAAAACTGTGCTTTTGCTCTGAAATAGGCCAACAGGTTTTCCTTTTTGTAAGCATACAGGCACTGATCATGATATCTCCAGTTCATTTTTTTGACATAATTTTTTTTTCCACTGGGAATGGAAATCCATGATTTACTAGAAAGAAGTGAGCTCAATTTTACAGGCTTAGAATTAGCCGCAGTACATGCTGAAAATGTCTGTGTAGTGAATTCTTAGCCCTAAACATGAACCCAGATGTTCAGTAAGTCATGTAACGCGTTTGTTCATTTTGCTACAGGTTGCACTGGAAGTTGAAACTCCAACTCAGATTTCTTTAGTAGATGAAACTTCTGGTGAGGTAAGTTATGAAAACAATTCCTTTCTTTTGTAGAGCATCCCAAGTTTTTTTCTGAGATGTTTTTTCACCAGGAAGCAAGGAAGCAGTGCTGTCTCCTGGCTGACAGGCTCTCATGAGCACCTTACAACCTGCTGTCACCTCTTCTGGCATGACAGAATGGTTGTTGCTCCTCAGGGCTTGTTGCAATGTGAAGAAACATTCTCTCTTCATTCCAAAGCAGTGCCAAGTGCTGCATTGCCTGTGAAGAGCAATGTGTGGCTTTCACCGTGTCAGTGAAGGTACCAGCAATACTCACTGCAGTGTGAAAATAACGCCAACCCCTCTCTTCCAGAAAGAAGATATAGAGGTGACGCTTCTACCAGCTGGTCACTGTCCTGGATCGGTCATGTACGTCCTTCCAGTACTCTAAAATTCTCTGCTGGCAAATTTGTCCTGTGGAGTCTCAATAAATGCTGTGGTTGTGTCTATTTATTTATTTTTCTTCCTTTCCTAACTAGCACTGTAGCCGCAGGGTCCACCAGCTTCAGTCAGTGTTAGAACCCAGATTGCACAGGGCTTTTCTGTCCACGCAGAAGTCAGTTGTTACCATGCTAGGGCAGAGCACTTCTTCCTGTGCCTTGAAAAACAACTTTCTTGACTGCAACTGCACTTAAAAATGGTGCACAAAACTGTGGTTTAAAATAAAGCCCGTACTTACTAGATGTCAAAAACAAGTTGCCCAACTTCCTGGTACAGATGCCTAATAAACTCCTTTGGGTGCAGAAGACAGCTGGGCTTCCCCTGCAGAATCTGTGAGGCTTTTGTCCTTTGTGGGCTCTGACACTGGGCATGTCCCAGATGTGCTGAGTCTGAATCACTGGCTTTATTTGAAGTCAGTCTAGGACAAAATTGAGCCCAGTGTTTCTATTATGTCGTATTTTAGTCACACAGATTTCTCTAAGCAAAAGAAACTAATTGACAGCTGGCAGTTAATGCTTTATGTTGTTGAGTTTGACTGGAGTGTTTCTGTTTGCAGGTTTTTGTTTCAAGGTGAAAATGGCACTGTGCTGTACACGGGGGATTTCAGGCTTGCAAAAGGAGAAGCAGCCAGAATGGAGCTTTTGCATTCAGGGACCAGGTATGAGGAAAAGAATCCACATTTTAATTCAACTTTTGGAAAGTCTTTGGCTATCCATGGGGTTTAGAAAGAACAAAAGATCATACAGTCACGGACAATTCGTGAATGTCATTTTTTTTCCCCTCATTTTTTAAATGGTGTATTAAGACAAGCTTGTACCTTTTGAAGAGAGGAAGTGATACATCTTAATACTGTGATGCATTGCTCACAATGTCACATTTCTCTCTTTTAGCGTAAAGGACATTCAGAGCGTGTATTTGGACACCACTTTTTGTGATCCCAAATTTTATCATATACCAAGCAGGGTAAGTAAACAAGCCGTGAGAGGAGAGGTCCAAAAGCAATTAATCATTTAAACATCCCTTTAGGTAAATCCTGAAAATACAAAATGGCATTTTAGGCATTCGCCTATCAAATCACGGTGCTTTGGGAGTATCTTCAAAGACAAATCACAATATTTTCTGAACTTTTCAGGAGGAGTGTCTAAATGGGATCTTAGAGTTAGTGCGAAGCTGGACCTCGCTGAGTTGCTATCATGTGGTGTGGCTGAATTGCAAAGCTGCTTATGGTTATGAGTATTTATTCATTAACCTCAGTGAGGAACTTGGAATCAAGGTAATGCTTCCATACCAGTAATTCTTTAACACCTATCAGCGTTTTTTGAGAGCAGAACCACACCTGTATAGTTCCTCTAGCTGCAGTTCACTAAATACATCAAGCTAATCAAGAGTAAACTGCCTTTTTTTTAGGTGCACGTGAACAAGCTGGATATGTTCAGAAACATGCCAGAAATCCTCTGCCATGTTACAACAGATCGGCACACTCAGATTCATGCCTGTCGACATCCTCGGGTGCGTATCATTTTAGACAGCCTCTGCTAACCTCTTGGAATAACTGGTTGCAGTTGTTCTGGTGCTGTTGTTCTACAGCAGGCTGTGGCCAACTGGTTGTTTAATGCAGAGGAGAATGAAAATTTCAGCTGGTGGGTTAAGGTGTGTTTTTAGAAAAGATATTATCTGATACTACATATGGCTTAATTGTATTTGAAACTTAGAAATTGTTAAATGAGGTAAGATAAACAGCAGGTTAAATCAGTCAGGTGTTATCCCTTCAAATATATCAAAACCAGCTCTTGTGATTTGCTTTGTCAGCTCTGGAAGCAAGAGGTGACAGCAAAGATATAGTGTTCAAAAGAGTTGGAAGTGCAATAAAAATACAGTCTGGCTAGATACTGCGTTGCTTAATTTCTGGGGGGGAAAAGCCAGGATTACACTTAATTTGATGTTGCATTTGGCAGGATGATGACTACTTTCGAGGGAACAGACTGCCCTGTGGAATGACGTGCCAAAACGGAACTCCCTTGCGCATAATTAGCATCAAACCCTCCACTATGTGGTTTGGAGAAAGGATCAAGAAAACCAATGTAATTGTGAGGTGAGCGTTTGGGCTGTGCTGAAACTTGTTTCAGGTGTGTGTCTTGCCCGAGGTTTGTATAACTGAATCTTAAAATGGGCTGTTCAAGAGCAAGTTATGCTTGCCTGATGACTGAGCTTGAAAACGAGCTAATTTATATACCTCCTGTCTTTTTTTTCTTTGTAGGACTGGGGAGAGTACATACAGAGCTTGTTTCTCTTTTCACTCTTCATTCAGTGAGGTTTGTATACGTGTTGTACTAAGTAGACACTGATTAACCTGGAGTGGATGCTGTGACGATTAACAAAAAACAAACAAAGAAACAAAACCCACAAAACACTACCTAATGAGATACGAAGTTCTGGATGTTGGAGGCAGAGATATCCCAAACTAGCAATGTTTTAATCTAACTGCAGAAGAACATGTTAAGGTAGGGCAGGATTACAAACCCAGTTTTGTTTTCTCTGCTTGAAGCACCAGTCACCTCTACAACTGTTTTGATTATTCTGTAACTTAAAAATGTGAACTTAAATGCTTACAGCTTGGCATTTTGGTTTTTCAGTGCATTGGTTGTCTGCTGTGACTCAGTTTTGGGCAGCTTTCCCCTGTCCACACATTCAAGCAGAATTTTCTCCCATCACAGCTGCCACTGTTACTCCTCTTTCTTTGCTGAAGGCTAAAATGAAATCGGGCCTGGCAGCATCCTCTCTAGAATCACACGCCTTCATTTAACATGACGATCCAGTCCTTCAAGTACTTTTCTCATAAGAAGCTGAACTGAAGCTGGATTAGTGCCACCAATCAACCTGTCACAAAGCCTTGCGTGTACAAAGTGGAGATTATTTCGAGCTCTAGGAAGGTGGTCCCATTTTTAAGAACCCAAGTGAATTGTTGGAATTTCCCCTGCCTTGTAGAAGAGGGTCATCTTCCTAGAGTTCGGAATAACCTCTGGGTAGAGGTGCTAAGTAGTACATAAAGCACAGCAGCTCTGCTGGCAGAATGTGTGGGGCAGTATGTTGTAACGGACTTGGACGTGCAAAAATAGTTGGGTTGTACTGGTCTGTGTAGATAGGAGCATAATCTGCAGTCACGTAGTTGTGTTCAGTGCTCAGCACTGGTAGAACCTCAGCTGGAGTGAAGTGCTGACATGTTTAGATGCAATTTTCAAGAAACTCTCAGACCCAGGGTTTTGTTACATTTAGTGTTTGGCTTATGACCCAAACTGTTGTTGGTGTAACTCATGAAACTGCTTCTCTTCTTCGAATTAGATTAAGGATTTCTTGCGACACATCTGTCCAGTGAACGTGTACCCCAACGTGCTGCCGGTGGGTGGGACAGAAGACAAAGTTATGGAACTGTAAGTGGCAGCTGGTGAAGGGAGGTCACCTAGTCCCTGTTCTGAGGACAACTCTCCTGAATCCCAGCCTCTCAAGCGGGCCAATGTCTTCTACTTCACTCTTCTGATAATTCAGTTCCCTCCCTGCCACATTCAGTCCTGCAGATTTCTTTCTGACCACTAAAACAGAGTCTGAGAGTTTGCATTCCACACACTAGGCACAGCTACGCAGAGAGGCTTTTCTGATCGTTGTATTTGGGTGGCACCTGTGTTCACCTCACTTCATTCTTCACCTGTTTCTACTTGTCAGTGCTATTTCTGGGAAGTTTCTTATAAAGAGAATTAATTCCTTTGGGCACTTGAACTCCTACTCTCTTTGCAGGCACAACTGTACTCCTGTGCTGCTAAAGATGCTGGCAGCTTAGCAAGTGCTTTTATGGAGTAGGAGAGTTGTGGTGGCACTCGGGCTGAACAAAACGAGGACTTGTTTCTTTGCTCCTTTTTGTTTTCTTCCTTAATAGGAAAGGAGACACTTTACAGTAACTGAATAAACCTGCAGTCAGATTTTGAACCCTGTCATCTTTCCTTCTCTAAGCAAGGGGCTAAAAGATAGTTTCCAAATGGTGTACGTTTTAAGGTAAATACCTGGAAATGACACATTTTCTCCCTTTAAGCTGCCTAAGCTCACCAACGTATTAACATTTTCCCTAGCTGTTGCTGCATTTGCTTTAACGCTTTTGCCGCAGTGCCTGTGAAAGGCATGAAGCAGTGTCAAAATATTTACTTTTGTGCCTGAAAATAGCTGCCAAGTTCTAAATACTGATTTTTTCTTAATTCACCTCAGATTACAGCCGCTATGCAGATCGTACAGGAGAAACATGGAACCTAGGTACAAGCCCTTAGGAACGCTGAAGAGAGTCCACAAAAGAGACTCATCTGATACAGGTAAAAAAATTCTGCTGGTGGTTCTGTCCTTAAAGGAAAGCCTAAGACAAAACAGAGGTGCCAAAAGCCACGGCATTCACTAGTCTGTATAGAAAGCAAGAGAAACACAGAAAGGAGAAATGTAAATGAAGTGAACTTAGTATTCAGGAGGGTGATAGTAAAGCGTGCTTGCTTGTGATCTCAAAATGTACTTAAAAGCCTTGTACATTCTAGAAGGATTCCATTCCACAGCCCTACACCATCCCTAATAAAGCTGTTTTCTGACTCTGCCTGTATCACATCCCGTGCTGTGGACGAACAGTGAGGTATTTCAGAGGAATTGCTCCTCTTCATTATCTTAAGCACCAGGCTTCTCCGCACCTGGTATCTTTTTTAACTAATGATGGTTGCTTCAGCAGTGGGTGCTCTGTAGAGGTTCTGGAAAGCCACTGAACTAGAGGACGGCTTCAGGCCTGCTGCAGGGGGCTGAATACATGAATGTAGATCAGCGTCCATCAGGGCTCCGTTGGATCTGCAACATGCACGTGGAAGCCAGGGGCAGGGACACCAGCTGTCAGCTTCTGCTTGATGTTTGAGTCAACCTTTATTCAAAGCATGGAAGAAACGCTGGCTTCTTCAGTACCTCCAGTTGTTTGACACCTCTAGAGCCCCCTTACTGCTGAGACTAAACGTCTCCTCATCCTAACAAACCCCCTGACAGTGCTGTCTGTAAGTGCTAACAAGCAGAACGAATTTTGTTAATATGCAACCCGCTTTCTTTAGCTGCTATTGGATTTAGTTTTTGCTTTTTTTAAGTGTCTGACCTGGCAAATAATTACTGCCTCTGAGGGTCAGTGTATAGGAGCCTCTTTACCAGTGTAGTGACAGTTCCAGTAGAATGCTAGAAATTAAGGCCTCCAATGAACAAGGAAGGCCCTGACGGAACCCAGTAACGTGGTGTTTGAGTAATGCCAAACCAAACTGGTAAAATTAACTGCTGTAGTTTGTAAGGCACTCTGCGAGCCAGGGCAAACACGTCACTGATGTCCTGCAAAGCCTCCAACTGGCTTAAAGAACTTTTTCTCTATATTAAATGATTATTTTTTTTCGTTGAAACTTTGCTCTCAAAAAAAAAAAAAAAAACAAAAGAAATTGAAACCTCTGCTAAAATTTTGCTAATTCTTCTCTTGACAGATGAAGATGATCTCTTTGATACAGAACTCACTTCTGCAAGGCCTAAGATTTCCAAGCAGCAGAGAGAAGAGAGCGGGCCATCTGAAACAACACAGCCTGAAAATGCTGAAGGAAACGTGAAGGAGAGCACAGACAGCTACAAAGCACCCCTAACTTATACATCCCTCCAGGTGGACTTCATGGACTGTGAGGAGTCAAACGATGATGATGATGATGATGATGACGAAGAAGACAAAGAAGATACTGAAAAAAATACAGCTCAAGTTCTTCCCCAGGTGTCAGATGCCACTTCAACAGCAAATTGCAATGGCGTACCTGGCGACCAGCAGGAGCCTAAAACTGACGTCCCGCGCTGGGATACGTTTTTTAAGTGTGACAGGCTGGATGAGAGCTCTGAAAACGAGGACAACTTCCCGTCCTCAGCAGGTGCTGGTGGGTCCCAGTCCCTTTTCAGCGATTCGGATGGGGTGAGCGACTCCACGCACATCTCCTCCCAGAACTCCTCTCAGTCAACGCACATCTCGGAGCAGGGCAGCCAGGGCTGGGGCAGCCAGGGCTGGGACAGCCAGATGGACACGGTGCTCATCACCTCCCAGGAGAGGAACGCCGCTGACTTCAGCTGCTTCAGCAGAGCCGGGAGCAGGATGGTTCCTGTGCCACATGAGGCTGCCAAGGAGAGTCAAGCTGACAACAGCAGCTGGAAGGCACCGGGGCAGAACAGGTCTGGTGCCTCCGATGTCACCTGTGACTTGAAAAGCAAAGACTCAGAGAAAGAAGCAGAAGCTGGCGCTGCTCACGTTCAGGAGGTGCTGGTGGAAACACCTGACACTTGTAGAGCTCCCGATCTGGAACTGAAGCGGGACTCCCAGAGCTCCTCAGACTTTGAAATTCCCTTGACCCCCGATGCCGAGTTACCTCAACCAGACAAGCTGTACTGCCTGTACAAGAAGCTTGCAGCAGGGGAAAGCATAGTGAGAAAACCCTCCTGAAGCCAGGTAGAACAGATTAAATCATGAGAATAGGGGCATTTTTATTTAAGCCCCAAATTATTCTTCTTTAGTGCCAATTACTACTTGCACTTATGCTAATTTATGCAATTTTTCAGTATTACTATCATAAATATCATTCTGCAGCCCCTGTAACTTTTGTTGTTCCTTCCATGAAGTATTTTAAAAAAGTACTTCCAGAGGGGACTATAAAAGCCTTCTACCTCCTGAAGCTGATTTTGCAGGGCTGCAAGTAGGTAGATAGAACAGAGAAACATAAGGATGGGACACTAAATGAAATTTAGTGTTTACTTTTACCATGAGCTCTAAGAGTTTGCCTTTTATGCAAGCAATCTCAGGTTTTAATACAATGCTACATTTTTAACTGGAGGGAGGTTGGGAGGGGGGGGAAGAATGTGGCATTTTCCAGGAATGGCCATGCAGATACTGTGAAGAGCTGCACTGCGGCTTTAGGAAATCCCGACTTTGCACTGCAGTCATTTTCAAGGACTGCAGAACTGAGTAGAGAATGACTGAGCAAAGTTTTGGCTTTTTTTTTTTTTCTTGTAATTTCTTTATATCAAACCGCTCTGCCTTTAAAGCGAGCAGGGACTACACACCACTGCCTATGGTTTAAATCTAACTCACTACAACCCCTTTGTCATCATTCCCTCTCAGTTGTTTTCCAGAACTACCTAAAAATAAAATGCCAGGCGCTTGGTTCCAAAGCCACTACAAGTAGCTTGCTTTGGAAGCTACATCACAGCAGCAGAAGCCAACCTGTTACCTCTGTTACTCAAGGCTCTTAAATTCCACGTTTTCCACAACATCCCATTCATGTTACTGAACTCAGTCATGTTCAGATTTCTTTTTTTAAAGTAAGACAAGTCCTCCATGCACGTTTGCCATCATAACTAACTTCTTGCCAAAATTCTTAGCTTCTACAACAGAAATGTGGCTTCAGGTTGTTAAATTTCGATGTCTAGGAAGAAATGCTTAAACACCAGAAGTTACCTGAGTGTTCTAGGAGCTCTTAAAGCCTGAAGAATCAAAAAGACTTCCATTGTGACAGCTTTCCCTTTTGTGTACATCAAATTTTCTGCTATTTTTATTGAACCACGAACATTAAACCAGCCAGCATTCTGCTACTGGGCGCAGGGATAGGAAAAAATTATGAAGATTTGCTATCATTGATGTATGACTTAAAGGTTATTTGAATCCCTGTGTTTTTCCTCTGTCCCCTTACCTACTCTGTTCCTGGGATTTAGTAACAGATTCCAAGCACAGATTTTTATTTTGCTTTTCAGCAAGGTTAAAAGGAACCAAAGTGCTGTTGTACCTATCTACCTCTGTGAATAAAGTCATACAGAGCAGAATCTTGTCTGTTGGCTCGTTCCCTTAACAGCAGAACACATTTCCAGTGTGCTTAAGCATACAGGAACCCCATCTGCTTTAGGCCAGTCAATATTGCAAATTCAGACCAGCTCCCCTAAGCCATAAACCGAAAAGGAAACACATGACTTCCTCCTGCGTGCTCAGCTACAGTCCTTTCACTGCTAAAAGACGGGAATTGAGAGGGGGCAGCTCAAAAGCAAACTGTTCTGTTCCAGCTCATGCTGAGAGGGTAACCTATTTTGTTCTTTCAAGAATGACAACAACAAGAGAAAAACTAAATTTAATTTATTTTTATCAAAACCTATAGGAAGATAGCAATACTAGAGATCACACATTATGAGAAGAAAATGTTCCTGAGCTTACAAACTGCATATTCTAACGTACACAGTCCTAAAACATACATTAGAAATGACCAAAGGATTGACTTAACTTTGAGATTAAATAAATAGACAATAGCTTTCTTACAGATGATCTTGCAGCATTAGTTCTGCTACCTCAAAAAAACAAAACAAAAACAAAAACAAAAGAAAACAGAACAAAAAGCTAGAGGATAGAGCACAGGTTACCAGACTCTAAGTGCATGTACACAACTGACCTAGTGGCCGTGACGATGCTACCAGACCACAAAGCAAAACAAAAGCAGAAGCTAGGCTGGTTTAGACTCCTTAGGAATTTGAAAATAAGTTTCTTCTCTTCCCATTTGGCCAATTTCCCCCTGAACTCCTAAGAACAGCAAGTTTTAAAAGTGACACAGTGTAACACTAAGCTAACTCACCAACTGCAATCCCAAATGCACTGAATATGTAAATATAAACACTGTTCGAGCTTCTGAATTAGGAACAGGATCCATGGTCTAATTTCAAATAAATACAAACTACTGTTACCTCCCAGGATGTAAGTTAAAGGTCCTTTATTTGTCGCACAAGAGGTAACATACACATCCTTAGAGAACATCAGCGGTATTTCAATGCTGGTGATAACACACGCTGCCTTGGGAGAAAGGCAGACACTGAACTCAAGTACAACTAGTAAGACTTCAGCTTTCAAAATCCATTTACTTGTGATTCTTTAAATCCAACTGGGAATAGACATAGCCAAAAAGGGTGTCGGACCGTCCTGTCGCCTCGCACAGGAGAGGCCAGAGGGACTGATTTGGTAAGGAATCGAGTTCTTGCCGCGGCCGCTCCTGCACCGACAGGAAATGCTGTGGGCGGCAGCAGGTTGAGCAGCTGGAGATGGCCGATTCCATCCACATGGAACGCACTGCTGACCTGGGCTACATGCAAGAGAAAGCAGAGCTCCAGATGACAAAAGATCATCTAGAGTTCGGTAACGTTAAAGCTCCACATTCCACCGAAATAAAAAAGGTGAGAGAAACGGCATTTTAAAAATCAGCTGGATTCAGTGTTTATTCAGGTGTGTGAATACAGGTGAGCCTGGTAATGGCAGATACTCTGAAATCTAAGCAAACTTTCCCCATTGAACAATATAAAACATCGATTGCAAAGCGGATCTCTGTATTGTGGACTACAAAACTGAGCACTTTCGGTGGCCTACGCTCTTCACCCCAACCATCAAACTGATTTTGATGCCTCGTAGCATATAAAAATGTCACTTTCCGCCAACAAGCCGGATGTTCAGTGCCAATGCAACTGTGCTTCTTCATCAACAACCAACCTGTATTATCCTTTGAAACACTCTTCTTGGAGTGCTAAGAATTAACGTGAAGTTTAAGGCATTTTCTAACTAATTAAGTAAACTGATATATGCTGGGTACTTGACTTCATTCACCTGAGCCAACAGCAGCGCACCTTATAAAGGCAACTAGCTGACCTATGATACATAGCTCGCATCCAGTTATGGAGCAACATAATTCTGCCTGACCCGACCAACATTTACACCATTTGTAAGCAAGTTTTACAAGCATTTTAATCCATGAGAATAAAGCCCTTTGATCATCGCCGGACCTTGGCTGGAACTTCACTCATAACCTAACTCGACTGCTCTTCAGTGTTTTGAAGCCAAGCAAAAGTTAGCATACATTACGAACAGATCAAGTCAACTTGAAGATAATCAAAAAAAAAAAAAAAAAAAAAAAAAGATTCAAGCAGCTGAAGAACTGTGTGTTTCTCAGCCTTTACATTCAAGAACATCTTACAAACATCTACAGCAAACGGGTAGCTCGTCCCTAGCCTAACTTCACTGAAGTTAACATTTCTGCAACAAGAAAAAATAGGCCTAGTCTCTTAAAAATCTGTCACTAGGTAAAAAAAGTCACAGTATGTAAAAACAATCAGAACCAACTGCTAATACAAATCAACTCCCAGGCTATTGCTGCACCTAACAGGTAACCATCTCCAGAATGCATCAGCTTTGCTAGACAACGGGCTGCTTTCCCTCTTCGTTATCTCTTTCCAAACCAGATTTGTTTCAGCAATGACCTCCAGCTCTCTGCAGTAGGAACAGAACAGCGTCTGGTAACAGAACCGGTAACAGTGTGGTATTTACAAATCCTGTGCAGAACTGCAGATCCTCTCCAGAATCTCAACTGCGAGTCAGAACCTAACAAGTGGAAAAGTTCTACCTGTGAAACTTCTAAGTAACGTGACATCAGCTAAAACTGTTCGAGACCTGACCTTCCGTCTGGACTCTGCTAACACCGATGACTCATGTGGAGTTCAGCGGACGTTTTGCCGTCTGCATTCCTGGGAACGCTCATCAAACCATGCTCCGACGGCCCTCCTTCATCGCGGGGCCAGAAGTGTTATTGCAAATCTCTCCAAGCCTTTCTTTTGTTCAACACCACCAATGGGAAAAAAAGCAAAGGAACTGTCCGCTATGATTCAGGACTCAAATTGGATGTCTCCAGACTTCTCAAGGTACAGAAAATATGCAACACGACTTCATCCCACTGAAATCAGCTCCTAAAAGGCCTACACTTTGTAAGCTCACACTCAATATTCAAATCAAGGTACATTTTAAAGAGTTTTCTTACCATACAGCTTTCTCCCTCCTACAGAACAGTGCTATAGAAATCAAACTTTAATCTCTGTTATCAGTTTCAGCCTGAAACATTAGATCTCTTTCTTTGGCCAATGCCATTTCAGTTACAAACAGAATGCCTTCTTTTCATTGTATTCGTTTACATTAGCTGTAAGAATAATGTATGTGTGAAAGAAGAGTCTTCTTAAAACACTTTTAGAAGAGAACGAAGTATTTGTGACGTTGTACACCCAAACTCAGTTGAGATAACCCCTGCAACACACAGCTCCACATTTACAGACTGTTCTGATCCTCTTTCTGGAGGGGCTGAGGCCATCCGCAGAGTCTGACGTCAGATCTATTGAACCTGCGGCACAGACAAACACAAATAGGGATGTTTGAAAAGAAAGACCAAAACCGTGCTAGGCAGGCAAATGGCTTCAAAAAGTCTCCTACCACCTCAGGACTTAGAAGAGTTGTGCGTGAAGCCACGCTGAGTTCTATTTACAACTACACGACACAACATATGTAGCAGCAGAATCCAAAGCTCAACAAACTCGAGCCCTTCATCCTGGTCAGCTAAAACTGCAACCTGCCTTCAGCATCAGCATCACACACACCACAAAAAGGGGGAGTTTTTAGAAGAGATTTAAGTAAAGCAATTTGTCAGTTCTGAAAGAGAGCGTTGACAAGAATGAGGTGCAGCTCTGGAGCATAAGCATACTTCTTTGGGAAGTAAATAGCTGGGCAAACGACACGTTTGTTATGGCTTAGTGGTTTGCAGGCAAACAGAGCTTGACACACGCAACTCCACTGCCAGATAAACTAAAAATATTTACATTGTATTGGAGGGGAGAGAGGGAAGGAAGAACTCCCAAACGGAAAAAATCAACTGTCAAAGAGCTGGTAATAATTTACCAAGAATCCTGTTTCCTTAAGTCAGTAACAATCACTGTATCCAGCCCAGCAAAACAACAGTTTTTTTGGGCCTTCCTTCTTCCTAAACATCTGCAGCACAGGACCTACATCCACAGCTGATGTCTGCAGGCACCACAACAGTGACATGCCTCAGACCACTCAGCTGTTGTAACTGGCTTCTTGGCTGCCACTAGCTGGTGCTTGCAAGGAGTTTCCTCAGAAAGTACCTGAAATGCCAGTTTAAATAAAGAAAATAATTTTTTAAAGGTATCCAAACATTTTTTTTTCAGCCTGCAACGTTAGCCAGTGCCCCACACCTCCCCTGAGAACAGGTTTGAAATCTGCAGACCTTTCATCTGGTAGTCGAAGGTGAGCTCTTCTCCAGCCTTGATGGTTCTCGTGGAAAACAGTGCTATTCGAGGAAGACGCAGGTCGAGGTTGTCAATGAACACGTTGAAGACTTGGAGATTTGGATCACACTGTAAAGAAAAAAATAATGTGGTTTCTGGTAAACAAACAAACAAACAAACAAAACCAAACAAAACAGAAGTTTCACTGAAAAGAAGTGGAGGGAATGGCTCTTCTTTCAGTGACAGAGGTCTGAAATCAAGTTATCTTCCGAAATCAACAAATTCCAGTTTTGAAATAGCGTTAAAGGAGAACGTTCAGAGTAGAGCTCTTTCAAGAAGATAACCTTTACAAGGTACTGAGACTACAGGAATATCTAACAGCCTAGTTAAAAAAATGGCACCTTCAAAATATGGCAAGGAAAAAAGATGGCAAACAAAACAACCGATATTTGGGGTTAAGATTTACTTATTGAACCCACAAAAATAATTAAAGCTGAGAAGAGAAGAACAACCTAGCGTTTCAAGCCACATAAACCTAACTATAGAATAATGAGAGTAAAGGCTGATTTCAGGTCAGAAAAAAACAGAAATAACATTCTCAAACTATAGGTAAATTTTTATTTCTAATCGCTAGCCTGCTTGGCTTTTGAATTATCTGCTACAGGCAGGGAGGGGTGAACCTGTCAAATAAACTAGGCAGGAACTAGAAACCACTTTTTCAGTTTTCCTAGATTAAGTTTAAGCAGCCTCTAAGACAGTTTGTTAAACTGCACGCATGCTTTTCTGCTATTCAACGGTAAAATATTTCACGTTACAAAAGCAGAACTGAAGTTAGACTTCTAACTCTGCACTCAAGTGCAGGAATAATTTATTGCCACTTCCAAAAGCAAGCAATTGCAATTCTAAAACTCTTCATCCTCCTCCCTAACAAGCCTGCATGACACACAAATGATGTCATCAGCTCACTGACCTGAAGACGAGTTTACTTTATTTGTACAACAGTGAGTGCAGACCTCGTACACACCACATCGTTCACAAATACCTCATTCCTGAACTAGAACATGTAATTCTTTTACAGATGCAGCTCAGCCTTTGTGTTGTAGGTACTTGAATTGATAGCAAATAAAACACAACAGAAGTTTCCCATGGAAAATGTACTTTCAGGTTCTCTGGCAAATTTAGATTTGATACTAAGAATGGGAAAAGGTATCTACACAAGAGAAATGCCAAAGAAAATAGCAATTTTTTCTTCATCTACTAATATTTGAAGGGTATTTGACACACCCTCCCCTGCCCTGCTACAAAATAATGCAGCAGCTCCGTCGTCTTTAACTCCTCACTGACTTGATCAAGTGTTTCTCCTGCGTTATGCCAGTTGGTTATTTGAAAACAAAACAAACCCTATTTTGGTAGTGCGGTGACTCCCCTGGAACTACCAGATGTCCACCTGATGCAGCCTCACATTCCCAGATTCGTGTAGGCAGCCTCACTCTGAGTACAGCTAAGTATGCCATTATATTTGTTATGTTCTATGTGTTGGAATAAAACACACTACTTCAGAAAAACGGTGAACACGACAGTAAAATATTCGCAGTAGGCGAGCATTTCTGGCACAACTGGGGTGATTTTGTCCGCAGTTAGGATATGAAATGAGGCCTTACGCTGTGATTCACAAAGTGGGACACATTTCCATAGCGAGCCGCATCCACTGTAAATTCGTCTGAGTCATAGTCCAAATCAAACAAGTACGTATTGCCCTGGTTGTCATAGAGCTGGCCCCGTCTCTCTGCTTCCTCACTTGTAATCACCTAAAGAGAGAGAAAAAAGAAACCTGCATCATATTATTAACTATTACTGAATTAAAACACACATCACAATCAAGTCAGGAAAACTTTGCTTAGGAAAAACAGCACGTGTGCTGTCTGGTGTAGCTTGCCTGGTGCACTACTTCACCTCAGGAAAAAAAAAATCATCACTTGCATTAAGTGTCTTGATGAAGCCAAATAAACCACTGGAGTTTCTAGCCATCCAGTTCTTTCATTACACCCACAAAACCTTTTGTTAACTTCATGTAAAACTAAAATTATTTTCTCTCTCTAATTTGTATGGAAGCAGAACAGCAGTTACCAGTCTTTACAACTCTTCCTATGACTTCTGTCTGTAATGAAAGATGCTGTTGCCTCTGTGGAATTCCTCGTTTCATGGTACCTTAGGTCTCCTCACCACTTTGCAAAGCTAAATCTATGAAATTAAGCTTTAAAAACTTCACCTGCAGCCTGCTACTTTGAATGTATTCTGTTGTGCACAATCAGCAAAAAAATAATTATATATATATATATATATATATATATATCACAATTTGGCAGCAGGACACATAAAAGTAGTAACAGAATTGGAAAAAAACACCTCAAATATTTCTGACAGACCAAATTTGAGAACTTATGCAGCAGTAGGGAATCACCCAATTCACATGAGAGGATAAATGTACTTTTTTTTGCTTTCAGCAACAGAATTCTGCACTCACAACAGTCTCCTGTCAGTTGACAAGGTTCTATTAAAAGGCTGCAGAGTTCACAGATTTGAGGCAAGAATAAATACAATGAAGACCACAAACATTTGTAAGTGGGGATAGAATTAATTCTTCTGAGTCATGTTATTAGCAAGGCGGATACGTGGCAGAAGCACACCAGAGTGGATCAGAGAGGCTGCCAGGAGCTACTGGTGTAAAAAGCCCTGAGACAGAGCTGCACCAGATAACACAAGGCAACGTAAGTCTGCACTTTGCAGCACTGAAGTTCTGCTTTGGAACAGCATGAGACAGATTATCCATACAGAACAGAAAAGGGACCGAGCCTGGGAGGGAGTGTGGTAACAAGTGTGCCTGGGGAACAGCAGAAACTACAATAAAGATAAGGGAAGAATGAGGAATGCGACTGCCAGGAAAGAAAAGGACTCATCTTTAGAAATACTGCTAGGGCACATAACTACAGGAATTCGGTAACGAGTATTCTCTTCACATTCAGCCTTGTACAATACTCTGGAATGGAGAATATATTGGACGAGGTAATTTCACTGCCAGCTTGAACATCTATTCAGTGTATTCCTCTGCCCAGAAGCAGAAAAACTTCTGTTATAGAGCAAAAGCCAAGAAGTGTTAAAACCAGGAGAAAGCTCATCAAGACTTCCTCCTTCACCATAAACAATCAATCCATATGAGATAAATACATACCTCTCCGACATACTCCATCACGAAACTGTTGGTTTTAATTTTCTGGAGGGTTTTCACTCCCCAGCCTCGTCCGTTGTTCGTTCGGAAGATGCAAAGCGAATACTGCGTGCCCTTCTGTACTATCCTATTAGGGCAGTCGGGCCCGCACCTACAAAATGAGTTGCATTCATAGATGGGCAAGCCAGGCTGGATTTTCAGCTTTTTTTTTTTATTATAAGCCAAAATAAAGCCAGCCTCCTTTGGACAGCACTTCTCAGCAGGGCAGTCTGAGCATTCACAGCCAGTCGTTATTCCATTGATTACATTTATTCCAGGAGCAGGTTTGTACTCGTTAATGTAGTAAAAGTCTAAAGGAGGACCTTCGAGATCCACAGTGTTTTCTACCAGAATCATTCCTCTATGATTCTTTTTCCTGTTGAGTTCTTCTTTCCATCTCTGCAGAGCTATTCTTTGCTTAGCCTTCCTTACAATGTAATCTGCGACCGCAGGTTTCAAGGCTTTAACGTGGTTTCTCACTTTCAGCGCTTTGCCTTCTTTCACTCGAGACAAGTATTCGTTCTTGTCACTAAGAAAGTTTTGAAGAAGCAACGGACACTTCAGATTTTTCTGAGGTTCCCAAGTATTCGAAGACTCTGGCCATCCTTTCCATTTCACAAGATAGTACTCTGTGCCCTTGAAATACAGAAACACACAGATTTAGCCACACGTCTGTTTACTGAAATGTAGAGTTCTGCAGTTAAGAAATGCCACACAGTACAGAAGGTCCTGATGGCCCCAAAACAATTAGAACTGGGAAGAAAGGGAAAAAGCAAGTTTGCTGTTGGCAAATTAACTTAGAGCACAACTTTGGATACTCCACGGGCAGTGGAAACTTGGAAACTCTGGGGCACAGAAATACACAGCTGAGAAGAACTCAGGTCACTAATCTTAAACCAGGAAGCTAGTTTCTTAAAGCAGTTACGCAAATTAAACTATCTAGTTGTGTGACTCATGCATAAGCAGAATATAATCATGTCACACACAGAACAAAAAAATAAAATCCTAAACTTCACAAGCAGATGCCAAAAAAACACTATTTGCCCTGTATCAACCATGCTCCTAAAGAAGCAATCTGTTTAAAACACTTCATATTGTATTTACAGTCGAGAAGCACACGCTTTGCACGGATTTTACAAGGGCCAAATAACTGTAGTAAATGTAACGAAGCCAAATCCTGATACTGAATTCCACCGGCAAGAACAAGGCATAGGAATCCAGCAGCAGCACATGGCCCTAACTCTTCATCAGACAGACTACAACATTCGAGAGAAAAACAAAGTTAACCTGCAAATAAAGAAGCATCGTAAGACATACCGAGCTACAACCTAAAAGCATCAGGGTTTTGCTTCTAGATATGTAAAGGTGAAGCATTTTGTATTCCAAAATCTCTGTAATTTCAGGACAAAACTTCCGTCAACGTACTGAAAAAAGTAGCTACGCTGCTTTCTGTTTACAGTTCAAAGTTTAAACGATATTTCATGCGATGTAATCAATGGCTTTGCACTCGCAGCCTGTTTCTTTATATTAGGAGCAAAACTACCTTTGTCTCGCTTCCAAATTTCATCTGAAAGAGTGATCAGATCGGTCTGTGTTTCTCTTACCTCTTCTACCTTGTAGTCACACAAATATTCCACCTCATAACTCTTTAGACTCCTGTTGGTGATTCCAATGGATTTACATCTGAGATTTTCCTTCCTACATAATTCTTGGAGGGTCTCAAGTGAAGCTAGACATGGCACATACCAGGCTACAATAAGAAAATCGGTAGAGAATCCTATTTAATGTCTCGGCTGAGTTCAACCCGTTATGCACTCCACGTGCCTCAACCCGAAGTCCCCGCGGTACCACCTGCGCCAGCGGCCTCTCGCACGCCTTCGGCGTCTCTCCAGCTTTCACCCTAAGGCTCAAGGCAGAAGCACGGCGACGATTCCCTCCCTGAACCTCGGCTTGGCGTGCCTGGCCGTATACTTACAGGGAACCACCAACGCTCTGGAGGGCAGGCACTGCGGCAACGCGCTTCCAGGGGCGGAAAGCGCCTTAAGACTGAGGGAGAGCGTTGCCCTACGGTGAAAGCGTCCCGTAACCGAGCCGCAGCTCCGAGCCAGCTTCCCTTCTTCAACGGGACCTCCAAAGGGACCCCAAGAGCCCTGCAGCTTGTAGGGGACCCCAGCCCCTATGACGGGACCGGGGTGACCGATGGAGTCCTGGCCCCGAGGCTCTTCCAGAAGGATCGCGGAGCTGGAGGGAGGCTGCTGGGGGCTGAAGGGGTAAAGGGGGGGAAGTTTGGGAAGGTGGTGAGGCGGTGAGGGGCTGAGGGGAGGAAGAGGAGGGTGAGGAGAAGGTGGAGAATGAAAAGGATGAGGAGAATGAGGAGGAAGAGGGGAGGGAATGGGGGCAGTTGCCTTTCCCCCAACCCCCCTACAGCAGCCCCAACCCCTCTCCCCTCACAGTTACCTCAGGCACCCCCCCCACAACACGGTGCTCACCCCTCCGGCCTCCAACCTCCCCCCCACACCTCTAAAAAAACCCAACCCCAACCCCAACCCACCCCCCACCGCACCACACCGCCGAGCCCGGGTTGCCAGGCTCCAGCTACAGGAAGAGGAAAGGGGGTGGGAGGGCTCGGCGGCGGTTCCCTCAACCCCCTAAGCCTTCCTCCTCCTCCTCCTCCTCAGCTCTCGGCGAGGCGGAGGGGAAGCGAGGGGCTCGGTGCCCGGCGGCCTCACCTCCTGGCCAGCCCTCCATCTTGGAGGGGGCCGCAGGCGCCAGGCGCGGGTCGGGGCCCGCCATGCTCCGCCTTCCCCCCCCCCTCCGCCTCCGTGCAGCACGGGGCGGGGCCATGGCGGCGCCTCAGAGGCGGCCCCGTTCTTCCCCCTCCACCCCCGTCACGGTTAGGGAGGGTTTTTTTTGGGGGTGTAAACGGAGAAAGGAGAGGGTTAGGGGGCGGGGGTGCGGGCAAGGCGGCGAGGTTCTCTAACTACATTAAAAAAATAAAAATAAAGCGTTTTTCACCTTACTTTAACGTACACTTTCCTCCCCCCCCCAACACTTCTCTCCCCCACACACTGACTCCTCCACAGAAACAAACCTACAAAATTAACAGCTATAAGGAAAATTAACCCCCATCAAATAAGTATAGCAAGACTTCAGCTCCCCCCCCATTAATACTAAAACTCTTACATCAAGTTTTAAACCTGAACCGTATATTAAAGCAGCTTTAACGGATCTTACATAGTTTTAAAGCTAAACCGTATGTAAAAGCGGCTTTTACAGACCCCATCTTTCTTATCGTATGCCAGGTGGAGGAAGGCCCAGGCTCCTCTTTGTTCACTTTCAGCATCCACTCGTGGGGCAGGGGGAACTGGAGGCCCCAGGAAGGCTGCCCTGAGGCCCCGAGCTGGTTCTCTGCTGGATACTGACCTCCGGAGTCAAAGGGGAATATTTCAGGCACTTGGAACCAAAAATATACCCTCTCACCACAATACACTTCCTAAAAACAAGGTCTGCTGTTCAAGTCAGCCCCAAACCTCAGCAGTTTGTACTATTGAGCACAAAATACACACCCCAGAGATGCCCAGCCACTAGCTAGCTCTCCAGTCTCTTCTCAAGGACTTACTCCAATCTGATGTTAATGTGCAACAGTATGGGGCTAAGGGACTCCACTGCCCACACCAAGTAAGGCTTTGGGTTTTCCAAGACCCCTTTTAAAAGCTTCCAGACAGGAACTGATGAACTATTTATTCACTTACCTTCAGGACACCAAGGAGCTAGTGCTAGGTGAGGTAAAATTTTCTGAGTGTTACAAGTTCAAATCAAATGCTTAGTCTGGTAAGCCAGAATTATGTTTGAAATGCAGTAAGATTTATATCTACATAGGATTTTATAAGGTAGAAAGAATATGAAAATGCATGTCCTGCAACAGGTAACTGAGGAGCTCAAGACACTTGGGAAAGCTGTAGGAAAGCAGTAGTTGAATCCAAGTCTCTTCGAATCCAGATTGGCATCCCTCTCTCTAGTTTTGGTTTATGCCTTTGAGGTACCACTGGGTTACTCTGAATATCTGACAAAATTATATCTGGCCCTACCTAAGGGCTGAACTGGTGCTTGTCTCAACTGTATGCAAGACCAAGACCCTCAAATCCTGTAACTACAGCTGCCTGTTCCACTTTCTATTACTTTCCTCCCTACCTAGATCTAGAAACAAAAACAAACAAACAAAAAAAACAGAATGTCAGATTATAGCCAAACAAATATATACCGATATATACCGATATACAGATTCAAACAGTGCCACAGTATGGAGAATACCAGCATCTGTATAAATTTTTTTATTTATTAATAAACACATAAATAAGCACATATAACCCTCACATGTGTTTTTCAGGTAACATCACAAAACCATCTTACAGTAACGCCACAAAAAAAAATATCCTGCCCAAGATGCCAGCTCAAAAGGACATCACCTCCTTGGTTTTGGGCAATATTGAAACCACGCAGGTTAAGTATAATTTGTACAGTTATTTGGGAGTGGATTTTCACGTATCTAGCTCTGGCTGGTTCAGTGCTATGCTGGTTGAAGCCACAGGTATACTGTTTGAATGGGTACAGGACCTGATTAGTCCTCAGACTACATAATATGTTGCTGCTAAACCAAAAACCTGAGATATGCTCTTTGAAATTTTTATTAAAAGGTGCTGATAAATTCAATGCTCTGTTTTCTTCCTATTTAGATTAACATTTTGCACCACATCTTCCACTCCAAACAGACTTGGTGGAAAATTAATGTTTTACTTCAGTTTATTACAATTCTCTATGAATCATTAAAGACACCTCAGAGTCACCACTTTGGTGGACAAGCCAAGGAGAGACAAAATCAACTCAGGGTAACGTTGCCTTTCAAATGAGGCTATGAAGCCACTTCAACAGTGATGACTTCACACTTTCCAGTATCTTGATCTGTGCAGGTAACATGTAAGGATCCATCCCTAGGGAGAAAAAAAAAAAAAAAAAAGAAAAAAAAAAAGAAAAAAAAGTATATTTAGGACCATCTCATTTAGTATGTTATTACATGTTCTATAGAGAACAAATAGTAGTCTTCATGCAGAACAGTGGAAGCCAAATAAGCATCAAAATATCCATAGAATAACATATTTATGAAATTACTGTGTTCAGTACTTAGATACTTCTTGTTCTTCATTAAAGCATGCATCTTCTCCACATATGATGGAACAGACTCAGGAACATGTTTATGTTATTAGTGTAACTAAGTTAATTTAATGCAGTATCAGAAATACAATATGTAGTAATATTCAAAATAATTACATTAAGAACTCAGCCTAATGGTAACCAAGAGATAAGTGCATCTTCTCAAATCACAAGAACTCTTATAGAGTACTGCTTTTTAAATACCAAGGATCTTCTTAAAGAGAAAACCCTTCACTTTAAAGAAAGATAACACTGAATCCTAGTTCACCTATGCATTCAAGTCACACTTCAGATTCAGACAGAAATAGGAAGCATTTTAGTGAACTTTCACTGCTCTGTGCATTACCAAAACCCTTAAAATAATGAAGCTTTCTGTACCTCACAGTTGCATGTAAATAGCCGAAAAGATTTTTCTCACTAATGCTAAGAGCAAATTTCTGCATGGCTAAGGAGGTATTTAAAGTTCAGTTCATTAATACAGAATTAATAAACCTGATAGTTAACTTAAGAAAATAAAAGTATTTTGTATTCAAATAGCATGTAGGGATTTAGTTTCTCAGCAACATCTAGACAACTTTCTCATTAGTTTGAAAAGCAGTAAGAATTCCAGTACAGTCCTCAGAAGACAAACATCTTTTGACTACTTGGAACTCTACCGTTATCTTTGTAAACTACTTCGACTATTTCACATAAACCAAAGTAGTCAACCATTAAGACCAAGGGAAGTCTGAGAAATCACTTCTAAGTCAGTTCCATCCCACCTCTCCTACCACAACCATATGACACTTTGTATTTTCCCTGTAAAAAACAGGTAGTTCTGTAAAAAGTAGATTTATAAAACCTGATTTCCTATGGCATTGTTTTTCATGCTTAACAACCCTGACTCTAAAATGAAAAGGCCACAGGTCTTTTTCATAAATGCAGCATTATAAGTCCTTCAGGGACTCATTAGTATTCATCAGCAACTAATAAAAGGATGATTTAACTTTAGTTATTCACAAGTGTGTGCATTCTGCAGGACTACCTGCTGCTCTCAAGCATGGTTAAACTGATCAGCAGCTCTCAAGTTGCTAGAAGCCATCTATACAACCATGTTAGGTTTTATTTCCATAGCAATCAAAGAACGCAAGCACGGAAAGTGCTGCCTTAAAAAAACAAACAAAAAAACCCCACACATTCCTCACATTCTTACAGAATTTGCCCCAGCTAGGGCAGAGCCCAGTAAGCAAGGAAATGCTGAAATTTCTTAACACAAAACTAAACTTTCTCTAACAAGTGTGAAGCAGCAAGTTAAATGTCAGAACAAGAAATATGGTAAGTACCTTTTCATAGTGAGAACAGTTAATATGTCATGTAGGCCATCCTCCTTTTTATCTAAATCCTGGAGTACAATCTGTTTAACAGAGAAAAATTTTACAATCTTTTTTTTTTTAAATCCTTACACAGCAGTCTAATGAAAAAAGTGATATGCATAATAATTAGTACATGCACTAGCAACACTGTTACCTCGAGCAATTTTATTTCTAAAGTGCTGGTGATCTATGTACTACTGGAACACCTGGTTATGGGCTCTTGTCCCAGATGAGCTGCACCACAGTAGTGCCAATACATCAAAGTCAAACAAGTATTTAGAAACTCAGGAGGGAAATTTCTTTAAAGATGCTTCAGTAATTCATAACACATTTGTAGAATAACATTTAAGGACAATTTTTAGACAGATGCATTCAGTTCTGATTTTTTTTTTTTAACATAAGGTTCTGGTAAGTGTGGTTGGTTCTTTTTTTTTTTTTTTTTTTTTCCCAGATTCACTTAATTTCCAAGTAGTTCACATTAAATCTTGCACGTGCAGACACTCACCTGTGCAAATTTGTTTTCTTCATTCATAGGACCTTTTCCTAATGACTCGTACAGCTCAAGGCACACAGAAGACGTGTTTCCAGGAGCATGCAGGGTATGCTGCCTTCGAGCTGGTAGCGGTGTCCCTGATGGAAATAGCACTGTGAATTTGTCAGCCCCTGACTCGTCTACTCCCTTTAAAAAGAAAGAACAAATTCACGCCTTTCTAAGTACTTCAGTGAGCTAGATGCTTTGTAACAGTGCTCCATGAGCAAAGAAATCCAAGATTCACTCCTTCTGCTGTATTTACCATAATAGCAACTCAAGAAAAATCCCTGAAGTTTCCCTAAGTGAAAAAAATCCAGCAGTGACGAGGAAATGGCAATTAAGGAAATAACAAAGATGCAATCCATCCCCCCTTTGAGTCAATAGGAGTTTCTCCAACGATTTGGATAAATCTAAATGGCCACTTAAAGCTAATTAGCGTATTAAAACAATACTATTTCTTTAATATCAAAGCCTAAGTGGTTCTACATATTCATTATAGCATTTTCAAAGCCTAAACAGATTTTTAGCCTTACCTTATAAAGAATATCTTTGGCAGAACACTCAATAAGGAATGCATCTTCTTCTAATGATGGATTCTCTTTCCCTAGCAGAATCCCTGCCTCTATTGCTGCACCAATAGGAATAACTTCATCGGGAGGAATTGAACTCAGGAGTTCCACATTTGGGAAAATGTCTTTGATCAGTTGCTGTAGCTTTGGGATTCTAGCAGACCCACCACACAGAACCACCTGGAAAACAAGACAATGATTTCAAACCTCGCTTCAGAAGATAAGAAAAGGCTACAACTTGCAAAATGGAAGTGTAAACCCCTCTGGGATATTTTAGCACCTGTAGGTGTAAGTCACCTAGTCCAACCTCCTGCTCAGAACACATGCAGTTACAACAGGCAGCTCTAAAAATACAACTTCCAAAACCTCTGCCAGCCCTTTTTTCAGTGTTTGATAACCCTCACACTAAAAATTCTTCTCCTTGTTCCAAATGTTAAAACTAGATCTTAAAACTAAGCTAATTCACACTTTTCTTAGCTTAAAGCATAGCTTAAGAGTTGTAGAATTAGGTTCTTTTTAATATATTTAAAATGTAAAACAAAACCCACACCATTAAGGCCTGAGCAGACAACAACTTTAAAAATATTTCCACCAGAAAACAGAAGACACTCATTGAACAGTGGCTTAGAATGCCTTATTATCCTACAACTGTAATTCGGATGTGACACAGCTTTGGTGGTAACACTAATGAGGAGTCTGAAATGCATCCAGTATCATTACAAGTGCCAGTTAACCTTCGCTGCAGAATTCATGCACCAATTCCACAAGCAGTACGTACAGCAGTATTTACCACAGACCGGTGCACAGGAATTTAGATGAAGTCACTTTTGTACCAAACAGAAAGAGACATTTGAAGCAACCAGTTATATTTACTACTTTAATCACCATTTTTGGCTTTAAAGTTTGGCATCTAATGTGTTCCTAAATTTAAGCTAACAAGGAGGAATGAAGGGAGGAGGAACACAGACACCAAGCAGACAATAAGTATCTTGTTCAGCTTGTAAGACCGAGCTGAAACTCAGGAATTCTTCAAGTGTCAGCCAACCCAATCCAAAACTCAGTGAGGGCAAACAAACTTCTGAATATTAAAGAAAGTACTCCTCAGCTCTACCAAAAGTTACACTAACACACCAAATGGGACAAATCCTCTACCATTTCCTCAATATACATCAGTAAACGCCATCATTGACTAATTTTACCTTAGTCCAAATAACCTCCGAAGACCTTGATTCTACATACGCTGTTGTGTTTAAGCATTTTTGGCTCAAATGCATTCAGAAATAATCGCAGTCCAAGGAAAACAACCCCCCAAATGTTCTTGTAGAGCTATAAAGCATTGCACAGACAAGTGATTTCTATTATTACCTTATTAATATCATCAGCTGTAAATCCAACTTGCTGCAAGAGCTTTTTAATTGCTTCTACACACTTAGTAAAAAGTGAGGAACAGATAAGTTCAAACCTGGCCCTAAAGGGGGGAAAAAAAAAAGTCATCCACTAAACAAATCCAGAACAGAAGAACAATCATTTTTAGAACATACTTTGTTTCTCTAACTATACCTCATATTGAGATTTTTTTTAAGCAGTCAAGAAAATTTATTTCCCAACCATTAATCTCAAGTAAGTGATTTATGTTGTGCAAGTATCTCTGCTATTGATTGCATCACTACCATGGAACGCAATTTTTCTTAGTGCATTCTTGGGAAAAACACAAAGTTTTCACATCTGAGTCAAAACAATAAAGAAGCAAAAAGTCCCTCATCTTTAAAACAGACACATCAAAATGCACCTCTTGAAGTTTCAGAGGCAAGTCAAGCTGCTTCCTGATTTACACGGAGGAATAGTTACTTAACCAAATCAAAAGAAAACGTGCTTGCTTCAGGTTCTTTCAAGCCTGAAGACAAAAGTTACTCTGCACAACTGCAGTAAGTCAAATTCCTCATCTCAGCTGAACCAAACAACCTCCACAGTAGAGCTTCTCACGCTTCCAGGCATACTGTGCCTTACTTCACCAGATCCAACTGCAGCAACAGCACAAAACAATTTTATTTTGCTAAATTCTACTGGTGACAGGAAGAACAAATGAAGTTTAATTAAACACTTCAAAAAGAGTTAATCCTGAGAGAGAAAAGAGACTTAAGAGTAGGACACAGCACTATAAACAAAAAGACAAAAAAACATTTTTCCACTCCACCTGTCAAAGACAGATACTAAGATATCCCTGACTATCATTTTGGAGCTCATTTGGATGAAAGAGCCCCAAACCCTCTTTTGTAAGAAAAAATGCAGCAACAAAAACAATAATGGGAGGCACAGGAGAAAGCACCTTGATTAATTACAGGGCTTATTTCCCTTTCATCAACTAGACTCTAAAGATGGGGTCTCTGTGGACCTTTTCAGAGTGTCTCTCTTAACCATTTACAAGAACACCTTTAGTGTTCCTCTCAACTACCTACAGATCATGCATTAACGGAAATAACATGAAAGAAAGCTCAAAAAAGCAAGTTGGCCTTCCGGCATCACCAAAAATCAAAGCTTATTAAAATCCTAAACACAAACTAAAAATACTTAAAGCTTACTTCTATGTAACATGAGTAGCCTCAAGATTTGTTTTACCTGGACACATTACAATCAAAATCCAATCCGTCATACAGTGAATCTACAAAACAGTTTGCACTTCCCAAGGTTGATAACGAGTGCTTTGCAACGTCAGCGCTGTTCATTAGCTTCATCATAGCCCTGGGATTTCCTCTAATATCATGCTTACAAGACCTACATTAAAAAAAAAAAGTCTATTTAGAAAGGCAGGCATTTGAGCATAAACTCATTTTTTTCTTTAAGAAAGCGTTTAAGATATTAACATTTTTTTGTAGACATTTTAATGTTACCTACAATGACACTATGGAAAGTTGACAGAGAATAAGAGCACGTGTTTCAATTTCAACTAAAGAACACTGAGTAGAGGCACTGCTGTGAACTCAAGTATTAATGCTTATTATAAAGATTTAAGTCTTTCTGAACTGGTTTTTGGCTGAATGGATCCTGGAAGTAACTGGAAGAAACAGTAAGAACAGGCCTACAAGTTAAACAATTTCAATCATATTACTGTAAGAAATAGAACACTGAATACTAGACATGTTGAAAGAGTCTATTTCATCCGAAGTCTCCTTCTGTGTTAGCATGCAGCTGACCATGACAGGGAAAAAAAGCACTAGATCTAACGCTAGTACATTTGAGTGCAGTTTTGTTTGTTGTAGGACAGGACACACAGGCTCCAGCCTGATAAAGCTGGCCAGTCCACGGTCCTTCATGTCAACAAGAAAAAACAAAACCCACAGAAGTGAATTCCCCTCCCTCCAAACACAACCACATCTGTGACTGAAACAATATAATCATGCCTACATCACTTCAAACAGTTCATAGCTGAGCCCTCACAGCTCACCCCAACCCAACCATTTCCCCAACTCCCCCAGCAGCTGACTGTTCCTTTTGTATCTTTATCTGAGTTGTTTTGCTCAGACAGCCCACCAGCTCCGCCAAACTAGCATCAATTTAAAGACATTGAGACGTAGAGCTGAGTGAGATGGTTTAGTGGAGGACCGGTTAGCGTTAGGTCAGAGGTTGGACTCGGTGATCCTGGAGGTCTCTTCCAACCTAGACGATTCTGTGATTCTGTGAATTCTTTTCTACAAGCAAGCATCACATGTGATGTTCTTGTCCCAACAACATGCTTGGAATTCAGAACCTACCTCTGGAACTCAGATGCTAAGTGTTGTGCTAGAGCTTCTGTGAAGCACACTCCACCAATGCTATCGTCTGTGTTAGTAGCCAGCACGCGGTATATTCCACTGTTTACTTCTATCACCGTGATAGAAAGCGACGTGCCACCAAGTTTATAAACCAACACATTGCTGCCACAGGAAAAAAAAAGAAAGCAGTATTAACAAGTCGTCTAAAATTATGCTTCCTTTGACACGCTTTCTAAGATGACCATCACCAAATAATATATTGCAGGGTTTTATCAGTTTGGTCCAGTGAATTTGATTTGAGCAGTTTAGATTTAGCATGTCTTGTTATCACTGACTAGTGACCATGTTGCCTAAAAGAAAAGTCACTGTCATACAGCCAGAGTTAGCCCACGTTTATCCCACAACATAACCTAAAACGTAACGCTGAGTTCTCAGTTCTGGGCCCCAATTATATGAGAAGGGTTAAAAAAAAAAGAAAAAAAAGATACCAACAAGAGGAAGAAAAGACATCTGTTCTCACTAGCAGCAGTCTCGGCTATTTTGAAAACCTTGTGACTTATCTGAGTACTCATGAGGGAAACTGACTGCACCTCCTAGGCAGGACCTTTAGCTCCTCAAGCATATGCAAAACAACCCCATCTCCCACAATTAGAAACTAGCTACACCAAGGTCTGCTTAAGAAGTTTACATTTTTCCTCGAGCCAATCAGCTCATTAAAAAGCAAGACACAAACTGGGGACAAATCTTTAAGACAATTTCTTACAAGATAGAATAAAGGAGTTAATTAAAAGTCACAGATTTATAACTTGTGAATTTCCATTGGCTCTGAGAGAAAGAGAAAAGCAGGCTTCAAATCATTAGTTTTGTATCGGCTGTTAGGGGAACACATCATTCCCTCGTTTATGATTTCTCTGTGTAGAATGTGCTGTGCTAAACCTCACGCAGATTTAAACTACAGCAGCTTAAATTTAAGGAGTAAGATCTTAGGATTTTACCTTTTCCCAGTGGGTGAATCTTGGCCAATTCCGTAGGCCAGGAGAGCTGCAGATGGTTCGTGGATTAATCTCATAACATTAAATCCAGCAGCTGCAGCTGCTTCCCTGTGATAAGGCATAACAGCATTGAATTTTACTTTAGTGATTTCACTGTAGTTATTAAGACTTTGTCAGAACTTGATATGACATCAACTCAGCACTTGGTTACAGCATGCTATTAACAAAGGGAAGTGACTGGGAAAAAAAAAACATAATGAAGTTCAGTTGCAACTGCTTTCTTCAGGGAGTTGGATCTGTAGTGTGCTTATGTCAAGGAAAACACTGATGCATCAGACATGCATACCCCATAAAAACAGCAGAAGAAAATCAAGATTAAAAAGCCACCCTCAAGCAAGCTTGTACCCAAGCTTGTACACGTCTTCATCTGTGGCATTAAGTGTCCTCAGTACATTATTTCACCAGATGTCAAATTGATTTGATTCCAAATCAAGTTACCACAGCTCACTTTTAACTTTACATGTTTTCTTGGCACTCAGTGGCCCTGAAACTGCCCCAATAGTTTCCTCCATCCTGAAGTCATTTTGAAACTCGGATGCCAAAGCAGTAGAAAGTTTCATTACGCATACCGCAGATACCCAGAGCGAGCGTTTCATGACTAACTTTGAGTGTATTTTAAGTTCTTCATGACAGTTCAACATAACGTCTTCTATATACTGAAAGTAGAGAGAAATGCTGCTATTTATGCACAGCTTTGACTTCTGTCGTGGCAAAAGTCTACTTATGCTTTCACAGAACTGAAGTTCTTCAGCTGCACTTCCAAGCAGAACAGTGGTGTGTATTCAGTACCTGCTCTCTAATAAATAGTCCTTGATAAAATCAGGTAGCACCATTTAGTTTGGTGAGATGCAGAGGGAAATTATGGAGGGCTGAAAAATCATTTGCATTTCAAAGGGGACACTGACGAGGCAGTAGAAATACCACATCTGAGATGACACTACAGCCACGATGACAGCAAAGTCCAGCAGAACTCCTGTTGTTCACCTGCCAGGAGGTCTGCTTTAGGCACGGTAAGTAACAGAAAAATCTGAATCCTCTTACCCAAGGGCATTTTTCTGATTCTCTCCAAAATCAAACGGGACAGTGATAACAACGTCATTTACATCCGAACCAATTGCAGACTGAGCAGTTTCTGTCATAAACACAGGCAAAACATGTTGATTAAAAGCAAAGTACCAACAGACCACATCTTGAAAATGTGAGGATAAGCTTAGAAATATTATTATTAAATGCTTTTACTCATTAAGTACCTTTCATTTTACTGAAAATTAGCTTTGCCACATCTTCCGGGTTAATAAGCTTATTATCTATCTCATACTGAAGTTTCCCATTCTTCTCAACTACCTGTAAGCAAAGACAACACACCCTTGTTAGAAGCATAATTTGAACATTAGTGTTTGGTAATAACCTATTTAGTTTCTGTTCAAAGTAATAAAAAAAGGGAGAAGGTTGTAGATATTTTCTGTTGTATCTAGAATAGTTTGGATTCTGTGACAAGAAAACATTCCCAAAATGCTGTCAAAGAGCACAAGGAAACCTTGTACTATCCAACATGACAGTGATGTTCGTAGAGACTTAGAAGCTCCCGACTTCCTTCTGCTATTAAAAAGCTCTCTGTAGTACAACAGCTCAACTACTTGCTGCTTCTACAACATTTTTAAAAGAATTGTCTTTTATGAATGGCCAAGAGATGCATGTATTTTTTTCTGCTGGACTACATTATGGCAGCAGATCTCCAAACAAGGAGTTCTCTACTTTCTAAAGAGAGAAAGAAACACGTTCTAGAGGAACACATTCACACAACAGCAAACAAATTTCATATTGGGAGAGCCGATCGCTGCAGAACACAACCAGCGTGGCACAAACTGCAAAGTAGCACGGTATAAAATGAAAAGTTATTCTGATAAAAACAAAACAGAATAGCTCATACTCACCGAACATTTGCTTTCTGCAATGTATTTCTGTGCTTGGGGGTCACCAGAGCTGTGAAGACAAAAACAGAACAGCAAGATAAACCATATGCTCCGGGGTAACTGCAGAAATTCATCTTGGTGATGTTGACAGTACAGGAAGAAGCTACACTCCAGGCAAGATTCCTCTTTTCACTCTACGGATACATCTACGTGGAAGAAAAGATCACAACGTAATGGTTCTGCTGCTATCTGTCAAGCACCATTCCCCACGCTAACAATAGCAGAAACACTTGCTAGCTGGTGGAAAGTGACAAAAAAAAGAACCCATCACATTTGTTTGTAACCCACCACCCCCAACATTCAGTTATAAAAGACTCTGGTGGCATTTCTATTGTCTTGACTGAGATAAGGTGACAGCAATAAGCTGCCTGTCCTCTATTTGTGACAAAAAACGAAGTATCTGCCAAGCACTAAGACATGCAGAGTGGACACGTTCTCTTCCACTTGCTTCAGTGGAAGAGCTGGAACACGCAGCCACGTTATCACTAAAATGTTTTGTGGCATCTCCAGTGCCAGACCTAAATAAATTCAGGCCTAGAATTCTTTGCATCTCTCCACTTTAAAATTAAATATTGGGTAAGGAGTTCCAATGATTCAATCGATGTTTAAGACCAGGGGAACCACGCTCTTAGCACCAGATTCATTTTACTGCTACTGCTTGACAGTACAGTGCCTTGGACATCAGTGCCTTGGACACTGAGCAGCTTTCATGGGGAGAACTGCGCTTCTCAGCTTCCCTTCCCCTCCTGTGTGCTTACCTTCGCCCCAGAATCTGCTTTACTTTCACTACAGTGCTGGACACGTTCCTTATCCTGCTCTGCTTCGCCGCCAAGCCGACCACCTGAACAACAAAGAGGCGCTCGGTGAGCCCCACGCAGAGCGGCTCCCCCGGGGCACCACCCCGCGGGCCCCCCTCACCTCCTCGCTCTCCGTGAACGCCACCACGGCAGGAGTCACCCGGTCCCCCGCGTCGTTGGCCACCACGTCTGCGCGGCCATCCTGTGGGGACAGATGTCTGTCAGCGTCACCCCGGCACCACTTCCTCCTCCTCCTACCACCTCCCCTACTACTACTACCACCTCCTCCTCCTCCACTGCTGCCTCCTCCTCCACCACCTCCTCTACTATTATCTCCTCCTTCTATTACTACTTCCTCCTCCTCATCCCACTACCTCCTCCACCACTACTACCATCTCCTTCTATCACAACTACACCCTCCTCCACCATCTGCTCCACTACTACCATCTCCTCTTTTTATCACTACTACCTCGTTCTCCCACCACCTCCTCCTCCTTAATCTCCACTTCCTCCTCCTCCTCCACCTCCTCTACTACTACTATCATCTCCTCCTTTTACTACCACCACCTCCTCCACATGCTACATCCTATACTACTTCCACCTCCTCTTCCTCCCACCACCTCCTCTACTACTACCACCTCCTCTACTACTACCACCATTACCTCCTCCTTCACCTCCTCACACCTCTACTACTACTACTTCCTCCTTCTACTACCACTACTACCCCCTCTACCACCTCCTCTACTATCAGTCTCATCCCCCACCTCCTCTGCTACTACCACCACCGCCTTCTCCTACCACTACCTCTTACTCCCCCACCCTCTCTGCTACTACCACCATCTCCTCCTTTTACTATTCCTACCTCCTCCTCCACCCACCTCCTCCATCTCCACTTCCTCCTCCTCCTCCACCTCCTCCCAGCACCTCCTTCTCCTCCTACCTCCTCTACCATTACCTCCTCCTCCCACTACTACCTCCTCCACCTCCTCTTCCCACCTCCTCTACCACTACCTCCTCCTCCTCCACCCACCTCCTCCTTCTACTACCACTACTACTTCCTCCTCCACCTCCTCCCTCCACCTCCTTTACTACTACCTCCTCCTTCTATCACTATTACCTCCTCCTCCTCCTCCACCACCTCCTCCTCCTCCACTACTACTAGTAGTACTACTACTACCACCTCCTCTACTACTACTACTACTACCACCACCACCACCACCTCCTCCTCCTTCTACTACTACTACTACTACTACTACTTCTCCTCGCCCTCCGCCCCGCACCTTGTACACGGCGGCACATGCCGAGGACGCCCCCAGGTGCACGCCGATGGCCGCCATCAGCCCCTTCCTGCTCGCCGCCGCCCCACAATGCCCCGCACTCCCGCCGCCAGCCAATCCCGCCCCGCGTCTCTCCGCGCTCACCAATCAGCGTCCGCCTCTCATACACGGCTCGCGGCTCCCCCCTCTCCTCTCCCCCGCGTCCTCGCAGCGTCGGAGTGACCAATCAGAAAAATCGGAGGGGGGGGGTGCGCGTCATCGCGCATGGCAACGCGGCAGATTTTGTGCGTGAGGGGCGGGGGCGGGGGCGGGGGCGGGGGCGGGGTGGGGGTGAGGTGGGGGTGAGGGGAGCTCGTCAGTGCCGGGCTTGAGTTTATTTAACCCCAAAATAAAGATTAATGCAAAGAAAGGCGCAGGAAGCTATTCCCTGCGTGTACAGGCCGGGGGCGGGCGGTGTGTGTGTGTATTTTATGCCGTTGGCTTCTCTCAGTGTGTAATTGCAGGCAGTGAAGCACACGAGGCAGTATAAATATATACATTTTTTACCCAAATATCGTTAATGAGGCGGCAGGGCTGAAGGGCTGCCTCTGCGTGACCTAACCAGCCGTGACCAACATCTGAGCGTAAATCACACCGTGTGGGGATGTTGCGCTGCCATGGAGAAGCCCATCTGTGTTAAAGCAGAAGAAATAAAATAAAATAAAAACCAACAAAATGATGTCTAATGAGTGTGCTTTTTAACCCAGCTTGCGGGCTGGGGGACTTGAACATGGGTCAGAGCCCAACTCCTGCCACCATGCCAAAAGCAGCTCAGGCTCTGGACTGGGAGGGGGTGTGCAGGGGAAGGGGAGCAGGATGAATGAGGTGGAATAGGGAGAAAAGGGAGAAAAGGGTGTAAGGGGTTATAGGATCACAGCCCCTGTGCCTGGTGCTGGGTGCTGGGGGCAGATTGAGTGTCTGTATCTTCCCCAACCTGGTGTGTGTGGGCGGTTTGGGTGATTATCCAGTGCTGGGTCCAGTTCTGGGCTCCCTGACACAAGAAAGACAGGGATCTCCTGGGAAGAGTCCAGCGGAGGGCCACAAAGTTGATACCGGGTCTGGAGCATCTCCCCCATGAGGAAAGGCTGAGAGACCTGGGTCTGTTCAGCCTGGAGAAGATAAGACTGAGAGGGGACCTCCTCAATGTGTACAAATACCTGAGGTGTGGGAGACAGAGGGATTTGGCCAACCTCTTTTCAGTGCTCTGTGGGGACAGGACAAGGGGCGATGGCCACAAAATGGAGTCCAGGAAGTTCAGCACCAACACGCGAAAGAACTTCTTCATGCGGAGGGTGGACGCCTGGACGCCTACCTGGGCAGCCTGCTGTAGGGAACCTGCTTTGGCAGGGGGGTTGGACCCGATGATCTCTGGAGGTCCCTTCCAGCCCCTACAGTTCTGTTATCATGTAGAAGTTAAAGGAGTTATCAAAACTTCCAAAGGGATTTTGTGTCCCCAGACTAATGCTGGATTTCCTAAGTCACAGGACTATCCCCTCTGCAATAACCAAGCTTGGAGAAGTCTGACCAAGGGCTGGAAGTCCCTGGCTGGAGCTCAGCTTGCAGCAGTCTGTGCTCCTGAGATGATCCCAGTGTCAATAAAGGAAACTGGTATGACTGAAAATAATACCTTTAGAGTGTGTCCAAATTGTAGCTCCTTTCTGTTTCCTCTTGTAAACAGAGGAATGGAAAGAGAAGGGTAGAGGTGAGCAGGAGGGACCTGTGGGAACTTGAGAAAGACATTACAGAAGAAAGCAATGAATGCAAAGGCATCTTTGGCACAGGTAATGGAGGAGGGAGTCGGAGAAGACACATTAAAGATAGGAAGATAACGAAAGACAGAAGCTTCTAGTACAGAAACCTGATTTTTCCTGGCCTTCCCTCAGATCCTAATGCCAGTTGCACCATTTATGCCAACAGATTGGTAATGGGATTAGAACCTGAAATGTATGTATAAGCTGTGTGTCCAAAACTGCTTGTGGCTGCACTACTAACGTCACCTACATGCCTAAGCACATCCATGATTGCTTTCCAGACCAGATGTCATGCCATGGACACAACAGGACAGACGCACACGAGTTCTGTTTATCTTTACTGAAGCAGTTAATGCTCCTTCCAGTTGTAAGTGAACCTGCGTGGAAACTGGAAATGCCTTGGCAGAGGTTTGTGGCAGCCAGCAGTGGATGTTGAGGAGTGAAAAGAGCTCCTCTGCCTGCTCTTTGTGTGTTTTCTGGTGGCATCCGTAGTTAATGGGGAGCTGTGAGGTTGCTCTGAGCTTGAGTGAGCTGAGAGATGGGGCTAACAACCCGCTCCTAAAGAAAATGAAGGCTGCCCCACTTGTTATGGCGGTTCTGTAAATAAATGAGAGCTTTAACATGCTTGCTGTCTCTTAAAAGTGGGATTGTGGAGGGGAGCACTGACACCAGCACAGCCTGGCCTCAGGGAGCGAGTGGAATTTGTCAGCCCTCTGAAAACCAGACCTGCCACAGGGAGAGCAGCTGTCAGAGCGGTGTGACGTGAGCTCGCCCAAGTTACTCCTGTGCCGAGAGCTCCCAGGCAGGCAGCCCGAGAGGCTGGAGAGCAAAAATAACTCTGTCCGCAGCGGGCTGACTGCAGGGAAACCATGGAGATTACGGCAAAAAAGCAGCAACATCTGTGAAGTATTTAGAGTGGAACCGAGCGTCTCTATCGAACAACAGGCTGTTTTGTGGCTGGTTAATAGTATATACTCTAAAATGTCCCTGGGGGGGAGGGAAGAAGGATGAGAGAGCTCCTTTTAATTATCTTGTGCGTGTTCTGACTTAATTATCAGGAAGTTAAGCTCCAAGGAGACGGCAGCTGCGGGACCTGTGATCTTCTCCAGCCTGAGGACGCGGATGGGGTCAGTGGATGCCCAGGAAAGCTCTGGGGAGAGCCTGGCTGTGGAGAGACGTGGACAGCAGTCCACCAGGTGGCACTTCCCTCCTGATTTTCAAAAATTTACTTTTCCCTAAGAAAACGTGAAATTTTGCAGTCCCGCTGGAGGTGTTGACGTTCTGCTGATGGCAAACTTCTGCCCCCTTCGCTTGCCTTCATGAAAGCATCCAGGTTATATATAGATATATGCATAACGAGGGGCTCCTCAGACTCCTTGCCTAAATCCCCAGAAGTGGTTACACCATTGTTATTCCTTGCACTGCTTACCACCCCCAAACTGCTGGGTTTTGGGCTGGAGGATGCAGATGACTTCAGGGTTTTCTTTAACACTTGCCACCCACTACAAAGGGCACACAAAAAAGTTGATTCCAGTGTCCTCATTGCTTCATAATCCCAGTAGCCAAGTGAGAAAGCAACTTTGGTTAGTGGATCAGATGAATTAAATACTTGTCTTAATATTTAACAAGCTGAACAAAATGTTTTTATGGGTTGAAGGTCTGACTGCTCTCGAGTCATTCACTGCAGTCCAAAAAAAAAAAAAAAAAAAGAAAAAGAAAAAGAAAAAAAGAACATATTTGGCAGAAAAAGTACACTGAAAGCTTGGCAGGCCGATCTGTTGAAAGGCTGGTATTAATGCCTGTAGGTGGCATCAACGCAGCATGTAATTGCAATGCTACAACTCATCTGCAACGCTGAGCCAGCTTGGCAGCTCGGCAGTTTGGGAGTAAAGTTGAAGCCAGATTTTTTTTTTTTCTTTTTACTTACAGCAGAGTTCTTGTTAGAGAGTATCCCGAGAAAATTTTTATATTGTAGGTGACATAAAGCATCTTACACAACTATTTGTTTTTGCTTGTAAGTTAAGAAGGTCAGTTTTCTTCCTCTTCTTGAAAAAGCTTTGGGTGCCTGCAAAATAACCCATCCCTTATTGCACTCCACGTCACAAGCTCGATCGCAAAGTGGGCAAAATGTGGTTGCCTTCCGACCTGAACCACCCAAACCCTGGGTCATTGAGCGGTGTTCAAGCGGTGAGTGGTCAAAACACGCTGCAGTTCCTGAGGGATTTGGTGAGTGACTCCAGCAGGCTGTCTGAAAGCAACCTTGTCCTCTACAAACCTCTTCCAAGTTACCCTGACACACATAGAGTGTCTCCTCATGGAAGAGATGCTCTTCCAAGTTCTCTGCCAGCATTCATCCAATTGCAGATTATCCTTGCGAGGAACAAGAAGGCACCGATGGCTAATTAAACACGGCAAATATACGTCCTAGCTAGAACTGAGAACTCCCACAAGTCGCCTTTGTAAAGGCTTTGTTGATGATTATGAAAGTCAAACACGTATGATTTTCTTCAGAGCAAGAATAAGCCCGTGCTACAGATAACTGCATGTAGTCTATGCTAATAAAACCAGAAATGGGCAATATGCTCATTGCTGTTTTGGGAATTGCTGTAGATTGTGTTAGGCACTGTCATCTCTAGGCACATTGATGATGGTCATGGTTGCCCAAAAGATTTTATCACTTACGTTGAGTCTGAGAACTTTAAACATACATTCTTTTTTTTTTTTTTTTTTCTTTTTAATTCCCCAAGGAAAATAATAGAAAATCTCCAGATTTTTTAACATTTAACATTTTTAACATCTTCCTTTTAACATTTTGGCCCTTTTCCTCTCCATGTCCCAGTTTTTCCATCTCCTAAACGATGCCAAAATCACTTTACAGGAACGTTGGAAGTCTTTAATAACAGATCAGAAGTGTGCTGAGCTCCTTGCTGGAGGGTGCCATGTGTTATGGTTAATAATGCAGACCCAAGTGACAACAAGAATTACAAAGGGTGCTGTGGTGCCATCCCAGAGCTCTGCAGGCACGTTCCAAGGTATGACATTCACATTTGTGCTCTGGTGGAAAACCTGGTGTTCTCTGAGCTCTGGGGTGAGTTTTGTGCTCTGTAGCACCACTTCCCTACAAAACCGAACAGCGTCTAATCCTTAAGATTAGGCAGTTTAAGAACTGACCACCAAAAAGGATCATGCTCAGCGTCAGGTCGGTATCAGGACAGATACCTCAATTTGGGGCATAAAAACCGATTTAGGGGTGGGGATCCCAGCTGGAAACAAGAAGTTAGTTCTGTGTGCTGTCGGAGATTTACTGCATGACCTCGAGGAAGTCATTTAATTTTACTGTTTCCTGAGTCCTGCATCTGAAAAAGAAACCCAAAGTAGCATTTTCCCTTCCACCTAAGGATAACGACGTTAATTAGTTGCCTGCTTAGAGGTGAGTGTTATAGGATGGGGTAGCTGGAACATCACTCTTGCTTATCTCTGCTGGCCAGTCCTGGTCAGTATCATGTCACCTAAATTGATTTTTGCAGACGGTGATTAAACACAATTAAATGTCCATGTTAAAACCGGCTCTGAGATTAGCTTTATTGAGCTGAGATCAAAGTGTTGATAGATTCTGAGCTCCTTTTATTAAAAAAAAGTGTTAATGGGATCCATACAGAGCCCACAGAACAAATTCCTTTCCCACAAACCCACCATTATCTGTAAAAGATGAAATTAGAGTTCTTTTTTTAAGCTACAGAGCCGTCTTATTTTCAATTTGCTTTGTTTTGTTTGTAAGTGTTAACGATCCCTGTCTTTAGCTAACTTGCTAACATTCCTTTGGCAGCTTTTCCAGTTTCTGCTGTTCGACTTAAGGTTTTTATTTTCCTGGTGCAGTATGTAAATTCATTTTTTGGACAGATTTTTACATTTCACTTAAAAGAAATTCAGATTTTGCTGTGGACGCCGTAGCTGGTCAGCAGCTGTGGGGCTGCCAAAGGAGCAGAGCAGCATCTGGACCCATTCTTTTTTTTTTTTTTTTTTTGTTTCAAGTTCTGAGCAAGTCCTCCCTGCGTGCCAGCATTTCTGATAGATATAAATCTCCGTCCATCTGCATTCAGGGGCATTCATTCAAATCCTGTAGTGACAATAATAACGATAATTGCTAGTACCAGAGGACAGTCCTGCGGCCCAGCGTGGAACGAATTTGGAGGGGTCTGCGTTTAATTTTCGGCGTACATGGCTCCGTGGTGTTGGACAGCCTCTGAAATCGGTGGGACGCTTTCCAGCAGCTTCCCCAGTCGTTGCCTGGGACCCCAAAAGGTTCATGGCAGCGGGGGAAAATCAGCATAGCTGCTGGCTGGTGACTGAGCAGATACACCAAAATCCCCTTTTGCCTTTCCAGGCTGAACCAGGGGGTGCAGAGGAGGGGAGCACTTTAGGGCCGAAGTATTTCAAGCACCTGATATTTTTTTATGGTGTGATGTCCTTGTATTACCCACCCAGGTCCAGAGGGCTGCACATAAAGAAGTAGCTGTCATATCTGTGGGAAGCTCCCCGTGCTTTAGGACTCCAATTTTGGGGCAGAGGTGAGGTCAGTGCCGTCGGGACAGGCCATATCAGCTGGTCCTACTGCAGGAGCTTTGTGCAGCCACGGGGTTTATGGTGTGAAGGCTCTCTGTGCTCTGATGTTAGTCTGTCTTTCTGCAGGGACTCCTCCCGTCTTTGGATGTCTCTTCCAGCACAGCAGACGCCACCTGCAGCATCCCTCCCAAGGAGCTCCGCTTTCAAGAAATGCACACGCGAGGTTCTCAGCTCTGGATTTTCCCGAGATACCATTGGGGGATTTTCCCGGGTTGTTCTCCTGCCCAGATGTTATTCTTCAGAGTTCTGTTCTGCTGCTAGAGCAAAAACACAAGGTCTTGAAGAACTCGCAGCCATAACAAAGGCGAGAAGCAAAGAAGAGAGCCAAACCAGCAGAAGGTCCCTGGGGAGCAGAGCAGCGCTGAATCAGCCTGGCCAGGGGATGTGCAGAGCTCTCAGCGGCTCAGCCTCCAGCTCCTGCCCTGAGAAGTGCTCCTTCTCCACGGGTCCAGTGGGACGGGTTAAAAGGGGAAAAGGCAGAAGGCTCTCACCCTCGATTTAAAACATTAATTCATTTAATTGCACGTTCATTATATCAATAATCCTGTTCTCCCTCCCTCTCTGTTCAGACTGCGCCGGGAGAAGCAGAGTTTGGGGTTTTAATTCTCACCACTCTCTGTCCGGACCCAACGTGCTGACGGGCACCTTCCCAGCTCTTCAGTGAAGCCGGGGACGTGCTGAATCCTTGAAAGAGAGGCTGCCTGTTCCAGCTGAGCAGCTGCTAACAAAGGCTGAGGAGTTTTAAATAATCTTGATAAATGCAATCTCTGCTTCCCCTTCATTTAATTAGGCCTTGCTTGCTTTGCGTGTCAAAAACTGGCTTGCTTTCCTCTTCCCTGGACAGTTTGGTGGGACAAACTGGCTGTGGGACAAAACCAGCCAGTGCAGGGAGTTGGTGAAACCCATTTCATGTGGCTTCGTGTCCTGTGGTTCTGCTGCTTTTGTCCTAGCAAAGCACAAGGGCAGGCGTGAGCCCTTCTCCCAGCTGCTGGCTGATAGGGTTTGCTCTCCAGCCTTCCTCCTGGGGCTAGGAAGGCTGCGGGGAACCCAAACCGTGGGGAGTGAAGGCAGACAAAGGAATTGGTGCCACCAGCATGGGGACACCATGGGCCAACGAAGCACTGGGTCTAGGCTTTGAATATTTGGAGCACAGAAGGCTGGAGGGATGAGGGCTGCAAGGAACGGGGTGGCTTTTTCCTCTCTGGCAGCACGGAGGAGCTAAGGACAACACGAGGAGTTACGTGCTCTCCAAGGCATCTCTCACATTCTTTCCTCTCGCTAAAAGGAAACTGGACGTGAAATCCTTGGAGCTCTCCAGGCTGAGCGAGGCTGAGGTTGCTGGCAGGCTGGGAAGGAGCAGGGCCTGCGAGGAGGAAGCAGATCTCGTGAGCCTCGTTAGGGAGCCGGCCCCTATGTGTCCACGCAGAAACCCCAGGTCACACCTTCAGCTGGCGCCCGTACCAAGCCCATACCACTCCCAGATCCTGTCTAAAGGAATTGTTCAGGGATTTATCCCAAATTGCCTTTGTGACACTCCAGCAGTGCATGACATTTTCTCAAACACTTTCCAAAAAGCTCCCTAGCAGACGTGCAGCCATTAATTATTTACCTTGCAGTAGGTGAGCAGAGGACCCAATATGCCATGACCTGGACACACACACACAGGCTGGTTTCCTACCTTAATTTCTGATGCCGTCCTGCCATCATAAAGCCACAGGAGAAATCCATAAATAAATAAAATTTGAGGGCTCTGCCCTATTACTGCCAAAGTCAAAGGTCTCCCACTGATGACACCGAGGGCAGATGTAGCCACGGGGTTTTTCTGGAGCACGCGGTGCTGTGGGATGGAGGTGGGAAGGAGGGAGGGGAAGCAGAAGGAAGTGAAAGCTGCAGTCCCTGCAGCTCGAGGTCCAGACCTGAGCTCGTCACACGTGGCAGGAGCGAGCACCTCGAGAACTGCGGGCAGCCCAGCGGTGTTAGGAGTGCTGCCGAGTCCCTCGCAGACAGACATCTCTCTTCCAGACATCTGCTTTAGCACAGACAGATCCCAGCCTATGTCCTCTGTTGTTTTTTGGCATGTTGGGCAAGTGAGCAGCAGAGAGGTGCGGCTATTAGCCAGAGAAGTCTACCCAAAACTGCCCCCATAAAGCCTGTGCTTCCAGGAGACATCTGCCCCACTCTGTGCCTCATCACTGCTTGCATGCACATACTCTCCTGATTTTCTTCTTCTTCTTTGCCTCGGACCCAGTAAGAAATCCCTGCTGGAAGCTGTCAGTGAACCTGTTCCTCCCCAGGTCCATGGGCTGATGTAAACCCTGGGATCAGGCCCCTGGGGACGTCTGACCTTTGGAGGAGCAGACGGTGTGTCCCACCTCCTGCTCTACCAGCCTTTTGGAGAGGTTTCTTCCTTTCAGCAACACTGTTTTCCCTTAAATATCTTAAGGAACCAACTCACCTGCTTGTGCTAGTCCAACCTTGCCTATGAGGAAACCTGGGCAAAAAATTAATCCTGCTGAAATGATTTTTCTTCGGACAAGGTACACGATGAAAGTACCTCTAACCTGGGTTTCTGTGTCAGTGCTGGGGAGCTCCATTGATTTACCATACCTGAATTTAAGTCAATGGAGCTCGATCAATACCCAAGCGGAGCGGAGATTAGGTTCCCCATTGATTTGCAGCGTGGCTGACACCGGCAGAGTTTGTAATTTACAAGCAGGAGATACATCGATGTGAGCAGGGCTTAAATCACTGCGGCCACGGGGCAGGAGCCGCGTCCAAGCTCGGCTGCGGTCCAGGCTGGGAGTTGGAGGGGTTTTAACAGTGATGAGCTCCCAGTCTGCTGGTGGCTGTTGGTTTGTGACTTCTCCTGAGGTGTATCTGCTTCCTCGTGCGCTGCAAGTTGAGCAAAAATCACCTTGGAATCTCATGCAGGGTGTGTGGCACCATAAATCTGTCTTGGCTTTCCTGGAAGCCTCGTGGCTTTCGTCTTGGTGGGGAAGGAAGGAGAGAGGGACCCTGCAGGAGACCTTTTTTATTATATATTACTGAATGAGGCCGAATCCTGGAAAAGAAACCAACAGCCTGACTGTGTTTGTGAAGTCTGACCACAGAACTAAGGTGTTCCCCTTTGCCCCTGGAATCTTATAACGGGCAGCAGGATCGATGTGGCATAAATACGTGCATCACTCTAATTAAAACAAAGGTTTCCAGTGCCAGGGTGACAATGTGATACGCTCTGCAGCTGTGCAGCAGAAGCACAGACCAGTTTGAAGATGAGGACCTGTTTGATTTACTGGATTGCTCCTGCCAGTTCCTGCCTGATCTGTATTTGTGATTTACCTCGTGGGGATTATCCCATACTCTGTAGGTTTTTCCAGTTGGGGAATATTTCTTGAACAAGCCTGCATTTTATTTTACGTGTTGTCTTTGCAGCAGCTTGCCACAAATACCCAGTCTAATGCACTTTAGAAACCATCATAAATTAAACCAGAAACTATTTAACCTCTTTTGATCCATCACAGAACTCTTTTAGTCCATCTCTGTCCACCTTGGTGCATTATATTTCCCCCAAATCCATAGATATCCAGGGATTTTGCGACCTCATTTTACTCTGCTAAACTGAAATTTTCAGAGGATTTCAATATATTTTGAGCTCTCATCTCTCTTATTTTATTGGGGCTCTACCCCAACGTGCCCATCTTTGTGGGCATGTTTTCTGTCTCAGTGCATCAGGGTTAAAGAGCTCATTGTGCTGCTGTAACTTCCATCGGGCAATGATGCGGCCTCGGAGCAGCCCCACGAGCAGGCTTCATGCCTGTGCTCTCCTCAGAGGCTGGGCCAAACATCAGGATCCTTTTCCTATTTTTTATTTATTTTTTTCTTACATGTACCCCAAAGCAAAGTCACTAAGATTTTTCAAAGGCCAGGGAAAGAATAAGAAGAGAATCAGGGTGCACCCCTGTAGCATAACCAGAAGGGAAGAAAAGCATCTTGGCTCTATTCCCAGGAACAACAAGCAAACTTCTAATGTGTTACAAATTAAGAAACGCCTGCAATCTCACATCTGCACCTTGGCAGCCTTGCACTGTCTGGAAGAGATGGAGAAATTGATAGAGATGGATAGAAAATTATACGTATATATTTGTAAGATATTTTGGTATATCTGCTCTAAACAAGGAGGTGCAGAACTGCACGGAAATTAATCTTTCAAACGTGTCTGAAGTACTCCAAGAAGCAGGTAAAGATGCTCAGTAGATGTTACAATGCCCTATATCTTTATTACAGACCACTTGGCTCATCCTTACCTAACCGGAGGGCCAAACCCACCTGCCCACTGGTGCTGTTCTTGCACGAAGGAGCGAGGCGTTGTGTTCACAGGGACAACTCTCAGGTCTCCCAGCTGGGAGAGGAAGGTGGTGGATGTCAAGGGTTACATTATCAGGGGCCATCAGCAAATCCATCCCCCTGAAATGATGATCTGTTATAATTCTGTGGTCTTCAGCATCAACATAGTTGTCCATTGGTTTCATTGAAATCAATTATAGCAACATTTGCAAATCTGCTTAAGATGGTTCACCCAGTTAGGGGTCTTCTGCTGTCCTCCTCTCCTTTCAGATTTCCCAAGGTAACCTAGAGAAGATGACAACTGCACTGAACTGGAAAAGAGGTTAAAAATACAAATTTCTCCTCTCTGAGAAAGAGACCAAGGAAACATCATTAATATAACATGGATTTTTCCATTCTGTGTAGGCTGAAGAAAAGCAAAGCGAGGCACTGAGAAGCACCAGGTTTCTTCTCTTCACTCATTAATTATCAGTTATCAATTAAGCTGCTTTCCTGATGAGATCTGCCTGCACCTTAGCAGGTGAGCAGTCACATCACCTGGTCTGGGACATGGCTTGGGGGGGCTTGGTGGGTTCTGCTGCACAGTAAGCACAATACCAAGAAACTGAGTAGGATTTACAGGCTGATGTGTGAAATCTTAGGTTTTGGGGTGTCAGAGCCGAGGGCTCTGTTTCTCAGCAGGCCACGTGCTGGTGGCCAGGCCAGCTCTGAGGTGTTGAAGCAGAGGAGGCGCTGGGATGGTGCCAGCCAGCTGCTATGTGAGCACTCCTGCATCGAGGTGGCAGCACAACCCCACGATAATACTCCTATTAGTCGTGTTTTGGAGGGGACGGGGTAGCAACTCAGTATTGGCCAGACCGTGTAATGCAATCTTCATGCTGGTAAAGATAACTTTGGTGACGAATTGCTCCTACCACATCAGTAACGAGCCAAGGCCCCGCTTTACTGTTGGTGTTACTCGTCTCTCAGACATGCTCTGTTGCAGAAGTTAAACCCACGTTCCCCATCCTTCCAGCTTGTTAAAGCTTCCTAGAACTTTGTAAAAGAGCAGTTAATACTCTTACGTTAATACTACTCTGGGGACCTGGCCAAACACACCTTAAACCCTCCTGCCTACCTCCATTCTCCTCCCAGGTTCATCTGGGTAAGATATTCTTCATTTCCTATCCAAAATGACAATATCATTTTGCAGTGAGGTAAAGCTAGGTACAAAACACACAAATGTGTATTTCCTTGCCAAAGCATTTCAAGCAATGAATGAAACTCTTTGTCTAAAGTTTGCAAAGGACCAGTTTTCCTTGTGGCCAAGAACATGTATTTACTTGGGGGTAAATATTTAGATCTCAGTTCAAGATGTCTTGTCTGCTCAGCCGTGACTTGATTTGCCTGAGGACTGATTGTGGAGCCAGGTGTGCACACAAGGATAAAATCACTGCTGCCACGAGTCAAACGAGCTCAGCAGAGCCCCCACATTTCCATTGTCCCGTGGCTCCGATGTAAAATGATTCAGTGGGAAAGGCACTCATCACGTACATGCTTAAATAGCAGTTTTAAAATTAGGGGGGGAAAGCAAATGTTTGCTCTGGAAATGTTTTGTGTACCAGGTGGGACTCCCGTGCCCAATTAAGTGATGCAGAAAGAGCTGCCATCAGCCTGCAGCGCCCCGGGGCAGCCGTGCTCTGTAAGCCGACATTTGCTGATGCCAGCAAATTCAGCGGCCCGAAAACGCATGTTTTTTTTCCCCTGCTGCTGAGACCACCGTTTCGGAGAGTCTGGCAAAAGAGATGCCTTCTGTCTCCCGGCATCCCGTGGCGAGAGCAAGGCTTTTGTCCACCTGCAGAGGGGCTGGCGGCGGGGAGGGGAGTTGGGAAGTGCTGGTTAATGCGGCTGGCAAGTGAGCCGTGAAGGAGGATTCTGTCCAAAGGACACAGGCTGGGATCTGCCCTCCCCACTGTGCTCGTGGCTGTGGAAATCAGAGGTGGAGCAGCCTCCTGGTGGGAGCGATGGAGGCGTGCTGGGCCGAGCCAAGAGCTCCTCGGATGTGAAACTGTTGTCAGTGCCCCTGCAGAGGTCTGGGTCTGGGTTGGAAACACTGATAGTGCTTCCCTGCAGTTGTTTCTCTGAGGGGTTTTTGCAATTTGGGCAATTATTGTGGACCTCAGCTATGAAATTGGTAGCTATCCTAAAATAACTAATATCCTGGGAGGGGGGGCTTGGAGCAGAGGGTGGATGCAGGACCGGGCAGCTTTCAGGCCAGCTGAGTTTGGCATCTGTTTTATTTCCTAGAATCCATCTTCTTAACAGCCCCTGTCTGTGCCTGCCCTCTCTGTCTGCATGCCAGCAGCTCCAGAGGGTCAGAGCAGTGGCTTTTAGGATGTTTGGGTGTAGGAGACGTGGTGCATTAATTCCCTCTGGAGCCCAGGAAGCTCAGCTGCTCCTCTCCCACCCAGTCACCCTCACTCAATGCAGACAGACCCAGCCGGACATTGATGGAGGGGGCTTTTGCATCTGCTGTGGGGGGCACAAAGCACAGGTGACATCTCTTTGCAGCATGGGACAGCCCCATAGCACAGCAGCAGCAGGATGACAGCCCTACACCCGCTTGACTCAGCTCTTCCACACCTAAATCACTCCGGGTGGCCCTCACATCACATCTTTGGAAAACACATTGCTGCAATAACAGAGTTACTGCTTTTTTGGTTGTTATTTTCCTATTTGAGGCATGCAAGGAAATGGATTTTCCAAGATTTTCCAAGCCTGAAGCACCTGGAGTGTGCCAGTCAGTGACTTTTGTTCTTGCCAAATAGTTGTTCCTGAAGGTAGAGCAAAACACACCCGTGCTGTGGTTTATCATGACCTGATTATACCACTGTGAAGTTGAAAGTGAGGGGGAAACAGCTATTTCAAGCCATTTTCATAGAAATCGGAGCAGTCTGTGAGATGAAGACAGCTGTTTGATGCGATTTGGGCACTGACATGGAAGTTCCTGCCTGGTCAGTCGGGCAGCCCACTGCAGGCAACAAAACCCACCCCGGGAAGTCAGGCGTTGGAAAGCTGCACCTGCAAGCTGTGTGTGTAAGAAAATAGGAGATTTTAAGAGTGGAACTCGATCAAACAAATGAAACCTGGAGGGTGGAAGTGGCATGGAGGTGAAACAGCAACAGCTCTGTCTCGTGGTGAGGAGCCATCTGTGCTTAGGCAAATTTCCTAAAAAAATCTGTAAAACCAACAACCCTCTGTTAAAACTTGTGTAGAAGGGTTACCGTGCCCACTGCCTGAAGTTCTGGATAATTAGTTTTTTATGAATATTACAATGATGTCTTTGGATCGTTGCCTGTGAGGGTTAAAAAAAGAACCGAGTCAGCAAAATGCCTGCCGAGGCATGAGCAAAACCCACCGTCTGCATTTTGTTCCAGCATGGTTAGCAAATGTTAAGCAAGTGCATTGCCTAAAAATATGTCTTTAACATCGTGGGTCCAATACTGCCTGCATTGCCCAGGCAGCCAGCACAGCCTCAAAGGGCAGCCCCAGTGATCAGGACCCAAATTTTGCTCTGGAAGATGAGGCCATCCATCCAGTGGTTGATTGCGGTGGGTCCTGGACTTGATGGATGAAGTTTGTTAAGTCTCCTGCTTCTACTTGAGATGAATTTTGGGCAGGCACTGGATGCTGTGCCTTGATGAAACAGAGAATCCAGCCAATGGCTCAGCTCTCCGTTGTCCAAGCATCAATCATGGATGTTGTAAACTGAACAAAACCAAGCAATGTACAGCCAAAATTAAATCACAAGCACAATGGTTGTGGACCCTGTTTGGAGTCCTGGCTCTGGTCAAAGCCATTGGCATTTTTTTTTTTTAATTTTTTTTCCCCCCATAAAAATGCTTTTAGCAAGAAAGATGACTTCTTTATACAGAGGAAATAGAGAAGGTGTTTTTCTTTAAATATTGAAGAAAAGGTTGAATGGGGCTTTGGGCAGCCTGGGCTGGTGGGAGGTGTCCCTGCCCATGGCAGGAGAGTTGGAACTGGATGGGCTTTAAGGTCCCTTCGATCCCAAACCATTCTGGGATTCTGTGATAAATGAAACATCAACATTTTTGAAGTGTTTCTATAAGGCACCCAAAGGTTTACAGGAAAATACAAACCAAAAGGCAATTATACGTTCTAAAAATATCTCATTACGTTGCCCTTTTGATTTTATTTTTATGACTTACAAATCGTTACTGTGTTGAGATGAAGGTCAGGATTTGTTCAGTGAGCGTACAGGATGCAAGGATCAACATATGGCTGATGTCCTACATGAGGGTGTCTTTTCAAGCCTAAATGAGGGAAAAAGGGGAATACAAACACTTCTCCCTGCATCAGGAATTTCAGAGGGCGATTTCGTCCCTGTATGAGGCACACCTGTGATTCCTGGTGGCTCCCAGACATATTGGTTAAATCCCAGACCTATTGGCCATGGAGACTTGGTTGAAGATGGGATCTCAATGTCAAATTAATTGGGTGAATTTACATGAAGAGCTAATTGGCACAGTGTAATTAGCATAGTCAAGCAGCAAGAGGCAAGGAAGGGTCAGAGACAGTGACGATGCCTTGAGATGGCACTAATGGTATTTTTCAGGTGGATACGGGTAGGATTCAAAGAAGAGGTCAGTGGGGATGAAAAGATGCTGGAAACCAAATGTTCCTGCCAGGGGAAATCCTCTGAGGGGATTGAGGAGTGAGAGGAAGGTGAAAAAAAATGGAAAGGGCATCCAGCAAGGGCAGCTATTGCCTTGGTGTCCTCCTCGGGACCCTTCATCCATGCCCTCAAAGGCAGATGCTCCTGGACCTCATTCCCTCCTTTTGCACACCAAATTTCTCTGCATCCTCCATGCCCAAATCCAGCTCACCAGAACTCAAGGACAGGACTGAGCTGCAGTCCCCCCGTGCCTGTATTTGCATGCTGCGAGGGCAGAATGCGTTCCGCCGACGGATGTCAGCTGCGTAACCACAAGCCCACTCCTGGCACAGAAGGCCCCGAGCAGCTTTCCTCTCCCCATGACCCTAATTAGCCATCTGTGGTGTGAGGCTGGAAGGGGTTTGGCTCAGCCAGCAGTGCAGGAAGGGGCAGCCAGAGGAGGAAGCCCCAAACTCAGCTTGCTGGGTGTTGCTGCTGACACCGGAGCCTGCTTGTTGCTGCAGGGAGCAGGAGCATGCTCTCCAAGGGAAGGGTGAGACCCCCTTCCATGTGCCACTTGTGCAAAAGCTGTGAAAATCAGATCTATTTGGGAAAATCCCTGCTGTGAAAGCAGACATTGGTGTGTGTATTTCCAAAAGGGCTTCTGGTAACCTGCTGCAGCCTTATGCCAAGCCGTGCAAGCAGCACATCACCCCGCAGCCAGCTGGGGACTATTTGCCTCCACAGATCCTGATCCAGGAGTCACAGCAAGGTGCTTTGTGGACTGCTTGGGTGCTGGATCAGCCACGAGGGCCTCCGAATTCCCCTGCTGCATCCCAGATCCATCTCCAGTCTGAGGAAGTGGCAAACAAGACAACCACCTTTCTGTTGCTCCTTGAGGGTGGGCTGCCTTTTGGATAAAGACTGATAAAAAATTAGTCATCAGGCAGGCCTGTGTTATTTTAAAAGGGCTGCACCGAGGCTGGCATGCTTGTTTGTAAATTCACGAGGAATCTCGCTTTAATATAAAACAATTGAAGCTAAGGAAGTGTTTTGCCATTGCTCTTTTGTTTTACATAATGCGCTGATTTGCTGCATGGTCACAGCACGTTAACATTAGTGGGCGACAGTAAAACATGGAAAATTACTAGAGATGTATAAAGTTGTGAAAGCTGGCTGTGTCGCTGAGGAAAGGGCAGAACATAAATGAACCTGATCTTTTACAAAGCATCAGTTATATTAAAATGTTCTTCTGTCTCAGAAGCTTCAAGTGTCAACAGTGCCTGAAAGGCCACTTAAAAACAATAAGTTTTTTAATCTTGAGTCCTTTAAACTACAGACAGAAGAGTTTCTGCTCCTGTCTCAAGGACAGCCTGCGCTCAGATGGAAGTTTTATTTCATTTGCTGTTAAACCAGCTGGATTTACACAGATAACTTCAAGAATGAGGCTCTAAGCCCACCTCAGAAACTACTAAAGCTTGGTATAGAAGAACTCACATATTAAGCACCCTTCAGATTTTCTCAGGTCTCGCTGATGGGAGCAAGCTGCCCAGCTGGAAGATGGCTAAGGAAACATTATCATCTCGCTCGGACCCATTTCAGCAGCAGAGCCAGGACCTGGGTCACAAGAGCTGCTGGCTTCTGGGCCCAGGACTTCCATCTGGATGAGTATGAACATTATTTGTGTGGCTGGAAATTGGAAATCTGAACAAGGATTCTCTATTGTTATTAAAAGTATACGCATGCATCCATCACACTTTTGCTGTCATCCTGCTTTTTGTTCAGTAATGTAGGATGGCACAATTTGTTGAGAAGGATTTAAGTTCAGCCCTTCATTGCCAGCCTGCTGGAATCCCACCAGCTGCTTTTGGCAGCTTTTTTTTTTTTTTTTTTTTTCTTCTTTCTTCCAGCTACACAGTGTCCAGCATGAATCCTTTAACAGGATGAGCATTTTCATAGCCCCTCAACATGATGGCCCATCCCAGGAAGACAGAGAGGAGGTATATTTGGTGTCTACCTCCAGCTGCTCATGTAGTCTTATAGAGACTTATAAGTGCAGCAAGGAATATGAGGTTTTCACAACTTCCCAGGAGCAAGATTTTGGGGGTCACTAAACAGACCTGCTCAAGACTTTCAGAATTCAATGGATCAGTATTCACTTTAGGGGTGAAAAATGACCATTTTTTCTTGAATCCTTGACCTGTAGAGAATTAGGAGTCTTTGAGCATTAGAAATTTCAGAAAATAATCAAGAAAACTAATAAAGCTTCCTGCAATTTTTAAAAACTATGTTACTATTAATTTTTTTTTCTTCTTTTTTTTTCCTACTTGGCCTCATTTTTACCTGTCTAGAAACACATGAAGTGCTGTAACTGGATGAGATGAACGGTCCCTCTAACCCAGTCACCTATCCCCAGTGATCCCCAATAGCAGGCATTATTGTTGAAAAGAAGTTGAAAGAAACTCTGAAGATCTTAGGGAGTGTTTTGGCTACCATAATGAGCTTAAAAAACCTCAATCCTCACTCTTTTCAGATAAATATAATGCATATTGCTTTTTTGTTGCGTGTCCAGTGAAGCTCTTTAAACCTTCCCTTGGAGCTGGATGCTCTGACGTCCACATGGCTCTTCTCTGATCTCCCTTCCATTAAGCTCCAGCTAAGTAGTGCCAGATTGTTCCTAGCTGTATTTCATGGTTTTGATACACTCTTTTCACATCCTACTCATCTTTTTCTATAAAACATAAATATAATGTATATATAGGAAATATATATTCAGGAGGGGAAGCCAGAACCTCGACCGACTTTCATCTAAAGCTTGGGTAGCCTACAAAAGTGGATCAGTGGGAGGCTGGATTCAATTCCTCTGAACATTGTTTCTGACCCCCATGCTTTGAACACAGTGGATCTGTACTGGTCATGAATAGCTCAGATTTAACCTAAAACATGCTTTGGCACAATGAACATTTTGTTTCTCCAAGCAGCACGGTGAGAGAAGATACAGGCTGGGGCTTAGAGCAGGATGAGGAAGAGGAGCAGCTGGGGAACACCAGGCTGTGGACAACCCCCGGCAGACAGACATGGCTGTGGGAGATGGCTGGAGAATCAGCGCTACTGTAAGGGCACAATGGTGTGGAAAGAAGGACAGCATTTGAACCTGCAAACAGGATGACGTGCTGTAAAACAGGCTCCTCCAAGGTAACTGAACAAACTTAATCCTTGCTGGAAGCATGAGATGCCTGAGCCAAATCTAGCCCAATGTCTCCTGCTAAGAGTATAATATCAACCACGGGAAGGAAAATTTTCTGTTGAAGGAATGATACTGAAGAAGGGTCAAGAGTTGGCTGAAATTCACCTTCTCCATTTACTCAAAATGTCCAACTTGCTGAGGCGTTAAGCCAGTACATTTTAGCTCATCAGTAATTTATGAGCACACTCAAGAGAAATAAAGCAAGTCTTGTCACTTGCCCTAATAATATCTCCTCACACGTAAAACTGTGGTTAGCACACTGCTCGATTGGTACAGGGAGATCTGTTCAAATGAAATGAACCTTGAATCATGTCTTCAGAGATAGCTAGAGTGATGGGCTCAAGCCAAAAACAAATAACCTCAAATTGGGAGAAGACTGGGGTGGGGGGGGAGGGGGGTGACTGCTGGAGCTCATGGCTGTCACCTATTTCCAGGTATGGGGCCCCCAGCACAAGAAGAATGTGGATCTGTGGGTCCAGAGAAGGGCCACAAAGTTGAACAGAGGGCTGGAGCACCTCTCCTATAAAGACAGGGTGAGAGAGCTGGGGTTATTCAGCCTGGAGAATAGAAGGCTCCAGGGAGACCCTATTGCATCTTTTCAATTCTTAAATAGAGCTTGTAAAAGAGATGGAGAGCAACTTTTTTCTTGGGCTGACAATGACAGGAAAAAGAGTGATGATTTTAAACTGAAAGAGAGAGATTTAGATTAGAGGTTAGGAGGAAATTCTTCACTCAGGGGGTGGTGAGGCACTGGAACAGGTTGCCCAGAGAGGCTGTGGATGCCCCATCCCTGAGGTGTTCAAGACCAGGCCCTGAGCAACCTGATGCAGTGGGTGGCATCCCTGCCCATGGCAGGGGGATTGGAAATAGGTGATCTTTGAGGTCCTTTCCAGCTCAAGCCATTCTATGGTTCTATGATATGATTCTGTTAGATGCTATTACCACTTCATTTTGGAAGCTCTCCACTTGTGGTGATTTCTTATATTGTCTTTAAACTCAAGGCAAAACTCACAGGTTAATTACACATACCACTTCTGTATTCACCTATGAGAAAGGAGTACTTTGTCCTTTTTAATGACTGAAAAAGCAATTGATATCCTCTCTCCTCAGAGATAATACAAGCAGACATCTTATTTTTAAAACAACCCCTCTTCACAAAGGTGTATATACATGTAGCATGGTGATCATGACTCATTTTTGTATCTAGCTTTCACAGAGCCTAGTGTCCCTATAAACTCACAAGGATCTGAGAAAAGGTGAAGAAAGGTGTTTGTAGGGCCAATTAAAGGGTTGGAAAGAACTAAATTGTAAGTTGTTGGCTGACTTGCTGATATAATTATTTTAAATCCAGGGACACCTTACTGTGTTATTAAAGATGTGTCAGATTGCCTGAAGTCTTGCTTGAGTATCACCAAAATTAAAGTTTATATCTAAACATCAAATGCTGTTCCCATAAAAGGAGCTGTTCCTTTGGTCGAAAATATCATATCTTTGGTAGAAATACCATATCTAGCAAAATCAAGGAAAAAACACTCATAAATGTAGAGCTAAGCTTAGAAGATAACACAGAAAAAACTCCTAGAGGACTTTACTAATTTCTCTCAGACATTTTTATGAAGCCTAAGGATTAGTAAAGGGAAATGTCCTTATAGGGTATTTGCTTTACAAGAAATGAGACAGTCTCTAAACTTGTTTATGTTTAAGCTCAAACTGAACTTCTTCTGAGGTTCTGAATATTTGAGCAATTTCTTGAAAACATTTTGCCTGTGCCCTTTGTCCTGCAGGGGCCCAGGAATGAGTGGAGGCACCAGAAATCCCATGAGAAAGTTTGTTTGTAGACATAGGGCCACTCTCACATCCTCAACAAGTCTGTAAAACTCAAATAAATAACCAGGCTTCTGAGTGCTTCCTCAGCTTCTGAAGTTCCCTGATACGTGAGATTGATTCTGCCAGGCTTTCAGCTCTGCGATATTTGAACAACTCACAATTCTTAATGTCCTACTCCTCTGAGATAGATCAGTATTTATTTACCTTTGGTAAATTAGAAACTGAGGGACAGAAGCATCCAAAGCCAGAACTAATAAAAGGATAAAGGTTAGGAGAAAAAAACCTGCTGAACTTTCATCTACCTGCAACCCAAAGCAAAGCCCAAAACTTTCAGGCAGGGACCTATGGTGCCATGCAGAACAGGGCATCCAGATGGGTGCTGAACAGATCCATCTGCAATAGCTCTGCTCCCAGATGGATCCGTGTCCTTCCTGGGGGATGCAAAACAAGGGGAAGATGCTTCATATCACACAACCAGTTTTTTATCTCCTGGCACTCACTGAAGGGGAATACTGAGATTGCTGCTGCTGCCATCTCCTGCTGATGAGAGAAGCAAGATGGGTCTGAGCCAAAGTAATTTTATTCCGTGTAATACTGTCAGTATGTGACACTTCACTTAAAGAAATTCCAGTTTTGCAGCAGTATTTACAAATTAAGGCATGTGACACAGATCAGCAAGAGCCCCAGATTGCACTCAGATTGCACTTTGGGCCTTTCTAAAACCAAACTCTGGACAATTAGACAAGCTGATGTAAAGAGAATGGTCCCACCTAAGAGTTATGGGACCTGGGGGTTCTGTTTGACTTCAAGTTGAACACAGCCAGCAGTGTGCCCTGGCAGCCAGGAGAGCCAACAGCACCCTGGGGTGCCTCAGGCATGGCATGGCCAGCTGGGCGAGGGGAGGGATTGTCCTGCTCTGCTCTGCACTGGGGCAGCCTCACCTCGAGCACTGTGTGTGGGTTTGGGTGCCACAGTATAAAAAGGACATAAAACTGTTAGAGAATGCCCAAAGTGCTACAAAGATGGGGCAGGGTCTAGAGGACAAGCCTGAGTGACTCAGGTCCACTTGGTGTGTTCAGCCCCGAGCAGAGCAGGCCGAGGGGGGGCCTCATGGCGGCCTGCAGCTCCCTCAGGAGGGGAGCGGAGGGGCAGGCGCTGAGCTCTGCTCTCTGGGGACAGCGACAGGACCCGAAGGAATGGCATGGAGCTGGGATGGGGAGGGCCAGGCTGGGGGTTAGGGAAAGGTTCTTCATTGTGTGTGTGGTTGGGTACTGGGGCAGGCCCCCCAGGGCAGTGGTCAAGGCACCGAGCCAACTGGAGTTCAAGAAGTACTTGAAAAAACAGACCCATGGCTTGATTTTTGGGTGGTCCTGTGTGGAGCTAGGAGTTGGACGTGGTGATCCTCATGGGTCCCTTCCAACTAAGGATATTCTGTGATTCTGAGAGTAATACAAATACAATTATCAAATGGAAACGTAATGCCAAGCCTCACATCTGCCTCTATATCTCGTGACGGTTATATGTAGGGCTCCATTGCAGTGGGTTTTCAGGAGTTCTGTTAAGCATCAGAGTGTCTGACAGATCTCTTTAGTGGCACTCATCTTTTTCATTAAGACAGCTGGAATTAATGTGTGCGATAAGGAGTGAGGAAATCAGGACACGCTGATGGGTGAAGACAAGCTGCTGGATGAGGGACTTGAGATTGTTCTGTTGCTCTGGGAGCCTCAGGCACTAACAATTGACAAAATGGGATTTTAACCCTCAACCTTCTGTAGTGCAGTTCCTCATGATCTACTGGAAACATGAGTTTCTCTTCATATATCATATTTTTGCTCAATGTCAAGCCTTACAGTACGATCAAAGGCCCAGTTACATGGAGGCTCTGACAAAAACAACAAAAAAAACCACCACCACCACCAAAAATAAACAACAAACAACCCACTGACAACACATCAGGAGTAAATGGAAAAGTACAGTTTTCTTGGGAAAAACCAAAATTCCAGATTTCACATTAGGTGCTATTAGCAGGTAGATGCCACATTGGAATTTGGAGACCTCGTATACCAGCAGCTTGAAAACAAATAAGAGCTGTTTCCCTCAAGAGTTTATAACCTTTTACAAAGAGACAGGAGCTGTATAGCATGTGGAAAAAAAGAGGAGTGATTACTCTCGTCCTTTATACAAAGGGAGATAGAGATTGAATAACATCATCTCTATCACACAGGAAGCCTCTGGCAGCACACAAAGGAAAAGACCAGGGATTTTCTGGAGGCAGATGCCCTAACTATGAACAATTCCTCCCTCCTTCCTTCCTTCCTTCCCTTGTATTTTTGTTTTAGCAGCCGGCCTCAAGCCACTGCATGCTGCAAAAGGAAACATCTCCTCTTACACCAACCCGACACTGAGTTTCAGTAGGATGCTGCCCTGGTTTTCCCCATGGAGTGGAGGATCAGGAGAGCTGTGGGTGTTGATGGAGAAGAGCTGGGAGCAGCGGTGCTGCATGGTGATGGAGGAGCTCCCATTTGTCAAACCAAAGGAGAGGGGCTGTGTGCTGGACATGAGCATGGGATGCCCGCATCTTTTCTTCTCCCCAGGTAGAGCCACTTCTCAGCTTCCCTTCTCAACAGCGAATGACCCCTCCAACAGCCTGAAAAGTACATTTTTGAGCTAAGTCATTGATAGATGAACAATTTTAGTGTTTCTGGCTAAAAATATCCGAGTGGTGTAACTGGAGCCAGTTATACTGTTGTTATGATGACACTGATACACATGATGATGCTATTATGGCTGGAGAGCTCGGGCTACATTATCTTTTTGCCTCCTTCACCAGGTAACTTGAGGCTGCAGCGCTATTGACTGAAGACTGCCTAATGCCGTAGCCTCCGCTTCTGTAACCGTAGCCCGCCGGGGTTATGGGGCTATTGTGAGGGCTTTGTTTAGCTGCTGACAGCTCAGAGGAAGAGCATGCAACTGTTGCAAACATTTTCATTGTGTCGGCACTTCTTTGGCTCGCAGACAATAGGAGCGGACGGCCGCGAGGAGGTAGCAGGCTGACTGCAGCAGAGGGGGATGCGCAGCACCCCGCTTCTGGGTGCACCCGACAGCCGAAAAGGGGGTGCTTGCTCTGGGAAGGCTGGAATGACATTGTGCCTGGGTGTAAATTCGGGGCTCTCTTCTGGATGCGAATGCAGCCTGTTGATTATGCTGATGTGGAAAGCAGGCTAAGCGGATCCGATAACCTGTCATCCAAGATGCATCCTTTCCCTTGCTCAGCCCTGCTCACCTGCTTCGGAAATGCACACGAAAACACCCCGTTTGACCAGCCCAACACGAGCCCTCTAGCCATGGACGAGCAGAAGACCGAGGCGACCTCAGCAGTGTGCCTGCAGCCAGCTCCAAGGGCAGCCAGCAGCCTCAGGCAGGCAGGAGAGAAAGGCAGCGAGGAGATGTTCAAGGCTTTTAGACACTCCGAAAAACACAGCCGCACAAACAGCAGTTCTAGCAACCATACTGCTGTTCAGTCGGCGTCTGCTATCACAGAGTCATCAGTGTTTGCTGCTAACGAGCTGAGCCAAGATGCTATTGTACTCTGTACCCACATCCCCAGACCATCCATCATCCATGTGCCAAAGGTGAGTGCTCTAGAAGTCGCTGTGTAACAAGGTAAGAGAATTGGCTCACTTTAACAAGGTGTAAAAAAAAAAGGGAGAAAAAAAATCCATAGGAGCATTTATCTTGTATTGATTGGAATGCAGTCAAGATGGGACTAATGGCTATTCTTACCAAAATAATACAATATGACAGCTATTGCTTTCCTGCACTCTTATGAGAAGCCTTGGGGGATGTTTGTAATAATACTGGGCACTTTTACTGCACTTTTCTTTCCCAGGCTTCTTCCTATCTTTTGGTGACCCTTACTTGTTTTGGACCTGATCTCAAATCCCTTGAAAGGAACAGGCATTTTTTCCACTGACTGGAGTGAACACTGCATGTTTGCCACTTCAGCCAGGTGTCCTGAAGCTGCAGCAACAGTGGTTGCAGAATCCCTTTTTCCATCTTATTTTAAGCTTGCATGTGCATGGAGGCAACAGTAAGGTTTTGAGGACACTTGGTGAATTCAATTTGTTCTTGACTAAATACATAGATCTCAAAGCAGGGTACTTTGCCATTGGTACTACTGAAATAATGAATAGTGATAGGCAAATAGCGCTGTTCTCATTTTCTCTTGGTTAGGTAATTTGAGATCAGGTACTTTTTTTCCCCTCCTGATAACAGGAATAGAAGCCACATGCATGACTCAATTTCTTTATACCACAGCTTTTATTTTAATAGCCCATTCCTCTGGCAAGTTCCCTGCCAGATGACATGTACAGACTGCTTCTCCGTGTTTCCTCTTCCCTGTCAAGTAATATCATGCTTGGCAAAGATACCTATCTTTCTTGTAGAAGTTTTAGGAATACTTTTAATATGAAATAGAGCTGCTGGAATGAAGAAAATGAACAGAACCAGGTGACCTGCTGGCTTTTCAGGTAGTTTATGGTGTTGTTACAAGGACTGGGGGCTCTGTAGACCACTCTTTCAGTCCTGTTACCATCAACTGCAGCCCCTACATAGAATATAAGGAACAACTCTGTCTGACAGAGCAATAATTTGCTTCAGTGTAAAAGGAAGGGCTAGCCTTGGAGGTGCTGGGACCCCTCTCTCACAGGAGATTTTGGGAAAGAGCTAGCTGGCTGTTTTTTGGGGAGGGACTAAATGCATTCGGTGCTGCTGTCAGCCAAGCCAGAGGATGTCAAGATCTCCTTCAGCAGCCCATTTCTGCAGCTTCACTTGTCCTGTCCTGTGGTTGGGCTGCTTCAGTCCACTGCTTCAGCAGTGGAAGGTGACCTAGCAGCAGCCTGAAACTGGTAGAAGGGCATTTCTAAAGCAGATCATCCCCAACGCTTCTCAGCAGCACCAAATAATAACGATAGGGGCAGTGGTTATAAATTTTGGCTTGGGGATTCATGCTGGGTGTTAGGAAAGACTTTCCCATCCAGAGGGTAGCGCAGCATAGGAATAGGTGACCCAGAAGTGATGGGTGTGCTCTGCTTGGAGGATTTCAAGGCTTGGCTGGCAGAGCCAGAGCTGACCTGATGTAGGCAGAAGTTCTGCTTTGGGCAGAAAGCTGAAACAAGCAGAAAGCTGAACAAGAAGTCTCAGGAGGCCCCTTCCAACAAACATTTCTGTGATTCTGATGCATGGATTTTGATGCTTGTATGCTGCTTATACACACAAGGAAACGGGATCAGACTGACAAATCTCTTTGCTGTCACTGAGACAGCAACACAGCTGGTTCTGTGGATTTTACAACATTTTGGTGATAATTTCTCCCCTTCTGCCCCTGCTCCCTTCCAACCACTTCACATTGCTTTTGCTCACCTGCTGCTCTTCTCTGTGCTGTCAGTACCACCTCCAATACTTGTCTCATCCCATGTTTGTCTGCTATAGCAGAAGAGATATGCTGTGTTGGGAGCAGACATCGCTAACCTCCATGGGTCAGTGGTGGTGGAGCAGGCAGTGCTGAAGGGCTGAGGCTGTCCTGAACCAAAGATGTGTCCATCACTTTTATTTTTTTGAAGGACAAGCTACAAAAACATCTGTCAGGATGACGTGTGGTCCTGCCCTGAGGTCCTGCTGTCCTGCTGAACCTCTTCTTCTATGTGCCTTGATGTTTTCCTGTATTTGGGAGAAGAAACTCCTTGACACAGCTAGGAACTGGGTTTTATGCTGCCCTTTAGAATTGAGATCTTCCTGCTAAGGTCTGTGGGGTCTATGGAATGGGTGGTGGTGGCATGCAGGAGAGAAACAAGACCCACAAAGGTCTCAGTGTCTGAGTGCCTGCTTCCAGCTTTTCTGCAGGGGTCTAAATGTTGGAGACTTGCTTAGTGGCAGCTCTCTGCACAGCAGTAACTCTGCACAACAGTATCTCTGTGCCTTTCTACACAACAGTATCCTATTTCTTATCTCTGCACATCAACACAACTAGTTTTAAAATGTTAGTACCTTAAGTAATCACCTTCCCAGTCAAAAAGACAAGAGAAGTGAAGCAAAATAAGAAAACAGAAATATTCACGGGGGCTCTGTGGTGGAAGCAGGAGTGCAGTGGGTGGAAGATGGCATGCAGAGTGTGTACAGCCTCTGATGGGCTGAGAATAAAAGCATGGACAATGGAGGTACTGGGGGATTTGGACTCTTCCACTGAAGGGAAAGAAGAGTGGTAAATTTTAGGAGGCAGAAGAGGGTGCCAGCAGTGGCACTGCAGCACAGAAGGGGGATGAGCCCTGTAACGAAGGGACAGAGAGGTCACGGTCGTGGTGCCTGGTGGGACGGAGGCCACCCACAGCTGCTGGCATGGGAAGGAGGAAGAAGATGTAGAGAAAAGGTGGTGGGAGGCACACAGGACATCTGGTATACATCTAGGGGAAGGGACTGGAACGTGGGACTGAGGGAAAATATGGGCCATGGGGTGGGAAAGAGGAGCACAGGGTCCTCCGTGAGCAGGGCGTGGGTGGCCTTGGTGGGAGGACAGAGAGGAAGGGGAAAGAGAAATCCTGGGGCAGCCTGAGAATAGGGGATGGAAGATCCCTGCAGGAGAGTTCATGCCTGTCCTAAAACTCGTTCCCTCAGCCCACCTCCTCCCCTCCCACCCCAGGAAACCTGAGCAAGCACATCGGTGGCTGATGGGCTGTGGGGGCAGCCCCCGAGGTCCTGCTGCCTGAGGAGTGTGTGTGTAGTGAAATACCACACCAAGCATTTACTGACCGAAAATACCTACTGCTTCAGCACTGATATTGCCACTGAACACATTTTTAATTTTCAGCATGACTGGTACACACATAAATAATCTCCAGGGATGGCTAAAGGACCCAGTGAAGCCCAGTGGAGAAGACACAAATTTCTGTCCCTCTTGGCACTGCCGACCTTCCCCTTGTATCACAGTTTCTCCAGCTGTGAAAGGGACAAGATCTGTTCTCTGTCCTACGCAGCCAGACTGAAACCATTGCATGAAAATAACATCTAACTGCTAAGTGGTGAAAAGCAAACGTTACAGGAATCTCACCGTACTGTTCAGGAGACTTTTAATTCACGATCTTGCATGAAATCCTTGAAAAGAAGTTGAAGTTATATCAAGAAAAATGCACGTATTGTTCTATCTCATTTTCAAAATGACATCAGCAAGGCTAAGGACAAAAATAGTGAGAACCTCCAAGAGACCTGCTGTCTACCTGTCAGCATAATCCCGTTCAGACAGAAGATCAGTCCAGTTTTAACTAATAGCAGCATAAAATTCTAATTTGAGCACATAATACACTAATTAACGAGTTCTTCCAGCTGACCCTCCCCACTGGGACATGTGGTCACACGTTTTGGAATGCAATGGAGTCGCACGCATGTAACCAAATCCAGAATTTGATCAATTATTCCTTTTATGAGGAGACTGCATCTGCTCCAGATGGAGCCAACCGTAAATCCGATATAAACATGATTCCGACAAAAATTAGATTTGAATATAATTACCAAAGAGATTGAGTTAGACCCTTTGATCACAAATTACTGTGGCAGCAATGTGCTTGTAAATACCTGACCGTCATTTTAATATTTAGAGATTGCCTCGGTAATAAAGCCTGATTAAATGTCAATGAAGTTCTTCACATTGAGCATCTTTGTCCCGATTCTGGCATGTAAAGAATTAATTCTTTTGTGTTTTCTGTGCTGCCTGGAGGGTCTTTATCAGCCTTTGCAAGGCCATAAATCAAAGCTGCCAGAACTACACACTGAAACTTGCTTGCTTAGTCTTTCAGCCCCTGCTACAACATCAAAAATTTTCCTATCTTTTATTTCCTAATCCAATTTTAGCCACTGATAAACTCGGGGGTGGAAACTTAGAAGAAAGGCTTCATTGTTCTGAACCAACAACTGTGGTATGACTCCGATAAATGTTTCATGTCAACGAAAGCATATTAGTGATTGCTTTATAACTAGTGATGGCATTCACCTGGCTTGAACTTTGTTGACCTCTGGACTTCAGCTTATTTTTCTTCCAAAACAAAAGAAACCCAATTTCTAATGCATCATTGCTGCTATCTTAAGCTCTCTGGGACTCCAAGAAACTCAGGATTTGTGACCTTAAATGAGAGATCCTGGGAACAATACATCTGGCGAAGCAAGCTGTGCTTCCCATTGCACCTGGGGAGCCTCACTGAGGTCAAATGCCCTCACCTGTGATTTCCTATAAAGTGTCAGTCATAGCTCTAGGGTAGGTAGATTTAATTAGAGATGTTTATGGTTCATTTCAAGCCTTGACTATGTAGCTATGTCTCTTTATCCCCTGTCCCTTTTTGTTGCCTAGGTAAGTTGTTTGCTAGAGAATCTAGAGAGGGGCTCAAACCCAACGAGGCTCATTTTCAAGTCCTTGGAAGTGAAGAGAGAAGTTGTTGATGCAATATAGACTCACATTGAGCAGGTTTTGGATCAGAACTGATCTGAAAGGCAAGATAATGATGACAGACTCCCAAATTCACAGATACAATTGCAGCTGTCTGGGAAATTGGAAAGAAATCTCACGAATATACCTTCCCGTTTAGAAGAAGATAAATTTCTGTTATCGTCCCCGTTTTGTTCTGTGGATCTTCCTCTGGGCAATTTGTAGCTTTGGTTTATGCCTAAGAGGATCAGGTGATGCACTACATTGAGGATTCAAAAGTTGAGTCCAACTGCTGAAGGGTGCATTTCAAGTACACTCTCCCAGATTTTGTGAGTGGTTAAGTGCTTTGATGACTAGTTAACAGCCAAAGATCAGCAGGAAATGAGCAGCAGTACTTGGTGATCTAGTTGATGCTGTTTCCTTTGCTTACATCTGTGAAGGCTTCCCTCCACCCTCCAGCAGAGAAGCATTACCACAATTTTATCATGGGAGTTGCATGTGGACAGCCTTTCCTCCATTGGAACAAGCAAAAACTCCACCTTTATTTTCTCCAAACTTACTCTGGTGCAAATTAGCTTTGATTTAAGCAAATTAAATGCCGAGGGTGGATCCCATCCCTTTAAAGTGCTCAGGCTGGGCTCTTGGCTATGCACTCTGCTTGCCAGAGAAACATTAACACCCTTGACTTCTCCAGTAGCTTAGCACCTCAAAAATGTTGCCATTTATTTAAACGATGTTTATATTTTAACACTTTGGCAAATTCAGCTGGGAGTTTATGATCTTGGTTAGTTGGGCAGAGCTTCCACTGAACCTGAAAGAGTCCTTGGATAGGATTCAGTTTTTGTGACTCTGCTTTTTTTGTGCTTTACCACCAAAACTTCTCTTCGTAGCACAGGCTACTGTAAAATTTTCCCTGCACCTCTTCCTCTTAATCTTTATTCTGTAGCTGTGCGTGTGGGCTGGGAGGTCTTGACTCTGTATATAAACAACACCTAAATGAAACCAGACCTCCTCATTACATTTTTGCTTTGCTTTCCACTCCCACATAAATACAGAGGTAATGGCACTGCACGGCGCAGAGCCTTTCATCCTGACCAATGCACAACTCGATTACTTCAGTGGCCTGCACATAGACAAAACCCGTCCTGCTGATAGAAGAAGCAAGTTCTGATCAAAGGGAGCCTGGGCTGGTGTGCAGCAGGGCTGCTACCACTCGGCTGGTACATCTCTGCGCTGCCACCCCTCTCCTGCCCACAGGACTCCCCATCCAGCCATCTCCCCTTTCATCTTTCGCATGAAATTGCTTTAGTTGATCCATAACTACTCCAGCTCTGACCCTGACCAAAATGGTGCCGTTTCTTCTATTTGTCAAGAAACTCTCTCCCCATCTCTCTCCCTCTCTCTCTCATTTTCCTTTCTCTACACCTAGCTCCTACCCCCTCATTTCTCAGCTCCCATCAGCTGTGTTATTTTCGCAGAGGGGTCAGGCAGCTTTCAGCTGCTGCTCTGTGACAGCTCCTGCACACCCGAGTGATGAGGGACAGCCTGAGAGCTTCTTTCATGCCCCCTCTCACCCTGAAACCTATTCCAGCAGCTCTGGGTAGTAATGAGCCTCCCGTGTGCCAACAATAATAATAGAAATAGTAAAGCTTTCAGGGAGCTCTTGGAAGTCATGAGAGCCTCATTTAAAGGGGATTAAGGAGGAGAATTTGTAAAGTTTCATGAAAAGTACTTCTGAAAACAAGGTAATGCAACATGAGCTCTTTGAAACCTCCATGTGGAAATTGGAGACCGCATGAAACTTGGCAGGTTTTGGGTTTCATCACTGGCACAGGATAACCCAGGGTCACTGAGGGGTTCGTACACCTCCTACTCTTCGCGTGAGCATGAGGGTCTTGGGATTTTGCAGTGGAAGTAAATACTGGCATCCCATTAGCATCTGTTTTGCTTTTGCAGAGTTTAGCACCTGCAGAATTGGTGTTTTTTAGCCTTCATAGGCTTTCATTCCCCGCTTTTGTGTGCTCCATAGCCCTGCTCTGCACACACCATGGCTGTCATGTCAGCATTCTCTTTCTTCCTGCCTCTTGGTAAATGAAAGAGTATTAGCGGCTCTCGGAGGGGAGATAAGATGCAGTTTGAATCAACAGAGTAATTACAGAAGAATATGATACTAATGGAGCTGATCTGAATGCGTATCTAAGGATGAGTGCCGTGGCTCCATGCCCAGGTGGCTCACCCTTTCCTCACGATGAGTTATTTATGACTTGACACATCATTGCTCGGCAGTTTTGTGGCTCAGTTCATGTCACTGATAAAGCAAACTCTGTCAATATTTTGCTTTTTTACTGATTCAGGCGTGGCTGCTGAGCAGCCTTCCCAACCGATACAGCCATGGCCACCCCCTTCCTGGCAGCAAGAGCTAAAGAGAAGGGCTGATGCTTTGGGGGCATCTTTCCTTAGTAAAGAAGAAGGGCTGAGCTCAGGATACCTAAAGGCACACATTGCTTCCCAGGGACCTTCAGAGAGCTTGGGAATGTGCACATCTTGACTGCTCACCCAGCCAGAGACCTCAGGTAAGACAAACCCAGCCAGGGAGCCTAGTGACGTGCTTGGCTTGCACAGGAGCTTGAGGGTCTAGCTCCAACCACAAGGCTATTTTTTCCCCTATCAGCTGCAGCAGCCTCCTGCTCCAGGTCCTTAGAGCAGCTAAAGGCAAGAAGACAATCAAGATCCTGGCTCAGTTTTGATTGCAGTAGCTTGACAGCAGCCCAGCTGCACAGTGAAGCGAGCATTCGGCCTCTTCCCAGCCAGCGTGCCTACACAGTGATGTTTAGAAAAGTCATATCTTAAACCATAAGAAGAAAGTTCAGATTTCTTGATTGCTTTTAATGGAAGCATTGAAACCAGAAAATATGTGTGCCAATGGTGGCAAAAATAAAAATAAAAATCATCTGAGCCACTAGTTCCCCTAATGAAACAACTGGGCACAGACAGACCCAGGTGTTTGATGTGGCGGGTCCTTTGCAAGAGGCATCATTGTTGACTTCAGTGCCTGAGCCGCAGACACAAAATGCTGTTTCTTTGCACTTTGCAGGCCTCAGAAAGCCTCAGAATGTGCACAGGGAGCTTTATTTTGGGTAAGGATTGTACCGAGAGACCAAAACCCCTCCAGGAGTAATGGTAGGTTCCTATAATTTGGGATCAACCATACATTTTGAATGTAGTCTTCCTCTGTCACCTTCTCTTCCATACACTGGTGGTCACGGCTCTCCAGCTGCTCTGTTCAAACCAGTGCTTTTTTGTAACTCTTTAATTAAGCACGACAATGTCACAGCAATAGCAGAAGGGACCCTTAGCTTTGCTGCCCTGACACAAAGCAGACGTGCCCTGGCTAACAAGATGATGCCTTCTCTGGGGACAAGACAGTCTTTTCACCTCTACATGTTCACTGCTGCCTCCACTCCTGCTGTTTTTCCAGCTCTGAGAAGAGAAGCTAAGCAAAGGTGTGTAACAGACTCTACAAATAATTCAGAGGGTAAAAGTTGTTGAATAATATTTATACCCACATATCATAAAACATATATTCTTTGCTCTTCAGTTTCAAATAATAATGGTGGAAATGGGTAAAAAGGCTTGCTTTCTTCTAAACTGTTTAATCATGGAATTTGTGCCTGTCCCTTGGCTTATTATGAACCATAGTTGGATGCCAAAATATTCAATTCATTTTTAGATACCTAAAGTGAAACTTGGACAGATATTTATTGCTGTTGAGGAACATTAGACCTTCACTCAACATCTGTAGGAAGCAACCCCAGGTAATCAAAATCGGGCATCTGAAACTAGTCATAGTAAAGGACCTTGTTGGCTGTTAATTTATCTAAAATCTAAAAAAATAAAATAAAATACAGAGTTCAAGCTTTACTTCTTCCTGTCTCTTATCATGGCTGATAAGAGTGATCTAGATACTTCTAAGGAATAATCAAAAATAGTTAAATGCAGTGTGACTGCTGTCCAGGCTTCGTCTCAATGAGATTTCAAGCAGCTCCAATACAATTTCTTGCTTTCTGATGTCTTCACTGGGAAGAGCAAGTGCTGAAGCACAGACTCAAACAGGCTTTGGCACCCACATGGAATGAGGCCCATCTCCCACCACAGAGGGGTATTTTTCAGGCCAGAATTTACTTGTGTGAGCACAAATTTGCCCTCTTCCCCATCAGCAGTGAGCACAGCCACGTGTGCACCTGCATAACCCAGTTGGAAGTATTCAGCTTTTCTGGCTGATTTTTTTCTTTCTTTCTTCTTCCTGTTCCAGTGACAACCCCAACTTTTCCTCTGTTTCCACAAACCTCCCTGTGTGCTCTTCTGGCTGCTACCAGCCTCCTCTGTGCACCCGCCTCTCTTAATATGTCAAAACTTCTTGGTACCAGCTGCCTCTTCTGCAAAGTTATGTGGCCTCGAAGAAGTTAAAATCAATCAAAAGTCCTGTACTGAAAAAAATATTATAATAAAAAAAAATCAGTTCTGCTTCTCTTTACACAACTGCAAAACCTAAGTGAACTTCAGTCCCTCATGTTGCCTTTTACTCCTCTCTCTGGAGTATGTAAGATTTTTTTTCCCAATTTGTCTGCAATTATTCAATCAGAGATGATCCACAGACATATGTCCTCTTTGACAGACGATTCTAATATTCATTAAACTGTTACCACAGAGTTCCTCTTGTATACAGCCTCCACCCTTTGCAGCTTCTCTTCATCGTGGCATTTGTAAATGAATAATTAAAAACACAATAAACCAACCAAACAACAACAAAACCAGCAATAACAACAACACACACCAAAAAGAAAAAAAACAAAATGAAGAGATGTTTCTTGTTTCAGGCAAATATAATCATGTCCTCCATGTGGAGTGTCTCAGTCTCACAATTTTCAAGACAAGGCTGCTTCCCTTGCACAAGAATTCTGCAGCATGTCATCTGGTTTGTTCAGCAGAGAGGCATATGAAATCAAGTCCTAGATCTTGAAATCCTCTGCTCTGAAATCATGTAAACTTCAGAAAGGAAACAGTGGCAGTCCCATCTCTTGGGAAGGTCAAACAATTAACTCAAGCTGTAAGTGAAAATTATTTATAATGAGCCGTCATCTACTGGCAGAAGATTAATGGTAGTTTCACAAGCAGGATTGTGTCTTTTTGCACTTAACTCAGAATAGGGAGTGTTTGAAGTCCAAAAATGATCACAAGGTGATACATGATGCATAGGTAAGGTAGGAGGGCAGGAGAAGAACATTTCTGTATCCACAAAATCTCTTAAAAGCCATGATAAGTGCTGACATACATCTTGACATGACTCTTCCTTGCTGGAGATGGGTATTTCCGGGCATCTTTCTTTACCTTAGAAATGGTGTCACAAAACCAAGCAGTTTCACCTTGGAAGTCTTCTCCTGCCCTTGGTTCTCACCCTGCCAAGCTGTGGCTGGCCCAAACTCAACAGCAGAAGTCATCCAGCATCACGACGTGTTGGGACGTTTCTCAGACTCTTCAAAAACAGCTGTGGCCTTTCTCGTCTCTCCACTCAAATCAGACTCTTCCAGCTCACAAGAGCATGTTTCAAGTCCTTGTGGATGCTGAGAAAAGCAGGAGCACCCCAGAGACGCAGAAAGCAAATAAAATTAAGGTTGTTTTAGTATGAAAGCAAATATTATTCTGAGCATGCCTGGCTTTTCATTTGAGCATCCCTGGAGTCAAGCACATGTGCACACATGCGGAGAGCAGCGTTTGGAGGCCTCCTGGGAAGAGAACCCAGGTTGCATTTTGCCATCCTCAGCCCCTCAGGAAAGGGAGAGAAAACCCCCAGAGAGTAAAGGTGCCTGCTGCCCTGATCCTAATGCTTCTCCAGGGACAGCACGGGCCAGACTCAGCTTTCCAGGCTCCAGCTGAAGCTCGTGGCCTTCAGCAACTGCTCACCAAGAGCCTGTTCTTACAGCTTTAATTTTTGGTGGGCTTTCCAGTTTCCAGAGGGATTTGTCTTCTCCACAGGAGGATTCTCCCAGTGGGCTTTGCTTGTACGTGTGAGGGAAGAAAGCTGACACAAGCAGATTTTAATTAAACCATGCTTGCAGCTCCCCAGGCTGGCGTAATTTAATGTTTTCTCAGAGATAATATTAACACTTGCGTCATTTTTCATCATCACTAGTTCTGCTCGTGGAGCTGCATTGGAGAGAACCCCCCGGATGCAAGCACTGGTTGAATCCCATTGTTTCAGTTTTTTTTTTCATCCATTATTTCCCAGCCTGAGAACAAAAGTTACCAGCGGCAGGGAGGAGCTTCATTTTCCAACAAAATCAGCAGAATCACACATACGCAGCGCGGGCGTAATTTCTCAGTAAGATCCGCCTGGTTAGGTCTTAAACCCCGAGAGGGAGAAATGCACAAATTCAGATGGAAAGGAGCATCTGGAGCCCAGCTTGCTTTAACGCTGATCCTAGGAGACTTACTCTGGGTGCTAGACAGAGCCATGTAGTTCCTGCTGACGTTATGAAGCCGTGCCTTGCTCTGCCCATAGGGGTATGTAACCAAAGGGGCTGTGCTGGAGCTCCTCCGTGTTACAGAGGGAAATTTGGGGGGTTTGGGGGTAGCCTTGGGCTCCCATTCCCCCTTGACACCCTGCCTCAAGAGGCTGGGGCAGCAGGAGCAGCCGGGATCCCTGTGTTTGATTTCCATTTCCTCACCCTAAACTTAAACCCTAAATTTCCCGATCGTGCCCCAGCCTTTACCTGCCCTTGCTGTGCTCCAGCTGAGAGGGAGATATTTCAGACCAGGCTGTTTTAGCTCGTCCTGAACGCTCCGTAACCTGCAGGACCCATGGAAATAATGCAGATTATTTAAAGAAATGAGGCAATTTCCCTGGGCAGGCTGCTGAAGGTTGCCCTGCTTGAGCAGGGGGCTTGGGGCAGAGGACCTCCAGCAGTCCCTGCCAGCCTCAGTCATACTGTGACTGTGGTTCTGGGATGTACCAGATTAAAAGAAAGAAGTCTATACAACCTCAAATAATGAATTTCTTTTCTAATCTATAGTGTCATTAATTTAATCCTGCCTCTGCTCTCTTATCTCTTGCAGTAGGTGGATCTGGCCCCTTGGTGCTTTCCCACACGCCTTGCCTTCCCCTCCTCTCAGCCTGCCTTTCATCATTTATTTCTTCACATCTCTCCCTTAAGCACACTTGTTTCACAAGAGTCATAAACCCTAACCTGGCAAAGCTGTGCAATATCCAACAAGAAATGCTGACCAAGGTCTCTGGAGGGCTGGGGCTCCTGGTGTGCTGGAAGCCTCCAGCTCTGCAGGGTGCAGCTCCTTGGGCTGCCACCAGCCCTGCTCATCCCCTCCAGAAGAGACCAAAAAACAAAGTAGGTTTGGGGCTGATGAGCTCCAGGAGCTGTTTTTTGCTCACAGCTTTAGAGCCAGTGGAGTTGGATCAAACACAAGGATGGAGGGTTTAGGTAGGAAGGGAAGGGCTGAGAGGTGAATGCAGGGGGGTGTGAGCCTCTTAAGTCAGTGGGAGGGAGAGAGAAACTCCCTTAGTGCTGAAACCTGGAAATGAGGCAAGGTTTGGGAGGTTACTGAAACTGGTCCTGATCCTGCTTCCCCTCCTGCTCCTCCCAAAGACAATGTGGTTTGGGCAGGAGCAGCACGGAGACCTGAATATGGACTTTGCAGTTTCAGTTCTTTATTCATTTCCCCAATGCACAAGCGTACATCATGTCTGAAATGATTTCTGGTTTTAATAAAGAATTTCTTGTTTGCTTGTTCTTTTTGGCAAACAAAACCAAACAAAAAGCCAAGATGGAAAACTTCGATCAGCTCTGATAAGATTATTAATATTCGCCATGGCAGTACATCCAGATCCTCTAATTTCATAATACAGCTTCAAAAAGTATTGGTGCCTGAAACCAGCATGAATATTTCATCTCCCTGCCTACATTTCTTGGTTGTATCGTAAAATGCAATGTGGCACCTGCTAACCTCGAGAAATACCCAACTGCAATGATGCTGGTGATTTTCTGTAAATGATTGGTTCAAAAGCTTTTAATGTGTTTTGGGCCTGAGTCATTATGGATTTCTGGAGATGGCAAAGGGTAATAAGATAATGGATATGTATCTGCTGCTGCTGTGCTTCACTCGTAGTGCCAGCCTGCTCTGTGCAGGTGGGACTGGAGGGCACGTACCCAAAGCTGGTGTCTTTCACATCGAGTTTGCAAGTGGTACAATGAGGAGAGGCTTTGCAGAGCTCCTGAACTGGTGCAGGAATTTGGCATCAGGTAGACTTTCTCACCTAAGCAGAGCGTGGTATACATGTGCAACTAATGTTCTGGATCTTTCTGGGGATATGGGCAATTTAATATGGCATTTACATTTTTTTCGGGAATAAATTAAAGATGAACTACTCTGCTTTCCTTTTTAATTTGTCGTTGTCCTTCAGCTGGCTTGAAAACAGGGAGGGGATATTTGGGAAGGAATGCCCGAGGTAAGCAGGATGCTGGGGTGCGTGAGGCTCTACAACCTCATATGCTTCCAGGGCTGGCCTAGGAGCACTGAAAGTTTAGCTGTGATTTCAAAGGGAGATATTTAGCCAATAATCCTTTTCAGGCTGGCACAGAAAGGTGGAGGGGAGGTGTCTCTTCATGGAGGGACTGACAGATTTCTCACCCTTCTCCAAAGCCCAATTTCTCCCCCATCTTTGGCTTGCAGATGGACACATGGCTCAATCTTACACGCCTCTAAAGTCCTGCTCTGTCCTCTTGTCTGTTCTGCTCCCCATGCCCCAGATTTCCTGGCACAACATGGGACCGAGGAGGTCTGGGGCAGGTTTTGGTGAGGCAGGGCACAGTCTTACTGCAGTAATCCATAACCAGTTACTGCTGGCGTTGCAACAGAGCTCTGCTCCACCCTGTGCAAACACTGGGGTCACTGTGGTCATCGGTACTGTTTCTACAGGTTCTATAACAATAAGGTTCTAGGACAGTAAGATGTCCTAAAGCAACGTAGGGGCAAATGGCTTCCCTACTGAGTAGCCTTATAGTATTTGTGCAATACGGGTGAATCCCACCCACCTGGGAGGACTGGCCCATCCTTTTATTTCTGCCTTCCTGCCTTAATCCAGGATACGCAGGTCCTGCAGATGGTCTCCAGACTCGGATGATCCCGTTGGCCTCAGTCCACAGCTTGCACAAACTCTGCCAGGAAGTCTGTCAATAATAAATCGCCAAGTAATGAATCTGTAGCGAGTCCCTTTGATCTCTCATAGGATACCTGAAATCAGAGCGCTGTTGGCTGTTAAAGGTTTGTCCACTTCATGTTCTTGGGGAAGGAACTGCCTTCCTTTACATCTCGCACATCGGGAGTCCCTGATGTATGGCAATCCCACATCCCTGTGGGGTAAAATTGTTCATTTCTGCTGGTGTGGCCACATGAAATCCTCTGCAGAATTAGAAATCACTGCCTCTCTCCAGAATCTTGATGTAACAAATAGAGGCACTCTAAAAGAAATCCATATGACAAAGTGAACAGCCTTTAAGGGCAGGAGGAATCTTTACGCTCATCTAATCCAATCTCTCAAAGAGCAAAGCCATTGACAATTGCATAGTGATAACCCTACAAAGATCAACAGGAATATTCAGCATAATTTCAGCTTGGTTTTGAAAGAGATGCCCATTTTGTTCTATCGGTTTTGAAAGGGGCATTGCTTAAAGCTAAGGATTTGCTTCTGGTACCGATAAAAAAAAAAAAAGAGAGAGAAAGAGAGAGAAGAAAGGAGAGGCAGCCTTCTTCTCACTGCTTGAGTTTAATTTTCTTCCTTGTCCAATTTTTTCATTTTTTTAGCCTCCTGTAGGCATTTTTTGCTTGGTTAACTCTCAGAAATTGGTTCCTTGGTAATGACGGATACATTTTTAGCAGCATCCTAACCAACACATTCCTGAAGGGACTTTGAACTCAGGGGAAGGTAACACCTTTTCTGGAAAACAATTCTCCTGAACTGCAAGGAGCTGAAGGTTATTTGTGTTTGGAAAGTAGAATACGTTTGACAGGAATGCAGCCGCTTGTTCCCAGCCAAAAATCGCACCTGTAAGCCTTTGATTCAGGGAATCCTATTGTGATGAAAAAGGATTTGTAAAATAGAAGTGCGGTCTCCCCCTGTGAAATAAAAGATTAAATCTTGATCACCCTGCTGTTGACTCAACTGTTAGCAGCTGAAATATTATTTGCTCAACACACTTAACTGGGTTATGATCTGCAGAAAGATGCTGTGGTTAGAGAGCCTCCAAAACACAATGAGGCCTCACAGCTTCCCCATTAAAAGCGAATTATTCATCTTTACCAAAGGGCAAAATTCAAAGCAGGTTTTCACGAGTAGCTCGAGCCAACCCAAGTCTGCCTGGCTGCCAAAAGGGGCAGTCCTGCTTCCCCTGCCCCATCCCACCCCACCCCACCCCTGGCTGTGCATTCCTGTCACCACCCCGCTCACGACACCACCTGGTGAGGCAGGGCAGCCCATTAATCTGGCTGAAAAATGACCCACCGAGCTGATCCGACTCGCTGCGTAGCTGCACGGCACAAGGGAGCGTTATGTTGACACAAGGGAGCGGCCAGGAAGAGGTGGCCAGGACAAGGAGGAGGCAGGAGCACACCTTTTGGTGACAACGTGGCCTTCGGTTGACTTAACCTGGCTGTGAACTGGTGGAGCTGAGGGGACATACAAATTTTGGTCCTGGTTCGGGACAGCGAGGTCCTGTTTTGCTCAGAGGGTTTATAACAGACCAGAACATCTCTTGACGGAGGTCATGAGGAGGGACGGTGTTGACTGCAACCATGGGGAACATGGGCTGAGCGTGACGGGACCCAAACCCAGCACCCAAGTGTGGGATCACATCACCAGCTCTGCCCTGCCGAGGCTTGTCGTGGCCAGGAGCTGCTTGATAAAGCCCCGACCCTTTTCATTGATGTGGCCATAAAGTCATAAATCCCCTTGGCAGAGCTGTTGGTGTCTCCCTCCCAGTGGTGCATGTGCAAGAAGGAACACAGGGAGGCCCCATCCCCTTTCCTCTCATAAACTGCCTCTATTTCTGCACGCAGACACCGAAGGTGGGTTTCCTGGGGAAATAAATGAGGTGGCAACCCCTCTCCCCATTACTACTACCCAGCATAACACGCATTTAATGAGTCGTGCAATGCTAATGACTCTGTTCCCATTGCAGCTGTGCCTTCCCCCACCACGCACACCACAGGGGCTGTTCCTGGCTCCCAGGCTTTTTTTTTTTTTTTTTTCCCCACACACCCTGAGTGTGGGGATGCCTTTCTCCAGATATCATTTCTGTGGTCTGCATTTTTGCACGCCCCGTGCCGTAACGCGTGCTGTGCTCAGCCCCCAGCTCTGCGGCTGGCGTCCTACGGCTCAGCACCCCGCGTGCCACCTGCACAGGAGGGGGCAGGAGCAAAAAAGGGAACAAATTGCTGAGAAGGAACTTGCCTGCCAACGGGGGACATGACAAAGCCCGGCACTAAGATGCTGTGAGGCTGTGCGTGTCATTTGCATCTTTTTGGATGGTATTTCTACCAACACATCTGATGATTAAAGATGAAGGAGTTTTTCAAGGATGTTTCCCTTGTGCACATGCCCTCATGTTGTTCCCAAACCATTAGTGGGGCTTTTCCACTTGGCAAATCCCAGCTGGAAGTATGGGAGCCCCCATTCAGAGATGCAGGGACAGAGCCACAACGAAGCAAGGGAGCAGGCAGAGTGCTTGAGGCCAAGAAGCCATCCTTCAAGGCTCCCACCAGCATCAATCAGGTCAAGATCAAATTTACTCTTGTAAATAGCACCAGGAGGGGCAGTCCATGCCCTCTCCACCCTCTGTTTTCTCCTCATATCCCAAAATTGTCTGTGCTGGGACAAAGACCATTGCATTTATACCATGACCTGGAGCAGGGAACTCTTTTCTGGCACTGTCAGAGGGTTGCAAGGCTGCAAACAACAGCAGCAGAGAAATCCTTCACTCCAACCCGATTCGCTCCCCTGAAGCTCATCCTGTGGCTTTTAGTATGGGAGGAAAAGAGTGCATGCATCCGCCCTGAGCCTTCCCAGGCCCTCCCACTCCCCCCCAGGCTGTGAGATCACTGCCCTGTGGTTCCCAGTCCCCACGTGTGGGTCACGCAGGACCCAGATGTTGCCCGTGCCTCCTGCTGGGCTGCCTGGCCAGCACTGGCACTGCTCTTGGCACACCACAGCAGCCCTGTTGAGAGGCCCGACCACACTCCCCACGCAGCTCTGGTTGCTCATGGGGGTGAGCCACAGCCTGAGCAGCAGGCACAGCGCCGCAGCTGGTTTCGGAGCTTTTATGTCGAGGGCTGCTTTGAAGACTCCACTTTTCCGCAGTGAAATTGCAGCAGCCCAAGTTCCTCGAAAGCAGGTGGAGATTTCTCCCACATCTCTCTTGGTATTGGTCCAAACCCAACCCCAAACTCCTCGTCAGTTTTCCCCTATCCTGTTCAGAAGGCTCTGCTGTGAACTCCCCAGAGGATTTGTCTGCTAGACAATGCATTTACTGTTCGAAGCCTTAAAACTGCTCTGCTGATAAATATCTCACCCCTCCTCCCCCTGGAAGCTCTGCCAAGCTCCCACAGACACAGGAGCACCAAGACTGCTGCCATTTTGCTCCTGGCCGGCCCATCCCATGGTATATAGTCGCAGAAGGAGGTTGGGGTGATGCCTTCATGGCTCAGGAGGGTCCTTCCAGCTGGACACTGCCACGTGCAGGGACTTGGTCCATCTTCAGCCCACCTGTGATCGAGTGCACAAGGTCACTGGCCTGCTCCTTCCAACCTGGGGGAAGAAGTTTCTGCAGGGCTGACATCTCACTGCCCTTTCCATGACCGAGGCTGGGTCAGGCTCTGCAGAATCAGACCATCCTAGCAAATGGAAAGAAAAGAAAACCTCATTGCAGCCTTGTTACACCATAAAATCAAAAATAAGTGCATCAAACCCTGGTTTCTCATTGCCATTTTTTCTGGTAGTCTCCAGGAGCTTTCTCTGCCCAGGAGCACTGGCCCATGTGTTTAGGCTCTGCTACCCATGGACCTCAGTTCATCTTCTGCACTTTTGCAGAGCGTGGGGACACTTACTGAAGAGTTTTTGATTCAACAGTGGCCCAACTTTCACAAGGAGAAAAGATCAGATCAGAGAAGCTCCTATGCAGAAGACCATAAGGGATTTAAAGCAAGTCACCCGGGGGACAAAAGCACAGGGACCTCTACCTCGGTGACTAATTAAAAGCCAAGAAGTTGTTACACTAATTAATTTATTAACAGCTAAGTACCACTCATGGAAGAAAAATATTTGCCTTTCACCGACACTTATCCGAACCTCTTGAAGTTGCATGACTAATTTGCACTTTCGAGCAGACCAAACTGGACATTAATCCCAGCCCGGTTTATGGCAGCACTTTTTCCATGGTGCGGTTCAACCCCAGTTTTTCAGCACTGTTAGACATTTATGATTGCAGAAGTGAAGCTGAAAAATAACCAGAGACTGCAGAGCGCTCTTTACCCTGGGAGTTTGGTGACTTGTGCAGGCCAGACAGATTTATGTATTTCCCCTAGTGGAGGTCACGTATTTTTAGCTCACAGATGATTTGTGAGATGGAAAGGACCTGAATCCCTGGAGTCTGAGGCAAAAGTAACCGGAGACTTTTTAAGGTTGACTCTGGTGGCTACGGCTCTTGCTCTGTTTTCTTAATTATTCTCAGAATAACACACCACTGGATGCATACCTTGCCTCTAGACCTCGAACACAAAAACAAAGCAGTGTGGGCAAGGGCAAGCATTGCAAGAACTTGGAGGTGTATTGGTGGGGAAGGCACATGCAGCGATCCCTTGCAGCTCATCTTTGGACCTTGGGAAGGTCCAAATGCATCCAACCCAACACAAAGCACCTGGAGATGTCCCCATGGCAGGGGATGTAGGTAGAGAAACCTGTTGAGGAACACACAGAAGAGAGCCAGCGTGTCCCCCTGACCAAAGGGGAGGTATCTGCTGGGGGATGGTTTGTTCTGGAGAGGGGTCATTGAAAAAAGATACGACGAGAGGGAGGCAAAGATGACAGTGTTTTGGGTTTTATGGCCAATAACACGGATGCTAACACAGCACAGGTGATGTGTGCCTGCCACACTCACATCCAAATGTGATTAAGGCTGGTTTGGATGAGCCTTTGGGCTTCTCTGGTTTCCCTGGGAGCTGCAGTGACTTCTTGCCTGACAGGAGGGGACAGTGTACCCAACGGGACATTAATCCCCTCTCTTGGCTTATCCTATCACGGAGGATTCTCAGGCAAAGGGGCAGGTGAGGCTGGGCTGGTGCAGAGATGCAAATGCCCCAAGCCTCTCTGCCCCTCTGTGGCTCAGCTCACAGGAAACATGCACGTATTCTCTTCTGCCATCCCCAAGCAGAGTTATTTCTTTCCACTGCTGTCACCTGATGGGGATCAGCTGAGTGTTACAAAGGGAAAAATGCAAAGAAAATCTCTCAGCTGTTCTCCCGATGCACGGGAGCACAATAACAATTGCAAACAGGTTTAGCTCCAACCTTCTGGAAAAGGGCTTAATGGGAAATGATAACCATCCCCCCACATTTATAAAGCCATCAGGAGGCAGTTAGGGGAAGGGCAGTGCTGCAGGCTTCAAGCTTTGCTTTTATAAGCTGATTACCTGTGGGGTTTCTCTAGGAAGGAGAGCCAAAGCGCAGGACCTGCACGCCCTTGGCTAAGTCAGCCACCTCCACACCTTCACGTGGCCACTTGTCTATGGGTGAGCTGTAGTCAGGAGGTCCTGTAAGATCTTAATCTGCGTATGGGGAAGCAACGGGTTTGATTTATCTAAAGAAAAAGCATTTTTTGAAACAGTTCCCCTCCACTCACCTGTAAACCTCTGAAAGCTCCGAGTCCTCCACCAAAAGGAGAAGTGAGACGTTGCTCCCCCTCCACCCATTTCCTCCCCTTTCATAGCAACACGAAGGGCAGGAAGGAGAAGGGAGCCATTCGTTTGTTCTTAAAATAAACTCTAATTAATAAATAAGACAGAGAACTGCAGCTTTCTCATCACCTCTTCCCCAGAAACCCCCCATCCTTCCTGCATTGATTAATAACCACGGGAGCGTCATGCTTGGACACAGAACCCATATCCCTTTCTTGCTCCACCTTTCATGTTCTTCCACTTCTTTGATGTGCCTAAAATGCTGGAATCTCTGTTTCACAGCTCCTATGGGATCTGAGGACTTTCACTCTGCCTCCTGCAAAAGGGAATCAGCAAAAGGGGCTTTGTAGGGAAATCAGAGGTGGGACTGGGCCTGGGGTGGCCCCAGAGCTCCGCAGGGCAGGGGGAAGCTCCCCAGAGGAGGATAGGTCTCTGCAAATTTGGAAGAGCTGTGCCAAGGTGCCTGAAATTAGGCAGGTATGGCCCTGCTGTGGGACCTTCCCACTCCTGGGTGTTGGGCAGTTGGGTTTAGCTCTAGGAACCAGAAACTTCTGCTTTCTCAATCTTTATTGCAAAGCCCTTTGCAGGATTGCACAACTTGGCCTTGCAGCTCTGTCATCTGGCAGCACTGCTGCATGAAGTGCAGATATATAGCAGAGGATTTGATGAGGGTTTCCTTTCTTTCCCTCCTCTTCTTCTTCCCCTTTTGCTTTCAACCCTGTCGCTCACTTTAAGCCAACTGGTTTGCCTGCCTTTGGCAGCTGTGGGAAATCGCGGTGTCCTTTAACGCTGATACAGCCACAACCTGTCCTCCTGTAGCAGGATCTTCTGCTGTGATCGAGGCTGGATTTCATTTTTTGCTGGTGCCTAATTAAAGCACCAAATTAAAGCATTTCTGGAAGCTGCTTCTTGCCTGGAGCTCTCCCGACATGGTCAGTGTCCAAGTATCTGCAGTAAATCCAGATCCACGGGCGATATAAATCTTGGCATGAGCAGGACACCAGTGTGGGAGCAATTCCTTGTGCCTTGGCCCTTCCAGTGGAGATTACCTCAGCTACAAATATGTGAGGGATACAAACAGGGGGAGGCAGCCGAGGGTGGTCTCAGCTGGAGGGATGGCTGTGCTGAGCAGGGCCATGTCCAGCAGCATCTTCCCCGAGCTCCAAGGCTGCATTAAACACAGTGGGGGTGAGAAGATGCAGTAAAATGTTTATTTGAGCAAATTATGTCAGAGGATGTGCACGCTAAATGTCAGATCTCTCAAATAAAGCCACACATTGGCGGGATCACCAGAAGTGATGCGGGATGCAACAGAAGTTGAAGGAGACGATACCCCAAAAAACAAACATAGCAGGAAGATTTGGAGAGAAATTTGCTGAATCTTAATCCTGGGACACAAACAGAGAATAATGCAACACAAATGTTGTATAGGGAAGGTAGATGTACTTATAACATGCAACAGAAAAAAAACAAACACTGTAATATTTTAGATTTTGCATTCTGAGAGTCGAAGAAATGCTATCAGAGAGCCAGCCCACAGTGATCATTCATCATTCTTCAGAGATTAAAGATCCCAGCACAGGTAGGGAGCACCTTGGCCTTTAGGAAGCAGAGAGCATGACCTTCCTCTGCTGTCTGCTTCCTAAAGCAGCACCGACACCCATGTGGCTAGCAGCTGGGCCAGCTTTGCTATCTCATGGCCAAACAGTGGTTAAACCACATCGGACCTTATCACTGAACAGTTTTATTGCTTCTAAGATTTCTTGCTGAGGAGCACTTCCCTCAGTCTATGTCCTGTGAAAGCTTTTCTTTGCTAATTTTGGCTCGTGCCTGGCGTAGGCTGTGGAGGCTTATCAGGTCCAACAAAGGTTCAGCAGGAGGATGAGGTTTGGTCATCACTGGGGTGCTCCTTTAGCACAGAAGAGGAAAAGATAATGGTTTTGAATTGATCGTTCATGTTCAAATGCTTCCCAATGCCCCCTGCTGTGTTACCTAAAAAGATTAATTTATCTTTATGTTTCTAGCTTGAAATGGCGTTACACTTCTGAGCTTGGAAGTGGGAAGAAGATTTGTGAGCTTTCTTCTCTCTTTCTTATCTGGGAAGAATTCATTGTGGTACTGTAAACAGCTTAGAAAAGGGATGCAAAGAGATTTCTTTTTTGCACAAAAATTAAGCAAGATTTTCTACTGTAGCCTCCTCTCCCCTTAACTTCCCAAACTAACAACACACAGCTTTAATCCCTCCAACTCCTTCTACTTCACGGCTTTGGCCACTCAATCATCGTGAACAACTTGGCTCTTCCAGGCGGCTGTCAGTGAATTCTGTCCTTGGGGAACAGGATCAGCCCTCAGGCAGTTGTTTGTGTGTGTCCTTTTGCAAGCACTGAAGTAAGTATTGCAGGAAAGGCAGAAACTAGGAGAGAAAAAACCTGAAATCAATGAGTTGAACCAGGGAATGTGCCATGTCATAGCAGTGAGTTGGTTGTAGGTGAGCTGTCTGAGAATCACAGCCTTTCTAGTGGGTACTTTTTTTTCATTGAAAAATGAAAATAAATGAGAATTTGCTCCAAACTGGTCCAAAAGGAAGAGCTTTCAAAATTTTCCATGAATATTTTGAAAGAAGCCCGTAATATTCCAGGTCTCCAGGAAAGTTTGGCTTTAGGGGAAGAAATAAAAGTGCTTCTGACACGAAATGGTGGATCCAGCCACCACTCTGTGGTCGCCTTGGACCCCATTGAGGTGGTTGTGGATCCCCTGCCCATGGGGCAGAGCTGCCAGCCAAGCCCCAGCCGGCTCCATGGGGTGCCCAGGAGCTGAAAAGGGTTGAAGCTGAGGGCCAGGGCTGCTGTGGTTGTCCCCAAAGGTTTGGTGAAAGGGTTTGGAGGCTGCCCCAGGACACGCTGCAAAACCCAGACTCCCCGTTCCCACCCATGGCAGCTCCAGCTGGAGCAATGTCCTGTGAATCGGCCAAATCCTCCTCAAGGTACCCTGCTCTAACCCTTCAGCTTTAACAAATGCCTCCTTACGAGCATTTCCCAGGAGGTGGCATCACAGCTTTTTTAGGTACAAAAGTGGTGTAACTCTTCTGACTTCTCCCCAAAAGCAGCTCAGCTGCACGTCTCCATCCTCCCACCACTTCTCTGCTTGTATGAGGACTACCAAGTCCAGTCCACAGAGGTTCTGCTTCCAGATATATATCTATTTTTCCTCCATTCATTATAAAACCAGACATCTTTCCCTATCATTCAGTTTATACAAACCCCTTCTCAATATAGAAATACCCCCAAATTGCAGACTCTGCCTACTCCCAAGGCCACCTTTGAGACCCGAAGGGTGGAAACCCAGGATTTGCTCTTTCAATGTCTGGTCTGACACAAAGGATGGAGACTGGAATATGATCCCAAGCTGAGACATTAGTGCTAAGTGTTTGAGAAGCCTTTTTTATCTTGAGGTGGAATTAAAATTTGTTGATGCATTCAGTGCATTTTAATACAATCAAGAGGCTTAGAGGCAGCCAAAGTGAGGCTTTTATTTCAACTGGAAAGTGGTTTCTGCCCAAAGAAAATGTGAGAAAATGTGTCTGTAAGGAGACAAAGAGGTTTTCCAGGCAGAGAGTACAAAAGCTGTTTATACGGGCTTGAGCATTTGATCACAAAGCCCAGGGCAAGGCTGGGGAGAGCTAGTGACAAAGCATTCTTGCTTGAGGAAAACCAGCGAGGGAGCAAACTGCAGGAAGGGATCAGGCAAACCCAGTCTGACCAGCCCTAACCCCCCTGAAAATGCCTTCCCCCTTTATAAAAAACCTTTCTATCGTAAAGATGACACATTACAATGCTGGCATTCCCACTGACCTCGTAACTCTGCCAGCCAAAAAATAAACGAGGTGAAGAGTGAACCCTCTCAGAATTAAAAAGCTTCCTCCACGTATAATTTTGAGACACATTGGATGTTTATATATGTGCATATGTATATTAAAAAGAAAGAGAAGCAACCAAGAAGCCAGGAAATTCCCCAGTGACTTGCAATCAATTTTATGCAGAAAGAGCTCAGATCCCATCTCAATGGGCAGCGTATATACAACCCATAACACATCTGGAAGCTTCTTCTGGAGCTGAAAACCCCAAGCCAAGAACAACCTCTGGCTTCCACATGCTTTGGGCTGTGTGACTTGCATTGTTTGAAGAAAAATGTGTCTGCCTTAGACCCGCACCCTAAATTAAACATGAGGGGAATCTCTGCTTCTCAAGGACCGCTGACCCGGGTGAGAGATGGATGGCTGTGTGGCCCAGGAACTGCTTTCTGATCTTGAGGTGAGGATGGGACTTTGGACAGGACAGCAGATGGGAGACAACACTGGTGGCAGACCACATCCATTACTCCTTCAGAACACTTTGTCCCATGAGACTGCAGGGTTGGCAGCGTACAAAGGCTGAGCGCAAGGATCCAGATGGCCACGTGGGCTCCAGATGAAGGGGAAGAGCATCCTGTAAAACCAGAGGTGTAAGGAGGTGACCACGCTGGCACCAACTGCTGCTGCAGCAAAGGTGAGGTCAGACAATGCTTTGGTCCTTCTGCCACTTCGCAACGGATCCGAGACCTCCAAGAGGAGGAGGTGGGTGATGGTGTGGACCACTGCTCATTCTTCTGACGGCTATCATGACAAGTTGGGGTAAAAGACCTTTATTAATTATAGCAAGTTGCTTTTTGGATAGTCTTCAGCCTGGTCTCCCATTTCTGTATAGGGGTGCAAAACCCTGCAAAGGTGCCTAAGGTATAGGTGTACAGATGCTGTTAACCTCTTATAAAGCTAACAGGCAAAGTGACAGTCATGATGTCTCTCCTCTTCTTAACTTACTTTTGTCTCCCTCGTTTCTACACATCTTAGGTTTTTGTCAAACTCACTAGTCAAGGCTCATTAGTTTTCCTGATAAGAGACCAAAATGGAGAGCATTACCTAAAAAAAATAAATAAATAAAAATCAAGACTTTTATATTAAGGGAAAGAGATGTGATTTTTTTTTTTTTCCAGTTTATATCAAGTTTTAAATATGTAGAAATAAACTCAGTTATAACTAGATCAGTAAATCCAACTGTACTGCTCATCAGGCTGCGGACAGTGGTTATTGTGCACTGGTGCCCATAACATACCGCTGAAAATTCAGCTCTGATATGGGCATGCCATGTGGGTATGATATTATGCAGAATAATTGTGTTAATAACCCGTCCTCAAAACAAACTGAACATCTGATTTAGCCGCCCTCAAGCCTACAAAGGCCAGTGTCTGGTCAACCAAATGCACAGCTCTGTTGGGCACCGTCTGACTGTTCCCACACTTTTTATTAATCCGCAGCACCCTGAGCAGCACATTCCCAAAGATTTATGGTCATTTCCTATTCAATTAGCAGGTTAAGCCCTTTTTGGTGCTGGCCTGAAAAGCATGAAGCCCAGCTATGGTGATACCAACCAGCAGTGAACTCCAGTGGGGCATTTCGGTGATCTGGTGGTTCCAGCACTCCTGTTGCTGCCATGAAACCCAGCTCCAGATACACCACTGAGCTTTCACTACAGTATTCTCCAGACTCTGAGTGATGCAGAAAATCCAGAAAGGAGCCAGATCTGGTTAGGTTGGCTCCCTGTCCATCTCTCCATCTTTGAATCTCTCATTCTTTGCAGAGAACTATTCAGCTGCTGTGGTTGGTGCTGTGCCCCACCTCCTGGGTCCTGGGTTAGGGAGCTCAGCTTGGCTTTTGGCACTTCTTTCGTGGTTCTTCTGAGGAAAATTCAAGTTTGCATAATAACTCTCAGGCTATTCTGAATTATTTGGATGTCAGTGTTGTGAGGGTCCATGCTGTAAATAAGAATCCCCATTGCAGTGGCATCTTCCTGCCCCACCAAGGAGAGAAGCCTTGCAGAGGACATGCAGAACACGTGTTGTCTTCAGGGGTTTTGGTCAGGATGAGCCAGAAAGTCCTTTCTCCTTAGCAGGAGTAATTATGGCAGTTCTCGGAGGAGGATGTGGACATTTTGAGGGCAGCTACTAATCTCCAGGCGTTTGTGTGAAAGGGCAGCATGGTTCCTGGCTGGGATTTGCAAGAGCCTGGGAGCGGAAGCTGGGAAGTGTGGGTGGGTGTGATATCCCCTCGGTGTCCCCTGTGGCCCATCCGGGCTGAAGGAAACCAGCTGTCAGAGCAAGTGCTCCCTGCTGGCCTGGTGGGCAGTGAAATGACAGCATGCATCTGAACAGCCATCCTCCAGCCTTTTTGTGCTTCCCAGTATCAATGAATTTTTCAGGATGCTGCGTATTTCTGCAAACTTTACTTTTATCCCTGAAGATTTGGTGGGTTTTGTATGTCAGCAACCAAAGAGTCTGTGTCAGAGAGAAGTGAAGGCTGATTTTACTAAGGGGAAGTTGCTGTGGCCTGCCTCTGAGCAGTAGGAGCACCTCAGAAGGAGATGGGGATAGAAGCTGGAAGTCCAGCCAGAGCCATAGTCCTCATATTCTTGTATTCTCTCTCTGCTTCCCCTTGACCTGGTCTTGGAGAAGTGAATTAGGAAGGTTTAGGGTTCATTGGTTTGAGCTCTGGATGGTTACCAATCTGCCACTTGCCACATCCTCGTGCTCCCTTTTCAGTGTGTGTGACCGAGGTGTCCCTTTCCGTGCTGGACCACATCTCAGGACCACATAGAGAATGAAGTCCTGTGTCCATGGGCCACCAAGCGAAGGTGTGTGAGAAGCCCACATTTCACACAATTTTGGTATTCAGAACAAGTGTAAAATTTATTTTGTGAATTTATTCGAATTTATCCAGCCCCAGCTTCCAGCCTCTGAATCTTATCAGGCCTTTGCCTGAAATTAAGCATCCCAAACCTGAGCTGAGGAGAGGAGCACAGCCCTCATCTGACTGGGGGAAGAGTGGATGCTGTGATCACATCCCACGGGGCCAAGGAGCTGCCCAGGGGAGCAGGAATGACTCTGGGAAGGAAGAGAAACACCTCTCATGCTCCTCACCCATTCAGCCCTGTTCCCATGCATTTGCCTCTCTGCCCAGTCTCCTCTCCTCCTTTTTGTCAGGTTTTGTAGGGGTAACTTTATCACAGCTTTGCACAGGCTCCAGCAGCTCTCAAATAGGAAAACCGAGGGAAGAATTGTTTACCCTACAGCCTTGTACAGCTCCGTGCACACACCGATACAATACACCCATCCTAATACACAGGGAAGAGGTCACCTAGCTCATGGCTGAGGCTCAAGTCTCAGATGAACTGCTGACAGCAAGGAAAAGGAAGCCCTGTGCCCATGTGTGATCTCGGGCATGGCACTGGAAGGTCTCCCTTGACTGTAAGCTTGGATTTAAGCCATTGTTTTGAGAGGCAGCTGAAGATGCTTCCCCAGGCGGAGCACTTTTAGGCTCTGGCTCTCTGTGGGACCAGCTGGTGGGGGGCAGAGAGCTCTGCTCCCAGGGGCTCTTGCCTTGCTTCAAATCTCTGCCCAAATTCCCAATGAGTTGCAGCTGCGGCACGGAGACGATGACTGCCTTTTGGATAGATCCCCAAATAACTCTCCTATGAGAAGGGTGCCACTGATGCGAGCTGGATATAAACCAGGGCTGGTGGAGGGAAACCAGAGGTGATTTACCTGGGGAGGTGGGTCAGGAAAGGGCCTGGACGGACAAATCCTGCTGTGACAGACGCGTGTCCCACTGCCAGAGCTGGGATCCAGCCCCATCCATGCGATGTATGAGGAGGATGATCTCTCATGGGGTTGGTACAGCTGCATGCTGTGCTCGGCGAGCGGCAGGACCAGAAGATCAGCTGTAATTGCTACAGCCCACATTACACAATGGAATAAGCTGATGGTGGAGCTTGCCTCTATGTCATAGTTGGCATGTGAACCGAATGCATGCATTTCTAAGGCTTACAGGCCAGAAATGTAGCTATTATAAATCCTCTTATCTATCCCAGAAGGCCTATAAGAAAACCTTTTCTTTTTATCTTCGAAGTGCTGAAATATGTATGAAACATTCCCTGCCCCGTGCACCCATAAATATGGCTCTTGCCTATCACCACGCTTTCACTCAAGACATTATTTCATCCCCTTGGCATGTCATTAACTGTGTTGTCCCCTCCTTATCAGCCCTTTCTTGGCCGGGAGGAACAGCCACGTTGTCTTTGTCCGACTTCATTTTCTGATCCATTTGGGTAGGGGACACGTCCCCAGCTTCTCACATTGGGGCAGAGGCAGGAGTGCATCCTGACTGGTGAGGCTGGGAAATCTGGGCTGCTGAGTCCCAGGGAGGCTTCACAATATCTGTGAATATTTTTTGAAATATTTCAGATACTGAGATGTGCTCCAGGAAGGATTAATTCTTCTAGATGTTAAAGCTACGCCTCCAACTACCTTTATGAACGTACAAAGGAAAGCACAGAGAGGCATTTCTTGCCTCACTTTCAAGTAACTTTTCTGGAAGATGGGTTGAGCTGGAGGAGGTTTCTGGCTACCCTGGGTACTTGTCTAGCTGCCCAGGTGAAGCCACCCATCCTTTACGTCCTTCCAACTGCCCCTCTCTGAACATTTTCCAGTCCTGTTATAAATATATAACACAGAAATATTCCTCAGTTCCCTCACAAAAAGGAAACGTTCCCTCAGATGAAGTCTGATTAAACTTTGCCAGGAGAAGGTGGTGGCCCTGTTTAGTGGTAAGCCACATTTTTCCAGATGCCTTGACATTACATCTACTTCTGATACAAAATATCACACGTTACGATGACAAGAAATGCCTCCCTTACCAAAATGCTTCTGTTTCGGTGTGCTACAGAGAAGGCTCATGGAATACAGGTCCCTTATCTCTGATCCCACTGTGTCCCAATCTGTGTCTTCCAGGATATCTGGAGTCTTTCTCCCAGGGTGCTTCACAGCCTGAAATTTTCACAGGCACTTCCAGCAAAAGAAAAATGGTTTTGGAGATGGCATGTAGCTTAGAGAGGAGAATATTTATAGCTTAACCCCCTCATTTACAAGCTCAAACCCAAACTAAACACCCATGAGGCATATTGGCAACATTTCCAGATAAGTACTGTTTATTTTTTTAATTTTCACCAAACATAAGGGTTTTCCATTGAAGATCTTTCTACAGGGAAAGTACAAATTGCAGCGAGTTAATGGTGGTGTTATTGGGGTGGCCAGGCAGCTATCAGGCAGGGGATGAAAGATGGGGTGGGTGACCCAGGAGGATGTGCATTAGATGCAAGACCTTTCTTTGCCTGAAGATAGTGTGGCTACCTGCTTGTCATTGCACTGGACACCATCAGCTTTAGGCTATTAATGTCACCGTAGCTAAGAAGTATTGCATGAGGTGAAATACCAGAGTGCTCTACAGCAGATACAGCATTGTAAAGCAAGGGAGATACTGGAGAAAAGGTTTTTCCCAGAGCAGACCACACTGAGTCTTCACCCAACATGTCCCAGCTGCATCAACAACTTCTCCTCTCTGTCATTGCTTTGGCCATCTACTCCTATTCACCGTTACCATTTCCTCTCTCACATCTCTCCCCTTCTTACTCTGCCTCACTAAGCTGGGTTTCCCAAGAAAATGCAGGGCTTCATTCTCATTCACAGCCATATTTCCCCACCGAGAGGTGATAAACAAACCTCCAAGCAGGCGTGAATGCTCCCTCCTGGCCCCGATTGCAGCTCCTTTGTGCAATTTCTGTCAAAACAGTGCTGAATAACAGCAAACTGTTCCCTGACTTGTCACTCGAGAGGTTGTTGTCGTTGTCAACAGGTTCTCCATAAGCACCTCATCCATCCTCCTGCTCCACTCGGTGGCTCAAGTGTGTGACAGGTTGACAATCCACGCTGCATTTTTCATAAGCCTCTCACGGATGTCAGAGGAGCCATTCTGAAAGTGAAGCTCGGCCCCTCTGACCCCTCTTCTCTCTTATATTTAATCTGGAAATACAACTCTGGAAGCTGAATATGATCTGCTTGCTTTATGCTCCAGCAGCTCCTGCATGGTGTCATTACCAGGGCAGAGACCTCACGGCTGGATCACTCACATTCGTGGCCAGCTCACCACCAAATATCCCACTGGAGGTGTATACAAGGCTTAAAGCCCGGTGTTATTTGCTTGTGGGTGGAAAACCGAGGCAGGGAGAGATGAAGTGGTTTGGCCTGGTGTCACGCAGGAAGCGTGTGAGGACGAGGGGGGGAAACCCGGCCTGCAGGCTGACCGCTGGGCCACGCTGTGGTTTTGATGCTTGAGGTCAAGTTGTCTGCACCACGGGCTGTAACGAGGCAAAATAAAGCAAAAAATGTACTAATTTTAAATACAAAATGCGATTTACACCAGGGAAGGGCTGCAGGCTGTGTTGCCAAAGCTGCTCCGAGTTCCCCAGAGCAACATTCATTGGCAGAGGGGCACCAGGGAGCCTGAAGCCTCCATCCAGATCTCTCGAATGCACCTCTTCTTTCCCTCTTTTAAGTCACACAGACACTTCTGGCAGGGCAAAAGGACCTGAAATACCTAAAGAGACTTGAAAGTGAGGACAGAGAAATCTCGATTTTCGATTTCTGCTAGCCTCCCATGCACTTCACTAAGGGAATTGCAGGCTGCACTGGCCTGCAGCCTTCAGGAGCTGCAAAGCTCCATCCACGCAGCATCTGCTCAGGGTCTGACACAAATTTATCTCATGGTAGAGGGCAGGGATTGCTGGCTGTGTCACCAAAACCATCTGACAGCTTTGTCTGGATGATGACAGTCTCTGCTCTTCATCTTAAGCCACCTCCAGACTCACCCCACCCAGCAGAGGCCATCAGGTTACCCCACAGCTGACATTTACCTATTTATGGGAATTTTGGGGTTCCTCCTCTCACCTAAGATTCAGGACATGTCAGAAGTTTAGCCGTGATCAGATTTTTCTTCTGAATGTGGCAGACAGTCACTCGCCAAGGGGCGATGTCTTAGAAGTAAAAACAATTGTTGCTTTTGCTTTGTTCTGCATTTGGCATCAATGGGCTTTTCAGATGACTGGAGTTAGTATTTAATAAGGAAAAGTTGAATAACTCTAGTAAAATTTTATTTCTTTTTCCGAAATGGACAGAGAAGCTTAACGTCTTCAGCTGGAGCATGAGACAGGCAATGTGGGGTTTTTATGTCAAGATTAAGTCTTGGATTTTCATCTCCAGCCAACTTCCATTCAAATTCTGGGTGGGTTTTATGAGGTTTCACATGATTTCTGGGACTCAGACCCTCCATCTGCATTAGTGGCATCAAGGAGAAATGAAGTCTGACACGGCTTGCTTTCATGTTAGTCACGAATTACAAAACTGTTTGATAAAAGATGTTTTTGTTGTAATTCATGTTTCTGTTTGTTCAATACCATTCAAAATCTTCTGTCTCTTTTTGACAAATGGTTTAATAACTTGTTTGTTCTCTCTCTCTCTCTTTTTTTTTTTTTTTTTTTTCTCTTGGGAAATGCAACCTAAAAGGAAGAAGAGGAAGAGGAGGAAACACAGAAGGAGCTAAATATGCCAGTCCTGGAGAACGAGCCCTTACCAGGTACACGTGATTTGTGGAGCTCTCCTGTCTGTGGTGTAAATTTAAACCTGTCTTTTTATAAATTGAACCAAGTCAAGTTGATAATGTGCTGACATCCAGATCATGGCAAACAAAATAGAGATATATCTGTGATAACAGAACAGGGACTCATTAGGTATCTCTTATAGCCTGTCTAGGATGCTATGATTTTTTTCAGCTTATTAACACAGTGGATCTGTGCCTGGATGACAACAGGACAGGCACTTGCAGCTCTCCTTGACCTCATCCCTTGCAAAAAGACTGTGACTATGAGCAGGTGCAGGATTTGTTTTCTCCTGCAATCTGTGTACCGCAGGAGCATGTCCTTGCAGGGGAAGTGGGGAGGAACTTGTCCATCTCTGCCTTTAAAAACTTAATTCTCTATTTTCTAATGAGAAATGATGGGCCACGAAATTTCTCTATAAAGTTTTGCATGTGAGTCACAGCCATGCTGAAGGTTGTTCGCTCCGGCTTGGCAGAGCTGGCTGCGAAAATCATTGGCAGCTCCCAAAATGCCTGTTAAAAAGGTATCCAGCAGTGTCGGTTCCCTGCCACACCTTGCTTCTTTTGCTGGGGAGCTCCTCCTTCTCCTACCCTGGCCTGACCAGGCTTGTTTCTGGGAGACCTGCCAACAGCAGGAGGGATGAGATCCTACCTAAAGGTGATCCTAGGTAAATATGGGTCTGAACATCCATATTCCTCATGTGAACACATATAATCACAGCCTTCCATAATCTATACTAGTGCTGGGCACATGTTGCTGGCAGGAGAGCTCCATCTGTGAGGTTGGACCCCATTTAAACCCTCACAGCTTTCTAGAGAAGGCAGAACAAGAGGCCAGCCTGTTTCAGCTGTGCATGGTTCCCTTCTCCTTTCCCTCCATGGTTTGCTATGAGCTTAGCACCAGAATAAAAAGTTCTCAGCAGCACCGGCTGAGCTGCTGCAAGGCGTCCCAGGGCTGCCCATGGCTTGTCACTGCCGTGCAGTGCAAAGCTGCAAAGGGAAGGCATTCGTGCTGATGCTGCAGTGGAAAAAGAGCAGGGGAAAAAAGGCTATTTCTGTCCTCCCCACTCATGTCAGAGCGGAGTCTGCCCTGTTTGGACAGAAAGGGCTCCGTGTGCACTGTCTGTACCATGTCCTGGAGGCAGCGTTGCAAGGCAGCGGTGATGAAATGAAATGTTTCTCCAATGTAATTTTTGCCTTTCATCGGTTAGAATCAGTCTCAAGGTCGCTTTAATTTTTTGTGGCAGACAAATGAAAGCAAACCTCCCGGGTCTCGCGTTTGCAATCTAACAGGCAAATTAATGAGCAGGGATGCTCTGAGAAGCACACGGCTCAGGGACTGCTGTGTGGAGGGTCAGCTGGAGATCAATACCAAACTGAAGAGTTGCCCCCCTGACTGGGATTTGTCGAGATTTCACTGGAAAGAGAACCTAGGCAAGACTTAGTTAATTTTCTGGGCAGAAGGGTAGCAAATCTTTTCCATCTGAAGTCTGAAAAGATGAGAAAATACATATATATATTTTGATGCTGCTGACAGGGATGTGTCGTTCTTGTAAAATGAAAATCCTCATATTTTCCTGCCCTAAAAACAGGATGGTGCCAAAAGAAATGAAATGAAAGCGGCCACCCGCATCTGCCTGCAGAGGGGTGCAGGGCAGAACAGCCTTTCCCCACCCAGATGTTGATGTGAGTTTAGGGGGAGATGTGCTGTGTGGCTGCGTACCTGTATATTGCTGTGGACCCTCCTGGTGATTCTTCTTCTTCTGTCCTCCCACCTTGCTGGAGGGCTGCTCCACCATCACTTGCGGGGTTAAATCAGGCTGCCCACAGCTTCTCAGCCTGTCCTCATTCACCCTGAGCCTCTGCTTCAAGGTTTGTGGCACGGGCATCAGTGCCAATGGCTTTGGGATAAGCCCATGTGATGCAAAGAGCAAGTTTCAGCAGCCTTCTCTGCCCTACTTTGCGATTGCATCTCCTTCACCAACCCCATTGCAACCCTGGCCCTGAGAGCAGGAGCAATGCCAACCCATGCTGTTGGTGCCACGGGAAAGATAAACTCCACGGACCAGCCTCCAACCACCCATCCCGCCTCCGTGAAGCCTGAGAGCAAAGCCAGAGTAGGAAACCGAGGGAGAGGGAGCAAAAACAACGTGCTGGCTTCTTGCTAAGGAAAACCCACAGGGTGGCTCCTCTCTTCTTGCTGCCGTGGTGTGGCTGTGCGCTGCACCACAAGAGAGCTGGCTGCTGTCCAGGGAAAACAGAAAGCACGTTTCGGAGCCGAAATCAGGGAGTTCACAGGTAAATCACAGTGGATGTAGCTGCAGTGGTTTAAAATATTGCGTGGTCCAACTGGCCATACCACTTGTCTGCAACGGGGTTGGAGGATGAGGATGCTGAAGTTAATTTTATGACTATACGTAGTGATAAAGAGGGCAGGAATGCCAGCACTGTATGGTGAACTGCTCAGTAAGACATGGGTGCGAGGTTGTTTCTGCTGCCTTTTGGGCCAGTCTGCTGCTGGCAGCACAGAAACAAACACACCGTGCCTTATAAAATAAAACCAAATGCCTGCACCATGCATGTTCCTAAGCATTTCACGATGATTTTACTTTAAATGCCTTCCTGCTGTGCAGGATCAGGCCACAGGTATTTTTAACAAGTAATTTATATCTGCGTTGCTGTTTTCCTGGTGGCCTCGGTTCGGTGTGTCTGTCTGTCCGTCCGTCCTCAGCTCACGGCTTGCAGGACTTCTCCATTAAGCCACAACTTCCTTCTTCAGCTACCGGGGAATGAAACATTTTGCCATCTGGGACTCTTTCTGAGGTAGCAGCTTACTGAAGGAAGGCCTGAACTGGCCAAGATGTTTATATGCTTGGCAAAGAAAGAGCTGCTGTAGCAGAAGTGGAGCAGCAGGCTAACAAACGACACATGGAGCAGGGCCTAAGAGAGTATTTTGCCGAAGGAACCCACTGGTGCCAAACGGAGTTCAACCAGAGATGGATTTGGGTCCTGCAAACCAGAAAGTACTGCGTGGTTCAGATTTATCTGCCTTCTGCTTCCACCAAGCACGTGTGAGGTTTTCTTTGTGGGTGCGAGGGGATGGTGAGAGCAGTGCAGCACCCACACCTCATGTGTTTCTGTCTGCAATGCTGTGTACAGACTGAAAGCTGGAAATCACAAGAAGTGCTGGAAATCAAGGGGGAGATGGGGCACAGGGTACAGGGATGTGTTATTGAAAGGAAATCCTTCAATGTGGCTTACCACCCAGTAACAAAAGTTGAGTATTTTTTGTTCACAGCACTGGCATTATCACAGATATGCTTCCAAACTTTCACCCATTTGTTTATTTTGGGATAAAAATAAGAACCCCAGAGACCCTTCTTTTACAGTGTATGGAAGTACACATCGCCCACCTTGAATGCTATTTAAAACAAACCACCATGACACGTCTTGATCCAAAATCCAAATGCCATGTAACATGCTAGGGCTCAGACAGCAGATCCTTCCACATTATTTGCAGGTGAGCTATCCCCTGTTCTGCCCATCCCGAGAGCATGAGCCTTTCCAATTGCTTATTTATTAGAAAGTGAATGTGCAGAGGAAGGGGTTTCCCTGGTCCTTTTGGAGCACTCCACCAACACAAGTGCTGCTGAGGAGCTGGGGACACCTCCTTTGTGGGATTCCTTCTTGTGCCATCCATGAATGGCATGGAGAGGGTGCAGGGCACGAAGTCACTGTCCAGTGCAAGAGGGAACTGCATTGGGTATCAATTTTCAAGCATTTTCCCTTCGGTGTGGCTGACAAGCAAGCAGATGTTGGGGGATTTATCAGTATTTCTTGAAATGGCCAAGTGGAGTTGGGAATCTTGCGGGATTTCTGGTATTTCCTACTTCCAGTCAGGCTAAATGTACTCCAGGATGACCTTTATCTCGATATCTTAACCCTACCTCTTCTAATCGTGGTGTGAAAAACAAAGCAAAGAGGTTACTGGAAATGGAAGTTAAAAAAAGAAAAGAAAAAGGTGCTGGTCCGTCTTTTTTCCATCTCTGGAAAGGGAACATGGTCATTAAGAGGTCTGGCAGTTCAGCCTGGTTATTATTTTATTCCATATAAATCCAGAGCTCTTTCATTGTGCTCAGCAAGGCTTTCTTCACCTCCTGCTTTTTTATAGAAAGTGGTATAAATCACTTCTTTTAAAACTCCTCTTGGACCACCACAGATCCCTTAGACATCAAAAACATCTTGCTGGAGAATCTGACACTCTCGGTTAAAACACCAGTATCCACGAAACCAAGTCAGCAAAACTTCTGACCATTTAAAAACTTCTGCTTTAATCTTAAAAAACATTTTCCAAGGCAAATTCCAGGGGAACAATCTGTTGTCAACTCGGCCTTTAGGTAGCAATGAACCTTTGGCAGACCTACTACAAATCCTCTTCTGGAAGCTCCTCCAAGGAGTCTTCCTCCAGCATTTTGTACCGCACAGATCTGTCCTCTCCAGAATTAGGTCTTCCTCTGTGCCCAGTGGGGAAATTGGACATTTTGCCCCTAAGGACTTGGTTGATCCAGTGTTTTATTTCTTCCTCTAGCAATCCCCTTTCTTTTAACACAAGATCATCAAGTACTATATAGAGAGGAGCTGAGGTTCATACAATGTTCACAGATCTTGAATCCTTCAGCCTTCAGTCCCTATATTTTACTGGGAGATACAGGGCTTTAATGAAGCCATTTAGGGCAGAAGGGCTGTAAAGAGACCCAGCTGAAGTATTTAAAGTTATCAGCACTTCTGGAACAGAAATATAATCCTCGTGGCTGAAGGCACGTGCTTATCTGCTCCTGAAGTCACTTGTTTTGGCCTTATTGGAGACCGGATACTGAGCTAACTGGACTTCAGATCAGATCAGATCAGATTAGATCAAGTTCAGTGATTCTCATGTTCCTTGTTTTTCCATTTGCATACTGTTGTCTCTGCAGGTAAACATCCTGATGAGTCAGGTTTGTGCTTTCATCAGATCTCGCACAGTGTCTAGTTTCAAAATGTTAGTCTTAAAGCCATGTGTGTATGCAGCAGAATATATAGCTAAATACTCTATGGAGGTTGTATGAAGCACGACCTATATAGCGTTAGGTAAAGCCACTGGCATGGGCTCTGCCATGTCCCTTTGGAGACCGAGGTTTCAAAGGCAAAGCCATTGCTCCTACAGCAAAGCCTCAGGCCCAGCTGGGGCTTCAGGGTGCTGCTGGAAAGCAAATTGCAATTACAAGGAGCTATGTGCAGGATGTCCAAGGATTTGGCAGCTGTTCTTGCCCAAGTCAAGAGAAAAGAACATCGTTGTCTTCCAAACTTTGAGTGTTACTTTTCCAGTTCAGTGGCGCTGTGTTTACCAGGCAGTGCTGGCGTGATTTGTGAAAGGGGAGCTGCAAACACAGCTCCAGCCATCGCCTTTGGGAGGGAGGAAGGCTGGATTTCCTGCGGGGAGGAAACGGGGCAGGTGGTGAAAACCTTGTGGAAAGATTTGTTTAGCCAGCTGTGGTGCAGTGGGATACATCCCAAACACCCCACACCTACCGTGCCTGCTGCTTGTCATGCAGCAAGAACAAACCCCAAAGCCTCTGCGGGTCTGCTCGGACTGGAAAACAGCTTCTCAGTGCCAGAAAGATTAGCGGAGTATTTCCTGCATCCACCCTGCAGAAAGTGTGGTGCTGCAGAGCAGCAGCACCCCTCTTCCCAGGGCCAAGAAGAGGTGGAGAAAAACTGTGAGAAGTTGCAAAAGGATCAGAGAGAGCAGGACCTCCGTGTGCAGGACGGCTGCCCTCAGGGGTTAGCGTGGCCAGGTTGAACAGGTCTGCAAAAAATGTTCATTTTTTTCCCCAACCTTCTGTCCAACTGTGAGAGGAGTGGGAGAAGATGGGAGTGATGCTGAGAGGTACCTGCACATCACCAGCAGCACTGAAGGAAGAGTAAGTAAAGAAGTAGGTGAATTTAGGTGCTCAGGCAGTGAATTAATATCATTATTTTTTTCCCTTGACTATCTGATGGAAAAAGGGCTCTCCTTGCGGATGTCTGGAACTGCATGAAGCCTCCCAGCCCCAGGTCCTGCCTGGAAGGGTACATGACACGCTCTGCAACATGCGGGCAGGTTTCAGGATCAGATCGGCTAAATATGCTTCCGAGGCAGCCGGGTCTTCTCCACGCTAGACTTTGCTGGTGTGTTTAAAATAGCTCCTACATTTCAGCAAAAGCCACTTCCTGCTGTCGCTGAGGCCCCCTCCAAGCTGTCTGAGGAGGGAGAAGCCTTCTCCCTGTTGTGGTACATGAAATAAATCGTGGGTCTGTGCTGATTTCCTTGGGAATACTTCTACACATGGCAATAATGCCCTAGACCATGGGAAGGGAAGAGCCACATCTGGGGAGCATGGTCTAGGGGTTAGAAGATCCCCAAATTGGGTTTTGGTGTGCCACGGATTCTCCATATGAACCCAGAGGACCAAAAAGGTACGCAGAGGGTCTCATGCTTTTGTGCCCCCAAAGATGTCCAAGCTTGGTGTTTGCAAAGCACCAGGCCATACAAAGGAGGCAGATGGAGGTGAAGCTCAGTTTACCTGAGCCTCACCACCCAGTTCATGTCTCAGTGGCCCAGTGTTAAGATGAAAACACGCTACTTCTAGTGCTTGAGAAGCAACACTGCCTCTTGCTGACTTCTGCTCGGGAAGCTCATGCTGGAGAAAGGTGTGATGTGGTCTCCAAGTACCCCACTGTGGCCTCGCTCTGCTACAGCTCTTAATGTGCACCTGGAGTACTGTGTCCAGTTCTGGGCTCCCTGGCACAAAAAGACAGGGAGCTCCTGGGAAGAGTCCAGCAGAGGGCCACAAAGATGATACGGGGCCTGGAGCATCTCCCCCATGAGGAAAGGCTGAGAGACCTGGGTCTGTTCAGCCTGGAGAAGAGAAGACTGAGAGGGGATCTCCTCAATGTGTACAAATACCTGAGGTGTGGGAGAAAGAGGGATTTGGCCAACCTCTTTTCAGTGCTCTGTGGGGACAGGACAAGGGGCGATGGCCACAAAATGGAGCCCAGGCAGTTCTGCACCAACACGCGAAAGAACTTCTTCACGGTGAGGGTGACGGAGCACTGGGACAGGCTGCCCAGGGAGGTTGTGGGGTCTCCTTCTCTGGAGATATTCAAGGCCTGTCTGGACGCCTACCTGGGCAGCCTGCTGTAGGGAACCTGCTTTGGCAGGGGGGTTGGACCCGATGGTATCTGGAGGTCCCTTCCAACCCCTTCAATTCTGTGATTCTGTGATCTCTCGCTCCTGATTGCCTCGTGCCACAGCCACTTTTGGGCAGCATCTGCCAACACGACTGCCCAGAAGCAGGCATCTGCCCACGCTCTGTGTCTGCAGAAGGACACAGCACTGCCAGGAAGGCCTCAAAGGTCTCTGTATTTCTGAGCATCTTCAGGGCTGCCTTTAGCTCCTTTGTGGGTGCCGTCCAACATCACTTTCCTATTTTCTGCTTCAGGAAACAGAAGTCTTTCAGAACCTCTTTCCCCTTTTGTCTCCTACCTCTTGCTGATGAGGGTGGTCAGCCTTCAGGAGTTGCCCCAAAAGTCATGCTGGGAGGCCGAAGCTGAGGAGCTGGCCTCTGAAGTGACACCCTGTCCTCCCTGAGACCAGCTCTCGACAAGGTGCTATGTAACGGGCAGGTTTTGTGTTGGGGCAGAGGAAACCTCGCTGGTCTTTTTGGCTCAACACAGGCTATTTTTAACTAAGTCTCAAGGGCTCAGCAGCGTGCAAGTTTCGAGTTTTGGAAAGTGAAAATGAGCTGAAAGAAATCAGGAAGACAGCTTATCTGGGTTTAGAGTAAGAGGCAGGGACGGATGCCTAGACGTCAGTGGGGAAGGAGGTTTTGAATGACAAATGTTTGTCTTTCATTGCTCATAAACATTACTTGTGAGGAGGGGACGTGTGAGGAAGAACAACATGGTTTTATACCCTCTGAAGCCTCGGAAAGAGAGAGACACCTTGTTACAGCAAATAAACGTGCAAGATTCAACAGTAATGTGCAGCGAGGAAGGATGGAGCTTTCATCTTTTTTTTTTTTCTTTTTTTCTTCTTTTTTTTTTCTTCCTTTTTTTCTTTTTTTTTTCTTTTTTCCTTTTTTTTTTCCTTTTTCTTTTTCTTCTTTTTTTTTTTTCTTCTTCTTCTTCTTTTTTTTTTTTTTTTCTTTCTTTCTTCCTTCTCTTTTTTCTTTCTTTTTCCCTTTTTTTCCTTATTACACCCCAAGCAAACTCCCTCTCCACTCAGCCTCCTGCCCCGATGCAGCACCTTGGGCTGTTTCAATAGCAATCCGTGTTTTCAAAGCTGCAGAAGATGAAGTGCGAAGGACTTCCAGGCGTGCTCGCAGGCTGGCGCCCCGAAGGTTCGCGGCTGCTGTGCAGAGCGATGCTCTTCCTGCTCCACGGCTGTGAACACGGGACGAATGGAGGAAACAGATGTGGAAATCCCCCCCAGACCAATTCTCAAAAGCAGCCAAAAGCAGGTTCAGGCTCTTTTTCAATGTGGTGGCAGTGGCTGCTTCGTTTTGAGAATGGAAAAGGGCTGCTGATCCTGATAGTGGGGTTATCGTGTAGCCGTGCAAGCAAACAACTGAGGAGGAAAACCAATTTTGCTTTGTTCTCCTGTTGTTTCTGCCTTGCCATCAGTTAGGTGAAACTTCCACAGGGTGCCTGGGTGGGTTTGTGAGGTGCAGTCAGTGAAGCACTGCTCTCTGGTGCCACTGGCAGCGGCTGGGATTTGCCTCCTGGCACCTCGTAATGCCAGGGGATGCAGTGGGGCTCAGCCAGCCTGAAGTGAGCAGGAGCTAGGTTTTTTATCCGAGGGCAGTCAGCTCGCACTGTCAGCACCTCCACTCACCAGAAGGGAGCAAAGGCACCACTCCCGGGCACATCCTGGATGCATCAACCCCGAAACACTCATTGAGGTTTCCTCTGAAAATGACATTTGACAAGCTTCTTGCAGACGTTTTCTTGAAAGGAAGGGGTTGCATTCTGCACAGCTCAGGGCAGAGATTTGCATGTGCTGTTCCTTGCATCCTAACATGTGACATTAGGGAAAAACCATGATGGAAATCCCTGGAATTATTAGCTATACTCTTATAGTTAGTCTTGGTTTGTATTGGAGCAGGAGGAGAAGTCTGATAAGGTTTTGGGAAAGGGATTTACTTTCATCAAAGTATTTCATAGAGTATAAAGACATGAGGGGGTACATACTGATTTTTGTTTGATATATTAGAAGGATGGTGGTGAAGATTACCACCTCTCCTAAAGGTGTAGCAAGGATCCAAGCTCTGCTGTAGAGAAAGCAACTGGGAGAGGAGCCTGAAGATCCCAGTGTCTAGTGAAAGGGAAGATCAACCAGCCCATTTCCCAATGGCAAATTTGACTACAGAGAGACACCCAGGAAGTGTAGCATTTCTTCCTGCAATGCCTGTAAGGTACAAGAGCACCCTATATCTAAGGGAACAGCAAAGGGAGTGTGACCCAAAGCCTGGGCCAGCTGCTTTGCACAGCCACAAAGGTCCTTTGGAGGTACCAGGATCAATTTGGCCAAAGTTTTGATTGGATGAAAGCCTTGACATGTAGAAAAGTCTTCTGTGAGTCTTTAGGCTAAATATCTGAGTGATCCCGGAGCACCTGTGTAGCTCTTGCTTTTGGTGAATTTCTCCCAAAATCCCCATTAGCTGGTGTAATCCTGCCCGAACACCTGGAACCCCAGAGTGCTCCCAGCACAGCCACCTTCAATCCGACAAATAATTGCAAAACTAAGTAAGCTCTGCTGTAGCCATCAAAACCACTGGAAATTTTATCTCTAGTGTTGCAGGAAGCTGGATGGGCCCCTTAATCTTCCTTACTCAGGGAGGAGTCGGGCTGGGAAAATACAGCTTTCGTTAAGGAAGAAAAAAAAAAAATGCTGCAGATAATATGTAGGGCTTTTGTCAGGTCCTTAGCTGTAGTTGCCAAGGAAATGTATCCTCCTGGGTCAGGGCAATGTAATGACAAAATGCAAACAGCTTGATTCATGTTTATAGAGGGACGGAGCCAAATTCATCCCTGGTGCAGCTCGGCCAAAACGTAGAGCTGGATTTGGCTCGTTACCTAACTAGCAATTCTGTATTAGTGTGCTCTCCCGGGCTATTTTACAAACAACACCTAATTTATTAAAAAGGAAAGTTTAGGAAATGTTATTTTCATGATTTATTGCTACTTGCCTGCCAGTTGTTCGAACAAGGACTCCGCCAGTCTGTTCTGTGCATTTTTATATGCTAAAACAAATGCTCTAGCTTTGGGATTTTGAATCTGCCTCAGAAAGCTTTTAAATCAACAGCAGTAATCCTTTCGGCCTTGATTATCACTTATTTCTACATATTTTTACAAGGCAACATTTCTAAAGTAATCAACAAGTTATTAAGCTCCCATTTGCCGTATTGCACTGGCTGTCTCAAGATAAGTAAATACTTTTCCCACAAATTTACAGTACAAATGATCACTGTGGAACGTGGCTATGTTTTTAAAACAAGGGAGTGTCATTAAAATAAAGCTTTGTTGTGTAGTAAGTATTTTCTCAGCCCCAGCTCTTTCGTACCCCAACCCACACGATGAAGATCCACAGGAGCGGTGCCATGCATGTAGGATCACGTGCACCGGTCATGAAGTAAGCTCCAGGTCTGCACAGGATCCTCTTTGACCTCAGTAAGCCCCCGAAGATGCCTGCAGAGGAAACATTTAATGAACAGGCTGGATTCCTGCAGCTCATACTGAGTATTGATATGGAAAGTGTTGGGGAGACAAAATCTTTCTCTAAAATGCCAAAGATGAAGCCAGCTGAGAAAAAAGTCAGGGAGAGGTAGGAACAGATCATTCTTAATGAAGAGCTTTTAGCTGTGAAATGAGCTTGCAGTCCAGTTAGGGAGCCTCCTGCTATCTTTAGGAAGCAGAGAAGATTAATCTTAATGTTCCAAAAGGCCTTGCTACCTCAGCGGAAAATGATAGAAACCATTGCGAGCTCGACATTCTTCACTCTAATTGCCACCAAAAGTGCCCACAATGTTCTTGTGAAAGGTACTACTGGAAACAAAACTACAAAAATCCAGAAAATTAGTCAACGTATTATACAAAAAGAAGCTAAAAACAGTGAGAAGCGGCAGCACAGGTGCTGTTTTACACAGTTTAAGGACGTGGAACATAACCGTAATCTTTCCTACAGATGAAGGATTTTATAAGCAAGGTGGAGATTTGCTGCTGACCTGTTCTTACTAGACCTGCCCTTCATTTGTTCTGCAAATTGTTGTCCATATAACTCTGGTGGTGTGTTTGTGTAAGCTGCTGTTCAGTTATCTGCTACACAAGAACACCGGGCAAGTGTAATTCCAAGCACTTTGCAGTTTTCAATAATTTGGATGCTCTGGAGAGATCTTATTTTAGTGGTTTTGTTTTCAGTTTCAAGATGACGTTACATTTTATAGACAAGTAATACCACATTTAAAAAAAAAATTGAGGGTCATATTAGGCTGGCTATGGGCAAACCTAACCAAGTTTTTCTATTTTCTCTCAGACACACAGGCTGTTCGGTGCAGGAATTTGTGCTTTTCAGTTCACGTTTAATTTCATTTGCTCTCTGATTTCTATTTATAATACACAGAGCGGTATTATTTGCCAGTAATACTTTAAACAATGCCAGCAATACCCCGCAATGTGAGCAGTGCAGGAAAAAGGAGAAGGCATTCCTAAATAAGTTAACTAACTACATTTCTGTCTCGTTTGGATGCTCAGGGAACCACAGGAATGAATTAGAAGTATTCAAGGTTTGCAGAGGAGCCTGATAATTCTGCATTGACGAGGGGAATAAAGATTCGGTGCATCGCATGGTGGTGGGGTGTCCCTTAAAAAGGGAATGCGTTTTCCTCAGTTTTTAATATTCCTATCACCTGGGACTTTTATTAATTCTGTGCACACATTCGAATTTCAAACCTGGCTCAAACCAACCTCAATCACAGTGTTTTTTTTTTTTTTTTTTTCTTCCTCCAGCCCACTGGCATCTCCATCTATTACTACAAGTCTGCCTCTGCGCGTGTGCCTTCTCCAAACCTTTTCAGTGCCACTCATTTTCCCTCTGAGTTGTTTTCCTTTCTTTTTTCAGTACATTCCTCAACTTTTTTTTTTCTTTTTTTTTTTTTTTTTCTTTTTTTTTTCCCATTATGTTTCCTCTCATTGTTTGAGCATCCAAACCTTTGTTGAGTTCTTCAGGTAAAAGCAAAGTTCCCCAACCATTGAGCTTATGGCTGAACGTTCACATCTTCAGCTGATTTCATATCAGGCAGACCCTTCAAACACATTGGTGCTTTCCCCAAGGGGAGTCCAGCTTCGGGTTTGATGGCCAGCAGTCAGAGAGAAGTAAGAAATGGGACAGTTGGATCGCTGACTCTGGTCTCGGGAATAGAATTCTGTCAATTCAATTTTGCTACAATCTGTGCTTAAAAGAAGAAAATCACCTAAATAACATTGAAGGTGTAGTAAGTGACAAACAGCACATACAGAACAAATGAAATGAAAGAAGAGAGCTCTTCATGCACAATTTGGTCAAGTAGTGGGATGTTTGTGCTGCCAGTGGTTTACATGAGTTCATAATGGACAAATTCATAAAAATCATTGAAATCACTAAAAGTTACTAAAATAAGTTACTAAAATAAAACATCATCTGTGGCTCAGCACATGCCATAACTTACTGAGGACTGGGGAAGCATTGCAGGTTTGCTCTGCTCCTACAGTCTTCTGCATACCTTCAGTGTTGGCTCCTGTTGGAGGCACGCACTTGAAAACAACCATAATGAGACCAGTCTCATCTTTATGTGACACTTAAATGACAACTAAAGACAAACTGCATAAAACAAAAAATGCTGCACGTTCCAAACCCTCAGAAACATGAGGCTAAACCAGCGGCGTCTTACGCAGGTTGGCCACCCCTCTTCGTCTTTGCCGTGCCTTTAGGTCTGCAGTTCAGTAACGTTATGGTAATTCGGAGCAGAGCCGCTCACAGGCCAAAGCAATTAGCTCTGAGTCAGGAAGTTCCCCCCCCTGTGTCACGAGCATAAATCTCCCAGCCCACGCAGAGCCGCGCATTCCTGGAGCACATGGGGCCCATTAACGCTCCCTGCAGCCCTCAGGAATGGCAGCGCCGGAGCAGCTCTGCTCCGGTGTCGTTCAGCTGCTGCTCCTGCCCTGCGTGCCCCTGCTCCCTTTGGGGCTACCCCAGATTTGGTTAGTGCACCAGATGCTGCTGCGCTGGCAGACTGCTCGGTAAAGCTCCGTAGATTTGCGCTGCCCCTGAGCCAGTGCCACATGCTGCAGGAGGGGCTGGCAGCTCTCCTGCTTTGCTGGCTCTGAGGATGGTCCTGGTGGTGAATTGCTGAGCGGTGCCAGCAAAGCCCCTGATTCTGCCTCATTATGTTCTAATGAAGCAGGGCGCAATGGAGCTCCAATTCGGTGCTGTTCTTTTTCAGCAAGGGCGGTGGAGAAATGTATTTCACTAAGAGGTGGAGCTCAGGGGACCCAGCAGTGTCTGAGCTTAGATTCGTCCTGATCAGATCATTTCTTTAGATGAAAACAGCTCTCACCATAAAACAGTCCCAGGATGGCTGAGGTGGGCAGGGACCTCTAGGTCTGTCTGGTCCCACCCAGCTCCAGCAGGGCCACCCTGAGCAGGGTGCCCAGCACCACGTCCAGGAGGCTTTTGGAGGTTTGGCTTTTTTTTGGTGGTCTCCTCTCCAAGAAGGAGACCCCACAGCCTCTCCGGGCAGCCTGTGCCACTGCTCCATCACCCACACATCACCCACACTGCACAGAAGGGCTGCCTGGTGGTCAGATGGATCCTTCTGTGTGCCCGTTTGTGCCCACTGCCTCTTGTCCTGGCACTGGGCACCACTGAACAGAGCCTGGCTCTGTTCTCTTTGCACCATTCCTTCAGGTATTTATAGATATCGATGGGATTCCTCTGAGCCTCCTCTTCTCCAGGCTGACCAGTCCCAGCTCCCTCAGCCTCTCCTCACAGCAAGGTGCTCCAGTCCCTTGATCATTTTGTGGCTCTGCATTGGACTTTCTCCAGTATGCCCAGGTCCCTCTTGTACTGGGGGGCCCAGAACTGGGCACAGCACTCCAGGTGTGGCTTCACCAGTGCTGAGCAGAGGGGAACGATCACCTCTCCCAATCCTGAATCTAAGATAGGACCCTCACAGTCAAGGACTTGCATCAGCAAAGCTGTATGGGAGCCATTGACCTGCCTCATCCTCATCTTCACTCCTCAGCTGTGTTGCAGCACAGAAAGGGAACCCGGAACACCTGGACAGGTGAAAAAGGGACAGACACCTCTTCATATGGCTCTGCAGCCAGGCTTCCTTCAGCTCCAGCTGGCCAGGGCTGTCTGCTGGAGCCTAGAGCAGATGGTTTCTTCTCACGTGGTTAGTCTCCTAGGGAGAGGGAACTGGGCTGTAGAAGACATGCACATGAAGAAAAATGCGTGCGTATGTATCTTGCTACTGGAAAAAAGCAGGCAGCATACCCATGTAGTACCTAGACCCATCGGGACTAAGATTACCTGAATTTCAAAGTTATATGTGTTTGTTGACAGGCATCGAAGGAGACAACACTAGCAAAGCCTCTTTGCTCTGCATCAAGAAGGTGGGATGCATGGGGCGATGCATGATGTGTTCAGTGCTCTCAAAGTTTTATACCATTTTTGTTTGAAGAATTTGCTCTGAAGTTGTATGTCTGGGCTTTGCCTCAAGATAATATGCTTTTAGGCATGTTCCCAAGCTGTAATGTGTATCCAGAGCTTCTCTGCTCAGCGTGAACCCCCCCAACACCCTAAGCCAACTATTGGAGGGAGGCAAGCACCTGGAAGCTCAACTCCATCATTTATGGCTTGTCAGAAAGGTTTGCACATGCACCATGCAGGGTTTCACCCTGTCTAAATGAAGACCCAGAAGACCCTCAGTCTTACAGACTATGTATTATAAAACTATATTATAAGAGTTATATTATAAGATTATAAGACTTAACGAGTCTTGTGAGTACTAAGGTGAAGTCAGACTTGCTAGATTTGACCTAGTATTTTAGGTGAGACAATTTTAAAGGTTCTGGGAAAGAATCACGTAGAGCTTTGTAGAAAGAGCATGCAATGGAGATGGCAAGACTTGAGGATCAACTGCTTGTTCTGAATTAGGCAAAGCCAGATTTTGTGTAGGCACCCACATCTTCCACAAAGACTGCTTGCCCAGAGGGGTTGTGGATGTTCAAGGCCAGGCTGGATGGGGCTTTGGGCAGTCTGCTGTAGTGGGAGGTGTCCCTGCCCATGGCAAGAGAGTTGGAACTGGGTGATCTTCAAGGTCCTTTCCAACCCAAACCATTCTTCTATTCCACGATCTTAAGCAAATGCTCTGAATTCTAAATTCTTGATATTCTAAGCTTAGAAAAGCCGATCACTGTGCTGTGTTTTCCCCAGAAATGCTGAAATGGGTGTGGACATTCCCTCAAGAAACCTCAGCTCAGGTACATCAGTTTTGTTGTCTTTGTTTCCCAGCAAAACGCAATCTCACTGGAAAATTCCCAGCCTTGTCTAAGCATTATCCTTATAGTTTGCACCCACATATACATAATTGCAGGTGTGCTTTGTTCTCCAGAACTGGGCACAAAAGAAGCAGTGCCTGCAGTTTTGTTAAGCCCTCGGAGAGGCACAAATTATACTCCTGGATAACTGATGACAGCAAATCACGCCCACAACCCCTTGCAGGTGCAAAAAATAAAGATAAAAATAAAAGGAAGAAGAAAGTCAATTTGAAACACCGTTGAAATTTAGGATCTCAGTGGTCTGACAAAATGATTCATCTCTGATTTGCACCCAGTCTGTTTTCCACGAGGTGTCAATGCGCACGACAACTGGCCGCTTGGGTCTGAGCTGTGGAGGATCAGCTCTGCTCAAACTGAAGCATGAAATCCTCCTCCCCAGGCCTTTATCAGCCTCTCCCACAAGGCTAATGTTTGTTTTGGCACGTCATGACAATGCTGTATGGCAGGGCCAGCCCCTCATGCCTTCCCACCGTGCGTGCTCCCAGCTGAAGGCATGGACCTGTGTCTGCCTGGTGTTTGGAGAGTGAAAGGGCACAGGGGAGGGAAAGATGAAGGTGTGGGTGGGAAAGAGAAGTAGCTTCGTCAGTACTGAAAGGAATTTAATGGCATGACAGGGAAACAGAAAAACAGGAAAGCAAGCTGAGAAGATAAAACAGCGCGGGGGGCCGCATGCTGATTAATGAACTTCTTGTCCTTGACATCTGCCACTGACCAGAAGACAGTCACAAGAACGTCCCATAGCTGAGCATCTGTGCAAACAGCTGTTCAGTGTCTTTGTGAGTTTCTTTCACTGCACTAAAATCTCCATCCCTCTTAATTCATAACATTTGTGACTTTGGGAAGCCCAGCTCCTGCTCGGCCAGCAATGAATGAATGCATGTTGTAGTGTGGGTAGGAGAGCAAGAGTGTGGGGTGTGACATGACCTCTTCAGACCAAAATCAAGGTGGGAAGACCTATGATGGTGTCGCTCACACATTCTTCCACACCTGTGCAAGTTTAAACAACTAGGACTCCTTTTCTTTTCAGGTTAGTTACCCTGTGTGCAGGGCACCTCGCTCCAAATGGACTGAGGATGCAAGAAATGCCTGAATGCTCAGATTGATGGTTCACGTGCAGGTCTTCTCTTGGTGGACACATGTATAACTTTGTCCTTGGACCTTACCCATGAATCCTGAGAGGTTGAAAACCTTACTCTTGTCCCTTCTCAGCTGCCTTTTCTCCAAGCTGAAGAGTCCTGCTCATTCCTGTCTCCCTTGCAAGGCTGCTGCTCCATCCATCTGTACCTTCTCCAGCTCCTCCAGGTCCTCAGCTGGTTTTGAGAGGTCAGAGCTTCCAGTCCACCACTGAGATGAGCTGTGCTGCTTTAAGTCCTGCAGAGCCATCTCACTCACTTCACACAGTTAGACGGTGAGAATTACGACTGCCGCACAATCCTGCTTAGTACAAGTTGGATGCCGTGAATTGTCTCTAATTCATAACATAAACCAATTATTCCAACAATGCATAAATGTTTTCTTGTTTGTTTGTTTGCTTTAATTTTGCAATCTGTTCATGAACAGTTTGTGGACTTAATTGGTAAAAAAATCCATGGAAGAAAATACATCCTTGAAGTTATTTTCTTAGCTTTATGTTGGTTGTGAGCTTCCTGCCCTTGTTTTAGCTAAGTTCTCATCGTAATTTCTTGAGTGTTTCTTGTTTTTAATTGCAGCCTTGTGAGAATCCCCCTGGAAAGACCTTGCTTGCCCATTTCTAGCAACTAAATCAGCTTGCAGCTGGGTTTCAGTAGAGTTGATGAGAAAAGCATTTCATTGTTTCAGTCTAACTACCCCCTTCTCTTTGTTTCCTTCCACTGTGAAGCCTCCAGTTAGCAAAAGAGAGAGCCACGAGGCCTTTGGTGAGGCTCCAGCTGTGCTAGGGGAGCCGTTGTGCTGATGGACCCAAAGCTTCCAGCTCCTCCCTTTTCCTCTGCCCTTTCTTCCAATTCCTTCAGCACATTCCCATGGTCCCCAGGACCCAAGTGGATTTGCAGACCCAAGCCCTGTATCCTGTAGTGGGACAGAGCCATACCGAGGGACTTCTATTTCCATCAATCTCTTTAGGTGTTGGTTTATTAAGGAAGTTGGAACTGTTGCATCACATCTGAAATATGCCAGCCTCCGAACCCGTAGGAGCAATTTATTCGGGATGGCTGAGATGAAAGAGAATAAAGTGACAATACGGATATTCATGCTCTGGAGGTCTGAAAGGTCTAAAATGTCAGAAGCATTGAAATTTCGTCTGCTTCTGTAGATCTAATAGCTCAGGATTGTTTTAATTGGGTTATGTATTTAGTTTAAATGAGCATGAGATGGCTCTAAGCAGTCATTGAATAACAAGATTAACAAAGGAGATGGATGGAAACCAGAACCATTTATCTAACTCTTCCCAGTCAGGGAGCTTTGATTATGTCCCAGTCATTCCCACTTTGGATTTTGCAAAACAGAACTCATCTGGCATAGATTGTCGTATGCAAACAGGGCTTCAGATGCAGTGCTTGGGCTGGTAAAATCACGTTTGGAGGCAAGACTTGGCCTGGGAGAGCTGGGAAGGCATGGTAAGCTCCAACTTGCCCTCTCTGATCCCATCTGTGAAATGAAACGTGTCACGAAACAAACTTTTGCCAGCCTTCACTTTATTACTAACAAAATGTGCCTCGACTCTGGACGCTGTAAGACCAGGACAATGAAATCAGTGGACAAAACCAAAGTGCCATCACTAAACACCACTGAGCTTCCCTCCCCAAAATCTGCCCCACAAGACACACGCACACAAAAAAACCCAAACATGATTTTCCATTCTGTCTCTTCTGGGAAGGTCATATGGAAAACCACTGCTCCTCGTAGGGGATGTGTGGAATATCCCTCCACTGCCCAGTAAATCCGGGGAGCACAGACAACGGGATGCACACAGGGAGGGCTTGGTGTTAAAGACAAGGGATATTGGTATCTCCAAAAGAAGGTTGTTTTTTGCTTGGTTGGTTGTTTTGTTTGTTGTTGTGGGTTTCCCAGATTGCTTTTTTAAAGATTAAATGGAAATATTTGTCAACAGCTTTAGGAAGGCTTTTTTTTTTTTTTTTTAATTGCATGAACAAACCTTGAAAAATGCTTGTTTTTAAACAGAAACAAAATTGTTTTCAAATATTCATTTAAACACTTTGCAAGAAAACACAAAATATATGTCTAAACAGCTCCTTTTATCAGATCAGAGTCAGCTGGAGTATTGCATGTGCATCGATAAAGCCATAAATCTGCAATTCAGTCCAACAGGGCAGAGGAGTTTATGTAGTTTATGTAGTTTACTTTTTGCCAGTTACTACTGGCAAAAAGTGCCCTGTAACTATGAGTAACTAAGAGTAAGGGCTAAGGACCAAGTGCTTTCTGCAGGGCTGTGATGAGAACCAAATATACTGGGAGAACTCCGTCCGTTTCTAAAGGCAAGATGTTTGCTGTTTCCCTTCTGTGCCTGTAGTTTTCTAAAGGTTCATTTCTGATGTTTCCTAACAACACTTTATTATCACGGGACACTAAAGAAGAGAATTATTCCACCTCTGTGCTTCCAGGAAAAGCTAGCAGGAAGCTTTTTGTTTCCTTTTCTTCTTCTTTTGTGCTTATGGGGATTTATTTAATACAGCTGGGAGGCCGGGGCCCCCTGAGATCTATTTGTACGTAACGTTACAACTGACTTGCATTATAAAAGAATGCAAATGCAACACATATTGGCTATATGGGTCACGTTTAGTTTGGGGAAACATTTATATTATCTATAAATACATAAATATCAGAGTTCTCTTCACTCAAGTCTGCTGTACTTCCAGGGCACCTCTGCCGTAATTAAGAGCACAGCAGCAACTAGCTGAGCAAAACCAGAATAAAACCGGTATAAATCTGAGGGAATTAGAAGGAGATCATCCAGATTTAAATCCTTGGATGAAAAGGGCCATAATTTAGCTAAATGTGCATGATAGCCATGCAAATGAGAACAGAGCTTTTCATTGGACCTGTTTGTTTCCATAATTGTTTCTAGCAGGGCAGCTCTGCTCACCATTCATCAGCATTAATCCTTTCATCTTTCCTTAAGAAACTCTTTGTAGCTTTTTTTTTTTTTTTTTTTTTTAAAGAAAATCAACATTTTGATGCATTCTGCTAGAAAACAAAGCAGCATTACGAAGCTAGAGACAGTGGCTGCTTAGGGAAGGTTGAACCTTACTTTGACTAAGTCATAACTTTGAAAGACACTATTGAATTTTGAATCTTTTTTTTTTTTTTTTTTTTTTGAATTGTGGACCTAACTAAAATGAAGAATCTCTTAATGGTAATCTCTTAATGATATTGAAGGGACTCAAGTTAGACCATATTGTTGAGATCCAGAAGCAGAGAAGCCTGTGAAGGTTGCCTTCATTGACTGTAGGATCCAGTTTCCTATAAGATTTTACTAAATGCTAGTGATGAACATTTACAAAACATATTTCTTACCAGTGGTAGCAGAGTATCCTCTTCCACGAGAAAAATAGCGAGTTTTTATACTGAGCTAAAAAGGTATTGCTAACATTTTCCATGAATTTAAGGGGAGGCTGGGCGGTTTCACTGGGAGAAGACCTGTTGAGAGTTACCGGACTGATAGAGATCTGCACCCAGCTCAGGCGGCTGGAGGCTGTGGGATTTTTGGGCTTTCATCTGTGCCCTGCTCTTGTTCCACTCCCTGGGCATCTGTGTTTGTTCTCTGCCAAAGACGGGTCTGGGCAGATCTGCAGTCTGAACACTGCAGCTCCTCTAACCATCTTGTTATGTCGTTAGACTGTGACCAACCCAAAGGAAATGCCAGAAAAGAGGTTTCTGAGAGGACAGACAGCTCTTCCTTGTGCTGGCAGCGGAGGCTATGGTTGAGAAAGGATGGTCTGTGTGTAGTCACAACACATCCCCGCAAGCACGCGCCTCTGTCTTTCATCTGGCATCTCAGTCTGGCTCGCCCTCCTTAGCACAAATTAATGATCTAATAAACAGCACACACAGATGATAGCAGCAATCGGGCAACATGTTCGTTTCCCACCAGAGATGGAAAAATCCACCCTGTATTTAGGGCTGGGTGAATAATAAACTTCCCTTAGAAAAAAAAAATAATGCTGTGCAATAAACATAATTTGGGATTGTAATGCACAATTAGAGTAATTCATTAATGTTACATGGAGTCAAACTGCCTTCTAACCTTGGCTTGGCTTCACTGCTTCCATTAATTCAGTTTCTAGATGCAAATTTCCCCTCGAATGAAACAAATCCTTCTGTTTCTTTCCAGTTATCCAGATGAAAATATGAAGCTGTAAATAAAAGTCATTTACTGGTGTTGAAACATATCTTGTTAGGTTTAAGACAATGTGCTGCTTGCTGCTATCTCCAGTGAAAGGGTGCTCACAAAAGGAAAACTGGAGCTCAGTAGGGCCCTGCAAAGTTGTCCGTCTGTGTGGAAGGCCACAGATGGTGGTGGCGGTGAATTTGGTGGCTGGAACTTGCAGCAGGTGATGATTGAATGGGAGCACTGACAGGCCCGTTTACAAGCACGGTAGGATGCTGTTGCAGCACGAGGTACCTTTGTGCGTGGAGCTGTACACTGGGCTAACACATCTCCATCAGCACGGATGTGTTGAACTCATCCCCCAGTCCTGGACATAATTCATCTGCCTAAAATACCAAGATAAGCTTGTTCCTTTTCCATTCGCTTATGACATTCATCGATCTCACAAAATGAAATGTCTTCCTGCATCTTGGCACGGGGATGAAGCACCTTCCAAGGCTTTGCATGGCAGATCGGAAGGTCTAAAGCAAGTGGCTTATCCAGAACATTTTGCAAGGTTATCACCTGAACCATCACCTTGTGGACAGAAATACTCACAAGCAGTTCTGCTGACAGATGTAAGGACATCCAATTTTTAACTCACTTTTTTGTGGTGAAATAGCAGCCGACATTAACAGGCACGGTGATGTGTTATTGGGTTGGAAACCACATGGAAATCAGAAGGAGACTGGCCTGGAAATGCTTAGCTTCACTCTTGGGTATTCATGTTTACCCTACTTAGGAATGGTTTATCAATAGTTTATCTCATTTCGTGTTCGCTGGGGAAGCCACTTCTTGAATTGTACTCTCCAGTAATTGAAGAGACACGCAGGATTAGATCAGGTTTTATAATGAGGGGAGAGCAGCCCTGAGGCAGATGCTCTTAAGCAGAGCTATAATTTACTGGCAACCTTATCTAAGAAATGGTCAGTCAATAAGAAAGCCTCAGAGGACTTTGGGGTAGCCACAACCTCAGTCAACCTGCTGATTTCTTTGTAAGGAACACCAGCTGGTTGCTAAACCACAGGGGGTGGAAAAAAATAAGTAAGAATAATGAATTATTTCAAGTGGGAAAGCAGGAGAAATGTTGGCAACCTATTTCTGTTAATTGCTCACGTTCCTGTCATTACTTTTTATTATTCTTTGTATTCGAATTTGTGACTGGAGACTCAGCTAAGAACATAAGCTGATTAAGCTGAAATGGATCTATTGTGTTCACCGTTGGAGGCTCTGATACAACATTTCCCATGTTTTCCTTCTTGATTGTACACAGTACACTCTCACTTGACTTTGAAGCCATGGTTGGAAGCGCAGGTTATGGCCAAGGCTCTGCTTTCCCTTGGGATGCTAACTCATTTACTTTGTCTCATCTAGTTTTTCCCGTGTGTCTAGAGAACAAGACAAGTGTTCCCATGATTAATGACTCACCGAGAAAGAATTGGAGAGGCTTTGAACTCATTTTAGCACAACTTCCCCAGGAAGAATGACCCCAGAAGTCCTAGGAGCATGCAGTGCCAGAGATAATGCAGGCAGGGAGTCAAACTCAATGGGTTGACTTGGGTGCCTCTGTCAACTCTACCTTGTCTCTAAGTCATCTGCCATCCTGTGGCTCTTGTGCTCAACATCTGGAGATGGAAGTCTCTGCTTTTAAATATCAGATGTCAGCAGGCATGATTATTTTTTTTTCTCCACTGCTTTTATTTTATTTTCAGATCTGGTGACTTCAGCTAGAGGTGGCCATTCTTTGGAAATGAACATCTTCAGTCTCCTCCTTTCTAAAATAGACGTGCTTATATTTTGATTGATTTCTGCTTGATTTCTGAGAGTGGTTAGGTTCAACCAGCACTTTGAGGTCCTGTGATAGTGTAGAGGCTTGATCCATGTGCACGTTTCTCTGCAAGCATGTATGTGGTTCATGGAAGATCTTTGGTGTGCAATCATTACTAAATGAAAGATAGAAAAAAGCTATTTGCATGGACTTTGTGGTTCAGAGTGCGGAGGATATCTGTCTGTCTTTCCTTTCATGGAGGAAAAAACACTGTTATTTGCTTTTAGCGGGAAATGACAAGGGATGGTCTCCTCCTATTGCTGTAAGGCCGACCTGAGTACAGGATGCTAGCAGCCTGTCATCTTCGGTAAATAAAACAGCCTGGAAAAAAAAAATAAAATTGCCCATCCTGTGCAAAAATCCAGATGTGTCCTAGCTGGAGATAGGGACAGACCTTCTCAGAGGCCGTGTCACGTTTTCCTGTCTCTCCAGCTATTACAGCTGTGTTTTTATAGACTTTTCTGTGTCATCCCTGGGAAGACAGCTGGGTCTGTCATTATTGGCCCAATCCAAGCAAAATTCCTTGTGATCTTCATGGGAGCAGGAGCAGCTCCCAGGCCTTCACCAGGCTTTGCTGCTTCATCTCATCTAGGAGGAAAGCAGAAATGAGGGCTCAGACTAAACTCACCTGAGGGCAATTTTAGCAATGGCTTTAATTAGCTTTGGATAAGGTGTTTTGTGTTGGACCTGACCCTAGAGAAGTCAAACGGAGAGAAATCCTGGTATTATTAATCACCTCAAGGCTTTAACCCTGTAGCAGATGTCGGGGACATGTTGTTTGAATCTGTTACATGTTCTACGTCCCAACTCTGAGCCCAGCTATTTCCATATGTTTGAGGATCTCATTCCCTCAGAAAAGTGCAGCGGAGTGCTGTGAACCGTGCATTTGTAATATATGGGACGCATTTTATGTCCACAGAAAGACTGTGCACCTTAAAATATAGAATTGGAATTTCTGGAATTAGAATATAGGCATACAGAATGGCCAAAAGCTCGACAATGACATGAGGAGGCAAACAGACTCTGTGGACACAGAATTGCAAGATAAGGTCAGAAGGAGCTCAGAAAACCATCATCCGAGTGCCCCTATGATTTCCTGACCTACTCCTATGAAAGCTCTAGGTTCAAAAGGTCAGTATTTAATTTTGTCTAGAGGTGGGCCTGTTGTTCAGTGTCTCCTATCTGCAAACTTCAAACTGTGTCAGCAGGGAGTTATTTTTGTTGTTCTACTAGATCAGAAGCTGGGGGAAAATGACTTTTTTTTCAGGTTGCCCAGCCAGCAGAGACAGTACGAGAAGGTGCATCTTAAGAGTCCTAGTTCAGGAAGAGCAGAGGAGCTCTTTGGAGGCCAGGCTATAGGCAGGGATAAAATCAGTCTCCAAAAGAGCGATCAAACAGAATTCTGCTATTGGAAGGTAAATGAAATCCCCCTTTTTTCCTGCAGCCTGGGGAATGAGCATATTTTGGATCCAACTGTGCAACATTAATCACAATATGGAATATTTGAGCCAAAGGTCAGCCACAGGGGGCCAACTATTAACATATGGGATTTATCTGTCTCCTTCTTCCATAAAGATGCAGCATGCTGGATAATTAAACTTCTGAGTGCCAGCGTGGAGTGTACTCTGTTTTTGTTTTTTTTTTTTTTTTTCCACTGCTCTTTGTGATTCGATCCAGAACCATTTCCTTTCATTTCCTTTCCTTTTCAGAAGGGGAGGAAACAAAGGTGGCATCCTGATCTTCATTATTAACATACAGGAAAACTTGGAGGAAATCCCTTTTATGCCCCTGGCTTTGTGTGAAGAAAACCCTGCAAACTGAAAAGTCACATTGTTCAGCTCCTATATATATTTATACATCTGTGTGCACAGCAGATGTTTCTTCAGATACTCAACTGACGTTTCTGCAGAATTATGGTATGGAAAAATCTTTATAGCAGCTTGCATTCCAGCTGATTTACTTTGATTAAATTAAAAAAAAAAATCTAGAAAATGCATTTAAAGTGAATATAATTGAAGAAAGAAAATCGCTTTCTCATACAGTGTAAGTCAGTGCTTTTCCATGTTATCTGGAATAAAAATATTGGTATACAAGCAGCGCTCATCTCATGTTTATAAATGGAAGTAGGAAACAGGGAAACATTTTGCCACTTTGGGTAAAGGAATTACACACAGTTAAAGAATTTATGAGGAAGGCATCTAGGTGAAGCTTGTCAGGCTGCTGCCTTTTATAACTAGCAGAGGCAATTCCAGAAGCAATTAATCCAAATCTAATACAGACACCTAAGGAGCCACAAGTCTCCCTCTGGAGGTGCCTATCTCTCCCCCACCCTGCCTGACCTGCTTAGACTAGACGTCTGCTTTCAGATAGCTGAAATTAAGAAGGGGAATCCCACAGCAGCTGACTCTTTAATCCACTTTGTTTCTGCCACAAAAAGAAGAAAAAACTACTATTAGTATTTCTGGTTATATTACAGTAACACTCAAAGGCCAGGTATGGTTCAGGCACGGAGTAAATCTCAATCTCTACATCTCTACACCACAAAGAGATCAACTCAAGTAGTTAAACAATGATTTTGCTTTTCATTCTGCACTTTGGCTGAAAAGAAATATAAAGAGCAACAGGCAAATAAAATACATACTATAGAGATTTGATTCATGAGATGCCAAAAGGCCAAACCAGTCACAACCTGTGACACTTATACAATAGAATGGCTATACACTTTTGGCTATAAAGTTAATGAAAAAGGGATTTATCTTAAGTATTTCCAGTGCATCATTCTGTCTGAGAGTTGTTCTAAAGTGCAGCAAATTCATTCACGGTTTGGATTCCAATACACCACTTTTCATCTAAAATAAAATGGTAATGGCTTACATTTATATAGTGCTTTTCATCTAGAAAGATCCCTGAGGCTTTCTCAAGCACTTTTTGGAGTTTCAGTATCCACAGTGTTGGAGGAAGAAGGCTTGTCATGAGGAAAATGCAGTTGTGGCCAAATTTCCTTATCATATCTATGATGCACTGCAATTTTCATGTGGTCAAGAGCCAAAGAAGCAAGGGGAACTCTTGAACTTGAGTGGCTCATGGCTGGGAAAGAATACTGACTGCTCATGAGACCCCATCCTCAGCGATGGGCTGGAGCTGTGCTGGGCTGACTTGCTTTCTCCCCATCTAAGGTTTTGGGATACTGAGCAGCTCTTGTGCAAAGCCAGGCAAGGAGGTGACACAGGCCGACCCCTTAACTTGCTTGTGAGATGTTTGACTCGGAGTTATCGTTTGACCACCGTTGTGTTTTCAGTAACCTCAGCAAAGTGTTAAATTCCATTTAAAGGTGTGGATATAAGGTATCTGCTGTGGAGATGGTACATATCATGGCAAAATAGCTGCCTGAGCCCAGAAAGGGTTGGGAAACACTGATGTAAAGTGTCAGATTTCAGAGCAGGGACAATTGCCTGTGCAGTGTCTAAAGCAGTGGCGATAAAACTGGATCAGGACTACAAAGCGCCTTTACGATATGAATGGTTAATGCTTACATGCAGAATGATACGGAGAGGTCTGTAAGGTCAAGAATGTAAAAGATAGGGAAATCCAGCATTCCAGCTGGCTTTGCAGTTCATTTTCTTCCTTTGCTGGTTGCACGTCTCTGCTCATACACCATTTCCTTCCCTGCTTGCTTCAAACAGAGGGTTGTTCACAGAACAGGGAACTATTCAATATTTATGCTCCCTCACCCTTCTAGGCACATTATTTTACTGCATTTAATAAAAAATAATCAATTTTTACGAGGTTTTTCTCTGTGTAGTATTGATGGGCTCTACATACAGGAACAAATGTATCTCACAGCTGTCTCCAGTCACCTGGGGCATGAGGCAAGTCATAATCCTGGCTGAAAAGGTGAACATGGACACCACCAATGGGTGTCCCAACTTGTGGAGCTGCTAGTGACTTTTTGAGGAGTGTGGTGGATTTCATAACATCTCATTTGTCCACAGCATAGCTCTGATTGCCTACGTTGGCACTTGGCAGCAGACTTAGATTGAACCAGAACTGATAGTGGCCACCCACACTCTGGTTGTCATCCATTTGCTACGTTTCACACAGGCACTTTGCAGCTGCCTTTTTTTTTTTTTTTTTTCCTAGTGAAAGAACAGCCACACACAAAGACCTGAGCAGACTTTTAATACATACCACCACTCATGATTTCAGCTTTCCCTCACAGAAAACATATTTCTCTGTACCCACTGAGCCCCCAAGACAAGCTGGGGCAGTGGATTATTTAGGACGCAGTCAGTGGAAATAGCACCACCTGCTGAGCACCAACATCCTTCCTACAGGGACTTTTTGGGGCTGGGGGTTTTGGAGGAGTCTCCAGAGCCCAAACTATGCTGAATGCTCCTTGAGCTCCAGTCTGATGGTCCCAGAAGCTTTCCATCCCTGGGGCGATTCAAGACGCTTCTGTCACTTCGCCGTGATGCGAGTCATCTGCTCCAAAGAAACTCAGAATAATCCTGGTGATAAATATACAAAAGAAATTGATTCAATCCAAGCATGCACACCAATATATAAACATACATTTCATCCCCAAGGGTCATTTTCTGGTCCATACCCAAAGCCTCCGCACGCTATGTTACGGTCCAGATTCTGTCATGCCTGCATCGTTTATTACTTGCTATGAAACAGATTTCGAGGCACGTCTCACCATTTCGGACTCACTGCTGTGGTTGCCTGGCCTTTCTTCTGCCAATGAATTGTGCTTGCACGGGTTCATGCACAGAGTGGGGTTCTTGATTCTGATTTAGTGGATTATCCACAGGGGACAAGGTTGAGTTTTAGGGGTTTGGGACAAGGGAGAGGAAGAAGAAATGAAGACGGGGATCTGAAAAAAAGCAGTTGGAGACTCCTGAGGGAAGCAGAGTCACTCCTGCAGGTGAAGGAGGCCACTGAGGGACCTCACCACCTCAGCATGTGCCCCAAAACCACCGCGACCGCTGCCCATAGCGGCCCGTCCCCTCTCCCCCCCTCAGCGCGGGGGGCCAGGGGCAGCCTCCTGCCGGCTTGGGGGGCCACCCCTTTTGACCCCCTCACTCTTTCGAGCTTTCCCCCTCGTCTCCCCCTCGCCCTGAGGGAGCCCGACAACAAAGGCGGCTCCATGCTCGGGGCCGGAGGAGCCGCCTGGGCGCTGACTCAGCGCCGGGTCCGCCCCCGGCCCGCCCCCGGCCCCGCCGCTCCCCTCAGGCGAGGCCGGGCCGGCTCGGAGCGGGCAGCTGCCGCCTTCCCTCCGGCTCCCTGTCCCTCCTCCTGCCCTCCGGGTGTCCGTCTCTCCTCCTGCCGGTGCCTCTCCCCGGCGGCTCGGGGATAGCAGTCCCCGCCGAGGTAGGTTTTTTTTTTTATTTTTGTATTTTTTTGTGGCCGGGGATCTCCCGCACACAAAGGCGCGGCGATGGCGGGGCGGGACAGCCCGGGCGGCGGGGATCGGGGGAGAGCCCCCTCAGGGTGCACCCCCGTTTCCCTCAGGGTTCACCCCATTTCTCCTCAGGGTTCACCCTCATTTCTCTCAGGATTCACCCCATTTCTCCTCAGGGCTCACCCCATTTCTCCTCAGGGCACACCCCGCATCCCCTCAGGGCGCACCCCGAAGCTCCCCGGCTGCCTGAGGGGGCTGAGGGACCCCGGGGGGACACCTCCCTCAGCCTAATTTCTCTTATTTTAGGATGGGAGGCTTGAGGGGGTGAAATTATAGGGTGCCCCTCTGTCCGGGCTGCTCTGGAGCATGGCTTTTGCCTGTGTCGGGTGCTTTTCCCCTCGCTTTTGGGGCTGGCGGAGGGGGTTTTGCTCTGCAGAGTAACTTTTATTCTCTCTTGGGGTGGTTGTGGTGGCTGAGAAGGAAAGACAGTCTCTTCTGTGAAGAGAAGGAGAAACAATCCCCTCGCCTTGCGATGGCGGGATGACTGCTTTTATCTCCTGTCCCGATGAAGGTGAGCTCGGAGCAGCGGCCGCAGCTGAGCTTTGGGTGTGCGGAGTGGTTTTCTCCCTACAAACCCCCGCTTTTTGGTCAAACTGCTAGTCTCAGAGGCTGGCGAACTCTCCCTGTGCTTCCACCCCTCGAACTGCGGCTCTGTCAAAAGTTTCCCTGGACGGTCCCAATGCCTCCATTTCCCTACGTGCTAGATTGAAAGGGTTCACGACTGGTTAGCGTGACCGCACAGAGCAGTGTTTTTGGAGAATTTCAGCGTTCAAACGAGCGAGGGGTGCAACACAGAAGGTCGGTGTGACTTAACCAAGTGTTTCCTCCTTCTGTTTAATGTTCTTTAATAGTTTGAGGAATGCTGGCGTATGGCAGTGCCTTGGTGTCGGAGCAGAGGCCGGTTCTGCAAGTTCAGGGCACGCTCGAGAAGGAGCCAGGAGCACGAGAACTTCTGGTTTTCACTGAGAATCTGCACAGTCAGACAAAAACGCAACAAAATTAGGAAAAAAAAACAACTCGTTTGAATGAGCATAATGTGGTTGCTGGATGGGGATTGCGGTGGGGGTATTGTTGAATAACTCCCTGGCAGCGCTGTGGTACGTGGGTATGTGCACTAAATCTGGGATATTTAACTTCTTTTAAACTGGGATGTTTAACTTTCGGTGACTTGGCAGTGAATTAGGAGCGTGGAAGAACGCTGTTACAATGGAAATAATTACTTGTGGACGTTGTGGGCAATTGGAGAAGCAGTCAGTCTTTAATCTCCTCGTGATTTGAACAGGACACTGAGAATCTTCTTCCTTTACTGACGGTTGTTTTCCTAAGCAATAAATGGACAGCTAGTGTGCACTGCAAATGTGATAGCTGCTTGCTTATTGTCAGTGAGATTTCCTTAGTAACAATAAGCAATTGTTTGCTAGGCTTTATTAAAAACAACCACAGATACCCTATTTCTCCTAAAACAAAGCCATTATTGTCTTAAAGCAACTGTGGGCCAATTTCATGGTTGGGCTAGTTCCACTGATGTCAGTGGAGTTTTGCCAGGGATGGTTTTGGCAGGTGAAGTGTCATTTGTGTTTTCAGGGTCCAAAATGCCCCAGAGTAATGTTGCTATTTTATCTCCAGCAGTGAATTGTTGCTAATTAAAATGTTACGCTGATGCTTCCTGAAGGTAAGGGGTAGAAGTGAGACAGTCTCAAATCTCCTAAACACTCTCCAACTTGCTTTCTCCTTTTTGCTCTGTATCACTTTGTGATCTTCCTTCTCTTTTCAGTCTCGAGATCTTTCAGGACTTCTCTTCGAAAGGCAGAAGTTTCTGTAGCTCAAGTTGAGCGTTTAAAGGGTTTGGGATTAGCTGCGTTGAACTGTCCTATAATAACACCGCACAGCTAGGTCAGTGAAGAACTGCACGCAGCTGTAGTTCGGAGACCTTTCGTTTCTCACACATGCACAGGCCTCTTCTTTGCAAGCTGATTTGTGCATGGTTATGGTCAGTGCACTTGCTGAAGCGGCAGATTGTTTGACAGAGTCGCTTTAGTGTAACAGCCAGGCTTGGGATGGACTGAGAGAGCAGATCAGGGGGTGTGGGGGGGAATTCACTGAGCTTTTATGTAGTGCCATGCTTGTGGTGCTGAGAAACAGACCTGTTTTAGAGTAACATCAAAACATGAGCCGTGTAACAGCATTAAAGAAAGAAAAATCATCTAAAGTGGGAGCAGAAGAAACTTGGTAAAGGTAGGAGCAACATTCTTGCTTATTAGCTGTGGGAAGAGTGGAAATGTTTAACCAATAATTGGCCTTAACAGCATTTTGGCTTCATTTCAGTTTCAAAAAATGATTTTATTGACCGGAATTGTTACCTTTGTATGCAGTTGACAATATTAAATACATTTGGCCAACGGTGAGGCTGTTCTGGCACTGTGGTAGCTTTAGAGAGAGCGAGTCAATACTCACATTTACAGAATCTTTGATGGACCGTTTTTATATCTGGCGTTTTTGCACGGTACAACTTTGGATCTGTCTGTTTGCATCTCCTAAGTACCCAAAAAGAGCACGTCAGACACAGTTCCCAGCTGATACTGTTCTGATGTTCTTTTGGTGCTTGCTTTTTCCAAAAACGTACAAGTTCCACACACAGTCTTAACTTTGGAGGGCAAAAAAGAACACACCACTATGCTTAATGCTTCTTCAGTTCAGAGACTAGTCAGAAGTTTATTCTGGTTTGGCCAGACCTGACAAGTTCTTAAGTATAGTTTGAAGCTTAACATGCTGCAAAGAGCCTGAAACTCTTTAACTCTATTTACTTATTTATTTATTTATTATTATTTAAACTTACCCAAAGAGCGTGTAAGTCAAGGTTTTGATGTTTAATTCTAACACAAGCCAGAAAAAGATTAGACTGTGGAAAGGGAATTGGTCACGTAACAACCTGAACATAGAGGTGCAAATTTGCTAAGAAAGAGTGAAATGAAGTCCTACTCAGGTGATTTATCTTCCCTTTTCCACATCTTTAATGCTCATGTCGGACTTATCTCTGTGAGTGCATTCTCTGGTTGTATTAATCCTCTCAAAACCATGCTGGAGGGGAAAGGTGTTGTGTCTTTGCGCAGCGGGGAAGACTCCTTCCCTTTGCAAATGGAGCATAAAAGTGCAAAAAAAAGTAACTGGCTTTTCTGTGATTGCACAGGAAATGTGCGGTGGTGCACAAGCTTGAACTTGGGTCTTTTGAACTGCTGGCTAGTGCTGAAACGAAAGAGCTTCCTTCCGCCTGCACAGAGCACATGGAGAGAAGAGAAGAAAAGAGGCACGGTCCGAAGTGGCTGAGCAGAGGGTTATGAAAAACGACCTGGTAACCTGTCTGAGGCGCAGTTAGTGGGCAGCTGCTTCTTCAAGCATCAGCATGCCTGCTGTCTTTGTTAGGCGATGGAAAACGGGAGGGTTTTGTAGTTGTAAGTCCCTAAACTAAGACATTCAGCACCCACAGGGGAGGCAGAATGATAAAAACACTTTTCTTCCCCTTTCTACACCTGCCTCCATGTAGTGGGTGCTGCTCTCACAGATGTGTCTCTGGCTGGACCTTTGGGGAGGTCCTTCAGCTGCAGGTGAGTGAGCGTTGGCAGAAGAAAACACAGGAGGGTGCCTGCTGCCTCTGTGTGGTGGCACTGAGAGTGCTGAAGTTTGAACTGGCGCTTGCCTGCGGCGCTGTTTGGTGACTGTGCCAGCTGCCAAGTCCCTCGTGGCCTTCGGTTTAATTTCAAAACATGTTTTGGGTCTACTTCCTATGTTTATGCCAACACTGTAATGTTTTGTGCAATGAAGGCTAGGAAAATCCCAGGTGAGACAGCAGCCTTTCCAAGTTCTGAGTATAAAAGAACAAGCCCCAGTGATGTGGGGGCATTTGTGGCCTCTGGTCTGCCTAATATTGTCAAATCACATCTCAGCTCTGTTGTTACTCTTCTAACCTGGGTCTAAAGCAGGTCTTGGTGCAGTTTGCGTTCCAGTATGGATCTAATCCAGTTTGGACTTAATTGAGCCTTTAGCAGGTCATCAGCTTGCTTGGATGGGACAGGGCTGCTAGCTTCATGGTGTGAGCTGGGAGTACCAATGTGATAGGGCTAAATAAAGCAAAGGTTATTTACCCTACCAACAAACCTCCTGGATTTGCTTGCATTTTTTAAATTTCTCTGGCAGCACGGAACCAGAAGATTGCCTGTTGCGCAGATACGCGCTCTACAAAAAGAGAAATTATGCAGTAAGTTGGGAACAGCCTTTCTTTCAGCTTGGTTTCTTTATTTTACATTAATACTGAAACTTCAGGCAGTGTTCCTGCAGGATCAACTGTTCAACCCCTGGTCTGTCCTCTAGCAGATCTCAGCCTGACACGTTTAGAGCTGCACTAAGCATCCTCTGGAGAGCTTAGGATGATCAGGTGTGGAATGTGCTGGACAATGATCTTACGTGGAGCCAGGAGTTGGACTCAGTGGTCCTTGTGGGTCCCTTCTAAGTCAGGATATTCCATGATAGGTCTTGGTTTTATCCTCCATGCAGAAATTAAAGTCATCTGCTCGGACGGGGAGCCCAGCACTGCCAGTCGAAGGTATTCCCACAGGGCTGGCATTTAGTGGGTCTCCTGGTGGGCTGGCCAGAGGAGCAGGAGGACGGGAAACAACAGAGTGATTCTTTTTGTTCCCTGCCTGTGCAGTGAATGGGCATTCATAAGAGCTCACGGCTGTGCACAGGCCTTTGTTCTAGAGCTAACGATGAAATGGAGCTCACAGCTCCGAGCATTTCAGACGAAGTGACAAGAAGTGGGTCAAGACCGTTCGTGTGTGCATAAATGCTCTCCTGGTGTAGGCCAGGGGCTGTGCTGGGTGCTGCTAAACAGCCTGAAAGGGTTTCAGAGGAGCTGGAGTTTGTGCTGTCAGGTGGGTGAAGTGCATATGCTTGGGGACAGGGATCAGAATGGATGGCCTTGAGTCACTTTGCCTGTTAATATGATGTAGAGGACAAGCTTTGCTGTTTGGTACCTCTGGAGAGCAAGGGGTTTAGCTGGAGCCAAAGGAAACTTTCTTTGAACGGGCAGGACGAGTTGCTGAGCAGCCTGTTCTATACATGCAGCGCTCTGCTCTTTCAGATGAAAAGCATCTCCGCTACCTCAGTCCCCTTGGAGGTGTCACCAGGGAAAAAGATGACCTGCTGGGCATCCCTGAGTGCTGCTGGCGCATCCTTCAGATTTCCTGTGGTAGCCTCCAGGTGTGCCTTTGTCCAAGTAAGCTGCACGAGGACGTGCTGAGCGGAAACACCCAGGCACAGGGAGTTTTGTGTGTTCTGGAGAGAAGCCCTGGCAGCGCCTGGTGTTGTCCTTACAGTTCTGTTACCGCAGCTGTGGAACCCTCCAAAGACAGTCCAGGCGTGCCCGTGGCTCTTCATTTACCCACGACATCTTCAAGTTCAAGGAGACCAAACAAATCATAAACTTCTGTAAAATACAAACATATTCTTTTTTTTTTTTTTTTTCTTCAGGAAATAGCTTTAAAAGCTAGCTTTAGGATTTAAGAAATGTTACGTCCCTGAAAAGCAGAAAGTATTCATCTCTTGGGCTGGTGCCGTATTGCACCGAAAAGAGGCACAAAAACGTCCCTGAAGTTCCAGCAACAAGGAAGCCAGCCTTGAAGCTTGTTATGAAGACCGTAGTTGTGGATGTCCATGCTAGTCACTTCCTTTTAGTTTAAAGGGCTGAAACACGTTACAGATGTCCTTCTATCAAAGCGTTCTCTCTTCTGAGAAAAATCAAATCCAAGCTCGTGAGCCTGGTTTGTTTCCTCTTTGGTTAGTGACTGAGTTAAAAGAGAGAGTTTTATGTGGCTGTTTTATGTGCTACATTCTTTTCCTAATCACGCTGAAGTGCCATACCTTCAAAGTTCCCTTTAAATCCATGCATTTACTGCATGTTCAGGGACTTTGATATATTTTTTTTTTAATCTAGTAAGCAAAATAAATCTCCTTGCTCAAGGATGCGAGGAAAAATTACTACCTCAAGTTAGCAAATAAGTGTGCCACCTATTGTTTTGTTTTGCAGGGGCCCAAGGGCCCTTCCTGCCTAGTACTGTCCTGCCACTTCTAGAGACATTCTCTGCCCTGGAAATTTTTAAATAGGGACGAGAATGGTGATCAGAAATGCAAAAAGGTGATCTATGGTATTTTTTGTGATGCTAACATTGTGTTTTTGCAAACTTGGAGTAAATATATTTCTTGCTTTTGCAATCAGTTTTGCACTGAATACGGCTGCTTTGCTGGACAGCCAGGTTGTTACAGAGACTTCAAATTTTAGATGTATCTTTATGTATCTCCCTAAAAGTGCTTTTTCACTCATGCTCATTGCATTACAAGAATAATTCTTACTCTGTGAGCTGTCTTACAGGAATCCATATACCTTCTAGACACTTCAGATCTACTTTTCTCTGTAGAAGTACTAAAAAGACATCTCCCCAACCTGCTGTCTGCATCCAGGGAACTCATAGGATTGACAGATCCACGACCCAACATGCTCCTTTAGTTAAAGGTAATCCATTTGCCAGCATCAGCCAAAAGCTGTTGCAAGGACATATACGTGCATATACACCTGTATAGGAGCACAGGTAGTTAAAAGACATCCACTTTTCTAAGAAAATAGGACTTAAAGAACCCCAGAGCAGTACTTTTCACTGGAAAATCTCTGCAGTAGATGTCACTTTTATTGTGATATTTTCCAGCAGACCCCTCAAAGAAGAAGGGTCAGTTCTAGGGGCAAAGTCAGAGTTTAGCATGATCAGTGAGGCTGGGACAGCTTTTTAAAGGACCTAGGGGAAGAACTTTAAAAGAGAGGAAAGTATTTAAATCCTGGGAGACTTCTTGGATGCTCTAACAGCGGTATATGGAGCTAACTTTTCCTGTCCACAATGTAATTCAGGTGTCAGCCTGGTCTCTTCCCAATCCTCTGCCCTGGTTTCCTACAGCGAACTAGTTCTTCACTTCCTTTCTTCAAAACCATCGTGCTGCTGCTGGCATGGCATGGCACGGCATGCCTACAGGTAGCATCAGCCACAGGAACTTCTGCTTCTTCCCATTTCTGTGGTGCTGAGCCTGTGGGCAGCTCTTTGGGATGTCCCTAGCTCTCCACCTGGGATGCCCAAGTTTTAGAATACCATGCTAATTAAGCTCTTAGTGGCTGCCACGTGAAATCCTTCATCACCAAAGCATCCCAGGATCAGATTTCAATGAAACTGCTTTTACCCCTCTTGGAATTATGCAAGAAAAAAAGAGTCTAGCTGCTGAAGCTGTTTTACTTTTCTGTGTTTCTCTATATCAGTGTAAGACTTTGGTTATGTGCTTAATTCCTCTGACTTCCATCATCTGGTAGCACGAGGGGGAGGGCTGTGTTTGTAAGGAGCTGTTCTGTGCGCTGAAAGGCAGGGGTTTAGTAATGAACTTTGGGCTAGAGGAACGTGTGCTTCTGAAGAGCCAGGATCGACTGGAAACCAGGTAACAGCGAGTCCCATTGAACAGGATACAGATTGCTCTGCTAAATAACTGCTCTGAGGGGTCATTCCAATGCCTTCCTCCCGTTTGTAACAGTGGATTTTAATATCTTTATTATTAGCAGCAGAAGACTGGTAGAATTAAATATTAAAGTTTCAGTGATGAGTTCATGTATTTATTTTTTTAACCTTTAATGGTGCAGAAGCCTCGAGTGATTCCCTGCTCAGATCTGATAGTCCACCAGACCTAAGATTCATCTTTTCTTTTATCTACAGCATCACACTTCATTTGAAGGTATTTTTTCTTTCTAATGGGAAGTTGATTAATTGACTGCTAAAACAACTACAGATAAAGTTAACTTACTCTCTAAGATGTTTAGAGTGCCACGAAGCTGAGCTGGATTTAGAAAGCACCACATTACACATACTGGTCAACAAAATACTGGATATCAGAGAGAACTCAGTACTGTAAAAACAAGGAAAGAAGGAGCGCCTACTCCCATTCTTACTGGGTGTTTTCCTTCAGGAAGGGGACTGAAAAAATGCCTTTTTCTTTTTTTTTTCTTAATACAGCCATTCAGATTCTAAAGATTTACAGTCTCTGTAATCAAGGTATCATTTCTCTTCTTAAAAGTTTCTCGGAGTTAAGATGCCTCAAACTCACCTTGGAGGACCATGGTTTGCAAAACAGGAGGCTTAGAGGTGCGGTGCAAGACACGGTTTCCTTCCAAAAACAGGAAGTGAGAGCTCAACAAGCCACTTGCAGAAAATGATCCTGATTTTATGTAGTGTAGCACAACCAGGGAATCTCTGCTTAGAATTTTACAGAGCCGTTGTGTACTTGAAAAACCAACTGTGTCAGGGTAAACAAATTGTTCCAGTATGTATTTGAATAGATAAATATTTATTGTTGTCCTATTTTATTTTTTTTTACTGATGAGGAAACAAAGACTGAATCGTCTTGCCTCCAGCGATAACTAATTAGTGCAAGGCTAGAATTTTAACTCAGGACTTTGAAGCAAGAGAAAAACAAACAGGAGGAGATGCTGCAAACAGGAACAGAACGGATGGATAATATAAACACGTTAAACTTTGTATTTCAGGCAGCAGCTCACTACCCCGAGACAGAAAGCCTCTTCCCATGAAGGCCTTCAGGCAAGTAGGCAGCCTAAAAAGCTTCTGCCTCGCGAAAACAGGATCTGCTTAGGTCATGGTCGCTTCTGTACGTGCCAGCTCTGTGTCCCTTACGTTACCCTGAATAAGCTTGGTGCTTCTGAGAAGATTCCTTAAGACAAATGGAAATTCAAATCAAATTTCCAAATAATTGAAGTTCAAATAAGGAGCAGCAGGAAAATTATGCTTCATTTTGAAAAGCTGCAGCAGAATCACGCCGGAGATTTTCTTTGCTCATCTCCCAGATAGGTAATTTGTGTGAGTCAGTCACCCGAAGCAGTCGTGCTAAATGTGGAAGCGTAGCTGAGTCAAAGGCGAGTGATTGGCATTGTTTTATGGGATGGCACCAGCTACAGATGCATTAAATTGCAGTGAATTTCTCTCTGTCCCAGCCAAATGTTACATTTCATTAGGATTTGGACTGAGCATAGGATAAACATTGTGTTTTTTTTTTGGGTTTTGATAAGTTCTTTGGATCACAGGGGCCATGACCCTTAATGTGTTGGGTTTTTTGTTTGTTTTTAATGCAAAAGAAGATTCATCTCAGCACGATGCTCACTTGCTTCTTTCCCTACCTTACGTGCTGGAGGGGTGGTAGCACTCCTGCAGTCACTGTGTGTGGCAGGATCTGTGTTGTGAGAGCAGTGTGGTCCTGTAACGGGGTTTGGGATTTTTTCCCCCTTTTCTAAAGAAGCATTTGGAAGGCCTGTGGTTCATTCCAGTACCTCGTGTTTGTATCACTGATGGAAACGAAGAGGTGGGGAGTTTTTCATGGTGTTTGTGTGCAGTAATTTGGGACTTTCTTAATGAGCATTTCTTGTTTCTAAATGTAGTCGTTAAGAAGCTAAGAAAACTTTCTGTAGTTTTCTGGACAGTGAAATGTTTTCTGTGCTGGATGCTGTTTGAGTCAGCTCCCTTTGCCTTAACTGCCTGGTTTGCTCTGGTGCTCGTGGCTCATTTGAATCTGAACTCATCAGCACTTGGCTAATTTGAAAATCTAAGGTATATAAGTGATAGGGCAGTGCTAGGGAATCAGGAGGTCCTGCAGTGAACCGTGATGCTCTTAAAAATGATTTTAAAATATTTCTGTAACCTAATTGCTGAAAGAAGAGTGAAAGAAGTTTAAAAGCTTGAGACAATTCAGGGCCTTTAAAGCCTAGGCTGGGTTTAAGCCTGCTGAGTCTCTTAACGGGAGCCTTTAATTTAACTGTGCAATTCTCCCCTTTCACCTGTGTGCTTTTTGTTCAGAGTATAAAACTTTTAATGTGGAGCCAGCTGTTCACAGCTTAAATCCCAGCTTCAGAGCTGGCGGACATCCAGTGAAGGTGTGCACATACGGGCGCCCTAAATACCAGCGTGGAAAAATCTGCCCTGCAGCTGGTGCTGGTGGCGGCAGCACGCTTTCTCTCCTCCCAGCCCTGCTCCGGACTCCACGTGTTGATTTTCACAGGCAGGGCATAAAGCAGAGGGCAAAGCTGCGTGCTGCTGTGGTTTCCAGAGCCAGACAGCGTGACACTGGGCTGCAGCTGGGGCCCTGCCTGCTTCTGCTCCAGGCATGAACAGAAGAAGCGAGAGAAGTAAAGGCGAAGCAGACAGCAGCTGGAGGAAAGGCTTTCAGTGCCGGGACTCATCCTTCGGTTACTTATCTCAGCTTATTCTTGCTGCAGGAGGGTCAAACCTTTGCATTATCCAGTATAAGACAATTTATTACAGTTTTTTAAGTGAAAGATGCCTTGGAGCACAGGTGGCAGTTATGGGCAGACACCAAAGTTTGCAAAAGGACCAAAAGTGCTTCTTTCAAGAACATGGATGAGGGTAACTTGGGCAGTTAGTGAGAGCAGAGAGAGGGTGGTAGTTCAATCACATCCAGCAGGCTGGCGTACTTTCTCTTGCAGAAGAGGTCTTTGTACTTAAAGCTCAAACTGTTTGGGCTTTTTATGTGTTTCAAATCTGCCACAGAAGCCAGAGGTATCTTGCAAGGCTCCTTCCTCCAGCTGGAGCACAGGCAGGGTAAGAAGGCGAGTCAGGTTATGGGACTAGCTTATTACATAAGCCTGGAAAGAAAAGGAGGTGAGAGAAATTAAAAATAATAATTGTTCTTTGAGGTGGTTCTGTTTGTACCAAATGCAGTTTCGCTACAAGCTGAAGCTGTGAACTTTCAGGCTGATCTGCAGGAGATAAGCTTGCAGGAGGCCTTCACACCAGCATCACAGGCTTGAAGCCTCCCGTGCTGTGTATCCAAATGCCTCCTGTCATCCCGTTCACCTGCACTCAGCGTGTGGATCCTCCAGGCTGGCCTTCCAGAAACCTTCGTTTTGTTTCCCTGCTGCTTCGTTTCCTCTTGATCTGAATTCTTCCATCAGAATTGTTTTTTTTTTTTTTTTTTTTTTTTTTTAAGTGTTAACCTGCTTCGCAAGGCTGCCGTGTGCACGTCCTGTCCCGCAGCGCCGGAACTAGCCCTGGCAGGTTTCCCTCCTGGGTGGAGCCTTTCTTGACTCAGCCACCAGCTTACAGGAAATCTGGGGGAGCTTCCAAAGCTTCAAAACCTTGACAAATTAGGCTGAAACCAGCCAAAATTTCAGAGGAGAGGTCTAAGAAAGGCATTTACCTTAACTACCTGACCCAATCCTTTATTTGCTTCTCGGTTATGAATCAGTTCCTCTTTCTGTTCGTATTTCTGCTGCTTACCTTTCCATTAGGATTCCCCGCGGTGGCTGTTGCAGCCTGCCTTTTGCAGCCTGGTTTTGCTGATTTAACTAAAACGTTACCAGAGCAGCACTCTAGGTTCTTCCTACGGCGTGTCTAGCTGCTGTACGACGTGGCTGCTACCTTCTTAAAGAAAACCACACTGATTTCCTCCGGCACAATCTAAACTGTCATCTTGCGGGCAGCTGTGCTGGGAGATGCTGGCTAGGCTTTAATTCTCGTTAACTTTCTGCCCAATGAACCGTACGAAAACTTAGTAAAGCTGAAGAGGGGTGGGGAAACCCCAGGCACTTCTGTCCCCTCGTCCTGTTACCGCTGTAAAGATTTAAGGCTCCTTTTTTGATGTCTTCTTCAAGCCTTTGCAGCAGAGCGAGCGGTTCCTGTGATTCGGCGACACCCTGAGAAGCTGAGCGGGGAGGAAACTTGTTATTCTGAACTGGTACGTGTTTGTAAACCAGCTCCAGGCCTTTGGGTTGAAAGCCCAACAGTCGGGTTTGACGTGCAGCTGGGTTGTGTCACTGAAAAAAGCAGAACTTGCTTCTGCATGAAATGGAAACTCAAACACACCGGTAGGAAACGCGGTGAGCCCACGGAAAATACATCGGCCGTGCGTTCTGCAGTCAGGGATCGTGTTGTAAAGCAATTTCTTTGGGTCGTTGGCCTGTCACATCGCGCAGGATCAATCTTTGCTAAATGGGAAGCGCTCGTTAAGGAGCGGGTCTCGTAGCTGTGTGCTCTCTGCTGGCCACTAACCATCCGTTTTGTCTGGGATTCTTCCCAGGGCGTGAACAAGCCCGGTGAGTAAAGCATGACAAACAAATACAACCAGAATTGATACATTTGTCCAACGCCCGGAGTATGAGCATCTTGTTATTTTATCCTATTTCCTGCCTTTTACACCAAATTTCACCTTTTCCCCTTAGCAACCTAGACAAGGAAGGTTCCTGCCCATTTTTCCTGCATTATTATTTTTTTATTTTTAATTTTAGCAGCAGCTTTTTTATTTGGACCTTGCAGGGAGTTGCATAGGCTTTTATTTTTCTCAATTTTCTTTTTTTATTAGTGCATGAAAGGAAGGCTAAGGGCTATATTCTACTGGGGAAAAAAAAAAGAAAGATGTCAGAAACATGCTACTTGCTACCTTCAATAAAACTTTAATTAACTAAATGTTCTGTCTGGCCCCCTGCCCATGTAATAAAGAAGGACTAGAGACACTCGCCTAAGTCATTATTATCTGTTAGCAAAAATACTTAAGTTTCCATTTTCATCCCACTGTGGAGCTGAAAGAAAATTGCCCAGCAAGTGTCTCTATGCCAAAAAATCTTGATGACTTGGGTTGTGTGGTTCCCTACACGCGTGTGTTTGCACTGCTGTGCTAAAGGGTCGCTGTTACTGAGCTGTCCCGTGTTTAAACTGCCTCTGTACATGCAACGTATGAAATCTGTGCTAGGACTCCTGTTGACTTCACTTGTAAGGTCTGCCCGGGGTTGTCCCGAGTCACTGCAAGATGTGGCTGCCCTCTGCACAACTTCGTGGAGAGGGAAATTCCTGGTCAAGCCCGGTAAGTCAGGATTTACACCACCGAGCTGGAGCTGGGCTGCCTGCAGCAGCAGCAGCCAGCAGCTTGTGTTCCCCCAGGAGGTACCAAGCCCCCTGCTCCCACCTTGTATGAGGTTTTCCTAGTTCTGATCATGTTTATTTTATTTTATTTTATTTTTATATAAAAAAAAAAAATGATGCTGGCCTGCCCCCCTCTCTAGGAGTGGCTGAATTGGTGTAAGGACTGTCTGTCTGTCTGTCAGGTGGTTTCCTCTGAGCGTAGTTGCAGTGAGGAATTAACGAGGAAGGAAATAAGAGCTGCTGCTGCCTTTGTTTACTTTTTTGTTCCTGAATCTCTTGCTTCTTATCTCTAATCTTCAGCCTCAGCAGACGGGGTTTAACTGCACATCCTACCAGTGGGCTCATTAGGTGGGGACTGCAGACGAAATGTGAGGCTGTCAGAGGGGAGCCTGGCGTTTAGGTTGCGTTGCCTGTGATGAAACATCATTCTGTTAACTCCCCGTCAGGAAGCGACACGTTGTGAGAGCAGCTTTGGTCCCAGAGCACCTCGTCCTTCCAGAGCACTGTGTGCTGCAGCCAGAGCTATGAAGACCAAGCGTTTACAGGGCAAGCTGTGTCACCTTCAGGGAGATTCCTGAGATCCCCGCAGCGCACAAGGGAAGGGCACGATGGCAGCATCCTCTCCCTGTTGAAGCGTGAGTTGAGACCTGGCTGCTGAAGGCTAAATCCAGCCTTTGCCCAACTTCGTGGCACTCGAAACACCTGCTCTGCGTGAGCCAGTGCACGCTGCCTCTCCTGGAGCCATCCTTGGGTAGGATGATGCTGGCCTGTGGTTGTGGTGGCCTTTTTCTAAGGGCCCTGCTGCCCAGATGGGTGGCTTCGTGCTCAGGTTGTCTTCTGGCAGCGCGGATGCTGATGGCCACGGCTGAACTCCAGGCAGCTGAGCTTCTCTGGCTGCCTTGCGCCTGCTCCTCTGTTCCAGTAAGTTGCAGATGCTGTCAGAGTTTCCCAGCCCTGCTTTCCTGTTGGCATCACTGCAGCAAGAAAGCATTTTAAGCACTTCTTTTCTCTGTCAGAATTATTACTTTGCTATGAATCAGATGTGACTTTTAAAAAGTGCAGATGCAGGATGGCTCCCTAAACCAGAGTGACTCTCCTTGCCTCAAAGGAGCTGAAGTCTACTGCGTGTGAGCTGTCCTGAGCTGCCCTACAGCTCTCTCCAGGTCCCAAAGAGGCATTCGTAGCAGCTGAGAGCAGCCTCCAGTGATGGCCAGCAAAGGGAGGGAAGGGAAACATCATCTTGAAATCCCGCTCCCTGCAGACAGACAGCCTTGAGACCCTTCTGTGGGATTCTCTCCTGAGGGCAGGGACATCCCGATGCTGCTCCTTGGGGCACAGGAAAACCCATTATTTTTTTCCAGCCCACTTCTTCATTTCCTGGTCCACCATTCAAGTACCGTTTCCTTTTAAGCCCTGTTTACGTTCTCAGCTTTAAACAAGTGGGAAATGCTCTCCCATGGCCGGCTGCAGCGTAGTGCTCGTTGTTATTTCGGAGCTGGCCTCTTGCCCTCTCAGCTGTCATCAGCTCACTCTCAGGCTTTTCTGAAATTTTGCCTTCCCTGCTGAAGTCCGCTGCTGATGGTGGCAGGGCAAGAAGTGAGCTCAGGCAGGGCTCCAATTACTGCCGAACCCGTTCAGGTCTCTTTAATGGAAACCTTCCTCCTTTCAACCATTCTGCGCTCGTTTTACTTAAGTCATAAAACTTTTTCTGTTTGAACTTTTATGAAAACAAACCCAAACCCTCGTCTGTGTTAGTTACGGGGCGCTTTGGTTCCTTCCCCTGTTTTTGCTTCATGTTATTTACTTAACTGCTGCTGGAGCAGCTTCTTGGGCTGAAAAGACGAAGCTTCGCAGCTAAATGATTTAAATTTTGCATAGAAGGAGATGCATAACCAAACCCTTTGTGAAATGACTTAACCATCCACTCCAGCTCCAGCTTTAAATAGGAAGCATGGATCATTGCAAAAGCCAGGAAAGTTTGGACATAAGAAAGTATGGATGTGATAATACTTTCTAGCAGCTGGGGAACTGAAGGAAAACGTCTGACTGTATCTGGCAAAAGCTTGCATACGCTTGTAACGTGGGGTGCATACGCAGGAGCTCATGAGACAGAGCAGATTTTTGCAACCACATGCAACACCGAGAGTAAATATTGTCCCATATTTACAAAACCCTGCAGAAAGTATCTTCTCTCTCTTGTTTTCTTTTCTTTTTTTTTTTCCTGAGGCTGAGATCTGCCAGGATCTATCATACACCTTAAGTAAATTCCACGTTCTCCTGTGTTCTTGTTTTGCTTTTTGGCTTTCTGTGCTGCTGGCTGATCTGCTGGTGATGCTTAAGTTTAAGGAGACATCACTTGCACAGTCATTCACCTGGAAAAAGAAAATATATATATGCTTCTGAGCTTTTCTCTGAACTCCTTACATTTCCTGAGTGTTTTGAAATGGCACGGTGTTGCCCAAGTTATTTCAGCAGGTTGTGAAAAACAGTGTGAAATAATCAGCCTGGCGTTTTTGCAGGAAAAAGCTTTGGTATCTTCTACCTTCACGTTTCCAGCAAACCCGGGGTCATTGCAATCTGTGGGTTCTCTCCAGTTGTGCTCGAATTTCTCAAGGTACTGTACTTCTTTTTTTTAAAGGCATTTTAGCCCTCCGGGCTCGGTGCTGTGTCCACGTTCTGTAAATGACTCATATGGAGATCAATGGTTTCCTGTGTTTTATTAGCACTCCAGTTTCAGCTGGTCCTGTAATCTCATGTTTCTTTTTATAACTATTTTATAAGGAGAAGGACCCAATTAAACCAGTTCAGGTTTCGCTGTTCCTGCCTCTTAGCCTGCCTCCTCAAACCAAACCTGCCGTGGCTGTCTGCAAGCCTCTGGCATGTTCCCCCTCGCTTCTACACGTGTGCTGAAAGCTGCTGCAGCCACTTACAGCCCTTTCCGACCATCTCTGCCTCCTTTCATCCTGATGCTCACACAGAAAGCGCACGACCTCGTGTTTGGTTTGTACTTTTAGCAAACAGAGGCCTAGTGTCCTGCTGGTGTGGCGATGCAGGAGCCAGTCTTGTCCAGGATCAGGTCAGGAGCAGACTTTAGATCCTCTGCTGGGGATATGAGGTGTAACCACTAACTGTAAATTCAGGCCTGGCACAGAGTCATTCTAGGATGAATGTACGTGTGGGGGAAGCTCTCTGGAATCACATAGATCGAAACACTGAAGTTCAACTGGATTAGAAATACGTAAGTGTAATGAAGGGCAAAAAATCTTGTTTACAAATATGTTTGTGGCTAAATTTTGGTTTTATTTCAATGAAACATTCAGTCTAAATTCCCTACCCCTGATCCAAGCAGCATGGGGCTTCCCTTCCCCCACAAGCATCTGTGACCTGTTGGAATTTGCTGGTTAGAAGATTTGAACCAACTTTCGTGAGAACCAAGCAAAACTTGTCAGGAATCTTTCTGTCGAATTCAGGGAAAACATTGTCTTGATTTTCATTTCATGAATTCAGTAAGTAGTTCTTCCAATTCAGTAAGTATTTCCAAACTGCTCACTTTTTCAGCTTAGAAAGCCAGGAACGTGGTTAGGATAGCTCTGCTAATTTCCAAATCTGGAACAGTGACAAAAATAATCAAGTTGTTAGCTTTAGATAACTTCATTCGTTTTATAAATTTGATCTGGAAACAAAATGTCTGCTGCATTTCATGCCCGGTCTGCGTCAGGCGACTTTGTTTAAGTAATTAAAATGTTTGGTGATAGAGATGTTGGGAACTTGCCCTGCCTTTGCTTCCCTTAGTGCAACCTTGGTATGAGTAGCAGCTGAAAACGTGTTTGCTTTGGACATTAGAACCGAATCGTTTTCTCTGCTGTGATAATGAGTTTGAGCAGGACTTATGTGTGACCAATTAGTATGTGTTTTACCTGCCTGCTGAGCAAATACAAGGCTCATTTTACAGCACCCTTTTTGCAGAGTACAGCTGAAATGTGGAAAGAGTGAGGAATATTTGACAGTCAAGATTTCGGCTGAAATCTTTTTGATTTTAGCATCTGTTCAGCTCTAGGACACAAACAAACACTGGTGTTTTCTCCCTGGTATGTTGTCTTGAATCCTTTTAAGTGAAGTGGAAAATTGGATTGTTTTGAGCCCGTGTGCACCTTGCTCTCAATGTAAACCATTGAAACCAATGGGCTACAAGCTTTGAACATGCAGAAGTCACCCCGGCCATTCTTGAATGTATTTAGGTGTGCAGATCGTGAGTGTTTAGGTGTGCAGATCGTGAAAAATTTTGTGATCTTTCAAAGGTCTGCCTTGGGTAAAAGCAGGTTTGAAAACCGAAGCTTGCTGTGCCTTCTTTCTTAGACCTAATGGATGCCTAGGTAAAGGGCATTAGTCATAAGAAGGAAGTCTTAAAGCTGGTCTGAGTTGGCTTTCAAAGGTGAGGGTGACGTTGGTGATGTAAAAGTTGGGTTTTCGCACTGCCACCAGAGCCAGTAAATGGTCACCTGCCGTCAGCTTCTGGCAAGACACCGGCCGGTCTGCAAAGGGCTGCATGCGAGCTGAACCAGATGTGGTCTGGGAGCAGCTGAAGCCCATTGCACGGCCATCCACTGTGCGTCTGGGGCTGGTGATGGAGGAGGAGAAGTGAAGAGATGACTTGTGCTCATCGGCATGGGTTTGTTGTAGGGTTGGCTCTAACGGGACTGTTTTTTGTGTGGCTAGGCCTTCGAGGCTGAGCTGGAGAATGTCCCTCAGCTGCCCCAGTGAGGCTCTGGCTGCCGATCCCATCCCAGTGCCTCTCTCTGGTACCCTTTGAGCTTTCACAGCACCACTTGGAAGACTCCTGGACGAACCCATTCCTCGTTCCCTTCAGCTCTGAAGACTGCTACCACAGAAGACAACACAACAGCGAGGAGCAGAAGGGACCCTTCTTCAGGTCTGTGCCTTCCTGTGCCATTACCAGCATCCCGTACTGCACATGAGACCAAGGAGCAGGAAGGGAGCAATTCCTGCACAGTTTCCCAGTCCGTGTGACCCTCTCACTTGCCTCTTTGGCTCGCTGGAGGAGAGCACGTGCTTCCTCGCACGTTTGCTCAGTAAATAAAGGAAACGGGTATCAAGTGCCTTACGTCCTTCCCAGGGCTCTAGCATTTTTTCCTCCCCCCTTAATATTCATCTGAACGCTTGATATTAACAAAACCGCAGTAGATTAAATAGCGTTTTCAGCCCCATCTGGATGTGATTGCTGTAATTGTTGCCAGGCAGCGTTTGAAGCAGTTTTTATCTCCCCAAAAAAAAGCCACCCAATGGCAGGGGGCGCGGGAGACAGGCTGCTAATGGGATTACGGCGTGCAACATCCCCAAATGAAATCCTCCGCCAAAGGAGGAGAGCAAATGAGGCAAGAGGAATGCGAAGGGGCCCGGGTTTGCATATTAATTAAGGATTAAAATTTATAGTTTCAGCAATGGGCCTTAAAGCCGCGATTCAGCCAGCAGATTATGGCTAGCGTATGGGAAACACTCTGAGTTGGGAAGAAACGTTCAAAACGCAAATACTGAAAGCATTTAAGCCAGATGCAGGAGGAGGAAGGGGGAGAGGTAGGAAGCAGCTCGGGGCTCTCTTCATAAGGTGCTGCTCGTGCATCTGACTGACTTCATTTATTTATTTCCCTCAGTCATCTGGATTACCGAACATTGGTTCTCTTTTAATCATTGTTTTAATCAAACAAAACACAACACTTTATCTGAAGAGAAGCCTTTCCTATTTTTTAACTTCACATTTTTAGATCCCAAGGGAGAAAGGTCACATTTTTAACAACCATTTTGCATAAGAGAGTAAAATAAAAAGCTCTGTCGTTAAAACAATAGTTCAAGACTTGCTTTGGATTTGTTTTCAGCTTCAAATGAATCAAATGATTTCCTCAGTACAGTCTGATTCTATGTAGTGCTTCTGAAGTTAAAGCTGTTGCAGGGTTCCCTACAACTTCAGGTGGCTGGGCCAGGTGGGAGGAACTCCTGCTGTTCAGTGCAAGTCCTCCAACAGCTTAGGATAAAGCTCTCCGTTGCCCTTGGAGGACACAGAATGTGCTTCTCCTTTTCTTCTTCTTCTTTGAAGGGTGGTTAATAATAAATATGACTTCTCTGTGAAGCCAGGGACTGCTGATAGACCAATTAACCAAGCTTATCAAACGAAAACATTTTAATTTGCTTTGCAATTGAAAGCAGCCAAACACTTCAGCCGCCGTAGCACCCAGCTCCTATTGAATTGCTTCCCCTTCAAAGGGCTCTCCCTGGGGATAAGGTTTCTTTTTGTTTTACATGGCCCACTTGCCACTTGGGTTCTTGAATTCTGCATACGCCTGTCTCTTGTGATCACCTTTTTCTATAGGACTTGCAGATATTTCTGCTGTTTCTCACACGTGTCCTTCTGTGCAGGCTCCCGGGGGGGACTGAGGCCGTTTATGACTTGATAGAGAATTGTGGTTGTTTTTGGTGTACTTCAGAATAAATCAGCCATTATTTCAGAAAACATTTGCACAGCGATGGCACCTATTAAGCACAATATGCTTCTAGGGTATCCACTGCAAAGAATATCCATGAATAAAAAATGAAGCACTCGAATCGATATTATTTCTTTTCATTCCCTGCCTTCCTAGTCTTGCCTGTTGCTTTTATATTTTAGTCTTTTTATTAGCTTTTCATGATGGTGGAGTTTTCCCTTGAAAAGAGGCAGTGTGGCCCTGTTTTTCTGCCTTGCTTTTTTCCATCCACAGTGCATGCAGCAGTGTGATAGGGAAGTTGGGAGATACAATTTCAGAACTGGGCGTGCAAAGAGCTTCTTTAAAACATCCCTTTTTTCTCTTCTTGTCTTGCTTGGTTTTCTCAGGCTCTTATTTTTCACCATATTAGCTCTTTCCCATTTCCTTCTTTTATTATTTTGTTTTATGGTTTGTTGTACACTCTGTGCAAACACAGGGTAAGTCAGGGGCTATTACAGCACATTTGTAATCGGGTGAGGTCTCCTGGCCCTTGCTCATAAAAATCTTAAATAGCACAGAGTGCTTTAGATGGAAGCCCAGCGTTAATAATGAGACTTAATCCTGTGATTATTTCCTGGAGATCTCTGTCCTCGTAACAGCAGTCCTCATCAGGGCTGTTAACGGGGGGTTATAACTTTGAGAAGCTCACTGAGGATGAGTTTCCTCCCCAGTGTTCTACAGATTTAGCAAAATAACCCAGTTGTGTCTTTGCCACATCTGGGTTTGTCTCTTGTGCGCCTGGAGTAATGGTGACTCACTGACTGTCTGAATTCCCAAATGTTAAGTTCATTAGCTCACGTTCACTGAAGCTCTAAGCCTTCTCCAGTCGAGGGTTCATTTGGTAATGACACAGAAATGAGGACGGGGATGTCCTCACTGGTTTGGAGAACTGGGGAAGTGTTCAAGTGTGAGTGCAAGGAATAACGAGCATGCAATGGGAAGGTAGTAACCTTCCTGCACCTCCTTCTGCTCACTCTGGTGTTGTTCCCTCATTCTTTTTGTGATCACAAAACCAGATTTTAACTTAGCATAGACTTTTTTTCTTCCCCTTCTACTTCTTTGTCAGCGTGGAGATGGACACAGCCCTGATAGCAATGAGCCCACGGGCTGTACAAGGCAGGTGAGACAGTAGTTAGTTGCCAGAGTGCTGAACCCTACTTAATTATTTTCTTTGTTTGTTTGTTTTGGGGGTATGCAGCAGTAGAGTGTGTGTTTTGTGATGCTGACAGAGCCTGTGGAGTTTTAAACGCACTTTCTTAGGGACTCGCTCTGATCCATCCCTGTCCTTGTGCTGGGCCCAGAGCTGAACGCAGGCTCCAGGTGGGGGCTGAGGAGAGCAGAGCAGAGGGGGACAATCCCCTCCCTGCCCTGCTGCCCACGCTGTGTTGGTGCAGCCCAGCACACGGTTGGCTTTCTGGGCTGCAGGCACACATTGCTGGCTTGTGTTGGGCTTCTCATCCACCACCATGCCTTCTCCTCAGGGCTGCTCTCCATCCATTCCCTACCCAGCCTGGGTACCGCACCACACAGCTCGGTGTTGTTGGCCAACCTCCTGAGGGTGCACCTGATCCCACTGCCCATGCCACCGACAGAGATGTTAGACAGCGCCGATCCCAGTAGTGCCCCTGAGGAACACCACCCATCACTGATCTCCACCTGGACATTGAGTCTCTCACCATAACCCTTTGAGTGCAACCGTGCAGCCAGTTCCTTACCCACCGAGTGATCCATCCATCAAATCCACGTCCCTCCAAGTTAGAGACAAGGATGTTGTGGGGGACAGTGCCAAAGAAGCACTCTGTTTGCATGACTTCTACATGTAAATTGTCTGTGTTCATCCCCAGTTTCCTGGTTTTAGTGCAAATTAAATGAGCAGTTGAGTTAGGGCTAATAAAGCAAATAGTAGGTTGCATTTTAGAGGGAGAGAGGATCTTTTGGTGTTGATGCTAAGCAGGCTTAAGTCTGATTTAGCCAACAACTTTAGCCTGCCATTCAGACCTTTTTCCCCCATGTATTTTTTAATGATTTGCACATTTGGGAAGTTGCTTCTAAACAAGACTTACTGTAAAAAGAAATCAAATAGTGGGGATTTATTAAAAACTGTTCCAATTACTCACACAAGCTGTGCATGCATACAGATACAAATGCACATGTATATATGTGTATGTCTGTGGTTTAAAGCAGCAGGCTGCAGGCTTTAACCGCATGTAGAATGGGCTCACATTGTTTTTGCTTGGCCACAAACATCTTGGACTTAAAAGAAGAATAAATAGATGTACGCAAGGGGGAGGCTTGGGATCGTGAAGAAGTCTGGTCTGCCCTCCCGGAGGTAGGGGCGTCTCTTTCCCATGATGGAAAATCCAAGCTCTCTTCTGTGAGAAAGGGATAAATAGGCAGGACTGAAAATGTAACGGGCAGGATTTAAATTGCTGCACGTCCTGAGGTGTACCAGATGGCCAAACGCAGAAGGGCCAACCTCATGGAGCTCAGCTGGGGCTTGCAGGATCTGCCTTTATTTTCCTAACTTCTTACAGAGTTTGGATTTCTTTCTTTATTCTTGTTTAATGGGGTCGCTGCTCTACACTGGGTGCCTAGGTGTGCAGGGAGGGACCCGGGGTTGCACTGGGTGCGGCACCACATTGCATTTCTCATCGTGGGCTCCTCTGCGCTCCTGTCGGCTCTGCTCCTGCACTTTGTTCCTGCAAGTCACAGAATCGTTAAGGTTGGAAAAGCCCTCCAAAATCATCAGGTCCAACCACCCCCCTACCACCAGTGTCACCCGCTAAGCCATGTCCCTGAGCACCACGTCCAACCTCTCCTTGAACACCCCGGTGAGGATGGGTGAGCTCGCGTGAAGGGCATCTCTCGGAGCACTTTGTGAGCTGGAGGCTGACTTTAGTAGGTTCCTGTCGTGCTACCTACTACAGCAACAAACTAAACCCTTTTCTGAGCCCGTGTCCTTGATGTGCGTGCACGTGTGGGTTTGTCGAGGGGAGCCGTCCCGCTGCTACCTGCACAAGTACGTGCTCCTCAGCGTGGAGTGGGGAGCAATTCAAAAAGGCTCTTCAAACGAGGGCGGGGGGGGGAAGCTGGTGTCTAATGAGAAGTCTTATGCTGATTTCAGCGTGCATATGATTTGAATTGATTTAAAGAACTGTGAGAACACGTACCAGCAGAGCCGCTTTTCTCGAGACCTAATTGCTTTTAAGCCTCCAAAAACGCATCGTGTGCGTGCACGTCTGCAGCTCGAAAACATCTCTAAGAGAAATGTAGATTAATGAAGTGTCTTGAGAGTGCTTGCCTGCACACGCGTTTAACCTAAACCCGTGATGAACTCAACGTGTGAATGCTTCGTTACAGAGGCAGAGGCGAGCCTGAAGTTTTTAATTTAAATGAAGGAAGCCGGGGCCGACTTTCATACGCGTCCAAATCGTGCTCGCGTGTCTCCTCGCGAGGAGTCTGTCACGCATTGACAGGCTGAGCTCATTCCGCTCCGGCGGGAGCAGATGGGGATTCTTGAACGGGGATCAAATTCCTCGAAAGTCGCCGCACTGACATCTTGTGAAGGTGCGAGAGGAGGGAGAATTGGGCTGGCAGAGGGTGCAGCAGCAGAGGATGCGAGGAGGCAGAAGCAGCGACACTTCCCTGTGCTTTATTCCCCTCTGCGGTGATGGCTGTGAATATAAAGCATCTCCCTGGGGTGGAATGGGTGCTTCTCTCCCTTGCCACCTAGGTTCAACATCACGCAGATCATCTGCTTGATTTCAGCTCAGAATTCCAGCTCTCAACGCCACTTTCTTTATAAACATCCCCAACTGTGAGTCTTTTCCCCTCCAGGTTGTATTTGCGTGGGAATCTTGGCTGCCTCACAGCTCTTTTGACAAGACCCATGAAAACCACAGGGCTGAGAGACACACGTAGGTATTTCCTCTACCTCCCCTGCAAGTGCTGGCACCTTCCCTGTGGCTGCAGTGCTGCTGCTTCCTTTATTCCTGGGAACAAAGTGCTCAGAGCCACTCGTGGGGGCCATCAGCCGTGCACTGAGGTGTTAAAAACTTTGAGCAAGAGGCGACTTTGCTCTGCCTGCTGGTATCAAACAGGACGAGCAGAGGTGTGTGTGTGTGTTTGGGTCATTGTGAAAGAAAGGGGGAAAACGCAAACCACCGGGATGTTATATTCAGTCGTACCAAATCAAAAAAATTTCCAGATGGCGATGTGCTCCTGCCCTTTTTGACAGACTTCTCACTTCCCCGTCAGGCTGGGAATCCCGGGTGTCCGCAGCTTTTCTGACTGAGCTCCTCTGGCTCTGTCGGAGGGGCTGGAGGTCTTGCGAGCAGGCTTGCGAGTTGGTTAACCCTAATTTGAAACAGGCGGCGTTCAAGAGCACAGCGTGTGCTGCTGAGGGAAGAGCTGCTCAACGCTGAATTTCTCGCACTTCGCTCTCAACATTAAAGATTCACACCAGAGGGGGGGCTGGTGGCTTTCCTGCAAAATGTGTGGCTGCAGCCGCAATGCCAGCAAGATTTGGGGTTGAAATTGCAGAATTGTACCAGGCTACAATCATCCTCTTGTATTTATTAGATACCTGCTTGCTTGATGGGCTTTTCAGGGGAAAGTTAAGTGCTTTTTTTTTCTAGGTAGGATTAGCTTAATATGCGCAAAAACCGTGTGTGTGCATGTGAAGTCCTACTGAGTCACTGCTTTGGCACCGTTTTTTGGTTTTAGTCAATGCTCTTTTTTCTTTTTTAAAGTCGCAGTTTATCAGCTATCTTCTCCCACTCTCCCAGCAAAAAGCACACGCCGCTCTCTTATTTTTCAAGCCCCGTGGATCTGTTGAAGCTGTGCAGCAGAAGATTGAAGCCGGAAAAGGAATGGCTGCTGGTGGGCGACTGGCTGTAGGTGGGTTTTCGGTATCCAGCAAGAAAACTGGCAGACGTGGAGGCTGCAGACGTCTTTGTGTACCGCAGACTGCTTGAGTGCTGGTCTGTGATGCCCAGCTCTGGCTGGCAGTGGCGAGCTGTGCACGCACACCCACCTGCTGCACCCGTGAACATGCAGGTTTCTGTGTCCTCTTGGCATTCCCTGCATGCAGTACATAACACAGTCCCACAGTTTGTAGCCTGGTTTGCTTTTAAACCGTACGATGCAGTTCCTGTTACGAGGTTTAATTGAATTCTCATCCGACAAAGCTCCTCCTGTCTGGTTTACACGAAGCACATGCTGGCATCTACTCTGTTCTTTTCATCAAGGTTTTGGCAACATAACAACATGGGGTGAGTTGTTCAGACCACGCTGACTTGTACCTGCTGAGAGGTCTGCCCCCATTTGTCTGTGTCGGTGGGTTTTGATTGACTCAGGAAGATCCCTGCAAATGTCTGTGGGGAAGTGATGTTACCACCGGGACTCCGAGTCTGCACTGGGTCCTGTATTTCACTTCAAACTGCCAGGGTTGTGTTTAGTTTGGTAATATGGAAATGAAGGCAATCTCCATCCATATTCGTGGACTGAGAAGGGTAGGAAAACGTTTCATGTGCGAAAAGGAACTGTGGGAATTCTGGGTTTTGGCACTGCGAGGTTGGTGGTGCGCAACTGAACGCTTAAAATTGCTTTCTGTTTGGAGGAACTGGCCTCAAGGGAACCACTCAAATACAGGAGAGCCCCTGGGTCCTGCCTGCCCTGTTACTTTGTTCAACGGCAAGTCAGGACCTAAGAAGAGATCCCCTGGTGTTGTTTTGGCCTCTTGTTCATGGGATTTTACTTACAGCTGATGAGCTATGAAGCTGCCTGAAGGCTACCCTGAAAATCCCCCGTCTTTTGCAGCAGTGAGAATCTCTCCCATCAGTTCTGTGCCTGTCCGAGCTCTGCACCTCTCCAAGACTCCATTAACACAGATGCAGAACTGGCAGGGGTTTTATGGAACAAATTTAACATCCGATACAAGGCTGAGAGCTGGGCTGAATGGCCGGGCTGTTGGTTTTCCCTGCGCATCTTTGCTCTAGTTGCGGTCTCTGCTTCCGAGTCACCATCGGACGGGTCAGGATCTTGAGGAGGAGCCCTCCAGGTTGCTACCACAGTGAGAAGCAGCTAGGAAGAGCTCAGTATCACTCCACTTTCTGCATCTTTTTGTTTTGCCCACCTGTTTTATTTTCTAAGCAAGCTCCAGGCACGTGGAGCGAGCAAACTTAGCGCACAGGGATGCGCTCCCAGGGGAGACGCAAGGCGACACTTTCTGTAGCCAAGATGACATCTGTAACAAAGATGATTTCTGTGACCAGGACAAAGAAACATCACTGTTTGCCACTTGCACGGGCTGGGGCAGCAGCTGCCACTCCTCGGGGCAGCCCAGCAGTTGTCCTCGCTGCAGCTGCCGGGGATGGAGCGCTGAGACCTCCGGGATGGTGCTGCTGGGGCAGGCACCTCCTGCCTCGCTGGGACAGCCTCTGCTGCCTCTCGCAGACAGGACGGGCCTGCTGGAGGAGAGCAGGAAGGTGCCACGAGCAGGCAGCTGGGACAATTTGCTCGTGGGGAATTCGAGCCCTGGGCTGGAAAGGGGCCAGCGCGACTCCCACACCCAGTGATGAGTGCAGCATCTCTGCGGGCACCAGGGGCTCTCGTACTTCTCCCTGGGGACGCCTCGCATGCCAGCTGTACAGAAGGAATGGAGCCACTGGAAATACTCCTTGCTTCGTACTTCTGGAGATTTTTAACCCGGAGAACCAAATGGCTCCATTTTAGTTTTGATTTTGTGTGTTACTGCTTCTAAGAAAGTGCTTCTCAGGGCTCCGTCTCCTTAGTGCGTCTATTCAGAGTGATGATCCAAGCAGGAGGACCAATAATAGAACTTAACACGGCTGCTTTTCATCTGAGAACCGCATAAAGAGCGATGTCAAATTAAAATACTCGGTGTTTTGTGTGTTGCCTTTTGTAGTCGGAGCCCTTTTTGTGACAAGCGACATTAATTTTCTTGCAATTCTGGAAGAAAGAAATCGGATATCTATTTCTAATTGCTAGTGCTTAGGAATATGATACATGCGTAAGGCAGGAGAGATTGATTAGACTCATTATGACATGAAAGGAAAATGTCAGCCTGCAAAAATAAGCAATAGAGTTGTTGCATTTTTTATTACACTTTCGCCTTGGGTTCTGTGTAACTGGAAAAGGAACGCGCACAAAAGAAAAAACTCCACCAAAAAACCCTGAAAAACAGAGCAGCAGAGGGGAAAAAATCTTCATTATTGGGGAAAAATTGAGTGCCATGAGATTGAAGAGTATGACTTGCTTGAGTAATTGCTTGCAAATAAATATATGGAGGGGGAAAAAAGAAGGATTAATGCGTATTGTGGCTCGGAATCACAGAGAGGCTGGGTACATGCAGGAGGTTGTGCTTGGGACTGGTGGAAGCAGTGGAGACGTTTCCAAAGGGGCCCTCGCGGTGCCGTGCCAGGGAGGTGTGGGCCAGTGGAGGGCTGCTCAGTTCTGTGCCATCACACGGGCACTTCAAGAGGAGCTTTTAAGGGCCAGGGGATGGAAGATAGGCATTATTTTAGCATTAAAGGCCAAGCACCTGGAGCTTAAAACAAGCTTAAAATCCAGCTTTTTGGACCAAGATCAAGAAGGAAACATTTTGGCTGAGGAACTAATGAAGACGGAGGTGTTGGGAGCACTTAGGTGCTGCCACAGCTCTCTGCAGGGCAGGGAAGGGCCGGACGACCTCTTGGAGTTCCCTCCAGCCCGATTTTCTACGATTCTTAAAAAAAAATGAGGTTACAACGCTTGTTAGCTGTGCAAATTGCTGCAGAGAAGCTGCTTTCAGCAGCCCCCACGTGCTTTACGGCTGTTTTCCTGCCTTCAGTCAACGCACTCGGGTGGGAGCAGCGTGCCGGCTGCGCTCCTGCAGGTCTCCAGCATCACGCTGCTGCACCTGAAGGTCAGCCGAGGCCGCTGCCCTTCCTGCCAGCACTTCTGCAGATGTAAGTCCCCAGGGACCCGTGATATTAATAATTGTGCTCGCTCCATCGGCGAGGCAGATAAGCCGAGGAAGATTAATTGAGTTTGGGAGACTGGCTCCAGCTCGTGCCAGCGGAGGGTCTAACCTTACGTTATTTACAGTAGGTCTTCATCTAGTTGTGTAATCTCGGTGTGAAAACTTGGAGTTTCTGCAACGCGTGGCTCTCCTCCAAGCAGCCCTGTGATTTCTGAGCTCCTCAATCCTCGGTACCCAAGCTAAGCTTCAGGTAAAGTGGCCTCCATTTAAGAGAGCAGGTGCTTTGCTGTATTAAAAAACAAACACAAAACCATCCTGCCCAAACAAAAGCAAGAAAAAAAGCCTCCTAAATAAACCCCCCACCTAGACTTTAAGAATATCAACTCTGGAAACAGAGCAGCGTGAAACGCTGCCTTCAGACTTTCCACCTATTTCATCCTGGGAACTCTCTGTGCCAATATATTCTTAAACAAGTGCTGAGGGAACGGCAGTGAAAACGTCTCGAGTATTTCCACGCAGCCCCGTTTTGGTCGCATTTATGCTGCAACTCATCTTTGTTGAAAAACATCTCGGGGCCAGATTTATCCCCGGAGTGATTTGCCTTGATTTTAATAGCGTTGCAGGAAGGGTGATTTTGGCTCGTGCTTTAATTTCTAGCACAGGAAATATGTATAGCTGCAGCCCGTCTTTGCCCAGGGTATGGTACACGAGGGGAAAACAAGCTGGAGTCTATCAGTACTTTGTTAATTTAATTATAACAACAGATGCAGCATTTAATCTGTTTGACTTTGCTATTGAGTTACCGAATCCTACTCGAAGAATATTTTTATTTTCCCCAGCTCCAGCACTCGGCAATAAGCCTCACAGCTTCTTGAAATGTTAAGCAGCTTTGCAACTTCCTCCCTCTCTCTCTCTCTCTCTCTCTCTCTCTCTCCCCACATCAATAATCGAGTATTTTAGCTGATAGCACTTTGTTTTGAAACCAGGAGATGTAAATCTGGCTTCCTTTCTGCTCATGCCAACACCTATTTCCTCCTTTATTCACAGAAAGAAAAATGCCACAGAAGAAACCTTCTTCCTCCTTTCCTCTGTTTTCATTTTTTTTCCTCCTTTTAAGCTAGAAAACACTGAAGTTAATCCCAAAACGGAGCTCGCTGCGCCACAGTTTTGGCACTTCTGTGCTCAGTGGCATTCGGTATGCGTTCAGGAAGGCCCTTCTCTCCGAGGCGGTCCTCCAGCTGAAAACCAGCACAGTAAATGAGTATAAAGTGCTCCTCGTGTTCAGCGGGCTGGACAGAACAGAAATATTTCCATCGGTATTTCCAGCCGTGCAGTTCCTGCTGCCTGCAGACAGACATCTCTGCCTGCTGGCTCATTGGGATGGGGCAATGGGACATTTTCAGCTGCTGGCGGTAGGTGCCCACGTTTTTTTTTAAGAGAAGGCTGCCCTCAGGGGCTGGCAGAGGCGCGAGGGTCCAGGAGGGCCCCTTCTTGTTGCTTTCAGCACCTCTCAGCGTGGAGCAGCTTTTGGCAATCAGTACAAATGCTCTGGAAACCACGGTTCTGCGATCTTGAGATAAGTGGGGCGAGTCACTTCCTGGAGGTGCTGTCTTTTCTCTTTTCTTCTACAGAAGGAGCGTAGATTGGCACAGAGCAGCACAGAAGCACCAGCTTAGCCCGGGTATTCTGTCCTTTCGTCGGTGGGGGATGAAGTGAGTCACAGGCGATGACTTTTCCGGGGTGTTTTTACCCCCACCTTCTATGCCCTGCACCCAGTGTTTGACTGACCCCCTCTGTGCTAGGAGCTGAGCGTTTTGTAGGATCACAGAATATCCCGAGCTGGATGGGACCACAAGGATCACCAAGTCCAACTCCTGGCTCCACACAGGAGCACCCAAAAACCACCCCATGTGTCTGTGAGCGTTGCCCAAGCACTCCTTGAACTCCAGCAGGCTTGGGGCTGTGCCCACTGCCCTGGGGAGCCTGTCCCAGTGCCCGACCACCTCTGGATGCAGAACCTTTCCCTAATCCCCAGCCTGACCCTACAATGTCCCAGCTTCTGGCCAGGTGTGGGTCTAGGAAGGAGCAGCGAGCACGTCCTGTTACTTGGTGGTACTGGGGAGCTCAGCACCACTGAAGCCATGGCACAGCTCTTTGGGATTCTGCGTAAAGGACTGAAAAAATTGTTTTCACCATTCTTACTGCCTGGTAATTTAACGTAGTGATTGATGAGGTGCTCGGGCTCCTTGCTGGATTTCAGATGAAGAAAAACTAGATGTGTTCCACTCGGTGACCTCTCCTTCCCCTCTATTCGAACAGTTTGTTTTCCAGGCATGAAAGCCCTTTCCTCTCTCCTCTTTTCCCAATCATGGGGACTTTCCACGGTTGCATAAAGGTCTAATTACCTTCCTGCACGGGGATGAAGGGGATTTTGTCACCCATGTGTGGCAGGTGGGAAGGGTTCTTCCTCGCTTCGGCTTCCTCCTTAATGCAGCAGATCGCAGGAGCACATCGCTCTGGGGCTTCAGGTGACTCCTTCAGCCTGACAAGCAACTGCTAGCTGCAGCCGTGTTGTTATCTAGGTAATTAATCCACAAGGCATTGGGGACAATGCGCCGAATAATACAGGAAATGATTAAACTGAATAATTTCCACGGTTTTCTGGTAGAGAGTGCGAGAAGCTGGGAATTGCTGGCATGCTGGAGGTACGATGGGAAGCAGTGACAAGCCGGATTTATTCGGTGTTGTTGTAATTTATGAAATTTGGGGTGGAATTTCTCACTATTGGGATATTTGTTAAAGGCACTTTCCCCACTACTACTAAATAGCAGGTCTGGGAGTCTGCCCAGGCTCCCTAAACTCCCCGAAACCCCCCTGGGGGAAGGTGAGTGTCTCAGGGAGCTGATTGACAGCGCTGATATTTGATATTAGCACTCAGCATAGCTGCTTTGGTTTGCCCTCTGGATAACCATGCTAATGCCCTAAGGAGCTTGCTTTCCTATTTTAGCTACAGCAGTTGAAGGCCTAAAGGTAGGTGACATGAATGCTCCTATAAATATGGATAGTTTTAATCAAGCCTTTGTTTATGGTCGGGTAATATCATAACGGTGTAAACAAGAGAGAGAGTGGGGTGCATAAAAGGTGCTGGGCAAGACGGTGACAAGTGATTGATGCCTTCAATTTTTAGCTGAGGTCGGGAGTGAGATTAATGGAAGGTGGCTGCACCACACCGAGCCATCGGAAGTATTTCTTGCCCTGATGGAAAGCAGGGGAGAGTGAGACGTGAGGATTTGCAGGAAATTCCCGTTGCCTTGGTCTTGCACGTGTCGGCCTTATTCATTTAGCATGCTGTCCCCTCCTGGCAGGCAAAACATGTGGTGGAGTAACGCAGCTGTCCCACGGCAGATTTTTTGGGGAAGGGATTTTATTTCCTTTAAAATGGACGACAGCACCCTCTGGCCACGGAAATAACCCTCAGCTGAGATTAAGGGATTCTGAAAGGTCGCATAAATCTCTTTTCCCTGATAAGAGCCTGTGCTCCAGCCTCTACAAACTTCTCATTTTTGGCCGTGTGGGATACAGCTAGCAAATGTGCTCGGCTCCCTGGTAGAGGGGCTGGGACTTCTGGTGGTGGACACATGCTCTAGTAAACCCACTGCTGCTGACTTTCAAAATTCATCCATTTCCTCCAGACTTCTAACAGTCCTACTGTCATTTTTATCACTCTGTGAATTTATCTACGAACACTGTTCTCCTTATTTTTCAGAGGTAGTGTTCATGTTGAGTAGAAGCCGTAGGAAAGCCCCGAGCGCAGTAGGACGTGAATGAAAATTAATTTGCAGTCCCACACTTCCGTCTCAAAATGCGGACTGCTGGAGAGCCACAGAGGTTTTTTGTTTGTTCTGCAGGCCCTGAGGTGCAGGTGGGGTCAGGTGAGGGGGAAATGGCTCTTGAAAGATCGGTGCTGAGCCTGGAACAGGGGGGTTATCACCAAGTGATGCCGTGTGCGTGGGCTGTGCTGGCAGGGGGAGGTTTGGGGGTGAAGGTGTCAACTGACATTTTTTTTTCACTGGGAAATCTGAACTGAGCAGTTAATTAAAACATGAGTGGGAATATATAATCTAATATACAATAATAATTATTCCAGTCAGCCTTCTGTAACCCCTTCCTTGTCCCTGAATAAATCACTAAAGATGAAGGAGCTGGAATATTACATTTCTTTCCCGATGATATTGTTGGTAGAGAAATTTTGTTTTCCCACCTACACTTCCTAATCTGATCTCTGCCATTACAGGAATTCTGCCCTTTTCCTACAACTCGTACTGCTTTGTCTGCCGTGTTGAAATAGCACCATTCCCCGTGGGAGCTGGTCGTGTTTATGCTGGCACAGCTGTTCCCAGTGTGGAATAACTTTGATAGTGCTACAAGTAGACCCGTGTGCCGATTTTGGTTCCCGTCTTGCACAATCCCAGCTCTTTGTTCCAGGGGTTTTGCTTCCTTGCAGGGCCTGGGCGCAGCACCAGCTGCTGGCCGTGATAAGGTTTCTCAGATCTGGGACTGGAGCAAGCTGTCATCTGTGGTAAGAGATCTTTAAGACACGTTGGGTTGAGCTACACCCAGTTCAAACCACGTCTGCTGTGTTCAAACATTTCCCAGTTGGGTTTAGTGCGGGCAGTGCCTGTCACGTTGCCCTTGGCAGCCCAGGTGAGACAAGAAGAAGAAGAATTAAAGACAGACGCGTGCAGGGGAAGGCTCCTGGGTGACTTCAGGTAGCCTGTTTGCTTTCATAGCTAATGCATTGCAAAACTGTTGGGGGATCCTTTGCTGTCTGGCAGTAAACATGCTGTTTTTTTGTGTGTTTCTTCACTTTTTTTCTGATACCTTTGTTTAGATTGATATTAAAACAGGTGGGACAGCATCCCCTGTGCAAACAGGCTGCTGGGTTAAATAGAGGGGGTAGGAGTTCTGTGCATGCATCATCGCATATCTAGGAGATAAGGAATGAGAAATATAATAAATTAAGGCTGACTTCATAGCATTCGCTCCCAGGATGGTTATTAACATTCCTGTGATGAAATGGGACTTAACTGTGGCAAACGTTAACAGGAATCTTAGACGCTACCGTAGAAAGTAAACTCGTATTGATGTAGTGTCTGAAGATGCAAAATTTGCACCCTGCTGAGCCCTGAGATTGCTGAAGAGTGCATGCTGTTCTGAAGAGGACAGATTTTGATAAATGAGTCTCTGTCTTATTACTGACATGCTTGAGAAGAAAGTGCTGTATTCACCAGTGGGGTAGGAAAGCCCTCGGGCTCCTAGCTCTGATTCTTGCCTTTCCCTGTGGCCCTTCATCCTGGAGATGTTTCTGAGAGCGTATTTACTAGTGCAGCGTAGAAAAAAACATGTCTTTTATGTGACTGTGGTTGTTGCTTAAATGGTAAATCAATAGACACATAACGACAACAGCAACAAAGAAAATTAAAAAGAAAAAGCCAGAGACTGCTAATAACTCGGGAAGGAAGAAATTCGTAAAAATAGACACGGAGTGAAAATGTCAACACTGGTCCTTCGGGCACAGGAGCCATAAATCCCTGGCATTTCTTTTGCAGCACCGAGAAAACCTTCACAGCCCGTGTGTTGCTAACTCTAATCTCTTTCTTTAACTTCTCAGCTTATTTTAAACATCATCAGTTTCGTTTTCTAAACGCCATTCAGCGCGTTACCTACTTGGATTATGCCTTTCGATTCTAAAACAAGCATTTGTTCCAGCATAAAAAAAGCAAAAAGACTGCTTAGCATGAAACGGCTCCAAAACTTTTGACAAAATGCTGCCTATAATAGAACAAAGCATAGCATTGTCCTAATTTATGATGTTTCTTCCTGCTCCGCTCACCCAAAAAAGCCTGTTTTGTGCTCTCAGCATTTGGTATCCGACATGTCTTGTGCTGACAGCCTCAGCCTGTTCCAGCTGAATTTGGGCCCAAGCGGCTCGCTCGGCATCACGAATCCAATTCTTGGTGGAGCTGAGAATAGAGCCTCTCTCCTCTGTCGTAGCTCGGTCCCTCGCTGTAATTACGGGGCAGCTTTCCTTCGGAGCGACGGAGCTGCTGCTGCGACCAAGCCCATTGTAATGAACAGGTCCCACTTTATTTTCCCCTTGCTCAGCGATTCTTTTGCGCTTTTAAAACGCGTTTCCTCAGTGAAACTTGGTAAAAATAATGATTGCCTAATCTAACAAAAAGTAATCTTAAAAAAAAAGGAAATGTTAAATTTCCGCTTTAGCAATATTTGTTAAGCAAGCAGGTTGAGAAAGGGAGGATGTTGTAAGGAAATGGGCAAGCTAAGGTAGGTGTAGGAACTTGAGCAACCTGGGTTAAAGTGTTCACCCCCATTTTACCCCCATTTATGGGACTAGTAACAGGTCAAGGATTTACAGTAAAGTAAAAAAGCTTCCACCTCCCTTTACTGATAAAATAATGCTGCATTTGTAGACCTCCATTCTTGTAGAGAAGCACAACTCAGCCTTGAGAAGAGAAGACTGAGGAGGGATCTTATCAATGTGTACAAATACCTGAGGTGTGGGAGAAAGAGGGATTTGGCCAACCTCTTTTCAGTGCTCTGTGGGGACAGGACAAGGGGCGATGGCCACAAAATGGAGCCCAGGAAGTTCCTCACCAACATGCGAAAGAACTTCTTCACGAGGAGGGTGACGGAGCACTGGGACAGGCTGCCCAGGGAGGTTGTGGGGTCTCCTTCTCTGGAGATATTCAAGGCCCGTCTGGACGCCTGCCTGGGCAGCCTGCTGTAGGGAACCTGCTTTGGCAGGGGGGTTGGACCCGATGGTCTCTGGAGGTCCCTTCCAGCCCCTACAGTTCTGTGGTTTGGTGAACTCCAGAGACCAAGAACCCTCCAGGTGCCTCCCCCCGATGTGACCAAGCACGATGTGTTCACTGACGTGCTCTGTGTATTTACCAGTGACTGTTGCAGTCTCTTCTGCTCCCAAAACAGAGGCATGTGTTTAAAAAAAACGTAGTCATATAGGCTTGGTGGAATCTTAATTGCAGCTTTTTTCTATTTGTGTTTTATAAAAGCCCTTTTAGCTATTGAGGGAGAGCAGGAAGAGGACTGCAGAAACACTCCTTGACTCTTCTTCCTTCGTTCTCCAAATATCTCAGACAGTAAGGTGACATCCTGCTGGGGACACCGTCTGGTGACATTTTTAAGGAATCCTACCATGCAGGAGGGCATTCCTAAGGAATCCTATTGCCAGCATATAGTTTGCTGGCCTGAAAGTTTCCCTCTTGGTTGTAGGCCCAGCGTGTGCTGCGAGCCCAAGTCCTGCGTTCAACAGGGGAACAAAGACTGGCTTTTGCATTTTTTATTTTTATTTTATTTTCTCACACGAGCAAGAAGAGGCAGGAAGACGCCCATTTTCTGTTCCTTTATCAGACAGTTGTGAGCTAGCGTGTGACTTGGGAATGCAGGGGGGTTGTTCTGACAGTTCGCTGGAGATCCTCGCAGTGCCTCTTAGGGCTACTGAGGTGTTTTGTTTGCATTTTGCTCTGTTTATGTATCTGGGAGCTCTCCCAGTTCAGGTTTCAGCCCAGTTCCATTCCACTAGCACGTGGAGCAAGCGAGCATCCTCTTGAAACCCCCCGGGAAGGATGTGAGGGGCAGAGCTGAAGGATGTCCTGAGGCTGGTGGCACGCCTGGCCCCTTCCTCCGTGCTGCTGGGGGACGGCAGCCTGGGACTCCCCTCAGGTGGTCTGTCAAGCAGCAAGGTAACAACAATTGTAGGAAATTCCTCTCCTGCCCCCAGCTCTCAAGCTCAACAAACAATCCCTTTGTGGAGAGACTGGGGTCATCCCTCTGGTTTCTTATTTTCCTCCATTAACCCTTTGGAATTGGTGGAGCAGTTCCTTTCGGGAGGGATTAGGGAGCGGTGGTTTCTTTCTCCCTTCCCGAACCTCCTCAGGCCTTTCTAAGGAACTGAAAAAGGCATTAATGTTCGAGAAACCATCCTAGAAACAGTCCTGCATGAGAGTATGAGCTGAAATCTCACCTGCGTACTTGCAGAGCTGGTGCGACTGCTTTGGGTTTAGACGTTGACATTTTGGGTTCTTCATTCGAGCGAGGCTAAAGGCCAAAGCCTCTCAGTTCGGTGCGGAGCACGTCCGTGTGCTGCTCGGATGGGGACACGCTGCATTGGAAAGCAACGCCCTGCCTCTGTCCTTGCCCTGGCTGCATCCCAGCTGATGCTCAGCCCTGCCCTGCTGTCAGAGCTTCCTGATTTATGGGCTTGCGTTGGAAGCTGCTGATTGTAGCTGCTCATAAAGACCGTGTAAAAAGGCACCGGCTTTGATAGACGTGACCCAAGTGTCAACATTTATCTTTATTTCGTTTACAATCCTTGTTTTCTCCCAAGTTCTTGTTTTCCAGGCCTCTCACTCCTGCCGTCAAAGGGTGAAAAGGTGATGCTCCAATAAACGCCCCGTGGCATGTCATGTTCTCTGCGGGTCTCCTGTTAATCACCCCTGCAGTTTAATAACTTCACGTGTATCTAACTTGGCTGTCCTAAAGCCGTATGATGTGTGCCTTGGCTCCCGCATCAGACATTTTCCAAGGGCTTGTTCTGACTGACATACATTCTTCCACCCACTGTTTCCCTGTAAATCCATTAGGGAATGATGGTACCTTGGGTTAAGGTCACGCGCAGGGTGTGAAGCAGCCTACTCTTTAATTTCTCGCTCTGCTTCCCTGTAGGGAGATCAGGTCATGAGTTTTACTGCTCTCCTTTTGGCCTTTTCTTTCAGGTCTTTTCTTCCTTGCCTTTGTAGTGGTGCCCTTTCCGACCGAGTCGCAGCAAGGAGCCTCATACCCAAAAAACATCTCTGAGAGCTGAGAGCAGACAGAAACAGGTCTGGGCAAGGAAGGGTGTCTCGTTGTGGACACACTGCAGACTGGAATGTGGATGTAGTTGCCAGAGCCAAGACTCCCTTGCAGAGGTGAAGGCTTTAGTTCTTTCCTGTGAGTAAGCTGGGAGTGTATGAGCTTGGGGAAACGAGATGTGTAAAGAAAGTGTTCCTTTTTGTTTCCTTTTCTCTGTTTCTAAGAAAGGATATTCCTTGCATTAAGCAAGCGAAGCTGGATGCCATTTGGAGTTGCTTGCCAGCACAGGGAGAAGAACTTGGAAAAAGCAATTTCACTAGTGCACATCCTCTTTATTAATTTATTTCTTTTAGCTAGGGAAGGGGTTTCTTCCTAGAAAATGAAGGGAGCTGGAGCGGTTGAGCTGGCAGGCAATCAATTCATATCTGCCTGATCTGAAGAAGTACTTAGGCTTTGCATAAGTACCTGTGGATACGCTTGGGGAACTGGCACGCTGCGGTGGGCTGTGTGTTTTTCATTATGTCAGTTTTTTAAAAATTTGGTGAAAACAGCCCAATTTTCTGGGCGGTAGAATTTCTTCTCAGCTGTCGTTCGGAAGCGGCGTGGGGCCGTTATTAATGAGGGGAGGCGTGACAGCCCAGCACATCGTGCCGGGCAGGAGGCTGCTGTGCCCCCAGGACCAGCACGTGGCACGCAGCGAGGTCTGGAGGTGCACCAACCCCATGACGCTTCAACAGGCAAGACCTGGAGCTTTACAGCTTTAACTGAAGCAGCATGTGAAAGGCTTAGCTCACACGGTCTCGTCCTCGCTGCTGCTCCCACTTCATGCATAACTACCTGATTAATGCGGAGATTTTCATTTTCAGCTTCCATTTCATATGCTTATTAATTGCATCCATAGATTTACAATTTGTAAGACTAGAAGAGATAATTATGATCTTGTAATTTGCTCTCTCCACGCAATCGAACTGCTTCTGACTTCTTAGCACAAGTCTTTCAGTAACTTAAGCATTTGATTTCCCTCCACGTGTGCCTTCTTTTCGGGCTGAGTTGTCTAGTCCCCATCTCCTGTCACTGAAATGCATCAAACCATCATCGGGCGTGTTGCTTGTAGGATAATCACAGCTGGTCTTAATCTTCCCATTTTTTAAACCGAGCGGACTGAGCTCGTTTGGCTGTGTCAATACACAGCGTGTTCTCCAGTTCTTAGATGTTGTTGCTCTTCCGCATCCTTTTTCACATCCTATTTGTTTTGCACATAGCAAAGCTGTGCTTGCTGTGCCGGTCACGTTTACAGGGGTGCCAAGCAACCTGCCTTCTCTTTTATATACCTATTTTTATATATATATCAAATAATATTTTACCTTTCAGCTGTCCTGTGCTTTGGTTTGGGTAAATATTTACCAGGTCTCTTGGTCATCCTCACTGTTCTCATCGTCATGGCATCCAGAAGAGGATTTCCCCCTTGGCAGCACGATCCACGTTCCTGTGCTCCTGGCCCTTGCTTGGCCTCCCTGAGACGTGCGTTGTGCCCTCACCTCGCTCACCAGATCGTGGTGCACATAGCACAAAAAAAATGCAGAAACAACCACCGCCAGCATGTTGCTCTCCTGTGTGGAAGAATCTTGCTGAAATCTTGTGACCTAGATCTGAAGAGCATTCAGGATTCACCGGTCTCCTTTTGGCACCCCATGTCAGGTGTTTGAAGTGTTTCCGCCCTCTGTATTAATAAGCTGCTGCTGGCTGCTCCGTTTTATTTTATTTTTTATCTTTTTTTTTTTTCTTCCAGACCAGAAATACCTCTCCTTAGTGTTAAACCTTTCTATAACAGGGGAATGACTGGCCTGTAAAGCTGCTGTACTCGCAAACGGAATATCTTAAAAGTAAGATAGACCTTCTGCAAAAAGCTGTGAGATTTTTGTTTATTTGCCCAGAAGTTCAACAGCTTTGTACAAAAACATGGATTTTAGGCCCTCTCTCCACCCCTGCCTTCTCTGTGGCAATGGCTTCTGTTCCTGTCTGTAGGAAGTCCTTTACCACTGGGTGACACTGTTTGATAGTTCTTAACATTTGCAACAGCAAAGTCCTGAAGAAACTGTCCTCTGGCTCTTTGGACTTCTGATTTTGAATCAATACTTCGTTTTCATATGAAATCCCGTGTTTTAATTTAGCTAAACTTCATTCAACCAAATCTGACCCGGTCTTAAATGTGGTGCTCCAGACTGACTGATGCGCTGTGGCTGCAGGGAGTGTGAACTGATCTTATTTGCCTTTTGAAACTTGTATTTTCTTGGAAAAAAAAATGGGTCATTTCAGAATTGCATCTGTGTTACTGTTGACCTGCGTTTGGGTAAATTGCTGGCTGCCTTTTGGGGTGAATCGAGCTGCCAACTATGCAGTGGAGTTTGTTTCCTAGGAGGCGTAATTTCAGTGACCTACTTCTGGACGTCATGTTTACTGCGGTGTGCAGCCACTGCCTGTGCAGCGTGCTGGGTGTGTGTGTGTTCAGCTGCATGCCTCTACTGGTGATGATTTATCCCTGCCAGGTGGATGACAGAGCTGGAAGGGAGGCGTGTGCGTGGCGTGCTGTGGAATGAGGCCGTGCAGCAAGGCGGGAGGTGCAGGACATGCAGCACCTTTTCCTGGCCATCAGAACAGCTCTCCACATCCCCACGGAATCCAGGGCTTTCAGCCAGCACAGGGACCTTGGTTATAAATTGGTATAGAGAATAGAAATCCTCAATAAACAGGCAGGGCTTTGGGGGACTGGAAGGGATACACGGTGCACAGTGTGCTTTATTTGCTGTTAATCCACGGTGTGCTGGTGGGTTGGGCGTGGACTGGCATTTAGGGGAAATCGATGCCCCTCACAGCCTGCTAGTTTTTATCCTGTGTCTTTCTGTCCCATCTACACTCTGTTAAAAATCAGATGCTAAGTGGTTTCACAGGGGAAGTCCCTATCTGAGTGTTGCCTATCTGGCAAAAAGGGGAGGGCGAACAAGTCAACATTTCCTTCTTCCCTCCCTGTATTCTCCCAGCCACCTGTGTCTGCAGATCTGTGAGAGCCACTTCCTTCTCCAGCCTCTAATTGCGCAGCTTCCTTGGTACTTCTCCAGCCTTTTAACTGAGCAGGAGAAGAAACGCGCCCGTGCAGGGCTGCTGGTGCAGCCTTCACTCAGCTGCTTTCAAAGCTGCTGACAGAGAGCTTCGTCGCAGAGCTTGCAGCTGTAGGGAGAATTCTCCTGGATCACCGTAAATTCCCGTCCGTTGGTTTGTGTGAGTTCAGCAGAAGGTGAAATTAGCCTTAAAGTTGTTTGTCTCTCTTTCTGCATCTCTTTTGGTGGACTGGAGACCGAGAGAGACGGGCGGTTCTTCATTACCAGCAGCGCTCTTTGTCCCTCAGCCTCGGTGGGGCTGTGGCTGTCCCCTCAGCACCCAAACTTGGCTGAACTTCGGAGCATGGGACCAGAGACTGCTGGTGGGGTCAAACCTAGTGAGAGCCACAGGCAGGGCTTTGCATTCAAGAACTGTGACAGCATGGGGCACTGCCCCAAATCTTGTGCTCTTTCCTTTCCTGTCTCGGTGACAACACAAACATCTTTAATTGGCCTCCAGGTTTGTCATCCAGTGGATGTTTTCGCTGTGAGCTGTTGACGTTGCATTCTCAGTAGATCACAAGGGAAGCAAATGAATGTTAACTGGATATCCTCGAGGTCTGGAGTGCCGCAGTTCATTTTCATATCCTCTAAAGCGACGATAGGAATCGTTTCAGTGGCCGGTGAGCCCTGCTTTTCTCCGTGTTCTTGCCATCGCTGAGATTGCTTTGGGCCGCCCTGGTCGAGTGAGCAGGAGCAGCAGCAGAAGTCTTTGTGGTCTCTCAGTCTTTTGGCAGCCTTGTAAGTAAATAAATAAACTGTTCACTGCTGATACCATCACCTTGCTCCCTAGGTTTGAGGCTGGAGCCCAGCTGACCCTGCTCACTGCCATTCTAATCAAGCAAGTGCTCGGAGATAATGTGATTGTGTTTATGTGGGCCTAATTGCAATGTCATCCATTAGGCTCAAACTTTTTTTTTTTTTATGAGGAACGCTGCTGTAAGACCTGCCATCAGACTGCAGTGAATTAAAGGAGGAGGGTAAAAAGTACTTTTAACAAATTAACCATTTCTCTCTGTGTTTAACAGCAGAAGAGAAGTTGGGTGAGTTCAGAGAGTCCATGAACCTCTCAGTGTGAGGAAGGTGCTCCTAGTTAAAGTGTTCTGGCATCGTATGGACGAAAGAAATTCAGGCTTGCTACTTCATTTGGTCTGCTGGAGTCTGGAGATTTTAAAGTGCATGGTAAAGAGCAGCGAGGTTGGTCTTGCAAGGAGCTCACGGTGGTTACTACAATTCTTCTCTTGTAGAGGAGAGAGGGCATGAGGGTGAAATAACGTGCCCAGGATCAGGAAGGCAAGGCCAGAGCCAGAAACAAGAGCAGCCAGAGGATTAAAAAGTCTGCCAGCCTTCGTTTGTCGGCAGGATGGTAACGCAGCAAGTGACGGGCAGCAGGAGGATGTAAAATGAGTGATCCCTGTGGCTCAGTGGGTGCCCACAGCCCTTTATGTGTTCAGTTTTGCAGCAGGTTCATGCACTCTCTGGATCCAGAAGCAAATTTTTTGCTACTGGAAGGCAGCAGCCTGTTTGAGCAAACCATGAAGGGCTGGGAGGAATTGAAACCTCCAGCCCACCCTGCCTGTCCTTCTCTCTCCCCCAGGGGCAGGCTGTGCCCGTGCCCTGCCTCGACCCAAACCTCTCCAGCCCTTTCACCCGCCAAAAAACAACCTGTTGGGACAGCGGCTGGCTTCAGCATCCTGCCAGGAAAGAGTGTTTTGCATTCTGTTTTCAGCAGCTCTCACTTTGAATTAAAGGCTGAACCGTGGGAAGTTATTAATGATGTCGGTAATCACGGATTAATCAAGTAAATCTCTCCAGTCAAGTGCCTCTCGCTGCACCGAGAGCGTGGAGATGAAGATGATAGTGGCAGTGAGCTTTCATGTCCAAACAGTGCTGAGGAGGTGACCGGGAAGTGCAGCGTGGATCGCAGCAGCCCTTTTCCTTTCCACCCAGGGCAGAGCTCGCTGTGCTGGAGCAGAGAAATGCCCAAAACATTTTATTTCAATTCCTCTCAAAATCAGAAGGGGGGGAGAGTAAAAACGCTCTTTCTTCCCAATGAATGCCTTTGGGTTGCTTGTAACAAACCGCAAGGCTACGCAGGAGCTTAAAGATGTAAAAATGTAAGCCTTAAAAAATGGTGTTTGATGGCTGGCCGTACAGCACGGAGCAGATGTTCAGGCTTCTTCAGGACTAAAATCTTTCTTCGGGAGGTATTCCGTGTGTGAGCTAACGCTTCTGTGGAAGATATTAATTCCAGGCTTTATTAAGACAAAAAGGAAATGACATGAATTTAGCTTTAATGTAATTTTTGGATCCTGTTATTTTGATGTTCGCCTGTATGCTTAGGCATTTATTTATCTGCTTTTTGAGGGGCCTCAAGCCTACCTCTGCTTGCACAGCTGGAAATAATTGTGGGAACCGTTGGAAGGGTGAAAATGCCACATATAAGTATAATAATAGAAATACATGGTGTCTCCCAGGGATTTTTATATTCAGATTCCAGATGTGGAGGGTGATTTCTGGGATGAGGAATACCAGAGAGCAAATAAATGCGATTCCCTGAATGCCATATAAACACTGGGGTTTTCTTGGCATGGGCTCGCCTCTCGTCGTGAAGCCATACGAGCTCTGCTGTAGCAAAAGCTCTGGCAGCTGCAGGAACCTTAACCCGCTGTTGTTCAGGGCTGCTCTGGATCTGCTAAAAATTCTGGGGGCTGTCTGCGGCTCTCTTTGCATGCGTCTTCCAGCGTTGCTGTCACTTTGGGATTTTTGCTGAAAAAAAAAAACAAACTCTTTAGGTAGAATAAAAAATGAAGAACATCAGAAGCTGATGTGCTTGTTGGAGATGTTCCTCCATGTGGAATTTGCATTCTTCTGGCACACCGTGGCTCTTTGCATTCTTTCAGTATTACCAATTTGAAGGGTCTCTGCTGCTCTCACCGAGCTTACTTGCAATTATTTCATGTATTTTCTTTGGAAAGCAAGTATTTGGTGGCTTATTCCTGGCTTTCCATGGTGAAGGTGTCACTATGGTTCTTCTTCATTGCTCTGAAAGCATCTTGGCATCTGAAAACATTACGTTTCTATCTGGAAGATCCTTCAGGTGATTTTTATATGGGGGTATTTTCTTTGCCTGGTGGGATATTGAAGTAGTTTTGTGGTTCAGTTTGAGGATTCAAAATTCCAAAATCCCAAAAAAAATCAAAATTCAGAATCCAGGATCCCCAGTTAATTCTTTCTGGATTAAAAAAAAAAAATAATAAAAATCCTCATCTCCAAGAAGGCAGGGACAAAGTCTGAGCGAGTTACTCAGGCAGGACGAGGCGCTGCAGGTGGATGCTTTTGTGCTGCTTGTGCAGCCACAGCTGATTCAGAACACGCACTGAGGAAGCGCCTGCCAAATCAGTGGGTGTATGAAACTGGAAACAAGCTCAGCTAAAACAGACCCGGATCCACATCTCCGTCCTCGTGCGCTGGAGTAAGCAGTGAGTCACCGAAATGGGTTGTGCCTTCGCAGTCGATGTGTAGATGAGTGGAAGGAGCCTCAAGCTAAGGCTTGCAGAGGGTGTGAGGGGATTCAGCCAGTGGGAGCCAGGTGCCCTATTTCACTGGCTTCGTTTGGAAATCCTAGCTGAAATCAGTTCCAGCCCAATCACACGTGGAAAGCATCCCCAGTCCTCCAGGGAGCTTTATTCATTCACGTTTGCTGCTAGGAGAGTTCATGTTACGTTAGGAAACCGTGGTTCCTGACCTCAGAGCTGAATACATGCTTTTAAAAATAGGGATGGGACAGAAGAAAGAAGAAATAGGCTTCATTTTAAGCCACTGCCAAAACCAGATCTACATGCTGCAAAATATGACATCAGGCTTTCTGAGAAATGATTGAATCCAATTGTTTTTCGGGGGCTCGTGTTGGAAGAGCAGTACGTTGTCCAGGACAGTTGTGGGTGATTCTGTTTTCCATCTAAGCAAAAGGAAGGCTTGTCTGAAAGAAGCAGCAGGTCATCTGGTGTGCTTTTGTGGAGAATCGTGGATGTTGAACGCCTCCTGGAAGAGTCACAGGTCCTTCAGTGCAAGAGAAGTGAGAGGGGAACACAGGGAAACCAAAGGTTATATCCAAAACAAGCCTGCACTCTGAATCCCTGAGCTGTTTTACTTGGGAAAAACCTGATGTGAACACCAAGGAAATATGAACTACTGCATCCTTATAAAAAAAAATGAAATAATGTGTATACAGCATTGGTGATGGATACACTTGTACATGCTTGTTCATGGCATGGAGCTAAGTGATGTACATTGAGACGTAGGCTGTGTTTTGGGTGTTTTTTTTTGGCTTTTTTCATATGACATGCAATTAGGATTGGAGACAGTTCATCGAGGGCCACCACATTGGGCTGGAGCAGCTGAGGGTGCTGGGCTTGCTCAGGGGGCAGCCTTGGGGACCTAACATTTAGACCTAAATTAGTTTTGATAGAAATCTTCCAAGTTTCTTCAGGCATGAATTTTCCAATGATTCTGGATATTTGGCCTTTGTGCAGGTAGGTGCTTGCTTGTCATCTGTTGCTTAAAAGTGCTGTGACTTGGTGTTTACGTTTTCCGTGCTAGAACGGGAAAATGCCAGATTGGGAAAGGACATAAGTCATCGGGGTTTTATTGGCTTCAGATCAGTGGACTTCTGTAGACTTTCACTGGGTGAAACATGGCCGTAAGACACATCCAACTTTTTCTCCCCGACCACTCTGCTCAGAAACTCCCAGCCCCCATCCCAGCACTGGCAAATTTGGCAATTTTCACCTGGAAACTTTTGCTTAGTTTGGTACTGCTCAGGGCTAACCAACACGAGGTATTTTCTCATAGCTGGCGTGAGACTGATGGCAGAAAATGAGTGTTTGTATGGCTTTGATGAGCATTCGTGGTATTTGATATAGTCACTATTTAAAATATCTTTTGGATCTTAGCGTTGCTGATGCAAAAATGTTTCATCTGGTGGACTTGTTAAAATCAGTAGGGTTCTCTGCATGCTTAACCTCAAGTATTTCTGGTTCTCAGGGTGGAAGGAATCTGCGCATCCAATCAAGGGATGAAGGTTTTCGAAGATAACCTTATGAAATTGCCATCTGTTTTAAAGGATGTTTGCTCTGAGCACCTTCACTTACTACAGACAAAATCTATGTAGAAAAGCATAAATGTTATCAGTGGGGAATGCTGCCTTGATGTGTTTTAGACATCTTTCAAAGGCATTTCAGTGGAGATTTACCATAGTTCTTCCCTTCCCCCTGTTTTGCAGATACTGTGAGTAAGGACACCGAACCCAAAGATCCGTATCCCACTCCAAGAAAGATTATGGCTGAACCCGACTACATAGATGATGACAATCCTGAATTAATTAGACCTCAGAAATTAATTAATCCTGTGAAGTCATCCCGGAATCATCAAGATCTCCATAGAGAGCTGCTTATGAACCAGAAAAGGTAAAAGCCTAAAACGCATGTGTGCCATCCCTTGACCCCAAAAGCACAGCTTGAGGTTTAGTTTCATCAAAATGACACATTTTACCCAAAACCTAGCAGGTGCATTTTGTTGATTGAAATCTTGTAGAAGAAAATGCTGATTCTCAGCCATGGAATTTGCTTGAATTTTAATAAATAGGTCTGGTGATAATTTTCTGTGATAATTTTACCTTCTTTTCTTTGTTTAATTGTTAATTTAAATTAACAATTGAAGTGTTAATTTTATTTTCAAACACCTTTGCTATCACTGTAACGTAGGATTATTATTTTCAGTGTAAAAGCTTTGCCCATGTTGCCCCCTGATTGTTTCCTGTTGTACAATCAGTGGTGCCTACACCAGCCCCAGGTGGGGTACTTGCAAACTCACAACCAAACCTGTGTAGACCAAAAAAATCCAAAAAATGGTAGAATAATAGCTTTGTAAGAAAGCTGTAGGCTGCCCCACTGTTTTATCTAGGTGTTGATCCAACTGTAGGCCTTCCATGTTTGGTCCACCACCAGACTGCGTAGAGGATATTGAACACAAGATCAGCTGTTGATAGGTGAAGCCCTGTAAAAGCTTCTTGTAAAATACTTTTCACTTTGTTTTTCTGAATACTCCCTAAGGGTCGGTTTCATGAGGAAGCAGTTCAGTTCTCCCCTATCGTATTTTTTATTTCAGGCACTGTAATTTGTCTTGAACTCTTAACTTTATCAGGTATTTGACAAAATTCAGTTGTTGAACATTTGATGTTGATCATCAAATCTGCGTGTTTTCACCATTCCCAGTACACCCTGAATTGATGGGGCCACTTTTTAGTCAAAGAAATCCTAAATTTTGTTTCAGATGAAGTTGTTCTCCGGTTTCTTGATCTTTCTTACAATGCAGCGTGGTAGTCGGGGGCCTGCTCTGCTGCCGCACAAGTGTCTCTTTGTATATTATGCAAATTGTGCTTCCTCCTTTCTGGGGTGGGATGCACAGCTGTTGCATTATATATTGCTTTTGTAGAAGTAAAGAGCTGGAACTTGATTTCATCAACTTCTGAGACACAGGGACTCGGCCTCGAGGTAGCTGAGGGTTTGTTATTAAATCTCTCCAACAATGGAGGACTCATTTGAAAAAGATACTACGAGAACAAGCACCTGACTACACAAAGGAGAGAAAAAAAACCTCCAGGCCTGTGAGACTCCTCCATTTAAACAAAAACAAACAGAAACAAACATCTATGTAAATGAGTGATATGGCCAAGATACTAATTGTTATCTTGGTGTCAAAAGCATAATCCTGCATGGCCATCCTAGCAGGAATAAGGGAAGATTTGGTGTCTTCCTGCCTATTCTGGCAGATGAATTAAAATTTACAATTCAGGAATCTGATTTATGAATCCATTAATAGCATACATAATTTGAGTCCTAATCTAGACCTTGGAACTCATGTTCCTTGGCCAGTTACATCCAGTGGAAGAGTAGATCATTTAATGACCATTTTCACGTCTCTTCCGATAATTCCAATGGTCCAGGGGATTACGGCTGTTGCTTTGGCTACTCCAGGACAGCTGGATTTGTGTGTTTGTCAGAAAAGTCTCATTCTGAAAACATCTCTTTTTTTCCCATCTGCTATGGTGGTATTTTGAGAGGAAAAAAGTTATTTTTTTCTATTTTTTTCTAATAGCAAAATCCTCACAAATGCTAAGCTTTGATACTTAATTCTAAATGAACAGCATTTCTTTAGTGTTGAAGTAGAAACGTTTTACAGAGTATCAACTGAATTGGAAGAAAGTGGCCTAAATAGTTGTTTGTCCTATTTTTTTTGTTAACGGGATTAAACTTCAAAGTCAGTTCCTAGCACCACGAAGTTTATAGGCATGGAAAGAAAGAAAGGTGTAAAGTTCCCCAAATTACAACCTTGCTCTGAATGATGTGGAGGCTGCACTAAATTAAGTCTGTGCTGTTGTCTTTTTTTTCCTTTTAAAGTGTAGGAAAGTATAAAGCACTTGAAAACTGTGGAGTTTGTTTTCTTCTAGAAGAATATCCTATTACACCGAACAGTTGTGCTGCCCTCAGTATCTGCTCTTCTTTTATTGTGATGTTGGTGAGCTGCAGCTGTTAATTTGAGACTTGTATTTATTGGTGCAGAAATGCAATACTTTTTTGAGGGTTTCGCCAGCAGGAAAAAATGATATTCTTGAAAAGAGGGTTAGGCTTCTGTGCTTTATGCCATGCATTTTTTAATGGTAGAAGGCATTTCCCCATGCCAACATACCTTCTTCATGCCTACTATAAGCAGTGTCTGTTGGACCTTGAGCTGATGTAGTTCTTTACTAATCATTATTTACCAGAAGTGGTAGATGTTTTGGAGATGCGAAGATCAAGGTAGTGGTAACTCAAGGCATAGGCCACTCATGTTAATTATTTTTACTTATTAAGACACGGCCTTAGCTCTGCAGACTGGTCTCTTGCAGGGACATTAACCCCATCAGCTCTAACTCGTGGTATAGCACAGTTTGCTTACTCTAGACTAAACTTTTAGGATTTTTTTTGACAGAAAAATCATAAAGAGGTGATTCAAGACTCCCAGTTAATCCAGTAGCAGCCTATTTGTTGCTTGTCCCTTCTAAATATGGGAGTGAAAGCAAGTTCAGATATCTTTTACAGATCTGACTGCTGATCCCATTTGATCAGGCTGAGGGTTCTTCTGCTGGTGTTTATCATAGCTAGAGCACATCTAAATCAGGAAAAAGTCATCTTACTTAGCAGCTTGCATCTGCTTCGTGGCTATCTTTATTGCCAGTCAGCAGCCTGGAAGTTCCCATTGATCCAGCTCTCACTTACCCAGCAGTAATAATAACGGCAAAAATCAAATTGCTCCAACTTTTCTCTACCTGACTTATTTTAATTATATTTTAGCCATTACAAATTAGCACGGAACATAAAATATTAACACAATCCTGTAGCTTCTGTTGCGTTTGGGGAATGAGATATTAGGAGAAATATGGAGCAGCATTTGGTGTTGCTAAATATTTGATTTTGCTGCCAGGAGATGTACAGTGATAGAGTGGCACATAATATATGGAGTTGGTCAGAGATGGCACCATAAAATGGTATTTGAATACATTATTAAACACGCAGTCAGATACACGTGTTACGGAAGAATTAGGCACCCACATATTAAGTAGGGAAGGGGTATAAATACTGTTTTTTTGAAAGCTTATGCAGATTATTGAATTTCTTGATTAAACTTAATGCCAGATGTATTCAGATAATAATCGTCACAGGGAAGATGACAAGAACAGGCATGGGTTGGGTCTTTTTGTAGTAGTTGGCTTGGAAAATATTTTGTGCTGAAGGGACTCGAAGCGTTCAGTTGCTGTACTAGCTGAAATCTTGTGAGAGGAAGGATCCTCCGTCCTTTGTCTGGTCTCCAAGGTGACCGCAACTTGTTTTTTTTATTTGGGGTTTTTGTTGTCTTAGCCTCTTTCTGTGTGATTTTCGGTGTAGCCTGGGAGCTCTCACTGTTCTCAACGGAAATAACTTGGCAGCCAGGCATGCCTAAAGTTCTCGTATTTCCAAGGAAAGACAGAATTCATGATTTCCAGGAAAAATGTGACAAAATCCAGAGGGACACCGTGTTTTAGTTCTGCCCATGTGGTCTTCTCTGCACATAGTACCCTGTGTAGGACTGTCTGAACACAATCTGAATTATCAGCTGTCAAGGGAAGTGTTTTTTTTAATCCTTGCTGTTGTTCCCTCCAAAATCTGTTTCCAGCCCTGCTAGTGTCTTGGTTCTTGATGTTTTTTTAATCTGTTTTTCTGGAATGGGGAGAGCAGAAGGAAGACTGACTATGAAAGCCATGGCAGTGAATTATCCCGGAGAAATACTAGCATGCATGTTGCAGGGAAATATTCTCAGTAATAACATGGCTTAAATTTCAGTTTAGGATTTAGATTAGAAACCAATAAAATTTCTGCCCATTTTTTCCTTTTAATTAATTATTTGTATTTCAAAGTGCCTAAATAGGCAGCCAGTTGACTGGAGAAAACCTGCATACAGTTCTGTGTGAATTTACGTGTATTAAAAGTGATCTCTTTCTCCCTTGTTTCCCCTGCCCCCCTACTCCTCCTATTTAATTTTAAGGGGTCTTGCACCTCAGAACAAACCAGAGCTACAAAAGGTGATGGAGAAAAGAAAACGAGATCAAGTTATTAAACAGCAAAAAGAAGAGGAGGCGCAGAAGAAGAAGTCCGACCTGGAAATAGAGCTACTGAAACGGCAGCAGAAGCTGGAGCAGGTAAGATGGGAAACAGCACCAACTTTACACATCTCCCTCTGAGCTCAGCACCCCATGCTCCCTTGGTAGACAGGAGAGAAGCAGCAGCAGATTTTTGGCGCGGTTCCTCTGACTGAATGCAGGCACCTCTTTTACAGTGACTCAAATCACACTCTACAATTACCTCTTTGTTTTCACATATTATTTAGGAACTCCGTTTAGATCTCTGCCTTTGGTCAAATGAATCCTGTTTGGAGCAACAGCAGTGTCTGTGGAGCACTGGCCACATGTAACCATTGAAACTGTGGTGAATTAGCCAACTTCTGTAGCCTTTATATCAAGAGTTGATCACTAAGATTGGATGTGAGACTCTACTGCATCAAAACTAGACGCCTGATGAATAAAACATCGATTGTTTCTTTCTCCTGGGTTGCGTACAAAAACTAGGTGACTTTTTAAGGCTGCAAAAGCTCTTTTGAATGAATGAGTCTGTTGGCTTTTCCAAATGAAGGAAAACATTCTCAGACCCCAAGTGGAGAGATTATATGGAGTTGCAACCTTTTGCTGGGAAGCTTACTGCTAAGCACAGGGCCAGCCAAAGGTCTCTGTGCCTCTTAAGGCACTTTGCATACTTGAGAGGCAAATTTTTGTCAGTGAAACACCCCATCAAACAAGTCAGCGTGCATAAAACATTGCATTTACCTTTAAATAAATGAACGCTTTAGAACAGGATCTCCAGTTTTTCTTGACAAAAATCAATTAAATCGAGTAACTCTATTGAGAATGAGGTGTAGTCAAATCAATGTTTAGGTTTAGTGTTTTTTATTATAGTTTTTAACGAGGCATAGAAATATTTTTTGGGGGAGAAAGCTATTGTAATTTGAAGTATATCGTCCTGTCACTGGTCCTTTCTGCTCTTAGAAAGATAAGGCCAGCTTCAAAAGATGCCTGATTTGGAATTGAGCCACCCAAGGACGTATGTAGAAAAGAGAATTCTCTTAGAAGAGGAAAAGCCTGTCCCCTGCAAACAATGTTGTGACTTTGTAAGCGCTATGGGAATGTCATTAATTAACATGACACATGGAGGAATGTTGTCATGAGCATGTCATGAGCATGTCATGTAACAGAGCATGTTCTTTGTCCGCAAACCAGAGACAAAGGAGAGATTCTTTAAGAGAGCTAAACAGAACCAACAACATCGTCCCCATTAATCAGGGAGACCTTGGTTTGTTCTAAGAAAAAGCTCCTTTCAGAAGCTTTTGTTAGTTTTCTGAAGGGTTATTTCTTCCTTTCTGGTGACCTGACCTGTCTGCCTTCACTGAGGATTGCCAAGCAATCCTTACTCTGTGCAGCGGGTAATGCTCTGAACTGGCACTACATAGCTTTGCCCTGCAGTGCAGAGAGTCTGACCTCATGGGGTAACTTTCAGAGCATGAGCTTCAACTGGGTCAAAAATGTCAGTGAATGGACTTCAAAAAATGAAAAGCTAAGGGCCAAGGAGGAGCTGTATTGATCTCTGTGATAGAGAAGGCAGATCTACCAAAAGATGGTCAAGTTAGATACAGAAATCCATACCTAGGCACTCAGAAATAAATTCTGCAAGTATGCTCAGTAGTAGCTGTTCACACGTGTTCTCCCACAAGGCACATTTGGTTTCATCCTGTTCTGAAAGCCAGAGAAGGGATTTTTTTTTTATTATTATTTTTTTTTTTAATGAAGATGTCCAAGAACTTCCTCAGAAATGCTTCATCTTATTCTCTTACTGGACAAGCAGAGTTTTTGTCCATCTGGCAAAGGCATTTGCAGGCCTGCTGGAATGAGCTGGAGACAAGGATTTGAAAAGACTGATGGTTTATGAGAACAGATACTCCCAAAGAAATACAACTTTACCTTTTCCATGAAAGAAGGAAAGGAAGCAGTTTAAATTGTTATGCATGGCCAGTTATTGAAGCTGTTAGCTTTTAGCCTTTTATGTCAATGATCTACTTTATACGCTTTTTAACATGCGGATTCCTTTTCAGCTGGAACTGGAGCAACAGAAGATACAGGAAGAGCAGGAAAATGCACCTGAATTTGTCAAAGTCAAGGGCAACTTGAGGAGGACGGTCCAGGAAGCAACAGAAGCACCAGACTCCTAGAGCCAGCACCTGCTAAGACTTCCAGCTTTCCTGTGGTGGCTGCAGAGAGGCTTTTGCAAGTTGTCTCAGATTTCCTTGTCAAGAGGGAGAAGAACAGCATCCAGCTGACACTGAAGATGAGATTTTCAATTCTTGGGAAGCGTGGATTAAAAAGACTTAACAGAAACGGATCGACTTGCCAAATGCAGTCCTGAGATTGGCGGATGAGGAGTAGGCTTGTCAGTTCAGTGTCACGGACCGCTCTGAAGTGCTCACTCTGAGATTTTAACCAGGGATACTAGGGAAGTTTCTTCAGCGTTGCACTGCTTTATCTCTTGTGATCCTAGTTTAGTGGAGATACACAGATTATATTTTGCTTTAAAACAAAACAAAAGTCCTCCTGTGGTATCTTAATGAAACTTTCCTGTGCAGGTAAATTTCCTCCATCCAGACCTACACCCTGCGTGCGTATCACAATAATTTGTGTTCGGTCGGAATTTTTAGCAAGTTTCGGAGGAGATGAGGTATGACGATCGCTGCTGCCCATCCCCACTGGGATAGGCAGGTGTAGGCCAGATGGGAATGCTTAAAATTCACCAGCAGTGAACTGTTGAGCAGCCTTAAAGCCCAGTTCTCCCTGTTGAACGTGCAGAATTTGGGCTATGAAAGAGCAGAAATCTGATGATCCTCTCACCAGAGAGAATCCAGAAGCTGATTTCCCAGTGTCTTCAAACTTCTCCCTTGAAATGTTGTGTGAAGGTCTGTGCAGTGCTACCTGTGTATTTACCTCTCTCATCTCTCAATGCAAAACGACCTGTCTTCTGTCCTTGTGTTTTGCAATCCTCCCTACTTTGCTGTCGTGGCCTTTCTCCTCCAAGAACACGCTGGCCTGAACGCGGTGTTAGCACATTACTCGCCGAGACGTCTTCAGCTGAAATGAGGAGTCTGGTCTGCCCTCAGTCCCTGCTCAGTTGTTGCAGGAACTCGTTGCCATCGCTGCAACAGAGCAGTGTTGAACCCAGACCAAACTGATCATTGCAATCTACCAAAATGGAAACAAAATCCCTAAAGCGAGGCATAAAGTGAACCTCACTTTATCCCGTCCTAAAAGAAGAGGGGTAATGTGTTACCACTGCGTCTTCGGGTCCAGTTCTGTCACCTTCTGCCTTTCTGCGAGTTGCCCCTGTGACTTGCTGTTAAATAAATGCTCCTCAGCTTGCAGAGGAATGGCAGAATCTGATCCTTCATGCTTATGACTACTAGACACCCAGGGAAGCCTGGGGGGAGGAGGGGGGAACAGGTGGCTCACGTAGGGTTATAGGGCTGGGTTCTCACCTGGTATGGCTGGGTGTGGATATTCTATCTTGAGAGTCTGGGGAAAAACCCTCCTCTTCTTCGACTGGCGTATTCCTGGCTCTCGCTGAGGCTGTGCTCATCCTTATCAGCTGGGGATCTAATCATGGGCTTTGCCTTAGGATGCTAAACGAAATAATTTCTACTCTGTAATTACATTGGGCATAACTGTCGGAGAACACTTTTCCCTGATATCAACAGTGGCGTGTTTGTGTTGTAAAGGTGGGGGGGGGGAGGGTTTGTTGGTTTGTTTTTTGCTTTCTTTTGCCTTTCCTGTAAGTATTGGATGTTTAAAATACAATTTCAGTGTAGCACTTGGGACGAAATTCTCATAATTAGCAATGTTTCCTAGTTACAGGCTTCAATTTGTCAAGATCCAGGCATTTGTTATGAGGGCATAATCAGATCACGAGCAAATTGAATTGCAGTAAGTGTATTGCCATTGATTCAGATTTGCAGCGTGACTCACGTCTGGGAGATTAAACGTGAAGATGCTCTCCCAGGCCGTTCTGATCAGGGGCATGCAGCAGACAAAGGCCAAATTTAAGACTTTTCCACGTCTTTTCTCAACAGAGGAACACCTGGAGCGCTGCAGATGCTTCCCTCCCTCCCTCCTTCCCTTCCTTCCTCTGTTAGGAGAGGATCTTCCTTTCTGGGCAGCACGTTATTCAAACACTTGCACTGATGGAGTTCATTTCGTACTGCTGATGGCTGAGGCAGTGCTACGTGCTGGATTTCCATGCCACACTCACCTTTAGCCATCCCCAGCCTAAAACACTTCACGTCTGTCAGCTTCCACTCTGCAGTTAACCTCCTGCTCAGCATGGAAGCATCTCAAATCGGTGAGGAAACCCTCCCCTGGCTCGAGAATACCATTTCTTCTCAGCCCCTTGTCCTCCTGTGCAGGCACAGCAGAAGGTGGGTGCAATCCACATGCCACCAGAGCCAGTGGGGACACCGTCCGCTCCCTGACTCTGGTGAGTGCTGGGCTCAAGGCTGAAAGTCTGCTGCTTTCTGTCCACATCACCTGGTGATTCAGGCGGAGTTTCTCTTTCTGAAACACAGGAGGCCAGGGAACTCCCTTGTACATTCAGTGTGAAGCAGATTTTTTGTTGTTTGTTTTCACTTGGAGTTAATTCTGCGTACAGCCACAACATCAGCGTGTCTGTTACGGCATCTCTGAACCCTGCTGACCTTGTAGTGTAGGAATCAAGCCACCCACATCATTTTGACAAGCAAAAGCTTGTCTTTAAAGTCAGGATCAGGCTAGAAAGGGCAACCCAACAGTCACACCACGAGTGTCCTGTGCAGCTCCTCAAGAAACCCCTTGCCAGTAAGTGATTCCCAGCCTGCCCTTTAGCTCTGTGGGATTTGTAGCAATCCTGCAAATACTTCAGCGATTTGGAAATGGCTCACTTTTACCACTTTTGCCTCTAATAAGGCAGAACTTTTTAAAAATTCTCGCTTTTGATAGTACAGTAGTAAATTTTTAGAACTTTTTGTGGCTTTAACCTTCTGTTAATATCTGCACTTGTTTGAGTGTACATATATAAATATATATAAATATAAAAAGGGAGCCTTAATGGATTTGTTTTCATAATTTAATATTTTTTGTATTTGCTCTTGTATAATTGTTTTTAACTAAAAGTATTACAGAAACGAGGAACACTTAGAACCAAAGCTATGCTTAATAAAATCTACTACATGCTCGGAGAGTGCGGTGCTGTCTGTCACGTCCTGCTGAACCCAAAACCTCGGGGACCACCCTGAAATAACCCAGCTTTGTTAAACCATGGCATACAGGCAGGAGTATCAAGAGCGTGGTGGCTTTTGGGTCCTTACAACTGTGTTTGTATATGCAAAATTGTTGCTAAAATTAGGTGGCAGAGGAGGTTTGCCTCTGGGTTTCTGGGGCTTGGTGGAGAGACTGCCCTCTGCTCTGCTGAGGCTGCTCAGGCACAGCCAAACCTGTTTGGAATTATCCTTTGATATTTCACCCCAGCTCGAAGAAAGAAAACGGAGCAGAGGACATTTGATCTGCTGTAGCTGCAGATCCAGGGGAAAAGATGGTCTTCCTTCTGTGTGCTTTTTCGGATCGCATGGAGCCAAAATGTTTTGTCAAGGGGCTTTGTGAGCACAGGCCTGCTGCCCGGGGGTCTTGGTTGCTGTTGCAGGAGCCACGGATGCCTCTCATAGCTCAGAAGGGCAGGTGGCACTTGGGAGAGCAGTGATAAAGAACCGAGCAAGGTGGCTGGGGATGGGACAGCTTCGGTGGGGCCGTATCTGTAGGGTCAGAACTGACATCTCCAGGGTGTGTGTGGGGAGCTGGATGCTCAGCACAGTGATGGGAAGAACGCCCACGGGTAATGAGATCCAGAGGAGTGGAGCTACAAGACGTCTTCTTGCCCCACCCCACCTCTTTAAACTGACTTTGATCTGGCAGAGAAGGGTTTGTGGTGCCCCTGTAGACATCAGCGATGGCTCTCCGTGGTGGAAACCATGACCAGAGGAAGCATTTCATGGTGGTAAGAGCACAGATATTCTGACTTCCACTCCTTGCTTGTCTTCCATGGTCCACCATCTGCCAACGCTGTAGATATTGCTAAAGGCTGCCTTCAGCCATCACGCTGCTGCTTGCTCCCTCACTACATCTCCAGCACTTAATTACCTGAGTAATCACGTTCCAAATTAACTTCTACCACGTACCCAACTCCACTCTGTCTGCTGGATGGCACGAGCAATTGAACACAGATTGAGGTTGGCACCGGGAAGCTTCAGTCTGATTAGGGGGGAGGAAGAAACGTCCTTCCTGCCCCCTCTTCAGCTGCTGTGAGACCGCTTCCATAATGGAATTAAAACGCTAGCTCTGCTTCGTCGTGCCTGAAAATTAAAGGGCAGCCAGCAAGCCTAAACCCCTCACTGAGGGCTCGTTCATAGCAGGGACCGCAGGTATGAAAGGGCAGAGGGTGCTCAGCTGAGCCCCACTTGCTCTGGACTGGGAGCTCGGCAGCCCAGCACACCCCAAACTGTCCCTGCAGACGGGGATTGCTCTGTCTGGGGTCGTGGGGGGGCTTTTGGTGTTCCATCCAGCAGGACGTCTGCCTTCGAGCTCCTCTCGGGCAGATGGAGCCTCAAGGATTCTCTGATGAAAGGCTGATGAGGAATTTGCTTTCATCAGCAGGGAAAGAGAGAGGCTCCTTGCACTTCGGCTGTCAAGCCTTCATCACGGGAGCCGCGGACCGTAATAATTTCCCCTGATGTAGAGTTTCGGCACTTGCCTACAGTCAGCTGATTTCTGGGCTCGTGCTTCAGGTGAATCGTCCTCTGTGCGTTTTAGGACTCACAAAGCTGAGCTAAGGCTCTGCTGAAAAAAAGAGGCTTTTGGAAATGTGCTCATCCGGGCAGTACCTGCACTTCAAGAGCTCTGCTTCATCAGAGAAATCGGCGACTGCGATGAATTAACTCCCTAAATACAAAGGAGCAAAACCTCTTCAAAACACAATTATTAATTTTTTTGGGGGGTAATTTTCTTGTTCCAAGGGATTGCCTTCTGATTTCCACCGCAAACTCCCAGCTGATGCCAGGCAATCAGGCTCCTGCCCGGTCTAGAGGTGAAGCGCAAGCTACCTGCAGCACCCCAGGGCCCCTGCTGGCACAGGAGAGCAGCCCCAGGACCAGGCACTGGCAAGGTGATGAAGATTTTCACCCTGTACCCAAGGTTAGACACCAAGCCTGTCTCAAAAGCTGAGGACAGAACACAGCCCCATGCAAAACCTAATGTACCATGTTTTTTTTTTCTTTTTTTTTTCTTTTTTTTTTTTTTTCCTTCTCCTCCCCCTGCAGCCTCACTGTGCTTTTCATTCCCTCCCCATTGTTCCCTTTCACCCAAGCTCTTGCTGCCCATTCAGGCCTCCCTGCCCTTGGATAATTTCCCAGGGTTTGTAACGAAAGGCGTTTAATTAGTGAGGAATTTTGGGGGGATGGATCCGGAGCGGATGGATCGGAGCGAGGGGAACCCAGCCCCAACCCTGGGCAGGTGTGAGCGTGGGGAGGGAAAATGGGACCTGTTGGGTAGGCAGGGGCACAGAACAGACAGAACTGATTAAAAAAAAAGAGGGAAAGGTGGAGAAAATTCAGATTTGATGTCTGACAGAGCAATCAGGATGCGTGTAACTACATTTTGGGTCTCAGAGCCCCACTAAAACCCAAACACCGTGATGGTAAAAACCCGACAGAGGCGAGCAGGTGGCTGTATGACGCACACCGCGTGATAAAAGCCTCAAATATATAGCACCATCTCAGGGCAAGGCCGAAACATCCCGTCGAAAGCACCCAAACACCTCCCTAAATGATGCCTTCAGCGCCCAGGTGAGAGATGTGCCCTTCCCAGGGGCGCAGAGCTCGCACACGCTGCTGCCATCTCCTGGGCACAGGGGAGGCTTTCCCTCCTCCCTCCTCCGAAGTTTGCCTCCTGAAATCCCCCCCGACGAGCTCTGGGGGCTTGCTGTACCATAAACTGGCGCTTTTTTGGGGAAAGGCGGGGTTATTTAGCGATTTTGGTAGGCCAATGCCGTTGCAGTCCCTTTTCACTAAGAAGACATCACGCTAAAAGGCCTTGAATGCATTTAAAGATTTCGGTAATCCAGGGGCTGGCTTTACAAATATATATATATATATTTACAGATCTGTACATAGCTATTTACAAGTACACACACTGCAGTTCTGGTAAATGCTCAGTTTGGACAAGCAGGGTGCAGGGCTCAGGTCTGGTGATGCTCGAGGGAAGCCCATAAAATCCACGATGAATGGGAGAATTGCCTGAAATATGGTGAAAAAAAAAATGTACGGCCTGAGCTGTGTCCTGGTCTGAAAGCTGGCATTCAAAGAAGGTCATGCCTAAAACATAAGCAAAAAAACAAAACAAAACAAAACAAAACAAAAAAAAAAACCAAACACCAAACAATCCAAAACAGGAACAAAACCCAAAAAAATCAGCCTCCAAAGCAACGTTTTTAACTTCTCCAGCCCCTTGGCATTTCTGTCTGGTGCTCACTGACTAAACCGATGTGAAATCACTTCAAAACCAAATAATTAAAAAGCAAGCTTGGAATACTTAGGGCAATTCCTGTCGCTTGTAGCAATGAACTGTTTTTGCAGTCTTGCCTGCAGCTGGAACCGAGTATCGGCGACTGGTATTTTTGGTGCTTTTGTGCCGTCGACCTCAATACAACATTATTTTTATATATATATATGTTACTATGGATTAAAAAGAAAAGAAAAGCAAAAAAAAAAGGTTCTTTCAGTTCAGCTTCGATTGCTGGATTCAAAAGCTCTCTTACTCCAAAGCTACTGATCTTACTTATTTTTTTAAAGCACCTTTTAGGTGCAGGATGCTTTTGGCAGAGTGTACAGATGGGCTTTTCACACAGCCTGGTTTTGATAATTGGGAAAAGGCTCAAGACAAATTTGAGATGCTGCTACCACTCCTACATCGGGAGGCAGCGTATGCTCTTCATGTGACAGCGGGGTTGGTGCCCCTGTGTGCTGAGTTTGTCATCTGTAAAGGAACAAGTGAGGGTGTCTTTAACGAAGCCAGCACTCACTGTGGGTTCTCTTGCCAGACAGAGATCTCCCCTCTCTTAGTGTAAAGCCATCCCCCCTTGTCCTACCACCACACCCCCTGACACACAGTCCCTCCCCAGCTCTTCTGCAGCCCCTTCAGGCCCTGGCAGGCCACTGGGAGGTCTTCCCCGAGGGGCTCCATCCTCTGAGCATCCTCGTGGCCTCCTCTGGACTCGCTCTGATCCATCCCTGTCCTTGTGCTGGGCCCAGAGCTGAACGCAGGCTCCAGGTGGGGGCTGAGGAGAGCAGAGCAGAGGGGGACGATCCCCTCCCTGCCCTGCTGCCCACACTGTGTTGGTGCAGCCCAGCACACGGTTGGCTTTCTGGGCTGCAGGCACACATTGCTGGCTTGTGTTGGGCTCCTCATCCACCACCACCTCCAGGTCCTTCTCCTCAGGGCTGTTCTCCATCCATTCCCCACCCAGCCTGGATTTGGGTTTGGGATTTCAGTCCCAAGAGTACCAATGAGAGATACGGTGTGCCACAAAGAAGATAGCCCTCGACCCAAGTTCCTTTACCCAGTGAAATGGAGGAAATCCCAGCAGCAGGTCACCTGGCACCAGTGATCCTGTATCACACATTTCCTCTGAAGAAAGTCTCATTCTTTCTTTGGGCCCATCCAAATAGGTTTGTATGATAGTTCCTGGCTTTCCACCTACCATTTCAAGGGCCTTTGCAGGAAAATGGCACTTCCTAAAAACATCATTATTTCCCCATAACCTGAGGCTCTTTGCTCCTCACTAGCTTTAGGAGTGTCTGATCTCAGAACAAAGTGTCTGAGTGTCACCTCTTCCTGTAGATGAAGTGTTTCTATTCCCATACACCGTCTCCTGTAAGGATTTAATCCCACATAGGTCCATACTACACTTCTTGATTATAGCAATCTTGGGCTTCCTCTTCTACCAACACACGACCTATTGTTCTGTCTGTCTGTGATTTATTCCTCTGTCAGTCCCTGATTTCTTCCAAAGCTTTAATTCCAGCCCCAGTCAGACGAAGCTGAACATACCGGCAGTGGATGGTGCATTATTTCAGTCTGGGCATTAGGAGGGACCTCCACATTTGCCTCGCTTTTCAGGAAGAATCAGCCAGAATCTGCCTCCAGCCAGAGACTATCCACATGAGTTTCAGCTATTTAATACCCTAAATCACAAAACAAGGACACTTCCAATAAAACCAGGCTACATTAAGCTGTGAGGCTGTGTATTTCTTCCATTCACAGCATTTTACTCACCATGATGTGTAGGGCCAGTGCTAGGAAAATAAAAGGGTGTTAAGCCTCAGTAGCTCACATGCCTGTTTAGTCCTTTTGCTGCAAGCTTTCAGATCTGAGCAATGCTTCAGAAAAGCTGCCTTATAGGCCCTTATCAACTAAGACGTGTCAAAGAAGACCTCCCAAATCTGCTTTTTCTCACCTGAAGATGAATCTATGCAATCAAGCGTTCACAAAAAGAGAAGGCTATTTATCAAGTTATTCAAATTCTTTAGGATCTTAACAATCTACTGCATTTTATTCTGAATTCTGAATTTGTAGTTGGGTTTTGTTACTGCTGAGTGTACCAATGGTGGCATCCCTGTACTTAGACTAATTTAAAACTGAGGATATTTGGGATGTCTAAGCTTCCAAATAAGAGGAAAGCATCTAAGAGTATGCCTACATAGTTAAGTGATGATTTTCAGTGAAGACATTTTTAATGAAGCACTCCTTGAAAGCTGTCTTCATAAAGGCCAGGATTCAGCCAAGCAAGCTCCAAAAGTCACTCATTCTCTTGCAAATGTCATGATTATCCCAAACGTAGCAAGAATGGGACTAGATGACATGCGTGATTCTTCCTCCAGCCATGACTGGTCGTGGTGTTTCATCTCTTGTGAGGCAGTGGTTAGCTGATGGAGAGATCCCTGCAGCCAGGTCAGCAATACCCCTGTTCAAGACAAGCAGAACAAACGTCTGTGTTTTTCAGAAGGTGCCAGCAGCAGGGCTGGAGATGTTTGTGGCCAGCACTATGAGCACATGCAGCTCCAGCTCCCTCCATTGTATTTAAATGTGGCCTGAATCCACTGCAGTACAACCACGGCTCAGGCCGGATTTTGTGTGTGTGCCAGGGGAAAAGCGCCTAAAGAAAAACAAAAGTGGAGAGGCATGTTTGGTTCTTTTTACATTTGTAGTTTCTTCTTTTCCTTTCTGTTAACAAAAAATAAAAATGCTTCAGTGAGTGTTTTCGTATCGTGAATGGCCACTGTAACAGTTCCTTCAGTACAAAATATGATGTTCTTTTTCAAGTATTTAAAAATATCTATTTTGGAAGGGGGTTTCAGTAGCATTGAAGGAAATTAAGCCTCTTACAAAGTTGTTTATGTTCCTGCAAATCCTACAAATATCACACTCTCAGGAGTCCACTGTTTTGATCACATATTGCTGTACAAAATAATATCATGACCTATGTATTTCTTTATTTTTAGATCATAGCTTTCAACCCTGTTCTTTGTGCAGCTCCATTTCATTATTTCTCACTATTAACTGTGTTCAGATTTGGTTACCTCCCTCTCCTCGAATATTTTCTTTGTAGCTTACCTGCAGCATCATTCAGTGTGAATGCAGAGATGCTCTGACCACCTCCAGATAACACACAAATAGTTGGGGAGCAGCCTGCAGCTATCATCTCTTGCTTTCCCATTTACTTTTACATGAAATTAACAGAGAGAGGAAGCCTGATTCTGTCGTCTGAATGGGGAAAAAAGAGCCGAAAAGCTCCTGGGTTGTGTTCTTGGCACTTTTTCTAGCTTGTTGTGTGGTCTTGGCCTCCTCCTTTCTGCTCCGATTCAGCCAGCCATTGCAGCTCCTGACTCCTGTGTAGGCTCTCAGCAGACTGCTCATATCAGTGGGACGCCCGGAGTCTGAGTGCTTCTGTCTTTGGGCCTTCATCTTCTGGTGCCAGGAGTTCTGGTGTTAGGATGTCATATATATCATGTACCTGGACCAAAAAAACATGAATAAGAATGAGAAATGAAGACGAATATACTTGTATCTGGGTTTCTTGTTGTTATTTTGTAATTAAAACAAAAGCACAGCATGAGAACACACATCCAGAACATCAGCGAAGCTGATGTCTCGTCTGCAGCAATGAAAAACATAAATGTTGTTTTGGCTGACGTATTGTTTATTTATGGAGAATCCTGCTGCACTACTTCACCCGAAGTTAAAAAGCCAAAGAGACTCTGGTGACAAAAACAGGCCCAGAAGAGGATGTGGGACTGGGGACACGGGTTCCAGCCACTTCTGGGATCTTTCCTAGACACGTACAAAGAAAGTGGGTTCCTTAGGCAAGAGCTTCAGACTCGTTCCTGCAGCCAGAGCTTTTTGTCTTCTGCCTGGACAGAAAAATGAGCTGCCTTCAAGTCACAGTTTTAAATTGGTCGTGGTGATGTAGGGATGCAAATCCTGGTGCTTTTTAACATGGCTTGTCTGCCTCTAAGTGCCACTTTGAAGATGTATCCCCCAGTGATGAAATTGATTAGGTAGTCTAGAAGAGGGAAAATGGTATTTGATAGTCTCTACTTTCTGATTTTTGGAAGGTTGCCTGGAAATATTTCTAAATTGCAGTAGCCTTCTGTGAAAAATATGTAAAATTGGAAAGCGAAAGGAGAGTTCAAGTGACATTAGTTATTTCTATGCCTAGCTAACAAAAAATCACATAAATACACTTGTTCTTCGGCTGTGGTTCCTCTCCGTAAAATCAACCCATAACATGCCAGTGGGTGGGATGCACATAAATCCCTTCCCAAGTGTTGGTGGGGCCAGAGCAGTCTCACAGTAGGCCTGTAGGCCTCGTCCCAACTTTTCCCAGCTGGGGATGCCTCAGGCAATCTTAACCACTTGCTTTTGGCTGCTCAGCTTCTCACATTTACATTTTGGTCGCTGGTCACTGCTCCTTGCTCCTGGTCACCTCCTCTGCCCTTTCTGGTGTTTTGTTTTCAGTTCCTACCTGGCGATGTGGATGCTGTGGCCTTTCTTTACCTCAGGACAGGTTGCTCATGGCCTAATCCAGTTGAGTTTTGGATATCTCCAAGGAGGAGATTTTGCAGCCTCTCAGGGCAGTCTGCTCCAGGGCCTCATCCTGGTCTTTGTTCGGTATCTCTCTTTGGTTTTCTGTATTCCCCTTTTGGGCTTGTTTAGGTAAAGAACCTGGGGATTTAAAATTGACTAAACATTGGTATTCAGTCCTGTTTCAGGACAGTGACAGAGCATCTCTGATAACACCACGCTTGGCAAAGTCATCTGTGGTCATGACTTTGAGAAATAGGTTCTGGAAACGGCTTCAGAGATGTTTAAGGCACTCAATGGGAGAGCATGGACACAAAATCTTGTGGCCAGCCATGAAGTCAAACTGATATTGCATCTTCTCTGTCTGCAGCCAGGTCAAAATGTCTGTGGCCTCACAGCTTTCCAGTCTCCCCATGCCCAGTAAGGATTGAGCATCCTTGCACTGGCTATGAGACAATTGACATTGTCTTTTTTAATTAGTTAAAAATATGGTTCATTATGGCAGGAGTATCACGTAATTCCTGGAGCTGCAAACTGAGCAGGACATGACAAAATCTCTTTGCGAGGTGTTCTAGAGATTTAATATACGCTGCAGATAAAAATTTCTTATGTCAGTAATAAAATAATATATATACATGTAATGTTTAATGTTAAATTTATGACATGACCGAGGGTTTATCCTCTGATAGATGACATCCTCAGCTGTATGGAGGAGTGAGGGTGTGCAGCATGATGAATAGTCAAATGAGCTGCAGGGTACAACCACAGGCAGGCAAGCCATAAATTTCAGCTCTTTATTCTCCGCTGAATCCAACCTGCAGTGACTATACACTTATACAGTGATATAGGTGCATCCTCCACCTGAAAAGGAGGGGTTGACAACATGAAGATTTCCCTGCACAGAGCCTCTGTCCCTGCTGCAGGTGGATTGCCATAGACGCAAACATTACCATTTTCTGCTTCATAAGGCATATTGCAGGATGGGGAATTTTTCACCCAATAACATGAAAAATAAAAATGTCTGGTGGAGGCACAATCCGATTGGTGTGTATCAATAATCAAAGGCACCAGCCTGCATCTGAGGCTTATGGAAGGCTGTAGCATGCTGAAGTTTTTCTAAACAGCCTCCTTGAAGTTTGAATCCTTAAGCTTTCAGATTTTTCAAGGCCCAGAGGCACTGAAGAAAGAAAGATGTAAAAACAGAATTTTAAATAAAGGTCTCTCCAGAGAGAAAAATGAAAAAAAAATAAGGCTTTGCTCCTGTGAGGGGGAAAAAGAGCTGCACACACAGGTCCTTTGTTGCGTTAGGCCCCTGAGCTCACCTACCAGATGTCACTTCCAGTGTCTTTGGCCTGGGATGGCTGAAACCAAGAGAAACAACTCACAGATTCATCAGCCAGCTTTAGTTGGAGGGAGGCTTCTAGAAGCTGAACTGTAAGGGTTTTATTTTCATGAAGAAACAAAACAAAGTCTGGAGGAAGGACTCCCCATGGAGTCAGTCAATGGAACAGCTCGTTCCATGCGAGCACAGCCTGCGCGTTTGGCACGGGCCGGGAGACCCAACGCAAAGAGTTGACAGGCTGCTGGAATTCAGAAGCAATTAGAACATTGGAAATGTGTTGTACATTTGGACACCAACGCTCTTGCTTCGTTATGTAAATCTCAGTCCTGGTGCGTGCAATTTTTTTGTGACCATGGCATGGGCCTTAAATTCTTGTTGAAATCACTGAAACACGAGTATACATTTAACATCACCATCTAGAAGGACACCTAACCATGGGTGAGACCACCATGGGTGAGATCACTTGCCTTCAGAGAGATCCAATCAAGTATATCTCCTCAGTTGGGTTTAATACCTGAAAATCTATGAAAACATCTTCCTCTTTCTATTGATTATAAAAAAAAAACCTGGATATTTTAAGGGGATTTTTCATGTGGAGTATCCAGTTTCCAAAGTCTGATGCCTGCTCAGCATTTCTGGATGGAGAATTTAAGGATGTGATAAAGGTTGAGGAACTTCAACAGAAATGTAGCATACATTTCAGAATAATCCTGCCCTGCAGAGTCTGGGTGGGATGGAGCTCACTGCAAGAGGCTACATGCAAGCTATGAGCAGGGAGAAGTCCAAGGTGCCGATGAAGGAAAAACTCATCCACAACAAGAAGTCACAGTCAATCAGCTGGAGCCTAGGTGAAATTTGCAGAAAACTAACTTCTTTCAGCACAATAAGACATCGAACAACCAGTTAAAGATTTTTCCCATCTTCTGGCACAGTGAAGGTTTGACAAATGGGCAAAAAGAATGAAAAAAAAAAAAAAAAAAGAAGAAGAAGAAAAAAAAAGAAGGGCAGAAAACAAAAAGCTGCTTCTACCTCAAAGTGCTTTAGGTTTAAATAGCTCCTCCTGCATCTTCATGTAAGCATTTTGATCCCGGACAAATTAAGGAGCACATACCCCTGGAAAAAATCTATGGAATTATTTTATAGGAAAACTCTTCAGGATGATTTGCATGCTAAAGGGAGGAAGTAATCTCTGCTGTGCAACTCCTTTGGTATTTCAAAATGACTCGGGATGTACCTGTGCTCTAATGACTCCCAGGATTATAAAGCAGAGTGAGGGGGATAAAGCTTGAGCCTGAGGCCATTCCTCTGGGAAATTCATTGTCTTGTGCTAAGCAAGAAGATTTTAACTCCAGTAAATGCAGATTGCGGCTGTGAAAAATATTCCCTGCACAGTAGTTCTTGTGTGGGAGCTAGCAATAAAATGGGACCATATTGCACCCCACATCGTTATGAACGACTGCTGTAATTGTTGCTGAATGTAATTTCCTTCCTGCCTGGCATTAAAAATGACTTACATCTGATCCCCCAGTGTTGGTGGGGAGATGCCAGTGATTTTTTATACTTCTCTTTCTGCATCTTTTGTCAAAGGGAGAAAGGCAGAGCCGGCCAGTGCCCTTCTGCTGTCCTTACCTGAGGTTTCTCTTGGGAGGTCATTGCAGGTGTTCTTGGGGTACAGCAGGCACCAGAGGCCATCTCTTCCTAATTTTCCTCCCAGAGAGAGCTTAAATCAAGGACCCAAAGTTATTGATCCCAAACACTCAAAAAGCAAATGAGAATTAGGAAACTTATGAAATAAGTCTTAAAAGTATAGCTTTAAAAACACCCAGTGAGAAAACTTTATTTTCCACTTACGATTTTTCTACAGATTTGGGGCCAAAAGTTTATGTTTTAAAGTGATACATGTGCTCTCCATGCAGCCATGAAAGGTCAGGAGACCGGATTATTGATAAATATGCCAAATCTTTCTAAATACCAAAGTATTTAGATATACCAAAGTATTTAGTATACCTCTTATTTACCTACAGCCCTCTTATTATTTTTTTTTCTGTTGGTGAAAAGTAGGGAGAAGCAACTCTGGAGAGTCTTTCTCCACAGTGCTGCATTTCCACAGAGCTCCTGATATTTCATTCCTTTCTGCCTCACCTTGGTGGTATCTGAACAACTTCTCGTTGAGCCTCAAGCACATGAGCAATATCTGTCAAAATTGATTACGGCTTTACTGCTGCTAAGACACTGTAATGTCAATTCTTTTTACATTTAGCTTCGGAATAGCTCCACTCTGAATTCAGATGTTTGGTGTAATTTAATAAAATACTCTAACAAATATATTTGTGTCAAGCAGAAGTGTCCTCAGTGGTAAGTAATAAAACACTTAATCCAGCTGCAGAAGCATGAAGCGTAATATTTCCTGTAATCATTTCTTTTTTTCTGTGTAGTGAGATGACCTTAAAATCTCACACAACACATTGGGCTCCAGCACCAGAACAGCTGTGATTCACCCTTCATCACCTAATGGGGATTTTTTTCTTTTCTGGTCTTGAGGCTGAAAGGAGAAGATATGAAAGAAAGCCATTGTGTTTATTGCAACACAGAATGATCTCAGCTACACATGACTTCATTTAAGGAACTTAGTACCTTCCTTTTCCTTTTATAAATTTATTTTTTAAATGCCCCAACATCTGGAAAGGCAGGTTTAAATTTATTCTCATTTCAAGAATATATTTCTCATTTCAATAATATATTTTACTTCGAATTTCAAATCTCTGTAAGGAAATAAATATAGTCTTATGGAATAGAGCAAGAATCTCTTTCCTCCTACTGCTTTTATTTTTGTTTTTCTTGCTTCTTTTTCTTCTGTCCCAAATAATTGTAGAATATCCATTAACTGCCACGAGTCCGGGTTCTCGAGAACTTGTTGGAAGAGCTCTTTATCTTTTGCCCTACAGCTAGTCAGAAAGACTAGAAAAGGGTTAGGTGGCTTCCCTGAATTTTGGATCAGTAGCAAGTAGGAGAGTTTTCCTTCTGTGAAGCTCCCTCCCCGTGGCCTTTGAACATGAGGAAGATTTCAATTAGGAGAATTAGGAGCTGCAATTAGTAAGTAGAACAGGATACGGCTGGGTGCACCACGTAGGTGTGACCATCCAAAGAGCACCCCTTGAGCTCATTATTATTAATGACTGCTCTGAGGGAAGCAGCCATGCAACATAATCTTAAGGTTTGATTCTTCCCTTTTTTTTTTTTATTTACACAATCATTTAAAGTAAATAAATAAATATATACATAAATATATATATTTAAATATATATATATATATATATATATATATATATTTAAAGTCCTCTCCCAGTCGGCCCCTTCTCTTGCCACGGAGATGTTGGAGCTGTCACAGAATCCCAGAATGGCCCAGGTTGGGAGGGAGGAGTCCTCCTGGTCCAACCCCTGCTCCAGCAGGTGTCAAGACGTAGTGAGGCTGACCACTGGATTTCAGGCAAGCTGGACAGAAGATAAACATCGAGGGATGGTGGGAATCAACCTCTACTGTTTTTATAGCTACCATACATTGAATCGCATTCAGCAACAGTAGGCAACGGATGAAGGAGAAAGGAGAATCCCTGATTTCTACCAAAGATGTATGTTCTGTGTATTTCATATATCACCCTTCTGGCTGAAGTTGGCTCCTAGGGGTCAGAATTTGATTAGGGTCAGCACTTGGACAAGTGAGAACAAGGGAGCTGGTGAGAAGCGAAGGAGGTTTATGCTGGTTGTCTATGAGGGCTCTCAGAAAGGCATCACAGACTTACAAAACACAGGAAGCTGACTCTGAGGCAGATGTTTGTCCCTCCTCTACATTGTTGGAAATTTGCAATGACCTCGAGGCTCCTCCCTCTGCTGGGACCCACCTAGCTCTGGAGCATGTAGAGATGTCACAAGCTGGGTCTGCTCTTGCTGATGTATATCCACTTTCTATAATAACTGAGATGGAAGAAAAGAGAAAATAGATGAGAATTCTTGGGAGGGGCTACAAATGAAAGACATTATCAAAATATTACATGTATTTTAAAAGGTGCAAATGATCTACAGGCCCAATAATATAAATCCAGGTAATAACATGCCCTAAATTACTCTCAAAGAAAATTCAGAGCTAGATTTTCCATTGATATAGTCTATTTTGTTGCCAAAACGTCTAAGCTAATTATCATCACTTTGTGAAGAACGGATTGGCAGTGTGACACCAGCTGAAGCTTTAAGGTTGAGCTTATTGTTCGAGATGTTTTGTGATATCTTTAGAGGTCCAGGTTAAAACCTGATTTTGTGGCTCTTGCTTTGGGTTTCTGGTGGCTGGGTAGTGTGGTCAACATGAGCAGCAGCTGGTTTACTGTGAGATAGCTTCAAAGGTTTTAGCTTAACTAGATTGCCATGCATCAGCAGAGGATCTCGGCCGTGATATTCAGCTTTTTTCTCTCATTTTTTCCTGCTCCCCTGAGATTTGGAGAGGCATCAGTCCCTGCATATAAGGTATTTTTTCTTAAAATATTGGAATAATTCATCAGGATTCAACTGAGTCCAGTGCAATTTCAATCGCAGCATCTAAGTAGAATTTGATCTGTCGATATGTTTAATTCTCTGCTAAGATTAAATAGACACATCAGCACATCTCTATTCCCAGCCACAGTCTCCTCTGAGTTTATTCTTCAGAAATGTTAATTGCTCCATTCCGGGAAGCCCCTTTCTCGTCTCCCAAGAATTGTTCTTTCTCTTCTCGGTGCCATTAAATCCAGCAGCATGGTGGGACACGGGATGAACTGCTGGGAAAGCTGCACGTCCCTGGAAATATCTGGGAAGGAAACGGTGCTCCTCTGCTGGTGTGTCGCACTTACTGCTTCACATGAGGAGCAGACTGGGGGAAAAATCAAATAAACAGACAAGGAGACAGCCAGCAATAAAGCCCTTCACTCCTTGGGTAGGTCCCTGCAATATATCACTTGAAAATGAAGCACGGATTTAATTGGCATTGAGGCTTGGGAAATAATTTGTCTTTCCTGAATCTGGTGACACAAAATGATGTATAACTACCTCCAGTCTTCTGATGCTGCTATCAATTCAGATAAACCTAGTTAGTTGGTTAAAGGTATTATATCAAATATTGCAATATTTGCTTATTTCAGCATGTTTTTCAGGTGAAAAATGGGTGAAATATAAAGAACATGTGCACTGCCTCCTTTTCTGCATACACAGATGTGCACATGGACATGCAAAACCACTCTTGTTTGCTCCTTCTGGGGACAATCCAGTAGAAAAATATCATGCAGAATTTGTTATATACCATACAAAACTATCATTGGAGCCTGAATTTTGACCCCATTGTCTTCGGTGAAGTAGGAAAGTTCTAGCTACATTATCTACAACATAGCTCAATTCTCTGGAAAATCTGTGTCCTCTCATTTGGATTGTTGGAGATTTGGGTCCAGAGCTGCTGGTTCCACAGTGGTGAACACCAAGCATCGGGTGCAGAATCCTGAAGAGCAGTCAACCTACAGCAGCTCCCTACACATCCACCCCAGGTCAAAAAACACTGGACACTTTCAGCAGACTTCTGGCCTCCAGATCAAAATGCACAGAAAGCACAGGCTGGGACCAAGCAGAAGGAAGGGGTCTGGAATTTCAGGATACACTCATATTTAAGGAGCTCAATTTGAAACCTGTTTTGCAGTTGCCAAGAAAAATGAAAAATAAGAAAAAAACATTTTTTCACACTACCTTTCCTATAATAATAATAAAAAAGAAACAAAAAGAAAAATGGTGGTGTTAAGCAATGTGAAATTTGAAGTACTTTTCAAAGTCAATAGCTTTTGCCTCCCTTTCTTGTGTAGAACAAACATATCTTTGAATCAACTCAATGGAAAAAAACCTCAATCCCTTCCAGTTGTACCAGCGTGAGGAGACTGGGAACTGAGCTGGTGACCACAGCCGTGAGTGCAGCCAACACCGAGTCACAGCCTTCAGCTGGGAGCTGGGATCCCCAGCTCCAAATTCCTGTTTGAAAAGAGCTGGTGTTTGCGATGGGAGATGAAAGCAATGCGCTACTGCCCGGCTTCAACACGATATGCTCTTTGAATTATTTGGCAGGATTTAACACGTAGCCTTCACCTTTCTCACCAATTTCTGAGCTGTTGAGTTCGATGCTTTCCTGCGTTTATGTAAAGAAGGCAGCGATTTTTAAAAGGCTTCAGAAACAGGAATAATATCATAAAATATGATATCCACATGGCTTGTTGTCCTTGCCATGAAGGGGATGGTGCGTACATCCAGGCTGGAGAGGGGCAGCCTCCAGCCCCATTGCCCCAGATGGTCAAATAGAGGGGGACGAGAAGTGTAGATATGGCTCTCCCAAAAGAGTCTCTGTTTATTTTACATCCCTCTTTTACCACTGGAGCAGCAGATAAGGGGCTGTGCTAAGATTAGCCCGTGGTTGGAATTAGGGAAAAACCTTGCACGGGGTTGGGAGCTTGTCTTAAGCAGCACATAGCATCCAGGGTGTTCTGAAAGCAGGAAAATAAAGCCGAAAGATGTCATCTACCTCTGGCAGACAAAGTCCCCTCTCTCCTGTCAAGGTAATTGCAGGATTTTATAGCGGGCTCCCGTGATCCCGTACAAGCCTACCTCCGTGCATTGCCCCACTCTCCGTTCCCCCAGGGCCCCCCCTTGTGATCAGCCATTCAGACACGCACAGCCTGCTCTGCCAAAGGAGAAACGTCGGGGCAGGAGGAACAGAAAAAAAGCCCTAATTGACAGGAGTGGGAAAACCCAATTACAGAGATGAAAGAGGCAGGCCAGGCATATGTTTCTCGGCTTTGGATCATCAGACCTGCCAGTTCTCATTATTTTCCAGCAAGCCTCACTCTCTCCCAAGAAGGGGCTCTGGCAGTAGATGGTTTTTGGAGAAACACCCTGCCTGCCCGGCTCACCTGAGCCTGGGTCAGCAGAACTCCTGGTGGCAGAAGCACCAGCAAAGGTACAGAGCTGCTAGACAGGAAAAAAAGGGATTAACGGCAGACCAGAGAAAGAAGGAGGAAATAAAAAGGTGAGGGGAAAAAAAAAAACAAACATGTCCCAGGAGAATGAACTAATCAAAACCGTGGCATTAAATAAAACAAAGCATCCCCCATTAATAATTGAGGAAGCACGCTGGTGTGCCGCGTGCACCGTGGGCATCTCATTTGTCTGAAGAATGGAAGGAGCAAAAGCAGGTATGAAAGGCATCATTTCCCCATGCCTTTAATGAGCAGTGCTGCTTTCTTGTTTCCCCAGCACCTCCTCCCCCATTACGCTCCCTTTTTCCCTCCCCTATTTGTCATCTCCAAATATCTTACTCTTAAGAGGACACCGGCATTGCTTCGGGGCTGAAGGAGGCAGCCCCATCTGCGTTGTCCTTGGGAGCCAGGCGGACAGGTGTGCTTGTAGTCAGCTCCTGCAGGTATCTATCACAGCAGCTTTGAAACATTAGGTGGGAGAAATCAGGCATCTGCCTTTAGGAGAGGGCAGAATTAGCATTACTATGAACCAGTCGCGAAGGCAACCACCATAAAGGTGATTGGGGTTTGGTTCTGCACCAGTGGTGCTGGATATTGCCCTGCAGAGCTGGCTCCTGCCCCTGCCTCTGTTCCTGTGTGTCCCCAGGACAGCTCCCACACTGAAGGTTTCTCTGTGGATGGTGGCACACACATCCCTCACTCCTAGGAAACTGCTCCCTGCTGCTGCGTGGACACTTTTGTTTGGTGCATCTATGTTTTATTAGTTACAGTGACCTCCAGAGCTTGTGTGAGAGACAGGTTAATCATGTTAGAGCCTGGCCCTCTAGAGCAGGCCTTTCTGTTGGCACATCCCCAAATATCAGCACCAGGCAGGGGCATGCAGGGACAGCAGCAGGAGTGCTGCCCCTCTGGGCAAGAGCTTTTCTGACGGAGGAGCAGCCATGGGCTCTCCTCCCCAGTAGGGCAATAGGTTTATCTCCTAGCCACAAACTGGTGTATCCTTCAGAAAATGGCCATTTAATTCCTACAAATAAGTGCCATACAGAGCAATCCTGTATTTGGCCGAAGCAAGCTGCTCCTAAGAGATGTATTCAAAACTGTCTTCTCCATCAGTATTGCAACACATGTTCTGTGCTTCTGAACCGAGCCTGAATGGTGCCTCACTGCTTTCTGAGTGCCTTTGGGATGTTGTATGACCACTGTGATGACCTCCTGGAAATCTCCAGAGGTCGGTGGCACAGCTTCTGCAACGAGATGATTACATATATCCCTGGTGATACACACTGGTACCACCCCAGCTCAACCACTGCGGGCTGGGAGAGGGCTGGGGAGTATCCCTGTGGGTTTCAGCTGCATCGCCGTGCCTGAAAAATACCTTGTGAAGGATCTTAGGCTATGCAACCAACGTGGCTTCTCTTCATATGGTAACAAGGAATGAGCTGTAAATGTGTTTTGTGCTTTAGAGATTGCTGTGGTGGGTCTGACCCTATACCTGTCAAAGTCAATGCAAAGATTCCTCCTCCTTCTATGGAGCTTTGGGCTGGACACAATAATCCCAAATTATCCTTCCATTGGTGCAGGCTGGGAGTACCTCAAATGAGATAACAGAGTTTGTATGGATTTGGAGGAGCAGCAGGAAAATCAGAATCATTTTCTAGCTCAGTTACTGAGCTGATTTGTCCTGTTGCAGTGCTCTGGAGGAGTTTGTCCCTGTCTTACTGTGTGTCTGCTCTGCTCTGATTGACCTGGAGGCCCTAACCAAGAAGGCAGTCCATGCTGAACTCAGCACCACATATAGGCATCCCCCTCTGACGTGACAAAAGAGATCAAAAAAAACCCATCTGTGTTCAGGTTCCTGTTTGGATTTCCAGAGCCTGACAGCTGATCAGTCGCTGCCTGGTAAAAGAAGAGAAATAGGAACCTCCTGACATCTCCTACACACAGGGATTCAGCCTGCCCTGTGGTGCGAGCTGACCTCTCCTATTTCAGGAGATTTTAATGCTCTTATTATTTCAGATTACATAAATAGAAGTAAAACCAGGGCTGTACGTTACTACTGAAGGGCAGTTTGGCATTTTGAAGACAGCAATTTGTACCAAGGTAACATACAGAGACCCCAGCAAGGATCAGGGTAAGATACAGACTTCAAAAATCTTGTAGCTGCATCCATGATAGCCAACTGGTTCAGAGCCTTGGTGAGGCTTTGAAACAAATCCCCCAGCAGTCCACATGCAGAATTTGGATTAGGTTTTGTGTGCATCGATTAAATTCCTTCTGAAAGACACGCAGGCTCTACCACTGCTCTCCATCCTCTCGTGGGGACATGTGGCTCCAGTAAGACAAATGATCGCCCTTCAGACATCCAGCGTGGTGGGAACATGCAGTGCAAGGCAGCAAACTAAATCAAACCGCCCTGAAATGCCCGTAGTATGGCTGCAGGGCCTTCAGCTTACTTCTTGGGATCTGTTTCCACCATGCTGAATTATTTGTCATTGAAGAGGAAGCCTTAAAAGGGAAAAAAAAAACCGACAACACAGTAATTGGGTCCTAAATGCCTGCAGTGGACAAAGGTGCTTCCTGATTGCTCTCCTCTATTCTGATCAGCAGCTGCCTAGGTCCAAAGAGGACCCTGTGCTTAGCATGAGAAGGACCCCCTACTTTTCAGTGGGTCTCAGGTTCTCATTTTGCACTGATGGATTGTTGGGTGGAAGCAAGCCAAAGGAGGTTTTCAATTTAAAGGAACTCAGAGAGGAAATTGCTAAACTACCTGCATTGGTGTATAGCCTATCGCTGGAATCAATTGCACTAGCAGAGAACAAACAGTTCTGCATTAAAAAGGACTCTGGGGAGCCACGGAAATATTACTTGGGCCGAAAGAGTTATTTACTGTACCTGTGTAAGTGTGTCAGTTTGCTAGAGTGTCTGATGAGTTTGTTTGACTTCCACACCGGGAAAATTTGCTGCAACTGTAATATAAAATAATCAGCGGACACATGAAAAAATATATTGGGGAAATATAGGTGACTTTTATAGAGAGAAATTGTGCATTGCAGGTGTGTCGGAGCCCTTCAAGGTTCACGGAGAGGATGTGTAGAATAACTGAGCAGTCCTGGCTGGAAAAGAGGTGTCTGAGGAGCTGAGGGTAGAGCAAAGCTGGAGGAGAAGGTGCCCAAGGTCCAGCTCCTCTGGTTTTTGCTATCAAGAATTGCACCAAAAGAAACCCACAAGCACCAGGCTTTAAAAAAAAAAAAAAAAAGCTAAAAGCATATGAACAGCTGTACCGTGAGAGTGCACAGTAGTAAGAGTGCTGCTTTTTCTCACAACATAGACTTAAAATTATGGAAAATTACGGGACTGCTCACCACAGGATAGTCTTGAAAATTTGCAAGGCTTCAAAGAGAAATTAGACAAGTTGATGGAAGGAAACCCATTAAAGATGATTAAATACAAAGACACTGAGTCTGAGTCAGGGAGCCTTTCAACCAGATTTCAGGGATTCACCATATTTTCAGTGTCCTACCCTTGTCTTCTTTCATGAAAACTCTTCTTGGTCACTGTCAGAGAGCACCAGGCTGGGCCCCCTTTTTTTTTATTCTTGACTCACGTATCCATCCTTATGCTTTTATTGTGTAGTGCTGAGGAGTTGTCTTCAAAACAACCAAGCAGTATATTTTAAATAAGCAACGGCAGTAGGTTTTTTCATAACACCAGTGAAAATCTGTCCTTGTAACAAGTTATCAGAGTAAAAATGGGTTTGAAGAGGTGCAGGACAAACTCACAGCAAACATATCCACCCTGGACTATTAAACCTGATGCTGCACGTGACTTGGAAGTGATGAGAAGCTCTGTGGAAGTGCCAGGGCTAAGGATCACCCCATTTCGTATCTCTTTTCAAAAACTTATCTTCAAAACTAGGTCAGACAAACTTTGGTCCAGATTGTTAGGGCTGTTCAAATATCCCATGTTTGTTTCAACAGACCACATTAGAGGATGTTATTTTAAACTGCACGAGCCCATCAAGATAGTTGCTGTGACGACCATCCTGTGAAACCCTCCTTTTAACAACCCCAAGCTTTTATCATGCTGGGGAATTTTACTCCAGCCTAAATAAACCGGGAGGTGAACGATGTTTTGACACAGGTGCAGCCATGCTAGTGATTATGGGCTGTCTGAATGTGGTATGCCTGGTGTGAGAGCAGTTTAAGCCCCCAGTTTAAGCTAAAATGCTAAGTTGTCAGCTTTGTGGCAGACCTGGAGCCAGCCTCCTGCAGCCAGCTTGTCTCCTTGAGTGCCCAGCCATCTCTGGGAAGGAAGAACAAAAATTCCCACAAAGGGAATTTTGCTCAAACTGAGCCCAAAACACCAAGAATAATTTCATTTTCCCTTAGCAAACCATAGGCATTTCTGCAAGCTGCACAAAAATCTCTAAGTGCTAGACACAAAAACAGTTCTTGTTATGAAGGAAGCCTGTTTTAAAAATGCCTTGCCTTTCTGAAGAAAGTACTGTATTATAAAACCAAAATATTCAGCATTTCTCTAAAAACGATTTTCCATCAGGCAATCATTTTTCCACCCTTTCTCTCCAGCTTTTCTCCCTGCATCCCCAGCTTCCCTAATTTGAGAGGGGGTGTCAATATATATTTTTTCTTTTTCTGTAGGAAATTTGTGATTCACTGAATTTTAAGAAAAAAAGCTTTTATTTCAATGAAAAGCAGATGGTAAATTTGCTTAAAAAACCTTTATTTCCCTAGACAAAAGCATAGGGGATCTGCCCAGAGGTGAGCTCTCTGGAAAGCAGCAGTATGGAAATGGAAACAGAAGGTTTTATTGTTTTCATATTTGCAGCACTGCAAACCTCATTCCTATAGTGAAATAATGCAAATTTCTGATCAAATTGGGCCTTATACAAACGACTGGAATTGAGAGGAAATTAAATATGTGTTTAACTGTTCTTTTTAATATTTAACAGGCTTGCAAGAAAACATGTGGGGTTCTCTTTTTTTATGACTGACATTTCTAAAAAGGATGCCAGGATTCCTATGAGAGCAAGGTGCCTTCAGTGTCTATAGCAAGTGTCAGAAGTGTACATCTTGGTCCTGATATATTTTTGATTCCAAAACCACATATTCATAATATGTCAGACATGCTAAGAAGTTGCTGAAAAAGGTGTTGACAGAAGAAATATGAGTTGAACTCCTGTAGACCCCCTCCAGAATACCAATGAATAAACCGATCCATCAGAAATATCCACAAAGACTTGATATATTAAAAAAACAACAACCCTGTTGCTGCAAGTTGTATGATTAACATATCTGTCTGATTCATGTCTTTATCTCTCTCCCTTTCTAAAATCGTAGTTTAAAACATAGATTTTTTGCAGTCGTCTGCCTCCAAAAGGCAATCCAATAATATTATACTCTCTAGAAGTAGCTTCAGTCAGAAGAGCTCAAAGCACCTTACAAATAATCCCTAGGCACTGGATGAAATCAATAGACCTACTCCGAGGCGGATGAGAATGACTTAGGATTGAAGTCCAAAGACACACAGCAATTTAACAGCAAAGCTGCTGACTTCCAGGTTCCTGTCTCCTGCTTTCCCTCTTAACAGGGGAGCAATAAGAAAATATGAACACCAGCAAAGCATACAAGATGTGATGCAGTTGTCTTCTACACCTCGGTGGTGGCATTGTGCAGTAGTGTAATTCGCAGGGGAAGAAATTAACCAGAATTTTTCTCCATCCTTTGCTTCCCTCTGTGTGTGAAAAAAAGATCTGGGAATTCTTTTATTTGTCTTCAAAAAAAAAAAAAAAAAAAGACTTTTTGGCATCTTGATACATTAAGAAAGTACTAGTATTCTTTGATTTGGAGATTGACTCAGCAAACTTTGATGTTTATTTTATGCTTTTCCTCACCTTTATTAAAAAGGTAGGGACATAATAACATCTAACAAACGCTTCTTCTGAGCAATCTTTCCTCAGGTGTTTGAATGGCAATTAAGGGAATCAAACAGAAAAGTTAAGGCAGAAATCCTGGTGGCAATATTTGTATTCTGTAGAATGGACTTCAGTAGTGTTTTAAAAAGCTAAAAATCATCTTCCCTCTTAGGCATTTCATTTGCTTTTTGTCTTTGATGTTGATTTTCCAGACTTTGAAAGACTGTTTAATAAAATGCAGCTTACAAGAGTCCATAATTTCTAGCTAAAAAGACAAGACTTTGTTCCAAACTCTTCAACTGTGGTTGGAAAGAGCTCCATGCTCTCCTTAAATAAATCTTCTGGGAATGTCTATGCACATCCTTTCTTTCAACACTGATCAAGAACATTCAATGCACCATTGTGTCTGTGCAGTCTCCAAATCAGCATAGGTCATAACAAATCTCAGGTTTTTACAAGTCCTTTTTTTGATTCCTAGGGCAAGACGCTGACTTCCATGCTGTTAGATCTATGAAATTATGAAAACATCAGAGGCCCAAGGATCAAGAGGATTTTAAAAAACAATTCATAAATAAGAGTTGGTTTTATTATATCTCTTGGATTTTCACATCTGTGCATTCTTAACTTGCATCTCTGAGCGTTCCTCTTTGATCTGAAGTATGATGGAAACTCTCCCTTCTTTCTTTAAATCATCTGAAATACTCAAGGCCAATTGGTCTCAACCATCTCTGACAAAATAGTGCAAATTTCTAAGACTTCAGCTTGTTCACTCAAAGCAAGTGGCTAGAGCAAGAAGCAATGTTTCTTCTTAACATCACTCCTGATTAATAGTATCTCACATCTTATACGTAGAGCAAACAAGCTCTTGTCCAGATAAAGGTATGATGCCAAGACAGACACCAGCCATCATGAATTGTTCCTGGGGATCTGGCTTAGTGTTGATCCACCTTTATGATGCTAGCAGAAATGTTTCTGTCAGCAGGAAATCTTTATTTGGTGGGATGACAAAGAAGAGCTTCACATGGAACTGCACTTCAAGCGAAGGTCTGAATTCAGTCAGTACATATCTTGGACACCAACAATGACTGCAATGGGAAGACATCCCTACAAGTTATGACAAGATAAACAAAAGAGAGAAACGAAGGATTAAGGCAAGTTACAGCAGACAATGGGAAACGTTCTCATGCTCTATATGTTTGATTGCTTCTGTCTTACCTGTAATAAAATCGTAAACTCTTCGGTATGGAGACATTATGTGTTGGCAACCGAACAAATAAGTTACTTTATTATTTTTATTTTTTTTGCAATGAAGCCTTAAACTGCTGCAACCTCTGGAGATATAGCCAATAATACTAAAAGAAAGATTAACGTCGGGGAATTTTAACAGTCATGGAAGTAAGACAAAGCCAGGCAGAGTTTCAAAGGTGAGAACTGAAAGCCAAGAAGGAAATTAATCACTACTACTGTTGTTATTATTCATTTATATTGGGCCATAAGTGCAAGTGTCAAATCTGTAAAGCGGAAGTCAGAAGAATCAATATTTTCTTATTGCGTTTATGTATTTTTGTCAAAGCCTCATAAATTGCTGCCATTTTTGGAACCAGACTTTGAGCTTCATGCCAAATCCAGCTGTTGTGCATTGCTAATAGAAAGCATAGCTGCCATTTATTGCTAGGCATAAAATTGAGAAACTAACCATAAAAGGATGCTCAGCACTGTAACTCTGACAAATCCATCTCAATGAAGGCTGTTATCTAGGGATATATAAATATTGAATGGGGAGATGCTTGTTTCCTTTCCTTTTTGTTCTTCAGGATAATCCATTTGGCATCACAATATCAGAAGCTTTATTTTATAGATTAAATAGATTTGTTTCTCTTGTCCCTACCCGCTCTGCCTGTGGTTTGCCTTCCCATTAAACTAGCTGTGTTTCAATCGCAGGCACCACAGGTAGGAGAGAGAGTTATTAAAATCCACCACACCCTAAGCAGATCTCTGCCAGCCTGCCATTTGCTCCTAAGAGCTGCCACTTTTTAGAAGAGCTTTTCTAATTACTGCTGGGCTCCTTGGGCTACATGAGAGGATAAGGCACTTGGCCACCGAGGGGCTCGAAGGGTGTCCTGTGATTGCAATTGGGGGACCTGTGCAGGGAGAATGAATTTCAGGAGATGCAGGGAAATCATTAGCTCACTGAAACACCAGCAGACAATATGCATTTGAGCAGCCATCTGCATTTTGAGCCCTCCTCTGCACGGAGAAGCGTGTATTTAAATATGTCAGACTTTCTCAGGGGATGAAGGGATTACACGAAGCTGAGATGGGGGAACTATGTGCTATAAATAGCAGACTTCTTGAACATGTCAAGAGATAACTAACCGGTTTGTCATGTAGACAGGCACACCACAGAATCACAGAATTGTAGGGATTGGAAGGGACCTCAAGAGATCATCTGGTCCAACCCCACTGCCAAAGCATGCATGGGAAAGCCACAAGGAGAGTCCCATTCTGCATACCCAGTAATCCTGAGCAAGGTTCTGGCTTAGGTGGGCTTCTCTCCTCCACCCAATTTAGTTGCCTAAAAGGGAGCTGGTAAAGGAAGATGGAGAAAATTTTTGAAATTTGAAATGAAATTATATGACACAATTGCCTATTGGAGCAATGCCTGGCTTCAGGTAGTGAGTTGAGGAGTCCCTTCAGTCCTGTGCTTCTGTAAGTAGGGCTGAACATCCATTTGATGACTTTTACTGCTAATACTTTCCTGCTGAATTCCCATATCCTCTTTGGCCTCACAGTCTGCCTTGCTGAGAGGAAGTTTCATTTTGCAGGTCACCAATCTTGCCTTTATCTGTATGTATAAAATTAATCCAAGTGAGATTTCCTCAACCACTTCCAAATGAGTGAAATTAGGGTAGCATTATGGTGTTCAGCATCAGGCTTGGCATGAATAGGGTGAGGAAGGAGTGCACAACAGAAAAATATACAACGGTGAGATAGGAAATAAAGGTTTTAATGGGTTAAGACTGTAATGGCCACTTCATACTTTATAATTCTTGTAAATTCTGAAGGCTTCAGAAAACTTCTGTCAGTATCGTTCAATGTATGTCATAAAACCTTGAAGGTGGGCCACAAGAAAAGATGTATATAGAAGAGTGTTCTGCAAGTCTGAAGACTTGAATCTTATTTCTTGTTTTTCAGGTGAAAATTTCTGCGAACAATATATTCAATTTCCCTTTTCCATGCCTCTCCTTCATCTCCTGCAATTTTTGTAGTATAGTTTGAAAATTCCTTGGGTTAACCTCTTTAAGACAAGCTTGTTTTGCCCCGCAGGGAGTGCAGCACCCATGAAGCATCACCTCTGAGTGTGTAGTGCCGCTGGATACTATTTTAAATGAGGATATTAGTAATAGGCTGCATATGTTATAAGTTTTAAGGAGACATTATTTTGCAAATGTTTAAACAGATGTACCAGGAATATATTTATATTTTTACTGTCTGACCATCTGCAAAACCAGGTGTCCAAATTACATGAATTAAGAAAGTTAAAACAGAAGTATATAGCTAATACGTTTGGAAGCTGACAAACTCATTTAAGCTGGCTTTCCTGCACATTACTGCATGGCAGATCTGAATGAAGCCTGGTGTCTTGGATGTGTCTAAAAACCTTGTATTTGTATTCCAGGATAATGATTTATTAGTAAACTGGAGAAAGCCAAGGACTACTATGGTATTTAGGCGGATTAAACACATGATATAGAGGAGAAGCAATGAGAATTGGGCTTCTTTAGCTTGGAAGAGATTAGCAAGAATGCAATATCAGCTTTCTGAGACCTAGAGTGGCTTGTACAGAAGATGAAGCCAGATGAAGACAGAGATGTAATGGCACATCCTAGGTGGAAGAAAATTCTTGAAGACTTTCAAAACTACTGCCATGGCCTGGAGCAAGACCATTTAATTAGGAAGCGAGCCCATTTTTGTAAAGGGAACCTAGAGCCCTCTGAAAGTCTCTTCAACCTAAATTGTCCACTAGGTCTGTGCTTTTGTGATATGAAGCTCCTCTGTGTTTTTCCAAAGGGGTGTATATGATGCTTATTTCTCATGCACAGCTGGTTCTGGCTGCCAGAATAACAAAATACCTCAAAATGCTTATTACGCCTCACAGCTCCTGATGGGATACGGCAGTGTTATTATTTCATTAGGAAAATGAGGAACTCATGTCAACCTTTTTTTCCAAAGGGGAATTAATTTCAGCCACCTTTAGCCTTTAGTTAGGAGTCTGATTGAATTGCAGCTTCACTAGTGACTGCAAGCCAGCCTTCCTTACAAAAAACCATCTCCTCATCCAGCACTGACAGTACAAGATCCTCTAGGGCTGGGGGAGGTTCCTAAGTTAACTCACATTCCTTTAATGTTGAAGAAAAAAATCTGAGTGGGAAATAATGGGCTTATTCATCGACTTGTCTTATTAAGCACTGCTAAGTTTCAGAATGTGATTGGGGCTGCTACTTATGTGGCCTCGGGGGGCGAATTCCACCTTATATTATTTTTGTATTTATGAAAGCATCTTCCAAGTTCATGCCAAATTCTGCACTTTTCTCCATTCTGTGAAGTTCCTGTGGTATTAAAACTTTGGAATTAGTACCTGTTAGTGGGGCATTATCCATCCTCCAGAGCTCCTACATGCTGAACCTGGTGTCCTCAGCTATGAGTTGGACTCTTACTGGTATTACTGAAGGTTTTGGTTACTTGGCAGAAGCCTGGCAGAAGCATCAGAAGATGCTTCCAGGCACGTCTTTTGAGAACTGGCTCTTTAAATTCGGCAGACTTTAATTGCTTCAGCACTAGATTGACTACAGTATAATTAAGTCTAGCTTTACTGCATCTATCCCTCTTCATTCTGAGAACCAGCTGTTTCACCTCTGCTACCGTCAGGGAAATTGTGATTGTGTCCTCACACAATGAGAAATGGCAAGACATATTGCTCATGTGCATTGGTAAGACGTTTCAGTACATGCCATTCCCCTGCATTTTTTATTTATTTTATTTTATTTTATTTTATTTTATTTTATTTTATTTTATTTTATTTTATTTTATTTTATTTTATTTTATTTTATTTTATTTTATTTTATTTTATTTTATTTTATTATTTTATTTTATTCAGATGACATAAAGAAAATCCCCTGGCAAGCTCTTGCTTATTATGAGATATGGACAGTGTAGGAAAGGCACTGATTACCCTTTATATGTGGCTCTAAGCAAGACAAGTAGAGATGACTTCTAAGGGCATTTTACTTATATGAGTCAGAGCATTCTCAGGACATTCTGAGATGATGAGGGTTTTAGTACAGATCAACAATGGGTAGTGACTCAGGCAAGTGGAGACACCAAATTTCTTCCTCTCACATGAAGAGCACCATTACTTCTTGTCCCATCTGTCCAGTCAACACCCACATAAACTGCACAGGCGACACAATTCTCTGCAGTTTGTGCTCTTTTTGAGGCCCATCACTGTGAGTGTGGTCCATAGCCACGTATGAACCATGCATGAGTCATTGTAAACCCACCAGGGGTGTGTGATGCTGCCTGGTAACCTCACGTGAAAACTCACTTCAGCCTCATGCAGTCATGTATTTCTGTTGTTCTTTCATTCTTTTAGCCTGAACTTACTAATAAAAATAAGAATAATTCCAACATAGAAATTAACTGAGCCTAGAGAAATACAACTAGATTAATAAGGAATTTTGTAAGAGATCTATTCGAACAAAATAATGCAGGAAGAAAAGGACCAAAGACAAATTAAATTTTTAATCTATGTGAGTACCATTCAAATCCTGGACAGCCTAGAGATCATAGAATCAAATTCCTTTGGAGCAAAACAGCTGAGCTCTCTGAACTTGCATGGAAGTTTCACAGTGGGCAAGCCATCCATTTGGACAAAGCTGCTGTGTGCTCCTACAGCTCTCATCAGAAGTTCTCATGTCCTCAGAGCTTGGGTGTTGGGAGAATGGCCAGCAGCAAAATCCACTTGCCCAGTAGACTAGTGGTGTTTATATCCATCAGATGTTACTCTGAGTAACTGTCCTTCTCTTGTGCAAACTGGGGAAATTTAGCTCCTGTTGTCCAGCAAATCAGATTAGAGTGGAGTTAATCTGTCAATTGGGGCTCTTTTCCCTTTCTGTTGTCCTTGCCACTGTCCTCAGATCCATGTGGCAGGCTGAGAGAGGGATTCAGCCAGCCATGAAGAAAGGAAGGACAGCCAGTTGGTCAGAAATACAATCATCTTTCTGATCAGGTGTAAGGTGAAACCCATCTGGAAGGGTTTGGTAGAGAAGGCAGTTTGGCTTTTGCTGGAATAACTTAATGAGTATTTAAGGAATACAAATTATGGGAAAAGGGTCACTTTGGCCTCCACCAGGTTTTGAGAATTACAGATTTCCTGGTGGTTCAGATTGCTTGGAGGGGTGAGATTTGTATTACTCTTAGGCAAAATCCAGCTTTCAATTAACAGCCGTGCTACAGAATCGGAGAAGACATATAGGATAAATGCCTGGGGTAGGAATTTGGCCAAGTGACTTAATGACCTCATTTAAACTAGCTTATTCTTTTTCCTGAACAGCAGAACTGTGTGGCAGCAAGTTATTTCAGTTGCAGAGCAAGCTTCACTGTCAGCAGAGAGCCCTTTAACTAGAGCAGCAATTTGTACATCACAACTAATTGTGTACACCATGTGGTGATGTTCTGACAGTACCCTTGGAAACAGCCTCCCTGCTTACACTTCCAGCTGAAGGACACTGTACTGTCACACACAGAAACAAAAGCACAAGCAAAGAGTTAGTCTACGCTCAGGCTCACCCAAACCTCCTAAGTATACCTAAGATTAAAACAAAATCCCAAACCACTTTTTGAAAGAGCCAGCTCTAAAATCGAACTTTTTTTGGTGCCTTCAATTTTGGAGTAAAACTCAGCTCCCAAACTTTTGGTCCTTTCAATATTGTGGTATGCAACACAGCCTGAATTGACATCTACATGCCCATCTATCGATGCTCTTGGAACCTAGGAAGTGTGGTTCCACTCTGCAGATATAGGGCATGACTCATTCGCTAATTAGAAAGGACACCGAGAGTGTGCGAAATTTTATTGCACTGCATACTTCCATTTGTGGGTCAGGCATGATCAGCAGACCATGAGACTTAACAGCTTGGGAACTTGTTACAATTAATAATGAAATACAGCTGCATTCATTTGTAATTTGTAATCTGTTATTATCTGGTAGGGGCAGGGGTTTTGTAAATACATGACAAGAATTTCCTACAAAAGGCATTTTCAGCAGCACCAACTTTAAACTGCTTGCAGTATTTTGCTTAGAAATGCTTCTTTATGGCTAAAGTCTTCACGGGAGTAAGCATCAACATGGAGATACGAATCCTGTTCTTAATGCTAGAGCTTTCCTTCTGTTTCTCATCTTCTCTGGTAGATGACTCCAATGAAATGATTATCAAACATGTTATAAGAATGGCAATGTTTCTCTGGTTATACAGTGACTGTACCCATTGAAAAACGAGGGGAACTCAAGGATGCTAGGTTCCATTTGGGTGAAGAGCAGTGTTTAAACACAGCCCAGTGTTTAAAGGCCACATTTGAAAGTTAACATCTGAATATTAAAATTCCTTCCCATTCTCTTTCCCTTTTCTTTGTCTCTTCCCATTCCTCCTACATTCCCTGCATTTGTTTAACCCATTAATACTGATAGAAGTTGCCCCTAAACACAGATAAAATAAACTGTATTTCCTATTAATATTCCTGGCAAAACTCTTCCCTTTACCAGGGCAGACAAGCTTAACAACGAGCTCAGGAGTTAATTGAGTTAATAAATGACAAAATTAGGATAACTGTGTTAATCTTAACTTTTCCCCTTTTCATATGCACTATCACTACCTTTTCAAAAATGTGCTTTCAGTATGCAGTGCAGTGGTTTTGCATTTCTTTAGATCTTTTTCACTCAGTGTATGAAATGCAATGTACTTATGCCTCAACAGGCCATTTTAGGGCCACTTCCCTTCAACGTTTTTATAACTGATCTGGATGCAGCACTTGAATGTATATTAAATTTGCAGGTGATACTAAATTAGGAGGAGTGGTGGACTGCCTTGAGGGTAGAGAGGCCTTGCAGAGACATCTTGACAAATTACATGGCTGGGCAATCTCCAGCCGTATAAAGTTTAATGAGAGCAAGTGCTGGATTCTGCATGTGTGACAGGTTATTCCTTGCTATTTGTACATGTTGGGGGCTGAGAGGCTGGAGAGCAGCCCTGCTGAAAGGGATCTGAACACAGCCAGCAGTGTGCCCTGGCAGCCAGGAGGGCCAACAGCACCCTGGGGTGCCTCAGGCACAGCATGGCCAGCTGGGCGAGGGGAGGGATTGTCCTGCTCTGCTCTGCACTGGGGCGGCCTCACCTCGAGCACTGTGTGAGGGTTTGGGTGCCACGGTAAAAAAAGGACATAAAACTAGTAGGGAGTGTCCAAAGGATAGCTACAAAGATGGGGCAGGGTCTAGAGGACAAGACTCACTGACTCAGGTCCCTTGGTGTGTTCAGCCCCGAGCAGAGCAGGCTGAGGGGAGGCCTCATGGCAGCATGCAGCTCCCTCAGGAGGGGAGCGGAGGGACAGGCGCTGAGCTCTGCTCTCTGGGGACAGCGACAGGACCCGAAGGAATGGCATGGAGCTGGGACAGGGGAGGGTCAAGCTGGGGGTTAGGGAAAGGTTCTGCACCCAGAGGTGGTCAGGTTCCCAGGGCAGTGGGCACAACACTGAGCCTGCTGGAGTTCAAGGAGTGTTTGGACACTGCTCTCAGACACATGGGCTGGTTTTTGGGTGGTCCTGTGTGGAGCCACGAGTTGGATGCAATAATCCTTGCGAAGCTGTAAGAACTACCAGGATAGAAATAACATACAGTGGCTACACAACATGGATTCAAACAGCTTACCATCTTCCTGCACTGCAATCCTGCTCTGGACAGAATGATTTTGCTCTACAAAAAGGTATGTCAGGCAGATCCCTTATGAACTCCTTGTAACTGGGGGCTGTCCACTATCACACATTATACATGCCAGTCACCTCTTGTTACAAGAGCATGATGCTACTCCATGCACAAAGGGTATCCAGGGATACCTGCCGCAGGTATCAAGTTTGATCACACCTTTCCTCCATGTGAAACTATGCCTCATCTTGGACGTCACATCCAAGCCTGTGCTATGGACTTGGTGACAGCAGTTCATCACTTCATTGCTCCTGTTTTAACTGGTGTGACTTTGGTGGTGATGTAACGGCATAAAACTGGGACAAGGTGATGGAAAACATAGGGTTGCAACTTCAAAGGGTGTCCACAAGCCAATTAATTAGTCTTTTTAGAAAAGCTGTGATAGGAAAATAGGTCATTTGCTTCACTCATTTATAGCATTGTAGGCTTTTGACTCCAATGGACCGGAATTGATTTTTCAACAGCAAAGTCTCAGGACTGTTGGCTGTATAAACTGCTGCTCCCACCATCAATGTGAAGTTTGCCTTTGCAATGGTTTACATCCCTTGTACTGATTTAAAAAGTACTATGTGAAGTCAATAAAGAATAGACCCTTTCTCTCACTGAGCATTTCCTGTTTCAGTGCCAAAAGAAAAAAATTACTGTGCAGACAATAGGAACGTATATGGCCATTGAAAAGATGAAACCTTGCCTTAAAGCAGGTATTATTGTTTCTTTCAGACCTCTCTGTGAGCACTAATAAAAGCTGCAATATGTGAACCTAACTCCTTTTGTACCATAACAAAAAAAACCATATATGTCTTAAAAGGTTATGTGGGCATAAAAAAATCCGGTATAGCAGCCACATGAAAGTCAAGGTAACCTCATGAGAAATGTAACATAAAGTAGCAAACAGAGGGCAACGTTTCACAATAGAATATATACATCATGTGGAGCATATAATGAAACACATAGATTTTACAGTGAAATTGCTTTCTTTACTGATACATGTGTTATGTAGTGTATGGTGTTTTAAAGAAAATGGATGTGCTTTCCAGGCAATCATGCACAACACTTCATAATATGTACAGCTGAAAAACATGATGTCAGAGTGAACTAAGAGTACGGGGTCACAGAACTGGGAGAAAAAAAAATAATCAAATCATATGGTGTATATGGGATAACCACAGCTTCCCCAGCCTGTTCCACAGGGTAGAAACCTCTCCTATTTTTGCTGCAAAAGATGTAGCTGGGAAAGCTAAGGTAAAATTACAGGTGGAAGCCTAGGGAATGATTTGACCTGGGATAATCAGAGGTGTAGGCAGGACTTGGCAATTACACCTCGCGTTCTGGATTCACATTTCAACACCTGATCCCCACTGTTGGGTTAACATATGTGCATTAGCATTGTTTAATGTTAATATGTTCTGCACTCTCCTAAGAGCCCCTAGTGAATTCATGGCAGGATGTGGGTTTGATGTAGGACTTCTCTTCCAGCAGAAGGTGTGAGGTCAGGGCACTCTTTCTAGGGTAATTTAGTCATGTGATGCTGAAAAACTAGGTCAATTAGTCCATGCTGAGCGGTGTGCTGCCATCTCAGAGAGTGACTAACACCCTCAGCCTCTCCATTTAATGGTATTTGTAATAACCCACCTTTTCCCTCTTTTTTTTTTTGACTTGAAATGCAATACAGTTACAGATTTTGCTTGTGGGATATGCCACACCCTCTAAATTAAGGATGTAACTGAGACATCCTTCAAAGAAGGGTTTGGAGAGGACACTATGCTTAGTTGTGCCTAGCCTAGTATGGCCTCCAACTCTTATTACCATTGTGCCTTGATTTAAAGGAGCATCAGCAATGAGATGTACAATATAATTCTTCATTTATATTTAAGTCTTGTTGTTGTTTCATGTCTTGGTATGAACTATCATGCATAGCAAAGGTTTGCACTGAGATACTTATGTGGTTTCCCAAGCAAATGGAAGTGATTCCTCACCGGTACTGTATGAAGTCCATCAGGTCTGGTCTGCCCAAAGGAGCACAGACATTTCCAAAGTGAGGACAGCTACATGTTTGGAGTGGGCATTGCTGAACCTGCCTGCTGAGGAGGTTAAGGACTGATGTGGAAAGAAGAGTGTGAAATGAAAACCTAGGAGATACCAGTAAAATGACCGAATATAAAGATCTACACTTATATGGTTTCTCACCTGTAATTGCACCCTGATGTACTATATGCATAGAGACTTACAGACCTAACTATGAGTTAGATCTTCAGCTTCACAGATGGACAGAAAGGATAAATAAATTAATTTGCTCTTTGAATAAGAGATAGATTGGTTTTCTTTGTTTATTTTGAGATTTAGATTTGTGATTAAGCTTTTTCTCTCTTAAATTTAGGATGAAGTTAAGAGAATAAGCTAACGTCAGGATGTTCCATAATTCTGAATGTGTTAACTCTGGCAGCCCAGTTTCTGAACCACCTATGGAGCCATAGTCTTACTGAATAATATAGGTTGAAGGGGCCCCAGGGAGTCTGTAGTCCAACCTCCTGTGCACAGCAGGCCTAACTTTCAAATCAGGTCAGGTTGTTTGGAGCTTTATGTCCAGCTGAGTTCTGAAAATATCCAAGGATGGAGATTACACAGCTTCTTTGGGCATCCTGCTCCACTGCTTAATTATTCTCAAGGTGAATAATTGTTTCCTTATGACCAATCGGACCTTTCTTTGTTCCAGCTTTTGCTCAGTACCTTTTGCCCATCTTTCGTGGTGAAGGACATGAGAACAGTTTGCTATTTATATCCTCACCATTAGAAATAACACCAAACCCCAGCCTCCTAACAGCTCCACCAAAGCATTTATGGAGGGAGGGGATACGACTCCTTGTTCAGGTAGTTTAAGAGCTTAAACCAAGAGGTTTGAGACAAATGAGTGTCTGCACTGGCCCAGTGTTAGCCACACAGCCCTGAGGCATCCTGTAGCAGATGTGCTCTCCTGGAGCCTTAATGCAGGTTTTGGCAGCTGGAGCCTGAAAATATTTCTGTTTCCTAATGCCAGAAAATGTTGGCATCTCTTCCAATAGAAGGTTCTTAGAGAATACTGAAAATAGCCACAGGCACAATAGTAGCTAGATGTGATGTCAGTAAAAGATTTCCAGCTATTTATGACCTGCAGGGAATAGGGAGCAAATTTTCAAGGGAGATCTCAAAAGCCCAATCTACTCCCACTTGAGCCTCTGCATATAGCATTCACTCAGTGTGCTTTGCAAATAGGGTTTTTTCTCCTTTGTACCTCCTGGCATTGCATGCCTGCACCTAGCAGGATGCTGGGCATCCCATTGTGTGTGGTTTCCATGTGCATCTGGAGCAGCACTGAAGCAAACAATAGATATACTGCATGGATCTCTCCATGGCTAGATTTCAAACCTCCTCCCTCTGCTCCAAGCTGCAATGGCTGAAGTTTTCAGTTTAGTTAAACTCTGAAAGGGTGCCGGGTTGTTCCTTCTGAAGTTTGTTTTCTAATGTCATTCCTGTCCACAGAGGGACACCAGCAGGGGGAATGTAAAGCAGGACCAGTCTCTCTGCAGGGCAGCAGTGAGAAGTGGAATTAGGTCTCTGTCCATAAGTCAAGCACTAAACCCCCATTAGTGAAATGATGACAACCTATTAGGGCCATTCAGATGTGTCCCTTTGGAGCCATAGAGAGCTGTTTAGAAAAGATTAAAGCTTGCTACAAGGGCTGTAAATGAGAATTATCAGCACATGATGATTCCAGGCTTCCTGTCTGTAGCACTTCTTGAAGCCACGGGCCCTGCTGTGAAGCAAGTTCCTGACCCAAAATAGAGCCAGATCCAAAGGGCTGAGGTTTCTTATCCCTGGCAAGTGTGTGATCACCCAAGGGCAGATCCAGCTGTGGGACAAATGCATGTCTGTGGAGAGCTGCTCTGCGCCTGAGACTTGTCAGGGCTGAAAAATCAGATTAAAGGGACCAGGGATCCTGCCTTGGGGCAGCAGCGGGACTCCAAAGAGCAGTAGCAGGGTTCCTTTACTGCTGGCTTTGCTGATGCCATCACCTCTGCTGTAAATATCAGCAAGCAAAACTCCAGGCATACAAGCACTGATGGAACAACTTGTTTCTGTTGGTTTGGTTTGAGTGTGTATATACTGACTGTCTGCAGATTGTGTGATACCAACCAGAAATCGCAAGCCAGTAGGCTGAAAAATTGGAAGAATGTGGGTTTTTTTTTTGCATTTAAATTACCTACTGAAGAAGTCCAAATACCCATGCAGAGCTCAGACCTTTCTGTGAGGTTGTTTTCCAGAGTGTCTTCCCTCATTTGATGCAGTAAAATGGATAGTAACTCATGGAGAGATGGAGCATAGCAGAGTAGCAACGCCACATGCTCAGCAAGGCACTTGATTGTTTTTACTGCTTTCATCCAACCATACAGCTCCATTTCTCACTGTGACTCCAATATCATTCTGTCGATCTACGAGGGATGGAAAATTCATAATGCACTGTGGTGCAGGGGAAATTTCTTCCTTCAAAAAAACAAACCACTTCCACCCGATTAAGTTTTGTGGGTTTTTCCCTGCCATAGCTAGTGATGGATTGCAGGAGAAACGTACCAAAGTGTGAGAACAGCAAGGAACTTTGCAGTAATATCAGTAACATTTTTTAAATGGAGTCATAGGGAGCAAAGTAAGGGTTGTGACTTGCAAACTTTATGTCCCCAGCTGGCGTTGATATCTATAGATCTGCTTAGGAATAGAAATAGTTGTCTATATGAGACTTGGTAGAAGGAGGATAATGCCACAATTTGCTATTATGAAGTGCAAGAATGAATTAATGAACTTAGGGCATTTTGCATCTGCTTAGGCCCCCAGTGCAGCTTGGTTTTGGGCACCCTAAAACTACTTGGAGATGCCTAGCTTGAGTGCTAGAAACAGCCCAGTTGCAACTACACTTTTTTTCCAAGCAGCACTGCAAAGCCCCACGTATTAAGTTTACAGAAACAAAGGCTGATCTTTCAGACCCATGAAAACCATTCCCATTTTACAGTGTGATTGATATCAGTGGTAACAGAGGGAGAATTTCCATCCATCCATCCAAATGTTTTGACCACTGGGGAGGACCTGCTGACTCACGAGCAGGTCAGAGGAGTCGGGCTGGGGCTTGGGAATGGAGAGCTCATTCCAGGAGAGCCCTCAGTGAATGAGCTGTGCTATTCCCCTTGCATCCACACACTGTTTATAACACTGTATCCCTGACAATAATAGGGAGCAGTTTCCCTATGTTTATTGACAAAGAAAGGGTAAAGTCCTGAAAACGAGACCTGCAAATCAGTTGGATTTGGTTCTCTCTGTTTAGACGTCAAAGCAGAGCTCATATGGGCAGATAGATCACTGGCTGCTGCACATCTCACTGTGCTTATTCTAACCCTGATTAATATGCCACACTGACCAAAAAAAGACTCTGTAAGTCACTTCCCAGATGCAGCCCTCAACTTCATGATTATAACTGAAGTTCCTCAAAGGTCACCACTGATTTTTATTATTTATCCAGATTTTGGATAGCTGTGTCCCATCAAACTCAAGCAAGCACAAACAGCTTGAGGCTGTTAGGTGATGACATGCAGACATACCTATCATATTGCAAAAACAAGCCGTGTCCACATTAATTTCCTTTTCCAGCATGATCAATAGCTATGAGGTTTATTGACTTTACACAGCACCAAGCTTGACAATAAAGTATGTATCATTAACTGTACAGACCAGTCATCACATCTATCCTTATCTTTGTAGTCAGACAGCCCCTGTCTGAAGCACTACAGCAATAGGGTTAGAAATTAAAGGACACGGTTTTAAGGTAAGAAAAAAATAACATTTTTTTAATTATTATTATTTCAGTTGCAAACGAGCTTTTATTTCACCCTTTTCTCTCAGCAGAAAGTGTTGTTCAAGGGACTTGTTTTCTTCCACCTGTACTTGGACTCCTGAAATTTTATCTTTGGGCTAAATACAGGATTTCAAATTCAGCACCACTTCAACCATGTTGTTGCTGAAGTCCATCAGCTGTGATATGAACAAAAGTAGTTCAGTGTCTCTATTTATTTAGGTTCTGAAAAAACAAAGCACCAAAGTGTGCTCGCAAGAGTTAAGCTCAGTAGTTAACACGGGTATCTGAAAAAGACAAGTTCTGGGCTGGCTCTGAGCTCAACGTCTTTCATATATTTTACATGAAACAAACCCCAGAAATAATCCTGACTTGTCAGTCCCAGGACAATGACTTGCTACTGGGTCTTACTTGCTTCTTCTTGGCCTTGGGTACTTCTCTCTGCTTTAGGACTGGTGTCCTGTGCTGCAGCGACCCTGCATCTTCAGGAGGATGGAGCACACACCGCTCTGCCCCTGTTCTTGGGGTTATTTTGTGAAAGACAGCTTTGTCCTGGTACATACATTGACTGTAAGTCTCCTACGGCCCAGGCTGGCTGGGGAGTAAAAGAAAAGAGGAAGCACACTACATCACCATCTGCATCTCAAAAAGATAAGATTGAGATGTGCTCAGTCCTTTTGAGAAGTGAAGACCTCCTTGGCTTAAGAAGTGATGCTGATCTGGGCAAAAGATCTGAAAAAAAAAAAAAAAATTAACTGCCCAAAATTAATATTCTATTAAGAAATACATCTCTATCTTTTAGGAATTTCCAGAGAATCTGTCATCACAGCAGCAAAGAGGCTAGGTCCTTTCTGAAGAGACATAACTAAGAACTGGGCCTGCGTTAGGTCTCTTGACAAGGCCAAGGAGAACCAGGCCGAAGGACAACCAGGCCTCGGGGAAGCTTCACTAAGAGCTCGTTTCTGCAAAGTGTTGAGCCTCCTGGCCTCTGTCCAGCAAAGCACTTAAGAACATGTTTAATATTAAGTGTGCAAGTAATTCTAATCGCTGCAATGGTCTTTTGGCAAAAACAGCCTCCTTTGATAGTTATTTTATTGCCTCCCTTCAGGTGTTTCCTGACCTTACTTCCAGTGGTGTGGCAAATGCTGAGCAGTCTTTGCAACGGGCATGGACAAAAGTGAATGCTGAATACACCTAAATTCAGCAAATACCTTCAATGAGCTCAAGGAACTAAATTTCTTCTGCATGAGATATTGCTCTTTCCTGTACTCACAGACACAGTAATAAGCTTGTTTTCCCACTGTTTCTGAGGCTGAGGTATAAATTCAGTGAAAGTGAATTAAAACAGTCTGAAATCCACATCCCAAGTCCTTTTCCATGACATTTTCCATTCCACTCCATCAACTGCCTCCTAACTATACAGGGGAAACTAATGAGGAAACTTAATTTTAGCAAGGATAACATTAGAATAACTTCTCTCTTCTTGTTAGCAAACACTGGGAGGGAGATGTATCTTTTGGCACAGATTACAGTGGAGTTCAATTGGCTTCAGCTGAGCTACATCAACGTATCTGTAAGTAATGTATCTGGAGCACAGTAGCTACAGCAGCCATTCAGTAAATGCATGGTTACAGAGCTTATGGTTCTTGAGGGGCTCCTGTGTCCACTTGTTCATTCCCTTTTCATCATAAGAAGAGAGATGTGTAATGAGGACAGTAAAAATTACCTTTGACTTCTAAATATTTTATTGACATTGGTCATTTTACAGATGAACATTTTTTTCTTGTGGTATTTCATAGATCATCCTCACCCAGACATTTCTCCAGTACTGATAAGAAGCACTAGAAAATTATTTCAGGTATTTCCATCTGAAGGTTGACTTTGGCAGTGCAGCTAAGCAATTACACTTCATCATTATGTGTGGTTTACCTGAATAAGATTTTCCTCCCTTGTTATATTCCGGAAATTTGCAACACAATGTTCAAATGTAAGCCATGAAAAAAGGTTTTGTTTGATTATCTCTGTGAAAATTTGTATTCTTAGAAGCTGTACTTCTGTGTGTGCGTACACCTTGAACAACCTACTTTACTCCTGAATCGCTAGGATGCACAGACCAAAAACTCCATGCTCAATTTTAGTTGATTTAGGAAAAGCAACAAAACAGAGTGGTTGTGAATGGGTAATTCCTCCCATGGATCTCTGCAAATAATTACTGATTCAAATTACCACAGAGAAGTGTATTTTCAGTTCCTCACCTCCTGCTTAGAAAAAAGGAAACCTAATCGTATTCAATTATTGTATAGTGTTGCTACATGTTACAAAGACTTAACTCTGTTTTAGAGGCAGGAATAATTACATTAGCAATATTGTTACCATGGTGTCACCACAGCTTTGGAAATTTATTATACTGAAGTAAATAAAATTCAGGCTCCACAATAGCTTCCACAGACAAGTTTAATAAAAATTCCACCTCATTATGAATAAATGTATAAAACATCTGTAACTCTCCTGGCTTAGGCTAAAGTGTCATGTGCTATTAGTATAGCAGCTGCAGAGATAGGTATGAGCGAAAAAGAAAGGAAAAAGCACTGATTTTCACATGGCCCAAACCTTCAGCTTTCTGCTCTTCCTTTTGAGGCTGAGACATTTTTCCTTCTTCCCCATGCATTTTCCATCATCTGCTGTGGAAGCCTTGTCCAGCAGCATTGGGGGGATTTATTTTATATACCACTTTTTCATCTTTTTCAGTCTCCATCCTCCTCTCACTCCTCAGCCCCTCCAGAAGCTGCGGCTGTGCGAGACAAGGGATTTTAATGACAGGGCTGTGACTTTGAGGCTGAGGAGAGCTCCAGCTTCTTTTTGTGGAAAGATTTCTATGGGGTTTTCTTTGTGATGCAAAGTTGTACAACTATTAATTTATATATATATTTGCAGTTCATTCCCCATTGGAGTAGTTGTTTCATATCAGTAGAATAACACCTGTTATAAATTGCTTCATGCTTTTGAAACAATTTAGCTCTTTTTTTTTTTTTTTTTTTTTCCACCCTTCAGTAAACGAGGAAAATGTTACAATAGAAAGGTTTTCTATTGGACAAAAATGAAGGAATAAATCAATGCCCAGATGCAGTCACTGCAGGATTATTGCTGAAATGTGACCCTGCAGGCCATCTCGGTAATGATATTGAGTTAGCAACAATGAAGAGTGATGCTATTTAAAAAATACAACCAGGAAGCGAACTTTGTGAGAATGGTGATTTTGAATGAGGGTGTCTGCCTTTTTTAACAAGCCTGTAATTCACACCCGCAAACACAATGCTGCTAATTGCCTTGTGTAAGTGTTGTGAGTGTAACTCTGCAGGTACAGATTACACAAACAGGGCTGGGTGGAGAATGGATGGAGAACAGCCCTGAGGAGAAGGACCTGGAGGTGGTGGTGGATGAGGAGCCCAACACAAGCCAGCAATGTGCGCCTGCAGCCCAGAAAGCCAACCGTGTGCTGGGCTGCACCAACACAGCGTGGGCAGCAGGGCAGGGAGGGGATTGTCACCCTCTGCTCTGCTCTCCTCAGCCCCCACCTGGAGCCTGCGTTCAGCTCTGGGCCCAGCACAAGGACAGGGATGGATCAGAGCGAGTCCAGAGGAGGCCACGAGGATGCTCAGAGGCTGGAGCCCCTCTGCTGTGGAGCCAGGCTGAGGGAGCTGGGGGTGTTCAGCCTGAAGAAGAGAAGGCTCCGGGGACACCTCCCAGTGGCCTGCCAGGGCCTGAAGGGGCTGCAGGAGAGCTGGGGAGGGACTGTGTGAGGCCCTGTCCCAGGCTGCCTAGAGGAGCTGTGGCTGCCCCATCCCTGGCAGTGCCCAAGGCCAGGCTGGATGGGGCTTTGGGCAGCCTGGGCTGCTGGGAGGTGTGGCAGCGGGCTTGGAACCAGTTTTAAAGTCCCTTCCAACACACGCTATTCTGTGAGTCTATGAAATTATTTTGGTAATGGAAGTGATTAATTTAGATTCAGGTTCAAAGGTAATTAGCATTTTTGGTGCAATGATTTCTTCAGAAACAGCCGAGAAGGTAAGAACTTCCCCCATGTTTTATTTTTCTCATATATGCCTTAAAATGAGTTTTTTAAATGGAGGTTGGAATTTTTGGTTCCAACATGTCTGTTATGCACTTTCCAATACCTTCTTTATAATCACATCTGCACTTAATTGAAAAATATTTCAGGGAAAGTTAGGTCGGAATAAGCTACTTCTTTTAATAAACAAGCAAACTTAAACAAAACACAACCAAACTCCTCAATTCCCAAATGCCAAAGATATTTAATTAATGTGGGCCTTGTTTGCGTGCTGATAACCGCTAATGAATATGAATGACTCTGAGCAATCCAGGAAAGGATTTCTGAGAATTTTGTTTGCACCTAAGGCATTGTTCGAGGCAGCAGTCAGCTGAGCTGTGACACGCAGGACTGCCGAGAAAAGACTGATCTTGATTTCTCCCTTTCGGTCAGATAAGGTGATTTTCCCTCACATTCCCGTGGGATGAAGCTGGTACAGCCTGGAGGAGCCAGGCTCTGGGGATGTTCTGCTGGAGCAAGCATGAGACAGCTTAGAAAATGTGGTCGTGATGTAGCTGGGAGGGGGCAGTTGGGTGCCCCCCCTGGTTTCCCAGAGGTAGAGGACTCCGTTTTCTGTGTGCTTTGGGAAAATGAGTGGGACCACTACTTCTTTCTTCTAAATACCCTCTCCCCTGCATCTGGGGAGTGGGAGAGGATGAGAACAAGCCTCAGGTGGGGCTTTCTTTGACATTTGCCTGTGGATGCTTCACTTCTGTTGGTTTTCCTCTTTCCCATGTTTTGTGAGTTTGTGTTTTTACAGTCTCAGGAGGAAGACTTCTAAACCCAATCCACGCAGCCCCTGATTAAACCCCCAAATATTTTTAACTTTAACCTTCACTGTTTGTGGGAATAAATGTCTTTATTTCTTTTGGAGATGGATATCTTCACCCATTCAGCATATATGTCAGCATGCAGGGCCTGACCCTACAACACCCGTTTATGCCTTTTACCTACTTGCAGTGGGGTTTTGGTCAAAGGAAACGTCCCAATGTCTTCTTACAACTGCAGTGTAATGTAATTAGGATTGCTTTCAGTAAGATAATTTATTCTTATTCCCCATAGAATTGAAAGGGTGTCCAACCAGTAAGAACTTTGTTCTACAAATCCCCACCATTTACTAGAGAACAGATTTTTGATAGAAAATTTTCCATATCCATATACCAGAGGACAGATTTGTGATAGAATTTTAAATGAGTTTGTATACATTTAGCAAATTGACAACCTGCAAATTTGCTAAAAATATAGAGCGACTATTTTTCAAAGCACTTTCTGTATTATGGCTTTCTGTATTATGCAAGATATGAAGCTAGCAGCAACTACAAGAATAAAATGTTGACATTTATTTTATCCTTCTGGGACAGATGGGCACAGCGTGGATCCTACATTGGACTTGGGCTGCTCTTGGGCACAGCCACACTCACTCACCTTCCTGCAGGGGCTTGCTTTCTGCCTGCAGTGCCTAAGCAATGCAGTGCATCTACATCCTGCCTTGGGAAGTATATAAATACCTGTGTCAGCTGTCACATCTGCCAGCCTGGCTATGAGAACTGGTCCTTGCATGCTCATAGCTCCAGCCCATGGCTCTCAGCTTTTGGCAAACTTCAGACTTCATTACATCTCCTTTTACCTCTTCCTTTTCAGCTCATAGTAATGGCCCTGAGTATTTCACATGTTCTTCATCCAAAGTTTCCTTTTTGAGGTGTCTTCTCACTTAAAAGCATAACTTACGTGGGGGGATTCCTGTTTCCTAACTTCAGGAGTCTGCAGGATAGATGACTAAACCTGAGCCAGCTGGCCAGGCTGCCAGTAGTCTTTTCTATCACAATCCTCCCTTCCTACTGCTGTTTGACAACCTGGAAAAATATGGAGTGACTCAGTTTATTAAGACCTACTTACTGAGCAGGTAATACATTTTATTCAAAAAGACCAGACAAATTGTTCCTTACAAGTTCCCGTTACTCTTCATTGACTGAAAAGGAGACCAACTCACATAGCTGACTACAGTTTTGGATAAAGGGGCACAAAACCCCACCCGAAGTTCAAGAAGTGTTTGGACAACGCTCTCATACATATGGTTTGAATTTTAGGTAGTTCTATATGGAGCCAGGAGTTGGATCCTTGTGGGATTCTACAGTTCTACCTAACAATGGACAGGAAATGTGCACTGAACAGAGCCGTGAAGCTATGTATGAAACTGTAGATATTAGTGCAAAACCAAACAGCTATGGGTTAAGAAGTGCTGCAAAGGAAAACACGGAATGGAGGAAAACACATGGGCTGCCACGAGTCCATAGCAGACATACAAAGAAACCCCAGTGACAGTGGCAGTAGGAGAAGTCAAGGATATCAAACCCAGAGCTTGTAAAGAAATTCCCTTCTCTCTGAAAGAAATACGCTCCACTTACAAGTAAAATCTGTCTTTATTAATGTTATTGCTTCTTCTATCAGCTTAAGTGTGTCTTATCAGCTCAACCACTCAGTATTTTTCCTTGGTTGTCAGACAGCAGCAAAAGGGAAGGAGAGTTCTGCAAACAAGCCATGGGGCACAATCCAAAAATGACAGAGGAGAGCAGACCGCCTTGCCCAGAGTTTGCCCACCGTAAGGAGCCCTCAGCAGGTTTTCTAACTCAAACACTGTTGGAATGGAAAATAAACAGACGTGTTTGTCCATGCTGATAGCCAGCATTTGCCCACAGCAAATGCATCTATATGCAAAGGGCTTGCATGGTGGATGTGAGCGGTGCAAGTCTGGGTAATGAGATGCATGTTGCTTCATTGGCAATTCTCCACCAGGCAGCAGTTTAAATCTTTGCCCCCTATTTGTGTGCTGTGTTTGGTCCATAATGTACTTATTTTCAAGTGTCATTTTTAATTTAATGCATGAGAGAACTCATTACCCCTGGCAGAGCTAAATAGTTAAACCAGGATCTGTCAGTTCCTCCCGAACTGTTGACAAGTGGAATAATATTGCACCGTGATTAGTTTATATTGAGACTTGTGGGCTAGTGGAAGCCTTGGAAATCAAGCAATGCTTCCTGCTCTGCATGCATCAGACAAAACTGTAGCCTCCTACAGCAGAAGGAGAATGGGGACTTGGAGACACGTTCAGGCCCCCGAGCATCCCAAAGATTGAGGCTGTTTAATTGTCTAACTTTGCAGTGTTTGGAAGATGGTCCCACATGCAAAGCTGAATGCCAGTCTTAACCACAGCCTTTAAGCATCCTTGGTGATGGCAGGTATGGATCTAAGTATGAGCTGCAGATAAAGGCGTTGAAAGACACTTCCAAGGAGACTGTTACAAATTCAAGATTTCTTTTGTGTGCATCTTTCATGATCTGAACAAGACTGCAGAACCATTTTGGGGGACCTTGCTCCTGTTCTCTTGCCTTGTCCATGTGCGTTGTGTGCTGTATATTGTTCTGCTGGAAGGCAGCTGGTGAGCTGGAGACAGCTGCCAGGTTTGTTCAGCTGCAGAGAGCAGTCCTGCCTGGTAGAGTTTCCTTATTGGATTTTGGGGTATTCTTCCTACCAGGAAATAAAATGTCATTCAGTCTGAAATAGCCAGTGGCTCCTTAGTGTATATGGGAAAGCATGACACTTGCTGCTGACATGAAGAATCCTTATGCAGGAAATAAATGAGAAGGAAAACCACATTCTTCAAATCTTAGTACTTGAGGTCACTAGGAGATCTTAGTACCTGAGGTCACTCTGAAGACAAACTGTCACAAAATGCTTCCATACAGAGCTATGCTCAATAAACAAGATCACATTTTCTTTATTGCTAAGGATAATTGAAAAGAGCATCACAGTTTGTGTTTGAGTGAGGAATAATAATAATACCAATTCTCATATCTGATTTTTCATCAATAGGGCTTACATCACATCAGTACCACTGGCTCATTTCCACAGGAAGAGAAACTGAGGCACAGAGCAGGCAAAACTTCTGGTCTGGTCCCCTCAGAGACTGGTGGCTCTGCCAGAAGCTGAGCCTAGGTCTTCTGATGCCTAACTCGGCTCAGCCTAAATTGGAGACTTCTGATCTCTCTATATACTCTGACTTAGTGTGTTAATTGATTTCTTTTTGTTTGGAGTGAGCAAATGTTTATTTTCCAAGAGTGAAGCTCTTTTATCTCCCGCATAGCAACTGTGGTGGCAGATAATCCCACCCTGCTGCTGTCCAAGACCATAGCATCCTCTCAGGGAGATTTGCCCCATCCTTGGCACATTCCCTGGCTTTGCAGCCAGTGCTTGTTCCTGGGATGGAGATGTGGAGAATTAGGGAATTGTGAAGTCCTTCAGCACGTCCTGAGAGAAACCAGATCTTCAGTCCTCCTTCACCTCAATGCTGAAGGCAAAGGTCTCATTCTCCTGCCTGGGAAAGTGGCCTGGAGCAGAGGGCTTCTACGTGGTGGGTGCTTCTGCACAGTGATGAGTTGGGACTCTGCAGGCCCAGCCACTTGGTCTGTGGGCGTGCAGGATGGAGGTGCAGCACTGGGAGCTCAACAGGGTTGTTGTCCTGATGGACAGCTTGTGCTCAGTCATCTCACACAACCCCTCTGCTCTTGTGACGAGCAGCATCAGGACCTGGCATGGAAGAACCCAAAGAGCTGGGGGACAATGGTTGTCCATGAACACTAGCAGATTTATTCTGCTGACAAGGGCATTGCTCCAGTGGCTTCGCTCTGGTCAACATCTGTAAAGAACCAAAAGACATGGGATATAGCATTGAATTTCTGAGAACAACTTTCCAACAGCCAGCCTGAGAACTTTGTGAGGAAGAAATCCTACATCAGGTGAATCTCTTCTCGGGTTCCTAACATTAAGGTGCAATATTTTTTAGTAGGAGACTGGTCTGAAAAGAAGAATCACCTTTTCTGGTTTGGTTCTAGCCATTCTAAACAAAGCAGATCTCAAAGGTCTCTGCAATAGGAGGTACAACACAGAAGGAGTCACTGCATAGTGAAAGCAGTAATTGATGATGCTTGAAACTGTCAGAGTTGCTGGGAGCACTGATCGTCTACTCAGGGGAAGCAAAATAAATTTCATTGAGACCGTCATGTTTCATTGGATGTGATCGAAGCTAGGAAGCTTGCAGTTCCACAGCCACCACAGGCTGCAGCAGAGCACGGTGCAGTGATGGATAAAGCTTCTTGCACCCACACCCGGAGCCCTAGAAAGAGGCTTGTAGTCAGTGACCATATACAGGTTGTTGTTGTGCACAGGAATATCAAATGTAAGGTTCAGAGGGTGGATGTGCTCCATACTGAGAGGATGGAGGAAAATTTTCAGTGAGTCAAGGACCGTTAAGGATGTGATATCTGCACTGGCCAAGCTGTGCTCGCCTCTCCAAGGAAGTGGAACGGTGCTTATTGTTATTAAAGTTACATCGGGGTTTTCTTCTAAGGACGTTAGAAAGAAATATCTTTCAAAAGGAAAGATTAAACCTAGCCAGACATTCCTGAGGGATCCAAAAAGGAAATTATCTATAAAATCGAGTGTCATCCACCGTGAAGAGGTGCTCGGAAGAATGCAGCCCAGACTGAGCCCCTGACAAAGGATACGTCAGGATGGCGTGTGCAGCAAGTCATTGGGATGCAGCGGGAGGAGGACCGAGAGAAACCAGGCTGAATTAACCTCCCTGTAATCAGATTGTTCAATATTGTTCTTTCGTTGCTTCGAGCTATGCCTATTATAAATATTGATGGCTACCATGCATCTTGCATGTGGGAGAAGAAAGATCTGTTCTTTCAGTTTACCTTAATGTAAGTTAAAGAATATTTCTGCTTGCATGGGAAGTGACAAGACATCCTTCATGCATGAACCCACAGCGGTCAGGAAGAGGAAGAAGAGGCATCTGGTATGCAGGGATGTCTAGAAGGGTTGGAGTGGGCAAGGAGCCTAACTGTCCTCAGGGTGTCTGTTATAAACTTCCCAGTGGGAAAATCTGTGTTTTTACAAAGAAATCAGCAGCTGTTCCTGCTGCTAAAATCTCTGCAGGACTTGCAGGGTGCTGTCAGCCCAAGACAGAGCTTCTGAGGATGCTGTTGAAGGTGTGTCCAGCTGAAGGTGTGACCCCAGGTTCCTTCCTAGCTCAGACTGAAGACCAGGACCAGACATTTGCTGCTCACACACACCTCAAGCCTCATGCTGCGAGTCACCCAAATTTGACTCTGTCAGCTTTGCTGAACCCTCGACACTCAAAGAAATAAACAATCCCATGCACATCCATTTTCCGTATCTGTGGCAGTTTTGGGGTGCCGGGTGATCGTGCCTTTGCTGCCCATCTGTGGCAAAAGGGTGTTTTAAGCTCAGCAGGGGGGAGTAAAGGAAGTGTTTTTATGATGCACTGATTTGTTCTCCTTTTGTACCACACTTTGCTTGTAACTGGCACTGCTTGGTGTCCCTGTGGAGCAAATAAGAGATTCAGCCCATAGATATTACATATTTGATGTACAAGACTGATTTATAAGATCAGAAGTTAATTAGATTGCAGTGATAAGGGTGTAAGTGCTGCGTCACTCTTAATAATTGGATGATTAATGTCAGTTAAGAATAAAGCTACCATGATAAAATGCAGTGGAGCTGAAGACAGTCGCTTCTCATTAGCTGTCCAGGACAGAGAACCTGATTTTGCAGAAGAGGATGCTTAGTTACACAGCAGAAAACTGGAGAGGATCCAGAGGAGCAGTTGAGGCTTGGACGACATGTGCTGGTCCCAGCTGAACATGCAGGGCCGTGGCACTCTTTGTACAGAGTGCAGGAGATGATCTTAAGTGGCAAAAGCTGTGCTCATTACCATCTCCTGTGCAGGAGGTTGGCACTGGATCTGTTTTCCCGCAGAGGTCCTCGCATTGGCCTGAGCAGAGCACTTCTGATGATTAAGGAGTTGCAGGGTTGATGTATGCAACCCTACATTTGTTAACAGACTTTGGAGCATCGCTGAACGCCCACGCTGGCTCCATCTATCTGCTTTTCACCCTTTGTTTGTCCTAAAGAAGTAAGGCGTGACTACTGGGGGTGCCTACAGCATGCTACTGATGATGTGTGGCTTGTTTCTTGGCATGGGATGCTGCCACGGATCATTTCTGGCCCTTCTCTATACCACAGCCCTATGCACATGTGGTGTATACATAAGATCCCGTCTATACTTCACGCATTTCTATTTCTATCTCGCAGATAAGGAGCCCAGCCCCAAATGTAAGCTCACATTTGGCCCTGTGCTGTTGCATAAATGTCAGCCTGCCAGGAGGGAGCCAGGACAGCGTCAGGGACATGTAAGAAGCAAAGGAAACTGGAGAAATGCAAACCTGGTGTTTTCAGAGCCTGGTGAGTAGGAGTCTGCTCCTCTGACTCTGTTATTGGTTAATAGAATTTGAATGCTTGACTCCCACACACAGCTTTGAAAATTTACTCCATCTGCTCCATTTCTTATTATCTTGCCTTCTTTTTTTTTTTCTTTTTTTTTTCCTCCCAGCAGAAAAGACAGTGCCCTCTCTGTTCCCAAGAAATGCTTTGAGAACTGAAAAAATCTGAGTATAAATCAAAGCCACTTTTAATACCAATCAGGAATTTGGTTTCATCTTTAGGGGGACTATATCTATATTTAAAAATAGATCACCACGGCCAATGAATGCACACGTTCACAGGCACGAGGCAGCAGTAATGGGCAGATTAAAACCCTGTTCTGCACTGATTTTATCACCTAACTCTAACAAATGGACAGGGATCACCCACAAGGTCAGAGGGCTACATTTTATCGACCTCCTAGAGCTCATTTTATTTTTCTTCACGTCCCTCTTATTAGATATCTAGCACACACAAACACATAAGTTACCAGAATGCCTTCAAAGCATCCTGACCACCATCAGCTGAGGCCAGGTGACTTACTGGTGCTGATGATTTGAAACACTTATGGATAAAGCAACAGCCAAAATCTGTATTTTTCTGCTAAAAACCTTTTTTCAGTTTTTGTTCTTTCAAAGTCTTAATGTTTTTGTTGTTGTTGTTGTTGTTGTTGTTGTTCTGTTTGTTTGTTTTTTCTCTCTTTCTCTCTCTCTCTCTCTCTCTTTTTTTTTTTTTTTTTAACTATTTTGGAAAAAGGTACTCAGACTTGTTTTTTCTTTATCTCTCTCAACCCTCCTTTCACCTTCCCCTCCATGCCCCCTTTTTTGGCCTTCTTATTAGATGACCCTAGCAATGTTCAAGATTGAGAACTTCAAAGTAAACCCTCAAAATGCAGTAGCAATGACATGATCCCCTTTCACCATTTCACAATTCATTATAGAAAACTTTAGCCAAGCGATTGATTTTCACAGAATATCCTACAAATACTGTAGAAATGTTTTCCCTCTCTTTACGTCTCAATAAGTGAAATTCAGTCACTGTAGTGCTAAGGAAATACATGACATCTCATGCTATGTTAGCGCCCTGAACTAAACCTTGTATTAATTAGCAAAGTGATAAAGACATTTGGGTTCATTATTTTTTAAAAGGCATATGGCACTTACGCGTGCGCAGCAATCGTTCAACCATTGGTAATATCAAGGCTACAAATTGCTTTCTAGATGTATTCCCAGAACGTAAAACAAATGCATCACATTTTTGTTTAACAAACATCACCACCTAATATGAGCTATATGGGCTTTATTTATGCCATTTGCAGTAAACATAGCATTAAATATCTTGTCTGGATAAGAACTTGCCTGAGAACACTTGAGTCATAATGCAAGCTGGGAGGACTAAATTGATTTAAGTTAATCTGACATTTTAAAGGAAATTGTCATTATCTAATTCACAAAAAGCTATTTGGAATGGCAGCAAAGAAAACTGTTTTCATTTTGCTTAGATCCAGTGCTGTAAAAGGTCACACGCTTGTAAGGAGACCTCCTCGAATTACAAAATATACTTGAAAAGATTTGCATCAGTAGAATTAGAGTATTTAACTGTGTTTTAATGAAAACAGTCAGTGTTCTTTGTCTCTAAAGAAAGGGAGGATGGAAAGATAAATCCAAGAGGCTGAAGTTCAATTACCTGTTTCTGTGTGTGTGCCACTCACAAGGCTTAGCATATAATTGACTTTTTTATTTTTTTTATTTGATTGAATTCAGAAGTAGAAGGAAAAGAAGTAATCTTTTGATATATTAAAAAGTGGAATTAATTAATTAATTCCAAATCAAACAACCCCACAAACCACAAGTATCTTTATCATTGGGGAACAATATAAGCTATAACTCTAAGTATAACCTCATAATAAAGTGTAGAAATTACTAAAATGAAATTTTAGTTTGTTTCCTTCCCATTAATTTTCTCCTGGAAACCTCACGCCAAATGTGACTATGACTTATGAATACCTTCAGTCATTCTGGATCTGTGTTCTTTTTTTGGTGTCTGGAAGATGTGGATGCTTTCTTCAATGCCTTCAATGGAAGCCATCTACATGGCTTTTAAACTTTGTTCTTGTTTTAAGTTCGTTAGCTACAGAGTGGGAAATTTCTTGACATCCTTACCGAGAGCTGAGCTGAGACTCTTCAGGACACTGATTTCATCAGTCCCCCAGCAGCCTCCAGATGTGATGATCCAGGTGGTGTAGAGTGGGAATTCACTGGCTCTTTGCTTGAAAACACATCCCTTTTTGGTGCTGTTTGCTGGTGCAAAGCAGAGGAATTCTGTGCTTTCTTCCTTAACTTTCCTGTCTGTTGGGGAAATAAGAGCTGTTGAGTTGTGATAATAGTGTAAAATGCATGGTCTGAATATGGCATCAGGGCTTGGCCTTTGCACATCTGGGCACCTAGGTGTAGTAGCACCGGGACAGTGCAATATCAAGGAGATAACACTGTCCTCAGCACAAGCATGTGTGGCATGCTGAGTGACAGCATTTCAGAAATTAACAGGCACTGCTTTATTCGAGGGAAGGCATGCCAAGTTAAATGTATGTCTCTGAGCTACCAGCTGCTTTTGTGTATAGAAGAGCTGAAATATATTTTCTCGCTGAGAAGTTGATTCTAAATCCTCCTTAATTTCATCAGAAGAATGCATTGAGCTCAGCGGAATCTAAAGTAGACACCAGCATAGTTAAAAATGCAGAATAAAATATTATTTTCCATTTATTTGCCTTGGAAGGAACAAATGATGCTTTTTTCAGCCTCCTGTGTAAGCCAAGTGGCACACTTAAACTGCTGGTCCAAGCTGTATGGTATTTAGCAAATCAAACTGCTGTGTCTGAGTTGGGGGAGAACTTGGTGTGTTAACACTGTATTTGAATCTGGAAAATCAAGGTACAAAATGCAACAGAACAGCACTACAAAGCAGCAGGGTTAGCTGTGTGTGTGTGGAGCCACTGATGCTCCCAGGCAGTGTGCCATCAGTATGCCCAGTGCCATGTCCTGTGCCGTTGTCGTGTAGGTTTTGCTGTTCTTCTCCTGGGAGAGTGAAGTGCAGCTCTGCCACCTCCACCTTGTTGTTAAATGCTCTCTAGAAAGTTGGTGGTAAGTAACTTAATGCAGGAGTCTGAAGTCCTGTGGTGCTGCAGGCATCAGCCCTTCACTTTCTATACAGTCTGGGGATGTCCTTGCTCTTGGAAACTGTCTGAAGCAACTGCCTCATCCGTGTCCTCCTCTACTTGTTGAATTTCTGAACGAGCAGCCAGGATGCCTGAGCCCAGGAAGGCTGCAAACTCCACATCAGCCTGGTTGGGTGCCAAAATCTCCGAGGACAGGCAGATGGAAGAACTTTTCATTTCCTCTGCTCAGAACTCAGGGCCTGCTGTCCCTCCATTAGGCAGTCCTGGGCTGTCGGAAGGAAGCTTAAAAGCACAGTGACGTCCCTTGTGTTTATGTGATTTGAGATCTCCAGCCCTCTGTTGGCATCCCCGTGCCAACTACTTGATGCTAGCATCTGGTAGCTGCAGCCAGTCTCTGGTCCTGAGGTAGGAGCCAGTAACTAGTGGCTGGGTGGCTTCTCTGTAGACCAAACTGTTAGTTGCAGTGGTCTGGAAAAGCATTTAAATCCTCCTTCTCCCAAAATATGAAAGCTGCTGTATGTGCACTAAGTTTGCCCCTGATTTTTAGGTGTAGGTCATCCCAGCCACCCACCTCACCTCTCAGAGACACCAGATGTCCAGAAATCCCTGGCCAACGTGGTAATTTCTCAGTATTCCACCAGCTGATATTCCTCAGAAAAAAAAAGAGGGCACATCTAGAAAAAAAAATAGACATACAATGTCCCTACGTGGGCCTGAAGCCCAACTCCTGGCTGCCCAGAAGTGCTGTATGTAGGAGCTGATTAGACAAAATGAAGACCAGAAGTAACTTAAAAAATTAAGTTATATGGGCAACCGTAAAAAAGTAATGACTGGACTTAGGATTCATAAAAACAATATTCATTATGAAGCTTCTTTACTGTGAAATCACTGTTGGCTCTTTAAAGCAGTTAAACATAAAATACAGTAACTGTTTGCAAACTAATTGCCAAGAAAGCAGAGGCAGTCTATCTTAGCATTTGTTTATATGCAATGAGGTTTTTATAATCTAATTTGCAGATTACCAGCCATGATATTTAGGGCAATTAATGGACTGAACTGAATTGTTCACTCCCTTATGAGAGGCTTTCATGGAACATATTTCTAGGCTGAGGAAAGGTACTTAAAATTCTGCACTCCTATTTATTAATGGTCATACCCTTCCCCGACTGTGGTCGTTACCTAGCGAACACAGTTCTGCTTTTATTACTATTCCTATAAATTAGTTGCTTGTAACAGTAATTCATAAGCAAGTAAAATTAATTTTCCTTTTCATTTTAAAGCTGACTTCTATTAAATATGGCACTGTTACTCTGACTACATTACGAAATAGCTACTGAATGCTTAAGTCTTAATGCTTTGAATAACTTACTCTGGCAATCAATACACAGATTGCTGTAAATACCCTGAATGCATTAAACCTTTGATTCTTACTGTTGTGAGTGGAACCTCACCCTCCCTCCCCCCCCCCTTCCTAAACCACTGCTCTTGTTCTTTCCATCTTGCTGTGGATTTTCAACTCTTCAGGGCGAGCAATACATCTTACTTAGGTCATGCTACACTAATCACTGCTGAAATAGCCATGATAGCTTGAAAGGTTACAGTACTTTGCTGGAAGCCAGGTGAACAAATTTTGCAGATATTCATCAGTTTTTAAAATTATTATTATTAAGCTCAGGTTTTGTTCTGAAGCAGATGAGTACACATGATTTGTTCTGATGTGGGAGTGTTAATAAATAGTTGATAACATCCCTGGACTTGTACAGTATGCCCAGCACTGCTGGATCATTTAAACCTCTGATGGACATCCAAGATGCAACTATGGCATAAATAAATAATTTCAACAAGGGGATCATGAGTGGTTGTTCATGTTTTCACAGGTGAGCTGGTGTTACTTTTATTCTTTAGTCCAACATAAGCAAGCTACCCCTTCAAGCACCCTGCCCTTGCCATAGCTGTTCATACTTTTTTCTTGTTCCCCTAAGAGAAGCTTCCTAGGAATCACTTTTGTTTGTTTCTGGGCTTACCCCAAGCTGCAGCAGAAGGAAAAGATAAACCTCAGGGAGTGCAGACAGCCTCTGGAAGCTGAGAATGATGCTGGGAGCACCCTGAGGGATCAGTGACCTCCAGTGCTTGGATTCACTCTGAGCCTGTGCTTTGCACATCCAGCACTGAAGCAGATTTGAGACGCTCACAACACACACAACCAGCAGTGCTGGTAGCTGAGGGTAACTCCCAAGGCTGATGCTCTAGCTGAGCTTTGCTGACAATATTAAAATTGTCATTTAAGATTTTATAGTAGCCCATAAGGAGAGTTCAGGCTCTCCAAAGAGCACTCATCCCACTTGCAAATTAAAGGGATGTATAACCTGCCTCTGGAGATGCATTTTTTAGTACACTGGCTGGTGAAGGAGCCTTAGTGGGCTATCTTTGGCTAGACATCTTACTCATAAATTGTGTATACTAGGTTAGGTGACTCCTGGTCCAAGGACAGAAGCTCAGAGTTGGCTGTTCTAGGTAACACGTGCATTCAGGCAGGTGCTATTTGCTTAACTTGTTTTTCTTTCTGTCCTAAGGCAGTCTGTGGCTGTAGCCACTTTACTTACCATCCAGTCAACCAAGTCTGTATGAGACCCACACTGGGCAGAGGCTGTTCTGAGGCCGATAGGCAGAAGATGTGTGGAGAAGAAAGGCACTTCATAGGGGACACAGGTGGGACTGAAGAGATGGATGTGCCATTCTCGTTACTTTACAGGCTCTCTTTGAGAATATGGGCAACTCATAGCACTGCCCTAAATGGAGCAATGGAGCTCAAGTTCAAGGTGTAGAGCCTTTAAGTCTTCAGTTTCCAGACATTGAATGTTGGTCTACTTGACATGTTTTATTAGCAATTGTTGAATACACCTTTCAAATCCAAGCTGTATTTTGGACAACACAGAGGGGCAAAGGTAAGTCCCACTCCCTTCATAAAGCCTTAACCATATGCACGTAGTCTTGTACATATGTACTCATCCCTGTTCATGCTGTGATTTTAGGGTTTGGGTGGGCCTAAAGAAGGATGAAATACATTAACCTGAACGTGGTAAAACACGAATGAGGTGCACAGAAGAGAAAAAGATTCAAATGCTCCAGCCTGACCCAGACAAAAAGATGTTTGTATGATGCTCACCAATATGTGGCATAGTGTAGTGAAGATGTCAGAAATAAGGTAGACAGTGTTTGTCAGTGCTGTTCAGGGAAGATAATTTCCAGCTGGTATGGGTTGTACAGGATTTATGATTTTTCTTTTCCATGAAAGACTGCTAGGAAACCCACACATGGCTAAACAAAGGCGCAGAAGAAATTTGGTTATCTCAAGTATAACTAGATATAAATTGCTAGGAGCTAGAGCTGCTTCAGTTGAAATATAGTGTCAGCACAAAGATTAATAACTGTTTACGAATACTTGTAGATTGAAAGTTAAAAATGCATGGTAAAACAAAAACTAATAAGCTTTTCATCATCATTCAGTCTATGCAGAGGCTGTCTGTACAAGAACTAGCCTAGCTGATGACAGATCACTTCCCCCCCACAACATTCCCAATTAAGTTCTTTTAAATGGATACTTAGAAAAAAATAGTTAGAAAAAGGAACCATTTGAAAAATGCTCTTTTAATTCACTAAAATGGCACTAGTGCAGGTACAAATCAAGTCGAGCAGCAGAAGTAGAAGCCCAATAGCTCACATGATAGCACTGAGGGAAAGCATTTTCAGAAAACAAATTTAACTGCAATAGCGATGCAGACTTGCAGGCTCCCACACCCTTTATTGGACTAGTTCAGCCAGCCTCCTGCTGTCCCAGTCTGCTGAGGTCACCATCCTATAAATGTCAAATTAATATTAAACAATGATAATATGAAACCCAGGGTTTTTAAATTGAGTTAGATGGTTATTGAATGTTAATTACTATGCCATTATTAAGTCATACTTTAAGTTATGATATGTTTATTTTCTAGTTATTAACCTTCTTTTTTTTTTTTTTTTTTTTTAATTTAGAGATGTCCCAGAGCACCGTTAGCATGAAGCTCTTGTACACTAAATTAAAGAGAATATAGGCTGGAAGGACTTTATAGGTCAGTTTTTTGAATGCTTTTTTTATGTTAATTTTTTCTTTTTATCTACCTTCCCTCCATCACCCAAAGAAAAAGAAAAAAAGTTGAAATGCTACAGGCTGTTTCATGAAGTAGAGGCAGTTCAGAGTTTTGCTTGGATCTGCAGTCTTCTTCTGGCTTGCTTGTTGGCTGTGATGACTGGGTGGGGATGTACTGGGGAACTGGAGCTCAGACAAAAACCATAGATAGGTCTGAGATTTATGCATACTAAGCATTTACAGAGGTCAGCCCAGCTGGGGATGAGGCAGCTGCTGCTTCTTACTGAGGGAGACTCTAGGTCGGACTAAAGGAGCTGTAACCCCCACCCCATTCAGGACAACAATAACTTATTGACCTGCATGCTGAGGCTGAGCTCAGAGTGGAAGGATGGCACTGATGGCTGGGAGATGCTGTTGGATGTCAGTTCCCACTGACCAGAGCTCAGCTTTGCCTCCCAAATACCCAGTGCAGACTACTCGGATACCCTGAAGTCTCGCACAGCACAGGTTGAAGCGGGACCTGGAAGACAAATATTTCTCATATACAGAGACAGAAAAAAGAAGGCCAAACTCACCTTGTAGCACCTGATGCAGCTGGCCATGTGCAAGAGCAGTCAATGGGTCTGCTCCTACGTCAGTGTCCATTCACCTCTTCTGATGGGAAGCCAGCTGATGACCACCAAATATTTCTCGTATGTGACTGCGGTGTACTTCTGTAGGGGAAGGGCTCTTCCAGCCCTTTCACTCATAACTCCCTCTGGACATTCCAGTCCATACACTTGTACAAGAGACTTCCCTGGCCCCTTGGAAGTAGTTTAATGCTGGGCATTGCTTTGTGACTTGCACAGAGGCCACAAGAAGCCTCTGTTCTCTTCCTGGCCCAGGCAGCTGTCTGCTGGGGGGTGCTGGACAAGTCATCTTGCTTTGCTGGGTCTCACCCTTGCACCTGTGGAAGAGGTGTGCAATGACCTTGTCTTGTAAGAGTCTTTTGTTCTCCACCCATTGTCATTGTCAGGAAGAAGTGTCTTCATAGGGTACCAGCAGTTTTCTCTGCCTCTAGCTATGGCGATATAACAGGAAAGTTCTGTGCTATCTAGGCCTTGTCCTTATAATAAAAATAATTTTCTGGAACTGTTATTATTCCAAAGCAGTACCTATCATAGCTAATTAGCGTTCAGACATAAGTCATCCTGGGAGTGGGACTGCTTAGCAATGAGCAGCCTGTGGATTGATTGCACAGCTGTAAGGACAAATGATCCGGAGAGGTTCAATCAGGGAAGCACTCAGATGGAGGCAGAGCCTCTGGTTTATACCAGTCATGACTGAAATATCTTCTTAATGATGAGTTGCCAAAAAAAGTAAGGCAAGGCAAATGTACCAATCAACACATAAAATGGAAATCAGAGATGAGTTTCAAATCAGTTATTCTTTTAGCCTGTGTCTTAAAAAGGCTGGGTTTTAAAGCACATAGTTTAGTGATAGGACTCTGTAGGTCAGGTCACATTGATGGTTGGTCTTGATCTTTAAGGTCTTTTTCCAACTTAAATGATTCCCAGAGATGATCCCTCTCCAGCCAGCAGGCAGCATCAGTTAACTGCTGGCTCCATTTCTCTTCCTATGTAGTTCCTACATAGTACAGCTTTGGTAGCTTGGAGGATAATCCTTACCACTGCAATTGTAAGTATCAACGCCTTCAAGACAGTTTTCAAAAGAAACAGCTCCAGCCCTGGTGGCATCTGTTTGTGGGGCATGCTAAGTGATTTTTAGAGCAACTGGACTGATGGAAGGGAGCACAGGAGGTACGGACATGAGTTAACACATTAACTTCTTTCCAGATCTTTATTAAAGCTGAGTGAGTAATTCATAATGAATTACTTGTTGGCATCAGCCTTTTATCTTTTTTTGGAGATATGCTACAAGCAAAACACAGGTCCACATATTTGTCTGTTTGAATTATATGAAAATATCTTTTTGTGTAATTCTCTATAGCTTGGTTCAGCATCTTAGACATCCCAGCTGTGTTGCTTTGTTGAAGTTTGCTGTATGAAGTGGTTCCTCCTTTGTGGATTAAAGCAGAAGCACTTCTGCCATGGCCATTCTTAATGCAAATTTGGTTTCTGACACTAACATGTCCTTGAAACCAATCACTTAATTTCCAGCAAACAGTTTGGATGCACAAGAAACATGTGAATGTCTGAAGGAAACTCAATAAACTCTGACAGCTTTCCATGCTTTTACATCACCTATTCTTTCATATCATTGGAAGTCTATCATCTTTCAAAATAAGTTAAAAAAATTAAAAGCATGGCATAAACTTTTATGTATGTCAAGTTCAAGAAATGCTTCTTGGCTTCTCCCCTGGTTACTTGGGTGGGGAGGTTCTTGTAAATGTGTGTGATTCTGGTCACATTGGTGCTTGTGGTAGTACCATCAACCTTAACTGACTATTTTCTTGCCAAAACAATAACATGACTTGCTTAATTATGTTCTTTTAAATTGCATTTAAAAAGTTGACTCTTCTTGATCAAACAATATTCCTTGTACAAGCCTATTTAGGGACATGCTTGTCCTTAAATAAGTGACCTCCTGGCAGTTGTCATCTCAGTGGGCATTTCACTCACATTTGATGGAAGAAGGCAAATTAAAAATCAAATCTGGATCCCCTCACAGGTGACTGGAGGAAAAGCTTTGATTTTTAGTGGTTAAAATATATACGGTAGCAATGTACAAGAAGTTTACATTGACTCCATTGAAAAAAAGAGCTCCTGTTTGCCCATTGAAGAAAAACACAGGACATAAATTTAATAAGAAATATAAGCTCCATACCAGCTGAAATAGTCTTGCAATTAATACGAGCTCTGTATTGCCTGTGTCTATGCTATTAATGATGCCTCCAATGCAATGACTCCTACTGTGGATGATAGGTGCCTCTCAGGTTCTATGTGCCCATGAGAGGTCACTGTAATGTACTCTTGGCTGAGGGTTTTCTTACTGCATTGCAGCACCACAACCTCAAATTCCAGCCCCAGCAACCACCAGCTCTAATGATGGTGACCCACCATGCTATGGTATGGCATATCCATACTTACAGAGTCCATGTCAACAGAATGTCTGCAATAACAGGATCCCTCTCCATATATTAGCCTCCAAGTGCTTTATGTCTACTTACTGGTATCAACTCTTCTATTAATCCAATGTTTATCAGAACAGGTTTTATTTGAGCAATTGTAAGCAGTTACTTTTATTAGACAGTAAACTCTTTTTTTTTTTTTTTCTTTTCATTCTCTTTCTCTATTTTTCTTCAAATGCCATTGAAACAAAACCACAGGGCTGCAGTTTTAACCATCTATCCAATAAGTTCAATTTTAAGATTTCTCTTATCTCTGGACAAGCTGAAGTGAATAATGATCTAATTCTTTTTCTTCTTGTACTATGAAATTTATTCACCTAAATTATAGGAAGTGGCAAACCTGTAAGCAAGTTTGCAAATGTACCTTGAAGCCATAGATCATGTCCTTGTGCACAGATGGTTCCCTATGTATGATCATTACCCCGAGACTTACAGAGCTCAGGACAAATCTTGAATTTTTCAAGGACACCACAAATCATAACTAGAGCCTATTGCTTGACTTGGATTTTACCCTACACAACTGCATAACAAACTCAGGAGTTACAGATGAAAGAGTCATCTGCACTTCAAGATTCTTCATTTTAGCCAAGTCCAAAAGCTTGGGGTCAGATCGGTCCCCTGAAATTACTTGGGAAAGAAGAAACCTTACTTGTCAGATATGAGAGTTACTGAATGACACTTTTCTGCAGCCACCTCCTCACAGTACTTCAGTCTGGGTTAATGTAAGAAAAAAAAAAAGAAAAGTAATAGCCTGGGGATATTTGTCATGGTACTGCTGGAAAAGATTTAGTTACATATTTTGTAAATTGATGCCTTGAGATATTTTTTAAAACTTGCCTTCATCTTTTGTTATGCCTATTTTCCCCTTTCAAAAGACATTTAAGCAGCCCGCTTCTCCCTTCCTTTCTAACAGCCAGCAACCTGTTTATTGTCAGAGGGGAGACGAAGCCCTTCGGAGGGAAGGGAGCGGATTGTGTTGCCTGATAGCTGATAGCTTCAGATGAGCGTGAGACGAAGAATAACTCAGTGCAGACAGCCAAGATGGGCCCTGTGGGTCTGAAAGCACTGGGAAACTGCTGCAGCTCTCTGGTCTGATGGAAGCAAACTGCAGAAGCCCGGAGCTCTTTGGTGCTATAATGCATTTGAGAAGTGGAGACTCCATCCTGCATCAGTAGGGATGAGTTGCCTCCAGGTGCGGAGATAACTGAAGTGTGTTTCACTCCTCTTGGTGGAGAACCTGGCAGGGAAGCAAGCCCCTGTGGTCACCCTGTGTCACCCAGGCTTGGTGGCACAGCTTTGCAGGGTGGGAGCAGCTCACTCACCTCTGCATTTACATGGAAACAACTGAGATCCTCTATATGGCAGTGCAAACCAAGAAGGATGGCCCCCTGGCTTATGGGATAGTGTGCTAGGAGGCACAGGTCTGCAGCAGAAGTCTTGGATGACCTTCCTAGAGTAATATCTGCAAATCTCCCATATCTCCACGTCAGTAAAACATCGTGACTGGTGAGCAATGAGAGATTTGGGCAAACAAGGACACCAGTACCCTAATTGACTTGCCAGATGTGGCTTGCAGAGCACGAGGGCTGGCATACTGCTGCCTGCCTTCATGGAGACAGCAATTTGATTTTCTTTTGTACCAATTTCTATGGCACTTGCAGGAATGACGTGCGTCAGAGACAGTTTCTCTCCAGTCGAATTTGCCTGAAACTTTGAATTGGGTTCCAAAATGATGGTGGGGGAGGGGAGGAGCATGCAGGTGGGAGATGGAAACTGCGTTGACATTAGCATTACATGAAGCCTAATATTTTAAGAAATAAAGCCCAAATTCTGCTTGTTTAGAGGTGTGACGCAAGAGCTGGTGCACTGCAGAGCAGAGGATGCTTTTGAGCCCTACAAAACAGTACTCCTATAGATCTGGCAGGGCGCTCCAAATGCTCCAGCTCTGCTGAATCCCCAGATACTCTGCCACGTCGATGTGACAGTGGTGGCCTTCCCACGGGGGTGCTGCTTATTTTTCCTAAAAGCTTTAAGAAATCCGCCTTCTATCTAATATTTAAACCAGGTGCTAATTTGTCTGGGCATCTTAACCGGTACATTTCCCCAGTTTGTTGTCCCCGGGCTCCAGCTCTGCAGCATGCAACCCTGAGAGGGGAGGGAAAGGGAGGAAGGTAGGAGGGTGCCTGGCTGCCGTCTCCATGCGGTGCCAGCAGCCTGATCAAAACGCTGACAGAACAGGCTGTGTAATTACATGTTTCTAGGAAGTGTGCTAGCTCCAGGGGGAGCTGAGTCTGGAAAGGAGGAGGAGGAGGAGGAAGAGACTTTTTTTTTTTTTTGGGTGGTAAGGTGAAAGGGGTCAGTGCATAACGTGGCTCTCGCTGCAATATGCTCAAGGTAATCGCTGCTGTCGAGTGAACGCCAGGTGCTCCCCGGGTCGGGCTCCTCTTGCTCGTGTCTGTATTATGCAGGCATCTGCTTTCACAAGCGGGCGAAGCAGGGCTTGGCAAGAAGAGAGAAGAGGTTTGCCCCTGTTGGAAGCGGTACGTTGCAATATTTGACATTGCTTTTGCGCTAGCACTGCCAGGGCAGAGAGGAAGATGCAGGGGCACGGCAGGCTTATTCGACTTAAGCGTTTATGTAGGTGGAGGAAGGAGAGTGGCAATTAAAAACAGTTAATTACGGTGTGCTGGGGCAGGGGGAGGATGGCATGGACCTAACCTGTCATGTAGGTGTTTGATGTGTCCTCTGTTGCTGCTGCTCGCTGTGGCGGGCGTGCATCCGAGCTTTAAATATCCTGCAGCTCCCGATATCTCGTTTCTCCAGCAGGCTCTGCATTTCATTTTCCTCCTCTCTCCAGTGTAAAATTTGGCCTAGCTTAAGCCTCTTTCCCTGGCTGAGAAGGTTATTCCCTTCCCTCCTCTCCTCCCCACCCCCTTCATCCATCCTCCCCTCCTCTCGCGAACGCTCTCCGACCCCGATTTGGGGTTTCTCTCCCTGCAGCCAGCCGTGGGCTCTGTGGATGCCGTGCCGTGTCGGAGGGCCGAGGGCTGAGCACGTCGCAGGGAGGATTTGTACGTAGGAAGAGAGGCGATGGCCGTGCAGCGTGCTCCCGAGGCTGCTCTGAGCCTGCTGATGGTGAGTGCCTGCTGAAATCCGCTCGGGAAGGAGGGGGGGCGAGGGATGCTGCGCCGCACAGATTCAGGGCACAAAATCCACGGAAGGGTTTTGCCTGAGCCACCTCTTGGCTTTTACAGGTCCTGGGGAACTTTGTGAGGGACTCAGGTGGAAGCACTCATCCCTTGATGGGTTTTAATGCGTCCTGACCAAGGCACTCGTGGCAGGTGTTTGAAGTCTCCTTTCTGACACAGCTGGCGCTCACATTCGGGGTTTATCCTGAGCTGTAGATATTTCATTTTGCTCCTCATATCAGTGAATTCTCAAATCCTGCTTCTCTCCCCTCCTTCTGCCCTTGCTGACTGTGCAGCCACTTACCCGCAGAGCCAGAGACCTTGATTTCTGTCTGACGGGCGTGTTACTGGCTGCAGCCAGGTGCTTTTGGTGCTGTGTCACTTGGGGACCGGTCCTCTGATGCAGTGAATCGCCATTCGGCTTGCTGCAGACCGTGTCAGCCCTGCTGCTGACTGCAGACTGCAGTAATGACCAGCATTTACCTGAGGTATTTGCTACAACGTGTTGAGCTACTGACCTACTTCTCAAACTTCTGCATATTTATAATATTCCAAAGAAGATTATTTAGCATAACACGTGGCTGAGTCCAGAAACATGTCCCTGTCCTGCTGCAATTAAAATAAAACCTTTTGGTGCGGGTATTAGAGAGTTATTTAGCTTTACTGATTTATTTTTTTTTTAACTCTTGTTGCCATTTTCTATACAGCAGCATCAAGGGACAGTTTTAGTGTAATATCTCTGCTGGATGCTTTTCTGCCTAAATGTCACCGTAATGTTTCTGCTGGAGAGCTGTTACAAGCAAAGAGCATGTGTGTGTGCATGGATGCATATATATTTATTCTCTCTCTATATAATTATTATCACTGATCTCTTTTTCGATTGCACTAGGAAATGGTCCCTAGCACTCAGAGACATGATGAGTTTTGCAAGGGCATGCTGCAGGATAATAGCTTTATGGTGCCCGGGGCTGGTGACAAAGGTCAAGTTGAGAAAAGCAAATTTTATGTCCATTACTCGAAATGCTAAACATGCTATTAAACCTCTGCATGGCTTGTTTTATACTTGCCAGGGACTAACCTGCTGTACAAGTTCATTTTATTTCCTCCTGCTTACCTCTGGCCTTCCCGGCATTTTAAATAACCTCTTTCTTTTTCTCTTTTAAAGATAAATTGATGGGTGCCAGCCACCCCTTGCCATTCTTTGGGCTGTATATGTTTTTATTTTAATTATGCTTTTAATCTCAAGCTAAACCTCTCTTTCTCTCCATCCCCCACCTACGTATTCCTTGAGCTGACCCTGTCAAACTCTGGTACAGTGCCAAGCTGCCCCCAAAAAATTATTTTAAAATGTGATTTTCTGTGGTTGCATGGCATTGTCCCAGTTAGCATTTTGTGGTGTTTTGGGTCTTTCTGCAGCTCTGACCCACAGCCTGGACCCCTTGGGTCTCCTCATCTTGGGCATGGATCTGGACAGGGTTGTTGTGGCCTCCCAGACCCCTGCAGATGGGTTGGGTTAGAGGTTCTGGTTTCCCACCCCATGGATGGTTGGGGTGGAGGTGGTGAGGACGTAATTCTGGGGAGGGAGAGGGCTTGTGTAACTCCTTGGGCTCTGCTCCAGGATGGTCTGGTACTAGAAGCTTGGTATGGTTGCCAAAATGTGATTTGGTATATAAAATACTTCACTTTGCCAACCCCTCTTTTGCCTTAGAATTTTCTCGGGCCATGAATTAGTTTAGTTAACTATGGAAACCTCGTTCTTTCCCCTCTGCTCTGCCTTGACTTTGGTTGCATGCTTGAGCAGGCTCCCCTTGAATCAATAATAAATTCTTGCATAATTCATCCCATAGTGAGCAGCTATAATGGCATCTCTTCTAGAACTGCTGCTCTCCAGAGATTAAAGGATTAGATGTCTTCGGGAAGTCCACAGAAGTACCTTTTAATACTTTGATGGGCTTTCTCCATTGAGAGAACTCTTTTAGCATCGAGGAATATTTCAGTACAGCATTTCCCCTGCAGTAGCATGCAGAAGGTGCATCCGACCCTCTGCTTTTTATGAGATGTAATTGGCAGCAGCATTTGGCAGTGCTGCATCAGTCTTAAAATATCCTCTTCTCAATGGGATGCTGCAAAGCACTTCGCAGGTAAAGAGACTAAGTTACAGAGCCATTAATTGACTTTTTCCTGGAATTAGATGCGTTGAATTGAGTGACCTAAATTAGGAGTTTGCTCATCCAAAACTACATTTTGGTCAGTTAAGAGAGATGTGCATCTCCACGGCTTCCTTCCTATAGAAGGACCACCTATAGGACACAGCATGGAATCTAGCATCAGCATGTCCCAGCAGAGAGAGCTGCACAAGGAAGGGCACTGCTTTTCCAAGTCCCAGCCGTGCTGACAGCTCACAGCAGCTTGCCTGTGCCTGCTATGAGCTACCCAGCACATGCTGCTGAAGTGGCCTAAAGCAGCTCCCAGACCAGCTGCTCCTGTGTGCAGCCATAAGCACACTGCAGAATCTCATTAAACCCGTAGCCTTAAGTGGATGGCTCTGACTTTGGTTTAGTGATATAAATATTGAGGATCCAAAGGCCTTGATTAATCTGGATTGAATCTGTTTTGGCTTTGATCTTGTTTTCACCATTCAGATGATTCTTCTTTCTCTCTCTTTTATATTCTTTTATTTTATTTTTCTCCTAGGCCAGGAAAAGTCTCAATAAAGGAGAGTCTGATTCTTAAACATGTATTTTCCTAACATGTTGTTTTCATACAAAGACTGTAATTGGAAAATATAACCACATTTTGTCCTTTCTGGTGAATGACTTTTATTGCAAGTAACTCTAGATTGTGCCTGACCTTGCAGGACTCCTGCCTCTACCTTGCAGAGATTACAGGAGACGAGGGGCACAGTTTGGTTCATCACGGGGGAAATTGGGCTGAACTGTACCCAAAGTGGTTCTGCTCATAGCATTATCTAAAGAATAAAATGGGGCTTCCTCAGCTTCTGTGAACCAAGAGGAGGGAGTATCTAAGCATGCAATAGCGCCTACCATGCCTTGTTAGGCATGAAAACACCTGCTATGTTAAGATCATTAATGCTGATGGGAGCAAGTGCAGTACTACTAGGATTTTATGTCTATCTTATTAGTCTGTTGTAAAATTTTAACGCTGCAGACATATTGATTGTACAGATTTTAACAGCACAGTAAGTTATGATACTGGTGTCTCTCAAGACAACATTATCGCTTGTCATAAAAACAGATCTTAAGGATTTGACCATCTAACAACTGTGGGTTGTAACAGTAACACTAATTAAATGACAACAGAGGTTCAGATGAACAAGATATACAGCTTGGTGTATGCCAATTAGTCCAAAATGTTCTTAAAATGGTAGGTAAGAGCAGCATGGTTTTCTGTTTTCAGAAAAGTTAGCCCCAGCTAGTTTCTCTCACTCTCCCCATAAAAATCGAAGCTTTCCCATGTTTATAATCCAGCTTTGTCCTCTGGTCTGTATATATAATATTTTTCATTCAAGAAATAACAGCATACAATTTAGTAAACAGGTGCACTTAGTAAATGCTAACTGTCTTTGGAGGAACGTATTTCATTCCAGAGCACACTGTGATGCTTTCACACTCTAAACTATTATTTTGTGTCTGTATTACATTCAAAGCTGAGGCTGGAGCAAAGGTGAAAATGAGATATCCTAGGTGACCTAACCACGTTGAATTTGGTTACCTCTGTAGTTATAGGAGAAAAAGAGGCTGCCAACAGGGAATTCAGAGCATTATCTCAGGCCATAATATTCATAATGCCCATGATGAAGAATGAGAATCTGGTGGCCTGTGATGAGGGCTGACTGCCTCAGTTTCCTTATTTTCCTGTGTTGAAGGCTTTGCAATGTCTGTCTGAGGCAGAACCTGCAACAGGAGGCCATATGAAAATTACCCCACGTTAATTTAACATAACTAATTGGTGTCTGAGTGCCATCAACCGCCAAAAATCCCAGTTCAGTGCTGTGCTTCCAGTTCCCCTTTTAAAGGAGATTCGTATGGGTTATCCTTCCTCAAGCAAAGCTAAACTGGAGTCCTCAAAACAACATCAATGTCTTTAACCTGATTATTCTCCTGAAACATTACACCAATCCCTGTAGGATCTCCCTTAAAAATACTCATACATATTATCTGTAATGCTACTAAGTACCCTGCTCTGTTGAATTCTGAGGTGTTGGACTTGACAATGTTCTGGATATTTCATAAAATATTTCATGTTTGCTAAATACTTTTTTATGCATTAAGTCTGCTCTAGTGAAGGCAAAATGGGGAAACAAAGTAAGCAGAGCATAGAAGCTCTGTACATGTATTTTCTTAGACAGAGGACTGAACACTCTGCCCTCTACTCCCCCCCAAAACAAAACAAAACAAAAAAAAGCAATATATTTTCTTCCTCTCAAACCTCCACACAGATCCGCAGCAATGCAGCTGGGATGGGAGGATCAGATGAAAGCTTCGGAGAGCAGCAAGGTTTCAGTGGTGGAATGAAGTCATTTTTCTGCCTGCCTCACCTCAGCCTTAAATTATCTCTGCCTTTATGCAAAAGCTCTCGACCTCCAAACCTCCTGGCTCACCTACAGGCTGTGCTGCCCATAAGAGGCAAGCTGTGGCTGGCATGCTCCTTCCACTACACCAAATCCCACTCTTTTGTCACCCCTATGTGGGTTTGGGGACAGCACAGCTCCTTTTTGATGGCTGAGACCCTGAGGCCTGTCAGCTGGCAGTGGGAATGCTTGGCAGTGACTTACACCATCCCCGAGGGATCGGTCGCACAGCTGATGTCAGGCCCTCTTCAGCTTCACATCCAAAATGAGATCTTTTATTATGCATCCCTCTCTGTGCTCCTTTTGTAGGTATTTCTATCATGCAGGTGTGTGGGCTTCATCCTCAGCCTTTCCTGAAGGCCTGCAGCAGAGACAATGATGTGTGGTGGCACTTGGGGGAGGAACGGTGCCTTCAGATGTCCCTGCCTCCTCGTCTCATTCCTTGTTTCATCAAGACACTCATTTTCTAATAGGCTTCATGAGCAGTAAATAGCTGAGCTGTGCTGGTTGCTCTTTTGGAGGATGCAGCAATTCCTTCGTGGTGGCTGCTTGCTACCACAGACCAGGAATTTAGAGATTTCTTATTGATAAGTTATTCTGAGTTGCATCTGAACTTGCAGCACTGAATTGTACCTGAACTACAACACTGTGTGCCTTTGTAAACTCACAGCAACACTTCAAACACAGTGACTTCATTCAGCCGAATGAGATTAAACACCTCCCAGGATTGCTCTTGGCTTCCTTGTGGTGGTTGTCACCTTTTACCCGTTGTCGTGGTTCCGCTCGAGTGGGCAGCCGAGCTCCACCACAGCCGCTCTCTCACTCCCCCTCCTCAAAGAGGAATGGGGAGAAAATATGTGAAAAGGGCTCAAGGATTGAGATAAGGACGAGAAAATCACGCAATAATTATTGTAACGGGCAAAACAGACTCGGCATAAGGAGATAGTAAGATTTATTGCCTACAACTAACAAGCGAGAGAAGTGAGAAAACAAAGGAAAAAAAAACCAAAAGCACCTTCCCCCCATCCACCCTCTTCCACCTCCTCCCCCCGAGCGGCGCAGGGGAACGGGGGAATGGGGGTTATGGTCAGTCTACAGCGCTTCTTCTCTGCCGCTCCTTCTCGGTCACTCTCGTCCCCTGTGCTGTGGGGTCCCACCCACGGGATGCAGTCCTTGATGAACTGATCCGGCGTGGGCTTCCCACAGGCAGCAGCTCTTCCAGAACTGCTCCAGATATGGGACCGTACCACGGGGTCCATCCCTCAGGAGAAAACTGCTCCAACCTGGCTCCCCTACGGGCAGCAGCTCCTGCCAGATCACCTGCTCCTGCGTGGGCTCCTCTCCACGGGCTACAGGTCCGGCCCAGAATCTGCTCCGGCAGGGGTCTTCCACAGGCGGCAGCCTCCGTCGGTGCAGGGCCACCTGCTCCACCGTGGTCTCCTCCACGGGCTGCAGCGTGGAACCCTGCTCCACCGTGGTACTCCATGGGCTGCAGGGGGACATCCTGCTTCACCATGGTCCTCACCACAGGCCGCAGGGGACTTCTGCTCCGGCGCCTGAAGCACCTCTCCCCCTCCTTCTGCACTGACCTTGGTGACTGCAAGGCTGTTCCTCACTCCTCTCACTCTCCCGGCTGCTGTGTGGCGCAGCGTTTTTTCCCTGTCTTAAATATGCTCTCACAGAGGCGCAAAACAACATCGCTTATTGGCTCGGATCTGGAAAACAATGGGGCCCTTCCCAAACATGGGGCAGCTTCTAGATCTTTCTCACAGAAACCACCCCTATGGCTCCCTGCTACCAAAACCTTGCCACGTAAACCCACTACACCCGTCTGAGCTGAAGGACTACAAAATCATTATCCCTTCAATTCTGCTGTGCTGCATGCCAGAACTTTGCTTCTTCCTTGTTCCCCTGCACACAAGTTTTTTTTTAAATCTTGAAATCTTGTAGGAGAAGCAGACCATAATGCTTGCACATCTGAATTCTCCCGTTTATTACCACACTTTAAAACAAGAGTAAGAGGGATTACAGGTTTATTATCTTTTTTTTTTTTTTTTTCTTCTTTCTTCATTATAAATATTCCTGTGCCTTTTATTCCATCTGCTCATTCTGAATGTCTGAGAAAATTATCTTGTCAGAAATGCACAGCCATTGATTTTTATTATTATTATTTTTGTATCATGGTATAGAGCATGGCTATTTGTGGAAGTGAATTAGTGGGCATTTGAGTAAATGATCATTAAGTTTAATTAGAGCCTTTCTGCGGTTGGGGGAAAGTAATATATTAGGACATTGAATAGATCACTAAAGATGACAACTCCTTTTGTACATATATGAAAGAATAGCGTCACTACTTTTTTTTTTTAATAAAATGTAGTGGAAAAGTTGACTGATATCATCAAACCAAAATAAAATGTTAGAAATGCTGTAATTACCATAATTAATATGCAGGGCTATGAATAGCTACTCATACATAGGAAGGACTTGTAACGTTGGGCAATTGCAATTATTCAGTTCTTTGCCTTCTGGTTATGAATGTCATACTTCCGTAATTACCGAACTCTTAACTTCTCAGCGTGGCAAAGATCCAGCCCCCGCCAGGCTAATGTGGTTAGCACATCAGGGCTCAGAGACTTACACAAATCCCACATGGATCCTTCCCCAGTAAATCCCACAAAAATGCAAATTTTTGTGATTTGGCGCCTGTAGCTGTTGTGCTCAGGTGGCTGGTCACATATGTACTCATCAACTCCAACAACAACTGCAACAGCCACTTCTTTCCATGTGTCTTCCTGAAAGCAGAAGCCCCCAGATGGATATTGGGTGGGCAGGGGGACGGGACCAAGTTTTAGGCTCTCTCTATCCAGTGTGCTGTCCCCAGTTCTACATAACCCCTGTAATTACTGCCAGGGAATGGGTGTTTCCATTCTTGCCATCAATGGCAAACTTCAGGTAAATATCTCCTCAGTGCCCTTCAGGGAGTTATATCCATTTTGCCCCCCACATCCCTTAATTATCCCTTTTTTAAATACCAACAAGCAGAGAAACTTGCAGAAGGGGGTTGAAATCAGTCACTTCATAAAGCGGTTTTAATGGCGGTGAGTAACAAACTAACCCCAATCCACCATCACCTTCAAGTGGTATGAATTCTTTTGTTTAAACTAATTTCTGGCTTGGCCTGAAGGGACAAACCTATACACAAAATGTTAGTGGTTTATTACATCCTTCATGGAATTAAAGCTAGGAATCCCCAGATTAAAAACAGCATCTCCTACTGTTAGCCCTAGTGTCTGGATTTAGTTTTTTGAGACTCCAAAACACTAGTGATAATGCTAAAATTCCAACAACTAACCAGGAACAATGAGATTTGAAACTAAGATGCTTTGTTTTCAGGGCACGTTACTGAAATAATCAAATGTAATGAATGGAAGGAAGCCAGGAGAGCATAAAGCTGGGTGCAAACATTATCTACCCTGGCATTCTTTGTAAATCTGTTTCTGGTACAGATATATTTGTTCAACATGCAACTTGGTAAAAGCAGAATATCCCTTCCCTTACCTGCCCCCAGTGCCCACTGCCCACCCCTTGCCACTGAAGGGTTTTTCTCTGCAGTGAGTCCTCCTCAGGCCTCCCTTCTCTCTGCCCATTTACAGCCACCAGAGAGCTGAAAATTGTTTCTGGGTTTCTGGGGATGTTTTGCTAGTACGGAAGCAGAATGCACCCAGAGCCTTGCTCCACAATATTTTTCCATCTGTGGGCCAACTGTGATGATCCTTGTATTGCAAGGCACTCTGGTTTGGCTCCCTGTAATTTGTAATTTGGTTGAAGCTAATGGAGGAGTGTTGTAGAACATATGTCTGGCTTAATATAGGTTCTAGCTTTTTTTTTTTTTTCTCACTAATATGTTAAAGTAAAATCTGGGACAGCTTCACAGTAAATAAGATTGAGATGTTTTTCATTTTTGAATAATATGAGGCTAATTGAGCTGTAGTGGTCAGAGCACATTGTATTTCCTGGTAATTAATTGCTGGCTGTGATAGCTGACTGCATAAAACTATGCTTTGGTCCATTAACCCCAGGTCATTAGTACTCAAGGAAATGTCTAGTGAAGGTCATTATTACTGCTGTTATATAAGCTATTGAAATAGAAAAAAAAAGTTGGCGTGAGCTCTTCAAAAACCCATTTTCCCTATTCTGTTCCCTTTTCAGTGATCAGGGAGCCAAGACTGTTCTCAGTTGTTCTGCACTGACATTGATTTTTTTAGAAGAGTAGAGTTTGCCCACATTCTGAAAAACAGAGACCAAATGGCTGAAGTGTTTGAGAGGATGATCATCTAGCTTTGCAGGGCTAAAAATGCCAGCCTTTCCAGAGGATCAGCACAGGTTGTGTTCTTGCTGGTAGTCCCAGGGGATAAGGACTGAGCAAAAACCCCTCTTTCTTTTTTGTTTGTTTCTTTAACAGCAAGTCACGCACTCCAGGGAGCTTGTTGCTGCATGTCTGATCAGTGGTGTTTGTGCCTTGATATCTGAGGCTTGGTTTGATTTTTTTTCTTTCATTATTTACTTATTTATTTGCCTTCAAGTTCTTATTGATGGACCAAAATCAGTTTCCTTATAAAAACCAGCCTTCTAGTTATCCTACGGCCCACAGAAGGGCTTCTAACTTCCAGCTCAGGCAGGAGCTATGGGGAAATTTGCTTTTTACTGTCCCTCTTCCCGTGGCAGACTGCTGTGGGTGAAAACTACTTATTTTCCAGTTAAAGACAAAGAAACTGCTAATGAAGGAAAATAATAATAAAAAATATATTTTAGTTCCTTCCTTTAAAAAGACAATAGCACTAGCACTTACTACTTGCTTAGTATTTTAAATACAGGTTTATGCTGAATGCTGTTTTCTTTAATCATGTTTAAAGCAAGGGTGAGTATTTCACGCAAACCAACGTCCTTGAATCAGTATTCGAAAGCTTTCATGAGATTGCAAGGAACCACTTCAGCTCTAATTAAACAAAATTAGAGACAGCAGGAGATAGAGCACAAGAAAAATGATGGAGATGTTTTTTAACTTGCTAAAGTTCCTAGCAGTGTTCCCCCTCTTTGAAATTTTGTTTTGGAGTTAGGAGTGAAACAATTCCTTATGAAGAAACCTGTATTATACTTATCATTGCTATAGAAACTCTCTCTTTTTTTTTTTTTTTTTTTTTTTTTTCATTATCAGTACTGCAGTATTTAAGCAGAAGCTTATTGGTTCAGAGCCCTCTACTTCTGATGTATTGCTCCTCTTGAATTCTCTTCCTCCTCTGTATCTACCAGATACAGCCTCTTTGCTGTCCAGTGCCTTGCAAGAGGAAAAAAACAAACAAACAAACAAACAAACAAACAAAAACCTAAATGTGCTGTTTGCATTGGTTCCAACACAAATGATTTTCTATCATGGGAATATTCTCAGCCATTATTTCAACAGATTTACTTCTAGGCTTCTTTGGAGAGATAGTGCTTCCATCATTTTAGGGAGCTTCCCATTTTTTAAAGCATCATTTAAATTCAAGGAGTTAAAGAATCATCCAGTTTCTCTGGAAGCTTTGATTCACCGGCAGGAGTCAAGCCTTTGCTGTGAAGTCCAGAGGGTGTCTGCTGTCTTGGCCATGGATGCTATTTTGAATGTTTTGTTTTGTTGTGTTTATGTTTAGGGGTTTCCCTGAGATACCACTTCCAAATACAGGTTTCGGGCATTGCAATCGTACATTTCTCCCAACAAAATGTATCTGTGCTCACACTGCAGACAGAAAGTGTCTGTTGCAGCTAGCCCCAAATATATTTGGGGAGGAGAGGAGGAAATCAGTGCTATTCATTTGCGCAATGAAATGTAAACCAGTGCCAGAGGTTTACTGGACATTTTTAAGATTGCATGAGTGTGCAAACTAATGAGTGTGAATAGATGACAAAAACAAAACAAAACAAAATAAAATCCAAGCAACCAACCAAAAGCAAACAAACAAACAAAGAGAAGCACAGGAGTTCTGTATATAATGGGAGTAAAAAACAAATTCTCTTTGAACTCTGCATGATTGACTGTGTGTAATAAAGCAGGGGTAGCTTTATTGTCAAAGCGTGTACACACAGAATAATAAATTGTCATCTCTGAGTAAGAGAACAGTCAATTTTAATTTTTAATAATCTTTAATTAAGTAGGCATTCGCAACACTTTGGGTATTTGTTCATTAATACAACTGCCTCTGGCTAGCCAGAGTCATTCTTTCCATACATAGTCTCATGTCAATTGATTTCTCCATGGTCAATAGTTGTAGTATTGAGTCTCTTTAAGTTCCATAAAACTTGAACCATTGCAGAAAACTATTCCTGCCTGAAGAAGGAGGATTTGATCTTTGTTCTCTTACAATCAAGTGGGGAAGGGAGTGTAAATCCATATTATTCTACTTATCTCTGTGACATTTCTTCCAAATTCTGTGCTTAGACAATTTCACACTCTGAGCTGAGTGATGTGACCCATGCAGTTGCCCTATTGCTTTTCATCAATATGAGTCCTTACCTACATCAAGATAGCAGGATTTGCTGCCTGAGAGTTACAAATCTTGCAGATGATTAGTGGTTTACTGGTGGAATATTTATTTTCAAAAAGAAATGAATTCTTAGTGATGAGTCATTGCGTTGCATAGCCTGCCTTGATATTTTAGGTGTTAAAACCACTATTTCAATGAGGCTGGGTTGGGGAAAATTGTCCATAATGTTTCTGATGTACAATTAAAGTGCCATCTGCCTCTGCGATGCAGCAGATGTATAATTGATATTCACTGCTGATTTGCCACTTGATTTTTTGCAGACATTGAATGCTGTAATTGTTTATACAGTATGATCCTAAATACCCATGTGAGAATTTTCCTCCTCACGTGTTCCCTACCAGAAGTATAACTACCTCCCTAATACTCGGAAGGTGGATTCATTAAAAGATAATTTACATCTATCTAAACCAAAATCTTACAGGAGTCTGGTGACTTAGGAGCAAGTTTTCAAAGGGGGGGGAGGTGTCTTATTCCTGAAGAACCACGGTTTAATACAATAAAGCTTGTTGGGAAAAATTAACATGCTGATCGCAAATCTGTTTACCATTGTACACTGATATAAATGTAGGATGCTTCTAAGATTACAGAAAAGGGTTGGATTTATTTTTACATCTTTCACAGGGCTGGGAACATTCTTCAGAGAAAAGAAAATTATGTAGAGTAAACACAGAGGTCAACTGCAACATCAGAGGGGCTCTTTTCTCCACAGCAAAGACTATTTAAATGAAAAAATAGAGGTAAAAAACACAGTAGTGAATTTTGAACACATGCAAAAAGAGAGATGTGTTACTTTATTTTTTTTGGACTGCTGTTACTTAAAGAGAATGCATTTGCTAAAATCTTGATCTTAATTTTAAGTATGACTGGCTTCTAAGATTTTCCTTCTGCAAGTACTCTAGGCCTGAATCTGTTCATGCTGAAAGAAAAGGAAATGTGACCAGTAACTGCAAGGGCAGGAGGTTAGCAGCTCTATTTTAAACTGCTGCCTTTCTTTTTGACAGCAGTGGCTTTTACTCACATCAGTTAAACTCACTGTGGAGCAGCAGTGATTGTCCAGGGCTTCGCATTCAGCTTCAAAGGAAGGCAAAATTGGTGATACGGGTCTGAATCCAACTGCATTGTAAGTGATGTGGAGAGCAATCATTTCCTGAGCCAGGAAAAATCTGAAGTCAGTTCTCCAGGCACTCAGAGAAACCAAGGTCCACTTTCTTGCAACTTGTTCCCTTTTCACAAGCCATTGCCTGTCCATGGCACCCAGCATAATGTAAGAGGATCCCCTGTGTCTTCCCAGGGCTGAGCACTTGCTCTCATATTTCAGTGAATTTATTGGTAGCAGCATAATTGTACCTAAAGGACATTGTAGCTGATGGTTATGGCTTGTGATGACCTTAACTCAGGGGGCAGCATAAGCAGAGGACCAATGAGGGCCTAAGGATGCTGCAGAAGGAAAGCAAGGGGTGTGGGGAAGGATTTGGGGAGGTGGTATGAAATCAAAGGAAATGGGGCTGCAGGAAACTGCAGATCAAGCCTGTTCTGTTCAAGGAGAGGAACTTCTCCATGAAACATTTATTCACAACCGTGATGGGTGCTCCTTGGGATAAACAAGCAGAAATGCAGCTAAAGCACAATGTATGGTTAATTTTACCCATATATCTTCTTATTGAGGTTTACTTGAGCTCTTGAATGTGGAGTGATGACATCTAAAGGATAGAAACTTCATACTGTTGCTTGTGTGATTGTTTTAGTTTCTGACTTCCGGTATCTTTCTCTAATTCCTGTAAAAAGCTTTTGGATATGCTTGTAGTATAAAGGCTCATCTTTAGGTGATAAGGTCCATACTTTCTGGGAAGGAAATGAGGAGACTGCCTGATAGAGAGGGATAAGCAGAGGGGACACAGCGGTGATTAAAGAGAGCTGGAAACTTGCACAGAAATGGAGGCAGCATGGAGGCAGACCTTGGGAGGAGCAGGCTGAGCATCTCCTGCGTGACATCCACCTGCTAACTCAGCACCAGTTGTCTCACTGCTACCCCTTCAACTTAAACACTCAGTGTTCTCTTAGTCACCTGTACTACAGGTAAGCAAATCAGCCATAGAGAAAATGGTTTTGAATATCAGTCACTGACTGGCTGAAGTGTTCAGTTCCTATTTGTACAGTGTCAACAAAATGCATTTTCTGTCACTGTTTAATTTAATTTGCTTGCTTGAACATCAAACTTCAACAATACTTTTAAATGTTTATTATAATTTAAAAGGGTTAAAATTAATTTTTGCTGGATACTTAACAGTTTCAAAACTCATTAAGAATGACTTGAATATGTGGGCCTGCTTTCCTTACAGTAACACAGATGACTATGAGAGTAGAGTAGGAATGCAGGGGAAGTCCAATCCAGCTCCAGCACTGTACATCTGTTTGCATAAAACATGTTCTAGGAGAGGTGGAGAACTCATCCAGGGTGCAAAGATGTGGACCACTGCCACCCAGCTGAGAGCTTCCAGAACCAGGACGCTTAGGGGCATGGCAATTTGCCTTCTGGATCCTTCCTCTCCTTGTGGTCCAGCTCTGGCAGGAGAGAGGAATGTGCTCTGGGATACCTAGGTATGGATTCTCCTGAAAGCTCATGTCCCTGCAGGTGTAGGAGATCCAGTGATGGAGGTTTCGTTCTTCAAAAGTCCCACCATGGTAACAAAGCAATGTGTTTGGGGATGCTGGACCATGCCTGATAGCCATTCAGAGGAGATGCTTTAGTCCTCTGAAGAGGTCCCATGCAGGTGACAATACAGGGCCACCAGAGGCTTTTCAAATTGTTTTGGCCCTCCCTTATCTCTGCTCAGTTTATTTGTATGTTAACAAGGTGTAGCTTGTGATTTCCACTGAATTTCCAAAAAAGACATTGTGTGAGCAATCTAAGCTACTAGTTACTTCCTCTATCCTCCAGGCATCAGGCTGAAAGGACCTGGAAGAGACACATTTTCTCTCCTCCTCACTTGTTTCCCATCTCTCCTTCCACCACAGCTTTATTAGTTTCAATTCTGGTTCGGCCAGTCTAAATGAGAAAGCAGCTTCCCCTTGGAGCAGCGTTCAAAACTTCACATAAAGTGTCTTAATTTTTATCCTGTATTCCTATACAGAACAGCTATGAGCTGCAGCATTTACGAAGGCACCACGGTGTGAACAACCACATCCAGGGCTTCCAGGGCACAATGTCTGGTGAGGGAGGCTGCTGTGATTAGAAAAAGTGCTATTGCCAGAATCGAGTTACCTGAAGGTGTCCCGCTGGTAAGCAGTAAGTGCGAGCTGTGCTGTGTCCGAAACTGGTGTGTGGAAGAGGGGTCGGATTAGATCCTTGACTCCCTCTTTGGGTTAAGTCGGGTTTAGCAGTATTCCTGTCTAAAACCCAATGCGAAATATCTCAGGATGCAGTCCTCTTATGAAACAAACTTTATTTTTGGTTCTGCATATTAATATTGCAGTTTGGGGGAAGGTTTATTTTTGGAATCTTCCATTAGCAGTGTGAAGGACTTTGCTAGGAAGCTGAAAAAAGATGTTTCTCCTGTCCTGGGAGGTCTCTGCCTTCTTTCTTAAAAACAACCTCTTCTAGCAGGGGCAAAAGTCTTCATGGGACAGAAGGGAAAGTAACTCTATCTGAACATTAAGCTTGGAGGGAATGTGGAGTGGGATGATCTTTGTCATTCAAGGGATCAAGCCAGTGTGGGAGGTATTGGTTTCCCAGCTGAGGTGCCATATCTGGCCTTGTGGATGCTCCCTGCCTGTTCTTCATGCTCTTCTGTGACAGTTTGGGTGAATTTATTTTCCTTTGCTTTGCAGCAGATAAAATTTAACTTCTAGGTATCTGCTGAGGAACAGCAACCTCAGCTGCTTCAGCTCTGGCAGTTATGGTGGGCTTGTCCCCTTTTGTACTCTTCATGCCATCATCTAAGATAGCAGAAGTGTCAAGGTTGGAAGGTACGCCTGCATTTTTAGCACAGGATGGGACATCGGTGGCAGTGGTAGATAGATTTTCTTTCTTTCCCCTTAGGAAGATGAATCAGCTTCCTGCTGGGAATTCACCACTCTTATTTCCCTCTCTACATCCCAGCAATCAGCCAGGATCACCTGAAACGTACTCCCTTGCTCCCAGTCATACCTCTATCTGCCACCATGCTGTCAGTGTGTTTGCATTGGTACAGCATCTGGATTCTTATTGGAGGTACAAAGTTTATTTTATTTTAACAGAAACTCCACAAATATCATTTAAAAAAATAAAAATATTTCCTTTTCATCCTTGAGTCCAAATCTTTTGGAATATTCTAAATTGGACTTTTGTTTCCCTTGGTGGGTAAGGATGACTGCATCCTCTGCAAGTTTTTCCTCTAGGGAAATTTATAGTAAGATTTAAATATGATATGAATGGTCCTCTTTAAAGTTACATATGCTAAAGGAATGTGACTTATGAATCCTGTTAGCAGTAATGGCTACATGAGAATATCAAACAGTTAGTCAAAGCAAGATTTTGCTGTGATGCATCTCATACTAAAAGGGTTGCCATAAATTTTGTACTGTGCCAAACATTTTTATGTAACTCGAGTATGTGGGCTGTGCTTGATGCTTATAAAAGTTGAGTCTGTTTTGCTTTTGTTGCTGACTGCTGGAGGAACAAGTGTGTATGTTTGTGTAGCTGAACAGAATTAAAACTCATCTGGATTGAAGTGTCAACAGCAGAGAATGCTGCTGCCTGCAGCAAAAACAGGAGAGGAGAATATTAAACTATGGATAAATCATCCATCTTGTGTTGGGAAGACCGACGCTATTTCTGTAATTTCTGGTGGCCAGCCCAGGTGGCAACTTCTGGGTAGAGCAGATTTAACTAAATTGCTACTCTCCACTGAAAATTGCCTGTATGAAATATTCATGTAAAATTTGCTTCATGCTGGGAATATTTGAACAATTACGGGTCTGTTCACAGCCCCGTTCTGGCCTGGGGCTAAGCCAGGGGGGCTGTTTGAGGATGGTGGTGTTTGGAGCCTGCCAGCTGACTGGTACCAGTGGGATCATACTGGAACAGACGGAAAGACCAGCTAGCCTAGAGGACAAGGTAACAGCTGAAAAGCTTCCCCTGCACCCAGAGTAAAAACTGAGGAGTTTTTAGTGTTTTGATACACCTTACACACCAGATGGCACAAGTCCAAGCTCCGCCAGGAGATATCTCTCTCTTCTCTGCTGTCCCACTTCAAGGGACATTCATGGGGACCACAGGGCTGCCAGTGCTTGAGAACTGGTTGGGAAATGGGACTGTGTGTGCCTGAATGGTATGGAAAGTTGGACATGGGTCCACATGTCACAATAAATAGGGTTGGAGCCTCTTGCATGAGGTTGGGTTGTCACAGCTTCCCAATTCCAGAGATGTTATGATCCCAGGTCCTGTGGCCAGTACATCTTCAAAACACATTTGATGACATTTTCTTAAGTTTTTAAGCAACATGGATGACTTTAAATGGGGAAAACAAGCAAAGAAAGTTTTTTGGGAAACAATTAAGCAAAGTGGTTTTTTGGGGTACCTTTGGGGTCACTCTTCTTCTTCTCCCTCAACACCCACTTTTCCTTCTTCAATTAAAATAAAGGAAAAAACATAGCATTTAAACTTTGCCTACTTGATAAAAATTCTACCTGTGCAAATTCCTGGAGCTCCTGCTTTTTTGTGGTTTTATTCTCTTTGAAGACATATCTTTCTCTTAATGTCACACTAATTGCTTGGCCACAGTTGGGATTTTAGGACTTCTGCAAGGTGTGGGAGCACCAACATGATCTGAGGGAACCCAACCTGTCCCTTGGCACCTTTCTGAGCTGGGGCAGAAGAGTGTGCAGAAGTTGTCTGCTGGCAGATTTTTTTTTGGATATTGTCTTAAATTACCTAAATCCTCTTTAAGGATGGGGCCATTTCACAGTTGAACTGGTGAGGTGGCCACTCCTGTGGCTAGATCTGAAAGGTATTTTAAAACCGACTCTCAAACATGACACTAAAACTTACGTGGGGAATCAGGCAGTGGTGATTTCACGTTTTAGTTTGTTTTTCTGAGCAGGCCTATGGTTTCTTTAGGTTGCCCCTTGGAATCCCGCTGAATCAGGATGGAAAATGACTGCACGCCTGAGAGATGTGCAGTAATCATTTGGGGTCAGCAAACTTCAGACTGCAATATTGGGCAGAGTTATTGCGCTCACCCGCGAACTGCGGCCATGTCCCTGCTCTCCTGCTTTCAGCCACAAGAGAGGAGGGGAAACCCACTCAGCCTCTCACTCGCTTGGCCTTTCCCATCACGGTCCTTGAGTCATCAAGGACCTACTTGCTAAAGCTGTCCATGCTGCATTATTGATTATTTTTAATCAAAAGTGTCGGAGTTATTTTCTCTGGTTGTCGGTTCAGTTTGTGTCACTCTGCTGATTATTGCAAATCGACAAGGTGATGAAAATAACTACATGGATCACGAATTTTAGAGGTAGAAAATAAGCAAAATCTGACTAGCCAAGTCAACTAGGTGTTTTTTTTTGTTGTTGTTTTGTTTTGTTTTTGTGCTTTATTTTTTTTTTCATCATCTCTTTCTCTGTCTGTATGGCATGAAGTATTTTATTCTGCTTCCCAACAGCAATCTACAGATAATTCAGTGACAGCTGCCTGTTTTTACTCCTTGCTTCCCAGACCTCAGGGCACAAGAATTGAATTTTGAGGACGGGATTTTGTAGAAGTCCAGTAATCCGATAACAAAAATGAGGAGAAATAAAATGGGTGGCTGACCTATGCTCAACAATGAATATATAGGGGAAAATGAGATCTTGCTGGAGTGGTTTTAAACTCTGCCTCCTCCCTGAGGGATATTTGTGCAAGTGGAGGTTCATGCAGCAACCGGCAAGCCCCAGGTGCTAGATGTGACTCCCAGCTCCCTAAAACCTAAATTAGCCATAATTGGGCATCTCATCACTGCTACCATGATTGAAGCCGTGACAGCAATGGGAACTTCCACAGAAAACTTTCTGACCAAACTGTGCCAGGCCCCTTATTAATGGCATGCAAATTAGAGAAGTTCAAACATTTGCTCTTGGTGCTCGTAGCTGTTTCTTTGATTGCTAATGGTGTTGATTCATGAAGAAAAAGCTTTGTAATATAGGGACTATTTTCATGTACCACACCAAAAGCAAATGAAAGGATGCTGTATTAGCTTTTTTTGTTTCTTTGTTTGTCATGTTAAGCCCTTTCCAAATACCTCAGGACTCAGAAATTAAGTGGGAGTAAAAAGAGATTTAGCAGCTAATGAGCTAGTCTTTTTTTTTCAATTTATTTATCAATTTATTTATTTATTTATTTATTTATTTATTTTTACAGAATTAAAACCTAGAAGTAAACATGAAACTTGCCCATCTAGTCACAAACTTCTGTCCTGAATTTTACTGTACAGTTGTCACAGATCTTTATTTTGGATTCATGTTGAAAGATCAGTGCATTGATTCCTATTCCAGTCAAGCCTGAAGCAAGTTGTCCTACTATAAGCTTATGATATGGGCTGCCTTAGCTGCCCATCCTCACAAACCGAGGTTGTTTGAGGGTAAAAGACAAGTGACGATGCCCCTACCATAGGAAAAATCCCTCGTGACCTGTTGCAAGCAAAACCAAAATGAATTTCTTTAAGTTGAATTGCATTTTTGGACAGGTTTTCATCATATCCTCCAGCAGCTGATTTCTGTTTGTGAGCCTGCTGGTGGAAGGTCCTGAGGAATGTTTAAAATAAATGCATAAATAAAAATGCTTTTTTGTTTTAACTGGGAGCCTGGAAAAATTTGATCTTCTGTACCCCAGCTGGTCTACAAGAAGCAAATGAATCTGCCTGGCTGGATCAGATTTTAGGCTGTGAACATCACTTGACCCTGGGTAGGGAAAATGTTCATAGTGTTGGGTTCATCTGGGGCTGTCACCTGCTTTCCTGTGTGAGCCAAAGAAGGAAGATGGATATATACTGCACTGGCCTGTTCTGGAGGAATTAGATCTCTGAAGCTGGAAAGACTGTGGCTTTGAAATATCTATTTTTCTTTCATTTACTATAAAGAGAATGTAAAGGTCTGGCTTACAGCTAAAGGAGATTAATCTGTATTTGACGATTCCTGGATGCAGTCCCTGGCTTCTTTTGGACATAATTTTGTAGAGGTATTTTCTTGTAAAACCACCAAGATGCATCACTTGCAGCACTGCCCCAGTTCTGACATTTATTCCTGGAGTATAAGGCTAACCAGCAGTTTGCTAGTGAAGCTTGAACTTCTGAAAAATGTAGGCAACAGAGTTTTTAACCAGTAATTCCAGTATTTACTGCTCAGAAAGAAGTTATCAGTCCAAAATATGTCATCTCTAGTTACAAGTAATTTGACTAGTTTGGTGTATGGGTATGTGCATACAAAAATTATGGTATCATGAATAATTAGGAAGAGAAGAAACTCCATTGAGATAAAATATGTGAATTTTAGAAGGCAGAGAATAAATATCTAGTCTTGAAGCCCATTAAGAAGTCTGATCAACATATCTTGATGGTTCAGCTAAGTCCTGTTTGAAGTTTAAGTTATCAGACAGAGGAAAGCTTTATCCCCAGAGATTCTTCTTTAGAGTTTTTGCAAACAATATGCTACAGCTGAAATGAGATGATGATACTTGGGACTGTAAGTACTAATGCTATTACTTGTGAAATGCAGCTACATCAGGGATTTTATTTATTTATTTATTTATTTATTTTTGCTAGGTACAATATAGAATACTGCTTGGGAATTTAGAACCATTTTACTCTTCATAATGTTGCCTTTGTCTCTTAAGACACTTTTAATCTCTTTATAAGCCTGTATTTTGCTGTGAAGAGGCTAAAAACTAGCAACAATAAATATTAATAAATGGAAACTGTACAAGGAACATTGTTGTGGCAGACAGCCAAGTTATAAAAGTTTGTCTGCTTTGAATCTTAGACAAGACCACTGAGAAATGTACTGTGAAACTATTTTGTGGCAAAAATTAAATAGTAATCTGGCTGGCTCCTGGTAGAAAATACCACCAGGATTGACTTGATTCTTGCGGGCTTTTGTTTTAAATCTACCTTGACAAGTATGAAGCAGAGAAATGATACCAGAAATGTAAAAAAAAAAAAAAAAAGAAGATTGTAGAATAGCTTTTTTCCAAATGTTTAAAGCAGGAATCCTGAGTATGAACTCCCAAAGGAGGCCAGGTTCAGTAAGGAGGCACCTTCAGTAAGATACATATGCTAGTGCATATACTAGTGACAGTGGTAAAGGAATAAAAATTGTAATACATTTTGGAGGACGAGCCTGTGGCCCTTGCTGTGCATGATGGCCCAATTAAAACTTGCATCTGAAATCTAAAAAGATTTGAAAAATCAATTGTCGGGCATCATGTTAAGTTCCCTAGGCTGGTAACCATGTCCCCTAGGAAGCAGCTCACACATTCAGATGCTCAGTTAAGATACATACATGTACAGTACAAGTTTATGCTATTCCCATCTGTGAAGATCTGGACAGTGGAGCTGAGACTTGGTTGCATCAGGAGGCACCTGCTTTAGGAAGAGATAAATCCCACCGACTAAATGTTCAAAGGGTGAGATTCAGTGACCCATTCATAGGTGTCCACCTTTATTTGAGATGCCCTAAGATAAGAAAGGCATACATTTCTGTGTCAGCCTTGCCTTTCAGTCTGGGCTGAGGCTCGAGTCTGTATCCTGGGGTCCAGAGCAGGATACCAGAGCCATTGTGGCAGATCCGTGCTGATGTGCATCTCTTAATCTCTGCAGTAATTCAGGGCAAGGTTGCAGCCTGGTTCTGTGCAATACTTGGGCATGTCTGCCACAGGTTAGACCTAGGGAGTAAAGACTGTTTTGCTGGTCTCTCTTCTCATTCTATCACGTATATAAATGGGTCAGGAAAAGTATAGACTGTGAAGATAAAAGTTGCAATTTGCACCTAAGGGAAAAAATGGATATAGCAGTGTTTCTAAGGCTCTGTCCCCTGCTGGAGCAGGTCACCTGAATGCTAACCCTTCCCTGGGGAAGATGGGAGGAGATTGTACCAAATGACACAGCTCAGCCCTTGTAAGCAAGTACAGGTGACCCTCATTGCCCTCTTCCCTGGCATTATTAACATTCTTATATCTGTGTGTTTATTAGATTTGAACAGACTGTTAGTAACATGGAAATCTGTGGCTATAAAATGGTAGCAACAGACACATTCTTTAAAGATTGTACAGAAACGTTTCAAATTCATTGTTCTTATAAAATATTTTTCCTACCTTCTCTCTACAGCAGTGCTTCAGGCAGGACATAACTGCAACATTGCACCTCCAAGACCCAGAATTTGTATTATGTTGGTGTTAGCCACTAATAGGATTCCAGTACAAAGCACTTTAATCCATTGCTCAGCAAGTGACAGTGTAGTAATATGGTCTGAGGTAAGGACACAGCTAACACGCTACTTCTGCTCTTCAAAGGCTTGGTTTTATAATCCTCTGCAAAAGTCTTTGTTCAGGTTTCTGGAAGTATTTTGTAACTGCCCACACATGCCTTTAAATATTGTCTTAAGCCCTACCAATGTATTTGCTGCAAAATTCAGTCTATAATTAGTTATGCTTTCAGTCTGTGAATCACCATATAATGGTATGTTGTTAGAGCTGTAACTATTATCTTTAATATTTCAGCAGGCTAATTGCTAATGCAGTTTTAAGGACCGATAGAGTTGTCACCAACAGATCAGTAATTTTATCATCACCACTAGATAAGTCCTCTGAGCTTGAATTTGACATCTGGTCAAATATAGCGTGTCAGCCTCGTGTCTGAGTTAGGGATAAGGGATACCTCCAGTCTCATTTTAACCTCACAAGTTTCAGTGCTCGTGCAGGAATATATCACTGTTTTCTGATGATTGTGTTGGTGCTTCTGAGCTGGTGGATTTGGGGGGCTTTAAAGCAATATGTGCTTGTGTGGTCAAGGACTTAACTCTTTCCTCGCCTAGATTTTACATTGGGTAATTCAAGCTGGATCAGTTGAATCCTTTTCTGTACCCAGGAAATTACTGGGTATAGCTTTATAACTTTAGGTGCTTGGGACACTTGCTTGGGATTCAGCTGAAAAACTGCAGTGTCTATCAGATATAAATACAAATATGTCTAGGATCCCTTTATAATATGTTATATTCAAATACAGACTTGTCAGTGCAGCCTATTTTTGGCTACACGAGTCTCATCCTCAACTCCATTGAGATGACGTTGTATACTGCGATGGAAGCCTCAGACATTTGTTCAGATGCTCAGTCCTACAGTGTGGATGTGTAACCTGAGGTGACATAGATCTTATCACTGATAAGATTACTGGACTGGAAGCTCTTTCTCCTCTCATTAACTCATTAAAGCTGCACATTATTATGGCACTGCTCAATATAATATTCCTTGTATTCTGTTGAAAGAGGCCTTGCACCTTTCTTTTCATGGTATCCGTATGACTGTCTGGATGCCAAAGCCCCATCCTAAGAAAGTCTTTGAATTCTGCCCAAGAGCATACTCAAACCTAAGGTCTTATGCTGTTTTGAATTGGATGATGCTCAGCATCCTTTCTTCAGCCCAGTGAGTCTTTTCTAAGTGTCTCAATCACACAGAATCAAAGCTGGGAAAAGATCTGGAGAAGCCACTTTGTTAAGTTACTCCTTTCATTTTCTGATCCATATGGACTGTCAAGCTGCAGGGGAGGTGCATATGGCAAATAGGCAACAAATCTGATATTGTTAAACCAACAACGCATGCACTGGGGCAAGCTGGAATTGCATCTGCTTTAATACTGTATCTCCAACACCATGGGAAATGGGGATATGCTGCGTTGTACAAAAGACAGCTTCATCTTGTCCCTTGTTCAGAGACTTTTACAGAGCTGTTGAGTGCATGATAATGAACGTGTCTTGTAATGCTCCACAGCTGTGTTTCTGCATGGCCAGGTCATGGACTGCCAATACTTGCTTCTTTCCTACGGGATGCCAAATGAACTATAGAGGTTGGTGTTTTCACAAATGATTCAGAAAATATATCCCTTTGGTGCTCAATAAAAATCAGGCTATTAAATTGCTATGTAGCTTATGAAAACATTGTAGTCCCTTTAATAATACTGGATGGTGTTAAATAAATATCCTGGAGGTGTTAGCCTTACAGTCAGTGGGTCTTTAGCTTCTAAATGCTATTGAGAGTCCAGTGAGACAGGCTTTGCAGGGAGAATAAATACCTTCTGAAGCAAATGATATCCGAGGAAAAGAGAATAGTCTTTGGGGCATATAAGCCATTCTTTAGGTCGTCTGTATTGAGAATCTAGACCTTAGTTTCAATGTGATGTATGAGCCCTTCAAAATGCCACTCAGTGAAAAGATTTATGATGTCTGACTGCTCCCTCCCCCTCCCCTTTTTATCAGTGGTGTAAATCAGAAGGGGTTCAGTGGAGCTAGACTGTGTCAGGCAGTCCAAAAGACATGGGTTGTGCAGTATTTTACTGCTCCTTGCTTGGAGAGGGACAGTAACTCTTACCTTTTCAGCATGTCTTGAAAGCTGCTGGACATGTGCTCCAGGAAAACTCCCTGTCGTTTGTTTTCCACTAGTAGCCTCAAAATAGAGTAGCGTCAATAACTCTAGCAGAAGGAAATGTGCCCTTTGGTTGGAAGATGGAAGTTAAAACAACTCTTTAAAAATACCGTTTGCTGTTAAAATAAGTCCATGGCTATTTTTATGAATGACTGTGGTGGTTTTGTTTGTTTGTTTGTTTGTTAGCTTAATTGCCTTTGCTCTGCTCATACAAATGAAAATGATACTTGTAGAGAGGATGGATCTAAAATAAAGTCTAGCTGCCCTACTGAGAGCTGTGAAAGATGTAGATGAACCTTTTCTTTTTTCTTTTTTTTTTTTTTTCCCTCTCTTTTTTTCTTTAAAGCAATTATAGATGTGTTCCGTGGCCTGCCCTTATCTTTCCCAGGCTTGTCTGCATGCTGCAAGGCTTGTCACAGGCTGCGTGGGTCTCTCCGCCAGCCGTGCGTGTAAAGGCTGCGAGGCTAAATGGGAGCTCTGAAGCTGGGCCCTGTCTTGTTGCCAGGGAACAGTGATAAAGAAGTGCCTGAGCTAAACTCGAATTTAAGAACCTTCTTTGCAATAAGCTGCTTATGTGACTTCGGCAAGAAATTTGCGTGGGGTGAGATTCCCCTCTTCCAGCACCAGGCTCTCCAGCTTCTCTTTGATGGAGGACTCTGCCTATGGACAGTGAAGAGAAAAACAGGGAGACTGGTCCTCTGCTCTAGACGCTTGTCTAAAAATGGGTCAAACCATCCACTGAGGACTAGCCTCTCTCCAGATACAGCATGAGCTCAGACGGCTAACCTGGGCTGATACCCAACATCTGGATTTCTGCAGGACTGTCAAAGTGTTTGATCTCTGCGTTAATCCCTATCTGACCCAGGTACAATCTCTGTCGTCACAAAGGTTTTGCTCCGTGTCTGCTGTTACGTGACATGTAGCTGCAACATCAGCAAGATGTTTGATGAACACCATTTGAGGGTCGCTGGAAGTTAGCTTTGAGGGGCTGAATAGTTCCTTCCTTTTCCTCACTGTATTTCTGAAGCCTGAATTATGCTATTTAAAATACCTCATGGTCATGATCAGTCCTTTTCTTCAACACTTGCTGACCTGACCTGTTCTCTGAGGGTACTTTTCTTAGAAAGAAAGCAGCAGTACTGGGGTGTTAGTGGATGGCTTATGGCACCCATCACCCAACTGTGTCAGGAGCCAAGTAAATCAAGATGAGGAACAACAAGCACGAGGCCAGTCTATGGTGGAAAGTTTATTCTTGAACAAACACAGTGAAAATCTGCCTTGAGCAGTTTGAAAGGTGGGACTTGCAGCTAGAACAACTTCTTTCCAAAATCATTTTATCCTGGCAGGATAATTCTACAGCTGTAAGTGCATGTTCTGCTTGTAAGTGTGTGCCTCTTTACCTAAAGGATTTCACACACGTCCTTTTTCTTCAGCTTTGAAGGCAACTGGATACATTTCAGGTGAGAAAGTGGATGATCAGTTCACAACTTTTGATTTCAGATCAAGCAAGTTCTCCCCATTAGGAGGAGCATTAGGAGACTTCTTTCCTTATCGACACTTCATTCCAAATCCTCTTCTATTTGATTTAAACCTGCTTCATTCCACCAAAGGGGAACTGCTTTTCTGGTCTCTTATGAACTAAAGCAGAAAGATTTTTTTCTGTCGATGTTTTGACAGTTCACTGAAACATCTACTTTAGCTTTGATCTCCTTCTCTGCTCTCCCTATTAGTTTTTAACACTTGTTAAGAGATTTATTCTATTTGTGAGTTGTGAGAAGGTGTCTTAATTTATAGACAGCTCGTATATGTCTTGCTGTAATTTCAAAGAGTAATTTTCTTCCTTCAAGAATTTACTCGTGTCCTTAGCTACCATATACCAGCATAACTACTTTGAATTTACTGAAACTATCCTGATTTGTAGATGACAAGGTTTCTGACCTCATTAGTCATAAAATTTAGACCTGATTCCTCACAAAGAACTTCACACCTGAAAGAGTTCTCCATCAACTACAGAAACTCTATTGCTTTTCATTACAGGAGAAAGAAAGAACAAACAAACAAAACCCATTTCTGTTTATCTGGGTTTGCAAGAAGTACCAAAGCTATCAATGTTCAAATACCCTGTTCAAATACCCCATTTTTTTATTTGTTTATTTTATGAAGAAAATATATGAAAATACAATTTTTCTTTTGGAAGACAGCAAAGACTTCATCCAACCTCTCAAATGCTATGCCTTCGACACCTTCTGTAAGTGCTTTTCTCATCCACTTCCCTGTTTTTCAATACTTGCTCAGGATGTGAGTAGTCAACATGTGAAAATGAAATGAATCCACAGTCCAGGCCTGATTGAGACCTATGTGAGAGAATAATGGTATTAGGAGTATTACGAGTATCGTTACTGATTTTGATTATTTCTCTCTCTCTCTTTTTATTTTACATATTGTTTCCCATCCTTATCCATCTATAAAGATGAGAAGTTCATTTTCTCATGTTTTTTTGAGTGAAAAACTCAGCAAATCACAGGACAACATGCAGGCAGTTTTATCGTATTAACTGTGATAAAGCCAATCTTGGCAAGATGGGGATAAAGCACATATGGGGTACAGCTTTGGGCTGTTGTCTGAGGGGCACTACATCATAGTTTTAGTGTCAAATGAATCCATTTTTGCTGGAGGAAATATTTTGTTATCCATGTGATGAACGAGAGGCTGCTAAGGTCCACCAGCTCAGTGTAGGGCTGTGCTTCTGCTGTTGCATCTTCTTGTGAAGCAGTGAGGATGAAACAAGGAGGTTGTAATCCCAAGGGACCATGCATCCCATGCACTGGGAAGGGGATTAGAGCCCCTCCGAGAGAGTCTGAGCTGGCTTTGTGCTGCCAGTATTCTCTTGCAGCCCATGGTCTCTCTCAAAGGTGAGCTTGACATTTATGAGTAACCTTTGACTTGAGTTGTGCTCCCTGGGCAGTGAGCAAAGGTTAAAACAGCAGGAGCAGACCCTGTCGTCCTGCCCTGTGCTACCTAATAAAGGGCAGATCACAGAAATGGCTTAAGGGGACTTTTCAGCTGTAAAATTCACATCAAGATTTCACTCCTTCCCCTGTTTTCTTCTGCCCTCCCTCCCATTTTCTTTTCTGTCTCTCTCTCTTTTTTTTTTTTTTTTTTTCTTTTTTTTCTTTTTTCTTTCCCCTCTGTGACATTTGATTGAAAAGAGCTTTGGTTGAAATGAAGCTTCTGTTCACAACCTCAGCCTGTTTTTTCCCCTCTCCAAACTCATGAGGCTAAATGCCCAAGCCCTGCTGTGGGGCCAAGGCCCTTGTTGGATTTTGTTACTAGAGCACCACAAGCTTGGGGTTCACCTGCCTGGGGCTCTCCTTGCTTTGGTCCAGCTCCAAAGACAGACCTGTCTGCAGCTATTAACCCTCTCCTTCCATCCCAGGTCTTATTCTTTGTGTGAATGAAAATGAAAAACTTAAAATACCCCAAAATCTAAGCATAGCAAGCATCACTCAGTCACCCTAATGGCTGATCCTAGTGGCATGGAGATGATTTAAGTGTTCATTTGGGTAGTACCTCAACTCTGATGCTTGTTTGGGATGCTGGAACACCATTTTGGGGGCAGAAATCCTCTATTAGTATCTACAGAAAAGGTGACATTGAGATTTGGTTGTGTTGTCCTCTGTGCTAATCTAGGTTCCAATTTAACTCCTCCAAAGCATGTCACAAGTGTGCAAACAAATACCCAAGCAATAGATTTGTCATTGCTTCCTTGGACTCCACCTTGTCTTTCTGATCAAATGATAGTCTGGATCTAGAGAATGAGACCTTCGACATATTTTGTTGACTTCCTCTTTCTTCCTCTGGCATTTTTTGGCAGCGTACTTTCTTCTTTTGTGAGTCCTTTCTAAATCTTCTGTCATCTTTGTTCTTTTGCTTTAGATATGAATTTCTATTCCCCAAATTGCTTCAGAGGATGGAGGGGTGGAAAGGAGGTACACAATCATTTTGTCTAGCATCCAGACCCTCCTAAACTTGCCAGTTGTTGACCTGGTCTCAGCACCACCATGGAAGTTAAGTATTTGGCTAATTCCAGTTTAGAAGTACACAGTATCTTGTCAATAGAAGTGAACAAAGACTGAACAGGATACATTTCCTAAAACTACAGCTTTCTTAGAAACAAAATCTTCATGTTGAACATAGAACGTACTTATTTTTTTGATGGATCCATTTCCTAATTGTCACATTTAAGAGCATAAAACTTTTTTTTTCTGTTCATCCCAAGAACATTTATGCTCCAAGGAAATCCCAGTGATTATACATTGTTGCTGTGAGCACATGTATAGTTATTGACATTTGCTAATTAAATTTGTTCAAACAAACAAGCTATACCCTGAAGAAGGTGCAGAGTAAATGAGGGCTTGAGAGGGAGGGAATGTTGGGAGGAGAATACTAGTCAGAAATACAATCTTTATTTGTTCCTTGTGAGCTATTTCAAAGGAAACGAGGAAAAAAAAATACATAAAGCTTTGAAATGCAAAATGACCCTTTATCAATGGCCTAAACTCTGTGCTAAGCAAGCAGGAGAATACCAGGCTCATATATCCTGAAAACTTCACACCACAACATTTCTCAATTTCAGTCTGGATGCAGACATAAGGTATATATTGATAATAGCAAGCTGAATTGGTTTATGATCATTTTTCACAATGAGCACCAGTAGGAAAGATCTTGTTTCTTATGACATTATTATTGACCGAGAATTTCATATCAGAGCAGTTTATAGTACAGTTATAAAAGTCAAAGCTCGTTTTTCTTCCTTGTTCAAGAAAGGGGCACTTTTGATTGCATTTATTTTATTTAAATATATATTCAATTGCAAGACCACTGAAATATCCCATTTCAGTGTTTCCATCAGGGATGAAAAATTCTCCCACATATATGACACTCATCTGGGGCCTATGCCAGAGCACTTGCATATACACAAACCCTCTCTGTATTTCTTTCAACTATTACATCTTTTTCTTCTCCCCTCTAGTTCTGCTCCCTTAGATCTGAGCCTCAGAATCACCATCAGGCTGATCTGGAAATCCATGTTTCTTCCCCTCCATTTTAGGACTGTGGGCTGTAGTCCTGTGCCACCACCTCAGCAAGTCTGAGTTCAGTTCAGCACCTTCATCTCTGTTTCTTTGAGGGGCAGCAGATGGTCTGTCAACCCTCATGAAGCCAAGTGCTATTCATTAACAAAGAAATCTCAGAGAAAATGATTTTAAATGATAGTGCCCTTATCTAAATTGCTCTCTTAACAAGGTGTCACTCGCACTGTGCAAGAGCTGTTGTGTGTTCAGTAGTCCTTGGAGAAATATCAGCCTTTATATTCTGGCCAAGCTTAGTTGTGTCCATAGTAAGTCTTTACCTTATCCAGATGCTCTGACCTCCCTTTACAACAGGGCAAAGAAATAGGCAACTTTGGAGCATGGTTGTCCCTTCTAACTCAAATTTTCTTAAATTCTGTGATTCAGCCTGGCCATTTGATGTGCCTTTTTAGGATGTGATGAATTTGAGGTCATATTTCTAACTAAAATGGAAGCTAAGCAAGAGCCATTTACACATGGGAATGTTTAAGTGGCTTGATGGATACCACGCGAGTTATCTTTATCTCACCACTATCTAGGACATGTCCAATATAGCTCAATATGTAATTTTTCTTGAACTAAGCACTGCTAGTCAATGCTTTCTCAAGTCTTTTGCTACCTCCTGTCAATATGGACAGTCAATGTTATTTATGTCTCAGAGCAATATTTCCTGTGGGAATAAGTCTGTATCTGATTTAGTCTCTGAAGAGTGCTCTCTTTAAACTGGGACAGAAGACGTGTCACAGTTTTAACACTGATAAATTGTTGAAACGTTCTCAACATCTTTAGCGTTTGCCACAGTTCTCGTGTCCAATGTGAGTACTTTAGGATCATGAAATTGCTGCCATGCCCTGTACAAATAAACATTTGCCAACTTTATAGATGCAACATACATCAGATAATACCAAGAATGAGATGTATTTCTTTTGCCAGACAACTGTGCTTCCTAATTTGGCACTAGTCAGGTTACAAAGGGAGGATGCAATACGAAAATGGGAGGAGTAGCTGACACCCCATTTTAATTGTGCTGCCTTTCAGAGGGAGCTCAACACCTTGGCAAAATAGGTTGGCAACCTTGTCACATTCAGCCAAGCAAAACACAAATACCTGGAAGAACTTCATGTGGCAGAAGAAGCCACAGGCACCAGCTGAAATGCAGGAACTTCCAGTTAGATGCAAGGAAAACACTTTTTTTTTTTTTTTTTTTTTTTTTTTTTTACTATGGGGGTTGTTGAACATTGGAACTGGTTGCCCAGAATGTTCATGGAGTCTCCATCCCTGGAAATATTCAAAGCCCAATGGGATGTGTCTGAAGGTTACCCAGCTTTGAGCATAGGTTGGATGAGATATCTCTAGAGATGCCTTCTCATGATAAGCATGCTGTGATTCAGTGGGCAAAGAAAGCTTCAGGTGACATCCTGAGGCCAACAAACCTTGTGATCCAGATGCAGGGTGCAAGTCCTGCTTTGGCAGCCTCCTGAGAACATCTGCTGATACTTTTGTTCCCTTCTGAGAGCATCTTCCCGGGGCTTGCACCAACATTCTGCCACTCTGAGATGTAGGACATCATGATATATGTGTTCAGCAGTCGGCTTTGCAAGCTGCAGATGCCTTTGTGGCATCAAAAGGCAGAATGCAATACACTTTTTGCTGGTCTAAAAATATTATTTTTTGAGAATCCCTTTGGAAATACACTTAATGCAACCACTGCCTAAGGAAAAAAAAATAAAAAGAATTTCATCATGTGGCATACGTTGATTTATACACTGCACAAAGCACTGTGCTACCTGTAACTGGCTTCATTGTTTTAACTCCTCTGGAACGTGCCTTCAGATGGTCCTGCTCTACGCACACTGCATAGCAAATCAGTCTATACAAAGCTTCGCATTTCCATGGGGACAGAGGCTGTAGATATTCCAATACATAAAAGAACACAGACTTAAACCTTTCTTTCCACATTTTAGATACTCTCCATTTATTCACTAGAGCCCAGAGTGCAGCGGGGAGTGCAGGGAGAACTCCAGCAATTCTGGTTGCCACATTATTTTATGAAGATTAATGAACAGAGAAGCGAACAGGAGAGCTCCGCAATCTATTAAATCAAGGTGTTCAGGCCTGTTTGCAATGAACAAACAGGTCCTGGGACAAAGTGATACAGATGAGAGGTGTTAAGATGCACTCGCTGATTTCAGAGATCTGCAAACAAAAATCCTGCTGCGTGATCTGTCATTCGTTTCGATTATGGATTACAACCATCAGTGGGAGACATCTTTGCAGAGTACTGAGAGGAACCATTCTCCTTTACTGAGAGAGTGAAATGAAGACTCAGTGGACTGAAATAAGCTATTTCTTTTTAAATGTGGATTGAACAGACAAGAGAAATCTCTTGGAAGCTCTAAGGCTTTTTAATTTAATTGTATTTTATTTTTAATTTATTATTTGCAAGCAACTTTAATTTGGAAAGTCTTTGTAAGCACCACTCCCCCCTTTTTTTAAAAGGCTTGCTTGCATGAAATATCAGAATTATTTATTCATGCTGCAAAGCGAACTGCTTTAGCATTTGCAAGACCAATACCTGACTTTTTTGGCAAGTTAGAAGGTTGCAATTAAAATAATGCACTTAATGTCTCAGACAGTAAATTTCTTGCTTAGCTGTTTGACAAATCTATGCTTAATAGTTAACAGAAACAAATTATAGCCACGGATGCTGGAATAATATCATGATAAAGAGTTACCTAATGCAAAGAAGTGTTCTTGTTAATAGTATATTAAGGCTACCTCCAGAGGGCCCAGCTTTCTGCTGCTTACTGACATGTTCATAGTGGTAGTCAAAACCCCGGAGGACTTTATATCTAAACAGACAGGTAAAATGGGAGGTGTGAGTATGTATGGCAGGAGGAAGCCTCACCAACAAGGGCTGCTTTATAGGGCTGTCTCTCTCCATCTCCATCTTTGTCACAGTCTGGGAAAAGATTGTGAAACTTGAGTTTTTAAGAGTAAAATCCGTGGGATTTTGCAGATCTGTGCTTACCGAGGGAACACTGGGGCTGGGCAGGCAGCTCTACTCCTCCCCTCTGTCTCGCTAGCTTCCAGCCCTGATGGAGACCTGGAGTGACACTGTCCCTATAGAAAACTCCAGGTCACACTGTGCAATGTAGCATGGTTCAGGGAAGCAGGAGCTCTCTTGCACCAGGGCAGTGCCTTTCCATTATCTCAGTGCTCCCCATGTCTGATAGACCCCTCAGTGCATGCAGTGGAATCATAGCATAATCTGGGCTTGTTGTGGTTCACAACATCAGTGTGGACAGCAAGAAGTCCCATCAAAGCCAACGCAAGTCATAGGCAGTAAATGTCCATTTCCCAACCACCCCATAGAAACAGAAGGGTCTCTTTCTTCACCCCAGGGGTAGGCTAGGAGGGGGCCACTGCTTTAAAGACAACTCTTCTGTGGCAGAAGGAATGAAACCCTCACCACATGCATGCACAAAGCGATTTGTTCCTTTCATCCGATCTTGATCTTATTTTGGTAGAGTCGCTCTCTGAATTCCAAATGATTTAATCCATTAGTTCAGAGAGGGAAGGCATATTAACTGCTGCTCGGCAATGTGAAGGCTTCTTGTCTGTTCACATCATCTTTAAAGCAATTTCAAAGGACACATAGCAGTGTCTGTATCTTCTCTCACTGATGCATAGATACCCCGTTCTCATGAATTTATCAGGCTGGTTTTGTTCTCCATCTTTCAGATGAGGACATGGTATTACAGATACCGGGGGTCAGTGTTAGCTCATGTGCTGCTTTTCAGTGATGTACGGATAGAACTGACTGCTTTCTGCCTCCCTTTTTCTGCATAGTGTGCAGAGTTATTTTGACAGATATCTGATTATTTATATTTTTTACCATTCTGTGCTCATAATATTCATGATAGAAATTGCAGACAAATTCAGACATAGATGGCTTATGACTGTTATGGATACTTATTTTCAAAAACCACCTCTTGAAATAAAATCATTTATACGGTGAAAGAAGCATTAACTTCATGAGGTGGATGATTGAAATCTTCCTTTATGGAACTTTAGTTCAATGGTGCAAATACATAGACTAATATATTTGTGTGTATAGATGCTTGTTTCGAAATGAAGAAGTTCTACTGCCAACTGTACCAAAGCGATAAGTTCAGGTTGTAAAATGTGGAATTATTCCCCATGTAATTAATTTTTCATTGTCTGCTTGTGCATATATGTTCTTTATTACCTCTTCAGAAGGCAGAATGAAAAAAAAACACCACAGTTTTACTTCTGGGCAATTCAACACAGTGATGAGACTTCTCAGTTATGAAGAGGATTCAGCGCTGCAATCCCTGCCTTGACCCGTCCCATGCAGTGCCCTACAGAAACCAATTCCTGTCCTTTGGAAAGTGATTCCTGCCCACCTAATGCCCTTCAGTGAAAACCAGGGTGTTTGTTTGCATTTAGTTCTGTATTGTTATGTGTGCTGAATGATGTGGGTTTGGCAGGCAAAAAGCGAACACCCCTTTACACCTCCTTGAACCTGTACACCTCTAGATTCAAATATCTGTTTGTATATTATATATATTTTTGAATTCCTTTGGGTCCATGTCTAATGATATATTTCTGCCCTCTTACCTGTAGCACATAATGAAGGGAAGGAACTGTGAATACCTCAATCACCTGCCATAGAGAAGCCTTGTTCCCACTGCTTTTGTTAAGAGATTTACCAAAATTGGACCACAACAGGTTTGAGCGACCTGTGAGGGTCCCTGTAGTTTAGTCTGTCTTTGCTGACTGCCCTGAACCAGTGCATAATTAATTTGAATGCCACCTTCAGATTTAACAGAGTTGTCAGGAGACAATTTAAATTCTTCAATAATATTTTTGTGCTCGGAGCAACACTCAGTTTCATAGAGGAGTCATCTTGCAGAGAGCGATGGTAAATGTTAACCTTTAAAAGCAAAATAATTTATTCCCCTAATCCATTGCAGACTTCTGCTGGTTAGCATCAAAGGCTGATGGAGCTGTTATATTCACAGGCCAGTGCTGCTACTGGGCACACTAAGGTTTTAAGATGTATCCTTGGGAATTGGGCATGAAGTTCTGCTAGAGAGAGGTATATTATAGAGCTGTCCACGAGCAGTCATCATGGCCATTCCTGCCTTTCCCTGATGTGTCTGGTATCGAGCACAGTGAAAAGAGCAGGTTTGTGGTAGGATCGATGATTGATCTTACTGCATAAAGTGTTCCCATTTTCCTTTGTTATTCTTTCCTTTTGCTAAAGAAAAGAAAATAGTGCTGTAAATACTGTAAAATACATCAGCCTGGTTTCCAGGAATAGCTTCTCAGAGAAATTATATTCATTTCATGGTGTGTTTAACTGTTGCTTATAGAAAATCTTTGAAATGCATTTAATATTGCTCTAGTGCATCTCTCCCCGTGAGAAACCTCGTGCCTTGCTGCAGACCTTGGACGTGAGGTTGTGCGTTCCCCAAGTGACCGGGGCTGACTTCAAATCCTAACCGTGTTTGCATTTGCACTTGTAAGGGCCTGCAGTTCACCTATCAATCATCCCTTGCCACCTTGCCTCTCCTCAGAAGCCAAGCTTTTGATACCTCTTTCTGAGAAAGCCCGAGGGAACTCTGAAAACCTTTCTTTGAATACGCCCAAAGGATTCTTGGGAATTTTTTTATCGTGCTTCATTCTCCAGATGAAAAAACACTCTAACAGCTGATCATATACGTTAGGCAGCTTCCTGACTGATCTGTCACTCACCATTCTCTTATGACCTTTTCAAGAAAAATCAGGATGTCAGGAACTCTAATGATTATAGCCAGGGGTCTTCTAGCAATTGGGCATGCTAATAAGCTATTAGGTAAAGTACTTATTGCAATAACTTTTATCTGGAGAGTGACAATGATTTAAATGTTTTCTTCTCTCCTCATCTTATTCTTCCCATTTGGAAATCCTAAATCAAGAGAACAAGTTCATTAGAGGGAAAAAAAAAAAAAAAAAAAAAAAAAAAAAAAAAAAAAGAGGCAGAAATCCAGGCTCCTTCAACTATGAATAAAGTTTGCGTAGTAAATTGGAGCGGCAGGAGAAGAATTCCAATTTGGTTTGCAAATTGACTCTCTTCCACTCCCATTTGCAGAAATAAGGCCCATATGCCCAGTAAGCAATTGCTGTTCAAGGTAAAGCTCAGCACCATAGAGGGTTTCTTGGCAGCAAATGAAAGGAGCATTGCCACTCTGTTATGTATGCCAGCTCTAATAAATCTGTGGATTAGTTTCCTGGCTGCGGCAGTCGAGCCAACTCAAAACCATATGGTTCTCCTTTCTTAAACATTGCCATTTGAAAGGAGCATGACCGCCTCCCTTCCAGACTCATTTTTGTTCTGAGGGGAGCTCTGCAACAATAAGGAATCATAAATATAGAAGTCTGTGACTTTATTTATCCCTGTTGCCTAGTCCAGCTGATGGTATGAGATCAGGATTGCGTTTTATTGGCCTTCTTGTAATTTCCTTCTGTTTGCAGTCTGCCCTCTGGTTCTCTTTATGAATTGCAGTGTGGCACAGCATGCTCATCTGGCTTATTTATTTGCAAGGAAGAGTCCCTGGGATGTATTCTGAATCTCACTTATTATGCTCTTAGAGAGTCTTACGAAACAGTTTTAGTGGTTCTTGGGCTGAAAATAAGATTTTGGTTCAGAGATATATTATTTATTCTATTTTTCCCAAGTCTCAAAGATACAGTCTAAGCCATTAAGCACTAATCTCCTTCTGTAAGTGTGCTGGAGCCTGACCCAGATGTTGTTCTTTTAAGTACAGCTCTCAAATAGCCTCCATCAGCTAAGAGGACAACCCCTTGTGTGAGAATTATACAACAGAGCCAGAGGAAAAGGCAATGTGGGATGCTTAATCTGTTCATCTGCAAGACAATGTATACAGTTCCTCTTGAAATCAGTCCTTAAAGTCTTTTATAAATGCTGCACTAAAATGAAGGGTCCCATTCCCACCTGTAGGAGGTTATAACCCGGACTATTGGTGTAGCTACGTTGGCAGAGCCTTTTGTCAGGAGTTGTGAGTCTCCCAGCTGGACACCCTGATGGAGGATATATTTAACTACTGTAGTTTAAAATCTAGTTAATGCTAGCTGAAATGACATTTCAAGAAACAGAAAAACATCTGTATTTAGTCCTAGTCTTGTAGTGGTTTAATATTTTATGTAGTGCTTTAACTATTTTAGTTCAGATTATTTTTTCATGCAAGAAAAGTTTAACCTAAACCAGGATAATCTCCACAGTGAACGTATATATATAGAAAAGTTGCTTACTCTTCTTTCTGATTTCCTGTATTTGAAATAAAACCTCTTTATAGCAACATAATTGTGTCTGCTTTGGAGAGCTTGTACACTTTGACCAAAATCAATACCATTAAAATAGTTCAATGCTTTTATGGAGACAAAGGTGTTTTTGCAGGGGCAGCAACAGAATTCATTAAACTTGCTGTGTTTTTGCCAGACAATCGCTGTACAAGCCATTTTCTGGTTTGCCTGGGTTGTGTCTCCTCTCACCTGTCGTTTTGTTGCAGTTGATTCCTCTGTTCAGGCTGATCAAGAAGCATCACTAAAAAATGGAGTAGGATTTGTGTGAATTTCTGTTTCTGACACCAGACACTGGTATGGTCTTCACCAAATTACACCAGCTATTTCTTTTTTCCTGTTATCCATTAGTCTTAATTAACCTCTTTCTGCTTATATTGTAAGCCTACTGGGGACACAGCTGCCCACTCCTCTGTGACTGCCTTGTACACGTCTCAGCTGTGGTTTCCACATCCTACAAAATGCAAATAACAGGTTCAGATTTGCCTTTATTCTTTCCTCTAGTCACTTCAGAACTAAAAGCTTCTGTGTCCTGGGCACACTAAAAGGGAAAAAAAAAAAAAAAAAAAAAAAAAAAGGAGCTTTGATAAACTGAAATAACAACTGAAAGAAAGATGAAGGATGGAAGATGACACAGAGAAAGTGGGAAAGGTTGGTCAAATTGCTCTGGAAAAAAAAAAAAATATATATATATAAATGGAAGCAATTGGCAGCTCTGTGGGCCCACTGAGGAACACCAGCAGTAGGTGTTCAAGTCCCAATTCAGTTTTATAGACTGCTCGATTTTAGTTGCCCTGAAGTCATCTCCCAGGGCAGAAGGAATAGTAAGACAGGCAATGTGTTCAGCTTGTGCCTGTAGTTGAATGCACACTGCTTCTATAAAATGCAGCATCGCTCTGCAAACCTGCCTCCTCCACAGTCCTCTCCTGCACGCTCATGTGTCTTGATATGTGCTAAATTCAGGTGGCAAGGTACCAACCCTCCCCTGTTAACCACATCAGAGCTTTGATCACGTCCTCAGGGACAACCTATTGCTTTGTGGCAGATAAATTCTTTAAGGTAAACATATGGGACCATATCCATCCCTGGTGCAATTCCATTGAAATCACCAGGGTTTCTCACCTGAGAGAGATATAAAGATTATTGTATAAAGGCAGATTTTTTTTTTCTTTTTTTTTTTTCCTGTATTCCTTTCATTTACCTCTCTATGAATCTGCCATGAGCGCCTCAGCTCATGACTTATTTATGTTGAGCCATATATTTAAACTCTGTGGTTTCATTCATTTTTTAAACTTAATGTCCTTTTACGCTATTGTTCCTAGCAGAGATGCTCAAATGATTAACCAGCAAAGGAAAAATGTTGTGGGATAGCATCAGCTGACACCCTGCTTTCTCCCACTGAAGCACAATAAAGGGACTGCACAGTTTGTGTCTCTCTTTATTCCCAAGCTCTCCAGGGAGGTAACTTTCATCATTAATGGGGAGGCTGTTTTACGTTTAAGGGGAAGCGCATCCTGCAAAGCTGCCCTCAAATCTTTCTAACATAGATGCATCCCAGCATCACTGAAATGCTCTCAGCTGATCTCAGAGCATATTTTTCTTACTGTGATTATGTGAGTAAGGGAAGGGGTCGGGGAGACAAAGATACAGGTTCAAAAGCAACCTTCAGGCCTCCTTTTACCTATGAACTTGCAAAGTGGGAGTCTTTCATCCCCTTTTCCTCCCATCCAAACTCTCCTTTCTCATTGCTCACATAGATATTTGCTTACAGAGGAAGTCTCCTCAACAGAAAGAGCCAAACAAATTTCAGGGAAGACTGGAGATTGGGAAATACGTGTGAATATAAAGAAAGGCTCATGGGTACAATTGCATGGCTTTGCATGGAAGCGTTCTCCCTGATCTGCATGCAAAGTCCAATTTCAGCACAATTCCCTCCCACCAACCTGCCCCTCTCAGAAGTCAGCTCATTTTGGAGGAATTTTTTGTGCTCCATTTTTACAATTTGGGCAGAACTGTTTCAGAAGATTAAAACAAATCCCAGCATTTAGCTGTGCTCCAGAGCCATAAAAAACACCATCTCTTTTCTTGTCTGGGAGTGTCACAGATGCTTGGATTTAAGGCCTTCTTCTGAAGAGGAATCTCCCAAAAGGCGTCAGAACAAAACTGCTCAAGCTAGGTGTCTGTACTACCTTCTGTAATCTGGCCCAGATTCATTAGTGTTATAGTAAGCATTGCTCACACTGTTATCATATATTACTCCTGTGTTGTAGGGATGTTGAAGGTCTTCCAAGCGTCTCTTGCAAGGTGGAGTGTGCCCTAGGAAGTTCAGACTATTGGACCACAAGTTGTCTACTGCTTGGCAGCTGTCAGAAAGAAGAAACCACGATAAGAAATAAAAATAAACAAATACATAAATAATGGGTTTTCCTTAAGAAATCAATAAGTGTTGCTATTGAGAGCATGAAGGGAATGAGTTCTTGTGATGACTAACAGGATGAAGGCCTACCAAATGTATTCAGGGGGTAGGTTTTTAGCAGAAAGGTGGGATAAACCAGAGCAGAAATTTGGATAACCAAGTGGAATGAGACTTGGGGAAGTCTCAAGGAGGCTTCAAATCTGTCAAGGAGGACAGATTTTTATTGCACTTGAGTATTTTGACCAAGCTAGAAGCTTGGTACATTCTCTGTTAGAATTTTACTACTATCACTTAGTGAGGCTAATCTTGATGCTGAGCAGGGAAGTCTTCCCAGTGTAGTCTCTACAACATATATGCTTACATGTGTGCTATTTACCCCAACATCTTGTATTATCAGAGGAGAGAAACAGACGTTTAGAGGACCTGACTCATCCCAGTTCAGCTAAAATCAGACAAGCTGGTTCATGACTCAAACACGCTTCTTTCCATCAACAGAAGGGGGAGCCTGTGCAACCAGCCCAGCTCCGGTGTCCCAGCTGGGAACATCCCCTTCTAGACTTGCAGTACAAAATTGATATTTCTTTATTTAATGGCAGTTAAGGAGAAAATCAGGTTATGAATATGCTAGCTTGTGCCAAAGGCCACAGTGGGTATTTTAGAAGTGTGCACTGTGTACTTTGAATAACGATGCTTGTGTTTACCCACAACTGTAGGAAACAGCTTTATCTCATCCTATAAATGTCTCTCTCTGTAAGAAGCTGCATCTTTGCTGACAGAGAGAAGATTTAGTGGGTGTTTAGTGTAACTGATTATCTGCTGATTCAATCAATTATGTGAACCCGGAGCCAAAGAGAACATTATGTGGCTTTATGCTGGTATTGAAGCTTCTCTGCTGCTTGACCTCGTGACATGTTTGCTATCTGGTGTAAATATTTGCATCTGTCAGAGAAACCTGGCCTGTCTCCTACTGCCAAATTGGTCTGCAGCAGAGACCAAAATCTGTCTTATTAGTTTGCATTAGTAAAAGCACAACCTGTTCAGAATACAGGTGGAATAAATGGAGGAGAGGGAAAAGGATATCTTTGGAAAAATAAATGCTGGGTCAGCCGGCAATACAACTGAAAAGGCTTCCAAGGTAGAGCCCACTCAAAGCCCAGTCTTGCCTTTAGTGTCCTTTAGGTCCTATCTTTGCACAGTTACGTTTCATACAAAAGTTGTTTTTTAAGTTGTCCTGGATATGAAAGCAAAATAAATGAAGCCGATATTGATCCTGTGTGGAGTAAATCACAAAGGCAGATATCAATGATGAAAAAGATCTGCAATCCTGCATCGACAAGCCTTGGAAAGCCAAAATCCTTCCCTGCAGCCAAGATTTCTCTCTTTGCAGCACAAACCACGCAACCACACGTGATCCAGCCACTGCTTCAGCTGCAGTGACCTTCTGCAAGTGATAACTGACAAAAAGACTTCAGCACACACATTTTTAGGGTATTTCTATTCAGCTGCATGGAGAACAGGGGAGAAATGTTAATATATAACCTTCAATAGATGGCTTACACTCACCAACAGAGCAAAGGCGTCAACACCTGAAAGCCTCGGTTTGGAAGCACCATGGCTGTGCCTTGCAGCTTGACCTCTTTGCCCATCCTCATCCTCTCTACTGCCTGAAGAGCAAGAGAGATCTCAGGGACTGGGTTTGCTGAAAAAGCAATACCCCTTGTTTTCCTAATCAGAAACGACAGCCTCGATGACTGACATTGCAAAAGCTCTGAATTTGCTGGCAGAATTCATTGTAGTTCATCAAATGCGTTTGTTGTGTCTGATAGGGATGCGGTGTGCAGACTCTGAGGTTCTCCATCAGCATACCTTCAGGTCTCCCTTGGGAGCACTGTCAAAGCTGGAGGTTGGGCTGTGCACTGGTGCAGGGCAGCTGCAGTTTTTGGCAGGGCACAGACTTTAAAAATACATATCTTTTTAGTGTCATAGCAGCATGCCAGCTTCTTCTAAATACTGCAATAACATAGATGAAGAATTGAAGTGTGGGGGTCTCTCCAATACGAACACAAGCAAAAATCAACATCTTAGTCCCACACCTTACCTTGTCTTCATTTCTCAACTACTCTGACAAGACTGAAGGAGAGTGAAAGAGAAAACCACAATACTACTCTTACAATAAATGTGTTTTACAGAAAAGGAACAAGCTGTCATAGACTGGGAAGAAAGGGTCACTCTGTGTTTACAGTTGACATTTTTATGCTCGCAAGCTGAAAAACATAGGTAAATGTTGAAGAAAGTCATGTGGCAGCACATCCTGGAAACAGACTTTTTGGGGTGTGTGTGAGAAAGCATGGAAAGAAGCACTTTTGGCTATAGTACTTTGAAAGCTCCCTCAAAATTCTCCTCTGTTTTCCTTTTCTTAAAGGCCTCTTTTCAAAGAGGCCAAATAATTTCTTAAAAATAAATAAATAAATGAAAAGTTTCCTTCATATTGAATTGTTCCAAGAGAGTTTGAGCTGCTTGAGTGAAGAGATATGAAAAGATGACATTCTTGAAGGCACTGGGGTGGGAGCCTGAGGCATCTGCCTGGAGCCTCATGTCTTCCCATGTCATTAGGAGGACCTTGAAGAGGCTAATAATGAAGATTATTGATTCTGTCAGTTGAGGGAAGGGGTCTGAGGTCTCCCCTAAGAAGGGCATCTGGGGTCTTACAAGCATGATGTTGTTTCTGATTTTCCAGCAGCCGCTGCTGGACTGCAGAGATGCTTCTGATCACACAGCAACTAACAGCAGGGTGATACATGCTGGGGGCTAAAACAGGAGCACCTTCTGTGGAGATATGGTTGATGTGCATGTGCTTTCTGTGCTTAAATACAGATTTGATTTTTTTTTCTTTTTTTTTTTTTTTCTTTTTTTCTTGAGAAGCTCTTGACTGAGAAGGAACAGCGCCTTCCTATCTTTTTCTCTGGCTAATCAAGCATGCTCTTTCCTGGCCTTAAAATGCTTGGGCATAAGGACCCACAATGGGACAGACCTTTCAATTCCTCCACACATGAGGGCACTCTGGGTGTAGCCTCTCATCTGTGATGCTGAGCCACTGCTCATGAGACAAACATGCTTTTAATTTCAAAATGTTCATTAAAATTCTTTGCTGTAGCCAGTTGTGAAATCTAGATGGTGTAAAGTAACCTGACTGAAAATATAAGGGAAGGATTTTAGACATTTAGACCCTTTTAACCAACAAATTCGTGCTGATAACGGTGATGAGTTGAAATTGCCTTAAATACCTGAGTGCACAAATATATAAACTCATAGCTGTATGTGAGGTCAGGTCTATCTGTAAGTTGTCCTATAAAGTTCTAGCGTAGATATTTATTTGTTGATGTTTTTTGGGGTCTTTTTACCTGCTGGTCTAACAGATACCTTGTCACGTATCTGAGAGGGGCTTTACTGGGATGGCCAAAGGGGTCTCTGCTACATTAGCCATCCCTGTTCCTCTGAGCATGTAGTCTCTGTACAGATTTGGCTAGATGGGAGAAGTAAGAAAAGCCAAAAGTGCCACTGCTGAGGAGCACATGCTCACCCCGGGAAGCCATCCTAACTAAACAGGTGGAAATTATGGGAAAGAGCCATGGTGAGCAATTAAAATCTATCTGCAGATGTTCAACGCTCAATTTCGTAAGTAGTGCAATGCAGAAATAATGACAGAGGATCACTTAAGGAAACATAATCTCCCTAAACGATAAGATCTCTGCTGTTGTCCAGTTTTTCAGGGAAAACGTTGCCTTGACAACAATGCACTTGGCAGGGGCCTGCTGTTGTTTAACAGAAGCTGATCTGGAAGCACCTGAAAGGTTTCACAGCAGCATCAGCTGAAACAGATTCCCCTGTGAAAACCTTTCAGGGCTGGAGGGAGGCTGAGGGAGCTGGGGGTGTTCAGCCTGGAGAAGAGAAGGCTCCGGGGACACCTCCCAGCGGCCTGCCAGGGCCTGAAGGGGCGGCAGGAAAGCTGGGGAGGGACTGTGTGTCAGGGGGTGTGGTGGTAGGACAAGGGGGAATGACTTTAAACTAATAGAGGGGAGATTTAGATTGTATATAAGGAAGAATTTCTTCACTCTGAGGGCGGTGAGGCCCTGTCCCAGGCTGCCCAGAGGAGCTGTGGCTGCCCCATCCCTGGCAGTGCCCAAGGCCAGGCTGGATGGGGCTTTGGGCAGCCTGGGCTGCTGCGAGGTGTCCCTGCCCATGGCAGGGACACTGGGGAGGCTTTGAGGTCCCTTCCAACCCAAACCATTCTGGGATTCCATGAGAGATAAAAAGTGGGAAGAGTTTATAGGAAGGATTTCCAGGGCATGTGAATGATCACAGCATTTGGCCATAGTTTCTCATCGTTGCTGTCTCCCTGAAGAGGAAATCCCAAATCTGGGATGGGATTGGGAGGCAGCAAGGCCATGGGAGGCCTCTTACAGAGGACAGGGACAGACCACAGCTCCAGGCTGGGGATGCACAACGTAGGCTTCCAGTCCCATGTCTCAAAATGCTGAAGTGGGCAATCTCATGTTCCCCCACCACTGACGTGATGCAGACAGTGACCCTTGTGCTGCTGTGTCTGGTTATTTTCTGTTGCTTTTAACTTAGCAGTATGAAGCACGCTGAGCATTAGCAAAATTGTCTGGCTCCTGTTTCATTCTTTGTGTGTTTCCTGTGCATCTTAAACTCTGATTACATCCCTTCACATGCATTTCAAGCATCTTCATAGCATAAACTCTGATAATTAAGTATTTTTACAGCTTCCATATCAGAGTAGTGCAGCCTTTCCTGAAACACCTATATTGTAGTGAGGAAATAAACAATGAGTTACAAGCTGTCCAGGGAGGAGGGACTATGTGGCATTTATTTGCCTGTAATACACTATCTACCTAATTACCTCACATCCTAGGACATCCTTAATGTTTGACAACACAAGCACAAAGAAATGAAGGTACAAAGAATGCTCTTATAGCTTATGCCTTCTTGCTAATAAACAACTAATCTCCTCTTTGAGGTGATTTATGCAGCTGTGAATATTTTGTACAAACCGCCTATTCAAGTTTCCCTTTAATTTAGGACATGATAAAAGCAGCTTTGTTTGCAAAATTAAGAGAATGGCATACAGAGTTTGGCAAATGGGGCTATAAAACTACAAAAAAACATGGAGAAGATGCCATCTGTAGAGAAGAGAAAAGACTCAGGTCATAGGAAATGACTCCAGTGTAGCCCATGCTCTTAGACACTGGACATTGAAATGCCCAATCCTTCAGAAAAATCTGATATTATTGAAAGGGTATAGCTGATGATGAATCCTCTGCATCTTTAGGTAAATTATTTCAATAATTAAGAATTCTTGTTGTTAAAAATACACCTCTCTCTACCTCAATATTGCAAACCTCAGCTTTTGGCCAGTGGATATTGTTATACTCTTTCCTGGTAAATCAAAAAGCTCCTGAATGGAATTATTTTTTGTTGAGTGAATTCTTCAAGATGATCAAAGAGATTTATTATATTCTCTTGGTGATTAAAAGTCTACAAAGAAAAGAAAATAACAAATAACGTGTTTGAAGTTCAGTTTGCTTGAAGTTTTCTGAAAACTGAACTACTTACACAAGGCCATGTACTCCATAAAGTTCCTATTGTATGTATGTTCATGACATTATGTGCTCTGAGCCTTGGCAACCTACTCCTCTATTTTATATTAAATAAATTAGATTAAATAAATTCATGATTAATTCCAGCCCTGCCCTTTGCAGCTCTGCTCATTCAGCAAATGTTATTGGTCACCTGAGATTGCAAGAATGGCTTTTAGCTCTTTTGGTAGGGGACCCCAGTTGTATTGCTAGTTAACAAATGATTGTCACCAATGCTTGTCAATGGCTACAACAGTCTCAGTCCTGGGGAAAGGCTGCAGTTCCCTCCCTTCTTGTAACACAAATTGCCTGCATTAGCTCCCAGTGATGGCAAATGCTGACCGTGCAAAAGCAGACGTTGTTCCCATCACAAGCAATCAGGTTCACAGTCAAAAGGTAGGAGATAAAACAATAGGGATGTAAAAATGTCATATATTGCAGCCCACTCTTTGGTTTATTTAACTTTTTTTAAAAATTATTTTTGTGAGGTTACCAGTCAGAATAAAATTGCTTTTTATAGCTGCAGTTAATCACATTTATTACTGTAATAGCTGGAGACCAACCAGACCCCAGGAAGGGGGTTTCACTGTGACTGACGCTGTGCATATGGAGAAGACGTTTATTAAAGGTCAGCTGTGCTTCATGGCAGAATTTACAATCTGAACCAAGGAGCCAGACACGGCTGGGAACTGGGGGCTCCTCAACAGCTCCTGTCACAGTTCCTGCCTGTGACAGCACCACCCCAGCACATGTCCATGCTGGTGGCATGGATACTAAAGCCTTCATTGGCAAAGAACATTTTCCATTTCTTTCCTTGGGTATGAAGATACCCAATTTGGTGGCAGGAACCCAAATCAGTAGGCGCCACCATTTTCAGCCTGCAGTTTTAGCTTTTCAAATTGATTTGCTTAAAATATTGTTGCTGAAGTTGTTGCCACTGAAGGACATCTATGTCTGCTTGCTCCCATATCTGTTTGCCTGTTGAGCTCTGGGTTTTGGTTTGCTTGAGTGTATCTGCTTTTCTTTGCCCTAGGTCAGAAAAAAAGATCAGTTCTATTTTCAATTTGTACTAAACCAGGTGTTGGTGGTCCGAGGTCATGGCCACCTGCTGGGAGGTGTGTGACTACAGAGACAGTTCACAGCTTGGCCAGCTTGATGCTATCCACTTCTGTCCTAATGAAATTGTGGGACCTCACATAAATCCCTTCTAGTAGAGATTCTGCAGATCTTTATGCAACTGGCCTTGCTGATGCTGTCTTTCATCTGTACTTAGTTCAAAGTTTCCTCAAGTAATTCCTTGAGAGTAAGCGTACCCTACTTGGAATTCAGATCAGACTCTGGCACTTCTGCACTCCCGGAAAGATCTGTACCGCTTAGTTAATATTCTTAGAACTGAAATCCATACCCAGCAATGAATAATCTTTCTCTACTTCTCAAATCCTGCTTCAGGTGCTAGGATGCCCTCAATACATCACTCTGTCTGCGGTCATGCTTTCTGCCCAAAACCAGAAGGACTCCAGAAGGTGTCTGCACACAGACTGCTCAAGCCATGGTGGCTGCTGAGCTGGCAGCAAATGTGCTATATTGTGTCTATAAACCCCATATCCTGGAACAGGCTGCCACAGTGAGCTCCGATGGACCCCAGTCCTTGTCATATTTTATCTTAAAAACCACTTATTCAACTGCTGTTCCAACGGGAGAAAAGAAACCCTACCCTTTCTGTTTTGAGCGTGTGATTACTGTGTTCAGTGTCAACTTCGTCTTCACTGCAGTTCTTGTACCTGCTAAGGGGAATCGATCAGCCTGTCACCTCCTGCTTTGGCAGTACAAGTGCTCTGCTGCTCAGCACCTCTGGGGCAGGAACCACCGAGGATAAAGCCAACCAGCTTTGGGTTTAGGTAGTACCAGGATACACCCACATCTCCAACAGCCTGCTGTGAGTTTGCTGCCGTTATCAGTGCTGGATGCCAAACATGCTGCATCTTCTGCACGATCCACAACGTGCACTGATTCTTGCCCTGCTGCTGACCCATCTTCATACATCAGTAATCACAGTATTAAATACAGCTTCCTGCAAGAAATCCTGGGAGATTTCTTTGAGAGATTTTGCTTTTGCCTCAAGAAACTCTTTTGTTCTTTGGCTTTTAATGCAGTAATTAGAAAAAGGAATGGGAAGAGCAATATTAAGCAGCATGGTCACGCGTTTGAAAGTTAGGAAATGCTTCGAGATTCCTTGTGCAACTGGAGCAAGCAGTTGTCCACTGCTGTCCCCTGCCCTGCTGGTGTGTACTTCTTTTCCCACTCCTCTTCCTGCCTCTCCATCCCTGATCTCAGCCATGCCCCACTGACCCTCATTCCCTGCTCTTCCTTGCTCTCCATCACTAATTGTCTAATCTCATCCCAGTTTTCCTCTCTTGTTGGGTCCTTGCTGAAATTCTCTGACCAGCTAGACAAAGTTCTGTCCTCCAGACCTTTTCCTCAGTGGCTCCAGGCCTTTGCCCAGATCCTCAGCTCATAACAGCTCAGGTATAAGCATTCTGAATGAGCAGCAATGTCTTTTCTACTTCTGGGCTTTTCGTACCAACATTCATCTGGTCCCATCTATGGAGGGAATCCATTTGTGCCAGCTATACTTCTTTTTCATAAATGCAAAAAAAGCAACCTCTTTGTGTATTGCACATTCTTTTCCCCATATTTCCAGCACTATGTTTAGCTCTACATGAATTCCACTGTTTGTTTTCAGATTCTTTTCTCTTCTGATACACAAGTGTTTCTTTCAGCATTGCCCCACTGATTTAGGACCAGTTTCTTATTCCTCTTTCCATCCAGATTAGGCATTATAAGGAGTGATGTGTTTAGAGCCTGTTTAAACTAAAATCAACAACAACAACGACAACAAATAAATGCTGCATTTACAATGAGCATAAAAAGAAGCTCTAGGACTCACACACAAACATGATGCCTTGAAAGAAGTTCTGATTTGCAGATTGGAAGAGATGCCTCTTGGACCAGAGCTGTGGTGTAAGTAGACCCAGCACCTTTGTAAGGCAAAATAAATACATAAATAAAACAAAACCCAAAACCAGTTTAAAATAATTAGTCTGTATTCTGCCAGGATTTTTTACTTTCATCTTGATAATCCAGCTGAATGTAGAAAGAATACTCACTTCTGGACCAAGCACTGAATAACCAGATCAGTCTTCATAATGCAGACACCAGCACAGACAGTAAAAATGAGTGCAAGATTGATATGTTTGGAAGCTCTGTGATAGATACACTGCTGATAGTCTGGAAGGCTTAACTGTAATGTGAAGGCAGGAAGATCAAAGCACGGCTACTGAGCATTTTTCAGCGTTAGCAGACCATGTCTCTGTTAGACTGCAGCACACTCTCAGAAGTCTCTGGTTATTTCCCCGTAAACCTGCATTGATTTTCTTGCAGATCGCATTAGTTCCAGTCACAAACGAAATTGTATCTGTTTTACAGTTAATGCAAACCTACAGCTAGCAGTTTCCTGAAGGTTGCTTCTTCATGTCAAACGCAAGAAGTCAGATACAACTGGGAGCATGCATGGGCTTACGGAAAGATCTTCCACATTAAAGTACCAAAGAGGTAGTACCAGTGAGCAGTAGGGATACCAGTAAGTATAAGTTGTATTTTATCAGCTGCTGTCTTCTCAAACTTACTTGGACCCAGAAACTTCAGAAACAAAAACATCCTTAAAATCAAATTCAGTTTGTATGGGGGTTTAACTACCAGGATACTTAAAACATTGTGGTTCCCTCTGGCATCTAGAGACAGGGTTCTGCAATGGGCACACTGGGTGAAGCAGCCCCATCCACTCAAGGCAGGGCATCTCTTTCCAAAGCTGGATTTAACCAGCTCCTTGGGCTCCTTGCCCATTCAGTCATTTCTATACCTGGCTCCCATCATCTCATGGTATTGACAAGATATTTTTTCAAGTGTAGTGTTTCTTCCTCTGACTTTTTTTTATCTCCTCTCTCTATTCTTGCTCTTTTTATTCCTCCTTTCCATCCCATTCTTTCCATCCCATTCTTTCCATCCCATTCTTTCCATCCCATTCTTTCCCCAGGACTTGAATTGCTTTGTAACAAAGGCTGAATGAACCTGTGAGCATCCTGTAAGCAAGCAGGTGATTCTGATCTCCCAGAAGTGAGCACAGTGCCTTCCCCTGCTCCCTTCAGTTGCTCATAACATTCAGGGAAAGAGGGGTTAATAGGCTGCTTCTGCTGTTCCCATCACTTCCACACTGACATTTATGTGTTGGAAGTACCCTGCTGAAGCAAGATGTTGTTTTTCTCAGATAATCTCTCACCCTCATTCAAACGGGGGTCTGTGTTACTGTGAGGGGCTGGGCTCAGCCCCAGGCTCTGTCGGAGCATCATGCTAAAATCTGTCCCGGGGGAGTTTGCTTGGGGCTGGGTGCTGTGCAAACACATCCAAAACATGGTTCCCTCCCAGAAGAGCTCCAGTTCTTGAAGGCAAGACAGACACTGGGAGAAGGGATAACACTGGAAGATGTTCTCCCAAATGGGAAGACCTGTGGCTAACCCTAAATTGCTTGTATAAGGTCAAGGTACAGCAGAAAGTTAACTTTTTATCACAGTCCCGCTCTTCCTCTCAGCTGTAAAGGCCTAAATTTTGACACCTGAATGTCAAAAGGGCCCGTCATCTCCCTTTACATCCAGCTCACCCACAGGGTGGGTTGCTGGATCTCACTCCTTCCATCGACTCTGGGAAGGGGTCAAATGCCTGGTTCAGAGTTAGGCTATAAGATTTACATTGTAGTGCTGCAAAATAAGAGAGTTGAGAAGATTCCTCACCTAAAAGCCTCTGAAACCTGTGAAGAGGAGCTGTTAAGCTCACTGATGAATCCTGAAAGTCTGATCAGGACCAGAAGGCTGAGAGAGACAGGGGGATATTTAACCAGCTGGGGTTGAGCAAGTGATGCTAATTTCAAGCTGAGCTGAACAAGTCCTTGTCCAGCAAATACAACATGAGCTTGAAATACCTGACTAGGTCTCATGGGAGGGAGCAACAAGACAATCATGATTCAACCATCGGATAAACAAGGAAATTCAAATTTACTTCTGACATAGGATCCATAAATCAACTAGCGATGCCAAAGTATTATGGCAAATAATATTTCATCTCTTTTACTGATCTGACAGCTGTGCAACTGCTCATGAAGAAAAGAGTGTCACACACAACTTTGACACATCTCACTCTTTTTGATTGGGATCTAAGCATTGCTCCAACGTGGGGCTTGGGTTAAACTTGCAGTATTTGCAATATTTGCAAGTTTAAAAGGGAGAGGGGAGAAATTATTCCTAGAAGACAAATAGAACACAGGGAAAATGGCACACCACCTAATGAAGTAATTTAAATGCAAATGAGCAAAAAGGTATGTGAAAAGTGCCGGAATTATTTTTTAAATAATAAAAGTTTGCCATTGATCAAAACATGTGATTCCAGGGTAAGCCCTTCAGATGTGAAATTTCAGAACAGAGGTATATTTACTTTATTGTATTTTATTTTTTTAAGACTGAGATGTCAACAGCCTCAGAATGGGGTTTTAGACTGAGGTGGCTGACAGCCTTAAGGACAGCAGTGGGAATAGCAACTCAGTAATTGATTTGGGATGAAATATTCATATATTCCCTGGAGAAGAGGCGGCCCAGTACCCTTCTCAGCCTGTATCACAGATGTCATCATTAAAGCTGGCATTACTCAATACACTCTTTGGTTTGATTGTCATAGGACCCCCATCTTCTTTTGCAGGGGGATTTTACCAGCTATATTTTTCTCCTTTAATCCGGAAGCATTGCTTCATCTGGAGAGTCCTGGACAAGAAGGACTGGCTGTGTTGTCACTGGGGAGAAAAAAAAACACAAACAGCATCCTGTAAAAATGGATGCAACATAGCAGCTCCTCTTGCAGGGGATGCTGAGCAATTAGGAGACGGCACAAGGCTACAGCCGGAATAAAAAATTAAAGGAGCATTAAGATCATGGCCGTGCTTCACAGGCACACACATCGAGCCACGCTCCGGAGTTGCCTCGGTGACACATCTCCTCAGGGGACCAGTAAAGGGGTTTCTTTGTCCCACACTACAGAGGTTCCCTAGCCCACTTTAAAGACAATGTGGCGAATGTTAAGCAGGCCGGGGAGAAGGCAGGGCTGCTGGGCTCTCGCAAAACCAGCCGACAGCCCTCTCGTGTGATAGAAGACAGGATGCATCATGTCCACGTTGGGATCGTGCTAAATTGATAATTTTCAATAATTGCTGAGCCTTACCCGCCGCACAGTGCCTCTCTCCTGGATGCGTGGGCTTGTGGAAGGGGGAAGGGAGGCTCTGTGTTCTCTAGGGCATAGCTGGAGCCCCCACCATAAGCCCGTGGAAGCCTGCTTGCCGCTGAATTCGACGAAAGATGCTAGATGCTGGTGTTGCCACTAGCAACTGTTGCTAAGAGACTCCTGCCGGCGTACAGAAGGATTGGAATCGCTGCAGATTATGGCCCTATTTATCATAGTTGTATGAGTAGTCTTGTTAAGGGGATGCATGACATATAAATTTAGTGCATGCACGATGGAAACGCAACACGCACGTGGCAAGAGGAGACGGCGTTATAGCGGGGTATTTGTGGCTTTTCAGTGCTTGTCTCCATCTGTATTTCCCTCTCACAGCTTTCCTAGTTTCTCATTAAAACTTTTGGGAGAGTCTATGAATTATAAAGCAGTGAGTAACTGCTTAGCAAACGGGCTTTTTATAGGAGAGTCTGACAAGGGATGAAGAGCACCGGCAACGTCAGCATAACATTATGATTAGGTGGCAGCGAGTGACGTATCCATTTGGCCCAATTTTGCTGCCAATTGCTGCAGTTTAGGAGAGGAGTGAGTCCCTTAACATCAGCATCGAACCTGGAGGACCCAGCTTCCATGAGCCTAAACCTTAACTGGCCACAAAATGAATGGCTTCTTTTCATCATTAGATCACTTTATTAGTAAATTACTGTAGACCTCCTGATATAATTCACTTCCTGGGGTGAAAAGGGTTTATGCCAATACTTGTTTTGTGTTTAATGGATTCATTATGCTTTTCATCATAAAATTCATCAATGTTAATTGAATGGATTAGCTAAATGTAATTAGAAGAGGGCTATGTAAGGGGGAGGGAATGCATCTCCATGCCTCTACTTTCTCCTCCAGCTCTTTGCTTTAACTACTGCCTGAATATTAATTTCCCTCTTACTATTACCCTTTCCAATTTGGCTAATCAATACAATCTCTGCATTCAAGTTGGGGATCATATGATGTGTTAGATTGCAGGTTAATCCGGGACTGATAGAATCATTATCGACTTTTTAGGGACAGGACTTTTGTTGGTGGAGGTGTGGTGTCTTTAACCAAACACTTAATTTTGTATCAGGTTAGAAAACAATGCCAACTTGACAGAAATGACCATGCAACCCAATTATTCCCTTCTTGGTTGTGCAACTCTTGTTAGCACACCTGATAATCACTGGCAGTGCTTCCTGGGGGGATGATCAGAGTGCCAAGTACGGTTGCTGACTGGCCTTTTTTTTTGGCCAGCTATAAGTAAATTAAGCAGTGATTAGGTTTCTGTAGCCACTTTTCCTGCAGATAAGATAATTGAAGCTGCAGTAGCTGCCTCGGGGAGAAATGTCATACCTGCCTCACCATTTTATTCATGTCAAGGATGCATTTGTGTCACCTGTTTATAGGTCAATAAACAGCTACAAGGGAATTTCAGCCGTGAGATGTTAAAGTAATGGAACTTCCATCCTCAAAGAGCATTAATGCTTCTTAATAGGCTAAACCCAGTTGTTTCAAATCTCAATTACATTTACTCCAAGATAGGAAGGAAGATCTCAGATCAATTCTTGCAAGGCAGAGAGCGCGGTCTGAAGACCCTTGGGCTAGGTTCAGTAATGAAATTAAGTGCTTAAAATGTAATTGCTGCAACCACCAAAGCGGTGAGACCTTTGCAATGGGAGTGTTAAGATGCCTTCAAACATCAAGTCTTTAAAGATTAGCTGAGCAGGGGTTTCATAATCATACGTGGACTACGCTTTGAAGGAAGGGCCTGTATTGGATTGGAATGTGGCATGGCGGCCAGGAGAGGCTGGCCCAGCATCTGTGTCCTCACGAGCCCCAGATCATTGCACCAGGTGAGGCTGTTTGGGAACGTGAGAGCATTTTAGGGAAGCATCAAATCCTTTTTGTCTGTTTGCTGGCTCAGAAGCTGGCACGTGTCACCAGAGTGGGTTTACAAGCCAGTGACAGAGCTGTCAGCACTGTGCACAGCTGTGGAGCATGTCGACACCACAAGCCTCTCTGCATCAGTATGTGACAGTAGGAGCCAAAGAGGCTGAATAGGACCAGCCTGGCTTCCTCTGACACACAAAACCATGTTTGAATGTTCCGAGGCTGCAGCTGTTGCAGGAGAAGTATGAAATCCTGGATGTGGTGCCTTAAGCTTGGCAATCGTCTTCCACCACAGAGTACAGGGCAACAGTGGTTGGTGTATTCACTTGCCCATCTCTTTAAGACTTGTTTGCACAAAACAGCAATAATTTCATGATGCAGGTACCCCATGTGTGCTACGGCAACTTTCTTACCCATTCCTCTGCCCACGAGGAGGGATGTGCCTGGTTACCCTAGGCACTACCCCAACTGCCTGCAGGAAGGTCTGTTTGCTGCTTATACAACTTCCCTAGGGTAAAAATGCCTGAAGTGAGTTTCCAGGCTGGCCACAACCTCTGCTCATAGAATTGTAGAATCATTCAGGTTAGAAATAACCTCTAAGATCATCCAGTCCAAACTTTTGCACAGTAATAAAGTCCACCACTAAACCATCCTACTAAGTTCCACATCTGCATGTTTCTTGAAGAATGGTGATGGTGACTCAACCACTTCCCTGGGCAGCTTGTCCCAATACTTCACAACCCTTTCAGTAAAGAAATCTACCCTAAAATATAACCTAAACCTTCCCTGGTGCAACTTGAGGCCATTTTCCCTCATTGTATCACTTGGTGCCTGGGAGAAGAGATCGATCCCCATCTTGCTATAGCCTCCTTTAAGGTAATGGTAAAGTACAACAAGGTCTGCCCTGAGCCTCCTCTTCTCCAGGCTAAACAACCCCAGATCCCCCAGCCTCTCCTCATAAGACTTGTTCTCTAGACCCTTCACCAGCCCCACCAGTTCCTTACAGACAATGTCTTATTTTCTGCTAGCCTGCTTCCAGAGCACAGACATGAAGATCCTGTGTTAACAGGCATTTTTTGGACATCATAGCAAATGTACACTGCAGTGTCCTCCTGTGTCCTCAGTGGGAGAGTGCTGATCCCCCAAGGGAGTAGAGCAGGAGCCCTCACAATCCAACGTGTTTAGAGTGTATAAAGCTTGCTCTCACTTGGAGGTGGGTGAGACTAAAAATAAATAAACATACCATGCTTCATTTTTCCCCCAGGGTTTGGTGGTCCCCCAGGTCTAAAGTGGCCTGTTGGGTATCAAAATGAAACTCCACTCACTACCAGTTTGTCTTTTTATTTTCTCCCCTGAAGGGCTTATAGTATTATATCCAGACAATTAAGATATTCATTTTATTCCACTATTTCTCTGTCCAGGGCATAATAAAAGTCCTAATATCTGTTGTAACATGAGGCTACTGAGCTTGGTGGAGCAGCAGAGCTGGGCTAGAACAGGCTCTGCTCACCAGTAATTTATGTAGCACAAAGTCTCTGCCACCGAAACCTCACTGTCCATATCCACAGTTGTTGCCTTTCAATGAAACACTGCTTTAAACCACCTTCAGTAAACATGAAGGGGCAGCTAAGGAATACCAGCTGGAATTTTTCCACAAGGACATGTTAATATGCACCTGTATTTGATTTTGACCACTTATTTATAACTGCTACCATTTTTCACCTTCACATTCTTTTCTGTAGAAATCATGAGTGATGTTTTGTGTAACACCTCTGCTGTGAGCAAGCGGGAGCTTTTTTATTATCAGAGCCAAGCAAATGTCTCAGAGAAAAAGAGATCTAGTGCCACAATCTTCCTTCTAACCACCAGCCAGTGCAGGTGAAGAGCTCTGCAAGCAGCTTCCCATGCTGCTTGGCATATGAAAACACTACTTCCATCCTAAATGTGTTTGGGGAGACCCCATCCTGTGTGTACAGCATGGTTTGTGTTCAGAAAGTGTGCCGGATTCAACAAGGGAGGATGCTTTTAACCAGCCTGAAGAAGAGCCCACAGAGGGAGCTGCAACACCAGGAGTTTCCCATGGGGTCTGCGAGCCAGGAGCACACCCAATTCCTCCCTGTCCTGCATCTGCAGCCCAGGGCTGCGTTGTGTTCTGGGGAACTCTGTCGCTCATCTACAAAATGAGTGACTAATTACAAAAAATCAGGAGAAAACTGAGATTTAAATATGCAGGCTTCTGCCCCTGTCCACAGGGTGTCTATAGGAGCAGCTCTTGCAGTGCCTCCTTACTCCAATGGGCAATTTATAGGGTAAACGTGGGGGTTTATAAATCACCAAGTAAAGTGGATTATGGCCAACACACATGAACAGGACATACAGCAGTGAGGGAGCAACTTTCTGACCAAGTTGGGGCAGGTGGCCTCACCCCCATGAGCTCATTTCATCACCTTACAACCCAAGGAAGATCATCTCCCTTCTTCAAAAAGTGTGCTGTTGAAAAGAGCTGTGGGAGAGGTAGTTATTTATCTTCTGAATCTGTTTATGGGAACTTTTAATTTAACATTTCATCGCTGATGTTCCGTAATAGACTTTTCTCAGCCTGTCTTGCAAGATCTATTATCAGTGTTTACTGGACCAGATCGAAGAGTGAAATTGATGTCTTTTATCGCTTGATCTATACACGGTTTGGTACTTGGGAAGATAAAATATTCCATGCTTATTGCAAATATACATTATTGAGAATTGTATCAACGCTTGTTTTATGTTTATTGATGTTGCATTTAGACTGGCTATTTGACAGCTGTGTTGCACTTCACCAAGCTTAACTTTGTTTCTAGGTCACAGCAATTTCTTGCTCCAATAAAAAGTAAAGGCAGGAATTCATATTTTAAAAACAAAATAATTATATATATATATATATTTTTACTTTTTGAGATATGCACATTGATGTATACAAGCCTTAATATCTGCCCAGTTCGCTGGGGAGTCATTTTGACTTTGAAGTGCAGAATTGTGTTCATATTTAATAATGAGATCTTTTTAAAGTGAGGCTTAATGGAGGTTTGTTGATAATTATTCTGCCTCATTGATAAAGATCCCAAACACACAAGAGTTTCAAATGATTTCACAGCTGATTTATATGCACAAAGCATAATTAGGATCATGTAATTTCCTTGCCAGCTTGGTTCTCATTTGAATATAGAAAAATGTCACTTACTTAGAAAAACTTTTATGCTGTGCTGTTTGACTGACACTGAAAAATAAAACAGAAGTTGTAACAAAGCAAAACAAAATGAAACAAAAACCAACATGTGTAAAGTGCTGCACGCTATTACTAAGTACTATTCACATACAGTTCTGAAGGCAGAACTATAAATTTCCTCATGGGTGTGTTTAATGTGCTCCCCATACTTTATCAGGGACCTTCACAAATATCAGTTTTATAAACACCTCTATGAGAAGCAAAGATGCTATTACCACCATTTTACAGATGAGCTGCTATACAAGAGAGTTTAAGGTTAAAAGTGTCCACTCAATTTAGCTACATTATTAGAAACACCCAGAACTCAATTTTTCCAAACATTGTACAACACAATACAGCTGTAAAGCACTACTAAAATGGATTTTTGTGCTCGGTATTATACCAAATCAAATTCCAGGCTTTTCTCTTGATTACAGACTGGAGAAAGGGAGTGAGGTTCCCAGTGCCATGTAGGAAGAGGTGGAGGTGGAGGTAGAGGCAGAGGCAGAGGTTGAGGTCAAGGTAGCATACAGGTGTTCCCTGGGTGTTTAGCAGGAACACGTAACAGCACTGGGAAAATATGTCATGATCAGGTAAAATGGTAGTTATCTAAAATGGAAGTTTTAATGGAAAAGGACTATATGAGCATATTTTCACATTTGGAAAAAAAAGAAAAAAAGAAAAAAAAAGTATAAATGAAATAGGTAAATGTGAATTTTTCAGTTGAATAGTTTCTTCTACATTGTGAATTGATTTTTTTTTTCTTTTGCTTGGAATTTTTTTGTCATTTCTAGCAAAGTTGAAATACAAGCTGGTGTGGCCATGGAAAGGAAGGAGTGTTTGAACTAGCAGGCTTGAACAGCACTTTCAGGAAACTGAGTCATAGAATATTTAGGTTGGAAAAGACCTCTGAGATCATCTAGTCCAACCTTTAACCTAGCACTGCCAAGTCCACCACTAAACCACGTCCCTAAGCACCACATCCACACATCATGTGAAGACCTCCAGGGATGGTGACTCAACCACTTCTCTGGACAGCTTGTTCCAATACCTCACATCACTTTCAGTGAAGAATTTTCTCCTAATATCCAACCTTAACCTCCCCTGGCACAACCGGAGGCCATTTCCCCTTGTCAATTACCTTATCAAGTGGTGCTTGGGAGAAGAGACTAATCCCCACCTCACTATAGCATCCTTTAAGATAATTGTAAAGTACAACAAGGTCTCCCCTAAGCCTCCTTTTCTCTAAGCTAAACAAGGAAAAAAAAATCAAATTTTGAACTTGTGTAAAATAGAACAGCGCTTGTTCAGCCCTATGTCTAAGTAACTTCATTTGCATTAAGCCTAAACAATACTTTTCTGTTTCCATGTGCATTTGTGGCACACTTTGCATACTCTCCAGGCTCAGTAGTCCTGCAGCATCACCCTTCCAGATTACTCAGCCTCGATTCATCCTCAGTGATTGACCATTCTGCGTCCTAAATGATTTTTCTCAGGGGAGAATAAAACACATGTGAATGTGTAATGAAAGCCTGTTTAATAATATATAAGTACCAGGTGTGGGACTGAGCCTGCCTAATTTAAGCTCCCAATTTGTATCTACAATTTAAGTGCCTAGCAACCCCATCCCAGAAGGGAGGGCTGAAAATCCCTATATGATTGGCAGAGAGGTAGGTGCTTTTGGATGTCTCCAGAGGGAGATATGAACCACCTTTCCCTGCATTTAATGCTTGGTTTTCCTCCAAACTGCTTGCTGTTTGGGCTCCTTGGCTGGAACCCTGGCTGGGACATGGATATAATACTCTGAGGGCTGGACTGAGGTTGCCAGTAATATGCTGCTTGAAAGTGCTCTAAAATCCCACCTGGGTTCAGGTGTTCCCATGAAGGCACTGATCTCTCATATCCCAGTTCCTGGACTCAGGGAGTTAACCAGTCTGCTACAGCCACCCAGACTGGGAAAGTGCATCCAAGCAGTTTCCATCAGTCATCACTACAAACTATAAGGAAGCAGGAATTTATGATACGAAAACAGGCAGGATCCAAATTGGACAGGATATGCAAGGAGATAAATATTTTTTTATATGAAATATGTTTTTAGAGAAGATGCAGAAGATGCAGATATGATGTATCCATATCTGTGACTCCTGTCCTAGACTGTAACGGATAGTGTGCTGAGACACCTCGGCGGTGACCCCTTCTCTGTTATTCCTAACTCAGTGACATTTCCCTCTTTCTTAGAGGTGCATGGAATTAATTTTTCAATTTCTTTCCACCGTGGGCCCCTTCTGGCTATAGATGGCCTATTGAATTGTTGCAGGTTTTGTTACATGGCTTGTTTGACACCTGGGGTCAGATTTGGACCACAGACAGACTGAAATTGAATTTTTCCTCTGAACTTCCCCTTTCTTATTTTTCCACAGATCTCAATTGCATTTAAGTCATGCTTCTACCGAGTGTCATACAGGGTCTAACACTGCATGTACAATAACTGTGCTTCCTTTTGCAGACAGATGAACTACCATATGAGAATGGGCTGATTTAAATTTTGCACTATAAAGGAGTACCGGCTCCATACACTCAAAATCATGAGTCACTTTCCTTCCATAATGATATCAGCTTAAAAATGATATTACTAAAAGGGTTTTTTCTTTCTTTCTTTTTTTTTTTTTTTTTTTTTCCTGCTGCTTTTTGGAAATTTAGATTTGATGCCTTATTCTTCAAGATCAAAGGTTGGGGACTTCAATGCTGTCTCACAGAGCTTAGGTTTAAAAAAAAAAAAAAAAAAGCCACGAGGCTGAGGGGCCCAGATGATGTGTCAAAAATAAGTGCAATTCCATACTAATTTCACCAAATAAAATGCCTGATGTATACTGTATATAGCCCACATTCTGTTTATGTTACTCGGTTCCATAACAGACCATATGGAGCTATCACAGCCGTGCACAGGAAAGCTCTCAGCTCCCCAGTGAACTTTCCACTGTCACATATTTTAGCCCAAGTCATTCACCAGCCCACCCTTCCCCTAGTTTTTCAGTGTCTGAAACCAGCATTTTCTATCATGTTCACCAGTCTAGAGCACTTCAGTCTGTTGACATCCAGACCTGATTGTCTAATCCAACCTCTGAAATGTTTGGAAAGTCCTTGACAGTTTTAAATGCTATATAAAGCAACAAAAGGGAGCAATTGTGCATCACTTCTGCAATAACTGGGGGAAGAATAACAAAGAAGAAGTAGTAACAAATGATTTAACATTTGTCAGTGTATGAATCTGGGGTCCCTGCCATGCTGGTCTCATGAGCATCTCATGTGTGCCTCTTAGGCTGAGCTGTTATGGATGTGTTGTCTTATTGGACCTGTGCTTTGACTTGGTATCCTCTTCTCTGCAAGAGGGTAAAGTTGTCTTGTTATCAAACCATTTCAGAACACCACCCTATCATACAAATAATGAGATTTATGCTGGAATGAGAGTGCTTGAAGTCTTTTGCCAGATTTCCATAGCAAGTAGAATTACAGAATCCCAGAACGGTTTGGGTTGGAAGGGACCTCAAAGCCTCCCCAGTGCCACCTCCTGCCATGGGCAGGGACACCTCCCAGCAGCCCAGGCTGCCCAAAGCCCCATCCAGCCTGGCCTTGGGCACTGCCAGGGATGGGGCAGCCACAGCTCCTCTGGGCAGCCTGGGACAGGACCTCACCACACTCAGAGTGAAGAAATTCCTAATGTCTAACCTAAATCTCTCCTCTTTTAGCTTAAAGCCATTCCCCCTTGTCCTACCACCACACCCCCTGACACACAGTCCCTCCCCAGCTTTCCTGCAGCCCCTTCAGGCCCTGGCAGGCCACTGGGAGGTGTCCCCGGAGCCTTCTCTTCTCCAGGCTGAGCACCCCCAGCTCCCTCAGCCTGGCTCCACAGCAGAGGGGCTCCAGCCTCTGAGCATCCTCGTGGCCTCCTCTGGACTCGCTCTGATCCATCCCTGTCCTTGTGCTGGGCCCAGAGCTGAACGCAGGCTCCAGGTGGGGGCTGAGGAGAGCAGAGCAGAGGGGGACAATCCCCTCCCTGCCCTGCTGCCCACACTGTGTTGGTGCTTGTTGGAAAGGTGCCGTGGCTGGTATGGGCAGAGGCCTGGCTCCACTCGTGCTCTGTGGCAGAGCTGCAGGGGCCGTACTCTGGCATTTGGCAATACCTGTGTTGCTTGCCCCCAGGCTGGGTAGAGATGCTGCTGTTCCTCTTAGGATTTCTCCTGGGTTGAGTTGTTCATGGCTTCACACATGAGAGTTGCTAGAGCAGGTGTTGTTAATCACCAGGGGTTGTCCTGTAAATCTCACAGAGAGTGATGTTACTAAGGAATTTATAAACAGCCCAGAACAGGCTAGAAACGAGCAGAGTCAAACCAAAAGTAGGAGAAATCACCTTGGTCAGTTGTCCTAATAGAGAAAAGCTCTGTCGTCTGCTCTAGCTTACACAGTAGCTAAGACAGAGGGACATAAAATAGGGCAAAGATCATCTGGACTGACAAAGGCCAGGTCACTGAGGACAAATTAACTTGTTGTCAATAATTTCAGGCTGCTGTGAGACTTCAGCTGACCTGGGCACAGGGGAACATTCCTTCTTCATCTGCTCTAGACTGGCTCCTCTCCAGATGTTGAGAAAGACCTTAGCACCACCACACAGTTCTCAATAGCCATTAAGGTCCTTAAAGAGCTATGATTTTGAGACCTTTATTAATTAGGTTTTCTGCTTTCCCAAGTCAGATTTACTGTCTGGAGGAAATTGGTTTATTGTAATCTCCTTGCAAATACACTGCTTCCCCTGATCATACGATACAAATGAATGGAACTTTGTCAGTGTTTTATGGGAGTATGTATCTTAAATTTATGAATGTTAGAGGTTGTTAAAGACAAAGGGTTTGCAATGTAAACCCTGCCAGGTACAGCACTGGGACAAACTGATAGTCATATCAAAGGGGCATTCAGAGGCTGGCCGTGAATTCCAGACCAGAGCAAGAAGAGGAGAAGACATACTGCTACATGTCTGCTTTACTATCTTAAATGTAGACACACTCTGAGGGACAAATTCAGAGCAATTTAAAGATGTTTTTGTATTTGTTGGGCTCTACCCCCCAAACTCAGCTACTTTAACAGATCACACGAATGCCCCTAGACAATCTCAGTAACAAGCTCAGTCAGGTTGCATAACCTTTTGCCCCACAGCAATCCTGAGTTGCCCAAGACTTATTTTTAATCACACGTAGTGCCTCTCACTACAAGTGATCCATGCAGCCCCAAAGATCAGCAGGCATCAGTCATCCGCAAACCACTCACATACCGTATGAAAAATGTAGCTCGTGACCCCCTGCTCCCTGAAGAACAGTCGATATTAAAAGCAATCCCACAATATTCAGTGGTACAGCAGAGGTCAGATCACGCTGGCCCTTGCTAATGCACTGTGTCAGTATTTCTTTAGTGACCTCATCAGTCCTCGCAGAATTATCTTCCTTTAAAAGATGTCATGTCTGTCTCCTTGTGAAGAAAACCTTATGGATTAGATTTGATCTCACGTGTTACAACACCTAGAAAGAAGCAGTGTCATGGAAGAGGCAGCCTGACCGCCCTAACTCAGGGGGATCTTAACTCTGAAGCTTAATGACACTTTAATTGCTACCTGTCCTTAAATAGAGAGAGCTACAGCCATTCTGGGACTGTGGGCTCCCGAGTGGTCTGTAAGGGAAGCACCAGGAGATGTCAACATTCAAAAACATTAAAAACAGGGCTGCAAGCATCTGAGCTAGGATTCCAGAACTGATGGTCTACGAGAATGAGGGATCAGCGACTGCTTCACCCAACCCACGAGTTCAGTGTTTGTAGTAGCGAGAGTAAGTGATTTATGCTGAGCTTATATTATTCATCAGAGAGGGTGCATGTGTGTGTTTTTAAATAAAACATGATTGTGTTTTCTTGGGTTTGTTTTTGCATACTTAAAAGCTGACTTTAAAGCTTTCGTCGACTGGTTTGGTTTTCAGACTTTGCATTTTAACCAAACTAAATAAACACTCTCACATTTTCTTAAATATCAGTGCAAAAATGCTCAAAAAGTGTAATTTGTAATTAATCCTCTCATTCCAGATTTCCAGGATAGCACTTGAATTTGGCTATCATGCATTTCAAGCTGCCAAACTCCACATATAAATCCTGAGGGAAGAGGATAGTGGGTTAAAAATTTTGGGAAGGGTTAGGCTTATTTACTTGCCACCTTCTATTTGTTTTGTTTGTTTGTGTTTTGTTTTGTGTTCTGTTTTTTTTTTTTTTTTTTTTTTTTGTGTGTGTGTGTGTGTTTTGTTTTGTTTTTGTTTTTGTTTTTTTTAGATTCATGCAATAGTTTTCATTGCTTTTCTTGCAAGAATGAGACATTTATGTCTTGTATTTTCTGGGGCTTTCAGAAAAAGAAAAAAAAAAAAAGAAATGCTGTAGGATTTGCAGATGGAAGCTGGCAGTTTTGAAACAGTATGAAATTATTTTAGTTTAGTCTCATTCGTCTCTATCTCTTACTCATCTACAGCCCTCCCTTAGAGTCAAGCATTATTTCTGGCTTTGTTTTTTTTTACTATTCCTCTGAGACTTTTGCTCTACACTTGACATATGCAATCAAACCACGGAGCTGAGCAGAGCTGGTAAATTAAGGTGCTTAAGACACAAGTTGGTTTCAGAAAACAGCCAGATTTTGTGAGGTTTTCAGACAAAACCCATTGAACAACTGGAAGTTCACACATCACTCTGCAGCCAGCATTGCCAGAACATTAGAGAAGAGCTGTGGCTGTGGGAGAGGAAGCAAACTGTTGTACTCATATTTCTGTCAGCTTATTATTTGAATTTTCCCCCAAGAAACAGTCTGCAGTTATTTAATTACTGCCAATTGCTATTCACATGAGAGGTTCTTCAAGGAATCACACCTCTTCATACCCTCTCCCACAATACATACATTGTGAAGAAATAATTGCACAAAACGTCCACTTCCTATTGCCTCTGGGCTGGCTGCACTTGGGAACGAATGCACTTGAGGAGCCACGAAGTGTAGCCCCTTCTTAGCATGTGGATTTGAGCACAGTTTTGTCCCCACATCGCCAAGAATAAGTTTTGCAACCCCTCTTGTTCATATTAGCCACTGCTCTTGTAAATCTTGCAGTCTCTGAGGTTCATGGACATTGGATTTGCTTGGCAGAGACCACCAGAATTGCTGGTTCCTCTGACCAGCTTCAGCCCCTGAAGGGTGGCATTGCTTTGGAAGGGACCTCCCTCCATCAGGGCTGACATGGAGGAAAGACTCACAGAGAGGGATCTGTAAGAAAACCCCAGCTTTTGTTTCACCCATATTACCCAAGGTCCCTACTATAAGGAGGTGGGATGACAGCCTTGACCGACCTTTGAACTCCTCAGAGATGAAAGATCCCCACATGGGGAACTTGAAGTGCAAGGCAGCTCAATGCCCCTGCAATGAGCTGCTGCTCCCATGTTCAGCATGGAAACTGCTGGGAAAATAGAGCAGTTGGTACCAGGCAGCATGAGCCATGGAGAGGCTTAATGCAGACCCAAAATGTCATCTATTTAAGCAGGCTTGTTCATGGAAAGTGGCTTGATGATTTGGGGGAATGTTTTGTGCTCTGTGAATGTTAAATGACCCCTGATAAGTAAAGAAAGCCTATTAACAGGCGGTTCTGAAAGCAATCAGGCTTAATTATCTGAAAATACAGGGTTTTGCAAGACTATAAAAACCTGTTATTTATTTTTTTTAAGTTTTGAAAACATCTGTAAGCTAAGTATGTTTGAATATGTATTTGTATATTTATATGCACATATATGTGGTGATTATGCAAGGAGCACGGACATTTGCTATTCATTTTGACTATTTCTTCCTTTCTCTTTTTTGGCTCTAGTTGAATTTTCTGACTGTAACATTTAAATGCTTGGTGTCAGCAAAATGCATATTCTTTCCGTGCATTTTCTTTTTCAGCTTTTGAAGGAAGATTTGTTCTCTCCCTCCTAAAACAAAATCCTCACCCACAACCTACTTGAGAAGTCCTTTGATGTCTGCTTACTCAGTATAAAGATACAGGACTCTAGATCTCAACCTTCCCCTGTTTGCCAGTTTAAGCACTAATTCTCCCATTAAATAAAACTTACTAAGAGGGCAGAGTCAAACGTCACGTCTAATCATTGATCAGACCATAATGAATTGCTTATATTATATTAACACACGTGCTTTTATTTCACTGAGAACTTTTTTTTTTTTTTTTCTCTCTGTCTCTCTCTTAGAAAGGAGAATAAAATGTTTGTTGGTCTTACCAGGACTAAAGAGTGAAATTATTTCAATTAAAAGCAAAAAAAAAAAATCCCAAATACTGCCTTTTCTAGCTGCAGTATTTACATACACAAAATGAAAATGCTTATCTGATGGTTCCTGCTGAGTGTGGCATTGCATGCAGTCATTAATGATCAAAATCTTTCTAATTCAGGTGTTAAATTTTAATTACGGCAGAGTGCTGATTAATACCAAATATCACCAGGCAGGAACGACTGCACTTTGTGCGCGAGGGACTGGCTGCCATGCAGATCTAGTGCTGTCAGAGCACCCTCATTAAGTGTAGCTCAGCTGTGCTGCCCTACGCTCCCAAATCCAGTGGTGCAATCCCCATTTCCAGCCTTATGGACACCAATTTGTCCTGTATTCAAAGCATTGTCCTCTGCCTTGCACAGGATTAGCTAAAGAGGTTTTCAAGCCTTATCTTCCTTTCTCTTTGTTGCAGTTTTCTGAATGAGAAAGATTTTTGTTTGTTTGTTTGTTTCTAAAGGTGCACAAAGTAAAGAAAAAATAACTAACGCAGCTTTTTCCAGCACCTGGCCTTCTGATGGCAAATGCATTGCCTGAATTTACATATTGCTTTGGTGGCACTCACGTGCTTTTTGTTAGCAATGTCAATCCTGGGAAGCAGGTCAAGACCAGAGCTGAAAGCTCCCACCTGCATCAGCTGCTATTCCAGGTCAGTAAAGGCCATTGGAGTCCTGGCTCCCCTTATTTACCCGTCCGCTTGAGCTGCCATCCAACTGGATTAAGTGATCCAATCCATCACGGTCGTGATAATCTCACTGAAGCAATTGATTGGGAAAGAGTAGATGAATGTACTCCCATGAGCTCTGCTTTGTGTCAGCTCGTGATGCAGTCTCTCTCTCTGTGGCTGCTGCAAGACCTTTGCCAATGGAGGATGTTAGGGTTGGTTTCTGCTCTCTTCTCACCTGCTGGAAAGCTTGCCAGGCAGACAGTGCTCTCTAGAATTTGCTGTTCTTCATACATATGCCCTTGCTAGTCACCAAGGAGCTGACCATGACGTTGAAATGGCTCCTCTTGCTTTTTGAATGCATATATACGCATATTTATTTCTATATAAAACACCAGATACTAAAAAGTAAAGTTAGTCATGACCCTGACTTTCATTATACTGCCCCAAAGTAATGAAGTCCTTTGTGTTTACCCATTATCCCTGAAATGTCTTTTACGCATTGCTTGTTAAGCTGCAAATAGACAACACCACTCGTTTACAAAACCCAAGGCAGACAACACAGGCACAAAGCTGGCAAAAACATGTGAAAAGAAATAAAAGACCATATCATGACCCTGCACTCAAATTATCCCCAGTGGCTTCTCTTCTGCTACATTATCCGCCCTCAATGCTCTATCATCTTCAGATTGCATTCATTAGAGCCCCAAACTAGTGCAACCCATTTGATTATAGCCTGGATCTGTCACCGAGGTCAATCAGGTTTGACTTTCCTTCACCCCAATCACGGCAAAGAGCACCCCAACACTTTCCTTCACTTGCTGCCATCACCCACTTGGGTTGTGCTCATGTCCCTTGAGCGCTGGCCCAAGCAGTTCAGCCCTGCCCATGAGGATATTTTTCTGCCCCAGTTTAGGACATCTGAAAAGTAGACATCTGATTCTGGGCTAATCAGCCTACTCTCTCCTTATAATTGATGAAAAGTAGTAGGCGCCTCTAACAGGTCATTCATCTTAACCCAAAATTGGCTTCTAAGATCAGACAAGTTGCCTGTGGTCACCTGTGGCTAGGAGGAAACTCAGTTAATGGTGACTAGCTTGAAATTAACCATCTGGCTTCAACAAGTCTGAGTTCAAATGAGAGAAATGCTTCACTTAATGACTATTTTCACTCAGAGTAAGGCTAACTCACACCTTCAGGCTGGACTCAGGAAAGCTCTCGGACGTCTGAGGTCTTCCCAGAGCATATTATTATTAATTTTTTTTTTTTTTTTTTTTTTGGGGGGGTGGGGAGGGAGGGACCTTTTCTTTTTATCAGTTTCTTTCTACCAAGAGCTGTGATTCGTGGCACTGCTTTGTGCTGCTCCACAGAGGTTCAGAGCAGGGGAGCAGCTCTTCCTACCATCAGCCACAGTGGCTCGTAGGGGTGAGGGTCTGCCAGGTTGGTCTGCATCCCATGAAAAAGGCAGGACACTAAGATAAATTGTAAGGTCCCTTGGTGACACGAGGTGCTCCTTTCTGCCCCGCTGCATCTGCAGAGCCAGATGGTTGAACGCTGCTCCGTGTTGGCACCGTAGATCAACTTCACCATCACTGAAGGAACAGTTTGCTGGGAGCCCCTGGGCCATCATCAGAGGCTGCGAACTTCCTACCTGATAAGCAGCAATGACAACGGAGGTGAGGATGCAGCTGTACCTGGCTGCCGAGTCCAAGCACACGTGACTGCACGAGGATTAATCTCGGGCAGCGAATGCACATCATGCGGAGCTGATTATTCACGGCTTGTAGCAGAACAGGTGGTCTGCTGTCAAGCAGAAGGACAAGTGCTTTACCCCCACAGAGTCTGGCATCCAAAAAATGACTTTTTTTTTTTTTTTTATAGCTTTGGCTGCTCTGGCAGAACAATGGGTTTTCTGAGCTTCCCCTTGGGGGCTCAAAACTGGGGAGCACTGAGGTCCTGTGCACCCCTGATGCTTCACCCAGGGCAGAATAAAATCACTGGTCGATGTCCCAGGGGAGCAGTGGCAGCACTGCTATTCACAACAGCAGTGGTGGTAGGGGATGAGGACTGTGTTGCCTGCCCTCCCTTCTCCCTGCTCTACACAGCAAGCTTTGCACAACACCCAAGCAAATACATTTTTATCAAATGCAAGAGGTAATGTAGTTGAAAATATTACAGTTAAGGGCTGGTCGGTTTACAAAAAAAAAAAAAAAAAAGAAAAAGAAAAAAAAATAAAAAAACAACCCACAAGCCTGCCAGGGTTTAAAATTGCAATGGCTTTTAATGTACTTCTTGTCCCAATATTTAACTTTCATGCATTGAAAGCAGCCAGGAGAAACTGTTAAAGGTGCAGTTAGAGGCAATTGTCAAATTGTAAATCAAGTGGGAAAAGCATAGTGGGTCAATAAAAATAAATAAGTGGGATGGTCCCTTGGGTGGGATGGAAAAGCTAGTGCTTTTGCTAGCCTGAAAATCACCTATTTCTTCCCCAGTAATCAAGGATATTTTATTATACGGGAAAACACAGGTGAAGTAGTAAGAAAGAGACTTAATCTGAGATTGCTCCCTGTCCAGTGCTCTACTATGACTGCACAAAACCAACTGCTACAAAACAAACAAATTAAAATCAGCAAGGGGGATGCCCCCAGCTGTAGTTCTGGATGGATGCTGGTACCCACTCACTGAAACATGCCATGTAGAGGAGCACCTTTTCCCCACAGTTCTCTTCTGCATCCTGCATGCCTTCTCCTGGAGATGCAGATTTCCTAATAGAAGCTTATTCCTGGCCAAGTATTCCTGTAGCACCACCAGAATTACTGATTACAGTCCATCACTCCCAGCCCCAAACTTCATACCCTCCCCAGGCTCTAGCTCTGCACCTCTCCTGAGCAGAGATGCTCGTTCATCGCTTCTTGTGTACCAGGCTGGGCTCCCAAAGTCATTTTTACTCCTCAGTGCAGACAAATTCGACCTTTGGCCCTTGGAGATCAAAGGCTATGCTCTGACACCATTGTACACTCTACCTTCCACTTCATTTGGTCTGTTTGCGTGGCCACTATTTTCCACACCATTGACAAGGCGCTGGGTGGGTGATTTGTCACAAGGTTGACAGTTATAGACTGTAATGTGTATAAATAGCCCCTGATTTTTGAGTTAATCAATGGAAAAATGAGGTTCAAAGTCAGAAAGGTTACGTACGTGTGTGTATATCCCTGCATTGTGCACACGTGATACAGAGGTCTTCACTGGAAACTACTACACAATGCAGTTATTTTCATGAGCCACCCATAAGCCAAGTCCTCTGCTGCTGTAAGGGATCTGCAAGTCTGCTGGTGACACAAGAGCTGTATTTTTATGCCACACATCATTTTTCCATCACAGGGATCTGTGCTTTGCAGTTGTGCTACCCCATAGGACAGGGTCTGTAGTGTGTGCAGGGGTGTAAGACACCACAAAACCATAGGACAAAAAGCCATCGAAGTCAGTATTCTCTGTCCTCTAATGGGTGTAAAGAGAAGAAGAAAGATTGTTTACCATCTTGCTTCCCAGCAATGAATAAATTTTCTTCCAAAGCTAAAAGTCCTGCTCAACCCCTTGTGTTTAATGGCCATTGAGAGGACTAAAACTGCTCTAAAATTATCTGTTTCCTTCTGAATCTTTTATACCTTGGACTCCTCAGTATCTGTGGGCAATATAGATTGCAGTTTAATGATGTGCTGTATGAAAAGTGCTCTCTTAGGTTCATTTTAAACCAATGTTTGATGATATTGCTGCACGCCTACTCCTTCCTATATTACGAGAAACAGATCAGCATTCTTTTTCTATTCCTCTTTGTTACAGTATTTATGATTTAAAAGACATTTATCTTTAGCTCCTTTTTATAATTTTTCTGATCCTATAAGTTCTCTATTCACTTTCTTTTATTATTTTTTGTGTGTGTGAAAGGCCTTCTATACCTTTGATCAACTCTGCCCCTCGTCTCTCTCCTTCTTCTTTAGCTTTTTGAGTCATCAGAACAACAGAGAATCTTTAAAATATGGATGTACTGAGGTTCCTACAATGGTATAATGAAGTCTGTATTTTATTCTCAATCCCTTTTCTTAGAGTCCCTAATGTTCATTTAATTTTTTGCTGCTCAGATTGGGACAGTGTTTTCAGAAAACACACATAGATAGGTTTAGTTTTTCACTTGGTGTCTCACTTTGTGCTAATTAACACAGAATTTCATCTTAGCATTTTACTTCTAGGTAACCCTGTGCCCTGAGGTCCTTCTGTAGCTCCCCATGGTCAACACTGGACTTGGCCCTCCTGAATGCTTCGTGCCACCTGCAAGCTGTGGTACTTCAGTGCCTTTCCTTCCCGGTCTCGGTTAGAAGCAGGGTGGATAGCAGAGGTGCCAGCATGGACACAGTTATTGCCCTTCCTCAAGTGCAAAAACCTTTGATCCCAGTTTTGCTTCCTATTTGTACCAATTATTATTTCCCTTTCTATTTCTATTTCTATCTATTCTATCCTATTTCTATCCATCCCCTTTCCATTTCTATTTCTACCAATTATTAATTGGCCAAACATCTTTGCAAAATACAATTTTTCCCCCCATACTTGTCCAGCCTTACACAGAGGGTGCCTGGCTTCTGCAGAGGTCTTGCTGAGCACATGGAGACAACAAAAGGGAAAGCAGCCTTCACGGCGTGTGGGCTGCGAGAGGAGCACTGTAGCTGTTACATATTGCATGCACGCAACGGGCTTTTTATGGCCTCATTAAAGTCAATGGGAGCCTGCCATCTGCTTCGGCAGGGGCAGCATCAAGGTATAAAAACATTACGCACTGTTTAGGTGGTGCTTTATCCTGAGCACTGGCTGATCCTTGCCTTGACCCTAGAACTAGATGTGAGTTATCGCTTCTTTTGTTTAGGAGGGGAAGCAGAAACCGGGAGTAACGCGGAGATTTCAAAGATTATGGCTGTCTCTCATCTGGCCTCATATGTCTGAACAGAGAGAATGAGAAGCAGGCGAGGGAATTCTTGGCAGCCCGTCTGATGTGACATCCCCCGTCAGCAGGTCTCAATTTCCGTCTGACTTTATGATCTCTTTCTCAATCTTGCAACTCCAAGACTCCACAGTGAGCTCGGAGTCTGCCAGGAAGGCTGTGAGCTAACTAGGTGACAGAGATAGTGAGGCACAGTTGCAGAAGCTGTAATAAGAGGTATTGATTTTGAATAAACACGTGAGTGCTATTGACTTGGAGAAGCTGCCTCTTAGCAAGTGGAGGGACTGACTGGCTCCAAAGGGTGGAAAAGTGGACGTCTTTTTCTGGAACTGGGTAAGATGAGTTTTAGTCACAGATATGAAAATACGATCAGCATCCTTTTTCTCAGGTCTGTTGGCAGATAAAGGTGTAAGAACCACAGGGCTTCATAACAGGATGAAGAATAAAGGAAGTGGTTTAGGTGGATTGATGGAAAAGGGATGGTGAACAGAACAACGTAAGCAAGTGGTGGGTAAGGCATGGTCTCCAGTACTTGAGCTGAAGTTTATATCTGAGTGATACAGAAATGTTAAAATAATAATAATAATAAAAAAATAATAAAAAGATTTTGGTGAGGCATAGGTGTAAGAAGCTGAGAAAGACAAACAGTAATAACTTAGGACAGTCATTTTCCTCCCGTGATTGAAAAAAAGAATCTCCCTATGCCTTATGGAGGGATTCCCAGGAATCCTCAAGGTTTTTTTGGCACAAGCTGTATATGGATAGACCAGCCTTGATGCCCTCTCCCAAAATTCTTAAAGCAGACCCCCACCTCCTTGCCATTTAAAGTACAGCAATCTTCTCTCTTTTATTCATAATGCCAGATACTATCACATCCCTGTTGCACAACATTCCCATGGTGACACCAGTCCTGGAAAAGGAACATGGAAGCAATGCTTGAAGATCTCTGCAAATAACATCCCTCCAAGATTAATGAAGAGCTACTGTGGACTCAGTGGACTTTGAACTTAGCAGCCCTCAGAATTTAGCCCTGAGCTTGACCAGGTAGCACTGAAAGTAGTCAAATAAGATGATACATAGTTGAAAATGGTCATGTTGGCAGCTTATGCCTTGGACCGAGGCAGAAGTGCCTAAATACTTCCCATTCCTTGATGAGCAGCTTCCAGCTCCTTGGGTCAAGGATCAAGCTTTCGCCCCTAAGACTTGCTCAGGGGACCTCACTGTACTGGAAAACAGGCCTAGAAATATTTCCATCCTACATGGTGCTGCTAACCAGCTTCAGACTGCTCACCTTACCCCTAGAGGTCACCAGTGGCCCCTGGATCTCCACATGGAATCCAGTCGGCCTGATTGGATATGTGGATTATAATATTTGCAGTAATACCATGGATACCTTGCACAGAAATAAAAGAGATTGAGCTCCTTTTCATAAAACCACTCATAATGAAAAAGTAGGACATCTGGGAGGCAAAATCCTCCATTTCTTACTATTCCCTAGTTATTCTTTTTGTATGGAAGTAAGAATGCAGCCGAATGCAACAGGGGTCTGCTGAAATGAGGGCATTCCTTTCACACATGCATATTCAAAGATTAAAGAGAAAGCTTTGAATTACTTTCAGAAAAGGGGTCAATTATGTAGATTTTACACGGCTTGTTATTAAGGCCAAAACTCACATCGTTTTCACAAGGGCTGGAGGACAGCAAGGCAAAGATGTAAAGGCCTGAGTCCAGGTCCGTGAGGAAGAAGGGAGGGAGAATCAAAACATTGTTAATTATATCCTCTCAAGAAAGGACTTGTGGTGCTAGGAATTCATCCCAGGAGGGTAATTTCAGGGCTACAAGTTGTAATGTATATTATTGCTGGTCTAAGCAGAAGAAGGGAGCAGCTCTGGCTGTGGCACCTCCAGTAGCTTTCTGTAGGGGACTCTACTGGAATTAAAGGCTTGTAACTTAAACAGCTTGCTCTGCAGAATATGATATCCTTCCCCCAAACTATTTGAACTCTTTCAACACCAGTACAATAATGGGTTGAAAGAAAACTGGTCAACAATGGTTTCCTTGGACTTTGCAAGGTCTTTGACGAAGTTTCTCACAAAGGCTGTTAAGGAAACCAGAGGTATTTGGTGAAAGATTATGTATTGTGCCATTGATTTAGAAACCGGCCAGGTCAACAAACAGAGCAGGAATGACTAGTTAGCTCTTACAATACCAAAAGCCTGATAAAAGGCTGTCATAGGGAACATATTAGCCATCTTTTCATGCATAAATAAAAGGCTTTGTTTAGGGGGGTTAAAAGTATTATATTTCCTTGAAATCCAACTGAAACTCCAGAAGTGTTGTTAATATTTTATTATTTAATGTTTTACACTTTCTTCGATTATTAGAAGGTTACAAAAAATATAGTCTATTCAAGGTAAGGAAAAGACAGCTTTTATAATGCTCTTCCCAGTGTTTGATGTATTTCTGGAGTTGGGAAGGAAGATTGGGCGTTATTTCTGGAAAAGTGTATTTGGGTTCATAGTTTCCATAGTGCAGATGAAAGGAATGGAGAATGGATGTCATGATCAATATTTTGGATCAAAAATTCACACCGTGGGTAAAATAATCTATTTGGATCCTAATTGGATGCCAGTGAAAATTTAACATCCCAATAGAGCAGCTTGCTGTGCAACAGCTAATCAAAAATGACCCCATAAAATCACTTTTTGATGGAAATGTAATTTTCAGCCAAAGGTTTAAAGATCATGGAAATTGTTGCTTTCCAGAAGAAAATATCCAAACTTTTTTTCATGAAAACCTAAAACATTTGGGCCCAAATGGGCCTCAGATAAAATTGTAGCATCCTATGATGCACACAACCTACATCAGAGGGAAATAAAATTTCTGATCAGCTTTGTAAATTGTGTTTCTCCTGACTTCTTAGCATGAATTAGATGGGAGTACTGAAATGATGGATTTGTGGTATAACACTTTTCTTCTAGAGAAGTCAAAACATTTTACAAAGGCATTGATGTCTCCCTGGTACAGGAAGACGGAGGATAAGGAGAACTGAAGGAGGTGCCTAGAGCCTGTGCAAGACCCTGGAAAGGAAGCTGCACATCCTAAGTCCCTGTACAAGTACACTCTCAAGTAAATCGCAGGGTACATTATTATCACATGAAAATTTCTGAGCTGATCTTTCAGATTTGACTAAAAGAGACAATAAACAGTCATAATTAGGAAGCCAAATCTGTCTTTTTCTAAAGAGGAAAAATATAGGACTGCATGTTTATCTTCAAATTAAATCGAAGACTATACAACTCCATGTGAGCATTGTTATTTTCCTTTATCAGCAAGGCATTGTTTTGTTCATGAAATCTGTATGTTCAATAGATTTGATTTTCCAAGCAGCTGGGTTATCTTGCACTGTGAAGGCTCTCTCTTAATCTCAATTGCTGTGCTTTTCTCAGTGCCATTCCCAGCTGCTCAGAAATGAGCACAGTGCTTTCATCTTTCTTTTCGTGCTCTTATTAGGTGTGACAATTTCAACAATACCCGTATGTAGAGAAACATGCAGGTTTTAATTTGGTTTTTAAAAATGTGTTTGTCAAAAATATAGGCAGAAAGATGTTGTTTTTAAATTATAAAAGTCCTGCCATGATCACACGCTAATGATGCTGGATTTTTTTCCAGATTGCTCTAACACGTAATTGCAGCCAAATCTTATTTATCCACAGGAGACAAGAGAACAGAAAAGAGCTGAAATATGCAAAGTTGGGCCATAGGTGCTTTTCAAGTGATGGTGGCACACAGTTAGGATTAATGTATGTATCTGATTGTTTGGTTTCTGGAAGAACATTTTTGAGAGACAGGATTGTTGATTATCCACTTTTCTATGTCTTGTTAAAAATTTATAATGCAAAGAAACCTTCCCCAAGCGTGATAGGGTCATGGTTGTAGAGAGTATCTATTGGTGTTGTTGGAGTACTAACATGAGAGGAGAGAAAGGGAAGCAAAAATACTTGGGAGGATGGGATGCTTCAGTGGAAGACTTGGCTTTGAACCTAAGCAGATGAGAGCAAAAAAAAACCAACTGATTGTACAGCACATTTCATTCCAAAGGGGTCAAAATGAGGAATCTGAATTTATACGCAGGAGGTGGGCAGATTGCTCCCTCTGCCAGGGATGTGGTCAGTGTTCAGGTTGTACCTTAACCCAATGTACAATGTATGAGCAACTGCTTCAAAAACTGAGCTGGGAGTGCCTGAAAAGTCACATCAACCTCAGCACTGTCCTGGAGGCTGAGCATCTGGAGTGATCTCTCTGCTGCAGACACCACACAGTCCCTTGTCATTTATGTTTGGGTTTGCTCTCTCAGTGCAAAGAAGCATTGCACAACCTGGCCCCCATTAAGGCAGGACTGACAGTCAGCCTGGAGGCCAAAAAGGTCTTGGTCCTCTGCTCTAAATCCACCAGATCCTGGAAACTGAGAGGGTAGTCTTTGGACTCTGTTCTCTGGACCATGATCACTCTCCCACCTTTGCATCAGTGTAGGTTTGACAAGAAAGCAGTGATATTTCTCCAGAGGAATGCACATTTGCTCTGGGAATGTCATCACCAGGCCTAAGCTAATATACCTGGGATGACAGTGGGTATTCATGCCTGCTGGAAACGTCGCCAGCAAACTCAAGAAGAGAATTAAGTACAAGGCTAACCTGCAGGCTGTTCACTTTGGAATATTTTCCTATTTTCCCATTGCAGCCATGCTTACTAGCTCAACACTAAGTGAGTCCTTACCGTGTGAATACACATTGTGGACTTTATCAACACCCAACCAACCAAGTATTTGATTCGGGTATTTTAGAAGAAAAAGTGATGCTGAATTTCTAGGTACTTGAGGCTGGAATAAGGACTCTAAAACACATATTTTCCACGTCAATTCAAGAAAGCAGTGGATCAGCACAATAGCCTAGTCTGCATTATTAAAAACTATTGGTAAAGGTTTGATCTATAGCCCAACCCTCCTGGGTTGGGCAGCCCAGGGCAAAAAAAGGTTTTTGTCTTGATGTAGTTTACTGAAGTTTTTCTAGCAAAATAGATTGCCAGCAAAAGCATTATTTTGCTAGTGCAAGAATGCCTAAGGACTTTGTCTCTATAAGAAAAAAAATGATTTTAAAAAATACAGCAAGCTACTTCTTACCAATGATTTGAAAAGTGACACTTCATGCAGAAACCGGAGCCCATGATAGACTTTCTGTATCAGAAGATGAAAACCTTCTCTTCGTGGCAGGTTGATCCTTCTGCTGCAGCTCACTGCTCTTCACAGGGCAAATAATATAAACCTCATTTTTTCACCTTTTTGTCCTTGCACGTTTTTTTCTTTTAGCTGAGACTATTTTTTCTGATCCAATGCCACCTCCAAGATAAACAGGCACACCAGGCATGGGGGCTGGGGGGTGGATTTGGGTTTGGGGAGTCTGTAGGAAGGCAGAGGTCCCTCAACGTGCTGTTGCTAGACGCATCATCACACAAAACCATGTGTGCTGTGCATGCCTGATGCTTGTGCTTACAGGCTGCCTTTCTGCAGGATGAGATTTCCTAGGGTGAGATACTTTTACCTCCTGGGTGTTTATCACTTAGTGGGTAATAAATCTGCCGATGTTTCTAAGTGGCTTTTTAAAATGAGGACCACTTAATTATCTCTTGGGCACTGATTTAGAGAAAATCTATATAGCCTGTACAGTTTCTCAAAATCCTGGCTGTTAAAGATACCCCTGAGGGGTGTCCCCAAGCCCAGCATGGTTCTGGAGCCCAGCTCCACAAGCACACCAGAAAGATGGCTTCAGAGGAGGGTGGCTGGAGGAAGAGGAGCTCCAAATAAATTAAGAGATTGTTATTAAAAACTCCTGGTGATGCTTTCTTGTAATTTATCTGCTCAGGTGACTTTGTTCAGGAGCATCATCTAGCTTCTTAGCAAGACCCTGGCCATACCTTAAACTTACCCTGGGGCCCAGGGAGAGCAAGGAACTTACAGCAAGTCACAAATGTGGAGTCTCCTTTGGCTCAGCCCACCTCTGCAGCCCAGCAAGGAGCTTTCTGCATCCTGGTTTGATTTTCTGCCTATTTTTTTGTCCATGCAGATGAGGAGAACAGTTGTTGTTCCTTGGATCTGTAGTATTTTGCTGGACAAAGGCTGTAGAGAAAGGGTCTCTACAGTCCACTGGTGACCTCCTGCCAGGACAAGATCCCTGGGTGAAGGTACTGAGCCCAGATGGTTTCACTCCCATCTTTGCATAGTCAGCTACAGGTGCAGCAGATATTGGTGCAGGTGCCCCATTAACAAGCTAAGCAGGGCTGTAAGGAGCAGCTTGCTACTGATTTTCAGTTAGGGGGGAAAAAGGGATCTAAAAACGTACTTGTGCCTGGAAGGATTGCTCTGCAGAACGAATCCTTTACATTTCTTTTGCATCTTCCATCTGTGATTTCATGGTTAATTGATTTATCCATGCAATGTTCCTGTGAGATATAGATTATCTCCACTTTCAGAGTGATAAAATTGAGTGCGTAAGGGTTTGTGGTTCAATTTGCCCTGAGCCCTCAAGGGACTACAAGGCAGAGTAGACCTGGGATGCCCTGGTCCCTGCTCCTCAAACCCAAGGTAGGCTCCCTCTCCTTGGGGAGATGTAGAAGTCATGCCACCACTTGCTACACCCAGTGGACCAGAGAACTGCCAAAAATGTTCAGCAAGGACTTGTTGGGCCTGGCCAGGGCATGAGGCATGGAGCTACTCTAGCCCCATGGATGAGTACTGAGGGATGAGCTGCTAGTGGGGAAATGCCATAACCACCTTCATGTGGTTTGCTTTTATTTTCAATCATCCTGGAGTCAATGACTTCACCACAGCACCAGCTGCATCGATTGTGCTGAAGCTTTGAAGATCAATGTCTCTAATAATCCTGGCTACAGCTCTTCAAGGGGATCAAAGCTCAGTCCTCAGGTCGTGCGGCTGAGTTTTATCTTCCTGGAAGCTGTCAGAGACTTTTACCTGCTGCTGGTTAGAGGGAGACACATAATGCATGTTTTGGGTTACATCTGCATAGATCCTATGAGGGCTAATAGAATATAAACATCAGTCTCCTTCAAGTCAATAGGAAACAACCACCCACAACAGATTTCTTTCTTTGAATTGTGTTTGCTGAAGGATGCTGAACTGCCTTTAAATTGTTTCCAATAAACAAAGAAAGGTAAAGAGAGAAGGACTGGTAAGAAATAGTGAGCACCTTGCAAATGTAATAGCAGTTAAAAATCAGGTGAGAAAACACTTAGAAAAATCGGGTGCCCAGCAGAAACTACATCCAGGTGATGTTAAGACTTCAGTGTAAAATGAATTAGTTGATTAACTTACTGAACTGCTGTCCAATACGTTTGAAAATGTCACGTACAACAGGCAGGTTTCAGGCAACATGTATGATTTTGACTCCATCTCCCCAAGCCAAAATTTCTGGCTTTTGTCCCAAGATGCACATATCATCTGCCTTTATTTAAATTTTTTGGATCCACCATTGTAGTGCCTGCCCCCTTACTGTGTGCTGGATAACTCAGATGAGCAATCACAGGATTAAGATAATGAGCAGGAACCATAATGAGGTGTTTTCATCCTTATTTCTGCCAGGATTATGGCAGAGAAAACATAAAAAATGCATTTCTGTTAGGCAGCTTGGACACGCATCACCTTATTTTAACACAGGTCAAGGGAATAGAGCCTTAGAAGTGCCAGTTCACTCCACATACTATAAAGAAATGATAATGAACCAGCTGCGCTGGAGGCAGCCATAAGTGTAGATATTTGAAGTTGTCTGAGACAAATCCCACCTCTGAAGATTGACCCTGATCCACGTATTTTGTTGTTGTTTCCAGCTGAAGAAAAATTGGGGTCCCTGAATTTTAACAGCGTCTAATAGTGGCATGAATTCCAGCTTCAGATATTAATTCAGATGAGGCTTTGATGTAAGTGGGGATCGTTGCTTAAGCCGAAAACAGGCTGATGATATGTATTCATTATATGTAGAAGCTCTCCTGTGCCTTGCTGGGGATGTTGTGCTGGCATCATTATTTTGCATCTTTATTGACATTCGGGGAGACAGAATAAATGTCCCATTAGGCCAGTAAAGATGGAGAAATTAAACAGCAGGGAGACCTAGAATCAGCAGTATTAGGAGAAGAATATTTCTGTAGCCTGTTGAGTGAAAGGAGCACCCAAATGGGGGTAACACAAATGCACATACTTAGATCTCCTGCCCCAAAGTGACGTGTCTAAGGGGGTTAAAAGGTTTGAGAGGACCTAGGGTTTAAATGAGCTGAAAGGGCTCCGGAAAGCAGATGGGCAAGAAAGCAGGAGGCTATCCCAGATCTCTGTGTGTCTTTACCATGTAGTCCTCATGTTCTTCCCAAAGCCAAGGAAATTTGCTCAGAAACTGTCACAGATGGGATATGAAGGGACTGATAGCTGATCAGACACAAAGAGTGCCCAGGGAGGCTGGGAGCTCATGGGATGATGAGATAAGGAGGGTCTTACAGGCACCTAATGAATCAGGAGGACATGTGCAGCAATATCTATTACAGAATAAAGCAGCCACATGCTGCTGGCATCAGTTGGACAAGGGTTTTATCTGGGGGGTCCACAGAGGCCCCCCACTTGAGTAGCAGAGGGCAGGCTGTCACCTCTTCCAGAAGATAGATCTACCAGAGTTGGTGATGACTCCAAGCTTACAAGCAGTGCGTGGACCACAAGAGTTGAACAAACCAGGATAAAAATACGTAAATGAAAGAAAATGTGGGCACATCATGGGGGAAAACAGTCTCCTGTTTTTCCCAGGGTCCTGCTTTCAGACACATGATCGTGTCCTGTGAAGCAGCCCATCTCCATTAAATAAGGGACATGCAGGATCTTCCTCAGACTCTGCCAACCTCTTGTCTATTGGCCATTTTTCTTGTCTAATGGGCCATTTTTCATGTAGTTGTATCTTCTAGAGTTGGTCAGGCCAAAACCGTGCTGACATTTTGGAGAAGGGATGGCCCCCAGCTGCTCTATTCATTTTGGGTTCTAATTTGCTTCAAAACTAACCCAAACTTCAAAGAAGATAAAAGCACCTAGCCATGACACAATATTTTACAGGACTACTTTGTGGCAAGACAAAAATTATTGTTTTGTATTTTGCCAGCTCTGTCTGTCCATCTTCTCTTTCTGCTTTATCCCAAGCCTTTGTGTTCGCTCCCTCCCCATTTCCTTTTTTACAGGGAAAAATGACCATAGTCCAGGATTTACACAGTTGTAATGACATTATCCTTCAGAGAAATGGCTATTTCTCACGGAGTACCTTTCCTGCCCCGTGAGAGCTAGACCTCCTCTCCCAATGCACACACAGACGTGTCTATAGAGCAGCAAGTGCATTTACAAGATTCTGCGGAGTATCTGGGAGTCACCTTGCATAAGAGGTTGTGTTTTTACAGACATAAAATGGCTATAATCAGGTTTCTAACTGAGAGCATAATAGCCGTGCTTTACCAGAGTTGCAGCTTGGGGAAACGGCATTTAATTTGACAGAGATATTAACAGGGATGGTAGTGGAGTCCTTTACATTGGAAAAACAGCTTCTGTTATCTTGTTCTGTTGATTTGTTCTTGCAAACCAAACACACTTGGTGTTTGTTGTTTCCCACACTGGAGCAAACGCCGTGCCCTGTTTGGATGGTTACTGAAGTGGATGAATAAATCATCTACCTGGCTGTTGGAAACGCATCTACCGACCTAATGCTCTAGTAAAAGGCTCTGAATGTGTCTTGACTTTTAACACCCAGAATAGCAAATACACCTAGCAGAGAAAGGAAAATAAAACTACAGTTACTGCGTGGGGAAGAAAGCTTTATCATATTTCCAGTACATGCTTTGTCAGAAGACTGAACATGAAGTTCAGCCTCATGGTTTTGCACCCAGGGAGCCAGGACAGCCAGAGGCCATCTTCTCTGCTGGGGCAGAAACTCTGGACAGCAGTAATTATTTTAGTCTGTAAGCCTCATCTCTACAGCTTCCTATTTTTCATCTATAGATCGTCAAAGCACAGATGTGTTGGGATGGAGAGAAGGAGAAATAGGGTGGTCAGAGCCTGGTCCTGGAGACCCAACTGAGCTGGTGGCAAGGCTTTGGGGTCCACATCTCTGCTGGGGTGATCTTCTTGCATGTCAAGAGGCAGCTTTTCTTTCCTGAACTACCACATTGACTTAACAGGAATAATAATAATAATTAATTAATAATAATAATAATAATAATTAATAATAATTGGCTAAGGTTCTTGATGTGTTGTAAAGATAAATGCCTTCCAGTTGCTGGAGAAGGATGGACAGTCCCTGATGGCAGAATGCTTAACAGGCTTTGTCATAAGTACAGATATGATTTTTTTAATGTCTGTCTTCCAAATCTGGAAGGCAACTAAAACAATCTTAATAATGCCTTGAGACCTTAAAATTAATCATGTTGCTTTGCTTTCATGGAAAAGACATAACTGTCCTGGAAAAAAGCAGGTCATTAGTGCCTTAAAGATGAGCTCCAAAAAAGTAATTGGTGTTTCCAGCCCTCACTACAACCAGAGCCATATGAGGGTAAGTTGGCAAGCGATTTTGACACCACTTACTCATGCAAATGCTGCATCAGTGGAACAGCTTGCAAAGAGCATGGGGCTGCCCTGTGTTTACTTCCCCGGAGGCGGCTCTGCCTCCATCCGGAGCCCCAGGGTGGATCTCAAAGGACTGCAGCCAGCAGCCTCGGAGGAGAAAACTTCCCTTCTCTGATTTGAAAATACGCCCTATAACCAGCAACAAATAAACACAGCTCCAGTTTCTCAGGGCTGCCAAAACAACACACCCAGTGCGGTGCTGTTCCTCCCCTTGCATCACCGACAGAGCTGCCAGCTGAGTTGAGCCTGTATCCTTGGTACCTTGGAGCAGTCCCAAGAAGGAAGCATAGAGATAAGCTTTCAGGAGCTGGACAGCTTTTGTACTGCTGGTTGTCACAAAATAAATAAATAAAAGGCCCCAATACATGACCACCAGCTAGTAAAAAATCATGTTTTTACTCCAAAAATCACTGTTGAGAATATGGCCTTTCTGAGAACAAAGCTTTATATATGCCAGGAGATGGCTTCAGAATGAGAACTCAAAGATGACTTTTTTGAACCGTGTTTATAATTCAATCTATAGTTGCAAAGGGGCCATCCCAGGTAGGAAGCACCCAACCATCAACCTGTGCCCATGCTGCACCTCTCGTATAGTGGGATACCCATGCAGGAGGCAGCTGTGAGTGCATACAGCTCATTCCACTCCAGCCAGAGTGGGTTTTCCTGGCTCCCAGTGCATCCCCTTGCACTTTTCAAAAAATCAGCTTCCTCATTGTTCAGAGGTCTAAGTCTGCCCCCCAACCAGCAGGGTGCACAGCTCTGGCAGCAGTGAATGGTACTCACCACCGTGCCCAGCATCTTTACATTTTTTGACAGTGCGTCATATAAATAAGCACATGAAATAATTCAGAATTTGGAATTCCATGTGATTTCACTTTTTTTTTTTTCCTTTTTTTTTTTTTTTTTTTTGGTCTGTTTTGCCTTTAAGGAAGAAAGGAATTTCAGGACATTTTCAAATGTGTGTTTTGTCTGGATGAATGAAACAAAGTCAGGTGTTGTGATTTATTTTTTTTTTCACAGCAGAGAAATTAATTGCTGAAAGCAGCTATTTTTAACAAGAAAGCAAAGACTAAAAATCCCTAAAAGGGGCTGGTCTTTGCAGGGCATAAGCAAATCTGACCCCTTTTTAGGTAACCCCTGAGCAGTTTGCCTTTGTTATTCTATCAGTGGACCTGTAGCAAGAGTGACAACCTAAATACAAACCTCCCAGTTCCCCAGCCAAGCCCCAACCTTCTGCAGGCACTTATTCTGATTTACAAATGGTACTTTTAAGAGTCTGCTGCTTTTGACTTTTATTCATAGAAATGAAAAGAAGGGTAAATCTGGAGAAGCAGTGAAGAGAGAAGCAACAATATCCCTAACATTTGGAGGCAAATGTTGCACTTATGGAAAATATGCAACAAAAATGAAGCGAGGGTGGAAGGCGCTCCAAATGTTAAATATTCATTAGTATTCCCTACGCTGCGTGTTCTAAATATAAGATGCGTTTCAGCGCAGCCCCTGTGTATGGCTGGGATGCCTCCCTCTCCCATATATGATGCCAGAGTGATTCGGATGGTGGGGAAGTCGCCATGGCAACACCTTGATGCTACCTTTTGTTTGCCAGATGAAATGACCAGGGGTGAGGCCGGCATGCAGCGTGTATACAGGATGCTGCCCAGCCATGGCAGTGTCTTTTGTCCTGCCTGGGGGCATGGGCAATGCCCACGGACTTGGCAGGGGTGAAAAACACACAGGGTCCTGCTGCTTCTCCCTCCCTCATTTAGTTTGAGGGATAGCTACTTGGCCAGCTTGTGGTCAAGGATGCAACAGTGGATTTTAGCAGCCCCAAAAAGGGGATCGGTGCTCTGTAAGGGAAGTGGGACCATGGGCTGGGAGATTTTGGCCACCAGCAGCTCTGGAGGATGGTGAGCAGGATCTGATGGCTGCTCTGAGAGCAGTGGAGATCAGGTCTGGATTCAGACTCCTTGTGCCCTTCAGGATTTCAGGGCAGGCACTGTAACTTTCCCTATGTTGAGATCCCCACCCCAAAGGTTAGGAAGCGTTTCAATTTACAGAAGTTTTATTCAGGCTTGGGTGCACACACAGCAGGTGAATGGGAGGAATGCTGAGGGTTCAGATATACACCGTAGGGTCCAGCTGCTTCCAGGCCCCTTGGCCAAGAGCTGAATGCTGAATATAACACTTTTGGAACCATTTCTCTCACTCCAGTCAGACACTGGAATTCAGACACTTATCTTTACTTCACTAAAAGTCATCTAGATCTCTCTGCTCTCAAGCCTGTGGAGATGTCTTAGTGCAGTCAGCAGGGCCTGTAATGAGATTTGGCTCCAAGGCAGACATCTACATTGGTCATTCAAATTATGGCAATATAAGGGGCTTTCAAGGCACATATCTCACTCCCATGATTAGTTACAGAGCTGAGAGTAATTACATTCCCATCTCAAACACTTCTAGCACAAGTTGGTTGAACGGATTCTTTCCCCTCTTTGGTAGGTGGAGAACCCAAGATAGGCTGGGTGCTGCTGACCAGACTCTGAGTCAAATGCTGCTCTCCTCCCCAGATAAAAAAAGGATGGGAAAGCAAGCGTTCACATGCTCCTTTTGCCTCTGCAGTGCCTTTGATCTGAAAACAGCAGGAAGAGAGGCTGTAGAACAAGTCTGTGGTAACCTGAGCACCGCCATGTGTCGCGGCCCAAGGGAGGAACGAAGTGTCAGGCCACGGCCCGTGCTATCGCAGCACTGCTGTGCTGGCTACCATGGCTAAAACCATTGTGTTAAAGCAAACACACACATCTCTGGCTCAAACAGGTGTAGAGGCATTGCTCTAAATGAGATTGGGTGTTGCAAAAAGGTTTGGATATGTGCAGGGAGGGTGGTGGTCCTGCTGCTGGTCACTCAAAGGACAGGTCAGTGGCTGCATGGGCTGAAGCCGAGCATTGGCCCAGACAGTGGTAGAGCTCAAGTCCTACTTGGTGCCTGGAGACTGAGAGGAGGATGAAATAGGACACATGACCCCATCCATTTGCTGCCACTCCAGCTCTTCCATCTGCTGGAAATGACCAGCCCTGGTGCTTTCTGAGATAACCACGTCAGAATTCACCCGATAAACACGTCACAGAATTCAGGCAGAACCAGTTGGGTTTGCTGGTCCCACTGCTGAAGGTGGATATGGACAGATCTCACTGTCACACACCACTGCAGCTGTGGCACACAGCATCCCTATAGGGCTCATAACCATCTTCGGGAAGTGTCGTGGAGGGACAAGGGTCCCCAGTGCACAGGCTGAGCTGTGGATCTGCTCAGACAGCCCCATCCTCTTCCTCATTCCTGCCTGTCCTGCTGGGCTGGGCTCTGCTCTGACTCATGCACTATCAGCAATTCCCTGGTCCGTTCACATCAGAGTCTTTGAGTGCTGCTGAACCAGAAAGGCCGTGGCTTGCTTTTCTGGTCCCAGGCTGGATTACTCCTCTGGCCTTCAGGAAAAGCATTTATTTTATTATTATTATTTTTTTTTGGTAAACAAATAACACAGGAAACTTCATGAGGCACTGTGGTTTAGCCTAGTTCAAAGCAAAATGAGCTTTAAAAGAGAACTGAGCATTCATGCTATCACAAATGTACCATATACGTGATTATATTGCATTACAGGGTGCCCACGTGGCCTGAGAGCTCTGAAATTCCCCAATACTGCTCTCTATTAGGTTCCTCTGGGCACTTCGGAGCATCAAATTACTCTGATGGCTTGGAGGCGAGGCTGTTTCACAGATGCACAGGCTTGTGAACCTCACACCAGCGTCTGACACTCCATTGTACACCAAAAAATACAACCATTGTGTTTTCCTGGAGCCTGCAATTCCTGCTGCCATTTATTCAGCCACTTATTAAAGTCCTGTAAATAGCAATAGCAAAATATATTTTTATACACCCAGCAAGAAATAGATGAGCCTGCCAGAAGTTGCACAGTGGCTTTTTAGCTCAGGAAAACTTATCGCTGCCTTCAACACGATATGATCAGGTTCCTTCACATTTAATAAGGAGCTGAGTTTTGCTGAGAACAGTTAATTACTTTGAAATTAATATTAGTGATGCATTAGGGGGCACCTCCCCTCCCTGGTTTTACTCCATAAGGATTTATTCCATAAGGAATAATAAGAAAAATGCCCCCGAACTGCAAGATCTACAGGGTTGAAAGGATGGGAAGGGAGAGATAGAGAGGAAAAGTATGTGTGGGGCCAAACACCCTCATCCATTTCCCTGTCTAGGTGCACTTCTGCTGGGGCTTGCCAGGACAGGAGTTCTTTATTTCTACATGTTTATCCCAGGCTTTCCACCCTACATTCATGTGCACCACCATGAACAGATTCCCTTGCACCACCTCCATTTGGATGCAGCCTCCAAAAGCCTGTGTGGAGCATGAAGGTTGTGTGTAGGCAGAGGTGGTTTCCGCTCCCAAAAAACATGAAGCCACAGCAAAAGGAGAAGTTTATGGAGGGGTGCCTTTGGAAATTTGGGGTGAAACGCCGTGGGAAGGAACCTTTCTCTCTGGTGGCCTTGCAGGAGCCTTGGAGGCTGACTCAGAGTGTGTTGGATGATGAAAGCTGAATGAGGTGAAACCCCATAGTTATTCAGGGAATATGCAGAAGTTTAACCAGACCTACTGAATCCTAGACCAGCACCTTCATCACACAGTGACTCTTCCTCAGCGTGTCGCTTTGGGGCCTCAAAGAGCTGGTGTTAAAGGGCATTAAAAATTTTCACCTGTGATACTCTCCAGTCAGCCTGGCAATCATTTTCTAGCACCTAGGTGGTGTAGCAAGGGTTTTGATAAGGTGGTGTAGCAAGGTTTTTTATTTCATTTTCAAAAAAGCAATTGCTGTGTGGAAGGTTATCCCCTGGGTCAGGGAAGGGGAACTCCATTTCTGTCTGCATGAGGAAGCAGGGCATGCACTGGGCAGTGATGGTTCAGGGGGGTTTTGCTTCACACTGCTCTGTTCCATCCCCAGGGACCGAATGCCCATGTGTTTGGAGTATGTGGGGTGCAGGGCTGAATCCTCTTCCCAAAAGACATTAATTCCCTGCATCACCCTGTGCTGGAAGCCAAAATGCAGCAAGCAGGGGCAATTAGGGATTCTCCACAAAGGCGTGCTCCGATCTGAATTAAAATGCTAATAGAAAGGCATTCACCGAGTATCTTTGGCTGAGCAACTTCGCAGCACTATATTCCTTTTGTTTCCCTCTCTTTTCTTTCTTCCCCTCATTTCCCAGCTGACAACTGAAAGGAACTGCCTTTTGGCGTGGGTTTGGTCACTCGCCCACAGCCAACGTGCCCAGCAGAAAACGCTCCAACCGCTGCCAACCCCGAGCCGGCACGGGGGATGAGGGATACACCCTTTAAAAAAGTAAATCCCGGGGAATCCGCAGCCTTTCTACGAAGTTTTGGTGGTGATTTCCTAGCTAGCTGTCGTGCGTCAGCCCCGTGTGCGCGGGGATGCTGCTGAATTAAGCCCGGCGTGAAAAGCCGGCGGGCACAATAGGCAGTGGCTGGTCCCATCCCTCCTGCTTGACCCGATCCCAGCGGCAGGGCTGGGATGGCTTGTCCTGAACGCATTACGTAAGGCTGGGCTCGTTTGTCAGCCGCGATGGTACAAACATAGCTGCAGGCAGATTATGCAGAGAGGGAGAGAGAGAGGAGCGCGAGGGAGAGCAGGAGGAAGGTCTCTCCAGGAACCCCGCTCCGCACCACTGAGGGCTGCAAGTTGGTGAGCGGGTGGCCGAGTGGCCATCAGGGGGTGGCCAACGGCCCCTGACATGCTCTTGTTTGTGTGGGATGCTTGAGGACGGCACCAGAGGCTAAGCTGGGGGACGAGGATTGGCATGAGGATCGGAGCAACATGGAAGGGCTTCTGTCTCCGATGAGAACGAAGGTAGGGGAAGATGTTAATGGCTTTTGAGGCTGTTTTTACCCGAGGAAGGGAAGGGGAGGTGCGGGGCTAGCTTTGTGAATAGGGGGCTTGCCGAGCTTTTGTCTCTGTTTCTCCTCTTCCTTTATTTATTTTTTTTTTCTTTTTCAAAACTCGTGAATGCAACTCGGCGGAGGAGCGACAGCAGTCGCCTCCGAGAGGGGAGTAACCCATCACTCTTCCTCGACACAGCTGACCTTTGTAAATGAGTTTGCCTTTTTGGAGTAGACAGCCATATTTTTGTTTGAATTTCCAGTCGGAGGCTCTCATTGTGTCTGTGTGTCTGTGTGTGCTCCCTGGGGAGCGGCTGGTGGAAAGCGTACCTGCGGCATGGGGAGGGATGCTGCTGCTGGGCTACCTGGGCAGGGCATTTTTGGCAACAAGGGGTGCATGGATTTACAAAGAGGGTGCTTTTGTGACCCACAAACCTGCCGGGGGGGAGACCTGTTGGTGTGGACCCAGACAAAAAGCTGTAAAAGAGAAAGTGAGCGTGCAGACCTCAGCGACTGCTGCACTTGTCTGCTGGTTTCTCGTGCTCCAAACTCTCTTCAAAGGTTTGCCATTAATCCTCGTTATGAAAGAAACTTGGATTCCTGCAGGGAAAAGCCACAGGCAGGGAAATACGGTGATGGTTTGCTTTGCAAAATGTCTTTCCATACTGTTATTTCTGCACGGTCCTGGGGGACAGACTGAATCCTGGTTGTATTTTATTTGGTCACTGCCTCCATCCCATGTGGTATCTAGCTTGCGTAAATCTGTCTGATTTTGGTCTGTCACCACATGCAGCCCCATTGTGTTGTATCTCAGGACTGGGAGAAGTCGGATTCAATGGCAGTTATTACTGGCAAAAGGGCATCTTCATACGTCTCAAATGCAAACAATTGTGAAGGTATAGTTGGACCAGAGTTGTTTCATATAAATGCAAGACAAGAAAAGATTCTGAGAAATCATCTGGTCCAGCCCCTGTACAGAGGCAGATCGGCTGGTCTGGTCTCCTCTATTATATCTCTGCCATCTACTATCTTAAATTAAAGGCTCTTCAATGATTGAATGTATTTTCAATATTAAAAGCCAGGAAAGTGATTTAAATAATAATAATTTGCCAGCAAATTGCTGTACTGTAATTCTCCAGGGGAGTGTTTTTTCCCACTTTAATTCAGCTCCTTTTTGTCTTGCCTACTAAGTTGGGCATTAAAAAAAAGGACCTACCAACTTCCTATAGCTCTTCATTATAAGAGAATAATGCTAATGGGCAGTTGATAAAATGAAAGATTTATTAGGGGCTGTAGAACCAGGCATTCATACCCCTTGTCACTGAAGAATATGTACATTACTATTAGTATTTCTAAGGCATTTCTGAGTACTACTTTGTTATTAAATCACAGAAAATAAAACAAACAAACAAAAAGCCCAGCAGATCTCCTTTCAGCATTAGAAAATGCAACTTCCAGCATTTTAGTTGATGTTTCCATTCTGCTTCTTTAACCAGGCTTGAAATGATTGCTGGAGGCAGTCTCTCCCGGCACTGGTGCACTATCAGGTTAACGCGTGAATTAAGTCAGATGTGTGTACTATCAGCACCTGCAGCATGCACACAGCTATAAAAATGACAGAGTAAGGGAAGCAGACCAGGACTGGATATTATGTTTGTTCTTCTGACTTGCTTCGTAGCTGCGGCTGGAATGTAAATCCTAATAATGCCATTCGTAAAGTGTAATCTCAATTACCATTATCAGGTTATTTCTTGAACCTACAGAGGAATCTGCTCAGGAATATAGCCTTAATTCTTTGGATCACAATCTGCTTTCAGGCCAAAGCAATGAGATTTTAAAGCGGCAATTACAGTGGTGTAAAACTGGTGTGAGTCTCGTGAAGGTCCAGACCCTGATGTTGATGTTACGTTGGTGTTAATCTGGGGTGGCTCTGTGGCAGGTGCTGGAGATATTCAAACAGATTCTGTGTAATAAAGATCAGGATTGGGCCCTTGTGTCTTTACCTTTCAAAGAAATAACAGTGAGAAAATCACTTGAATTGATCTGAAACTAATCTAATTTCCAAGATATTTCATAGTTGGCAGAGGCTCCCTGCTTACTTGCCAGAAAATCAAGTGTAAAATCTATAACTCTCCAAATACAACCTTAATACGTGATGCCTTCAAAAAAACTTGCCAACGACGAGGCTGCCGATGTGCCAAGACCCCTTCCTGTCACACTCACTAATATTGCCTCCTTTTTTCCCCTCTACTCCCCCGTCTGTCTTCTCCCATCTGTTGTCACTTACTTCACACTTAGGCTGCAAGTGTTTGAGGTGGGCTGGAAGTTTTTCTGTCCTTTGGTTTGTAGAATGGGGAGTTCCTGGTCACCTCCAGCAGCACTGCCTGGAGCAAGCCTGGAGCATCTGTGGGCTCCCAGACTTTATCCTGCATCAGAAAATCCCCACGTTATGGTAAAATGCAAATAAATGGTGAACTTTATCTCTAGTGTCCTAGACAGCTGTGTTCAATCTGCTCAAATCTAGACAGAAAAATCAAAACATCCTCAAGTTTGCTTTGCTTCCATGAGCAGTTAGGGGTCAGGGCTGACTACTGTGGGTACAGCTCATGATGTCACCAAGGGGTCAGGACAACCGGCATCTGCCTGCCATAGCCAAAGGTCTAAAAAGCCCAAAGTCCCTGAAGTTGGAGTTGGAAGAATCATGGTGGCAACCAAAAATATGACTGTCTTTGGTCCCTTTTTCTTGTAGAGGTTCAACCTCTCTTCCCTTCTGCAGAGGATCAATGTACAGGAGGGCTGGAGCTGAGGCAGCCACAGCACGGTGAGGTGGAGACATGGACACACGCCCCCGTTTCCCCAGCCAGCTCCACATCAGGGCTTGCTAACACGAAGCTGGGAATATGCAGCCAGGAACATACTTCATAGGGGCCTCATTTCCCACTCCGCAAAGTGATAACCCATTTGGTTACTGGGCCATGCTGGATGATCACAGAGTGGGGTGCTTAATAACTTAGAAACTCTTTAAAATATTTGTTGAGTTAAATTGGATCTCGAGCATTAAGTGCATTACACCATGTAATGGACTCCACTGCAGTAAGTCATGGGTGGTTAATACATTTCTACTTTTACATAACTGGGATGTACAAATGCAGGAATTTAAGGGAAAGTGGGGGAATATGTGGTAAAATGGGCTGACATATCAAAACTGAAGCAGATAGGTGGAACTCATTGAACAGTAGACTTACGCTACCTTTTTTTTGCATTGATGGTTAGATTTCATATGGCTACAAGTAATAATTGGATGTAAGTATTTGGTGATTTAATCATGATACTGATAAACATTACCAAAATCGGTCGGTTTATGTAGCTTAATATGTCTGAGTCCTTTTTTAAGAGCAAATGAGTGTACACAATAGCAATGTCCCCATGCCACCTTAAGAGATTGTGAAGTTGATTGAGTACCATGGAGTGAAAAGAATGAAGAAATGCATAAATATTGCACTCCTTTTGTTAGCCTCCATTTTAATTTGTTTTATAATCCTCAACACATGCACAATTTTCCTTAACCCTCAGTGCATTGCCTTCAGCAAATTACACTGGCATAAGAATTTCAGTAATTTCGGTTTCTCCGCCGCTGACACTTGCCAGTGCATGCTACTGAATTTGCAATGAGCACCTGGCTTGAACCACACAGAGCTGGCTAGCTGCTCTATTTTCCTTTGAGAAGCCTGTGCTTGGTGCTTTTTTTTTTGTTTATCAAAGCTCTGCTTCTCTTTCAGACCCACTGAAAGAACTTTTTCAATGAACTTTTCGTCTGTTCACAAACACACTTAGAGGGTAAATGGAGATTAATTACCGTTGAATTTACCGTTGAATTTGGCTTTGCACCCAAAGATAATGAATTTTGAGTTTTCCTCTGCACAGAGAATTCAGCTAGGGAACTGAGCAAATAATGTGTGTAATGTTTAGATAGTGCTCCTAATACATTAATGGTGCTGTTCTCTGTTATTGAATCTTATTAACTTTATCTGTTTATTATAGATTTTGGGGATTAGCAGACTCCCATGGTGTTACTATTTACTTGCTAAACTGTTTTGTCTCTATTTTCAAAGCAGTTTAGTTTTTGACCGCTAGATCTTTCAATAAGAGTGGTTAGGTTGTCCTTTGTGCCTGACTTGAAGTTCATAGTTCCTTGAAGCAGAGAAACTTTGGGAGCTACTACGAGAAACTTTGGGACCTACTACATCCACTGGGAGTCTTAAATAGCAGAGGGCTGGGACTTCTGGCCTTTGGGATTGTCAGAGGAGGAAATTGGAAGGGAAAATTACCCCAGAGAAAGGCAAGCCTGGAGTTTGGATTACACCTACAGATGGGATTGCTGCAGTATTTCACTCCCTTGGATGGTAGCTAAAAAGAGCTTTACATAAGCAGCTGTTTTATCATATTGTGAGGCTGAATCCTGCAAAGCACTTGAGCACTCTTAGCTCAGAAGTTGTTCTGTGGAAGTAAAAGTTAGGATCCTGCACTACATGGAGAGCTACACATCTAAAGGAACAAAATGGCACTCTTACACAAGTCAGGAGGCAAAATAAGTCCTTTGCATATGACATGAAACCATTCCTGGTGGAAAAAAAAAATGGCAAAAAAAATATTGACATATGCCAATATTAAAATATTGGCATATTACATGAAAATATTCCTGGGAAAAAATGGCAAAAGAGGGTGTATGTTCCCCCAAAAGTATGCACTTTTCTCCTCTGGAGTCTTAGATCCTCGTTTCAATACCACTGCATGTTGAATTCCCATTTTGAACGTCCCACTGACATAGACACACACGGGTGTTAACGACACTTAGAGACTGGGATTTTCAAAATCACCTGGGAGATCCAATCCTCCAGCCTGGAGTAATTCCGAAAAGTGCAAGCTTCCATGAGCTGGCCACATGAAGTCCATGGTATGTGCTGTGAAGTGCTGGTGCCACCTCGGCAGCCCTTCAGGAGGGCACACGCAACCTGCCAAAGAGTGTAGCACAGCTCCTCCTTCCCTGTCTGATTAGCAGTTTGACTCTCAGGTTAATGAGGCCATATGTAATTCTCTGAGCTTGTAGACGGCAAAAAAGGAAGGCAGTTCAAGAAATGATGAAGTCCTGTGTCTGCTACTGTTAATCATGATTTTATAAATACCTGGGAGAGGGGTTGCAGGGGCATAACTCAGAGCAGAGTTTTGTTTCAGAATAACAATTCCATAATGTTATGATTCTGGAGGAGCAGAGCCCTTTCTGTTCTTCCATAACATTTCCTAAATCCATGCAGATTTAAGAACAATCTATCACTGAACATAAAACCGAAAGGTTATTTTTCCTCTCCGGCTGTGCTTTGTATCAGCGCAGCAAGCCACCATGCCTGAACGGTCCCTGCCCTTGTGCACAGTTGCAGCAGGAGTGGGTTATTTGCCAGACACAACACAGGCACCGTTGCACCTGGGTAGAAGCTGGACACTGTGCTGCTAAAACAACTTGCATTGCAGTAGCACTGGGAGGTCACGGTCTGGCGTGGGGTCTCACATGCTTCGTGCTGGCCAAACAAGTGATGAGAAGGCTCCATAAGCTCTCTAGAGAGGGTTGGGAGGAAAGGATGATATTTTGCTTCTGCTTTTGTCGTTGTTTGTTTGTTTGTTTGTTTTTGTTTTGTTTTGTTTTTTGTTTTGTATTGTTTTTAAAATCATGGTATCTTGTCTGATATCTTGCCTGTAATTCAATGGTTGGGTGATGCCATCCTTTCTCAGCACCCTCAGTGGCACAGCTGTGTCCAGTCTAGGCCTTTTGCACTCTTGGGTTCATGCTGGGTTGAGCTGGTTCAGCTCTTGATGAGTTCTCCCACGCTGACCACCAAACAGCCCTTGAGATATGACCAGGATGGACTCAGCGCTGGGGCTGCTTTGCTGTTCATAAGCAGTACGGTCACCTGGTTGAGGTCCCTCCTCTCCCACTGCCAGTCTAGCAGCAGGACCCACGTTGCCAGGGGACACACATTGGCTTGGCACCCTGTCCTGTTGGAGACTGGGATGATCACAACATGTCTTGATGACCAAAGATCTTATAAACATTTATATGTCACTGGGTTCTTTCAGGGAATAGAAAGAGGAAAGTACCCTGCCCACCTCCCACTGTCCAGGTACCATGTCCCAAATAAAGCCATCCTTCACCTTGACCTTGATTCCCTATGTCTCATCACAGTGCAAAGCCCAGGCTGTAGCAGAGGTACTCGGGAACATCTAAGGTCCCCCAAAACCTTCACGCAGCTGAATTTGCCTGAAGTTGCCCAAGAACCTACTTTTGGCTTCCATGGGACATCACAGAAAATCACAGGCACTGGGAGGTTATGCAGAGACCACAACAATGCCAAATTAAAATGAATAATAGTAATAATAACAATAATAATAAAGCAAATAACACCAGTAACATAATGATAATGAACTTTAAAATACAGAAGGACGAGGCATGGAGTGGAGGAGTAAAAGAACAGCGACAACGATGGCATGAAGAGCACAGATCTCACTAGATCACTGCGTGGGTTATAAGCTTCAGATTTTTTTAATAAGACGTACTGGTGAACACCCATCTTTCTAGTCATTTCATTAAGCAGTTTGCTTAATGGGCAGCTGTTGGCAAGGCAATTTGCCATGCTTTTCAAAAGCAAGATCCAGACAGTGCCACCCGCTGCTAGCTGTGAATCACAGGTTACGCAGGCATCCACAGGGGAAGGTTGTAAAGTCACAACTGCTGCAGAAATGGGAAAGTTGCAAGGGTGACTATGAATCAAAAATGATGATCCTTCCAAAATACCAGCGTAGTGGTTGTCTGTGGAGGAAAACAGCACTCCTGCATGGCTGCCTGATACACAAGATCAGTCTGAAATCCATTGGTAGGGGATGTTTAATGTCTGGGACTACCTGAAATGCAGTGAAGCACTTGCACAGTGTGTATTTCACCTACAAGAAGTCTGGTCTGTGTTCACTGCATACCTGCGTGGCTCGAAGCCCCTCAGCACACGCTTCAATATCATCATTTGGCACTCTTCCTCATCATTTCGTACTGGGTTTAGATGAATGCTGGAGTATGTGTACAGCTCTGCATGTGGGCTTTCTTCCTAAGAATGTATACTTAATGTATTTAAACTTTCCTTCCATTGCTCCTTCATCAACATTACCTACATTGCAATATAAACCCCACCAAGCCTACAACTGTTTGGGATCTAACCAGCAAGGCAAAAATTCCAGGCCCTGTAGGTTTTTCCAGTTCAGAGGAGACCCAAGGACAGATGCAGGTATCTTTTTGATGCCTTCTATAAACATATGATAATGTCAATAAACTTACAAAGTCCCGTTTCCCCGAGCACAGCAAGAATCAAACAAATAAAAACAAATGAGAGGGCATTTTTTTGCTCAAGGTGCCTTCCTACATGCAACACCCATCCACACCCATGTTTTTCCTTGATGCCTTGGTCCTTGGTTTGGGTGCACCACATGGGAGCTGGTTTTCCCTCCCTAATCCAGTCACAGGTTATCACAACACTTGGCAGGCAAGCTAAGGGAGTCAAGCCCTTCTTTTGTTCAGCTATTTAAGGAATATTTTTGTCCCTTTTGTGCAGGATATTGTTATTGTTTTTGTTTGTTCATTTGTTTATTTTTCCCTGCCTCTCTCCACCTCCAGAGCACCAAAACTCTCAAAAATGCAGCCGTCCCCAGGCACAGCTATTGCCTTGGGTCACCCATCACAGGCTAAACACTGCTATGAAAGGCTGGTTTACTAGTAAATGCAGAATAAATAGCAGTAATAAAACCTCACTGCTCCTCTTTTAACAAAAGCTTGGTCTCGGGTCTCCTGTGCAGCAAAAAATGGGGGAAAATGGTGGCTCTCATGGCACATTACGGTGTCCCCTGGGCACAGTGCTGATGATGCAGCAGCCAAACCCCTTCTCGTCATGCAGATATCATCGCTCCTCTGCTCACACGGGGCATGGTAGCACCAACACTTGCAAAGCTTGAATCTGCTGAAGCAACATGAAAGGTAGAAGCAATCTCCTGGGTAGACAACACTCAAACCACTTGGGGCTTTGTAGACAGGAGGTCAAAAACAATATATCAAGTCAGTTATCAGCCCGTCCTGGCTTCCCTTCCTCCCCTCCCTCTGGCTTAGAGCTGCTGGAGCTCAGGTCCTTTGATGTAAACCTGTCAGACACTTTGGTCTCATGCCTGCGCTGCCCTGCCCTATTCTTCCACATACGCATTTGTGTGAGATTTTAATTATAAGTATGATCATAGTGGTAAGAAAACCCTTCCTTAATTACACGCTCAATTAATTCTGGTAGCTCAGGAGCTGAACGAAGAAGTTAGGTGAAATTGTTACTACTTCATCTAAAGCTGGATCTCTCCACAGACAGGTTTGGAATAATGCAATGGGAAGTAGTTTTTCTTCAGAAAAATGGATTTCATTTAGAGGAGATTAAATTATTTTGGATAGAAGGAATTAGAGTATTATCTGGTGCCACTGAAACACTTTTGCAGCAAGACTGATTACTTACAGGACTAATCTTTTCAGTAAATATTCCGTGATCTGGCCCAAGAAATATATTGTACATATAAAGCAATATTCTCCCTCATAACGGATGGCACAACCCCTTCCCTAATGTGTTGTAATCTGTAGAGAGAGACCAGGTGAGATGAGAGATTAAAAGTGTCTCCATATTGTGATGACACCACCCCAAGGCACCAGTGCTTCCACATTTTCCCTCACCCCTTGCTGGCTGTTGGGTAGCACATATCTGGGTACCAATGGGGTAGGGATGCTCAAAAACAACTGAAGCCAGCTCTTCTGAGATTTAAGCCAGGATCTGCCCCTCTCTCTATCAGATTGGTGATATCTCTCCTCCCAGTGGCAGGGAGCCTGCTTTGGATCCCCAGGATCCCTGCTAATGCCTACAGCAACATGGAAAATAAGGCAACAGGCTGGCGTAGGTGGAGTGGAGAAAAAATCCAAGCTGGAACAAACAATCAGGGAGCCAGGGGAGGATGCAGACAGAGGAGCAGGACTGGGATAATTTGTTTGAGAAGTGGTGACCAGAACTAGATAGATGCATTTGGGAGAGGGTGAGTGAGGGATGGAAAGACAGGGGCTTGTTGTGATGTGCACCCATGGTGTGAGAACCTTCTTCTGGTGACAAAACACGCGTGTGCAGGGCTGCTATGCAAAGAATCAACACACAAAGTGGGAAAATACGAGAGCAAGGGACATCCCTGCAGCCCTGTCCTGTTTAATTATGCAGCCCCACACTGTTTTTCCACAGGTTCCTTCTTATCTCACACATAAGATGGTCAGTGCTCAGATAATGAGCAGCTATTCGTTATTTTGTATTCTCTTGCTTTCTCACTGAGTAACCCTGGGTCTTATTTACTGAGCACTGCCTGAAAACAGAATTATTCATTTTCTCTATTTTTTTTTTTTTTATTAATTTCCCGTGGCACTAATTGCAACAGTATCAAAGTTCATCAAAACCTGCAATCAGATGCTGGGCTTATGTCTGTTTAACTGAGGCAGAACTCAGCCATGAAAGAATTGTTAAAGGTTTCCTCCAGTTTTGGGCCATTTCTGACTTTTCCACATCCTTAGCTTTATACAAGACTTTCTGTATTCACTGTGCCCCTTGCCACTTGCCTCTGGCACAGCCCAGGCTTTCTTCAAGCCATGTGCTGGGGGTGTCTCTCACAAACCCCAAAATAATTAGTAGATGTCAGGGATCATTAGTAAAAGTTTGGGCCTATCACCAACTGACTTCACCCAAAGACTTTCATCTTCTGCAGTGCTCCTCAGCCTCGCTCTCTGCACACCTTGTGGCTTCCACAAATGCCAAAGAGCCCTTTGGAAAGCAGACGCCTTCGCTGAATCATCCCTACCACAGCTCCACCCTGCACAAGGAAGAAGGAAATCATCGGGGCAGAGGTTAGGGCAAAGGGAGCGTATGATCACGCAATTAAAACTTTCATCATGGAACATCCACTTACACCTGGCATCTTCTAGCTTTTCACCCTGGTATTCACCCAAAGCAGTTTTCATGTGCATAATACCAATGTGCACATGGCTGTTGTCATGTGGCTATTTTTAATATAAACTCATGCTGTTATTTCCCTGTAAGAACTCAAGATAAACTGACTGCTGCTAATCATTCCTCCTCGCACCTTTCCCAAATAACCCAGACTGACAAAAGAGACAATTGTGTGAGATGTCAGCAAAGCTGAGCTGCCTGTATGGAAAGGCTAGGCAGCTTGTGAAAGCACAAAATAAAAATGTGGCAAAGCCATACACCGAGGGTGGGGTGTGAATCTACTTTCTTCCCCTTGCATCTCTCCAAGGGCCATTTTGCCTGGAATAAATCTCTTTGCATATTACATATGAGGAGCTGTATCTGATTATTGCACTTGTTTGATAGGGCGGTGAAGAAAGCTTTATAAAATGGGTGTGACTTTTAGCATGTGTTGCAACTCATTTTGGAAATATGTGTCTGCATATGCGAGCAGCTACCCTGCCTTAAATCCCTCCTGCACATTTACTGATGGCATTTGCTTTCTCGCTGAGGGTAGGTTTTGTAATTAACAAGCACAATTTTGTTATGGAGGTAGACTATCAGGTAGATTAAGCAGAAAATGTGAATTTTTGACATTTCTTTAACCTACAATGAGCTCTCTTCAGGTTCTAAATATAATTTTTGCTTAGACCACAGTTTTTTCATGGAGAAATATGCCTGGGTTTGAAGGTTTTTTTGAATATCCTCTTAAATTGATGATAGCAGTGTTCTGTTGCTTTAGCAAACTCAAGGGGAAATGTCAGCCAAATGTTTCAAACCCTGTTCACAGACATCACAAACCTCTTTACAAAGTGAGCTGATATTCCTCCCCAGTACAGAACAAACAAACAACCAAACCAAACCAAAACCAAAACCAAAACAAGGGAGATGTGGTGGAACAAGAGAGTTACCGAGATTACATTACACCGAATCAGATTCTCTGCTGGCATAACTCCCAAAACTTGGTGGAGATAAATTTTAATTTCTCATACGTGCAACCAAGTCCCAGGCTTGTTTGTGGGAATGACTCACATTAATATGGGAACATCACAGATGCACAGAAAGATGGTAAAGTTGTTTGGGAGACCATTTAAGCCAGAAAAACAACAAATACCAAAGGGGGGGAAAAAAAAGAAAAAAAAAAGATAATATTTTTCAATCTTGAGTGAAAAAGTGGTAGGCTTTTTTTTTTCTTTCTTTCTTTCTTTGTTTATTTGTTTCTGTGAACAGTAAGTACACCATTAAATCAGCTTTAGCCATTAATCTTCCCTTGGAGATATCACCCACCATAATAATAGGGAGATGAAATAAAGCTGTGTTGCCTATTACATACGGTGTAGAAGAATTAGCGTCAGCGGAGAAAAGACCAAACCTAGAGGGAGTGAAGCACAGGCCAGAGGCTCAGCAATGCAAGCTCATGTTATAACACCTACCTTGAATGAACTCTGACAGTTGCTACTCAGGCAGGAAAGTGGCTACTTCTTTGTCTTCGCTCCAGACAGCACAGAACAAGGACCAAGAATTAGGAATCCTTTTAAATTTTTGCTTATCCTATACAATATCTGGAAAATTCTTTGTAGACAAGCCAGGGAAAGTTTTAGCAAAGAATCAGGAATATTTTCGTTAGTAACAATAAACAAAATTAAAATTAAAATCAAACTAAACCAAGACTCAGAACCAAGGAGACACACCTGACAATTCATGACAATGAGAAATCTTCAATATATTTCTAAAAACATAAGGAAATGGTTAAAGTTTCCCAGAAGCGAAAATTAATGCTAAGCATTTACATTCATTTGATGGAATTTATCTACTCTTCTGCTCCATAAAACCTAAGTGCAGTACTTAACCTGCAACCCCCAGCGATGTCTGGTGTGTGTTACTTCCCAGCCCCAGCGATGCTCAGAGACGTGCTCTGGAATGCAGAATGAAGTATATTGCGGGGTTTGTGGGCTGAAGGGAAATCATTATTACACAGTAATCAATACCATGCATCTTGCGTGGCTCTTCAGCTTCTCTGGCATCCTACCATAGCTGTCAGAGGTTGGGATTGTTTTTTTCCTGATTTGAATAAGGTCATAGTTTGTTGTGGGCTTTTGATTCGAATTGATTTTCTTCCTTTTATGATGATGACAACACTCCTAAATTAGCCAGTGGCACTGGAGCCTTGATGTGCATCATTTTAGCACCTGGGGACAAACACTTTGATAGTGGAGGTGAATCTCATTCTCTTCAAACCAGAGCAGCTGAAAGTGCAATATTCTGAACAAATTTATTCCATATGTTCTGGGGTTTTCTAAGTATAGGAGAGAGACAGAAAGACAGGAGTGGGATCAAGAGCTTTCCTCCCTGTAATATGTTGACTAAGAGGATAGGCACAGTCCAGCTAATGCCAGACTTGTGAGGGCAGACTTTTGTCTTTCCAAAGTGGTCCTAGAGAGGGCCGTCTGGACACAGCTTGGGATGGACTATGATGCCAGGATCCCTCTGCCAGGTAGTAATGGGATTCACTGAGTGCCCAAGAGCCACACAGGGGGGAGATGTGGCTTCAAATTTCCCTGTCCAAGTGTTTTCAGAGTGCTTGCTTCCAAGATATATTGGTCAAAACAGGTAAGGCTCCGAGTTTCTTCAAATCTATATCAAGGTTTCACCATCATTCCAGAATATACAGAGGGTGGACCAGGATCAGAGGCTCTGTGATTGCCCAAGGAAATTCACCCACAGGTTCCCTTCACCAAGGCAGTTCTCCAGTGGAAAGGACATGGTGAGGGCTTGGTCCTGGCAAAAGGCAGGTGTGCATGAGCACTGGTGTCCTTGTGGCAAGCGTGTCACGGCTCTGTCCCATGAGGAGTGAAGTCCTTGATAGGCTTTATAGAGTTAGACCTCTTTTAATTTCCGTATTCCCTACCATGGAGCTGACACTCAGAGCTCGTGAGCACTGCAACAGGCACTTAGAGGAAATCCAAAGTGCAGACCTCACCCTGAAGTTCCAGGCTGGCACTGAAAATAGAAATTCATACCTGGGATAATGTGTACTGGTGAAGCTCTGCTGCCTTAGGGTGACTCATGCTTTCCTGTTCTGTTGTGCTTCCTCCAAAAAGATTTAGCCAAGTACACTAATTAGGCTGTGGCACCATTTAAGACACACAAAATCTGAGGAATGGACAGACCCACATCTGAGCAACTGTCATCACTCTACTGGAGCCTTGGTGGCTGAATGGATGGAGATAAGGCAGAGGAAGTCATCCTTTTCATCTGCACTCTGCTCCCATCATGGCTGAGGTGCGCTTCAGCAGCACGCAAAGATTGACCCAGCATGGTCACAGTATGGTTTATGAGCACAGTCCCGCAGTTCTTGTTGCATGGGCAGTAGCTGACTGGCCCTGATGCATCAACCCTCCATGGTCCCATGGGGTTTCCAAACTCCTGAAGCTTGCAAAGAATCCAAGAGGGGAGCTAATCCTCATCCAGCACAGGGTTTGGTGGCTTCGCGGGGATATAGCTGATGGGCATCTTGCTGGGACTAGGAGGAAAATGAGGGGTTATAAAGACTCTAAAGAGGGTGGGCACCCAGGTTCCAGAAAGAACAGGCCACTGTAGAAGCATCGTCACTGTCCCATGCTGCATCATCTTGCAGCAAGTAGGGACTGAGAGATTTCCTCCGTGGCCTCGGAGACGTCTTTGTGCTGGCTCCCTGCCCAGCTCTGAAACATCCTCACAGATTCATAGAAATACTGTTGAAATAACACGCTCCCGTGGATGACACCCTATAAACTTCTGCTGCCTTCTCCCACCGCACTTACTGTGAGACGAGAAATGTTAACGCCTGGAGGGCGTCCTCTTAATTGCATGGCGCCTGTCCAATGGAAGCATATGTACCAATTAGCCGCAACTGCCGGTGTGCGCAGTGCTGGTGCTGCTCGGGAAGGTCTCCACTGGAATTAACTCAAATACAAGAAGTAATTCCATCGAGAAGTCCACCAGGGTTTGGTATTAATCCATGCGCACAAGGCATAAAGATTTCCTGGACTGACTCGAACACAAAAGAAACCATGGTTATAATAGGGTCCCTCAGCCAGCTGACAATGAGAGATTAATTAATACCTAGTGCAAATATTTCATGCCTTATGTAGAAAGGCAGAAGAAAGCTGAAGGATGTTTTGGTGAATGAACACATAAGTGTTGATGAGGAATGGGTGAAAAATATGTCCGCTTTGTTCTCAGTGTGATTGCTCCTAATCCTCCAAGGCCGTGGATGTCTTAATTGGGAAAATAAATAAATAAATAAATAATGAGGCAATAAAAAAAAAAAAAATGGCTGCAGATCTGAAGTGACACCTCTGGTGGTCCTGCTAATTAAGTTAAATCCAAAGGATTTTTTTTATTCACCTTTGAAATTACGTGTTAGCCAGGATTTGCCATCCAGGGCTCTTGCTGTGTGCTTTCTGCAAGAAAGCAGCATCTTCTCCAGTGGTGGTCAGGTCATGGTCTGAAAGTCTCAGTACCAGCAGTGACCCATAAAAGTATTTTTTTTGCAGCTCACCTGAGCTTTGAAAGTTGGCTAGCATCTGCATTCACCTGCAGCAAGGCAGATACAGGATGAGGGTAAGCAACTATTAATATGGTCGCTAGCAAAGAGCTCAGGAGAAAAAAAAAAAAAAAAAGAAGAAGAAGAAGAAGAAAAAAAAAAAAAAAAACACAACAAAGAAGCCACCAGGCAATTGCATGAGATAGAGCCAGATGAAAATCAGGCCCCTTGAGGGGGAAAGGGTGGGTGTGAGCTCCTGATAATTGCTGGATTCAGCAACATTAGTAGGTGAACTTCACCTCACATGCAAGGTGCTTCCCTGGCCTTAGGGAAGTTAGTTAAATCTCTGTCTTTATCTCCCCCCAGCTTTCTAAATTGAAGTTGTGATACCTGCCCACCTACTCACCTTTCAAAAGAATGTTTTGAAGCTCTGTTTGTTTGCAAACTGCTCGGGAAACAGCATATGCCAAGCACTCTTAGTATATAGTAAAATTATTAAAAATAGGGCGCTCAGGCTTGGAGGCAACATAGCTGCATTTGCACTGTTTGCAGTAGGAATTTGTCCAAACCATTCTCAAGACTTCCAGCACAGGAGATTTGACTCCCCAGGTAACCAGCTCCTCTTCCAGTGCTTAATTAGTCTTACAGCAAAATGGGCTTTTCTAATGCCCACTTCATTTCTTGCTGCAGAGCAAGCCAGATTGTTCCTCCTCTTGCAATTAATCCCTGCCCATCTACAACTGCGTTGTGACAAACTGCTTCACGACCCCCCAGGCTTCTCTCCTCTGCACCACGGAAACCTACATCATTTAACCTTTCTTTGTTGGTCACTTTTTCTAAACCATAATCATTCTTATTGAAAATGATTTCATTCTTCCTGAAAATGTCCAATAATTTCTTAGGAGCTGATGTCCAAATCTGAACACAATCTCAAGGTCATATAGATGTCTGTTACGTCTTGAACACATCCCTCAGATGAGATCTTCCATTTTTTTATTATTATTATTAATATTAATATTTATTTATTTATTTATTTATTGCAATACAACATCATGCTTTTGAGTCATGTGCAGTTTGGGATTCAAAATGCTGCCACCTAAACTATATTCTACATGTGATGGAAATTTAACTTCCCAGTAAACTGCTGCTTTTTATTATTGTGAAACCTTTCACATCTTTTCTAATTTGCCAGCCTCAGATATTTTTCTCTTTGCACCTAGCTATATGCCAATTTTCATTGACAAAGTGTTATAAAATTTAACAGAAAATGTTACTATTGCTATAGGTTTACGTTCAGCATCCTATAAAAATTAATATAAAATAAAAGCCCTGCTGTAAAGCACTTTAAAACACCACAAGCAGAATATTCATCTCTGTTACATTTGATAGGCCTTTAGGGAGGTTCCAACAAAACCTTATGAATTTAGGGCTAAAACTTTAGCTTGTGTATCTTGCCATATCTGCTTTGACTTCATTTTAGCTTTATTAATTCAGAGCAAGCAAGGAGCCAGCCTTTAATGTAGAATGCAAGCCAGAGGGACTGTACTTCTTGGGGCTACACCATGTGCAGCTGAGATTAGGTGTTGTCTTCCCCAAACCATACTTTGACAGATCTTCTCACACCTCATGAGCCGTGTGCATGAGAGGAGGGAGCAGCATAAGTGATGGGAGGAGAAGAAATGTTTGCAAATCTGCAGTGTGACCTTGATTTATCTTTTCCACAACAAATGACAAAAAATTGGCACAATAATGCAGATAAATCTCCCTCTTTCAAGCATGAAATAACAAAGGTATCTTCCAAAACCTCAGCGCTCTAAGTAGTTATATGAGGTGCTGATATTTTATTGATAAGTTCTAGATATATGTCTGGCTTGTGGCCAGAGCAACCCCAAATCCTACACCAGGGCTGGCTACAGACCTTCTCATTATGCTTTCAGTGGCTCCGTCACACCTGATGACAGCAGGAGCCAACATTCAGTCTTTGAGCCAAGCCTGAACTTCTGCTTGGCTCGTGGTAAGTCGTCATGTGCTGGGACGTATAGTCCTTGCTGAATAATTAAGGGAAAAAATGGCCACAATTTGGTAAATCACCCATAAATTAAGCCCGACACAATGGCTCTTGGCAGGTTGCAAGCACAACGTTTAATTGAGGAAAATTTGGTCCTTGCCATTGTTCTCTGTGAATTTACCAAGTACCTGACATATTGATTATTTACTAATCAGGAAATGTACTTCAGCATGTTTATTCCTGTATAAACTCCTCAGATATGCAGATGCCTTAAAGCAGGTTGCAATGCTACCAATTGTATTTTTAATTGCTGTGTTTAGAGAGTCTCATTGATCTAATCAGAGCTAAATAAGCCCCATGGTATTTCCCATAGTAAAGTTTGCTGAGGACGTGTTTCTTCAATTTGCTATAATGAAACCTTCTGCTGCGCTATCACCGGTCAGATGTGTAATGCCAGTGAGCACAGGGGGAGAAAGACTGTACCTTGCTTTAATAAATTTGTTTTTATTTCTTCAGCTCAGAAATCCCGTCACCCAGGCAGTGGGAAAGCAGCTGGGTGACATTATCAGTAATTGCTTAATATTGTCATTGCATTTGCTTACAAGGAAAAAAAGGCGCAGACTATCAATCAGCCAACAGAATATTCATAGTCTGTGATAATAGCAAGTGCTTTTTGAATGTCATGGCAACAGTCACACAAGCAACGTGATCTTGTACTTGATTACTTCCTGCTGCATTCCTGATAGTGTCCATATTGCTCCATTAATTTTGTGCCTTTTTTTTTTTTTTTTTTTTTTTTTTTTAATCTCATTTGCGTTTGGCAAGTATGCAAAATAACACAGCTCCTTTTCCTGGATGTTCCCAGCGAGCAGGACTTCTTGGGGTGCCTCCTGCAGCTCTCCTAGATGCTTCCTATATAACCCCACAGTATTCCTGAGTGTATTTTAGGAATTATGTTTGGATTACTACAGCAGGTAATCTCCAAAATCAGATTTGAGGGTGACTTTTGTGAAAAAAAGACTTAGAATAATCTCATTAAATAATTTGTTGGAGGGGTTTTTCAGACAAGGGGAAATAAACTGATTTGTCTTAGACCCATCAGGGTCTGTCTCATTCCCTGTTTGTCCTGGTGGCCTGTGTTATTCAATTTCTTTATCTTATTAAGATTGTGGGTTCACAGCTTTAAAAAACAAACAAACAAACAAACAAACAAAAAAAAAAAAAAAAAAAAAAAAAAAAAAAAACAGAACATGAGGACCATCTAGTCTTCTGCATTAGGAACTCAGGCAGTAATTTCTGCACCAAGACCTTAACTTTTCAATGGGCTGTGGCGTGTACTTTTAGAAGGAGCTGCTGGGAGGACTGCAGCTGGTCAGTAAACTACTGTATCTCCTTCTAAGTTGTTCTAGCTATTAGTCACCATTCTTCTCAAACCATCAAAAGCAAACAACAAACAAACAAACAAGCAAAAAAGAAGAAATGAGGAAAAAGCTGAGATCCTTATTTGCAGTCTGAAATTGCTCACCCTCAACCCCTTATATCTCATTAGGACTTTTACTTTAGCTTGAAGAGCTGAGTGCCGTGTGAAGTCCTCTAATGCAAGTGCTAATAGGTCATAATCGAGTTATCTCTTAACCTTCCCAGGGATAATTTACTACAGATAAACTGGCTTAACAGAAGTGAGCAGTCCTGCTGGGCGCAGGGATCTGAACTCTCGTTGGACAGCTTCTGACTCCAGTTTGGCCTCTGCTGTGTTTCACCTTAGGGCTTTTTCTAGTTCCACCAGGACCAGAACTGCAGGGTCACAAGGTGCAAAAAAAGTGGTGAGGGAACCAGCAGGAATGGATTTAGAAACCTTTCTTTACGGCACTTGAACCAACTCCCCAGTTCACCCATCACCCACCACAAATGATCCCTGCTGATGAGATGTTCTACCTCAGTCTGCCCATTAAATGCATTGAAAGTACTTTGAAAATACTTTGATAATGTAATTGTAATACCCTTGCTGTTTTCCTTTTAAAATAAATAAATAAATACAAAGAAGAAAAGGCTATGTTTGGCCACATAAGCAAAGGGTATAATTAGCTAAGTCTACTCTAGAGGAAGAAAAAATTCCAGCTTCCAATTTTACCTGTTCTTTTAATTCCCATCACTATCAGTACCTTCTTATGTCGTTTCTTCATTACATTCCTCGTGTGCTTGAGTTTCATGATGACTGTAATAGAAATAATGCCAATTCTGTGGCTTTCAGTGCAGCCCTATTGGCATGGCCACCTTTGGGGCAAGTGACCACTTGTGTGATGCCCAAGGACTCTGCTGCTCCTCCACCAATGGATTACTGGGTTGTATTATTTATAAAGTGCTTTGATAGGCTCGTTTACCAGGAGCTAAGTAATGGCAAGGCCTTTGAGGCCTGGATGCTTGTCAGTTGCTACTACATTAAGTCTACAAGCGAAAATCAAACTGCCTGGCTTCAAAGAGGTTTGGCTGGTGTAAATTAACCTGTATTTTAGAAGTTCTGGAGCAGATGTCATACTTTGCCCTGGAGACCTCATTACTGCTCAAATGTATGCACTGATTTTTGCTACATTAACGAAGCAGCAGGCTCTCCCTCCCCCCCAAAGCAGGATTAGCTGCTCGTGTCTGTAGTTATTTTTGTCAAAAATCTTTTGAAAGCTTGTGTGAGGAGAGAAGGAGGGAAAGTTCAAAAAAAGCCAGGATCTGTCTTTATTAATTACAGTATGATTAATTATTTAATCTGCCCAGATATCTGTATGCACAACTCGGCTGATTCTCATTTATCAGGCTTTCAGCACCATTAATCAGGGGAAGTTTTAAATGGGAAGGAAGACAGGTTGATTTAAGGTGCTGCACCGCGGTGACCCCTCCCCACGCTGGGGCCATCGATCACTGTAGGCACCAGCAGAGCATCCCAAATTGGGCCGCGCTGTAGTTTGCTTCAGCCTCCTCCTGAAATGAGCCCAGAGCCACTTCTCCAAATCACATCACCAACGTTTGAAACCCACCATGGGTTTCAGCAGCAAGAAAGGGTCAGAAAATGGCATTGACTTAGGGCGGTTAAAGGACGGTTGACACTCTTCATCCCTCTGCTCGCTTTGGGAGCCTGGGATGAGTGGCTGCATGCAACCCTTCTCCACCACAGTTCATTAACTCGAGAACAGGACAAGCTTGCAGCATGCACACAGTCAGCAGTGCTCGCTGGAGACGCTGGTGATTTGTCATGCTGCCACGAGGCTGATCGTATCTGCTCAGCTCCCGGATTACACGTCCAAGCAGAAGTCACTTTGCTTCCTTAACTCCTCAGCAATAAGTCCAGGTTGGGGGTTCAGAAAGGCAAGGAACAGGTATGCATGGGCTATAACACATCCTTCTTTGCTGGGGTGCAGGGAGGTGTGAGGAAGGGGTAGGTAGGTGTGAGCTTCAACCAAGGCGCAGACTGGTTTTTCCTTTTTTTCTCCCCGCCTTCTGCTAAGAACTTAGAGAAATGCCAGTTTATCTGACTGCAGTTGCCAACTCCCATAATTGTAGAATAATTTTAGAATGAACCTTATGCTGTTGGAATTGTTTTTAGATCCTTAGCTCCCAGAGTCAGGTTATACTGGAAGTCACTGCCGGATTTCTTTTTAAAGCACACTTTAGCTTTTGTGATTGTTAAGAGAAGCTTAACAGTAAAGCCCAAAGGATTATTACAGGCATGAAAGTCAGATGGCGTATACAAACTTTAAATCATTTTTTTTTCATGTACTTCTTTTTTTTTTTTTCCATTTTATGATGAATTTCAAAGGCTTAGGTATGTAGAGATAGTCATGAGCAATTGAGTCAAGGTATCTGGAGCACTTGTACACTCCTTTTTCATGGCCGAAGCTATCCATCTCCAGGGCTGTATATCCTCATATATGCTATATGATTGGGTTGCGTACCACTGTGTGTCCATACATGGCATTGGCTGGGCTAACCTTTGCTATTCATCCTTGTTCATGTGTTTTGAGAGCTGGATAGTAAAAAAAAAAAAAAAGAAAGAATCAGTATCCAAAATTGCCTGGGCTGCCCTGGAGGTAAACATATGCCTTGGTTTTATGTTGAAAACTCTGTTGAAAAGCATGTAGTTGAATAGTAAGGAAGTCTTACAGAGCTATTCAGTTTTTATTATAAAATAAGGAAATTGGTGGGTGATTAGATTCCAGTTACTGTAGAAAACTCAAGAGTCCCAGACTTTTTAACCATAGCACCTTAAAGTTATCTGTAAGGATGATCTCCTAGCATGTTGCTAGCAGTAGATGGATGTGTGCCCTGTCTGTCAGGCGGAGCAAGGGTTTTCCCTTTTAAGAAGAGTTAAAGATCACCTTTCATTAGTGTACTGACAGCAGTCCTCCTATCATAAAGATCAGAGAAGGGCAGCTTGTGTTGGCCAAGGACAGAGTAGACCACATGATCCCATTACAAAGGATTCCTGTGTCTTTACCCAACTTCTTTTCAACTTTTCCTTTCTAAGGCAAACCTTCCTCTTCCTCTGAACACAGCTGATTTTCAGGAATGACTGAGCATCTGTCTTTCTTGCAGCGTTACTTCACTGAAGTTACCCAAGTATCATGTCAGACCCCAGTATGTACAGAGCTCTTTAGATGCCATGCAGGCACTGGTATGGCTACTAGGGGTAAGGAATGTGAACTAACTTGAGCTGGTCTCCAGCAAATACCTGAACTTGTGCTCTCTCTCCCTCCTTATTCCCTTCAGTACACCACAGAAAGTGGCCATTCCCACGGATTAATCACAGTAGAAAGCGCATGAAATGAAGGCTTAAAAAGAGACACCAAGCTAGGAGCTAAGTGATTGGTGTTCTGTTCCTATTTCTTTTGCAATTTTTGGTGAATCACAGTTTCCCTGTGATCTCTGTCATAACACTTTGTGGCATGACACTTTAAAAAGATAACACTTAAAAAGACAACACTTTTTCTCCTAATCCCTGTTTTATTTAGGTGAGTTTTCATCTTCACTCTGCAGGGTCCACCTCTGATGTGCACACTTAGTGCCTCACTAATAGAACCTAATCTGAGCTGGGAACAGCCAGTCAATGGACAAGCATCAGAACATATCCATGGAGTATTTTTTTGACCTCTGTTTCCTTTCTGTGTCTCAGTGATGGACTCGTGAGTCATAGGACTCACCAACAGAGCCTCTTCCAATCATAAAGCTCTAATTGCAAATTAACCTTTGTTGGATTCCTTGTAAAAACATTATTGTCTCTGTAATTGAAAAAGAAGTGAGCACAGCAACAAGTGCCTGTTTATTGCTCGTCTTTCTCTGAAATGTTAAATGCTGTGTTATCAACTGCTGCCTAACTTGTGAACTAATTAAAAATAGTTCTTTGAATAGCACAAGTATGTAGAATTCTCAGGGATTCAATAAGTAATAATTGGACTGCCAACATGCTTTGACATCTTGGAAATGCTGCTTTTGCATGGAGCTTGTACAGCATGTTTTGGATTTTTAACATGAATACATTAAGAGTAACGAGGAAGAAAATTTGCCAGTGTGTGTAGCTAAATTATCTGCTGCTATTAATCATTCCTTTACACTGGCATCAATTCACTTGTTCTGAAAGTATTTATGTACTGAGGACTGATTTTGAAATTTCTTTGCATGCAATGTTCTCAGTGAAATCATTTGAGGTTTTATGTACCATTGGCTTGCAGGACATTAATAATCTGACTCAAAACCTTGTGTAGCAGTGGGAAGCCTCCTATTGATATCAACTACTTTTTCATCCAGCTGCAACTGAAAAGCAAAGACATTTTTTCTGTTGAATTTCTTTAAGTACTTTGATATGAAAGTCCCAATAGATGCCAATAAACCAAGCACGTCTGCTGTGGGAAGATCTGAAGAAGCCTTTTAGTTAGTGGGGGATGATATCCAGTATTTTCCATCCCCTTTTTGTAGACTTAAGCCAACATGTTTGATGATTAAAAATATCTGTTGGAGCAAGTTTTGAGTCTAGTGAGGAGGATAGAAATATTTCAGCTCTAAGTTCTTGCTGTAATAAACAACTCTTCTTCCGAGTCTATAATGGACTAGATCAATAAAACAATTGATGGTAACCAAGGGAGAAGAAGAATAACAGCCTCGTTTAACATTTATAGACTGCTGCTCCTGAAAGACTTTCTAAATGTTTTAATTAAGCATCACAACAACCCTATGATGTACGGTATAGGAAGAATTATTATTTGTGTCTTACAAGCAGAGATCAGCACAGAAAGATACCCTGTCCAAGGTCACAAAGTGAATCCTCGGTAAAGCCAATAGAGGCAGATGTGTTACCTCATTCCTAGTTGCATACTCCAGCCATTGGAGGACATAATCATGCCATTTACAGGCCAACCTTGAAAGATGTCTTAAAGTAGAAGCCCTGGTGAACCCACCAGGAGTGAAGTGCACAAAGTTTTCACAGGATAACAGGAAAAAATAGCCAGCATTTCATTAAAGAACGGGTGAACAAGTTTGGGAAGTTAAGGTGTACCCATCTACTGCCAGGATGGTGGGGAAGGTTGAGCCCCTATACATATTTCTGTCTCTCTCCTTTTTTTTTTTTTTTTTTAATTTTTTTTTTCCCTGTTTCCTGTCTGAATGTGAAGGAAGTAACTAAAGGCATGGATTATAGAAAAGTCTCTGTTACATTTTCAAGAGAGCTGCTCTTCAGAATTGACACAGATATTGAAGCTCTCCAGTGAGCCAGTTTTCTTATGCCTCACCTTGACTTTTTACACTTGTGTGTTCTGGATGACTCTACGGCTTTATAGGGAGAATATGCACATTTTTGGAGTGGTATCTCAGTGCTCTAAAGGCTTAGCAGTCACTGAAAAATCCGTGTTGGAAAAGTCTGGAAAATCTATTCAAATTACAGAGAACCTAGTGTCAACCAGAGGATGTTCCTTCCCTATGCAAATATTATAGCTTAACTCACGAAATCACCATCCAAAAATTTATAGGGAAATCCATTACATGTTCTCTGTGTATTTCCAGAATAAATGATTTTATGGCTAAGACTCAGATCTGAGAAAGGACTTAGATGTCTTGAGCAGAAAGTGGTGCTAATTTGGGTACCAAGACGCTCTCTCTATACAGTGTGAGGGGAGCTTTGGGCAACTCAGAATAGAAATTAGAAGCAGGCTGAGCAGGGAACTGTCTGAAGTCCACGCTTTCAGAGCTATATTCAGATATCACAAACCTCAACTACATGTCCCTAGTATTTTTCAATGTTTGGCTCCAACTTAGCAAAACACCTGGCTTATAACAAACAGTAGGGATGCTGGGTCCCCAGTGTGATCACCTGCAGCTAGCCTGGAGACAATGAAGAAGACAGGGAGTTACACCTGTAAATTTGATATGTAAGTAGTTATCTGCAGCTTTCCCTTCAAAAAATAAAAGGGCTTGCTTAAAGAAAAGTATTATGGCACTGAAAAGATCTCTCCTCTCATCTTACACAGTTACACTCCTAAGAAAGAAAGCAACAAGGTTCAGTTTTCATCTCTGCCTCTGTCAGGAGGTGTCAAACGTTCACTGCTCATCTCCCAGGATAATGAGTTAGATAATGGACAGCTCAGAGGGATTGGTATGTTATGAAAAGTCAATAAAAAAGAAACACTAACAAATGCAGCATACCAAATCTACCAAGGACTGGAGCCTACTTTCTGTGCTGACTTTTCCCAGGCTGACTTTATTTAAAACTTCAAGCTCTTGACCTTAGTTGGCAATGGAAACGATGGAGGAAGTAGCTGTGAATGTACTTCTGTGTATGCAAATATTTTCTTTCCAGGCACAGAGCCTGTAAACCCATTCATCAGGTATAGTGAGAGCTGTAAAACTTTTATTTATTCAAGGATGTTTGTGGTATCTTCCATTGCAAGCACGCATGTGCCCAGAGACCTTAATTCTGTCTGCTTTTCTGCATCACAGGCTCATCTCTGGGACATCTATAACATGTTTGTCCTGGAAAACCATGAAATAACTGCAGGCCAAAAACCACGGCTGTGCCAGGGTGTCCTCTACACAGTGGGAGACACAGGCGGATCTCCTGGAGCTGAATTTGGCTTCTAAGGCACGAGATATGTGAAGAAACACTGTACATTTACTATGGTTGAGCACAGATCCTTCTCAGTGCTTCAGAGTGGTCATCTGTTCAGTTTGTTTTGGAAACCTTTACTGACTAAAGGCAAACTCTACTGCAATGCTACACCATGGGACCAGCCTCATTCTTGAGGCTGTTCATTGACTGTTGATTCAATTTAGGCTAAATTCTTATACTGAGTTTGACAGACTTTTTTTTCTTCTCTCTTCCAACTAAAATTGTTTGGACACATCATGTGCTTATTCTCATTCATGATACTCTTCCTCTCATCTTGTACATGCATCTTTAGACTACATCCATATCGCTCCATTATGGCACATAGTGACTGCCTGGGCTATCAGCCCCATAGTTCCCCATCCTTGGCCATACCATAAAATTTATCATGTGAAGACTGTGTCCAAACAGTTGAAGGTCCATACTCACCATTAAATCAAAGACAATTTCTTTTGTATTGATCTTTTTTTCTTTTTTCAGCTAAAAAGCACAGCAGCCTGCATTTAGAGAAAGAAGAGAAGCTGACAGGGGATTTCTATTTCCCATGTATTTTTAATGCAAGCAGTGTTTGGAGTAGATTACATTTACAAGTATCATAATTGTCTGGAGTGCTTTTACCAAAGTGTGCCTAATAAAAATGGCCTTTTGCTTTCCCCTCCACAGCATTTGCAAATATCTCAGTGCAAAGTGCATCTTTTATCTTCCAGAAAACCAACTAAGGGATGGAATTTTAAGCAGGGATTTTTATTTTTTTTCTCTGATTGGTTTTCTGTTGCTGTTGTTGTTGTTTGGTTGTTTTCTTAATTCATAAGCTGGTCTTTAGGGTTGGAGAAATGTTTTGACAGAGAGGCAAGGATGGTAATAGATAATGGACTCATCCATTTGTTGTGGCTGCTTTACCACTGAAATTTGTATACATTGGAGACCGCTAATAAAAACGGAGCCATTTACACATAATTTAGCTGATTGAGTTAGTTCTAACTCTTTCACAGCTGCCTCTGAAGTGCATAGTTACTTAAGGTTATCATTTTGAGAAGGTTTTTAATTTAGATGGATGCCAGAGATGCAGGCCACTCTTATTAGGAGACATTCCATGCTGTCCTTGTACTATGCTTTATATAATTAGTGCGTACTTAAACAGTATGGCTATTTAATAACCCCTCTGTGTGTTCCACATAATGATTATAATTATGCCAGTGACTGAATACAGAACCGGAGCATCCAATAGGATGCCCTTGTGACACAGAATGGCATGAACTTTAATCAATTCTTCACCCAGATTTTGCCTGGAAATTCCAGGTATAGGTTCATGGGCTGCGTGTGTGAGCCACTCAGTGTTCAACCACATGCGGAAACAAAAGTCTTTGTAAGACCTTGCCAAGGTCTCAGTCTGCTCCTTTTCAGGGTCAGCAGCCAGAAGCAACATAAATGAAGAGACTGGAGATGAATGGGAACAGGGTCTCTTAAAACCCCTAGAAAGGACTCAAGATAAAAAGTGTCTTCATTTTACACTTGAGGTCTAGAAGTGATAACAGAGCTGATCCACGAGCCACAAAATTAATGGTAATACTTATCCTATCTTCATGAATTTTTGGACCAGGTATGTGAACAAGAGGAACTGTATGCAATGTGATCTTCTGGCTGAATCAGTGGTGGATAAAAGCTAATGATTGCTCCCCAGAAAGAAAATTTATTTGAATGTTTTCCCTCTTATAGAATCGCAGAATCATTAGTGTTGGAAAAGCCCTCCTAGATCATCTGGTCCAACCATCCCCCTACCACTAATATTACCCACTAAAACATGTCCCTAAGCACCAGGTCCAACCTTTCCTTGAACACCCCCAGGGACGGTGACTCCACCACCTCCCTGGGCAACCCGTCCCAGTGCCTGACTGCTCTTTCTGAGCAGAAATGTCTCCTCATTTCCAACCTGAACCTCCCCTGGTGCAACTTGAGGCCATTCCCTCTGATCCTATCACTAGTTATCTCTGAGAAGAGGCCGACCCCCAGCTCCCCACCCCTTCCTTTCAGGTAGCTGCAGAGAGCAATAAGGTCTGCCCTGAGCCTCCTCTTCTGCAGACCAAACACCCCCAGTTCCCTCAGCCGCTCCTCACAAGATTTGTGCTCCAGGCCCTTCACCAGCTTTGTAGCACTTCTGGACACGCTCCAGGGCCTTGATGTCCTTCTGGTAGTGAGGGGCTCAGAGCTGAACACAGCACTCAAGGTGTGGCCTCACCAGAGCCGAGTACAGGGAGACAAATCACCTCCCTGGTCAGGGACCAGGTCCTTAGCCATGTTGAACCTCATCCTATTGGCCTCTGCCCATTGACCCATCCTGTCCAGGTCCCTCTGCAGGGCCATCCTACCCTCCAGCAGATCAACACTTCCCCTCAGCTTGGTGTCATCTGCAAACTTACTGAGGGTGCACAAATTCCCTCATCCAAATCATCAGTAAAGATACTAAAGAGGATGGGCCCCAACACAGACCCCTGGGGAACACCACTCTTATTATCAGTTCACTTATAACCAACAAACTTTTAATAGTTCCTGGCAGAGAGAGCTCTGCAAAGGATTGCTGATAAGAGTAAAAGCTTTGAGTGCATGGATCTCCATGTGCCCACAGGCATTAAAATTAGCTTGCAATCCCCCCAATTCATTATGGGCTTGTCTGCAAACTACATTTCACCAGATGTCTCAGTGGCATTTGAGCCAAAAGAGGAGAAGATAGAAGCATATTTAATAAAAAGATTGTTTTTTCTCAAGATTATTTTCCCATTAGGAAAATCCAGGAAATCAAGCCCACAGCCTTTAAAAGTAATGCTCTACAAGTCTGTGTGGAAATTATACTTCTTCCAAGCCCCCAGGTTGTTCATAGTCTGATCTGAACATTTCTAATGCAAACTCGTGAAATGTTGTCTTGGCAGGAATCATATCTTCATAGTACAGAATGGTTCAGCAGCACCTCTCCTATCCCTCTCTGAGTTCTCTGCTTCCTGGTGCTGGTGGTAATACTTGGTGAAGTGAAAAGTCACATCAGAGTGTTTAGGAAGAAGTGATGTCGATGCCATCTTGGAATTCATTACTAAGGATGGGTGTCTATATTGAAAAAACATACAGACAGCTTCTTCACACCTTTGCCCATGATCAGAGACAGCATCACCTCATTGCTGAGGTCATCTACTCAAGATTACTGGACAGGGCTACAGCAAAGAGGCTGCTAACCAAATCAAAGCGCCATCCATCACCTCAGTGCTTTTTATGGTGCCAAATCTTGAAGAGATGTCTCTGCTCAGCATTGTGGATGCTGGCCATGGTCAAGGCACCATGGTCTGCTCTTCCTTGCAGCAATGCATTACGTACATCCACTTATTCATCAGTTCATGCTAACACACTTCAGTCGATCAGTCATTTGTAAGAGGCCTCACTCTCATCACAGACCCTGCTGCAGCCACTTTGCAGTTAGAGGCAGCTAATTTACACCAGTGGAGGATCTCCCCTCAAAGTTCTGACATCCTTGATTAGCTGCAATGATCTTTTTATTTTCTCCTTCTAAAAAGGAAATTAGCAGAAAGCAAGTAACAAGTGATGCTGAATTATTCATGCTAAATGTCTTTCAGGCTCTTAGATATTCAGCACATTCATAAACACCTGTTAACTCCTGAAACACTTCTGCACAAAGAGTAATGTGATGCTGAGTCCTTCAGCTTACCCTCCTGCAACCCAGCCTGCTCCAGAAAGGACTCCCTTTGACACCAAGATTCTCTCAGCTGAAAAGTCTTCATTGACAACCCTCTATTCATTACAGCTGGGGCTGTCTAGTTTCATTAACTTGCTGATGAGAAGAATGACATTGGCACAGTAATTTTCATTTCTTTGGCAGGACAAAATAGATCTCTAGATAGATTTCTAGTACAGGTTGTTGAGCTGGAAGAAAATCATACCTGCAGGAAGAAGTACTGAGATAAATGTATTTTGGTGTAGTGTTCTTTGGCAAAATTAGACTTTTCTTCTGCCTCCTATGAATGAAGACCTGTTTGAGATCAACAAGATTTGCACTGCAATGGGCAGGTGGAGAATGAATTTTTAGGCTTTGGAGGGTCCTAACAGTGCAGGTAGGTTGTTTTTTTCTACTCATTATTTACATTATAACAGATCTGCTCATTGTTTATTCATTCAAAACAGAAAACTGGCAATGTTGTAGTTAGATATGTCATCAGCATTATGCAGTTTGTTAAAAGAGCAAGGCCAGCACCCACCCAGACACCTGTATATAAGCAGGTTTAGGCCCAGATCTGAATGAACTCAACTGAGCTACACCATAATTTGACTTCTCAAGGTGGCCGGAGTTTTAATGTCTTGCTACTACCGAAAAGGACCCCTCTTCCACTCCAGTGCTGGCTCTGAAGACCCTCTGCCTCTTTATTGTCGCTCTGGTTCTCACCAGGCAACTGAACCTGTGCAGAGCTCTAAACCAGTAGAAAAAAAAAAAAAAAAAAACTTTTTTTTTTTTTTTTTCCCCCAGCTTGGTTTCTTGCTGACTTGGATGTCTGAACTGCCTCTGTGAGAACCTGGGTAATACCAGAGCTGTGCAGGGAAAGCAGCATGAATGTAGCATTGCATAAATATGAACGTGGGCATAGAAAAATCAAAGAGGGGGACAGCTCCTTGGTGTGCAGCAAGTCATTAACTATGAAACTTTAATGTCCTAAGAGCACAGCACTTCCAAGAAGGGGGTACATTTTTGTCCTCAGCAAGCAAAGAGCACAAGACAGCTGTACTCTGGATTGACTGCAGTTGTTAGTATATGAAATACCTAACTTAGTGGGGTAGGCTCCTTGTATGGAGAGAGACAGGCACAGCAGGGAGGGGAGTAGAAGTTAGACTGAATGCCACAAATGCTTCTTTTTTTCAATAGATGTCTGCCCAATTTCAGATTAAGATCTGGCATTAAACTCTGATGTAGATCTTTGGCATCTTTCTAATCTACAATGCTATTGCTACTTATTAACTGGAAGCACCTTGAGTATCAGACCTCAAAACCCCACTCAGCTAAGATGGGTTTTGCTCTAGGAATGTCAATAAAGTTGAGGGAATAACAGAAAAAAGGGCTTGCTAAACTGCAGTATGCTGGTGAGCAGAGAAAATGTGTTTTATAGGCTAGCATGTTGCCCATAAGCAGATCTGACAGCTTAATTTTCTAACATGGTACATGGGAAACTTGAAATGAGCTTTTCAGTTAAGTGCAGGGCACAGTGTGTCTCCACAGTGGGTTTAATGAAGGCTTTCAGCCATAGCTCTCCTTCCATCACTTCTCAGCGTCTCATTCTCTCTCTTTCCTTCCATGAGATGCATTTCCAGAAATAGCTGTCACGGAGAGTGTGGCCAATAGCCAATGTCTATTAGCTTGGCAATGGCATGGCGTGGACAGAGGTACACTTAGATGCTTCTTTTACAAGAAAAATCTTCAGAACGTGTATTCTGGGCTTCAGTGTTGTAGCTATGAGTGCTCCTAGCTTGGAGAAATGATGCAAAAAGGCTTCAGCAAACATACAAATCAGATACTCTAATGGAGCCATCTTAGCATTAAAAAATAAAGCCACTGAATTTTCATATCCAGTTTGTACGAGGCACTGACATCCTTGTTCCTGTAAGGTGAGAGATAAATGGGACACCTCCTCCTGGCTCTCGGAGAGCTCTGAGGATCACAAAGCTGAGTGCGAGGCATGTCTGCCTCTAGGTACGAAGCAGAGAGCCAACTGCTCCGCGTTGTTTCAGGACAGCAGAGTCCTGCACAGATCCCAGGGGAACTAAGCCCAGAGACCTGGACGTGTTCAACAAAGCATTTAACTTACAACGATTTGCAACAATCTTTTCCAACCTAAATAATTCTATGAGCCTATGACATCAGTTGACATTTCAGCACTTACGATTTTACTTAATACAATAACAACATGAATTGTGCATTCCGGCTGAGGATCCCAGGGAATAAGCAGCGACAGCAGAGAAAGTTGCAGTAAAATGCAGCTGGTGTGATCCAGAGCACTTGTGGAAAAAAATAAAAATTAAAAAAAAATCATTAAAAAATAAAAAATATAAAAATAAACAAATCAATCGAAATAAAAATAAAAACGGAAACCCAAGAAGAAGTCTTCAAACTCAGCAGAAAAAGGACAAGCACTGGCACAAGGGTTTTCCAAAGTGTTTGAGAGATGTTAAACAAAGTCTTTTGCTTAAGCCTGTAGCTCAAAAAGGTACTTCTCAAAGCAGGCTGTCACTTTTTTTCCACATGAATCGTGTGTGCAAACATTTGCCAGTCAGATGGTTGTGGATGTATTTAAATGTCTAGCCTAAGGCAGCCATGGGCTACAAGTACAGACCTTAACTTCTGTGTGTATAAGGGGGTGTCTATATCAAAAGGAGAAGGACTACAGCTCACTGCCTTCTTGCCTTGGCACACTTCTGGTGACCAGGACACCTTCTGTCAGTGCTGCTTTATAAAAAAGCCAGGTATGATGGTTTGAACCACTTTGGTTTCATCCAGCCCTTCCCTTTGCTGCCATCTCTCTCACTACAGAGGCACAGATTTTTAAGGCTGGCAGCTCTGTTATGAAAATCAAGATGAGTTGCTCCTTGCTTTGTCAGTAGGTAAGCATTGCTGTGGCCCGGCTTAATGGGGAAAAAGAAGAATGTATTTCCCCAACATGTTACTTGCTCAGTAAGGTCAGACATAAGCCAGTGAAGACTCTTAGAAGTCTGAGTCCCTGCATAGCTCAGGATACATCCTGAGATCATGCTCTTTTCTCTAGGAAAAAGCTACAGTGATCTCTGAACAAAATAAATAAGCCTCAAGTTATTGCAAAACCACGATGAGACCATGGGAGACCCATTCCCACAGCCAGCAGCCCTCCCAGTCAGATATGAGTGCCACGTTTCCAGCTTCTCTGCCTGCAATTTCCATCTCTCAGATCCATTACCATGGTACCCCACTACCCTGAACCTTTTTCCAGTGGAGGCAACATGGGGCCATGGTGGCACCATGATCCCCAATTCCTCTCTCTCTGCACAGCTTAGAAGTTGCTGCTGTAAAGGCTATGTGAGCAAAAGTGTTATCAATTTGTATTGGAGGTCTGAGAATATGGCAGTTGAGTTTCTGTTTCATTTTTGTAAAGATGCTAGCTCTGCCTCACTGCCCAGAGTGATTTAATTTTGCAGAATATGAAGGGAGAACGCTCCAGTGTTTTTGACTTGGACTTAATCCATAAATTCCTCCAAAGTACCCTCATGTATCAGTCTTGGGCTGCAGCTTGCAGCTTGTAATAAATTGTCAATTTGGGCATTACTTCAAATGTGAAGTGACAAGAGGAGAAAAATAACCAAGCAGAAAATACAGGTTTTAATCTCCATTAGCAGCTTCCACATCTGCAGAACCTGGGGTGCACCCAAAAGGTGGTCGTGAAGGGAGCTGCTCTGGGGGAGGCTGATCTCTGCTCCCCTGGCCTTGGTGACTTCTGTGGATAGGATCTGCAACAGGTAGAGCACAGCCAACCTTCCTGAAACTTAGCACAGATGGAAATCTTGAGTCTCATGTGGATGAACTTCTCCTTATCTCGATGAATTTTATCAGTCAATGCTGAGTAGCCAGGAAATAAAGCTACGTTCAGCAGCTCTGATTCCATTTAAATCCCTTAGAAGGAAGGGGAAATCCTCCAGGGAAGTCTTTGTTGGCTCTGCCTTCCTACCCAGAGTCTTCAGGGCTTGAAACATGCTAAAAATTAGGAAGAAAAATCAGAGAAAAGGATAGAGCAAAAGCAAGAGGACAGCCTGGCCCTTCCACTCTGCATTTTGGTTGTTCCCAGCCTCTCCATGATCATGGCTTGCAGACAAGTGCACAACTCTAGAAGAACTTCAGGACATCTTTGCACCAAACTGAATGAAGCATGAATAATCAGGGCTTAATTTTGTATATCGTCATCCAAGCAAGATTTCTGCTTTCATTTCTGAAGGCTTTTGCCCCCACTAGTCCAAGAGACACTGAGATGAAACCAGGCTGGGATGTATCCGTGCATAAATTACAGTTTGGGATTTGAGATGGCTCTTGGATACCTGGGAGGGGAAACGGATATGCTGCAGCAGATGTGGAGGTGCGTGTGTGTTTATAGCACATAATCGTTTTTTAAACAGATGCCTGTTGCTCTTTAAAAGTGTGATTCCAAATATCATTGTGGCTTTCACATGGCATGAACATTGCTAAGTTATTAAGAACATTGTTCTTGCAGATGCAATGATTAACATAAAAATGAATCATACAGCTAAAGAAACCCAAAGCTAAGCTTCACTCACGGACGTGTTCTGCATGCGGCCCGCTGGTGATCAGTTAGAATTACCCCTTACACAGATCTCGCTTTTGACTGCTGCTTTTCCCCAAAGCAGCATGAAGATATAAAGCATTTTATTTTCTTGCTGAGATCTATCCCAAGGGGATGCCATTTCTTCCAGGAATCCTTACTGGCAGAGTTTAGCTCCTGCAAGTGCATCTCACCTTTACACCAGAGAGGCAGTAAGCATCTTAGGTCTGTTTTGTGCTGTAACCATGGCTTTGGAGTCTGATCCTGCTGATTGCTGAGCACCTTCGCCTTCCACAAACATCACAGCATGTTAAGAGGCACAGGAGGAGCTCAGTACCAAGTAGGATCAGACTGCGGTGCATCAGTATTGAGGTCAGACTCACAATGCATTAATATCGCTCAACAGAAATATTAGCTGTCAAGAAGCTCAGAATTGTTCTTTTTATGGCTTGGGGAACAGCATTATAGCAAAAATGATGTGAATATAAATTCAGAGGGTGTTTACAAGATGGGAAAACAAGAGTCAACATAAATGGGCTATTATCTGTGTTCTGTATTGCCTGATTCTCAGTGAAATGAAGGTGGAGAATTTGTGCTGAGTAGGCTTTTTCAAGGTTAGCGGAGATGGGGAGCTGTTCCCAGCGGAGGGTGAAGAGCAGGCGGTGATGGAGATGAACCGCAGCACAAGACATCAGGTTTTGCACCCCACAGCAGTGTTTCCAAAAGCAAATGATGGAAGATGACTACAGCACTGATGAAGCTGTTTGTCTTGTTGTGGTCTATGAAACAATGTCTTTCTCCCCTACACGAAGTCCCCAGCAGATCTGCAGGGGTTAGCAGGGTCAGCACCTTCTGTTGTAAATGCTGTGGCTTGCCAAAAGGACGTTGAGGCAATGCAGAGAAAAGAGATGACATTTCTTCAGGCTTTTTTCAAAAAGCACGCTCCCAGAATAGCTCCAGATAATAAAAATATTGTCAGTTCATTAAAGATGTTGCTTTTAGAGCTGTAACACCAACAGAAAAACATCTGTCAAGAAATACAGGGGTGACACTGAAAGAGGCAAAGATGTGAATTCAGCCACTATTTCTTAATAAATCTATTAATGACACATTATTTTGCTCATAGGTTCTGTTAAGGCCACTGATGAATTATCCCTTAAAGGATGTAACATAAGGGTCTGGTCAGGTCAAAGGAAACACACTGGACTGTCCTTAGAGAGGAAAGTTTTGAAAATTTTTGGCACATTGGAAAATACAATGACCTTCAATTTAACTAAAGATGGTGACCCCAAATATTATAATAACTTCCAAGTAATGGAACATTTTGAAGTTATTGAAATATGACAGAGGCAGTAGTGAGACCTAAAAGTATATATTGTGTATATTGCTAAAACATTTTAACGTGTTTACCAGTTTTTCTGTCCTTCTGGAGATGAATCCTTTTGTTGAACTCTAAACAAAATTGCAGATAGATTTGGTTATTTTTCAGAAATCAATATGTGTCTTTATTTTACTTCCAAGATAGGGTTTTACAAAAAGGTCATAACTTGAGTGCTTCTGGAACATAAAATGCCTTGGAAAGCTTCTAGAAAATATTTCCTAGAGGACACTTCAAAATGTTACTGTGGGAACAGGAAATTTTTCTAATTATCTGTAGTTCTGCCTCTAAATTAATTTAAAAATGGTAATAGTCTCTCAAAGCAAAAATGATGAGGTGAAATTCTATAGCCTGCTGTCTATAGGTCAGACTAAATAATGAAAATTGTCAAACTGGAGCTTTAATAGTCTGTAAAAAAATATCCTTATGGTATCCCAAGAATGCAGCCATTCCTCTTCTCTCAAAAGTAATTTTACCACATTGTTTTTTCCTCTCTCTTCCTCATGATGAAATGCTCCAAATTCCCAGTACATCATGAAATTGCTGTTGTCTCCAATTTAATCCACCAGTAACTGCACTGTCCCTCCCCTCTGTATTGATCGGGATGAAGAACTGGCTGCAGCAGCTCCCTTTGGTGCTTTTAGGCCCCACCAAAGGGCAATATCTTCATCCACTAGAATCAAGTCTGGTGTAATTAAGGACCTGAAGTACAAGTCAGTGTGCTGAAGACTGCCTCACATGTACTTAATTGCATGCTCAGTATGCACACAGGCCGAATGGTGAGTCTTTATGCAGATGGGGACTGTAGATGGTGGTGCTGCTTTTAAAAGAAAGCTCAGCATCCGAAGAATTAAAATTCTTTTCCCCAGACTCTCTGGTGGCGTTAGCAGTGCCGTAAATGCTTGATCCTGAGGGATGTGCAATGTGCAAAGCATCCCCTGTGAGAAAGGACTGTAACGGGATTGAGTTATGGGCTTCAACCCATGTTTACAGCACTTGGCTAGGGCTGGACCCTGAGTACATGTTAATATAGAATGAGTTTGCAAATTCTTTCCATCATCTGATGATGTCTCTGATAGCTGCTAGTTTTAGAGAAATCTTACTTCATTTAGAGCAGTCCTACTTCACTGAAACTCAGAAACTCAGCAAAGCACATTTGTCTGATGCTGATCATGTTTATTTATGTATTCATCTGCTGTGAGCACTCATTTCTGAGTATCTTTGACTCCCTAAAATAACAGAACAAAGCAAAATCAGCTACAATGCCAAAATGATTTGGCCCAATTGGTAGGACATCCACAGCAGGTCTTTCCACCCCTCTACCTCAGCTGTCACCCTTTCTTTTGACGTGACCACATGAAAAGATAAAGCTTGGCCTCAAAACCTTCAATATCAAGACCACAAGACTTGGGCATTTCTTCAAAGCTGAGAACTAAGTATGGAGAACATCCCCTCCTCTGCCCCTCTTATGGAGCTCTTATCAGCTTTTCAACCAGTCCTGGCATGATCTGGCCAAGTAAATATCTCCTGGAAGGTCCTCAGTACCTTCAACTCCCTCTTGACTTTTCTGGGGGCTATTTTGTTCCTGTTTGGCTTTTCATCTCTACCTGAAGTTCACCTGTCCCACAGTTTTGGATAATATGTCATGTAACTCTGCTGCAGCATGGGCAGTTGCACAATGTGCAGAACATGAGCCTGACCAATATTTGTGGAAAAACATTACTGGCTGTATACTTTCCAAGCAAATGAACCCCTACTTGTTGCCTTGCTTGGAAGATTTGAGATGCTCCTATGCTCTTCAGGGAGCATGCAGGGGAGAGACAGTTGACAGCTTGAATTTCAGGATGCATTAAATTCAGCACAAAGGCTAGTTAGAAATGCCATGTTTCTTTAACAATTAGCTATTTCTTGTTTAAGTATGGTGAATAAATATCTTTTTATATATAAGAAGCAAAGCACATTGTCTATGGTTTAGTATAGCTTGCCAACCTCTTCTTTTAGAAGAAAAGCTTTCTGATCAGGAGCTTGGCATAGCAAACTTCTGTGTTTGAGGCACTGAGGTTCTGGCTATCTTCTAGCCCTCAGCAGGATGGCACCACTGCTCTCTTCAAACAGAACTCTTTTTATCCAGCCTACCATTCCCTGCTTTGGGTCTGGCTTTTGTAGCCCTTTATTTCAGCACACAACTGCTTGTGCTACAGCTACTCACATCCCTCAACCAGATCTTTCCCTGTGTTTTGACCGCACTGATGTCCATAATTGTATTCTAGAGATTAAACACATATGAAGGAGAGCCCAGCTCCACCTTTCTAACCTGTTTCGTGAAAACAAACATTTTTTTTTTTTTTTGTCAGCTCTCCTTCACTGTCATAGCCCCACACCAAACCCCCCCCTTGGCTAAATTAAATGAGCCATGCATTTACCTATACTGGAGGAATGCACAGGGATGATCACACGAGCAAAAGTCATGCAGGACAGCTGCTTAAACCAGTTGTTGATCTGAAATCTCTGCAGTCAGTAAAGCTTTCAGACATTTTAAAGTTTCAGAAATGAAATGCAAAGCATCTTCTTATCTATCTTGCTGCTACACACTCAGTTGCCTGGAACGGCTATTGCCTAAAAGAAGTGCTCCTCATTTTAATGTGCTTTTTGGTTTTGTTTTGGTTCGTTTTTTGAGGGGAGAGGGTGGAGGAGTCTCAATTGTCTTCCCAGCAAGCTGCACTAGATGGCAGTAAGTAAGTAAGGGAAATGAGTTAGAAACCACGCTTTGGAAGGACTGAGTGAAAAACCTCAGCGACCAAGCTGCTTACCCCATTGCACCCCAAAATAAGGGGCAGCTCCCTGAAGGAGCAGCTTCCTAAAAGAGGCCAGGGTTTGTTTACTGTGTCTCTTCAACCTCTGGGAAGGCTGCGACTGTGAGGACACTAAAACTCAGCTGGAAATCTCCTGCCTTTGCCAGCTCTGCTGCAGGGATACAAAAGCTTGCCTCCCAGCCTCGGTCTCTGCAGGTTGGTGTTGTCAGCTCTTATTTTAATTCTTTGGAAGCCCATCTTTGTCCAAAGGGCCAAAACAGCCTCAAAGGGTCTCTGCATGCCAGACATAGAGCATCTGCCCTTTGGTTGGGGTGGGGAGCCTTCAGCTCGGTGTCTGTAACCCTTTGATTTGAGGCTGGGCACTGGGTTTACCCCTCTCCCTTGCCTCCTCGGTGGCACAATTTGGTGGCAGTGCCCAGGAGTCACGCCAAGGCACCATGTGTGCCACCTGGGGGCTGCTTTGCCGTGTCAGACAGCGTGTGGGGATATCTGAGGCGAACCCATGTCAGACTAGAAGGTGCTAATTGCTGCCAGGAGACTTTTCCCTGGAGGTTCCCCGCAGACATTGTCAAAGCAGGCTGAGGAGAGCAGGCAGGAGTCACCGTGGGATGTGCTGTCAGAAAAGGCGGGTTGTCAAAGGCAGGATTTGTCAAAATACGTTTGTTTTAACAAAAGTCTCCATAGGAGGCTTCCCAGGCCAGCCGGCAGGGAGGAGTGAGGCAGGAGGATCAGATACGGTGCTCCGGCCCTGTCAGGCCTTGCACTGCTGACCAGGGGACACCACTTCTCCAGGCTCCTGCAGGAAGGGCCAGGGGTCTCTCAAGTTTCATCTCCTGCAGAAAATTCAACAAAACCTAAAGTTAAAACCTCATTGTTTTACTTGAAAGGGATTTTTTTTTTTCTAGCCAGCTCTCGTAATAGGCCCAACAAAGGAGCAACCCAACCCCTCAGTGCCATGAAGACACAGGGTACCCAGGGAACGCAGCAGGGTCTTCCAGGTGGAAACGTGAGGCTTAAATAACATTTCACATTTTGGAATTAAGATGAAAAAGACAAGGAAAAGCTTGCAATGATCTGAGGCTCTGTCACCACATAGCTCACTGGAGCAGCAGACAAGGAGGTCTGCTGAGCTGCAAAGAACAATCTGCTCTCATTTATATCCAATTTAGTGATGAGCTAATGTGGATTTAAAGGACCAAAGTCTGGAATGCAACACCAGTGAGTCCCCAGCATTTCCAAATTAAAGGGAAGAGTGTCTCTTAACATCTCTCTTCCTTTAGCTGGGACTGTTTATTCACGGACAAGTGAAGATCCATTATCCATGTGAGCATCCATACCCAGAAAGCCCAGGAGCCTGGTACTGGGACCATTCTTCATGGACACCAGCTGCAATCTCCCATGTCACATCCAGTGTCCCTAATAGAAAGGTCTCAGGAGAGATCTACCCCTCCCCATTGAGTTTCAGGGGAATAAGGACTTTTATTTTAGGAGTGCTAGGTAACCTACTCAGGGCTAATCACTTCACATTCAGGTGATATAATGCCTGACTGAGGCAAGATGGATCCAAAAGACAAGGCTAGATGTCTCATATCAATTTTTCTTACAAACAGAAATAGCCTTGCAAGGCCCAAGTCTTCCTGGTTTCATTATAGCCCTTGAAAGTTATTTAGAATGGAAAGTCCCTTCTAAAGTGTGATTTCCAATGAAATATTTGCTGCTTGAATTGATTTACAAGTTTGGTAATGCTATGCACAGATTTTCTCACCTTTCATTATCCTTCCTTTCCTGAGGGACATTGAAGTGTCATACAGATGAACAACACAATGTTGTTTTCAGCAGCAAAAAATCAACCTTAGTTTAATGGAAGTAACAACTCCCAAATGCATCCTGGTTGTCCCTGGGGGTTTGCTGTGCAAGATCCGTGCAGCCTTGCAGCCCTAGAGGGAGGTGTTCCTGTGACTTCCCAGGGCAAGAATAGGGAATGGGAAATGACTCATTTTTGTTCCATATGTCCACTTAAAATGAAGTTGTGATAATGAAATAAATTTATTAATCCCAGCAATTCCTTACACATGCTTGTTGTGAAACTCTGAGACGTTTTCCCATGAGGCCTGAGCCATCTTTCAACCACATTGCTATTCAGACTCTTAAAATTACTACAAGCAAGTAACATTCAAATTTTGGATTTGTTTAAAGTGAGAGGCAAAACTGAACTTTCAGTAATAACACTGATGTTGATAATATCAGACTCTCCAGTCCTGGGCATGAACAGCCATCTTCTGCTCAACCCAGCAGGGACTCCAAATCTGTATCAGTTACCTCAAATGCAAGGCTTTTGAAAGCACCAGCTGGGTCGTGTTAATTTGCTACTACAGAGCTTAGCAAGACCAGAGCACGGGATTGCTTGCAACGCTCGTGTTATTGATGTGGCTGATCACGAGCTTTCAAGGTTGGTTTGAGGTGATGTAATCTACACCTCACTAAGAAGATTAAATAACTTGAAATAAGGTTACTGCAAGCAGTGGACTGCTGCATCTTCTGCAAGACTCTGATGCTGATTATTGTGAAGCCACGGGTCTCTGCTGCAAGGATTGTTTCAGCCATTGATTGTACTGGTATAGGAAAGGAATCAAAGAAATGTGGTACATTTTAATACCCCAGTTAAAAAGGAAAAGAAGCAGAGAACTGAGAATACCAGCCAGAAATGGACAGGATCAGTATTTTCTTTCCATTCATAGGTGCTCTTTACAAATAGCTGTTTTCTGAAAGCTTTTAGGTTGCTACAAAGGAAGATGTGCTGCTTGCTAATGAGATTACAGACTCTAAGGCTTTCCAGAGACCAAAAATTGCCATTGAGAAGCGTTCTTAGAAAATAGGGGAAGTGTGATTAGAGGTGAGCTCTTACACAGAAATGTCACTGCAGTGCCTATCCCCCAATAGGGACAACGCAGTCCACACTCCGAGGAATGCCCAGACTCCCCCCTTCCACTGTGGTCAGTTTCTAAGTTACTTCATAAATGTTCACAGGAATCTATTAATCACCACTGGTTTCTTGGAATGGCATCATTCAGCAGAGGAGGGGAGCATACAGCACCAAGCTGGATTTCATATAGAGCAAGACTAGATTTGGAGTAAATGAAAACCAGCAGAGGCTCTGGGTTCCCTTGTGCATCCCATGTGCCACATGTGCTTTGGGCCGTAACATCTTTAGGGCAGCATGTTCCTACATGTTTTTTAGCCTGGATCCAAGTCTTTTGATGGCACAGAATAAATAAAGACAGACTTCTCACCCAATTAATGTCCATAAATACATTCCTTAGTGAAAGAAGCATTATGACCACGATTTGGCAGTGGGATTCACTGCAACATGATGGTTCAGGAGCTTATTTATCCCAGTTGTGATACTATGGGAAAGTGTGTGATCAACTCTCTGGCCATCAGCAGCCTGCTGTTAGTTTTTCTGATTTTTGGATCCATTCAATCTGTTTCATCACACACCTCCCCTCAGCCTTACTGAAAAGACGGGTCTGTCTGTCCTGGTTCAGGAGCTCCCAGTGTTTGCAAAGGGGTCATCTTCATGGTCCGTGTTGGTTTAATTGTATTTATTCCTTGCATATAGGTGGTCAAGCCAGATGTGGTCAAGTGTAAGATCATGATTTCTACATTACCATGATCCCAAGGTGTTGAAGCAGTTTTCTCAAGGTGCTGTGACATCTACACATTTATGTGTATTTGGGAGGAAGTTACTGTTAGTACTTTTTATATTAAAAAACTCTGATAGAAAGAAGACAGAAGGACACAGTATAATTAAAAGAACAGCCTCAGGTGAATTGAATGGCTTATGGCAGCTGTAATGAATGAATTGGAAGGAGAGGGTTCATCACTCAGGTCAGATTTCCTGAAGATCTGAGATCTGAAGACTCAGTTCTTCCAGGTCTAAGGGATGGGAAGCTGCAAATCTGGTGCCAGGTTTCCACCTGGTTTGGACCTAAACCAGAGTAAGTCTTGTTTTGTTTTGTTTTCTTCTGTTTTGTTTTGTTTTGTTTTGTTTCGTTTTGTTATGTTAGTCCCAATTTTACTGATGTAAATGAGAAATCAGTGGTATTTATTATTCCATTGTTGTCAGAAAATTCTTCTAGCCCTGAATTCATGGGGTCTTGCTCTTGGGATTTCCTCTCCTCCAGTTCCCATAGCTATATTAGGAGAGGACATTTGCAGCTCGATTGGTGCAGACCAGAGCTTGGCTGCAAGCAGATAGGGCTCAGCTCACTTTCTGGTGTACTGCGTAAAACTTGCCCTGAGCATAACTGCGCTTCCCTTGATCAACCGTAACATTTTCCTCTTCCTCTTAGCACCACTTTACGTTGCCAAAGTCAATATTTCAGGTGTTGTTTGCTTTTAATTCGACGTTTATTTCCTGCATTCAGATTTTATTAATGTGACCCCTTTTTATTGTTGTTTGTCAGCGTTAATCCAGGAGTGTATATCATCTGTAGCTAGAGTAGTATGACTGCTGAAAGGCTCCCTGACATAATTCGCTGCCCTGTTAACAGTAGCAATAATTTGAGCAATTAGAGAGGCCTCGAAACGGGCTTTAACTTCTCTGTCACATAGGAATACCTCCTCGGTGAAGCTGCCATGCTATTTATACTCCTCCATCAAGTCCCAGCCTGAAATAATGCCCCAGGAGAGCAGCCTGTAATCAGTCCCTTTGCAATGACTGGATGAGCACTAAGTAACTCCTGGCCTTGATTATATTAACGAAGCTGCATGGGGAATGCCCATCCAGAAATCCCCAGATGCCACGCTGATAGAGCAGTCTGTGTGCTCACAGCATCCCTTCCCCTGGCCTGCAGTCTCTTTCCAACAGCCACAGCTTTGGTTGCAGAAGGGTTGCTTCATCTCCTGGGGACCAAACGTGATGGGAACCTCCACGAAGAGGCACTGAAGCAACCTCTAAGCAACTCAGTCTTCTCGTGGATCATGGCAGCAGTGGCACTGTCCCTGAGGCTACCCTTACCTCTGTGCCAAGGTGGCAATGGGAATGGGCATCTCCCGAGCCAGTTAGCACTGGACAAAGTCCTACAGACAAGTGGGACGTGGCTGGTACAGCCAAGTGACACATCAGAGGGCTCCAAGTGGCACAGTCGTGTGTTTCACCATCTCTTACTCTGGATGGGGAATTGAGGCAGGGATGTCTCCTGCTCAGGAGCATGAAAATTCATGATGGAGCTGGGATTGCCTCACATCTTAAAGGTACCTCTGCACCCCAATACAATCTCTTTCCATAATAAGTTAAGGCCTGAATCAGAACCAAGAAGAACAACCCAAGTCCTTGACTGTCCAGTCAAGAGAGATTGAACCCATGGGTGTGCTTCAGTGCACCACAACGCAAAAAAAGAGATGCTCCATCTCTAGGAAAGAACAGCCTCACTAAACACCCTGGAAATTTTCACAAGGAAAAAAAATCCCAATACAACGTCAGAGCTTAAAGCCACCGCTTTAAAGCTCTATTTTCGGAACTCATTAAAATAGATACAATCTGCACGTAAAATAAATTGCTTGCCTTATAATTTTAGCTTCAGTTAGAGATTTACCGGTAACAGCAGTAATTAACGAACTCGTTTTGCTTTCTAGTATCAAGACCCTGATTCAGCACAAGGATTTGATGGGGTTTGCTGGCTGATCTTCCCTCACGTGCCAAAGCACAAGTCATGAGCATCCTCCCAGCCCGGCAGAGGGCTCCCCCCTGCCTCTTGCTGCATTCTTGGAGGGCTTCACACTAGGTGATGCCCCATGAGCTCAATCACCTACCCTCCCTCCGCACATCAAGACCTACAAAGAAGGGTCCAAAGCCACCTTCTTGGCTCAGCAGTGGCCTGGGGGCAGTGGACACATGGTGACAACATTTGCAGGTCACCATCCCCGAAGGATGTGCTTGGATGGAAGATGGCTGAGCTCTGTGTTTGTTTGCAGTTTGGGAGGCAAGTTTGAGCTGGGTTGTATTTAATATACCACGTTGATTAACTACAGGTTTTGTGCTTAGGAGGAATCATTATGACACGGGCCTGCAGCCTTACTCCTGCATCACCAGCAGCAGTAAGAAATGATCTGCTCCCAAGAACGTGTCCTGCAGGAAGAGTGCTTGGAGCCAGGCTCGAGCTGCCTTCTAGGCTTAATCTATTCTCACAGTGATCTTCATCAGAGGGATTTCGGTATGAGCTTAAAACTAAGCCAGGTCAGACCCAGTGAACTCACGGCTCAAGCAGCCTAAAGTCTTTGTTGCAGAGGAACAGAGCTCAAGACTGACAGGCTGAAAGAGTGAGCAAAGCAAGGGTGGAGTAAACAAAAGAGTGCAGTCTGCTTTTGCTTTAGCGAGCAACTGGCATCTGAAACGAGGAGCAATTTCATTCTTTTTCTGTGAGTTGCTGCATGACATGATCAAACAGGAATAAGTATCTGAAATTGAAGGCCAAAAAAACAGTGCAATTGAATTGCTGATTTCTCTGTAAGGCTCCCTGAGATAAAAGGGTTGTCCCCGGGGAAATGAGAGACCAGGGGAAAGCATTAAAGGCACGGTTGATGTCTTTTCTGCTTTGCATATAATCCCCTGAAAATTGGAATGTCCGAGCGCTTGCGACGACACAAGGAGGACTAATACTCCGGGATCACATGAGCAATTATCTGACTCACAGGTGAATATGGTAATAAAGGGGCTGAAAAGCCAACTGCCAGAGAGAGGGCAAGAAGCAGCAGGCTTGCTTGGTTGTGGGTCATGCCATGAACACCTCTTGAGATCAAGCAGTAAAAAATAATTAGGGTTGGGAAGACGAGGAGAGAGGTTCCCAGATGGTGTGGGTGATAGATAAGGAGAAGGCGTTTTATCTGCTGCCAGGCCATCCTCTCATCCCGTTTGGTGACTGGCTCAGATCTCCGACACGTGGGGCTCTGTGCCAGTGGAGCTGTCAGGGCACTGCTGCTTCCAGCCTGGATTAAAGGTTAGGCAAGCTGGGTCTTGCTTTGAGGTCTGATTATTCGCTTTTGTATTTATACAGCAGAGGAGAGAGAGATTCTTGCCAGTGCGGAGATGGGTCGGCTCCCCTTTCCAGAGGACAAGCAGCTGGGAGCTCGGCTGTGTCACACACGCCTCCCATGCCATGCTCTATAAAGCAGGGTGTAGCAGGGATGACCTTTGCCAAACCTGGGGCCTTGCAGGGTCTTTAAGAGCCCTGCCCAAATACTTGCTCAGTCCTTGTTTGCTCCTTCTTCTAATGACATACACAGCAACCATCCCATTATAACCATGATGGTCTGCAAACCAATCTGCCCTTTCCTTCCCAGCTCTGCCAGCGTCCACAAACCATTCACAATTTGCCCACAGAGGAAGTCACAAGCGATCTTTTACAGTCCCCTGTGTATCTGATTTTGTGCAGAAGAGAGGTCTGGCTTTGGTCTAATGGGGCATCCAGTCCAGATGTTGGCTGAGGAGCATCTGCAAGGAGCATCCTCTGTTGTTAGAGTTCCCTGAATAGCAGGAACATTTGCAATTACATTGACTGCAACAAAAAATAAATAAACAAACAAAAAACTTTAGGGCATCTTCAGGCTCCAGGGAATAAAGTGATCAGCCCTGAGGTCAGGAAGAAGCACTGGTCCTCAGGGCAGCAGTGCACAGCTAAGGCTGCTTTGCAAATCCAGTGCCTTTTGTTTAAAGCACACGATCCTAGTCTCTAGCAAACAGCCTGGTGGGTTTTTCCAGCATGGAGATGTGTCTTGAGAAGGACAGATCTTTAAAAATTATTGTAATTATTGACAAATAACAGGCCTGGTCAAAAGCAGAGGCATGTCTTAAGGTCTGTCTGGACAGCAGTAGTCAGCAGCTACCCTCTACACTACCCAGATTTTCCCTGGCTGTGTTGGTGATGGAAGAGCAAAGCCAATCCAGCCTCTGTCTTGCATGTTCACACCAGGGTGCTTGTGGTTGACCCCTTCTCCAAGGCCATGAAGACTTTCAGTGGGGAGACAAAACAGAAATTCAGGGTTTGCAGAAAGAAATCCTGTTTTGCTGGGAGCTCAGTCTGGGCAGCAGTAGTAGGGAGCCCACAAACCAGCCGGCAGTGAGGAGCAGAGGGAACACTAGGGCGTGCTGTTCCCCCAAAGTCTGGTGCTGGTGCACGTTTCTTTTGCCCAGGGACTGAGGGTTGTTTTCTGCTGTGAGTAGGCAGAGAACTTTGGTCACACTGCTTGGCTGTTCTTGCGAGGAAATTAATTGCATTTGCTGCGTGAAAGGCTTTTAGCACGGAGGTAAAAGCAGAGGGCAGGTATTTATAGGGAACCAGGGCTCAAATGCGAGATAGCGCTGCTTATATTACAGGGAAGGAATGATGAATAACAGCAGCAGTTCGGAGGGTTTAATTAACCTTCCTGCTCTTCCCATCGAGAGGGGAAAATAAGGTGGGAATTATCTCGGGGTACAAACTCGGCCGTGTGCTGACGCCAGGCACAAATGGTGCCAGCTGGGTGCAGAAGGAGGGTGCTTTACATCCCCCTCCGTTGTGCTGCTTTAAGCGTGCTGAATGCTTGATTTCACTCTACCTTTGAAGCCGAGCATTTAGCAAACTGCTGCAAAAAGTAATCCTGTGTCTCGGTAGGGAAAGCGCTCAGATGAGCGGCGTGTTGGCTTTGTTTCCCTCGCACGGCAAAGAAAACTCGCAGCTCCCGAAGAAGAGGCTCTTTGTGTTCCTGCTGGTAAAGAAGGGCTCGTGCCCCCCTAAGGCTTCTAAACGAACACGTGAAATCGGTGTGGGGATTTTGAGCTCTGTAAAATTCATTGCTGTGTGCACACTCCTGCAGCACACTGGAGCTCGGGGTATTTTCCTTTAATTTAGCAGGAAGCTGTGGCACTTCAAAGACCATTCAGTGCATTGCTCCTGCACCTGATGAACACAAGGCCACGGTGGTGTTAAACTGCCAGCATGAAGGGAAATGCCTTCGCAAGCAGCAGCCAGGCTGCCTGATGTTCTTACCCTTGGCTATGGCCACACCGAGTCCGTGTGTGCCGCCCCATCACTCCAGTTTGGCCCAGTTAATCCAGCTCCGTACCAGCTGGGACCACCAGGAGCCTCTTGCCTAAACACAGACTACCTGTGGTGTTTTTTGGGTTGCTTGTGGATTTTTAGCCGCTCTTCCTCCTGCAGTGCAGTTCAGATAATTTCAGTGGGTTTGAAAAAAAAAAACTTTGGGTTTTGGTTCTGGAAATCCCGTGTCACCTGCTGCTGCCACAGCCAGGCAGTCAGATTAAGCAGCAGCCCTTTCACTGCCACATCCAATCAAGTAATTTATATGCAAACCTAATATTTACAAATCTGTGCTCTTGCACCTGCCTTTTTAACTTCATTCCTGAGCTGATGGCTGGAAAATATCCCAGGGAGGCAGCAGACTGAGAAAATGAGAGGTTTCTCCTGTACAGGCCACGACACTAAGTCCTATCTGAGTCGGCAGCAGCCAGCAGATGCAGATGAGGAGGCAGAGTTTGGTCATGCAGGGGCACGAGGCAGCTGTGAACCTGGTCCATCTGCCTCACTGGACAAAGCAAAGGCATTGAATCGGTAAAACTGGCCAATGCATTTTTGTCTGCTTGGTCAAATAAATATGAAACGAGCGGGTCAAATAAATATAAAACGAGTGGGTCAAATAAATAAAAAATGAGTGGGTCAAATAAATATAAAACGAGTGGACTTGGTTTGCTGCCTGTGAAATGCAAGCTGACAGCCCTGCGAGGCGAGGTACAGGTCCAGGAGTAGACGTGTTAGGAGATCCGCACTTTTTTTTTCTGTGTTTTTGTTGGTGGTGGTTGGTTGGTTTTGGCTGTGTAATGAAAAGTTTGAAAAGGATGCAGTTCCTTGTGCTTCAAACCATAAGTCTGCTTGTAATAACGGGGTTCAGGACCCGTGTTTTGTGTTTTTTTTACTGCTTGGCAGGTTTGGGGCGAGTTTTTGGGACAGGCACTTAGCAGAGACCTGGATGCAGGATGCTCGGTTGGTCTCAGCTGGCAATTCCTAAGCTGTGTTGTGACCACTTCTATCCCAAAGCTGAGATACAGGGTATTTTTTGCTGAAAACATGGTATTTTCTTTTAAGAAATGCGGTCATATCTGTCAAAGACTATAAGGCTGTATTCCTTCATATGACATAATAACTGCACAAACAGGCACTGAGGCACCGAAATAGAAGGGCCTAATTGGTTTGCTTTCCCTAGGAGATGCAGCGCCAGACAATGAACCACAACATCTTAAATCTACGCTGAACAATAGCTTTGTCTGTAAGTAGGATATTTTTAAGCAATGGGGAGAACAATTGGGGTAGAACTAGGTAACATTTTTCAGATGGATAGTTTAGCTGCTAATAAATGCAGTTCCAGGCTGACTGAAACTATCCATAGACTCAGGCTGAATTCAACTAATATTTTTTGCTACAACAAGGGAGACCTTTTCTTTCTTGACAAGCCAGCAAAGCTCCAAAAGCTCCATTTTATTATTTCAACATTTAAATCACTCGAGAGTGCCAAGTCTTAGAATTTAGCTTGATTTTATTTCTTTATTTTGAAAAGCATTCCCCCAGTTAAGTGAAATATGTTATTTTGGGTCCATCACAGATAAACTCTTCAACCGTTATACCAGGGAAAGCAAAAAAAATTTAGAAGGGATTTATTTAGTCTATTTCCACAGGTCTGCTCTAGGACTTTGCTTGCTTTTTCCATTGACTTTGGAGTGTGAATGTAATGTGCAGCTGGCGAGCTTTTCTTTACAGCTGATAAAGCAAGTTACACCAGGGGCACGTGGAAATGAACCCTGGACACAGGTCAGGTACATTAAATAGAGTTCTCCTCCAGTGGCCTCACGTTACAGACCTGATTTATGTTTCTGGCGCATGTGATTCACGCTGGAGCCTGGCGTGGTTGCACCTAAGCCATCCAGCCAAGCTTCAAAGTTCCTCTTTTCTCATCTTGCTTCCATGAGGCGAGGAAGATGGGAGGCATAAGGATCAGCTCTGAAAGTCAGAGATTGATGGGGCTGACACCAGAGTGTCTGCATTCACTGACTGTGGTCTGTGAGAAGAAAATGTGCTGAAGTAGTCCGTGCAAATAAAATATGCCTTTTTCCGACAATCTAATGTTTGAGAAGCCTCATTAATTATGGTTGCAAAGTGCAGAGAAGCTATAGCTTCTATCTAACAAGGCGTTTTGCAAGTACTATCTGTGTTTCAGAAGATAAAAAGGGAGAGATCATTCTAGGCCTGATTTTCATTGAGATTTCACGGAGAGATTGAAAAAACATTAAGGAGATTAAGGGCATGCAAGGCCTCTTAAAAGCAGTGGGTTTAGACACCTGATTTGCTCTTGCATTTTCCAAATCATGGTTTAAAAAAAGGGCATTTGAACTAAGCAGCTTCAGGTGTCTAATGTATTTAATGCTTAAGTGGGCTGTGATGTCCCTGCCCTGCTCTGCAGTCCATGGAGGCTGTGGGAGGGAAGAAGCTGAATTACCCTCCTGCTCCGAATCGCATTCAGGAGGACTCTGTCTTTGATAACACAGCCCCTGCTGTTATGTTACAGCTCCACTAGGTCAAACCTGCCCCAACACCCAGCCACAAGCCATCCACCAAGACCACAGAGAAGGGAAAACCAAGGCAAGGCTGGAGAGCTGCTTCCTCAGAGCATCCTCCCGCTGCCCAAGAACCAATGGTTCAGCCACTTCCTGACTTTGTCATGCTTAACAACCTTTATGGACTTTTCCTACATTAATTTGCCTAACTTTATTTCCAACCCATTTATGCTATTGGCTTCCCCTGCTTCCTCCGGTGATACTTTCCCTATTTTTGTCATATGCTGTAGAAAAAAATAATTAAAAAAAAAAAGAAGCTGTTTCTTCTAAATCTGCAGCTTCATACTGTCCTTTGTCCTGCTATTAGAAAATAAAATAACAACAACAAAAAAGATTAATCCTTCTTTATTCACCATCTCTGTGTCTTTCATGATTTCGTACTCTTTGATCACATCTTCCCTTTGTCATCTTTCTCAGCCCAAATACTCCTTACCTATTTCATCCTGATGCATAGGATATTGCTTCCTACCTATATAGTGAGCCAGTGGTTAAAGCTTAATGCAAGATGCTGCATCAGGCAGTGAGGATACATTCCCCTTGCCCAAATCTTCAGAACAGGTACCTCTGAGATGGCACACAACAGGGACTGAATTGCACTGGGCACAGGGAAGGGAACAGAAACCATTTTATTTATCTGGCTCTGGGAAGGAAATGTATAAGGCAAAAAATAATAATAAGCCAAAATAATAAGCCAATTCAAATACACTGGAGTTGGCTTTCTACTTCTATCTTGTGGCATCCCCTTGGCTTTCACTTGCTGAATGGGTCACTGACCACTCAGGACATCAATACCATCTCCTGAGCATCCAGGGCTACTTGCTGCTGTCGGCTTCTCAGGCAGGAGTGTCCAAAGTGAGGATCAGCTGCCACCAGGGACACACAGGCAACCTCAAAGGGACGTGGGAACATGGCTGTTGTTGCTGTTCCAATTCAAGTGGCAGCACCCAAAAAAAATAAAAAAAAAATAAAATAATTTTGGAGCCTAGAATGGGATTTTCCTCTAGCTACCAAATACAGAGTCCCTACAGTTGTAGTTGTCCATATCTGATTTGGTGCCTAAACTATAGGGAAAGCGATCCAGCTGACCAAACGCAGAGGCCTGATTCAGTTCCCTTTGCCATTTGAGGAACACGAGCATTTCAGGGCTAAGCTGACCTACTTATCTGGGATTCACAGATCCCAAAAAGTCTGCAAACCTTTCAGGAGAAGCCACAGATCTTTTTTTTTTTTTTTTTTTTTCTGAGAAGCCATGTAGACCAGAAGCTACTCTAATGTACTCAGGCTTCATCCCTTGATGTCCTTAGTGGTCAAAGAGGTCCTTAGGAAATGTAGATTCTCAGCATTTGCTATAATCAGGCCAAATATACATGAGAGAGTCAAAATAATTCAGGGTTGGCAACTGCATCTAAAGCTTGGATGCATTTCTCCTTTGCTTCCCTGTGCTCAGATGGTATTCTCAGAAGCTGTGTGTCTAAAACCACCTGCGAAAGACTTTCCTGAGCAATCCGACCTGCTGCCTTTCCCCATCCCATTTTGTTTTTTCAAAGTTGCCTTTCACACTAGAAGGATGAACACAAGACTTTTCCAACATGGGGAGGCAACAGCTGAAAAAGGGAGAGCGTACAAGAAAAAGCATCAGGTTGTAATAGTTGGTGATGAAATGTGCCCTAGAGATGTGGGAGAACCACATTCGAGATGTCTTCTGCTGTCCTCCATCCACTCAGCACTTTGCCCAGTTGGGTGCTAAGGCAAAGCTTTCTGCCTGCTGTTTTAGCCATTGGTAGGTGACTGCTGCAGTGAAATAACTAAAATTTACATGCTGTTGGTGCTTGACTCAGAGCACACCAAAACATCCTTTTGAAATGGAGCAGACCATACATTTTGGTGTCCCCAGACATCAGAAACATGGGAGCACATTTGCTGTACATTTTTAAGTCTTTAGAAGTTTCTGTCCTGTGTCTGTCCCCACACTCCTCTCATGCTCTTGCCTTGGGGGATGAGGCATGTCCCAGGGCAAAGCTGCTCTTGAAGGCTCAGAGCTGTGAGTGATATGAGCCAGTACTCCTTGGGACACCCTCTCCAACAGTGTGACCTCCAGCCAGGTGGGCAAATGATGTAGGGGAACATAAACACCAAGGTTTGTGGCCAGGGCAGTGAAAGGAATGTTTTGTTTTGTTTTGTTTTGTTTTTTCACTTTACTGTGGTCGTTTTCCCTAAAGTAGTGAATAAAACCAAATAACCCATCTCATACCTCCACACCTGCCTGTTTTCCTCAGCAAAATGACAGTACTCTGCATGTATTTTCTGACCATGTATTAAATCCGATTGCTGTAGGGGAAGGGAAGTAACATCAAGTAATTTATGAGCTTATTTCATTTCCAAAATTATCCCAGTGCTCCATTGGATGAGCCAGGGGGACGCCTGGGGCTTGGTAGAAACTGTGCAAAGGTAGAGAGACAGCAAGAAAACCCTTCTGCAGGTATGTGTAGTGATACAGCTGTAGGGACCGATCTGATGAGCTCGGTGGGACCCTCATGTGGGTGGCTTCCTAGGTACAGAAAGAAGAAACATTAAAAAGAAGATGTGAGCGAACACTGCTAAGAGAGGGGCCTCAGTAGAGGGCATGAACACCTTCATCTTATTAATAGTCTCTGTTTTAACCAAGAATTGGGTCACCTTGACTCTGCCTGGTGTCTGGGCTTTGCTATAGGGCAGCTCTTTAATGAAGGGCACAGCACTCCTGGAAGTGTTTCAGGGCTGAAGGAATGAAGGCTCCTGGCTTGAACCTAGAGTTGAAACAAAAATTGCTGTAGGGCTTAAACCTGTTTTTAACAAGCGTACGTAGCCTGCCAGATCTGGTGAGAGATTAGCAATTTAATTATACAGGCCTTGGCTTCCTGCTTTCCATTAAGAGCCTAAAACCCCTCTAAAGAGGCCCATTATGTTGCCTTTTTTTGCTTTTACATTAACTAGGCATTTCAGAGCAGCATAAACACAGAAGCAAGACAAGGATTCCCTTGCAGAGGTCTCAGGGGTTTCTAGCTAAGTGCCTCCTGATGGATCTGTCAGGGCTACCCGGGAGACCAAAACCTGTCACCCCGGAGCGAGCATTAGCTTCATTTCAATTCTCATCTCGATGAGTTCAGTTTGTCCCCCACTGAACTCAACGAGGAGAGTTCAGGCTCTTCTTGGGTGGTTCAGGGACATTCAGGGAGCCAGGTAGAGATGGCTTGCAGGCACATGGCTCTGGGGCAGAAAGCCTGGGCAGGAACCTTTGGGCACACAGGGATGCTGTAGAGGATGGCTGAGTGCTGCTTCACGTGGGGAAGAGGGGAAGAGGAGGCAGAAAGCTCCTGAGAAACACATGAGGTCCAAGCTGCTGAACTCCCAATGTCCATCTGAAGTAGTAGCCAGGAGGAAGAAGTGGCAGCTATTTTTTTTCTATCTTTTTCCTTTTGCAGGAAGCAAATGTATTAAGGGTTGTGCTGTTGTGTAGCATAAGCAATGAGTTCCAGGCAACTGTTTTGCTCTCAAGCACTGGCTGTGGAGCATCTTCAGGTGGTTCTGCTTCACGGATGCTCTTCAAAGGTGGGAATTAACTTGTGTTACCTCCCGTGCACATACCCATTCAGTCCTTGTGATTTGCTAACTCCATATCAACAACCCAGCCCCGCTGTACTCACCCCAAATCCTTACATCCCCACCAGGCACCCACTGATCCACATGGTTCAGGTCCTACCATTGTACCTACCAGAGTCTGCTTTTGCAGTAGGATTTCTGCATAGGGGGACAGATACCACGTGAATTTAATAGGCTTTTGTCCTATAAATGCCCCTATGACTCAGAAAAGTGGTGATTTCTGTGTCCTCTAAGCATTTTTACATCCCCAAGGCTGAGCTGGGGAAGGATCAAATGCCAGAGCACCAGGCTGCCGCCGCCGGAGATGTTGGCTGTCTGTTTTACCTGAAATCCTTTAAAAAGCAAAGTGAGAACATCTCCTCTGCAGGCAGCATGGGAAGTGTTGTGAGGATGTAATGGAGCGTAATCAGTGACAGATTTGTCATCTCTATTCCACCCCGTAGCACTGCAGCACGGGGAGGGATTGCCGCTGATTGTTTCGGCGAAGCACTGCCATGGAGCAGATTGCTGTCTCCTCAAGTTATTTTTATGTTCTTTTAAGCCAGTTTTCAATTTGGGGACAGGCAGGGAGAAAAGGGGTTTTCTCTGATCAGCCATTTGGGGTCACCTCAATTTGAGGGTCTCACTGGGATAAGAGGAGGGTGTAAGGTGATGCAGAAGCACTGCTGGAGCTGTCAGCATCTCCCCAGTGCCAGCCTTGTGTGATCTGATCACACCTTCAGAGATAAAGCAAACTCCAGATGTGGCACCAGAAAATAATTTCCCCAGATCATAATGTCCTGATGCTTCCGGCCTGCCCACTGGAACAATCTGGGAAATTCAACTAATGCATCTTTTGATTGCTTAGGAGCATTTTGGTTGCTCATGCCACAGTTTCCAGCTTCGTCCATGACAGAGCATCCGTGTATTTTGTGATAAAGAGGACACAAAAAAGATGTCCTCTGGATTTTTCTAAACTAAATGTCTTTCCTAGGACAAGTGGCAGGAGAGTGGAGTGGCTGAGCCAAGCAAGGCAGTTCCTGGTGGTCTTCCTCTTGCTGCTGGCCCTTGCCAAGGCTTTGAGGAGGGGACTCATCCCCCTGAGCTGCCGAGGCTCCCTCCAGGAGTCAGGAGAGGGAAATCCTGAAGGCCCACAACATGTGTGCCCTTATTTTGGAAGTCCTTGTTGGTCTCCGTTGACCATGAAGATCCAGACAAGGCCCCCACAAGCCAATAAAACACCCCTCCGGGTGCCCTGTGAGTGTCCCTTTGCAGGGACCAGGCTTCAGGTCATGGAGAAGGGCATCCCCCGGGAGTCTCACAGTCCCTGAGCCCTTCCTAAAGCCCAAGGCCCTCCAACCAAGTTATTACCACACTAGGAGGCAAAGGAAGGGCCAGAAAAGTATTTTCATTTTTTAATTTTGTAGGTGGAGTCTTTTGGTTTTGTTTTGTTGTTATTGTTGTTGCTGTTTTGTTTTGTTTTCTTTTAGCCAAAAAAAAAATCATCCTGAGGTATGATTCATGATTTTTTAATGCCTTGGAAGTCTGCAGTGTCATTCTCCTGGTTTGGCATCCCAATTCAAAGTGAAATACATAAAGCCAAAAGAAGCGTGCAAAGGAGTTTCTCGAGCTTTCATCATCTTTTTTTTTTTTCTTTTCTGTGAGCAGAAGCTGTCGTTTTTCAGCTGAGCAGCAGCGTGTAAGAAGGAATAGAGGGAAGGGTCTGATAATAAAGCGATAAAGATATTTTTGTTTTTATTTTCGGTGGTGTAAGGATGGAGTCTCTGTGATATCAGCTACACATTCAACAGCTGAAACAGCTTTTTGCCAGGGTTATACAAACCCATTTGCAGTGTCCAGGTGTTAGGACGAGCAGCTAGTAGCGACTGGATGCCAGCAGTGAGAGGAGCTTTGCTTTTACATAAAACGAGAGCATGAAGAAATACGCGAGGATGCGGCGCAAGCTCCCGCGGCTCTGCAGGCCCTCGCGGGTGCCAGCTGAGCTCAGGGTCTGCGCCCCCCTGCCCAAGGTGAGCTGCTGGTGTTGGAATGGAGGAGGTGGGTGCCGTGTTCGTGGATGGGAGAAGGCAGGGGAGGATTCAGTCCTGGAGTCATGGTGGCCTCTCCCAGGGATGAAATGCTCTGAAGGCGAAGGAAGGAGGGGGATGGAAAGGGGTGGGGAGGTGGGCACCTCTTCCTCGGGATGTGGAGACCTCTGGGGCATCCTCTAGCTGGGTTAAATGGGAGATTGCTTTGCTGCCAATGCTTCGAGATTGCTTTGCAGCTGAGGGAACTGGGGCTGCTTAGTCTGGAGAAGAGGAGGCTGAGGGGGGACCTCATCGCTCCCTACAGCTGCCTGAACGGAGGTTGTAATGAGGGTGTCGGTCTCTTTTCTCAGGTGACAAATGATAGGACACAAGGAAATGGTCTCAAGTTGTCCCAGGGGAACTTTACATTGGATTTTATGGAGGGGGTGCTCAAACATTGGAATGGGATACACAGGGAGGTGGTGGAGTCCCCATCCCTGGAGGTATTTAAGAGAGGTGTGGACATGGCACTGAGGGACATGGTTTAGTGATGGCACTCAGCAGGCCAAGTTGATAGTTGGACTTAATGATCTTGAAGGTCTTTTCCAAGCTAGCTGATTCTGTGATTTTATGATTTTATACATGAAGTCATTTCAAATTCAAGTGGGAGACCACAGGGACTGCTGAGAACGGTCAGAAAAATATGCTCCCTCATCCCCATCTGTGGCCAGCTGAGGTGCAGGGCTCAGCTCCAGTCTGCCTCTGGGAAAGCTCTTCCTCACGTTGGCTGCAGAGCAGCTACGTAAAAAAAGGGGTTAAAATCACTGAAAATCTCCCTCTTCTCCTCCATCCCCAGACACCTTTACAACATTTTGTAGTGTGCATGGTTTAAAAGTTCAGGACATTGCTTCTTCTGGGGTTGTCAAGCTTTGCAACCTAAAAACCCTTGAATCACATAGCAAGAAACATTGCAAATGCTGCTAAAGACCCTCTCTTACCAGCAGTGCCCAGGAAAAACCCTGTCAGTGCCTGAGGGTGTTTTCTGTGAGCTGTGTGTGAGGTGAGCTGGAGGAGGAAGCAGGCAAGGGGACAAGCCCAGGACATCGTTTGGGCACTTTCAGGTGCATTGATTTCCTCTCCTCCTCTGCTGAGAGCATTGTAACCTCTGTGCTGGGTGGATTCATTCACTTCTGCTTATAGAATCCCTGGGAAATTCAGAACAAGGTGGAGGGGGTGTCCTGTGCTCTCTGGGGGAAACCCAGGAACGCAGAAGGGTAGCTGGGTGATAAAACCCCTCAGTAGACATGAGGAAGTCATGTGTGGACTCCAGTGGCATGTGGATGAGGACGGCTGTTAGCAATGTTAAAAGAGGGGAGATTTAGACTGGATATTAGGAAGAAATTCTTCACTCTGAGGGTGGTGAGGCCCTGTCCCAGGCTGCCCAGAGGAGCTGTGGCTGCCCCATTCCTGGCAGTGCCCAAGGCCAGGCTGGATGGGGCTTTGGGCAGCCTGGGCTGCTGGGAGGTGTCCCTGCCCATGGCAGGGGGTGGCATTGGGGGAGCTTTGAGGTCCCTTCCAACCCAAACCATCCTGTGATCCCGTGATTGCATGATCACTGGGGCCCCAGCCCTCACGCAGTACCAAATTTTGTAGAAATCCTAAGAGCAGAATTACGGGCACGCATCACAAGAGGATCGTAAATATCATTTTTAATTAACTGGCTATTCTACAGAGGAGACTTTGTGCAGTGCTGCGAGACATGGGAACAAAGTTCAGCCTGTCCCTGCTGCAGAACTCCAAATTTCCCCTTCCCCAGCCCAACACCAGCAAACAGATGTGCTCTGTGCCTCCTATTTATGCACTCCCAAGAAATTAACACCCTGTTAAGCTACACAATGCAGCACATTTATTTTTATTTCACTGTACTGCAGCTTTTCAATGTTAACTCTGTACTATTTCTTACTGGAAGCAAATCCAATCTAGCACCAAGAGTTGCTTAAATTAGTGGCCTAGGAGGCAATGAATTGCATGCAGCAGAAATAGTACCTATAGCTTAAGATAAAGCAGCTTGCAAGCAGCAAAGCCCAGTGTTTGCTTCAGGTGCAAGAGAAAAAGGACAGAGGAAGAAGATTTAACCTCCAAATACCTGAAGCTGAGACTGCGATTTGTCTGCAGACCCATTTTAAGGCAACAAACAGCTATATTTATATCTCCTGAATGTGCCTATTATTTCAAGATCTCACCCAAATGAGTGCAAGCGACATGACAAAGCAGCACTGTAGGGAGCCAAAAAATATATAAAAAGCAATTGATCCATTATAGATGCAGTCTCGGGCAAGCTCAGTCTATTTTTAATCATTTTAATAATGCAGCTGATTTGCTGCATCAAGGAGGGGAGCTGAAGAGGGACCCCAGCGGGATAAATAATCCAGTGGGACATGGAATGGTGAGGCTGAGGTAAATAGGATTAGAAAAAGGGACGTTGTATGGTGTTCCTACATTAATTGCGTTGCAGAACTTGCTGAGATTTGGGTATACTTTAGACTAACCAAGGTAGAGGTCTTGATTTCTCTGTGTTCTCCATGTTCTCCATGAGCACAGTCCTCTTCATCTTGCTAAAACAGCCAAGACCCATCTGAGCATCACCCGCTCAGCTCACCCGTGCAGCAGATGAAAGGACCACACTGCCCTCCATCCGCGTGGCCCAGGGGGAAATCTGGAAGAGAGAAAAGTTGAGGTTTTTCCCTCCCTTCCCCAGAGTGGCCTTTAAAGGAGAGTGGATGTGAGAAGGACAAGAGACAGACGCCTACTAGCCAAAAGGATGGCTTTCGGGGCACTCAGTTAAAACACGAAAATAAAACAATGTCTTAGCTCCAGACAGCGGTGTGGGGCCAACGGGGGAAGGAGGGACCACCCAGTGAGGAGAGAGAAATGCAAGGGGGGTGGTGAAAAAAGACAGAGAGCAGCAGCCATGCCCAGGGAGGAGATGAGATGCTGGCTGCATGCAGCAACAATAAAACAGAAATTATAGCTCAGATTTTGAAGCTAGAAAGCCGGGCACCATGCTGCACCTGGGATTCTTCAGGGGCAGGGTGATCCAGGACTCCATTTCACTGAAGCTGGCTTCATAAAACAGACAGAAATGTCCATGCTCAAGGCTGTAAAAAGGCTGGGGTGAGCCTTGATGCTAAACCTGCAGGAGTTAGCTTGATTCCACTCATCTTTTCCTTTCTTTCTAATACCTCAGGGCTGCTGGCGCTCCCCATCTGGGGACTTTCTTATAAAAACGTTTATCTTGTTGTCGTGTGGAAGCTGCATTTTTCCTCCGTTATGGAGTTATGTCAATCCCACTGCAGGCGAGAGGTCAGGAATGGGACTCCCACGCTCATTCTTCATCTGGCAGCGCTGGCCTGCCCCGGCCTGGCAAAGCCTTCTGCTGCAAAAAATGAGGGGACGGACAGCCACGTGGGGTCCCAGATGGCCCTCTGAGCGGTCCCCAAACCACCCAGCGCTGCCCTGTGTACCTGCAGTCTTGGTCCGTGCAGCTGAGGAAAGGCATCTTTGTCACAGGTTGCCATCACCTGTGCTCAGCCCCTTTATCCACAGGTTCACGTGGTAACTTTGCCAGCTCCCAATACGGCCACGAGCCAAGGTAGCTTCCCCTCCATGGACTGCCATCACTTTGGGAGAACGGGAAGGCTTATAAATAAAGAGAAATAAACATACATAAACACCTCTTTAAAATAAGATAAAAAACAAAATAAAATATAAAATAAAATAAAATTTAAAATAAAATAATAAAATAAAATAAAATAAAATAAAATAAAATAAAATAAAATAAAATAAAATAAAATAAAATAAAATGAAATGAAATGAAATGAAATGAAATGAAATGAAATAAAATAAATAAAATAAAATAAAATAAAATAAAATAAAATAAAATAAAATAAAATAAAACAAAAAAACATTATTTTTTAAAAGCATGTTGGACAGACAGGTAGCTCTTGTTCAGTAGATTGCAATTGTGGGTTGCTTGGGCTATTGACCACCACTTCCATGACTTGAGCAGGCTTCCGTGCTCAAGTCAAGACTTGAGCTTACCTTCCATGTAAGCTCAGCAGTAATATCTAAGTGCCTGGCATTTTCATGGAGTTTCTGACATTTCTGTCTTTTGGGGGCCAAAGTTCTTCATTGAGAACTTTGGAGAATTGGCTTAGGCATTTAGGAAAATTCATAATAAATTTGGGGCAGCATCTCATATGGAGCTGAAACTCAAGAGCAGTTGTACTGGTTCAGAGCAAAGATGCAGTGTTTTGTCTCCAGCAGTGTCCGTGTGTGATGCAGAGAGAAGAGTGGAAAAACCATGAGATATTTTCCCTGAATATTCTCCCACCTTCCAAATGTTTTCACTCAGGGACCTCCTATGTTGGATGTAGCCTCTAGATATCCAACATCCCTCCATGGATTTATCATCCTTTAATTTCTCCAGCCTTTTTCTGAACCCAGATAAAATATTGCATCCTTGCTGTTCTTTGGCAAGGAATACCACAGATCAGCTATTAGCTGTCTTTGATTCACTTCCTTTAATTTGTTCTAAGCATGGCTCCTGCCAGCTTCATTTGATGCACCCTTATTCTTGTATTGGAAGAAATAGTGAACAGTCAATCCCTGTTCATCTTCTCCATGCTGCTCACCATCATTCAGTTGTTCTCCTTCATTTCTTTTTCAGGCATTTTTTTCCCAGATGAAAGCCCACATTGATTGCTTACTTAGTCATTTCTTTATAGGGACAATTTTTTAACTTTGAATCATCTTTACTGGCCTTCCTTGAATCATCTCTATCACCACTATATCATTTCTGGAGATAAAGGGGTCAGGGGACACAATTTAAGATGTGAGTGAACCCTGGTTTTATTCAGTGTATTCAGTGGCACGATAATGTTCTCTCTTTTGCTTGCCCCTTGGTAATTGTTAATATTTAATTTGCTGATTCCACCACTACTGAGCAATGAACTGACATTTCATAGAACTATTATATCTCAATATCTTATTCCTAAGTGAGCCCAGAGCCCATAATTTTATATGTGAAGTTCAGAGCATTTTTCCTTCCATGAACATTACTTCAAGTTTGGCTACATTAAATTTAATTTGCTGTTTTATTGCTCATTCACTTAGACTCATCAGATCTTGCTGCAGGCCTTTGTCCTTGCTACCTTGAATATCATGGTGTCATCTTAAAACTCTGCTCCCTCATTGCTTGTACCCTTTCTGAGATAGCGCAGCACACGTTCCAGCCCAGATTCCTGAAGAAACTGAAAGGACATCTCCTTGTTGCCTTAATTGCACAAACTCAAGGTTCACAGGAATCTTCTTCTGGAGATATTGTCATAGCTAGACCCGCTCTTCAGATCAATTTGTTGCACCTCATCTTGGAGCCCAGCTAATATCTGATGCCTCCAGACAAGCCTTTGATGAAGCGTTGAGTTAATATATTCATTGGAAAACCAAGGCTTTCAGCTGACATTGAAAACTACTGCAGGATGAGGTTGACTTCCAGCTCCCTGAGCCATGATGAAGGCAGATGGCTGTATCCTTGGCCAGCTGGAGCCCACTACAAGTCACCATTAGTTCCAGATTCAGAGAATGACTGCAATCCACCTGGAGGCATCAGGTTGATGGGTTCCTAAAGCCAAGGTCTTGTGTGGGAGGAAAGCAGGATCTGGAAGGAGGGTTTGGGAAGCTTGGTGTTTTCCAGTCATCCAAGCTGATTAAGAGGATGAGACCTCTGTCTTCACCTTCCCCAAATGGAACAGCTTCATGTTTTGTTGCAACAGACCTATTTACTCTGAACAGGACAGAGCATAGAAAATCCTGTGTAGGTGACCAAACAGACATCTTCAAAACCCCACCTCGATTATTTAAAGTAGGGAAGTTCAGAAATGTTCTCTGCTACTCAGGTAGAGCCATGGCCTGTCATGCTACAGCTGACCTGCTATACTGTCCCACTCCCACGGGCTGGAAAAGTGTCCCATTTTCTTTATAGTGGCTGGTATAGTGCTATGTATAGTGTTATGACACAGCCAGGACTGGTGACCTCAGCTGGCCAAAGGGATATTCCATACCATATGGTGTCATGATGAACAGCAAATATGGGGAGAGGTGTCGTGCATGTTCACAATCCACATTTACTGAGGATTTGAACCTTTTAATAAATCAGTGGAGGTGATCCAGGGTCCTTTCTCTAGAGGTCTCCATGACCAATGAGCCTCATACAAGGACAATTTGCCTGTTCTCCTCCCCAAACTCCTCAGCTCCATCTTGGAAAGCTGGACCAGCCCAAACATGGTATCCTGGGACTAATTAGGCTCAGATCTGCTCTTTAACCCTTTCTTAGCAGCTTGTGGCTTTACTCGCTAAACTTTGTGCTCTGATGTTAGCACCACTGTCTTTGCAAGCCAACCCTTGAGCAATCAGATGCAGAGTGACTTTTTCCTACCATCACCAATCACCTCCACTCCTAAAACTGCCCTAAGAAAACAATTCTGGGACCCACCGTGTCCCCACATAACATTTCAGCTTTGAAAAAATAGCATATTTTGGTGAATTCTCATTTTGGCAATAATGTTCCAGTAGTCACCACTTTTTAGCTCTCTTCTGGTATCTTATTCCCAAATGGTAGAAGAAAACTAGGAAGGAAGTGAAAGGAAAATGTGGGTGTAGAAGAACATCCTGTTCTGCACAAATACCCTGGTGTGTTGTCAGATGGATACTCTGCTTTAAATAGAAGAGGTCTCATGCTCGCAAAGGCCAAAATAATAAATTCTCAGGAATTAGCAAAGATGGAAATAGTGATTTTTTTAAAGAAACTGTTCAGATTTACTGCATTAAAGAATCACCCAAGTTAGAGCTTCTCACTATCACACACAATCTCATTTATGTCCACCTATAATGCAATGCACACATGCACAGTAGGTTTAGGAATAATCCCCAGGGAACTCAGTTAAATTCCGTTTGTTTTTATTGTATTTAAGTGGCTGTTTCCATAATAGAGGTCATTTGGGGTAAAATAAGTTAAAATGAGAGTTTGTAGGCAGCCGACAGGACAGATTCAGAGGTCCCTGAGAACTGATATGTGTGAAAAAGTTCTGTTTAGATCCATTTGATCCATTTTTGTGATTCTTATTTCTGCTGTCTACAAGGTTGTTGATTTTTTTTTTGCCCTTTTTTTTTTTTTTTTTTTTTTTTACCAAAGCACTCTTTCAGCTGTTACTACAACAAGGAGGCAAATTCTTCTCATCTTCTGCACATTTTCTTGAATTTAGTCCATTCCCCCATTGTGCTTTGCTATTAACCTGAAACTTGTATTGGAATTTGAAGAAAAAACAGAAAGTGATATGCCCTTGGGTACAACATACCCTGCTGTATAGGATTTAGGAAAATTCCACAGAACTTACTTCAACAAAGCAACTTTTTCCACCGACACCCTTTTCTACAAATTTCTGACCATTGCTGAAGACAGTTAATATGGACCAGCAGGAGAACTGCTATGCTGAATATTGCAACTGCAAGAGTCCAAGAGCTGGTATATCTCATGATGGTATAAAAACATCATACGATGGGTGAGCAATTGGCTAACGGGCAGGGCCCAAAGGGTTATGGTAAATGGGGCTGCGTCAGGCTGGCGGGCGGTCACCAGTGGGGTCCCTCAAGGCTCCATTTTAGGGCCGGTACTTTTCAATATTTTTATAAACGATCTGGATGTAGGAATAGAGGGTATTTTGAGCAAGTTTGCTGATGACACCAAACTTGGAGGAGTTGTGGACTCAAATGAGGGCGTAAAGGCCTTACAGAGGGATCTGGACAGGTTGGAGAGCTGGGCGATCACCAACCGCATGAAGTTCAATAAGAGCAAGTGCCGGGTCCTGCACCTGGGACGGGGAAACCCTGGCTGCATGTACAGACTGGGCGATGAGACGCTGGAGAGCAGCCTAGAAGAGAGGGATCTGGGGGTCGTGGTAGACAGCAAGTTGAATATGAGCCAGCAGTGTGCCCTGGCAGCCAGGAGGGCCAACCGTGTCCTGGGGTGCATCAAGCACGGCATCGCTAGTAGGTCAAGGGAGGTGATTGTCCCGCTCTACTCTGCGCTGGTGCGGCCTCACCTCGAGTACTGTGTGCAGTTCTGGGCACCACAGTATAAAAAGGACATGAAACTGTTGGAAAGTGTCCAGAGGAGGGCTACGAAGATGGTGAAAGGCCTGGAGGGGAAGACGTACGAGGAACGGCTGAGGTCACTGGGCCTGTTCAGCCTGGAGAAGAGGAGACTGAGGGGAGACCTCATCACAGTCTACAACTTCCTCGTAAGGGGGTGTCGAGAGGCAGGAGACCTTTTCTCCATTAACACTAGTGACAGGACCCGCGGGAACGGGGTTAAGCTGAGGCAGGGGAAATTTAGGCTGGACGTCAGGAGGGGGTTCTTCACAGAGAGGGTGGTTGCACACTGGAACAGGCTCCCCAGGGAAGTGGTCACTGCACCGAGCCTGGCTGAATTTAAGAAGAGATTGGACTGTGCACTTAGTCACATGGTCTGAACTTTTGGGTAGACCTGTGCGGTGTCAAGAGTTGGACTTGATGATCCTTAAGGGTCCCTTCCAACTCAGGATATTCTATGATTCTATGATTCTATGATCTCAGAGGGAATCATCTCTCTGTTATTTACTGGTGTGATAATGGGAAGGCCAGGTCATGTAGAGCTCAGCGTGAACCCCTTCATCCTCCTTGCCATCAACAGCAGCCCATGTGGTGCTTTTAGTGCCAGGTGTTTCTGGAGTGGGAATCAGGGGAGGCATTATGTGAGCCCTAAAGCCACTTTCCTTTGCCTGACACTGCGTTCTCCATTGGTTATGAAATAATCTTGAAATTCATCTTTGTGAAGAGAAAAATGGGCCTGTGTTTGCGTCAAAGGATCTGTCACATGGACCCTGCGTTCTGGCCCTGGAAGATGTCCCCTGCTGTTTGTCTCTGTGGCCAACACAACACAGACAGAGGGACAGCCAAGGGGAACGAGTGACATGGTTGCCCTGTGCTATTGCACAGCGAGATACTACAGAGAAAGATCTTTAACCTCATATTTCAGTATTTAACACACAGCCTTTGTGCAATAAGTGAAGGGTGTGGGGAGGGAAGAAGTGATCACATGCTTGGTCCCAGTACGGTTCTTGTTGTGGCTAGACTGGTCGGACAGTAGTACCAGTTAGGGGCAGACAAATGCATGATTCAGTCCTGGTGGACCTCTGTTAACTTGTATTGACCCAGCCTGAGCACTGCTTGTTGGGGAGCAGAAATGGGGACATGCAGAAGGAAGCCAGGAGCCCTTGCACCCAGCCTGCTTTCCCAGCTGGCTCGTGTAGAAACTCTGGAAGCTTCCTGGGATCTCTGAATTTCCATGGATGTCAGGTGAGACAAAAGCTTGCCATCAGCCTGGTCTTCTTCTGGAAATACTTTCCAGAGAGCAGAGCACATGAAATCCTGTTTGCAGGGAAACCTACACAGCCTCTTGCATGCCAGCTCCCTCACCAGCATCCTGCATTGTGGTCCCCTGAATTTCAACCACCTCCACCGTAACACCCTCCCAGCCCATTTCTTTGTGTCTTACTCATTAAAACACCCCTTTGCTCAGACTGGCGAAGACAGGCACTTTGTGAAAGCTTTAACGGAAGGGCGTCACGTGCGTGATGAACAGGCTCTCCCTGCAGCAGACAAGCGTCCCGTGCTTGGTTTATTTCTGGAGCAGCTAACCTATTATCTGATGCAGGGCCTTGTGTGGATGAGAGCTGGTCCACCCGGAAAATGAATTACCTGCCCTTCTTTGCTATTGAAACTATCCATCATATTGCGTCCCAAATGGTCTATCATGTCATTGTCTAGTAAAACTCAGCCATCAAAGGCAGCTCCTGTTTGGATGCTGATGCTGGATGTCTGAAAACGTGATTTCAGCTATAACTCTGAGAACGTTTACTTGAAATTTATGACTTGAGGTCCCTGTAAGCTCCATCAACTCTATCCATCTCACACCTTTATAAATAATACTGATCTTCAATTTCTGAAACCTGTAGGGCAGCCTTCTGTGGTTTTTGTTTTTTTTTCCTTTTTTTTTTTTTTTTTTTCCTGGTGTCTGGGATACATCACGTGCAAGATCTCACTCTGAGATTTCAGACTCTGTGTGTACTTACTAAGCAAATATAAAAGACTTTTACAGAGGAATGTGGACACCATGGAGAGCAGTTTAGTGCATTTGGCCCTGCCTGGGACCCAGGAGATTTCAGCCCCACTCCTTGCCATACCAAGACTTTCAGTATTTATCCTTTTTGTGCCTCAGTTTCCTTTCTATTCGGTTCCCAGCTAGCATTAACCAAAATCCTTGAAGGGTTCCCGTTGGGTTTAGCTTTGGTTGGACCAGGTCCACCAGCACCTTTCTGCTCTATGAGGTGCTGTGAGAGGTAGAGATGAGAAGTGCTAAGTAAGCAGCAGTGTCACCTCTTCTCCATTGACTTAAGCAGGAGCAGATGTGTGGAGGAGGACCAAGAACTTAGGATCACGCCTTAAACTTCCCACAAATACAGTAAGAGGAACGCTCTGACCCCGAGAAGTGCTCTGCATCCTGCACGGGGATGCGGTGAGGTTTGGAGGACATTTCAAAGGGGGTGCCAGGGAGTTTGCAGAGCCCGACCCTGCAGGATTATGTGAGGTTATTCCCCTTTTCACGTAACCCCAGCCGTCACCACAGCGCTTACCGTAGTCTGATGCCTTGGGGAGCTGGTAAGGGAATCTATTAATACTCTTAGGAAAAAATTAGCATCCAAACAACTTTTGTTTCCTTGTTTTTTACACGTCTGTGCTCCCCTCTGTCACTAGCTACAGCGCAGAGCCTGATAGGCGCTGACAAAGAGCTATTGATGCGGAGCTTGTGTGAATTGGCCCAGCGCTGATCACAGCCAACTTCTGTGGGACCTGCTGCCCCCGTCCTACAATACGCTCCAGTGTGTTGAGCCATTTGTGAAAGGTCAGAAATGAACAGAGAAATGGACTGGAGTCAAAAACAAGTAGTCCTATAAATATCAGTCATAGTCAAAGGCGGTTTATTCCATTCCTCCCCTCGCTCTCCCTCTGTGTGCGTCTCTCCCTCCCTCTGTTGTGGTTTCCCAGATATAACTCCATGTTTCTGACTGTGAAGCTCTGAAGGGGAAGCAGCACGCACGCTGCAGCTTCTGCTCCCATTTCGCACACATGGAATAAGCCTCGGTCCCGCGAGCAGGACTGGCAGCCGGCACGGAGTCCAGCCATCAGCTGCACTCAGATGCTGTGTTTTGATTTCTCGGATTTTCTTTATCTGTGAGAAAACTCATTTGCTGCAGCTTGAGAGTTAACTTTGGCCACGGGCAGCTTGGATTGGAACTCCTGAGGGCTCTTCTCTGGCCAGAGCAAACATTTGACTTCACAATGACTTTAGCAGCTAAATTAGAGGATATTGAAGTGACGCTGGAGCACCTACTAATGGATGTGTTCGTAAGTAAGCTACAATTTCCTATTTAAAGCGGGATGCTAGCAATCCAGAAGGCAGCATACAAATTTAATGGTGTGTCCAAGTGTTGCATTGGCTTCGTTCCTTCACGTTTCCTGATAAACCATGCATCCCACACCAGCAGTGTGCTGTGGTACAGCTAAAGGGTCTACCACAAGGGGTAATATGTAAAACTGGAGCAGTGTGACTCCAGGGCAGGATGCATTTTACATTGGTTTTGTGCATCATTGACAACATTGATGAAGCACATAAAAAGGAGGAGAGATCTGGTCAGAACAGTTTAAGGAAGGTCTCTGTAAAAGAAGTGCACTGACAGAACTTTAAGCTATGGACAGCTTGGCATCAAGTATCTTTGGCTTTAGTTTTTTAATAGTTATTAAATTCTTTTACTAGTTATAGTTTTGGGTTAGTTTTGAAAGAGATGAAGGAACAAGCATAAGTCTTTTCATTAAAATCAAGTTTATTCCTCCTGGGTATGCCACACACTTTAAACTGCTGTTAATCTGGAATTGCTTCCTAGAAATCATTAAAGCTCAGTGAAGCGATGTATGACTTTCTTCTGCACATCTGAGATAAGAATCTGTCTCTATAATCTCTTTTTTAAAGCTTCTTAAAAGTACAGAAACATTTCAAAAGAGATTCCCGATTTTTCAAACACAGCTTGGTGGTTTTTACCATAGCCAGAGTCAGCTAAGTTTTCGAAGTTTTTGGAGGGTTTGTGGGGGGGAAACAATGATGAGGGGTTGTCAGGTCCTTTATCTCCTTCAAAAAAGTGATGCCAAGGTAATCTGGACACTTTGTAAATTCAAGTTATTAAAAAAAAAAAAGAAGGCAATGGCATTCTGAATTTTCAAAAGAGTTCATTTTGGCATCTTTTAAATGAAATGCCTCAGATTTCAGGGTCTACTGATAAGGAATCTTAGGCATCAACCACAAAAGCAAAAAACAGGAGAGCCTGCCAGCTTTACAGCCTGTGGTCCAGCTACTAAAGTGCCCATCTGTGCTGGGAGAGAAAGAGATTCAAGCCCCTCTGTGCTGACATCTCCCCATAGTCCTTTGGGAGTGCCCTGTCCCACAGGTTGCTGAGATGGGGGCAGAGGAAAACACCTGGGGCTGCCCTGTCTAAGCTTCTCTGTAGGGTACGAAACACTAAAATATTCCTTGGGCTATGAGATATGAATCAATTTAAAGCCTTTTTACCATTTTCCCCAGCAAAGGGTGCCATGCATGCTAGAGAAAATTCCTAAGAGTGTAAATCCCTGTGGCAGGCAAAGATTTAATGTTCACATCTCGTGACAGCAGCACACTGTGAAAGATTCTCTGTGTGGAGAGGGGATGATGCTTGCTTTGGACTATTGCAGTTGCTGTAGAATGAGCTTGGCACCACGATGCCTCTTGTTCTATTTGTTGCTTGGCATCACTTCGTCAAGCTGAGTGCTTGAAACTTGGAAGAGTGAGAGCCCTGTCCTCTATGGGGCAGGTGCCATTGAACAGTGGGTGCTTAAAGGCATTTTATTGCCGGGTAGGATCTGAGAGACTGCCAAGATCTGGGAACCTGAGGATGACTGAATTGATTGAGGCCAGTGAGAGCCAAAGCTGCAATGCTCCATGTGTGTGGTTGTGTTTGAAGGGCAAGAAAAGCCTCCTGCTCTGCTGGGAGCCACCCAACCCTATAGGAGAGGTCATAGGGAGTTTTTCCTTCATGTCCCATCATCCACAGAGTTTCGAAGCTGGGTCTAGGTTTTGGCCATTCTTATGTCCACATCTTATTTCCACCCAAATGTCTTCCTCATTTTTTTTTATTTTTTTTTTTACTCTTTTTCTTTGCTTGCTTGTTTTTCTGTAATGAGGATACAGAAGACCAAAGTAAAGTATGGGCTAAATTCTCCAGGTGGCTTCAGTCCATGAAACCAATGGATCTCTTCTCAGGTTGTGTTTTGAACTAAATATGCAATATTTAAATATGTGATTCCAGAAACCCAAAGACACGTCCCCAGCTGGGACACTGCTGTCACAGCTGAGACAGTGACGAAGGGACATTGTGCCATGTGTCGTGCGGTGCCATGCTGCGCCGCGTCGGAGCCCCCAGCTGGCTCTGGAAAAGCTGGGGTGTGTGTCAGAGCAGCATTGTGCAGGGACACAGTGCAGTAGTGTCAGCTCTGTGCTTCTTCACCCCACTTGTCCCCCTACAGAGGCTGAGGCTTTACGACTTAGCAGTGGTAGCACATCCAGACTTCATGGCTTGCTTTGGGTATCAGGGCTGTGAATCTAATCTAGCCTGTAGGCAAATCAAGAAAATAAGTTTTCCCTGAGGAGCAATCATGTTTTCCACTGCCTGGGTTCTTCTAAAAATTACTCAGGAGCTAAAGCAGGAAGAATTTTGGATAAATGAGACCAAATATTGCAAATGGAGATTCATTCTGCCTGGCACGATCAGGCACGACTTTCAGGCTTTACTCATGCATTGCTTTGCCTTGTGGCTGTCTGATCTTAAACCCCCTGTCCACTGAGTGATGCTAAAAGCAGTATCTACAACTGGGTAGAGAACAGAAAATATGAAATTCAGTATGAAAGAAGAGCAAAACGTAAAGCTGTGGCTGTGGCAGATCATTCCAGTCACCCAGTTCATCAGAGGTCACTGATCCATTACCAAGCACCTTGCTACCACCAGCAAGGCTAATACCTGGGTTAGGAGCATGGGGCCAGACCAGCTGAAGGCAGGTGGACTGCCAGGTGACAGGAGCCTCCTGGGCATAATCTCAAAGGCTGCTCCACACCGTGCATCTTTGTCCATGTGAGCTTAATTGCTGACAGAGTGGAGCGATCTATCACCGTAATGTTCCTCTTCCAATTCTCTGGTGCCCTCCATTGCTCTGAACCAAGCAATTACTTATTGAACTGGGAAACTGTGGTCTGTGAAGCCTTGTCTTGTCTTCCTTTTTTTTTTTATCCTTTGAAGAAAATTAGTTTTAATGATCATTGCACCACAGGGCCAGTGACCATTGACAAAGCCTGCTTTAACAGCTTGTACCAAGCCCATTTTATCACAGTGTAGAAAGAAAGGCTACAGCAGACAACAAAAGAGAAGCAACCAATGGTTTCTAAAGAAGCCGAGCCCTAGCTCAGCTCAGACTAACCCACCTTGATGTAATTTGGCTTCAGCAAGAACACAGACTGAAGAAATGCTACAGGGTTTGGCCAGTTTTACTCTGCACAAGGTTTTTAGCTAAGTGCTCCTGCAAGAACTCACCTGGAGTGAATTCATCAGAGTTTCAGAGTAAGGATGGCAAGCTTTGGCAGCAGATACGTTTAACGTTTCCCCTTGGATTTGCATCCTGATGGCATGAGCTGCTGCTTCCTTCCAGGACATGGTGTACTCGCCGCGCTGTCAGCCCGCTATCAGGAAGGCAGCTGTTGCTGCACTGACACTTCCTTTCCTCCATTAATAAAGGGTGTCGGAGAGCTTTGCTGGCCTCTACGAGATGAGATAAAAGGGAAGCCTCTGACATGACATTTCTTAATTAGCTGTCATCACCGGCGGGCTGCCACCGAGCTGCTTGGACTTGGCTGCCTCCACAAACCCAGCCAAGGAGCCGGGGCCAAAGCAGGGAGGTGGTGTGGGGACAAGCTCAGCAGGTCCCTCGGGTGTGCTAAGGATAAAAGGGGTCTGGGTAAGAAATAGGGGCTCCGACTGCTTATTTCACTGCTTGCAAAAGTTGTCCGTGAGCTAAACCCTTCTCACCCCCAGAGTGGCTAATTATTGCCATGTGATCTGTGAATGGAGACCTCAGGTGAGGTTGCAGCAAAGCGGCAATCTCTTCTCCCAAGCAACAAGCGATAGAACAAGAGAAAATGGCCTCAAGATGCACCAGAGGAGGTTTAATTTGGATATTAGGAAAAAAAGTCTTCACTGAAAGGGTTGTGGGGCATTGGAACAGGCTGCCCAGGGAAGTGGTTGAGTCACCATCCCTGGAGGTGTTCAAAAGACGTGTAGATGTGGTGCTCAGGGACGTGGTTTAGTGGTGGGCTTGGCAATGGTAAGTTAACGCTCTTAAAGGCCTTTTCCAACCTAAATGGGTCTATGATTCTCTGCTTTTCCTTGCATTATGGGCATAGCTTTAAGCTTGGAAGAAAGAGATGCTCAAACAGGCAAATGTATAATAATCCTGGTAGAAAAGTGAGCCTGAAGTACTCAAACATCAGCTGGCATGAAAAAGGAGACTGATTTCTGAAGGCAGGCATGATGGAGATGTAGTGGATGACCCAGGTGAGAGTCTTAGATGAAGTCTTTCAACCACGGGCACTGTATCCTTAGCTCACTCCAAATAAAATCTGGGAAACAACGGGCAATGCATTTCTGATGGTTCATGGGGTCTTAGACACCATCCAAACGCAACCAAGCCTGCCAAATCCACCATCCTCTCCATCCATATTCCTGTAACTACCTATTCCCACAGACAGCCACTCAGCCTTCCTCTCACCACAATCCACAGGTTACATGTATATAATCCACATATACTATATCTCCATATAGATATAGAATGAATATATAGAAGGCTACCTCATGAAAATAACATTCATGAGGGCTTCCTGGCATGTGGCAGGGCTGTGGTTGCCTTGCTCTGGGTGGATGTAGCCACCAGGGCTGGAAGAAAACAACTGATTAGTGATGCTCCAGCTTCCATCACGCTGGGAAACAGCTGTTCTTCTCCCTTCCAACAAAATAACAAAGATATGAAGCTTAATATCTGTTTCTAATCTCATAATTTAGTCAGAGGAAGTCAGAGGAAAATACCTGGAATGCTGCAAGTAGTTTGGCTCATTCTTCTGACAGATAGTTGTGAATGGGAACTGAGCTCTGATTCAAACTCCTGTCTCCAGCCAGATCTTAAGTTGTTTGTTTGAAGGAGCAGGCATCAAACCCAAACCCTGAAGAGTCCAAAATGAGGGTCAGCTCCCTTGACAAGAGTAGTGCTAAGAGGAGGCAAGGCTCTGTGGCACACCTTGGCAATGGGGATGTCACCACAAGACAGACAAAGCCACCACATCCCAGTAAGGATTTGGAGAGTCCACTACCTAGGCCCATGTATTGCAGTCCCTGAACTGTCAAGGGAGGAACATTTATGTGACCTGGCATTTAGTAGCAACACAGAAGTGGCAACAAAACCAGCTGTGATAATATCCAACCCTTTTCATCATCACTTTACAGACAGGGAACCAGACAGAAGGATACAAAGAAAGATAAGCAGCACCTTTCTCCCCCGTCGCATATTAGAAAAGGGAATAGAAATCTGACTTTGATAATCCCGTTGTGGTGGTTTGTTCCCTTCCAACTGTAACACTTCACCACAACTGCAGAATAATCCAAACTGGCCAGGTCTGGGGTGCACATCTCCGGTGCCAAGGACAAAGTGTGTGCCTTTGCATCTAGTCCGAGCATCTCTGGCATAGGGAGGTATTATTCTTTGTCTGTTCTTGTGGTGGTTACACCATTAAACTTGTTATTTTCTCACATCATCAACACTGGTAAACAAGAGTCATTCTCATAGTCAGTATGGGCAATCTGGGGTAAAGAAGGGTGTAAAAAGGTGGTTGCTTCAGCCACCAAGTGCACCCTGCACACAGCATTCGTCATCCCTGTTGTAACCAAACAAATGTTCCTGAATTTACTATCATCTCCCAGTTTCTGTGCTACATTGTTCTTAATAACCAATGCAATAATAAGACATTATTAATTTGTGAAGTGATTCATTAACCTCCATCACAGGAATAAATTGTGTGGCTTTGCTAGGCTGCTAGGACTTGCTAATCAAAGAGCAAGCAGCAAGTTTGTACTTGGAGCAGGCACAAATCATGCACAAAGCAAACATGTGTGCTAACCTCACCCTCTACAATGTAATGGGCATTTCTCTCTGGCAACTACAGCATCCTCCAATTTATCCTCAGCATCTGGTTTGCAGGAGATGAAAAGCCTGAATTTTGCCAGTCTCTTGACCTGTATTGAAAGTAGAGTTTGTTCAGCAATATTGTGACATTAAAAGGTTCCCCTTAGGAAAATGTTCATGAGGATTTCTTCAGAGAGACACTTCTGAACATGAGAATATTAAAATTATCATACCAAGTCTCTCCAATAAATCTAGTCCAGCATTGTGTCGTGGGCAGCAGCCAACATCAGGTGCCTACAGATGAATGTAAGAGCAGGGCCAGCACATAGCCATAGGCTCCACAGTCATCATCCAACCACCAGTTGTGTGCATTCAGGGGCTTCCTGACCCAGAAATTGTGGTTTTGGACTCAGCAACCCACTGTAGATATTCCTTTATGAATCTGCAAAGTGATTTTTTGAACACGGTCCAGGGATGTGAGTTACGAGGCACAGCTGCCACGAAGAGCTCTGGAGCAGAAGAAAAGCCGCAGTGTTGTGCTGCAGCCCTGTGAACAGTGCAGTCAACTGCAGAAAACTCCTAGCCTCACCCTCACTTGAGTCAGGTCATGCTGCTGGCCCTCAGAAACCCTCTGAGGAACAGAAGAGCTTTGTGGGGCAGTCCAGGCTTGCTTGCCTGCACTGAACAACGCACAGAAAGAAGATGGTGAGAATGAAGGGCTGGGAGTCAAGGTTTGTCAATGCCAGCAAGGATAGGAAAGGCAAGGAAATTAAATACAGCAGAACTTCTGATAGCTGGGACACACAGATCAAGAGTGGCCAGCTACCAAACTTATTCTGTAATCAGTGAGACTTTTACTTATCATCTATACCCGACTCATGCAGCCAGCTGAAGTAGGTATGATTCCTTAAGCCTTGCTAGTGCCCATTTCTCCTCACTAATGACAAGAGGAGTGCAGAAAACAAGCTCAGATGAAGGCAGCCAAATCTAGAGGAGGTAAATGCCACTCCAGATGTCCCTTACAACTGAGGTAGGGTGCTGTTACCACTGGAAGGCATAGAAAAGCTAAAACAAAAAGAGTTAGAGGGAGAGACTCCAGGACCAGACCAGAGAGCCAGACAAACTTTCCACAATTCTTCATCTGTCCATATAAATCTACAAAGCACAGAATATGACCGATTCTTTTTATATTTTGCCAGTGTTATCAGTTTCTCCTTCAGCTTTGTGCAAACAAAGTGTTCTCCTCACTCAGAGAAAAACTGTCTTTACTCCATGCCTGCAAGATCTCAGCTACAAACAAAATTTGCCTGAAAGGCTGCTTACCAGTTCTGATAAGGCTTAAAAAAACTCCTAAAGTCACCCAGGAGTCTTCCACTTTCCTCCTTTCTTTAGGGATGTGATGGCCTCTCTGCTGTCCACATGCTTTTCTCTGGGGGCACCAATGCTCTCCTTACTTCACAAGCACTTCCCTGCAACATATTACAATTAATCAAAGCGATATAACAAGAACAAAGTTTGAAAAGAAAAATAAAATCACACAGCACAAAGAGGCATTTATCTTCCCCATGTTTGACACAGTCCATATGCCACGGGTCCTGTTTAAGACTTGCATCTAGCTCAAGGCTGAGTACCTCCCATGCTGTGCCGGGCAAACCCCAATTTCTCCAGGAACTGAATAAAATCAGCAGATTGCTGAGCACTACGTTTAATAACCCACTAGCATTTTAGGACTTGGTGCTGAGATGCACCAAGCATCTGCATGTTCCCCTGTAGTCTCTGGGATGTGCAAAGTCTTTAGAGCAGATCCCTGACAGAAATGTTTCAAAGTCCCAGCTGAGTGCACGACTGCTATCCTGTGCATTGCATCCAGCCTCTGCTGCACATCCACGATGTGGGAATGTCGGGTCGCTGCCAAATATCTCCTCTGTTGTTTACACAAGCCCTGGAAGTCAGCGGCGGCCCCTCCGATCCCTTGGTGATGTTTACAGGGGCGTATCTCCGGGGTAGTGGGGTCAGGCGAGCTCCCTCCCTAATTAATTACTGCCCCTCTGAGTGGTGTGGGAAAAGAGCCGACCTGCCGGCACACCAAAACACAAGGGAAATGTCCTTCCATCCAGCAGAGGCCCCGCTTGCTGTCTGCTGCTCGTCTTCTGGCCGGGGTTTGCCTGCAGCCCATACATCTGGGTGCATGGAGGCTGGGAACACTTTCCCCTACACAAGGTCTGTGCATGGGGCGGTGAGTGGGGGGGATAAGAGGGACAGAGGCTGCTCCCAGAGCAGCAGGGGAAGAGGAAGGGTGCAGATTTCAGTGCCCCCTTTCCTTAAGACATCCTTCTGGAGTGTCTACATCTGCCCTAGGACTTTCCCTAGAGGTCATACCCCACTCAGCTTCTTCCTAGAGCAGAAGCAGGTTTGCACACCGTGCTCTGTTTGGAGATGACGTTTTGCTTTCTGATACTTCAGTATGTCAGAAAAGCCTCTGACTTGTCAACCAAACCCATTTTCTCAAGAACACGGGATCAATGAGTTCCCAAAGGTTATTACTCCTGGGGTCCTGTGTTCATACCACACGTGGACATTTCTGCTGAAATACTGATGAAGGTGGAAATTTAGAAACATCTAATGGTACATGTTGGGTTAACCTATGTAAACCCACATCAGATATGAACTTCTCTGAGTCCAGAGGTGACTGGAGGAAACCTCTGTGGCTGGGGACCACAAGCAGCTCCCCTGTCCCCAGCAGGCTGCTGGGTTATTCCCAGCTCTGATGGAGAAGGCTAGTACGGGAGGGGAGCACCACCAGGCGTGTTTTCTCACATCGCTCCCTAGGCTAGAGTGATCACAATATTTCTCTCTGAAACACTGTGTAAGACTGGAAAATTGCTTTTTTAAAAAAACTTTAATACAAGCTGGATTTGTAACGACAACCAGTGCTTATCTTTCTCTCCCAAAGTGGCAGTTTCCCTTACAGCCTGATTCTGGGTGCAATAAAACCTGTCACCACAGGGACCGTAGCCCCAGAGCATCTCCCTTTCTCATTGCCTTCCTATCGCTCCACCGTGCCCAACAAATCATCTCAGGAGGGTTTCTTACAGCGGGAAGTAAGAAATTCCAACAAAATGAATAAGAGCTGCTGCAGAGCTCAATACAAGAGGTTTCCCTATCGGGACTCCGGGGAAGAATTTGGCTTTGCTATTGATAGAAACCATAGCTATCATCCAGGATGGAAAACGCTGTCAGAAGCCGCAGCTACCATTGTTCCCTTGTTCTGTTGCTGTACTCGTGTCTTCATGGAGTACAGCACTGAACAGGGTGTTTCTATACTGAGTGACTTCTCAGATTCGCAAAGCGGTGTCTGATTGACAGATGTGATAGATCCAGCACGCTGCACCTCAATCTGTGCCGCTGCTGTCACCGATTTCCATTCACCGATCTCCCCCAGCAGACACTGATTGAAATGAGTCTTCTTTCCTTTTCATTAAAGACCAAAAAAAAAAAAAAAAAAATCTAGTCTAAATAGCAGTCTATTGGAATGTACTTTCCTCTGATGCATCGTTACCACAAACTGCCGCTCCTGGCAGCCTGCAATTAGCACTGAAAAGCATCCCCTGCTTTAAAGAGTTTCGTCTTTCAGCAGTTAGTAAATATAGCGTGCCTCCGTTGAGGGGCTGTGGTGGTGAGGCCAGGACGTTCCCTTGCAATGGTTTGGCTTTCCTTTCCTACTATGCCAGTTAGCTGGAGGTGGTCTCTGCAGAACACGCAGATGAATGAAGCCTCAGCGGTGTCTGGTCATCTTAACCTGCCTCTGCTCCCACACACCGCTCTGGCACTTGGGTCTGAAAAGCTCGGAGAAAAATAATTACATCCTAACAGCAACAGGGACTGCGAGGAGCCCAGGGAGAGCCATTAGGTTTTGTGGCTCTAAGGAGAACAAGATTAAGACACAGACCTCAATAAGATTATTTTCCACCTGTGCTGTATTCCCATGAAACGCCGTCTTCAGAGACTGCTTTACGTTCCCTGTCCTCTAGGTAATCTCCCAAACTAATCTTAACAGACCTATACACCTGCCTACCAACGTGTCTTGAACAACTCTAAAAATAACACCAAAATCCATGCTTCCAGATGATTTCCACAGTCCTAATGATTCTGGTTTGGCTTCCTGCATCCAGGTTTATACCAACTGAGAAGTGAGGAATGAGACAGAAAAATGTAGAAAAAAAGTGTCATAATGGGTCCAGGCCTCCAGTTTTATGTGGTTCTGTGGAGAATACTTGTAGGGTTGTGTCTGGGGTGCAGCACAGCCAGTAAAGGGGGAGTCAGGCCCACGGTAAGCAGAGATCCTGTTGGAACTGGCTCCCGTACCATACATATGGATAGATTCCTTCTACTTCTCACATGCACCAGAGGCTTCCTGCAAAGAATATTTGTATTGCTATTCAGCTGCCTTAAGCAATCTGCAGATCTGCATTTCATTTACAAGACCTAAAAACCTGCACAAAGAACTTGTGGACTGTGCAAAAGACTGAACTAAATCTCCCCTCTCCCTTAAGGAGGAAAAGTCCATGTGGACTTCGTGCTGGTACCACAAGATTGCCTGCTCCTGGTCCCCAGGACTGATTGCTCCTGGTGGAGACGCGTGCTATGGATCCTTATCCCCCCTAGTGGATAAAGATCTACCTACAGGGCTGGTCTAAGAAGTGGACCTGCAGGAGACTCGGCTTGCAGGAATATGAGAGCTTCTGGGGAATGGGTCTGGTGTGAGCAGGAGTTCCCCCAGCCAAGGGCTTCAGACTGGGACAGCAGGGAGATCTGTGCTGCCCTGCTCCCACTGGAAAACCTCACCACTGATGTCCTGCCTCAGGCTTGACTCTGTTTTTGTCCATGTAGAGCTCCCAGTAAAGCAGATTGCCCTCTCTCCACCAGTAGGTCCCCAGTGGCCCAGCTGGTGCAAGTGAGGCTTCTCCACGGGCAGCTAGGAGATGCCAGGTACCCGGTTATTAAATAAACAGGTACATGGTTATTAAATAAACAGGTACTTGGGTCTTAAATAAACAGGTACCTGGGTCTTAAATAAACAGGCAGGCATCCTGTGAGATAGCAGGGGGGTTAACAACCATTAAAAATACTGCAAGAAACAAAGAGCGTTACTCTGCACCTATTCCACATAAAGTTTCTGTATAAGTCAGGCATGCTTAAGATATTTCCATCTTTTCCTGTCCCTCTCACTCTCTTTGGCAAGAGCCATATGGAACTAATTATGAACAAAGGCCGATTGTTTTAATATTTAGAGTTTCCCACATCAAGCCGCTGGGTTTTTTCTTTGACTGGTTTTAATGCATGTACATATGCTGAGCAGATACAGAGCTTCTCTTCTCTATTCTAAACAGTTGCTTTAATGTCATGTCCCTAACACCTTCATCCTGCCTCTTGGACTTCGATCAAAACAAAGTATTTTTAGTTTTGCATTAAAATGAGAACAATGCACGGAGGAAGGGATTGGCTCCATAGCTCAGCAGAATTTGGTCTCCCAGCTAGACAGCTCGAAGGGAAGGAGAGTGGGCCAACATCTTTTCCGTTTTACTAAGCAAGCTCAGAGCAGCACTATGGAGTTGGTGGATTAGGAAGCTCCTGCTCTGCCCACGGTCACTTTAAAATATGTCACTAAAAATCTGGATCATGTACCTGCAGTGTGCGTGAAAATGAACACAACATCCAAACCACACTTTTTACCAAAATGTAAAATCATACCTGGATGCTTTGGGGTTGCTTTTGGGGTCCTGGTGTTGCACAAAGTCTGTGGGAAGGGAAAAGAGTTGCCTGTGTACCAAACACTTGTGTGCAACTTGAAGTGCCAAAATAGTCTTGAACTTCTCTTCCATAGAAAGAAAATGTCATTGTCTGCTATTCTGTAATGGGGTGTTTGAAGAGAAAAAAAGAATTAGGTGGTGAGACTGACTCTGTTACAGACAACCCTAATTTCTGTGAGTACACACAGGAGTTGTAGGCAGCACTGAGCAGACTCTCACGGATGTATAGATGTGCACAGAGTGAAAATCGGTGCAATGTGTGCTCTTTGCACTTCTGCATGTGCTGTGCTGCACCGTGCACAGCGTGGAGCCTTAACCCGTGAGTGCCTGTGCCAAACTGAGCAGCCCAAGGGCGCTGTTAGAGCCCAACTGCTCTGTGCATGTGCTCTCCAGCGTCTAGGAGAGAGGAATATCCGAACGTAGGATTTATCATTAATCTCTGCACCAGATGGTGATACACCAGATATTCTTTTTGAGGTGAACATGTGATCGACTGTACAGCAAACCAGAGGGGTCTGCAGTCACATGACAAAATGTATAATAAGTCTGATAGAGCTTTGATTAGACAACTGACCTGGTTACCATCTGGAGCAACGAGAAGCAAGCTTGACATTTTTGGAACATTCTCCCCAGAAGCTTAATTTTTCCACCTCTGTGGCACAGCGATCCTGCTGAGCAAACTACACCGAGAAACAGAAGGGAGCTAAAGATACGCTGCTTGAAACATGTTGTTAAGGTTACAAGGCTTGGGTTTTCCTTTTTTTTTTTTTTTTTCCCTCTCTCCCCCCCCTCCTTCTTTCAAACAAGCCACATCTTGACTCATACGGTCTGATGTGAAAACCCACTCAGCTATTTGATAGTTGGGAAATCTCGATGAGACTGTAAGTTATTTCAAAGGAAGCCTGTGTGTGTGTGTGTGTGTGCTGTGAACTCCCTCTCTCTTACACACGCACAGACACACACACACACACGAGTTTAGCTCCGCACTATGGTAGTGCAGACAGCCGTGACTCCGGGTAGGACCCGAAGACTTTTATTCAAAATACCCTATGGATCACTGAGGAGACGCAGTGTGGAGAGGGTAAGCCGTGATTTCTTTGTACTGAATGCATGCCCAGAGAAGGAGGAGGGTGCCGTTTGATAGCAATTGCCTGCCCCGTTAACAGTCAGAGCTAATAGGGGTTGTGCCACGGCTCACAGAAATTGCTGCTGGTGGGACACGTATGGGGATGGATGGGAATTAGTACTGGTGCTGGGTGATAATTTAAGGCATTAATGGGTGCCAGCAGGAATGATGTGATAGCATGCAGTCATTACAGCTGGTCAGAGGCTCCGTGATGATGTCTGGAGGCAATCACTGCTCAGAAGGTGGTTGCTGAGAACCAGTACCTGTTGAGGCAGGGTGATGGCGCATGGCAGCCACCGCCAGGAGCAGTGAGGAGCAAATGACAATGTCAGCTAACAGATAGCACTGGGAAGCTCGGGGTGATGCAGAAGGGCTCTATGTACATGAACAGGGATGCAGATGCCCACCAGTGTCTGTCCCAGCAGAGATATATAACAAGGAGGGGTGACAGCGCAGTATGGGCTATGTGGTGCACGCTGTGTTACCCTAATCAGTTCCAACCAGCATGACAACGTGGGGCTGGCAGTCCCTGCTCAGCCAAGCAATGCTGTCACTTTCTTGCTGTTTTGGTGACAGCAGTTGGTCCCAGGCAGTGCCTGGTGGGGGTGCTCCCCAGGGGATGTCTTCTGGGGGACACCATTCCTCCGGCATGGCATGGCAGCATCCAAAAGCTCAGGAGCTGCAGAGGGTGGTGTTGGCTGTCACCCAGGCTCAAGGAGGCACTCCCAATTAATAAACAGGGCTGAGCATCATAATTACGTCATTAATTTCCCAAAAGCATCTCCGTAGTGCGGGAGAGCCAAGGCTGCCACCAACCCAGCTCTTGGGGCTGCCCTTGCTTTGCACGCTGCCTCCAGGGGGGCTGGCAGGGGGACAGGCACACCTTGCACACCCCTCTGCTTGTCACCAACAATATCCCCTCTTCTTATCACCAACGATATCACCAAAATGGTGCTGGGCTGGAGGGAACAAGCACTGGGGCATGGGCTGGATGAGGGTGCAGGACCCTGCAGTCCCTGGCTGGTGGCACCTGCAGGAGTTCTGCAAGGACAGAGCAGCTCCAAGCTGCTGCAGGCAGAGCCGAGGGGAACCCTCAATCAAAGCAGTCCTGTGTTGCGGGGGAGCAGTTTCGTGGCGGCCAAAGCCACCTGTGAGTTTACTTTGAGTGTGTTGCATGCGTCATTCAGCAAAAGTATGGCCCGGGGCACTGCAAAACAAATTCTTTTTCACTTTTTCTCTCCAGTGGTGTAATTTCTTTCAGATCAACGTCTTGATTCCTTTTAAAGGGATCGGAAGAAATATCCCAAAATTTCAATGCAGGTCAAAGACTGTTTTAGTTAAATGCAAAGCCACTCTTCCTTCTGCATTTGGCAGAAGGGGAAGCAGAATCACTTTGTGTCAACCTGGAACATATTTTCTTTGCCTTTCCAGTCCGTCAAGCAAACCAAAAATAATCAATTATTCACACAGCTTTGGTCTGCTATTGTCTGGTTGTTGTTTGTTGCTCTGGAGCACTTTCAGAAATGTCCCTCCTGGCAAACGTGGGCTTTGTGGTTCAAAGATGCTGGTCCTGAGAGGGGCCAGGGCAGGCTGTCCGTCCTGCAGCCTTACCCTTCCTTGGGAGCAGGGGTTTTATTTGTGTCCCCCATACCCAAAAGTACAGGGATTGGCACTCCACAGAGGTGATTTTGTTCATCCAGATCACCAGAGGTGACTTTGTGGTTGCTCTTGCAAGCAAGGGGAGCAGGAGCATCTGCTGTCTTCTTCAAAGGTGGCTTCCCACAAGGTGCAGACTCTCCACTGTTTTGGGGTCAACAGTCTCAAGCATGCTTCCTCCCTGGCTGGAAGGAAACCAGCACCATGGGCAAGCTGAGAAGCTGGAGACTGAGCACGTTTTCATGTAGATCAGTCTCAGGTTGCACCAGGATAGGCTCAGATTGGATATTAGGAAGGATTTCTTCATGGAGAGGGTGGCATTGGAACAGGCTGCCCAGGGCAGTGGTGGAGCCCCCATCCCTGGAGGTATTTAAGAGACATGTGGACATGGCCCTAAAGGATATGACTTAGTGGTAGGATTTGGTAGGTTAGACTGGAGGTTGGACCTGATGATCCTGATGATCAGTTATACAGGAGGCAAGAACAGACTGCAGATGGTGGTGGTTTGCATCACAGGCAGTCATACACCCAAAATTGGGAAAAAATACACACACGAGTAGAGAGGGATGGGTGGATGCATCGATATATAGACGTGTGCATAGGAAGTGAAAGATATTAATCACAAGTGACAAGAAATGGGGTGTGGGTATAGGAAGCGAGGGTTATTAATCACAAGTGCCAAAACATGGACAAAAGTCATAGCTCATGCACAGGACAGCTAAAGCTGATGTGTAACACTAGTCTCTCATCCTCACTGTGCTTCACAGACGGCAAGGGGCAGTGTGCCATCGGTGCCAGCACGCTGCCTGGTGTCATCCCCAGGGGTTTCGAGCTGGCTGGAAGCACTTCAACAGGGGCAGGAATTATGGTGGGTGGGTGGGCAGAGGCACGTGACCACAGCACAGGGACCCTCTACTCTTAGAGGGCTTTGTGTTGTTTTATTTTCGCTTGCCTTCACAGTTTATTTCTCTCCTTCCCACTCTCTGACCTAAGGTTGGGGTGGTTTAAGGCAAACACTGGAGCCTTCCTGTGAGTTGTGCTGGGGAATTTGGTACAATCATCTTTGCAACCAGCTCTCAGGTCCAGTTCTAGGCAACCAGTTCTAGGTCCTAAATCTCTTTTCTTGTCATTATTCTCTCTGCCTTGTCACAGGGCTGCCCCATGGGGCAAATGGCCCATGAGGTAGGAGGTGGTGGTCAACTTGGTGAAAGCATGGCATCGTGCTCCCTTTCCCTGTCATTTACCTACCAGGTAGGGCTGCCAGGCACTGATCCCCTACATTTGATGTCAATGTGGATGTCTATGAGACATATCCACACTGGCCAGCACCTCACTGCAGAGGCAAAGTGCTCTGCAGAGGATGCTGTGGTCTCCTGACCACCAGTGTCTGGCTGAGTTAACATCTTAAGCCCCAGACAGCTCCCCTTTGGTCAGCACGTGCAAGGACACCGTGGTCAGAAGGGGACACCCCATCTGATGTGAATCCCACCCCTCACACACCATTCCTCAGCACAGAGCCCTCCCCACCAGGCCATCCCTCTCCGTCTCTCCTTCCCCCACCAGCAGACGTTAAGTACTTGGTCCTTTCTCCCTTTGCATTATTAATGCGAGACAGTTTGTGCCTGCGAGCTATCTTTATTACATCCATGTGCTGCGGATGTGTGCGAGAGGAAGATGAATAGAGGCCTGCTAATGCCTAACAAATGCCGAGCTCCATTCAGAGATCGCTGTCCGCTCCTGCGAGGCACTGGCAAAGAGGAGCAGATCCTTGCTCCCTCTCTCAAGACCTCGCTGGCTATTTTCCAGCCACGGGAATGTCTCTCACCATAAACACAAGGCATTGTTTTTCGAGTTAGAGAACCTAGAGAAAGCATGCAGCTTTCTTGGATTAAAAAGAAAAAAAGAACAAGTCTGCCCTCTCTTCTGCTTTCAAGGCCCAAAGGATGGTATTACAGATGCTGTGTAAAAAAAGGAGGCCATCTCCAGACTAAATGAAGTGCTGTAAGAAATAAACCAAGCTGGGAGTGAGATGGCTGGAAAAGCCATCTTAAATTAGGTCTTGCAGTTTGCACCCCAGCTTTAAGTCCCAGCTCTCAGCTATAATAAATCAGAGGCCCTGTACCCAGCTATATCGATGGATGCTTGCAGCTCAGCAGGATTTCAGTCTCGATCATTTCTTTTTATTTCTTGTGCCCCCTGAAGAAGGTAAGCTAAGATTAAAAATGCCTCCACAGCCCCAAGCCAGAACTCAACTGCCCAATACACATGTGCAAATCTACACGGAGCCAGGGCTGGTATTTACCTTTGACACGTCTGCTCTGAATGGATATCCACGAACACTCATTCGTATCATGACTTTATAACACATCGGGCAGAGATAAATCTGTAAATGGATATTTACTGCCATAAAAAACAGATGGTGAAAGACAAAGCTCCCATGTTCTTATCCCAAGCTGCAAGCATGTTAAGAATGCAGCAGGAAACGTCATTCCTCCTATAAATAAATTTCTCTTGAGAAGAGAGAACCCAGGGCTGAAAAAAAAAATAAAAAAGAAGAAAAAATCAGCCTCTCTGCTCTGCAGGCCAAGTCTGAGGCAGGTTTTCCCACGCTGTTCTGCAGCTTATGGCGACCTTTGCTTTTGGCAAGAGAGTAGATTGCCTTCGAGCAAGCCCAGCAAAAGAGTTGGGGTGTGTATTGCTACTGCACAAATTATTACTGAGTTATTGATTTTCTTTTCCTGCTGGACAAAGCATAATTCAGCCCTTGGCTTGTTATTAATCATTTTCCAGTGTGCATTTAAGAGCAGAGTGGTTGGAAACCTCTCACACAAAGGGCTGTAGTGAGCGTTGCACCGGGGTGGAACAAGGCAGAGCTCATGGCATTCGCGGTGCCGTGGTCCTCGTTTTGTTAAACCCTCTCGTGCATAGCTCTGAATGATGCTGCCAGCGCTCACTCTGACACCACGACTAAGCAAGTGCTCCGGGGGAAGTTGATCTTTCCAGTTCACGCTATTTGATTGCAAACTCTTAACCTGGCATGCAGGTTCTGCAGACTTTTGTTTCAGTGACATTTTTTGGACATGCCTCTTACCTTGTCAGCATCAGTACCGATCTGATAGACTGCCAAGGTGACAGCAGAATTACTCAGGTACTGTGGATAACAAAAGAGCAGTAGATAATTGAGTGTAAAGTTGCTCAAGAGAGAAGGGAGACCTTGAAGCAAAGAACTCCTGTTGTTTTAGCTTTTCTCGTGAAGTTAGTCGAATCTCAAGTTGATGAATCTAGTATACAAACTTAGGGCAGTGGAAAAATAAGAAGCAACACTTTGCAACACAGTTTATTTGCAATGAATTATTCACCAGCCCTATAGACAAATAATTGTGTCAAACAAAAAATGAATAAGACGATAAGCTTAAGTAGCAAAACTGTCACCTGTATAATGCTCTGATATAATCACTTGTGACTGCCAGAACATCAATTTTATCTGCTTCATCTGAGCTTTATCTTTCCTGACCTGTTCACAAGTATTTGGGGGGAATTGGTTTAATTTGAACTCTACCTAGACAGACAAATGCTTGGCACACGCTCTCAGGTGTCTGGAAGTTGTAATATTTTGTGACATTTCTAAAAGGTGTAACAAATCAAACCAGACTTTTTGTGGAATGGATCAGGAGCTGTGCCAGACTTTATCCCCCCCAAATTTAAGCAGGTTAAGAGTGCAAGAGGTGAGAGTGCATCAGAGGCTAATAGATAGTGACTGGTGAACTCTGCAGAGCTAGGAACCGGGATACTGCTCAAATTGGTTTTCAAATGGTTGGAGCTTAATTGAATTATCAGAAGCTCTCAAAGCCTGCAGTCCTCATGAGCAGAGGCACTTCTGTGAAATTTCCAGTGCTTTGTAATCTTGTTTTTATCAGAAAATGAAAAGATTTTTTTCATTAGAGTTTGGCATTTGTTGCCTTCATGTTGGCCAGACCCTGGGAGAGCAAGGGCAGGGCAGGGGACGAGCAAGAGCAGGGCAAGCAGCAGAGGTCAGAGCCAAAAATGAGCTGATTCTTTTTTTTTTTTTTTTTTTTTTTTGGATCTGTGTGAAAGGAGAGGGTGGTCACACAAATTCAGTTATGTGGGTTTGGAGCAGGATGGCTGTGGAAAATCTCCAGTAGTTCATGGAACCGTTTGGCCATCTAGCTAACCAGCCTGCAACTAGTACCATGCCTGGATCGTGTAGCCTACCAGAAGCCCAAAGCTCAGGAGATGTGATGCTTTAGCACCAAACCAGGTTGCTTCAAGGTAGTGTTCTACAGTCCAAACGGCAGGAACTACACCCCTACAGGAAACCTCCAAAAAGGCTTTTCCATACAAAGACTGAGTTTTGTGCAAGATCAACAAGTAAGAGATAATGCAAAGTGGTAGCTTGTGTATTTGAAATTCCTGATTTATGAGCTTCCAGTCCAATCCGTCCTGAAGACCTAGTCCTAACTCAGCATCCAGCCAGGGCTCATCCCTGGAAAGACTTAGACATGTCTTCTGCTAGACTTGAAGATCCAAACAGAATACCTCTAGACTTAATCAATTTGTGATCCTTTGAAGGGGTTGCTTAAATGTTGCTTGAGCAATCTCCTGAGCTAACAACATTTTCAGACATCAAGTACAAAGTATGATGCATGCCTTTTTCTAGTCTTTGCTATCTTGATCATTTTTTTCATCCATTTAGTTCATGATGTAGTAAATGGTCTTACATGGAAAAAGAAACGTGGATGAGCACCAACTCAGCCTTCAGAGCTCAGCCTTTGTAGAGCTTTCCCATTATCACTCTTGGCACATCTCTGGTGCAGACCAGGCTGGTTAAATAACAGCAGCAGCTTCAGTGAAGCTCACAAACACCCAGACCCCTCTAACCAGCCCAATAAAAGTCATAAAAGAGGCTGTTCAGACCAAAAGGAAATCTGTTCCGAAGGCAGTCACGCACTTTGTATTTTGCTGATTCAAGAATTTTGGAAAGTTGGGCTCAAATTTCAAACACACTTCAAAACTCATGGTCAGACTTTCTGTCTGAGCTTAGCTTATTTTCTGGTGAAATATATATTATCTTCATTGTTTCAATCATTTTTAATGGCGTCAAAGAAATGGTGACTTTTCATTCTACCAGCAGATGGATATGAGTGATTCTTAGACTTTAATTTTTCGTGTTGGGACTGAAGTAGCAAACTCTCCAAATTGCACGGGCAAGGAGCGCAATTAGTCTCCACTTCCCAATGATACCACATGAAAAGCTTTTGAAAAGATAATGGGCCACAAATGATGCGATTTAGTCACCCTCACACACTCCACAATCCAGCTGTACTTCTGGAATATATTTAGAAGGTGTAATTAGGGTTGCGCAGGCTTTGAAATAAGTGAGCCAGCTTCTTAACCGAGGTTGAAATTCATCTTAGCTTCCAGTACAGCCTCTATAAAAGCCGCCAAGACTTGATGGTGTGGGATCAAGGATGTCTATTTTCTCTCCATGTTTTGCATCATCACAGATAAAGTAAACTCTCTGTGAAAGTAGAGCTAAGGACTGATAACCTGCAATTAATGTTGTTGCACTAAGCATCCACCCTTTGGAGATTGACATGCAGAACAAATATCATACTACTACAAATACCATACTACTACAAATATAGTTCAAAATAGAAATCGCTGCGAGAGTGAACCCAACTGACCTTAGCTCAAAAGTTTCTACCACAGGGAGTTTCCACCCTGCTAACTCCCAACAGATGACTTATGAGATGTGCTTTGGAGAAACTCATCTAAAAGATATTTAAGGCAGGAGTTTATGTCCTGGTTGGTTGGTTTGTATTCCCCACATCAACTGCCTTCAACTTCATTCAGCCTACTTTTACAAGTTTATCTCATGCAACAGTAAGAGGTTTTACTACCCCTTCAGGCATCTTTAGTAGAGAAAGAAGAGAGTAATGTGTGTCTTTTGATGACAACCCATCCCATATCTTCAAAACCAATTTAAGATGGGATGAATTGCCCTCTGTGTTGACATCCGTCTCCCATTAGCTTTAGAGGGAACAAAAATTTTTCCATTTAGAGGAGATGAACACTGGCTCCCATTTCTGCTCTGCATGCTCACTCCTGGAGACCAGATCCAGTTGGGGCATCCAGGCTAGCCTGGCTCAGATATCTGCATCTCCACAGACAGCAGAAGCAGTCATTCAGTTTTGGGAGTCTTTGTGTTTGCATCTCGCTTGGGAAGCTCGTGGTGCTTGCTGCTTCTTTAGGAGACATTTGCATTCAGAGACCCTGAGGAAATGCCCGAGCCTGCTCTGAAGGACAGCCCCATGGCCATCTTCAGGGTTAATCTTCCACATTTATCTTCTTACAGGCTTGAGGTAAGTGCTACCTCACTTTGATGATTATTGAAAATGCACAACTTTATTACTGAAGGCTTGGTAAAGTGCCAGATACCTCACCTGTGTGAGCAGCTGGGGAAATAGGAAAGGGATCAGATTCTGTATTTGCACTTCCTCCAAATGCCTCTCTTTTATTATGGGATAGATAGATCCTGACATTCAGAGCAATGTGTTTCCCATATCAGTTTCTCTGCATAGGTGCCTATGTTTACTGCATCTGAAACAGATGCTGAGCTTTTGTTGGGTAACAGCACTTTGAGATGCTCAGGGGAAGAGCACAGGATCAGTGTGCTCCCCTTGATCAGTATTACCTGTGGGAAAAGACTGCTTTTCAGAGAGAAGGGCAATGTCCTTTTCCTCCTCCACAACATGCCAAAAAGCTCCCTAGCATCTTCCTTCAATTAATCCTTTTGATACACAGTCAGTAGCCATAGTAAACCCCTAACCAGTAGGGTTGTCTTGCATGGGTTGTAGTATTATCCACAATGCTTTGGAGTATCTTGGTAAGCTGAATGAGGACAGCAACAAGTGACATTCTGTCCTTCAGTCTTCCCTTAATCAATCTGAATGCTTCAGCAGACAGCAGGTAGCAAAGTTAAAACCCCACAGGTATTTTGTCCTCTTTAGAAGGTCCAGATTGTCAGAGAAAGACAAGAAAAGCAAGTATTGAATGTTTCACAGGGTCTCCTTTCCTCAGAACTGAGCTCAAATCTGTTACCCTTGCCCACCTAAGGGCAGAGCATGGAGTTCCTAGTTTTTTAAAATATCAGCCAAGAAAACCTGTCAAGGCTAATATGACAGATAGGCTACTGCAAGAGGGAAGCTTGGCAGTCCTAGCCACACTTAAAAATGATTTCTTACTATATGTAGGGCTTTCCATCTTCTAAGGGCTCTACAGACATTAATCTTCACCAAACTGTACAAGACCCAGCCAGTACTGTCATTCCTGCTTGGCAGACAGGGGGCTTTCAGAGTAAGAGCCAAGGTGAATTGGTGACACTGTCCTAATCCGGGTGAGTTTCAAGCAGGATCAAGCTTCAGGGTTCCTGATGGCTGGAAATGCACATCCACACTCCCTTCCTCCTTCTCCAGCATCTCTCCACCCAACCCGTGCTGCAAACCACACCAGGGACTGGGAGGAGGCCTTCCAATTTTCATAATTTCCACACTGAATTGTTGGAAAGCTTCCTTTTTTTCCATCCTTGCCTTCGCTAAGGCAGCCATCTAGTATCCTCCTGTAAACTTTCAAATGCACCAATAGTGGCAGTTTCCTGCAGATGAAAAAAAAAAAGGATTTGCTTCAGTTACAGCACGTGGGAACCTGGCCAAGAAGAGTCATAAAAACAGAGGACGTTGATTTCTAAGAGCACAGTCAGCTCAGTTATGTTAGCACATGCCAGCGCATCTAATCAGTCACCGGAGAGCAGTTAAAATGGCCTTGGGGCCAAATTCCAGCTTCTGGGGGCTGCTGCCAGAGAAAAGAAAAGTAGGCTGATGCCTGTTGATGATTTAGCCCCTTTTCCTTAAAAATCAGTCGCAGCAGGTCGTGCAGTGCTGGCCGAGCTCAGAGTCACGGCAGCGTTTTGAAAATTTTTGTCCTTGAGCTTTGCTTTGTACTAATCCGTGGGGTCTGTTTTCCCCCTCATTTGGAAGGGAAATTGCTGAAAGACTCGGGACAAGGGTGTGGGTAGCATGAATGTTTTCCTGCAAAGGCCAAGAGATGCTGTGAGGTCTCTGAACACTCCCTACAGAGCCCAGCACTGATGAGGACAACAACTTCCCTTCCCTAGAAGTCCTCCATCCCCGTTTCAGAGGAAAGGGAGCAAAACTTTCTAAAAATGGGCATCTTTTAAAAAAACTCCAGACAGAAGGCCACAACTCCAGATGTCCCAGATCACATGAAGCTGGACCAGGCATCTTCTGCAGCCCCCGATATGTGTCACCACGCTCCTGCACGCAGTCCCTCTCCCATGAGGTCAGCGCTTTGCAAGGAGAGACTGCAGGACTGGCCTCAGATTCCCCAGAGACCAAGCTCTAAGAAACCCTTCGTTGTTTGTGTTTTGTAACGATCGCCCATCAGGGAGGCTGTGACCGTCTCTCCCCCCGCCCCGAGTTCCTAGCTTGCCAAGCCAAGAAATGCTCACATAAAAGGTCCACGTTCCCTTATCCCGGAGTGAACTGATCGTGTCCGGTCAGGCAGGGACAGAGCCCAGAATACCATGGACGTGGGCTTTTCGTTCCCATCACGGCTCCCCAGTCAGAGCTTGAGAAAACATGAGGTCATCAGCAATTTAAAATCGCTGGGATTTGTGTCTCCTGTGATCACGGTTTTATGGAAACAGCGATATGTTTTCGTCGCTGTTATTCTGTGCTGTCTCAACTGCTTTTCTGACAAAACTAAAGCCCTGTTTTGAAATCAGAGTCAGGGTGCTCCCTCCCAAGGCAGTGTTCCTCGTCTGACTGCACCACTGCCCTGTCTGTTGTTGATTTTGGTAGGTTTCAGACAGAGATCCTCCCAAAGACCATTTCTCTCACTGTCCAGAATAACAGCCCTATTGTTAGAGCTACAGTGTTTTTGGGACGTGTCTCCACTGCCCTATAAACCTAGGTAGTGGTTTAATATGTTCATGTCTGAGTATCCTGTTTCATCTCCTTTCCATCCCGTGCAGAGTGATCCCAAGTACCGTACCTGGGCAAGGTGAAGGTGGCAGGGAGGTTGTTCTCCATCCCCTGTTTTGTCTGAGCAATGTCTTGGAGGCGTGTTGGTGTTGCTCTGGTTTATACCAAAGCCTAGGCAAATGCACCCTCAAAAAGCACCATGATGGAAATGTTCTGCTCTCTATTCTCCTTCTGAATCCTGCAATAACCCAAATGAGGTCAGATAGGACCAACTTTGTCTTGAAGTGCCCAGTTCACACAGACAGACACCCCAGCTTCACAGTGGAAGCTTTTCCCTGCTTTGCAAGGTTGTGGTGTGACTTTGTTAGCTGATGCCTGTCTGGGATGAGGATGAACCCCAGATCCTAACCCTGCTCTTGGAGGTTCTCCAACCCATGTGTAAATGGCTCATTAAGGGTGAAGGACCATGCCCTACTACTTGTCTGTGGGATGAAGGTAGTCACGTAGGCAACAAGAATGGCTCACCATCCTAAACGGAGATGGAGTGGGAGCCAAAAAGGGGTGACACCAAGAGCTGTGAGTGCAGATCAAAGGACCATCAGCCCCGTGGAACCTTCCAGAATGGGGAGAGGTTGTGGTGTGACTGAATTGTGTCTGGAGTGGCACAGGGTGTGTGTGCTGTGTCTGACCCACCAGAGAGGCAGAGCACGGCATTTCAGGCCGACACGGAGAGCTCTGCCACATCTGGCCTGGTGGCAACTGCCCAGGAGAAATTAGGGTGCTTTTACATGTGGTTCAAAGAGAACTGAAGGGATGGAATATATGGCCATGAGCAGTGACGAAGTGAGTTCGTTTCAACCACAGAAAGCTATTTGACTTGTGAACAACATTAGCTGGGTTTTGATCACTCTTTCTTTCCGAGCTACTGTGGCGCTTGGGCAGAACTTCCAAGTTCATCATTCTCTTAAAAGTTCCTGCATTTGTTTTCCTCAGACTTGAGGCTTCTTAAAAAAAAAAAAAATAGAAAAAAAAAAATCTGCCATATCCTTCAGCTGCAAATGATTTAATCATTCTTGGCTTTGTGTGATCTGAATATTTTCTTGTTCTCTTGCTTTGCAGCTGTGACCTACTTAATTACAAGCAGGAAACAAACCCCAGAATCATTAGACATTCTGCCTGGATTGAAGAAGGGGAAAAAAATAAAAATCTCATGTTTTTAAATACTAGGATGTCCTTCCTAATAACAGGAAGTCAAGTTTCAGTTAGCAACGTGAACATTTGAATTCTTTGTGCATCGAGATAAGGGCAGCAAAGAGCTTATGGGTTTTATTTTTTATGGCATGGATGTTTTGGGGGCTGGGGAAATGACAGCTGCTTCGAACAACGACCGAAATGGGAATGAGTCATAAATTTCCAAGTCAAGAGTGTAAATCCTCTTTTTTTTAACTTCTGAACAGCTTCGGTCTTCTGTCCATAGAGACAACGAGGTGACTGACTCGCTGCTTCGATCCGTCAGCTTTCGATCCATTTTCCAGACGTGTTAGCAAACAAGCAAGGCAGTGAGTTTGAATTCCACGCTGTAAATCATCAGGTTGGAAGGCAGAGCATGGGGGAGTTTGATTAACTGCACTCCACCTCCGCAGACGGAGTCTGGGCTGCTATTTATACCTCCTGGAGCTCTGCACCCTGTCTGGGGATGCTGGGGGGTATGTGGGTGTAACAGCAGCTACAGAAATTAGCTTAAAAAAGGGGAAAACAGCGACTGGCTGTCCCACACGGGCACATCAGGCCTCTTGTCCCAGATTATCCACGGCTCTGGTGGCAGATCAAAGATGCAAATCTCCCAGAGCATTGTGAGGCAATAGAAACTGGTGTTTGTACAGGGTTTTAAGTTGAGCAGCAACGTAAGCACAAGTTATCATCTTCTGTCAACTGTGCATGCATTATCACTTCAGATGGCACGGATCCAGCGCTGTCCTGCAACGCAAATGGAGATTTTCCATTAGCATCAACCACAGGGGTCTGTGTTTCGGGAGTAAACGGGGTAGAGGTCAGCTCTCATGCTCTGTGGAGAAGGTCTGACTGGTCCCAGCTGGGGAGATGCTCTCTGTGTGAAGATCTGCTGCAGTGCTTTAATCCCCCTGCGCTGACTCCCAAGTTTCCCATCTGCAGATTAATTGTTCTGTGGCAACAGAGATAACCACAGCAGTCCCATGTGTCAGCCCCTTGGAGATGCTATGAATGAGTGGGCAGGCATCGTGCTTTGTGGTGTTAGCAGCTCAGGCCATGGTTTCCCCTGGGACCTCTGTACTCCAGAGTCAGCAGAGCCATCACCTTCCTCCACGGCACCTTCCCCAGGTGCATTTAGCACCACCTGGATGTATACAGTGCTGCTCCCACAGGGGGTGTGTATGTACATAACCAGCCTTCACCCCGGGGATCATTTATTCACCCACAGTTGTGCCTATTTTGATAATCAGTGTAGGATCTTTCAACACAGACAGTGCATTATGGATCAAAGATATCTTCAGTATTTCTGCTTTTTGCTGCATAACTCTTGCGGAATAGGACCATTTGGCTTTCCAGCAGGCTGAACACATATTTATTTTTTAATGTAAAACAGCTCCTCTGAGATTTCGTAGCACCTGACAAATGCCAGTGAATTAATCTACTGAGGAAATGGAGACCCATAAAGTTATGTGACTTGTCTAATGTTACTCAGGAAACTGATGACTTTTCTGGAAGAGGACCAGATTCCTTCTCATTGCTACTTGGAAGGTCAAATTTGACCTGCTTATATTATATCCTTCCTCCCTTCCCAGTGACTATTACATCCTAAGCAGCAGGCATTTATTTCAAATGATCATGTATAAGGAGCTTCAGAATAAATTAAACATATGCGTTTTAACTTAGACAGCAGCAGGCTTTCCAACCCATAAGCAACATCAAACGTGAGAAATCTGGTCCATTGATTTTCTAAAATATGTTCCCTTTGCCCTCCTTCTTTTTAATGAAACGCTCAGCTCTTGTCTGTGAACAGAACAGACTTTGTATTAGGCGCTGAATGCTGTGAGTGTTACCACAGGGTCTGAATCAGACAGACTACTTAAATATATCTGCAGGAGTAGTTATAAGAAAATGTTCTACTGAAACAGGACATTTGTACATAGACAGCAAGGCCGCCCTTCATTAAATTATCCTTCTTGCCATAGGGCAAAACTGCAGACTGGCTTTTTATGAGCCACCAGATTTGTCTTCTCCCCCAGGCAAATAGCGCCGCTTGGGAGACACCTGCAACGTGCAGCAATGTGTCCTCCAAACCACGGCCAAGGCCATGGACTTTCGACAGCTTGTCCAGCATCTTCTGAGAAGGGGTGAGAAGCACATGCTAAATGTATAATTAGGAATTATGTGAATACGTGGGTACTGGGGAACCCCTCGTAAATGCAAATATTTGCTTCAGCCACCAAAGGGGTAAAGAAAAGTTAGAAGCAAGGCAAGTGTAAGTGAACAGGTGTGACTCCTTCGGTGAGCAGCCAGGTGTGTTCAATCTCATCTGAAATTCAGCGCCTGCCTGATGGGCACAAACACAGCCTTGCCTGAGGTTCACGTTGCTTCCCCCTGAACCTTGCCAAAGGCTATTTTAGACGGCAGTGAGTAACGTGGAAGGAAAGCAGCTCAGCTGCTGGATGAGCTTTCCGTTGCCCTCTGTCTATACGTGCCTCCTAAGCAGGCTGGGATTTTTTTTTTTTTTTTTAGTTTTTCTTTCCTTCTGGCCAAAAGTAATTCTCCTGAGCATTTCTGCAAACAATACAGGAGAGCAGCATGATGATGAACCTAGCAGTGATGGGCATGTGCGAGTGTGCACGGCTTCGATTGGGCACCCCAGTCACAGGACGTCACCGTCCCCAGCGGGATCGGACTTAATCATAAGCTTGGGTTTCCAAAGTGAATAATCGTATTTAAGATCTCGCCATTCACTTTCCGTGGCTGTTCTGCACTATTTACTTAATACATTGCTCTGACCTACATCCCCTCCCGCAGACTCATTCACTGCAGTGCTCACAGAGAAAGAGGATTTAATAACAAATCTCTGCACAATCTCTTTCACATCTCTGCGCCGTAGAAGTGAAATCACTTGAGCAGCTTGAACATTAGGGACAAGTACGAGCCCAGCTTCGTAGGACTCGCTTACTTTTAAACCTTGTTAAATCACTAACGTAGCTTACTTTAGGAAATTAAATGTGTATGATTTGAGGATATGACATACTCTCCTGTGTCAGTCAATAAAAATCCCTCTAACGTGAGGACACGTACAGCCTGCTGCTGAAGGAGCTGCTGTTCGCATAACGATAATACTTAGCACTGCCAGAGCACTTCACATTTTCAGAAAGCTTTAGAGATATTATGATCAAGGTGGATGACTGGAATAGTAAATTTTCATTCAGTTATTGCTGCAAAGCAGCAGTTCTTTTCATTATGGAACATTTTAGGCCATATGGGCTCGTGAGAACATCTTGAGGAAATTGGCCAGGATTTCCGACTCATGATGTTCATCTTAAAATGCAACTGGCAGAGAAGCCTTCAGTTTCTGGCATTTTCTCTGCAGAAGAGTTGCCTGGCTGTCAGTGGCCAGGGGGTGTGGGGTGGAAGCTCTTTACATCCGTGGCTGGGGTACATGTGATGGGTGAGGCTGGAAGGTGTGATGCAGACGTGTCCCTCACATTTACATAGGGCAGAAAACCTCCAAGAAGATAATCCTACAAGTGGCTTCTTGACCTTCAGCTCCAGAGAAGGGAACTAGGAGGGTTTGTGCCCCCTATTCAATGCTTCACGGGTGCAAGCAGGATTATTGCCCAGGTCTCATGGCCCAGCCAGAGGGAGGGCAATGATATTACAGCAATCCAAAATGATTGCAGTGTCAGCAGAGTTACTCTTCATTTTCATCACTCTAATGGGCACAGGCATTTGAACAAAGCTTTTATCAGGCCAGTCTAGATATCCATACTTGATTTTTACTCTTTTTAAAATTTAGGTACGTTTCCTATGCCTAGAACATATATATATTGTCTATTATAGCCCTCAAAGTCTGAGGATCTGCTTCTTCAACTCAAAAAAAAAACCATGCCAAGCTTCTTTTAAAACCCTTTCCTCCAACGTTTGCTTATACAAACTTCAAAACCTGGCAAAGCTACTGGAAATAAAGCCCCTGGTATCTAGTCCTTGTCCTCTGGGAAGCTCCAACTGGCCTGCACTGACCTGAACACGCAGAAACCCTCCACGGTCCCTCCTTGGGTGGCAGTGAGGCCACTTGCCAGGGGAAAGAGGGAGAAGCCCAGATGGGTTGACTTGAGAGATGAGACCACCTTGGTTGGGGTGGGAACAGGGCAAGCCCAGAGGCTCAGACTCTCAAAGGGATTGGGAGCCCAATGCCTGTCTGGAAATCTCTGCAGAGTTTGTGGTCCAGAGCAGTTATGGGAGGGAGCTGAATGTTGTAAGCCCCCACCAAAGGCCCTGGCTGTAGGCACACGTGAAGGAAGGTGGTAGCTCCTTTTCCATGTGTTTTTTCACTTGACTGTGGGTCATCCCTATCTGATTCTGTCTCATCAGCCAAGAAAACGATGTGTCATTAAGGCACAAGGAGGAAAATGCAGCTAGCTAAACATCTCGGAAAACACAAGATTTCCAAGAAAACGATTGTTGGGAAAAAAAAAAAAAAAAAAAAAAACAGTTTCCAGCACAAGAAAGCATGAAGCTTCCACATTAAAGGGAACTTTACACAGGAAGATCTAACAACATTTATCCTCTTAACATTATAGAGAAATAAAGATCAAAAAGGATAATGGATTTGAAATAAGACTTAAAAGAGCCCATTGGCCTGGAGCTGCAGGGACCGTTGGGGCCATATGCTGAGCAGAAACAGGATATTTCTGGTACATCCACAGCAAACTCAAAGGAAGCCGCTCTCCACCCGGCTCGTCTGTCTGTCAACACCCCCAGGCACATCCACACCCATCGGAAAGATGTGGGTAGGGACTTACTCGAAAGAGCACTGGAGATTAATGCTGCACTTCTCCTTCCGAGGGCAGAACGTAACATCTGCCTCAAGGAAAAAATGTAGACCCATCTCTCGAGCTCCCAGTGCAGGCAGCATCAACCTACATCAGCACCGGGGGGGCTGTCAAGGGACCACGGTGAGGAGGAGCTCGGTGATGGGGTTGGGTGGAGAAACCCAACCTCAGCCTTCGGTGACAGCCCTGTGAAACAAGGCAGCAGCCCAATGTTTTTTTTTTTTTTTCTTTTTTTCTTTTTTCTTTTTTTTTCATGGAAAATAAGGAGCTATTTTTATACCCTAGTAACAGCACTTGGACTGTCAGTAAAACGTGGGAGGTTTCGTAGTAAATGTTTTGCCTGACATTTTCTCAGAGACAGCGGGAAATAATCAGTGCATAATTAGAGAGGCTGCGTTGGGAAGACCTGCAAATATCTATAGATCTGTGTAGAGTGCAGAGGACCTTTTTTTTTCCCAACTGAACTCAGAAAAGGTGAATGTAACTGTGTTTTACGGAAATGTAAGATGATTTTACAGAAGGGACTTAGCGTGTACTCCAGCAGAAGAGCCAAGTCATTGAGTCTCGTTCTTTTATTACTCCTCTCACTTCTGCTGCTCCCTGTAGCAAGTACTTCTGGCCTCTTTGGATACACATTTGCACCTTCTCCTATGTGCTTCCAGAAAAGAATTTCATCACAAACCTACCTTATTTTGCTCAATCCACAATCAGGCAGTTTGTACCCTTTTTCCAGAACTAATTTCCCCCTCAGGGTCCAGAGATGCTGGGTTCTGGAGGGGACAGGTCTGCCTTTGCCTGAGAAACATCCAGGGCTGCAGTTCCCTCGGAAGCTGCTAGCTGGGCCGGGTAATCTGCATTCAGGCAGCTTTTACCCCCTCAAAAATAGTATGTGTCTAATCAGCAGGAAAACCTCTGCAGGAAACCAAACAATCTGCTCTAATCATGGAGGTAAATCTACACATTCAGATGCTCGCTGGGCCTCCTATAGACTCAAGTGACTCCTAAGGAGCCTGCTCCAGTCTATCAGTTAAATAAATATGTAGGGAAAGTGTTTTCTGAAAGTCTGATTATGTCATCAGCGGAGTGAAAATGCTCCTTCAGAGCTGCCTTCATCTGTTGAGTAATTACCAAGCTGGCACAGGGGGCCAAAAGTCTCCTTTCAAACACACAGAAAGACCAAATGCACATGTGGAGCAGCTAATTTTAAACCTGTGGCATATCCTCCATTTCCCCTCCTCTCCCCCTTGCAGAATACCAAAGGGGTTAGATCACATCCCAGAGCAATCACTCGCGATGGTTTCTTCCCCCTTCTGTTTTCCTTTATCAAACACATTTCTTTCTTTTCCTCTCTTGTGCTCCCAGGCAAAGATCTTATGCACTAGGCTGTAGCCTGGAGCAAATATCGTCTTGTCAAGTTATATAAAAAATATCTTTCTTCCAAATGAGGCTTTATAGTTCCTGGTCCCTTGTCTACCTCGCTACAAATGGAGGCAGTGTGTTACCTAGTTTACAGGAAGGCAAAGAAATCATCGAGGGGATGAGCAAGGAGGGACTAGGAGCAGAGGCTGGACACCAAGAAAACAGACACATGGGGTCAGAGGGAGGAGGGAAGAAAACAGCACTTTGCAGGATAAGTAGCATCTAATAAGGTCGAAATAAATATTATTTTTTTTTATGATGCCACTCTAAAAATGGTGCACTGAAGAAGCAATTAGGTTGAAAACGTGAATTTTGCAGCTTTATTTTCCTGGCCCTTCACCTCCCTGTCAATGGGCTGATGAGCATCCTCACGATGTGGTCGTGATGCACCGCTCACTTCGTGCCCTCCAGATCAAACCATGGTTGGGGTCAGCTTGGGACAAGGCTATGGAAAACCAGCCAGTAATGAATGTCCCTGCTCCTTCCCCATCCAGAGAGTAAATGAGAGAAACGATGGAGGCTTTAGGGAAGTGGTATCTTCTCAGCTCTGTTTTATGAGAACCCAACATCCGATGTTTTAGGGGCTCAGTGCTTGCAGGTCCCTCATAATTTCAGCTCAAAGTGGGGCTGTCCTGTCTAACCCTCTAAAAAATGCCTCCATGTAGGCAATCCCCATCTGGCTCCCTTCAAGTCCTTTTCCTGCACAATTCTTTGTAGGGAGAGTGAAATGAGTGAAAAAAGATAGACAGCGGTCATCAAGATTTCTGATTTGTTCTATGGTTTTGGTAAAAAACAATTCCACCTCAGTTTCTCCACCTGGCTATTAAACCTTGTCAGAAAAAGCATAGGATGAGGAGCAGAAGAATTTAGTCAAAAAAAAAAAAAAAGCGTTGCAATTTAACCACATGGATTTTGTGGTGATTTAATTGGACTGCAAAGGCCTTGTGGTGTTAAATTATTTCCAAAACCATATTAAAAAGGCACTTTTGTGTCCAGCTCAGCTGTGGAGAACTGAATGACATTCTCCTGTGCTTGCTTGGATGAGACCCCCCCTTACTAATTCAAGCTTGGCAAGGGTTAAAAATATGTCCACAGCAGCTGAATCAGACTGATTTAAAATAGATATTGTTTAATCCATGCAACTTTCCAAGATATCATCCCTTGGGTAAATAGGCTGGTTTTCAGACAGTTACATAAGTCTCACATGAAGACCGAGTATCCTTCTGGGTCCAAAATGTGTAAAAACTCCAAAAGAGACATTTGGGTGAAAAAAAGACTGGATTGTAACCGTGCAATGGCTAGTCAACGTGTAAAACAAAAGGATGAAACGTTGCATGTGGCAAAGCTGTCTTCTCAGCTGTTGTTTGGGAGTGGTTGAAAGAGTTAAGCCCCATTCTGGAATGTCTTGGGAATGTTGGCAGAGGGAGAGCGAGCGGCTTTTTTCCTCCCTCTGGATGGAGTCCCAGCGCCGAGCTTTCAAAGTGATGACTTTGGATCCGAGTTTGCTTCTTGGTTCTGCCGCGGAGAGCTGGGAGGTGATGCAGTGCATCCACGAAGCCCTCCGCGAGGGATGTGCGATTGCCTCCCCAAGTCAGGAGGGGTATTTTCACCTCTTCCCTGCTCGCCCCCGGGTGCAGCAGAACTCGCCTTGAGAAGACACAGGCAGGGACAAACCACATCCTGAAGGGTGTGTGCGAAGGGAGAAAGGCACATCCCCAGTTTATTTTGGCTGCTGCTTTTTTTGTTGTCGGGTTTGGTTTGGTGGTTTTGTATTTTTTGGGGGTTGTTTTTTGTTGTTGTTGTTTTGTTTTTGCTTTTTTCCTTTTCTTTTGCTGCTCCTCCTTTGATGGAAATGGCTGTGACTTTTTAACCTTGCAGTCCCTAAAGGCGCCTGGGGAACAGCCGATCGCCCCCGAGCAGGGAGACACGGGCGTTTCACAGGGGGAGCTGGCATGGCTGCTGTGCTCTTTGGCTTTGAGGATCTGCTCTACAGCTGGGACAGCCTGGTGTGGAGCCTGACGTCCCGAGCTCTGAGGACTTGCCGCTTTGGAAATCTGAGGGTCCTGCAGCTCATGCTGAAGCCATGGTGCATTTCCAGAGCCGTTTATCAGGTAGGGTTATAAAACACCAGGCCAGACCTTCAAATCCTGGTGCTGCAGCAGGGAAACCTCCTGGAGAGCCACACGGGGTCCAGTCCTGCTCCTACCACCCGCTGTGGGTCCCACTGCGGGTGGTGGGGCAGAGACCTAAAGTGGGGGAGAAACGCAGGATTTGGGGATGGTGGTGGGGTTCCTGAGGCTGAACACTGGTCCCAAATCTCCTTCCCATAGCGTGGTGGGGAATAATGGGAATTAAGGGTCACCCTGCTCTGTTCTCTCCTTATGAAGCTTTATACCTGTAAGTATGGCCAGCCTTAGCTGTGCTGTGTCCTCGAGCTGTCCCCATGGTGGCACAAAAGCAATTTATAACTTGCATGGAGGAAAGGACACCTCGAGACATGTAACCTGCTGGTAGAAAATGGGCAGGCGCGGTCGGTTTTAAGCTGCAGAGGCACTGGTTGTCCCTAAGTGACTTGTGCAATGCCTTCCGACTGCTCAGTCTGGCAAGTCTGAGGCATCTGATTGCCCAAACCTTTTGTTTTATCCCATAAATGTGTTACGTGGCATGAAGGCTGCCTTCCCCTCTGCTGCTCTGAGCAGCGGATGCGGAGTTTTGGGGCTGGCTGCTCTGGAGAGCTAAGCTAACAGCTCTAATAAATTGTGTTTGTTACTGGGACCGACAAAACTGGGTTAAATCCTCTGCGTTAACGTCACAGCGAAGATGTTGGAACTGGATGCCAAGTTGAGTAGCAACTTTTATTCCAGTCCGTAGGTGAGCCCAGGTTGAAAGGTTGCTGTAAGCCAACCGGCATCCAGCTCGTCTGCTTTTTTAATCAGACAACCGAGGCTAGATGTTTATTCTGCTGCAGGGATAAACCCATTACAATATTTATCGGCTTCACTGGTTTGGCTAATGCTGGACGTTGAATTGACTGATGGGTGTTTGCATTTGGAAAAGGCATTTTCTGCTACTCCTATTTGCTTAGTGTTCTGCTTTTCCTGTGCTTTGGAAGTCTCCATGTGTGAAGCCAAGTTATACAGAAGAGGCCAGATTAAGAGCCTGTAGAAACTGTGTGTGTTGCATTGAGGGAAACCAAGGGAAGGCTTAGAGCAATTTCAGCAAGTTTTGAACCAGCTTCAAATCATGCTTTGGTTTCTGCCGACTTCAAGAATAGATTTTATGGCTGCCTTTGGAGTTCAGCAGGCATGGGCAGTGTGTTTATTCTAAGTATTCATTTATCCTAGAGGATGCCTGCAGCCAATAACACAAACCCATTGCCCAGAAGGACCCCACATCCCACTGATTACCCTGGTGGCCCTGGGTACAGCTTGAAACCACTGTGGGAGGTATCAGGTGATGGCTCCATGTGAACCGAGCTTCCCACTTGGCCATGGGAAGGGGAAGCAAGGCAGCTCAGTGCTGAATCTTGCTTTACCCTCTACCCATGTGAAACCATCCCTAAAAACTGAGTAGCCAGGAGATGCATCGAGGCTCAGACTATAAATCTCCTATGCCAGCCTAAATACCAGGCACTGGGGGATGCTGCTGCCCATGGAAGTGTGACAGCTCTCTTGGGATCGGTGCTCTAATACCTGATTTGCCCTGATGTGCACTGAACACATGCACAAGTGCACTATTTGCATTACAACATGCACATCTTTAGCTGCCCTGCATGGCATTATATCATGTCCATGGCATGTTATCCCCCTTCCCTTAGACCCACCAGGAGAATGGGGCTGGCAAAGATGCCTCCCCTCCCACCCCATGAGCATTGATGCAGCCTGACGCTCACCGGAGAGGGTGGGACACAAACTGGCTTGAGTGGCTGCCCATTTCTCAGCCAGAACCAGTGAACATCTGCAGAAGCTCATTAAAACCATGCCACCTTATTTGCTTGAGGTTATTTGTTTATCACCCATCAGCTTCCAGCTTGGAGAGGGCCAGAAATGGTGGGCCGGGTACTGGGAGATTGCTGCTGGGTGGGGTTTTGCTTGGGAAAGGCATCTCATAGCTGCTCTTCCCAGCCAGAAGCAATGGTATTAGCAGTGACCAGCATGAGCTGATAACAGGCTCTGAATTTATGCATGTTAATCCTAGCTACATTTCCTCCAGCAGCCAGCATCCTCCTGCTTAAATGCTGACGGAGTATTTTAGCGGAGTATTGCCGGGACAGAGAGCCCGACAGTTTAATAACTTCCTACCCGGACACAGACAGTTCTTACATTGTTTGGTGTTTAGATGAACAAATAATCTCTTGACTGTGCTAGTTTTGTTGCTGCAATATATTAATCCCTGCTGCTACTGCATCTTGAGAGCGGAGCATAGATCAGCTGTAGCACCTCTGCCTGGCACCAGAACTGAAACAGCCCTAAAAAGAAATGTTAGATAACCTTGTAAAATTGAGCAAAATATTCTCATACGCCACTATATACATATCCCTTTCTTTTATGCTTTCTTCTTTGATCTAATCTCCTCCCAGTGAATCTGTTCTTCTGGAATCACTTGCAGGTTCAGCCTTGCTGAAGTTGACTTGGGGGTGTCGGTACAGCATAAAACATTTTTCTCATTTTTTCTCCTTTTTTCTTCAGAGCAGGTAGGAGCAGGTGATAGGGAAATATGTTTGTGTGATCATGTGGGTGTGAGCATCAAGACCAGGCATGGGTTTGCCTGGTCCAAGGGGTCTGAGCAGGGCGAGGTGCCTGTCTTTGCCCAACAGCATCAGTCTGGTTCATGGCAGCTTCCTCAGCACCTTTCTGTCCTGATGGAGATCTGTAAGTGTCTGCATCACAGCCTGTCCGTGCATAGCTTGTACCTTCTGCACCTTCATGACACCTGGATTTACTTCGTGGCCCTGGAGAACATCTGTGCAGGTTCCCACCAGAGCATGGGATTTCCCTCCTGAATGGCATCAGAACCCAAGGTACCAAATTCACCCTAATAGAATTTCTACCTTCTCCAAACAGACAAAACCCAGAGGTCTTGCAGTCACTGCCCATCTCTGGGCACCATTTCCCTGTATTTACAGAATCACAGAATCACAGAATTTCTAGGTTGGAAGAGACCAAGTGAGACTTTGCTTTCTTGGCTGTAGGGAATTCAGTGGCAACACACTAGCAGAGGTAGATGGAATAGCAATTTGGGGTGATGTTGGGTGTGCTGATCAGGATCCCATCCTGTCCACTGCAGATTTCAGCCTTCAGATCCATACTGACGTGGCAAACACAAGTCTGCTTTTGCTCAGGCTGTGAACAGTAGTTATAAGAGAAACTGAAACAATCAAAAATTTTTGATCTCCAAGCTGGATTTTAATTTCAGAGGTACTGAGTAAAACCATTTCTCATTGTCTTTAAGTGATGCTGTGGCACTCAGGACACATGAGAACTAGAGGCCTTTGGTATCTACTTACTCTAGGTCAGTTGTGCTGAACGTTTGCTGTATTTTAATTGTGTTTTGTGATCCACCAAGTGGCTTTCCAACTGCGTGATTGCAACCCACTGAGGAATGGAGATAGCAAAGAATAAACTTCCAGCCGAAGCTTTCAGTTGTGCAAGATGCCACTGAGCTGCCGGGTGCATTTTTACCCATGCCCAGAAGATGTCTGGCTGCTCTGACCTACAAAAAACAGCCCAGTGAATGAACACAGCGCTGGCTGCTGCGGAAACACTGCCCTTTTAGGAGCTGCTGGGGGAGGGCTGCTTTATTGCAGGCAGTCAGCTCTGTATTCTAACATCCTGAAGATACTTCGCTATTTATTTAATCTCCAAATCCATCAACAAATGTTTTAGCTTCCCGGCCCTGCCTGTGCAGTGTCAAAGAACATTAAGCAGACCGGGACCTACATCTTCAGTAAAAATGTGTTTATGTGACTGTCTGCTCCAAATCCCACCAACTGCTCCCACCGAGTCCCAGGCAGGATGCAGAGCAGCCTCTGGAGGAGCTGCAGGACCAAACCTCGCAGCCGTTTAATTCCTGCAAGCAGTAGTGCACTGCTTTGTATTCACCAACCACTTTGCAAAGGCGTTAAGTAGCATCATGTCTATTTTACTGCCCTAGAAACTGAGGCAGAGATGGCCCAAATGACTCGCTGGGGGCTACAGACAGGAGAGCAGAATTGCCTTCAATACCTCATTGCTCCCCATATATCCACTTCGAGGCAATGGGATTAAGGAGGGAGCTAGACTGTAGCATCCAGGGATTGAACGTTAAACCTGAAATGAAGAGCAAGAGACTGCTTTTGCCATGCTGGCAGGAGGATAAAGGGCCAAGGAGTGATGGAGAAGGTTCTGTAGGAACAAATGGAGAAGCCAACGTCCTTTGGGAACATATGGGGGCTCTGGGCACCCCAGTGCCAGGATGGAGGTTGCTGCAAGGCAACATCAGGTTGCAGCTCCCAACTCACTAGCTGGTTTCCAGCTATATCAATCACCCATTACTCTTAGCCCCTTAGCACTGAAGGTGCTTTTGCAGTGCTTGAACACACCATTATTCCTCTTGGACCAGAGATAGCAGGTATCAAAGCCCAGAAGGTGGTTTTCATGGTTTCTGTGTTCCTTGCTCCACCAGCAGAGGAGGCCCAGGTTGTCTGCCACCATCCTTCCCACCCCGATGCACTCAGCCACATCAGCCTCCAACCTCCATCCCTCTTGGGCGTGATGTTCAGATAATTCACTTCTTTTATTCACCAGCCCCAAGCCACAATTTTATTTTCCCTGCAGAGGACACACCAACAGATGTTGAAAGCTTGAGAGAGGCTCACTCAGAGCTCCTGGTTTGGAAAGGAGCAAAATGAGGTGTAGGACTACACCTCCCCATTCTTGGAGAGGTTTAGCAGACGTGAAGGGAGCAGGGAATAAACCCATTTGCTTTGGCATCTTGCTGAAGTCACAGCAGAATGACAAGCATGTTTGAGCCTTCTGGTGAGCAGCCAGCTGTTGGGAGATGTTGTGCTTCAGCCCCAAACCCTTCTGCCCTTTTTCTGGGAACTGGCCATCAGGAATGGGGTCTTTCTGCTCATAAGGGAACAATCTGGGAAATTCATTCTAGCCTCACTGTCATTTCTCATCCTGCTTACTGTGCCTATGCATAGTTAGGGACTCAGGAGTAAAAGCAGAATTCTGCAAGCCTGCCATGCCGCTGTAAATGGCTCTGCAAATCAATGCTGGGCAGCAGAGAGGAAGGAAAGGGCTGGAATGTTAAACACATCTTTTCAGATTGGTAAAACTTCCAGGTTTTGATTTATAGCTTCATTGCCAAGTAGATTAATGTGGAATTCAAACACAACCAGCTCTTTGCTTTCCTTTCAGGCCTGACATATTAGCATGTCCCATTAATCTAGTCAGCTCCGAGCACGATGAAGGCTGAGGAAATGGGGGATTAGGTGCGTGAGAGTGTTGGGTGGGCAGCAGAAAAGGCCAGCAAAATCCACAAATGAGTAGCTAAAACCTTATCCAGGTCTCAGCGTGTAGCTGAGGCTATTGGAAGCAACTCCCTTCAAGCCAGCAAACCCAAATCCTTTCTCCTCTTGTTACAAGCAGAGGGTTTTTCAATGGGTTAGTTGGGTTTTGAGCTCTTTGCTGGGGGATGCTCTGTCCTTGGGGCACTGAGATGCTCCAGGGAATCCTCCAGGAGGATTCAGGCTCCCTAAAGCCACCCCTTGAGGTATCATAACTGGGTCAGGCCCCTCTGAGCTTGCAGCCTGCTCAATTCCCACTTTAGTAGGAGGCAGTTGTGATTTTTTTTTTCTCTATTACTTTGCTGAGCTAGCCCATGGGCTGTGAGGCTGCCCTTGAGAAGTCTCAAACTTTATTGCTACATATTTAAGCATTTATGAGACTTGAACTGCTTCCCTTAGAGGAAAGCAACAATGGCAACCGACACTAATCACACAAAAAATAAAAAAAGAGGAAAAAGCCCTCTGTCCAAAAGCCCCAGAGCTGCAGAAAGGGCTAATGAGCCTCGCATGTTTCCGAAAGCTGCTTGGGAGCTTTTGGCTCGCAGAGTTTCTCACCCCATCTTCGTTACAGGCAGAAGCAAAGAGGCTCAGACAGGCAGGGGAAGGAAAAGAAAATGCAAATGCAAATCTTAAAAATTCATCTTAGCCAGAGAAAGTATCCAAAGAGGGAGGAAAAAGAGAAATCAGCCTATGGAGGAAACCTGAGCTGGGCATGAGTGTTAATCACCCCCTGGGCACACCAAGTCAGCCTGCCCAGGGCTGGTCTCCATCCCACACTGCATTGTGTAAGGGAGCAGTAGCAGCTCAGCTCAGGTGAAGCCTGGGAGATGGGTGGGATGTCCTGCCTAGGGATGAGGTTTTGAGATAAAAAGTGTTTGTGGAGCTCACTGGAGGAACACAGAGGATCTTGCACATCTGGAAGTCAGGGGCAATAGCCCTTTTGCCCCCCGGATAGTCACAAACACCTACTCTCAGCAGCTTGTGCTGTCTCATTTTTCCTTCTGCTCTCCAAGGCAGCTGTGGGTCAAGGCAAGAGTCACAGGGATCTCCTGGAGGGCAGGGACAGGACGCCAGGGGTTTGCTGGGCATTGCCTGAGTCTGAGTCATTAAATCGCCTTGGGGTGGCCGTTGGAGGAGAGCGAGTGGTCAAGCCTCGTGACCAATGTCTTTTTCTCACAAAAAAATAGCAGCCTCTTAAATCAGGAAGAGTATTGGGCATCCTTTTGTCCCAGCATAGATTTTTCCAACCTGCGTCTCTGTCAGAAACGTTCAATCTCCAGCACAAGTCTGTTCTTGGGAGAGGAGCCTGGCTGCCCGGGGTTATGAACATGGGCATACTCTTTCAGGGTACTAATTGCAGCCCACTAATAAATGGGTTAAGATTGCCAATTCAGCTTCCAGAGGCCACAGCCAAGCTGCAGACACAAGTGATGTGAATTATTTCCAGCCAGGGATGGGTTTGAATCTGACCCAAAGCTGAGCTCTCTTGAAGTCCATCACCAATGATCTGGGGGTTCCTGTCCCCATCTTTGCTTTTGGCTGTGAGGGGGTGAAAACTCTGCTCTCCACAAGGAACACAAGCCTTCCCAAACTGAGAGGATCCCCAGGGAGGATCCCCTGCTTAGAAAAAAAAAAAAAAAAGTACCTAACAGCAAGGCAAGGGGGGTATTGCATTTGCAGTATTCTGAGGCGTTAACTATTTTCTTCTCAGTATTTTGAGCCACGAGATGGGAAGCATCTCATGCTGCTTTAGTTATCAAAAATTAGGCATTTCGGAATGCCCCAAGAAAGACCTTTTGGTAAGAGCTTTGCCTTCCCCACAGACACATTTCTGAACAATTCAGTCCTCCGAAGCAACTGAGACCAGTGGGGAGTTTTCCTGGAGGATTTTTGTTCAATTCAACCCCTTTGCTGTGTTTCCCCCCCAAAAAAAAGAAATCCATCCTGAATTTGGGAGCCAGGGTAGCTCCAGGATGGGTCCACTCCCATCAGGTTTCCACTTGTTTCCTCTGTGCAAACTGAAATCATCATGGGGACAGTCTGCCTTTTCCTCCTCATTGCAAAATGCCTTCGTTGCTCCACCAAAGGCTCTGGGCAGTGGATGAAATTTCTTTTGGACGTTCTCAGGGAGCAAAGATGGAGCTGATTTGTGCCATTAATGCGATCCTGTGCAGCATCCAACTGTTTGGAGAAAACAGCTGCTCTTGGGCATGGCAGTTTTAGAGGAAAAAAAGGAAAAGGAAAAAAAAGAAAAAAAAAAAAAGAAAAAAAAAAAGAACAGAGCAAAGACTTTTAATGCCATAATGGCAGTATCAGGAGGCACTGAAGTCGGGCTATGTCCTGCTTCCCTTCCCCTGCCTCCCTCTCCCCCAGGTTGGACCAAGGAGGATATTAACCCTGCCTGCCTCTGACACAAGCAAGTGGCTACAGCGAACCTTTTAGCAACATCCATACATTAATTACTTCTGTAGTTTAAGTATAAAGAGCCATTTTTACTGTCTGCTCATTTTGATTAATCTCTGATATTTTTTATTTAAACCTGCTGCGCACTGCATGTGTTCACGTGGGCTCTCCTAGGAGAGTTGTCCTTTGCCTAAATTGGAAGCTTATGGAGCCGAGCTGGAGGGAAATAATCACGGGTTTTCAAACTCTGCCTTTTTTTGTTCCTCCCCTTTCAGTTTGGGAGGTATTTTTTTTAACAACGTGAGTCCTCTGAGGACTCCAGAACAGCTGACAAAGCGTACTGGGGGGCTGCTTCTATCCCCAGTCCCAACTAAGAGCTCCGCAAGGCGGCCAGAGCGAAGTCTCAAATGCAAAAAGTTATCCAAGGTCAAATTCCTCCGTGTTGTGAACTTCCTTCTGGCACCCCAATGGGGGCTCAGTGTCCGTCCGGCACCTGGCAGGAGCTGGATGATGTCTGCAGCATTGCACAACCTGCAAGCCCTGCTGCGTGCGACCACTTGTGCCGTGTGGGAGCCTTCGGCCACCGGCACTCGGGGGTGCTGGCAGCTCTCATAAAGCTCCGGGAGGGCAGGAATGTGGGTTTTACAGCCCCTGCAAACCTGCTCTGCTCCACTTCCACAGGGCCTGGTGTCAACCCCTGTGTGCTTAAGGGGTTTGTACAGTCACTCCCATCCCAGCGAAACAACAGCTCGTGTGATGGAGAGCGAGCTGCTTGCAGGCGGAGAATTTTATGTTGCTGTAAGTGGCTGTACTTGGGCTGAACTCCACTTTTGCTTTCTTTTTTAACATTTTTCTAATAGTTTTTAGGGCCCCACAGGAGCCTAGAGTCAGGCAGGTCATCGTGCATGGAGTCACAGCTGGGACAGCAACCCTGAGAGCCAGCAGGAGCATTGGCTGGGCCCGGCTTTGCAAAACCTCAGGCAATCAATTAAGGATTTTGCAAAACCAGCCTGCAAACGAGGAACGGATTGTGCCAGGCAAATTACACTACAGCAGTCATTGGGATGAGGAGGTAGGGAAGAAGGAAGGGGAAAACACAGCACGGGGGTTGGATAGTTTCTAATTAAGGGGAGAACAGAGTCACTGTTCATCTTGGAAAAAGAGGAGTTCTGGGAAGTGTGCTGTATCGCATATTCTCAGGCATTCATCATCTGAAATGTCTCTTAATTGCCACTATTATATCACATCACAAACATTCCTGTAATTTCTCAGTCACAGCCTCCTACAAAGGGATCCTTTCATTCAAGCCATTTTCGCAGAAATCTTTTCCCCTTGGACCCCGGTCCTGTAACACACTCAGAACAGGAATCTGGAAGTGGGATTTTTTTCCCTTTTTTTTTTTTTTTCCTAAACACCAGATGTTGCTTTGCAGACAATACGTTTCAAGCAAGAAGCGTGTCCCATTTTCAACCTCTTCCCTCTTCGTCCCAAGATAATCAGCTCTCAACAGCTCCTCTTCCTCCCGTGGTAAAAGCTGCAATGTAAATAGTCGGGAGGTTCGTAGTGTCAGGAGCCAGCTGAGTCCCACTAACTCAGACCCAGGCTCCCTGACACGGGGCTGCCTTCAGCATTTGGCTCAGCCCGCAGACAGCATTTATCATGCAGCCTCCCCTGCTCGTTTCCTAGCTCCAGTTTCAGAAACTTTCACATTTCTGGGGGCTGCATTTTCCCACCATTTAGTAAAGAGCCGGATTTATTCCTCCCAGAAAATACGCTTACGTGTCAAAGGCCAAGGACCTTTGAAAATATCAGTAGTTGAGCAGCCTAAATATAGCACCAAGCTGAAATCCTGAATTCCTGCGGAGGAGCCAGTGTCAACAGCACTCGTCTGTGGGACCGGGGGGCTTGCTGCTGCCTGGGGCTTTTCTGTGTGTTATCATCACAGCGCCTGGATGTCCCAGCAGGAGCGAGGAGACATTCCTGTAGGTGTCCTGGCCAAAGTTCTTCATGTCTAAGGGCTTCGTTATTCTCAGGTGTCTGCTCCAGCAAAGGGCACAGAGCTTCAGAGCCACCCAAAATTGAAGGCACTGCCCTCCTGCTGACTTGCACCTATGTGTAGCGAGGGGGTTGTTGTGTGGCTGGGTGTGCAAAGCCCTGGGTTCAAGTGCTGCTGCTGACTTTGACAAGGAGTGATGATGACACAGAAAAACTCCATCACAAGCACCGAACCTGGCAGGAGTGCTTAAGCCTTGACCCACCACTCTATAAGCTTTGGCCCCAAGGAGTTGTCCACCTCCATCCCCTGACTGAAGTCTGTCCTTCCCAGCCACACCACTTCATAACAGCAAAACTGCTCACGTATTTATCTGGGGGTACTTCAACAAGTACAAAATTGTTCGCTTGACTCATTTCACCTTACAATTGGAATGAAAAATAGACCAGAAGTGACCCATCTGTCCTGCACAGGTCTAGGATTGCCCAATCCCACTCTGCCTTCCTCCTGTGCCACCATCTCTCATTTATTAATGAGAGCTGTGGGTGGCGAAGGAGGGATCACCCTTAGAGCTTCCTCTCCTCCTTGCATCAGACTTGGGAGGGTTGGGAGCATCTGAAACCTGGCCAGGAAAATGCAGCAGGGAATACAGCGCACACAGTGCTGAAATGGCTCGCTGATGCTGGAGGGTGGCAGAGCTAATTTTTGTCAGAGCTGACAACCATTGGCTCACCTCACCCCTTCCCATTTCACAAACCCGACTCTCAGTAGATCTCATTATCCTGGACACTGTTCGAGAGCCTCCCCGCCCCTCTAACAGAGCTCCAGACACCTTGCAGGTCTCCAGGGAGTAATTGCTGGTAATGTAGCCCAACCATAGTATTTCTCAGCAGTACATTTGCTCCTGTGTCTTGAGCAAAGGCTGTGTTTTAGGAATGAGTACATCGGGATGGCTTCTTGGGATTTTCTCCTAAGTTTTTTTTGAAGGAAAGGCCTTCTCCAAAGCTTTCTATTCACAGACCCTCTTTCATTCTCAGACATTATTTGCTTTGGTGATGTAAAGAGAGCACCTCGTGCAAGCAGACTCTGTTTCAGTAGCTGGTATGAAACCTGGACAGGGGGATAAACCCGAAGTATTGACCAGCCTGTGACCTTGAAGAGCTCCACTGCCCTAGAAATACCCCGTACCTGCCTTCTTACAGAATCAGCCAACTTGCTTCCCTCCCATCTGCTGCTTCTCCCCTTCTTTTCGAGTATTTTTTGCTCTCTCTCTTCTTGCCCAGAACTGCACCCCTCTACCCACCCTACCTCCTATTCATAAGCAAATTAAAGTGCATTGCTTTGCAATTTTATTGTGATTTGCATTTTTAAAGATGACACTGATCCCAGCTCCTCTGAGGCAAAAGCCAAACACCACTTAGGATGCCAAGTGCAGCTTCACGCGTCCGTGGTGAGCCCTAGGAGAGGGTGCAGCTGATGGAGCATTGTGCTCCGGCAGCTGTGGAGCACACGACCCTTTGAAGAAGATTCCCATCTTAGTCATCACTGCCCTAAATTAGATCACCCACAATACACTGTCTTTTTACATCAAAATACCCAGAAGGTCTCCATGCAAATTGAAATGCCCTCAGGAAAAAAAAAAAATAATAATAATAACGTGAAAAGATTTTGCTGGGTCGTTTGGCAGTTTGGGAAATCTGCGGGATCACAAATCATTTGACAGCTTTGTAGCCAGGAAAATAAAGGGAATTTTAAATTGGTAACATCACAGCAGCGGGAAGTCTGGAGACAGGTTGGGAGATAGCTGGGCCTGAGATCAGCACTTTTTCAGGGGCTGTTTTGGACTGGACGAGTCTTTTCGGGGGTAGCTGGGAAGTGGTGGATAAGCTGCTTCATTTTTGAGGGAGGAGGGAAAATGCAGAAATGAGCAATGCTTTTAGTTTGACGGGTGAGATGTGCCTTGGGTCCATTGTCCTGGCCCAAAATGAAGATATGTAGGCTCTGCACCCAGCTTCACCAAGGGGGGCTGTAAGATATATGGATCTTGTATGTTCTCTACCACCTGCACTTCAGTGTTTCCTCCTCTCGTTGTTCAGATCTGGTTTGGGATGGTCTGAGTTTATAACACAGTAAACTGTTGTATCTGCTGCAATAAGCATAACAGATATCTCAATGTGAGGCAGCACAGCTCACATGGGCAATGCAGACTGTGCCATGGGCTCAGGTCTTACAGATGAGAGAGATTTCGACATCATGGGCTGGTAGAAGTGAAAGTTGCTCTATGGGGTTGAGACCATATACATGTATGTGGAAGTAGGATGGGAAACTATTGTCTATATCTACATCAGGAGCATAACAACCCTTCTTGGTGTTCACCTTGGCCTTCAACCCCTTTCACCCTTTTGTCCCTAGGGGATACAAATATTTCTGGTGGTGCTGGCTGGTGGCATGTAGCATCTTCTGCTTGAAGCCTTTGAGAGGAGGAGGAAAGCCATGTTGGCTTGCTGCCTTCCAGCTCTGGGCACTGGGAGAGGCTCCAGACACCCGTGGTGGCAGCAGGGAGAGGTGTGGGACAAGATGTGACACTGTGCTGAGACAGGGCAGCCCTCAGCAACCAGCCCTGGGCTGCTTAGGGTCACCAGCACAATGCATCAAAATCGCCCTTTCCATGTTCTTTTGAGCCCCTTTAATTTAATTTGGATTGTTGCCAGAAAGCTGAAGAAACACAAAGAAAATCCAACCAACCTCTCTGTTGCCTTTTCCCAGATAGTGGTAGAACTGATAAAAGATCTCTCAAAGAGCTAAAGGTTTCATTACAAAAAGATTCACACATCTGCTTTTTCTTTTTCTTTTTCTTTTTCTTTTTCTTTTTCTTTTTCTTTTTCTTTTTCTTTTTCTTTTTCTTTTCCTTTTCCTTTTCCTTTTTTTCTTTTATTTTTTTTTCTTTTTCTTTTTCTTTTTTCTTTTTCTTTTTCTTTTTCTTTTTCTTTTTCTTTTTCTTTTTCTTTTTCTTTTTCTTTTTCTTTTTCTTTTTCTTTTTCTTTTTCTTTTTTTTTTTCTTTTTCTTTTTCTTTTCCTTTTTCTTTTCCTTTTCCTTTTTCTTTTTCTTTTTCTTTTTCTTTTTCTTTTTCTTTTTCTTTTTCTTTTTCTTTTTCTTTTTCTTTTTCTTTTTCTTTTCCTTTTCCTTTCTCTTTCTCTTTCTCTTTCTTTTTGGATTTTTCTTTCCTTTCACGAGCCTGAGCATCTGGAGCCAAAAGGTGTCACCAAAAGGCTCAGCAAGGCAGCATTAAACGTGTGCTGTTTGACAGCACAAACTCAAATCAGACACCAGCGCTGCACGTTAGCTGAGTCAGAAGGGTTTTTATTGCCTTCAGCCTTCCTGTGTGGGAAGCACACCAGAGGACGTGGACAAGAGGCTCCCTCTCTCAAAGCACAACACTTACCAGCAAAACCTCGAGCAGGGAGGATGCACAAACACAGCAGCGAGGAATTAGACGCAGGCATGAAGCCGCGATGCACAGTACCACCTAGTGACTGAGCACGGCTTCGTAGGGACCCCGCTTTCAAAAAGCCTTTACAAAATGCGGGGTCCGTGTCCCCACCCTGTCTTTAACCATATTTCCCTTCCACTGTTACCACGCTATTGCCTTCTGTGGGCAAAGGCGCAGTGCTCTTTGGGCAGCCCTGACTTTTTCCTGCTTTTTCCTGGCTTCCTTCTTGGGAGGAGGACTCAGGTTGGGTGAGATGGGGCTCCCAGTCCGGCAGGCAGCCCCGTTTTCATTGCCCTTCGGGGTGTTCAGGTTAGGCTTAGCTCAAATCCCTCGCTGAATCACGCAGGAAGAATTTCTCAGTGCATTGTGCAGAGGGGATAGGAAAAAACGCAAGGTCCAGTGAGTAACGCAGCCTTTCAGGGCACCCGAAATGAAAAGAAATAAATGCCAAGGCCTTGTTCCACTCGCAGTAACAATGTGAAAGAGCAGCCTGATGGGCTCTGCTCAAGAGAGGGCTTGTAACCTTTCCCATTAATTTCTTTTCAAAGAATTGCTTATTGAAGGCTAAGCTGTTTTCTATAAGCCTTAGGGGCTGAGTGTGTGTCTTTGTCCTGTTTTATTATTATTACTGCTCCTCTTCCTTAGTCTCTCTTCTAAGAGAAAGCCGTTACTGTACCTCGCTGGCATTTGCCTCTCTCCCCAGCTCTCAGAGATGAGCCCAGCACTGAGATGGGAATTCTGTCACCTTTTGGCAAGGCTGAGATTGCATAAGGCACAGTAAATAAATCCACATCTGTGGGATTTCCCAGTACTGATTTACTCACAATCCAAGCTGCTGGGGTTAAGATGGGTTTTATTCCTGCTCCTCACTGGAGTCCCTTTATGTATATTCTGGAGTGGGAGCTAAAAGGCTCCACTTGGTCGTTGTGTGTGGGTGCAGAGGTGGCTCCGTGGCTGGGGACGGATCTGCAGCTCGGGGGAGGCAGCAAACCCTGTGAGCCCTCATGCCACCAACCCTCAAAGGGAAAGCAGCCCTGGCACACAGCTTTAATTGTTTCATGAATTACAGCTGGGATGGAAAGAGCTGGGGCTGTGCGTGAACAGACAGGAGGGGACGCACACATCAGGTTTGGGTTGGGTTAGGGTTAGGGTTGGGAACAGCATTAGTGTTGGCCTTGAGGTTGTGGCAGTGTTCCCTTCCTCTTGCCCAGGGAAAGCTGTCCCAGGGAAAGGACACTCAGACCTCTCCTGGACCTTGGCTAGAAGCTGCAGCATTGATAGGCAGCCCCTCGCTTGCAAAAAAGCATTCAAGATTTGTACGCCAGGCAAGCTGAGGTGGATCTCAGGGGGTTTAGATGGGTGTCACTTCCCTGACTTCATCAGAGATCCTCTGCTAAACATTGGCTGGGATTTCTAACCCCAATACTGTGTGTCATTCAGGCACTAAAATCTAAATCACCTGAGTACAGAGAAATTACATATTTGGTAGGGTCTCCAGCAGGTTTCTTCCCCAGATTTTGTCCTAAAACAAAATGCATGGCCACCAAGCACACTGACCCCACCTGGAATATGTCCTCGCTCCCACCAAGGGATGAGGGATCTCACACACGTGGCTATCCCATGGTAAATACAGGATTTCTTCCTGGGTTTTTATCCTCCTTGAACTTATTTCTCCTTGAACTTTTTGCTTTTCTCTGTCCCACAATCCCTGATGCTACATCTGGCCCCCGTGCTTGGCAGCCCCAACGAGGCTCCGGCAGCTGGGTAAACACGGCTGAGCGAACGGGGCCCTTCTCAATAAGTCACCAGGAAACCCAAAAGCTGCAAAGGCCAATGGTTCAGCGGGGACATGACTGTGTCATCGCAAGACCTGCTCCTCCCCAGCACAAGGAAAACACAGCCTGAACGCTGCCTAGGCAAGTTGCTCCTCAAAGATCGGGTTTCCCACCCCATAGCTCTCCAGAAATGGCTTTTTATCTTTTTACTTCTTTCTGAAATGAGAGGTGGGTGATCATGCTGCGGGAGACAAGTGTCCATGGAGGGAGATGAGGAATTTCTTTCCCATCCAGGATGTTTCAGCCACAGTGGGCTGTATCCATCCCATTCCCCTTGCAGGGCTGAAGTAAGTCCAGGGAAAGGACAGTGGGATGGGAAATGGGAAAGGTTAAAAGGTTGAATTCTGTCTATGGTTGCCCTGGGGTAAATGTGCATTACAGCAGTGGGTTTGCAGTGGGCTGAGGGAGAACTGGGTCAGGTCAGCTGCTTCCATGGGGTGTGGGAACAGGCACCAGGGTGAGGAGCAGAGCAGAGGAGCCAGCACTCCCCACACTCTCCCATGTTGCAATGGATGTTGTGTTTCAAAACATACTTCAGTCCCAAAATTTGACTAGTGGTTCTGCCCTCTGCGGTCTCTTCTGGCTCTTGGGTTTGTGGCTTGGACCCATGCAAGCTCCCTTTGACCGAGGGCACTCAATAATTCCCATCTCCTAGCATGGAGCAAGTCCTGCCCAGGAAGGAGGTGAGTGGGGTCCTGAGCCCCCAGCCCCATGGAGCACAATCCTGCCAATGACCCAGGGCAGCAGCTTCTGACCCGGGGAGAAGCCAGCCCACCCCCAGCTGTTGCCTTGTTACTCTCTGACATGGAAACTTCAAACTTTGAGGCTTTAAAAACACCTGGAAATATGCTGCAGGTTATAATCCTCAGATCTGGAAGCACTTTTTTTATTCTGCACATCATCATCTTGCAAGGGCTTTGTCTAGACTCTGTTCATACATCGCAGCTTGGCAAAGACTCTCCTGGTTTTGCATCAGAAGGAAAGCAACATAGGGCAGGTGTTGCAATTATCTCCAAAAACTCAGGAGATGCAAGGAATCCTAAAATCTTTTCCAACAATGCTGATTAAGACCTAGACGTGATAGGCCATGCCATTTTGAGAAAGTTTCTCATGTTTTAACATTCTGGATTCTCTTCTGGTTCTGAATGATCCCCTCTAGTTTTGCAGTTCCTCATGGCAGGAAAATTGTGTTCCCTGTGCCTGAAGACAGGGGGAGGATGGGTTTTAGTGGAACAGTGACCAAATCAAATCTTCGTCCTAAAGGTTTCTCATTAAAATAAAATAAAATAAAATAAAATAAAATAAAATAAAATAAAATAAAATAAAATAAAATAAAATGTAGAAAAACAGAAATCCAGAAAAAAAAAAAAAAAAAAAAAAAAAAAACAGAAAAGAACCTGGGAATTTTTTCCTCAGATCCGCAAATCTCATATGTTTTCCTGAAATGCAGTGCTTAACATGCAAAGCAACTCATATTAATCTCCATTCATTGCTGCAAGGCAAACTTTTCCCTGCCATAAATTGCTAATTTCACCAGGATCTGACCTTGAATGCAGGAGCCAGTATAATATATGCTGATATGGGCAAACTGGCTGGGAGTCTCGAGCGAGCACATACCACGACAAGTCCCACAGTCAAGAATTCATCAGCGTTATGCTAGCAGAGGGTCTGACTCGCCGTGGTATTGGCACATGTGAAAATTAATCATATCCTGCAACAACATTCACAGGATGCTTTTAATTTATTACTAATCCTGAACGCTCTTACAGCTGCTGAGCCACTGCCAGAGGGTATCGTAACGATGCAGCTGGCGCCCCTGTTGGGATGGCCATCCACATGGCCAACGTGATGCGTCGCATCCGTTGTCCCCGCTGATATCACTGGGTTTGCCACCTGAGCTGAAAAATTGAGCCCTGTAGCTGTGGTTTCAGGAAGCTCATTTCCTGTGCGGAGAATAAGAATAAATTATGTTTCCTTATAAAGGGTAAGAATAAGAATATACACATTTATGTGAAGATAATATATAATCTGCATCAGCTGAAGGAGCACGTATAAAATGTAAAATATTTCAAAATATTCAAATCTGCAGAATAAAGCAGCTCTTGGCTCACACTATGGGAGTTTCTACCACCCAGCTCCCCCGTGCCAGGTGTTCAGAGATAGAGATTTGTGGAAAAGCTGGGCACATTAGAGGCACAGCAAAAGGAGGATAGATTCATGCTATTCAGATCATTCTCCATGGAAGAGTCTGCTTTGTGCAGGCCAAGAGAATCTCATTTTCATAACAACTGTGATGAGTTTAGTGGTTGGACCAGACAATGATGGTTGGACCAGATGATCTTGGAGATCTTTCACAGTCTTAATAATTCCATGATTCTAAGATTTCCAAAGGTAAAATTCAAGGTGAAGATAGCTGCTCGAGAGGGTCCTGCTGAGCTCAAGGCTGGATCAGACTTTGCCCCACCAGGATGTATAGCCATATTGTGATTTTGGCATTGCTTTAATTCCCTCAAACTAGGAGATTGAGTAGTAGGACTGTTTTTTCACTTTGCCCACAGTCTTGGATAATGAGACATGAGCCTTTGCCTGTGTTTTCTCTGCTGAGACTGCCTTCTTGCACAACCTCCCCATCTCCTTCCCCTTTGGCCACCAAAGCTGAGGAAAGGTTGTGCACAGCAGAAGATCCATGCATCATCTGGGGACGCTTCTCCTTTACTCCCCCAGCCCTGAGGGTAACTGAGAGGTGACAGGGAAGAAAAGCCCACTCCCTGACCCAGGCATCTCCCTGGCAGGGCCTCAGTGATGACACTGTAATAGTGGGAGAACCAAATGAAGAAGGCCTCACACATGGTTCCCTAAACCCTGGAAAGAGAGTAGGTGTCTCCCACCCACTGCAGGGGACACCAAAGTGATGGGGCTGGAGGAATTTCCCCCCCGCTCTCCTTCTCCACTCTCTTCTGGGTGCTCACCAGGAAGGACTTGTCCCCCATCACTGTCCATTTTGCATTACTCTCTTCCATTTAAAGATGTCTAGGGCAGGGAAGGAGCTGTCCTACAACTTCAAATGACCAAAATACAATCTGTCACAGCTGGGCAACCCCATCCATCTCTGGTGCATAAGGACTGATGAGACTGTGATGTACATAAAGCACAGCAGCTTCAGGATTGCCTTCAGAATTGCTTTGACACAGCCAGCCACTGGTTTTCACTCGGATGTATGCGTCATTAGAGCAAAAAATACATCAAATTTACCCATTTACATATGCATATAGATGAGAAACTGGTCCACAGAACAAGAAGCAAACTGCCACTCTTCTTGCAGCAAACTGAGTTGAATGTGGGTGTAAATCCAAGGAGGGGAAGGTGGGTTCTGAGTTAGGGCATTGCTTCTTGTGCTGAAAATGAAGATCCCCATCCAAGTAGGAAAAAAATAAATAAATAAAAATTAATAATAATAATAATAATAATAATAAAAATAATAATAATAATAGCCAATTCCAACACTCAAAAAATGTTGGGTCTCCCATCTCTGCAACTGCCCAGCAACAAGGAGCTGCCTCCAGGTCGGTGCAACCATGAGACTGGACTAGGGCAGAACTGAGACTTTCCAAATGAAAACCTACCAAATTCAGCTGGAGTCCCGCTTTCACCCCCCTCTTTCTTTTATAATTATCTGTGGATAATTATAAACCATAATTACATCATTATAATGATAAGCCAATTACAAGAGCGAGGCATCTTTTCGAAATCACATAATAGGAAGAGAAGCGCACACGTTCCCCAACCTCCTGCTCCTGCAAAGCGTTTCTGACAGCCTCTCCTCCACCGACAGTCCCTTGCAGCCGTGGCACGGAGCACAGCCACAGCCTCAGCACGGGTCATTACCTACGTGATGGCTGCATTTTGATTTTACTACACCACATACCTCGGTCCAGCCGAGTGTAAAGGCACCAGATGTGGATCCCATGTGACATGGCTGTGGGGCTGGCACTGCTCAAAGCATTTTGCAGGTGCAGGACGATGGAGGGCACAGAGGTCCTGGGCATTTCCAAGGCAGGCAAGCCTGCACTGTGTGTGCTTTTGCCCAGAGCAGCAGGCATGGAGGCAAGCATGAGGTGGGCGATGCTCTCATTCCCATCATATTCTTGTCTCCTCTAGTGTGCACACCTCAAGCCCTTGGCTTTTTTCTTATTTGCACATGAGGTTGGGCAATCTTCAAGGGGAGGTGGCACCTTAAAGCTGATTTTGTCCCTAACTTATGTGTTGAGCAACCAATTGCTCCTCTTGGCTTTCCTGAAGCCTGTCCCAATGCAAAGCAGTCTCAAGTGGTTTTTTGGAGTGATTTGAGGCATAGTTGTCCCAGGTATCATCCCTTCAGGATTCTGGGATGCCCCGAGGATGCTACAAGGAGCAGCTATGGAAGAACATCCATGCATGCACAAAAGTCCCTCAGCAGAGCACTGCACGGTGGGGGCCAGGTTTGTGATATTTGCATCCCTTTAGGCTCCGCTGGCTGCAGATGAAGAGGGGACTTGGGGCTGTCTGGCTCCCCGAGCTGCTCTCTAATTAACTCTAAATGCCACTTTTCACTCTGAGGCAACCGGCGGCTGCTGCAGATTGCACCGGGGGTGAGCCACAACCTTCAGAAAACCATGAGCTATGGAAAAAAAAAAAAAAAAAAAAAAAAAAGGAGCTGTGTTTGGTCATCTTTTGTCAAAATGCTAAGCAGCAGCAATGCCAAAGTTGGTAAATATTCTGTCAAAGGCCCAGGAGGCCACAAAGAGCATGTTTTAACAGTCACCAGTACAAAATTTGCATCTGGCAAGGGTCCTGCTCTGCATGGGGAGCCACGTGAGCTGTTGGGGTTAGCATTGTGCCTTGAATGCATTTTTCACCCAGCCTCCTGGTTTCTAGGGATGCCATTATCAACAGAGGGCCTGGTTTTATTATTAAGTAGCAAATCAATCCAGCTCCGCCAAGCACAGTCCAATTATTGCTTGTAGTTACTGTAGGCTGAAGTCATAAATAAATGAGCACGCTGGAGGTATTTAACATTTTGGTCCCGCTGCGAGCACCCAGATCCTTGGGCATTGATCCTGCTGCAGATTGCGTGGTTTTGGGGGGATTTTTGGTGGGCAGGAGGCAGGTGGCAGAGCTCTGTGCAGCCCCAGCCTGTTGCAGGGTAATCGGTGGTAAAGGCAGGCTGCTTTTTCTTTTGTTTCCCAAGTGAGCTGGGGGCCGAGATAGGGCAGGGGCCTCTTCCTCCTCCTCTCTGCAGGAGCTGAGCTAAGCCCAGCTCATGTGTCAGCCGAGCAAGGAGCCCGGCAAAACCCCGCCGCCTGCCCAGGGGACAGCTCTGAGCACTCTCCCTCCCTTACCACCATTCCCAGCTGTTTGTTTTTGCTTTTCAAACATTTTAGGATTCAGGTTGTTCAGTGGAAATAAAGCGTCGCGTAACACACAGGCACCTAGTTACTCATTACCTCGTTAGCACAATGATGTACGAGCAGCCACACCATTAAAATGATGCTCGGCTGCAATACAGGCACTGCTAAACGGACTCATTTAAAAAACTATTCCCTTACATCTGGCTTTTTTTTGTGTGTGTGTTTTGTGTTGTTTGTTTTTCTTTTTTCACCACCATCTTTTTTCTCTTCCTTTCCTTCAACTTTTCTCCTGCTCATCAGGCTCATTTTGAATGCTCACCCTCAGGTGCCAGGGTCTGGGAGATGTGGCCGAAGCAGCGTGCCCACACCGTGCGAACAGCAGCAGGATGCTGGCTTTGGCACCCGAGCTCATTAGCGTTCAGCCGTAGGGTCAAATGAATCGCTCTTCCTAAGCGTTTTTTTATTATGATTATTATTCGCTGTTTCTGCCAGGGAGTGTATAAAAATGACATTTACAACCCTTCACCATAATTTATGTCATTTTGTCCCTGGTCACTTGGTAATGTAGAAATCAGTTGTCTTCACTAGTTTAGCAAAAAAAAAAAAAAAAGAGTCAATTTTATGTCAAAGTGGGTGGCAGATTCTCATTTTTCTTTGTCATAAGCAGCAAGCCGTCTTCAGCCGTCCAAGGTTTAAGGATTATTTTTTTTTTAGGGGGAGTAAAAAATTAGAGGGAAATGGGGTATTTCCTATGGATTGCCTTGTTTATTTGCTTGGGCTTTCTTGTTGCTTTGCAAGGGGAAATCAGCAGGAAAAAGGAACTTCTAGTGAAAGCCATGAAAGGGAATGACTTCCAGATTTCCCTCCAGATATTTTGCACAGCCCTACATAAAATACTTGGAAACCTGCTATTGAAATCAGCTCCTCTAAAGGGTTGTGCTTTCCTGCCCTGAGATGAGTGGAATGGCCTTGACATTCGCCATCCTCTTTGTGGGGAAACTCAGCAGCCTTGTAGCCTTCTCCTCATCCTCGTGGTGCCACGGAAAGCCACCAGGACACAGACCAGCCAAGTCCTGGTGCCCAGAGCTTCTCCAGTGTGGCTGAAGAGCAAAGCAGTGGCTGCTGCATGCTCTCCCAATTGCTCTCTATCTACAAAGCATAAACGTACAGAGCATGCTTTGCAAATATCCAATGTATGGCCCTTAACTTAGAAACCTAAATATGAAATATCTTCATTTTTCTAGGTAGGATCTAACCACAGGGCCTGAATTCAGAGGCCATTGGATTTCTTGACTCTACTGCCTAAGTGGGAGCAGAAAGCAGCAGGTTTCCATCAGGTGTATCAATGCAATATTTGCACTTTAATGAAGTCACAAAATCTGAATTTGTGTGCTAGAGGGTTTATTATTGATTTTGACCACATGCATTTGGAAGAACCCATCCCAGTATTGGTGGCTGTGTTTGACAAGGATGGTGACGCTGTGAGGCTCTGGGTGTGAATGTGCAGGGACACACACTACGTGACCGTCCCCGGAGAAACACCCCTGTTCACCACCAATGATCACACTCAAGGTCTCAAGAGAGTCTACAATTATCCCTTGCCTCAAGCCTAGAGCAAATCAACATTTTCCCAGTAATTGCAGTGTAGTAACTATTGTAGATGTTGACTTTTTAATAGCAAACACTGCTCATGCATTAGATTTACAGTCAGGTTAGTTAGCTTTAGTGACTTGGGAATCAATTACTGTGCCGTACAACATGACCAAAGATTATAGGGTAGCCTGCATAATAATTTATACTGCCATCTAGGAGTGAAACTGTAACTTTGTCGTCTCACATGGAAAGACACTCTGTTTGTACAGCAATAATTCCAGTAATGATAATAATAGCCGTAAAGACGAAGGAGGATGAAAATGGTGATTATAATTTAGGGGAAGACCTATGTACAAATAGGGCACTGGGAGGCACAGGCAGCTTTTTCCCTTTAAATTAGTTTTCAGAGTGACAATACCAGCAGCATTTTGTTACTGGATAAGTTTTCCCAATTGAATCCTCTTGGGTTGACAAGCTAGGCTGGGCTGTCCCCATCCTTTGGTCTCTGGTCTGGGCTCGCAGCAGTGGTGGCAGCACCTGGTTCCTTGGCCCTGCGTTGCCCAAGGCTTGTCTTGGGTTTCTTGCCCAAATTTAGGCTAAATTTTGGATTAAATATGAGTCGTTCCTTGGGATGACATCTCTCTGTGCTCGTGCCCAGCTGGGTGGCTGGCGCCCCAGTATGAGTAGCAGCCCCCAGCATGCTCATCCTGTCCTCGGGCTGATCCCGTTAATATATCAGCATTGCAATTATATTGCTTGCCGGTGTGGTGTGGGATGCAGAGCATGGAGGGTGCTCTGCAAGTGTAATCTCAGTGCTGGAAAATTGTCTTTTATTTTGTGCTGGGTACACACCCAGTCTTGTCCCCATGCTGGGCCACCATCAGCAGCACAAAACTCATTGACTGCTCGCCCTTTTGATTGATGTCAATACTGTCAATTCTAGGATGAGTTTTACAGGCAGCATTTTTCCTGTCTTTCTGTACATCTCCCTGCCTCCCAACGCTTGTTTCCACACTTGACTCCTTTCTCCCACTTGGGACAGGAAAAAAACTTCTGCCTATTCCTGCAGGAATTCCACAAAGCAAACATCTTTATGTCCTTTGAAACCAGACCACCCAGGTCAGCTTTTCATTCTGTGTTTCCAGGCAAATTATGGAGAAAAAGCTTTAATTAACAACTTTTTTTTCTTTTCTTTTTTTCCCTCCTGTACAGGAGTTGCTATCTTTTAACTGTTGGCTTTGTCCATTTTCCTCTCATTTAGTTCCCATTTATTTCAGTCCTTGCCTCATGCAAAGCTGGCAGCTGAACTTTTTGAACCCACCAAACACAATAGTCTTTCACGAACTAAGAATAAGTGAACCTATATGAAAAGTGATTCCTGGTATTATAAAATGGACTATGAGAAGGTGTCCTATATGCAAGTGTGCATCACCAGACAGTAAAAAAAAAAAAAAAAAAAAAAAAAGTAAGCCAATGTGTCAAATTAATTCTTTCACTCTAACCAGCTAAGCAAGTTCCATTTTTAAAAGTGCTAATGATCAAAAAGTATAAAGCCCTAAAACAACAAAATTAAAAAGCATAGAGTTGGTCTCTCTTCTCCTTCACTTACTGGAAGCAGTCCAGAAGAGCAGGTTTTCAGGTGAATGTATCATGAGATTTGGCACCCCTGCACCAGGTCACTGCCATGGCAGAAAAGCAGCTCCCTCTGGAAGCAAGGTGAGGGGAAGAAGTGAATGTGGGCGAGCTAGGAAATGGGGAAATCAGCATTTCTCTAATCCAGGAGCCTTGTTGTACCCAGAAATATGTATCTAGCCAACCATGTCTGCACACAAGCCGGCTGAATCGCTTTAATAACAACCCTCTCAACACACTTAATCTGAAAATGTTTTAAATGTACTCAAAATGTTATAAACAAAGATTGGAGTCAGCATCATAGCATTCCTGCAAAGCCAAAAGCCAAACATTATTTTGTTTGTTGTGTAGCTTAATTGCCATGTATCCTATCTGGCCAGTGACATACGCCTCTATAGTTAATCTGAAAATAATTTCTCCCTTTTTCTGAAATACAGCAAGCCCAAGGAGCAAGAAATATCAGCTTAGCAAGTGTTGACTTATGTGTTATGCTAAAGTCTATATTCACTTCTCAAGGTTTAATGAGCTGTAATTCACAGCACTCCCAAGAGACAGGCAAGTGTGCTATGATCAAACGCGGGTTATAGACGAGGATAGGATAGTGAGAGGCAAAATGTCACTGAGAAATGGGTGGGAGAGAACAGAGCTCATCACAAACCCATCATTCCCCATCCAAAAAACACACACACGTAGTTTGCTGTAGCTCAAAGACTGCAATGACGTTGTGGAGTTGCAAAAACTACATTTGTAATGGTCACCAAACTGTGTTTTTAGTGGTAATTGAGCAGCTGATGAAGTTGATCAGTCTTCAGAGACCAAGTGTCTTCTGCTCTCTGCTTCTGGGAGAGAAAGTTGGCAAGGGGAAATGGTGCTTTGCTGCACCTCTAACATCCTGCCTGCAAGTCCTAGCCCTCAGGTAGTGTTGGCCAGGTCAGATCTATACCCAACGTGGGTATTAGTTATTTAACACTAAGTTTTTAGGAATCAGCACACTGTCTGGAGACAGGCACTTCCATCTCTTCCTGTAAAAGAGAGCAGGAGAGCAACCTGTTCCAGTGCCTGACTGCTCTTTCTGAGAAGAAATGCCTCCTCATTTCCAACCTGAACCTTTGCAGAGATTTTTTTGAGGAGCAAAATGGGCAGACCACGGGGTGCTCAGAAACCAGGCCACTGCTTATGGAGGGGAAATGAGCAACCTTTATGGAGGGAATTAATCAAGTGCTTCAATCGCCTTAGCTGAGGGTTAATAGTCTTGTGGTGACCGCCCTGGACAGGGTATCAGGAGAGCTGGGTTTTATTCCTGGTATGCTTCAGTAATGAAAAGGAAATTGTGGTCAGATGAGCCATAGAAGCCCATGCTCCCAGCGACGTCGGATACACAGCAATTAGACTCAAGTTAAACAATAAATCAAGTAACACTGAGCCTTTGGCTCTAGCAGAGCACAATTATGACTATTTCTATGTTTATTTAGAAGATGCTCAGCCCATTTAAATGTTTTCATATTAAATATACTTTGAGCGCTTGCTATTAAAGCAATTGACTGGGCTTACATGCAAACATTATTGGTCAGATAAATATTTTCTGGCAAATGAAATCCGTTCATTGCTCTTTTATGACATGAGGGCTTACTTGCTCTGAGATTTATTTTCTGTTTGCTTCCTCTCTTTGCAAGGATTGCCTCATAAAGATTCAAAAAAAAAAAAAAAAAAAAAAAAGCCAAAGCAAACCAAAGTGTGAAGTAGAAATCACCGATTAAACTGTAAGAAATGGAACAGCCTTTGTTAATCCCTAATTCATTAGCTGGGGGGAAAAGAAGGACCTTGAGTTTGCACAAAGGCTTCGGTGTCACAAGGTATGTGATTTATTTCCAGATTTCTCTCTGATTTGGTATGGGACCTTACCCAGGTAAATTGATCTCTCTATGCCTCCGTGTTCCCATCTGTTCAACCTAGGTAATGATCTTGCCTCAGAGACAGCGAAAACTTTCAATAAGGAGAAAATGTTACCTTAAAAATCACAACTGCATCTGAAATTAGGCTATCCCCTGCTAACACCTACATCAGCTTTGGCTACAACAGCTATTTCCTACGATAGTCAGGAGGCCTCTCTGGTGCTGTTTTGAGGGCAAGCGATGGATGAGAGAAAAACATTTTAAGAAACAAAGCAGTATGCCTGAAAAGTAATAGAAATTGGAAAGCATGCTTGCAGCACTTTTTTTTTCAATTGCTAAGATTGTCATTTGGCTGTGTCACTTTAATATTGATCCTTTTTTTGAGTATGGTGGCTGGAAAAATAATTTCTCATAAGAAAGTAGAGTAGCTGAGGTTCTTTCATTTCAAGGCATTTGAAGTCCCCATGAGGCTTTTTTGACGCTGTCTAGAAAGCATTGTCTAACCATCTTTTGATATATTTTTTTCATTTATTTATTTAGCAAATTCTGTCAATAATTAATTCAATGCCATTTTGGAGTGTCCTTGGGATTTCTGCAAAATGAGGCACCTTTTGAAATACAAAGCTTTTCCAACATGTGTATGTTTTGTGATCCTCAGTGGAAGGCAGTGTAAAACTACAAAAATATTCTTCTTATCTGATATCACGGTAAATACAAAGGGTACAATAGCCAAATAAAATAAGAATTAGTTTGTTTTCCTCTTCCGTACAAGAAACTGCTTTGTTATGCAGCCCCATCCAAGAGCTACATGGAGATTTTGCTTTCAGAAGGCGTGTTTCTGGGCTCAGATCATTCCGCTGACTCATTTTATGTCCTTCACAATTACCTCTGCTGCTTTTTGTCATCCAAGAAGGCTCCTGGGAGGCTTTCACCAGCACTGTGACATCTGAGGAAAAGGTGGGGAGCAGAACCTCACCTTTCTTCATGCTTATTCTCGGGTTCTTGCCATTTTCTCCTTTGCCATTTACTCAGTGGTTCCCTCACAGACATGGAAGTGGCCCACTAGCCTTTGTAGGAATGAGATTTCCTCTTATTAATGGCACTTTATTTCTTTCTGTACAACATCACTGGTGTAAGAACTGGGGATGACAAGAATCCCCCTTCCTCTGGCATCACCCCAGCGAGGCATGGATCACCCAGGGAGGGCTGGCAGCATCCCTAAGTCATCTTTATTCCCTTTTATTCACATTTCAGCTGCTTGTTTTGTTTGGCCTCTTAGAGGCCAGGATTACCCGGAGCTAACTGGGACACGGGTGACTTCCACGTGACTCGTGTCCCTCTCATGCCAGCCCCGGGCTGGAGGCAGCAGGCAGGATTTGTGACCCCATGGGTCATAGCACCAACCAGCTGGAATTGTCCCCACCATCCATTTTGGCTGCCTCACGAAGGCAGAAGGTTATAGATGGGCCAGCTCAGCTTCATTTGCTGTCTAGTAGCTCAGCATCCTGCCGGCATGCACTTTCTTTGCCTAATGAATGGGGATTTATTGCATTGGCTCTTTGGGAATGTCAAGGTCTGCTTTCTTCCCTCTTCAGCTCTCCAGATCCTTTAAGCCTGTGTGAAAATTAATCAGATGCCCTAGAGGCTTATTTTGTCCAAAGCTAAAGTCCTGCTTCTCCCATTCCCCCCCTCCTCTTGTGCCCCAATTACTTAAGGGATTGTGCTGGAAATTAATGAAAGTATGGCATGGGAAATAACACCCATGGTTCATCTCCGAAGCGAAGCGCTTCAGTGAAAGGCTTAATTAGAAACATCTCGTGGTCCACACAGCAACCTTGGAGATATTCCCAGTCTGAAGTGTGCTGTGCTGTGACAGTTGGCATTGCTCTTCCAGTTATATGAGTCAAGTCTTGCTCCTGAGTGATGGCATTTTACATTTCTGAACGAGATCCATCCACCGTGGTCTCCACCTGGTTTCCAAAACTCTCAGCATGTATCTCAAGGACATTGTTCATCCCAGTCTGATTTAGAAGGAAAAATGAAGCAATGGGGACAGTTTTGGTAGTGGCACACACAGCTCTTCATCTCGCTCTCACTGGCCATGGTCCGTGGAAGTGGATGAGAGCAGTTCAGTGGCTTGGGTGGCCAGATGGGTCACATCAGTCCAGTTTCTTCTTCCCTTTGTCAAGGTACATTTGCTGTATGGAGGATATAGATTGCCTCAGCTGGACAGAGGGAAGGACAGTAGCTTCTTCTCCATCAAATTTATATTAGAGCTCATGGGCAGACAAGAGCTTGCTATACCAAGAATTTCAGAGGAACTGCATGAATTAACTCTAAGGCTAATCTTCATTTTCTAGGGCTGGATGCCACTTGATAGAGAGAATAAGCCAGCTTCATTGATTCACAGTGAGATTCATGTGCTTATATCAGCTCTGAAAATGCTTTTCAGGTCCTAAGTCACTTAGGGCCGTGTTGTTACTTTTTAAATTTCAGAACTTTTCAGAATCTTTTGCTGCCACTCAAAAATTGCAGGTTGGGCAATCGATGGGAGTTAGGCCCTTAAACACCTCCCACGGGAAGCCTGGCAGTTAGATACCTTCAGCATATCCTAAATGTTCTTTGAAAGCCTTCCCTCACCTCCTAGGGGTCTCTGATGTGCCATACGGGGGAACGGCACTGACTCCTGCAACGCGCTGCACCGCTTACGGATGCAAATCCCCATGTAAGTGTGAACACTGCTCGGTGACAAGACGTCTCCTCCAACTCGTTAGTGCTAATTAATGCAGCTCCAGGATAGACAATATTCATTAAGCTTTTCCGAAAACATGAGAAATGTTCATGTAACAGCTCGCACATTTTGATGGCACCCGCGGTCCTATCCCCACGTTCTCTGTAAAGCATTTTGGTGCTTTAATCTTTGCTAAAGAGAGTGGAAGTGAATTGTCAGCAGTGGCTCTCCAGCACAAGGCCACGGTGTTTCTTCCTGGCTTATCAGGAACCAACAAAAAGAAATCAGCGGGTTGTTGTTTTGGCTCACAGGCAGCTGCTTGCTGGAGGCTTCCCTCTGCGTATGTCAAAGTTAAATATTTGGGTTACTGTTGTCTTTTTGGGTCTTGCCACGATACAAGCAACTTGGAAGAGAGGCAGCTATTGCCTGCTTCTAATCATCGCAGCGACTGCAGCTCTGCTGCCTTCAGACTAAATGTTTGTTACTGGGTCGTATTGTTTGGGTATTGACAGCTCCCGAGACCTTGTGAAATTACAGAACCTCCTTGAAGAAAAGTACTCCTGCTACCACTGCTGAATTATAACTAGGTTTAGAGTGGAACATGCATGAGGTGAATGGTACTTGTTGTGTGGTTTGTTTTTTTTTTTGTGTGTGTGTGTGTTTTATTTTTCCTGAAAAGATGCTGTTGAGGAAATCTGAATTGTAGCACGTGTGTCTGGGAGAGGAAGAAGGGGAGAGGAGAGTCTGGGTGGCACAAGGTGCTGTCCCTGCACTGCAGTGCAGCTGCCCTGCAGGCTTTAATCAAGCTGGTGTGAGCTTCAGCAGCTGTTTTGCTGAGCCAACAGTGAGCCCCGCGTTCATTGCAATGTTCCTCTCTACTCACAGGCCCCAGGGTGTCTTTGGGAAGGAGGTGTGCAATGAACCAAAGACAAGATCCAAAGCAAGTTTCTTGGCCTGTTCCAGGAGAAAACAACCTTTTTCTGGTTAGGCTTTTGTGATGAACACTTGGCAGAAACAATGCTCCACCATCCTTCCACATTATAACAAACTGGCCCCAATTCAAGGTTCTTTGTTAGCTCCATCAGGTAGCCAGAGGATATTATCTTCACTCAAAGCGGTAATTTATTTTATTACAAATGCTTCATCGTGAATTAGAGGATTAAGGAAACATGAAATTGGTCTGTGACCCAGGTCCTTCCATCTCTGGAATATCAACCAATGCCCCAAAGATGTTGGTGTATCTATTAGAACCTCACAGTGGTGGGATGCTCTTTGGGCACCTCCAGTAGACAACCCCACCGTAACACCAGCTCTTCTCATCCCATCAGAAGGGATGCTTTCTGGCTGCCTCCAGACTTGTCCAAAACTCATACCTGCTTATCCAGCCTTTGTGTCGAAGGGAGAGGCTGGTCTGTTGCTCGGAGCCTGTAATTCCGAGCCAAATCTGATGAAACTCCCCACACCTGCACTGAAATGTGAAAATTGCAATTCTGGGCAGAGCGAGCTGTGCTTTCCAGGTTTTACTACTATGCATGAAACAAATTAGTTCCCAATTAGAGGCTTCCAATCTCTAGCAGCCTCTTCAATCCTCCAGGTGAGCTCTTTCCCCACCAGCTGCATGGGCTGCACCATGCCCTGGCCCTGCTCCAGGTTTGGGGGCAGATCCTGCCAGGGCAGGGTGTGTAGGGGAGGAGGACGTGTGCCATGCAGTGACGGGTGGGGTAATTGCCTTTGGGGCCCTGCTGCTTGAAGGATCTGCCCACCCCAAGGGCAAAGCCCAGGGCCCTGGCGTATTCCTGCACCACAGCAAGCACAGGCAGGCACCTGCATGGTGAGCGCTCCTTTGAAGCAGCTTTGCCTTCAGTTTTAGTAAGAGGCAGGTTGGGAATGTGTTTTTTCATCCCTGGTACTAACCAGGGGTCAGGATCTGGGTTGAACCACAGCTGGAGGCCAGGCTCACACGTGCTTCTTTGCTACTGCTGCTGCTGATGGAACTGGTTGGAGATTTGCTGCGACCTCAGCTGAAGGAAAAGAGCAAAACTGAATTCAGCAGGCAGCTTTAAGTTTTGCCCCTGCCCGAAATTATGGGATTAAAATTCCTGGATGTTTGGAAGTTTGTGTTTTGCTGGTTTGCCCTTCGTGAGTACTTCATGGACCGATCCAGACCCGAACTGGATGTGCCCAGCAAACCCCACCAGGACATAGCTTTACAATATACCCCTGGCCCCCTGCTTTTCCTGAGGCAGAGACAGGCAACTTTGCTGCCTCCTGCCATGGTATCCTGACCTCAGATGGCCTTCAGAGCAGAGCCAGTCCACCTCAGCCACTTGCTCCTGACCCTCAGCAGCCAGAGGCCAGAGCTACCTCTACATTTAGCCCCTTAACCAGAGCCAGCCCTCGGGTGGAGTGAGCTGGACAGGGGGTCTGTCTGTGGCTGCAAATCCATCTCTATTTTCTAGTGTCTGTGCCCTTAAAGAAAGGATAGAGAACTGTATTGGTGCTCAGGTTTTTGGTATTTGCACCCAAAGGCACTTTGCAGCCCCCCGAGGCTGTTGCAGAGGAGGGGATGCCCAGGCTTGTGGCATCTCCGTCATTTATGGGGTGAAATCCAGCTGACAACCGGTCACCAGTGCTGTACCCCTGGGGTGTCTGTTAGGGCCCATTCTCTTTAATATCTTTATTGATGGCTTGGATGAGGGAATTGAGTGCACCCTCAGTAAGTTTGCAGATGGCACCAAGCTGGGGGGAATCACTGGTGATCATCTCCCTTTACTCAGCTCTGGAGAGGCCGCACCTTGAGTGCTGTGTTCAGTTTTGGGCCCCTCAGTACCAGAAGGACATCGAGGCCCTGGGGCATGTCCAGAGCAGGGCTACGAGGCTGGTGAAGGGCCTGGAGCACAAGTCCTGTGAGGAGCTGCTGAGGGCACTTCAGTTGTTTGGTCTGGAGCAGAGGAGGCTCAGGGCAGACCTCATTGCTCTCTGCAACTGCCTGAAAGGAAGCTGTGGGGAGCTGGTGGTCAGCCTCTTCTCACAGGTAACCAGTGATAGGATCAGAGGGAATGGCCTCAAGTTGCACCAGGGGAGGTTCAGGTTGGCAATGAGGAGACATTTCTGCTCAGAAAGAGCAGTCAGGCACTGGGACGGGTTGCCCAGGGAGGTGGTGGAGTCACCGTCCCTGGGGGTGTTCAAGGAGAGGCTGGACATGATGCTTGGGGACATGGTTCAGTGGGTGGTAGCGTGGTGGTTGGACCAGGTGATCTTAGAGGGCTTTTCCAGCCGTAATGATTCTGTGATCTCCTGGCATGGCCCAGCTAAGATCAGATGCCCAGCCCACCCACTACCACCATGCTGCAAGTGCAGCTCTGTCACCTTTCTACAGGGCAAAGAGAAAAATTCCCATTTCTCATTGACTAAGACCAAATGAAGGAAAGGGCTCGCCTCCCCACCCCCTCCCAAAGCAGACCAATTTGGGGCCATCCCCGTGCCAGAGCATGGCACGATGGCAACCTGAGAGTTTTATCTTGTGAAAATAACCCCAAGCCTGGAAAGAAAATGCTGAGGGGGGGGCAAAGCAGTGGTAGCAAGTCAGAGCCATAACCGCAGGCATTGTGGTGCGGGTGCTTCTCGCTGTGTTCCCCATAAACCAACAAACCAGCACTTTTTGCTTACCTGCAGTCTGTTTTGACTGATTTCTTTATTTAATAGCAATATCCTTGCTCCGGGGCCACTGCTCATGAGGTTGTAAAGATGCTTTACAGCCAGGTAGCATCCTCCCACTGCTCCGAGTGCTTTCACAGCATCACAAGCTGCACCTCCACTCAGCTGGGGGCAGGGGGAAATCTCCAGGAGAGGGTGGAAGCCCCCAGCCCTGTGGCCACCCTCGCGCCTCGCTGCCTTCCTCACCCTCCTCTTCCTCCCTGCCGGGGCTGTGTGGATGCTCGCAGCATCCCCCTCTATCATCATAAGGTGTTCACGCATGGGTTTTAGGCGACTTGAGGGGGGTGGGAATGCCCCCACCCCTGCACCCTTCCTCCTCGCACCCCTTCATCCCGCCATCCTCCTCCTCCCCGAAGCGAGGGGGAGCCCAGATGTCGGCAGGCCCGAGCCGGGTTCATCTGTTCCACATGACCCAGCGCCAACTGCTGCTCGCTGCCCTCCTCCCGCCTTCCTCCTCCTTCCTCCCCCTCCTCCTCCTCCTCCTCCTCCTTCTCTCTCTCCAGCTCCAACCTCACAGCGCGGCGGCGGCCGTGCGGGAGCCGGGAGCCGGAGGCCAGCGAGCGGGGAAAAGGAAAGGGAAAACGGGCTGCGGCATCGCAGAGAGGAGCATGGGGCGAATGGGTTCCCCATCGCCCCACTCCTAGGGAGGCCAAAGACCCCCTGGAGGGCAGCAGAAAGGAGTGGCAGGGCCGCCAAAACGCCAAGGAGGTGCGGGAGATGGATGCGAGGCGGTAGCGCCGCGGCCTCCAACGCTGCCGCAGCGGGATGCTCTCGCCCCCGGAGCGGAGCTGAGGAGCTACCGAGGGACAGGGAGAAGGTAACGGGGTCTTTGTCTGCAGTGGGGTGGCCCCAGGGTCCCCTCCATCCCGCCGGGAAGCCCAGCCGCAGTGTGCGAGTGGCTCCACGCCCCCTCCCTCCATTTATCTGAAGCAGAGAGAAATGTGGGCAGCTCTGCTCTGCCGCTTCGTTTCCTTCTCCTTTTTCCTCCCCCCTCCAAAAAAAAAAATAGAATAAAATAAAATAAAATAAAAATCAGCCTTGAATTTGGTGGGCGAGTAACGGAGGAGAGCTGGGCGACCGGGTTTTGGGTGTGGGTTTGTTGTGTATTTTTATTATTTATTTTTGCACCAGAGGGAAGGAGAGGGTGGGGGGCAGAACGGTTGATGTGTGATTCCCCCCCCCCCAGTCTGGATGCTTGTCCCCGCTAAGATGGACTGCTCCTTCCCTTCCCAAATGGCTGCAGCAAGTTTAATGCCGAGCTGTGTGTGTGTGGGGGGGGGAGCTTCCCAAGGGGTTAAGCCCCCGGCTTGATTTTCCCTTCCCCCATGCACCTTTGGCTAAATCGTGGCAGAAAAGTTGCTGCGGATCCAGGGTGAGAGAAGACAAATAAATAGCCGTGCTGGCGAGCGGTGCCGGTGGGGTGTATCCGCACGCCTCACAGACATGCTCCGCCGAAGGAGGCTTTCTCGGCTGCATTGTTAGCCCGCTGGCTGCCGGGGAGGGCATGAGAAAAGTTGTTTCCAGCCCCGATGTAAAATTTGCAGGGGAGACAATTGTTTCTAATAATAGCCCTGGCAGCGGTTTAGCCACACGGCGCACGCAGACGCGGGAGCGAGCAGGGAAATCTCCTCCCCAGGCAAGCCAGGTCGCGGGGAAATCTGACCTCCTCCTGGCTGATCGGTTCGGTTCGGGGTTTTTCAGCCTCATCCTGAACAAAACCCCGGCCCCGCTCGCCCTTTCTGCTGGGAAGGGGGTGTGGTGCCCGCGCAGCGCACGCGGTGGCTCTATGGAGCCCGGCTGAAATCTCAGCCCTGCACTGTGCTGCTGGACACCGGGGTGTCCCCATCCGCCCCCTCTGCCTCCATCCCCAGGCTCTGAAGAGCATCTCCTGTCCGTGCATGGAGGGGGATATCACTGGTGTGGGTGTCTGCGGCATTTTTCCTGCCTGCCAGGCACCAAAGGGGTCTTGGTGGAGCTGCAACTATCACGCTGAGCCCCTTTCTCCTTGAACCCCGATGCTGACCCTGGCCAGGCAGCGGTCCACCAGCCTGCCTGCCTGCTTGTGCTGACCTTTCTGGTACAACTTACCCTTAACTTCCAAAAATATGCACCAAGGAATATTTTAAGGAGGTTTTAAGCTGATCTGTAGCAGCTGAGGCACTGGCCTCGGTGCGTGGGAGTTGTTTGGGGTTTGTCCCTGCCAGATAAAGAAAACTCTGTTTCTGTGTGTGCGTGTGTGCTAACCTTAACCTTAACCCAAGAGCAGCTTCAGGGTTTGGTTCTGCGGGAAAGCCTTGGGGGGATGTCCTCAGGTTGTGGGGGTGCTCTTGCCTTTGACTCCCCTTATCCAGGGCCACGAGTGCTGGTGTCAGGCAGGGATGTGCCTTGTGCCGCAGCAGGGAGAGCCCTTATTTTCCCATTTCTCCTGGCAGACAGTGCCAGGTAATCCTGTTGTTGTATATTTGCAGGTCCTGTTGTATATTTGCACTGATTATTGCACTGGCAGTGCGAGGCAATATTTGGTGATGCTCGTGGTCACGGCGCTGTGTCGCTTGGGGCCGTACAGCACTGCAGCATCGCATGGTGCAAGGAGGATCTCCTGCAGGGATCGTGGCCCATTCCAGCAAAATCCAGGCTTCAGACAGCTGCTGGGTGCTGTTACTGTGGTCATAAGCCCAGGAAGGACATCCCGAGTCATGGGGTCTCATCCCACACAGCCACAGATTACCACAGTCACACACATCCCCCTTGTTGCTGCTGTTGCTGAGGGGCTGAGTAACTGCAGAAGGTCTGCGTGTGGCTTACAGGACAGCAAAAGCACCACTGCATGGTTTGGATGTGGGGAAAAAAAGTTGTGTTAGGGAGAACTTGAGAGGAGCAGCGGAGTGCCTGGAGTCTGGAGACCCAGCCTGGCAGGGGAGTGAAGGAGAAGGAAGGGTCGGGCAATGGAGGTGTGAGTCCCACAGGGAAGCTGTCGGAGGTTTTTGATCCCATCCCAACCAGGTTTAGGGCTTAGCAGTGTCCCCTGCTCAGCACACTCTGGCCAGGTTAAGCAGCAGCTGAATTGCTTTCCAGCCTCCTCCAGCTCCAAAGCCCAGGCTGCCCCGGCCTCTCTCAGACGATTCAGCTCCCTATGTCAGCAGCAGATTGTCCTGCGTGGCCTTGGGGACAACGGCAGCTGATAACACCCCTTGCTATTTCTCATTCTCCCAGGTTTTTAACAACTTAATCCTCAGCACCGCTATAAATCTCAGTATGTCCCGTTTCCTAGAAAACCACAAATGATTTTCCAAAGCTGTGGAGTGAGTTGGAGTCCCTGGCTTCTGGGAGATGAATGCCATTAAGGGGCCAAAATGACTTTTACTGGTTTCCTCTCCAGTCAGATACTGAGAGGAGGTCCCAGCCAGAATTTCGATCAGCTCCAAGCTTCTGGAAGCACTTCTGTGTGGATGAGTAACAAAGATTTGCCTCCCTCTGTTCCAAGCCACCTTTGCAGCCCACCTGCTAATGGGTCAAAGGGAGCCTGGAGGTTTTTTCCCTGCCCATGCCTGGCTCCAACAGGCTGCCTGTCAAGACAGGGAGCAGAAGAGCCTGGTTCAGGTATCTTTCCCGCTGTGGCCCTGCTTTGTGGCATGTGTAGCAAAATGCCTTTTCCACCCTCTGTCTGCACTGCTGGGATGTGATGTGACTCAGTGTAGTAATCTCCGTAAAAGTCCTTGCGGGCACAAAAAAGGAGGAGAGATGAGCCTTTTTACTTAAACTCAGTTTAAAAGGGATGACTAAAAATCTCCTAGAAAGCTGCAAACCAAAAGCAAGAGGTCAAAACTTCCATTTTGGCGAGCAGAAATCCTGTGTGTGTACGCATCCACGTGTAACACACAACGTCTCAACAATGGCTGTTGGGCTTGCCAACCTGCAAGGCTCGGGCTCTGTGGCTGGATTATTTTTTTTTTCCTTCTTAGAAGTTCCCAGCTCTCCCAACCAAAATAAATCTGGCTTTGTTTGGGTTTCCTGACCGCGTGGGATCCAGCGCCGCTGCAGCCGCCCCACACACACCGCGGCACTGTTGGCATCCTGTCCGTCTGAGACAAAATATTTTGTACCAGGTGCCACCAGCAACTGCTTTGTGGATGGGGGAGCTGCGGGAGAATGACTCTGCTACTTCCACACCAGGAAATTTATGTAGGATGGAAAGCCACCACCCCAACTGAGCAGCTCCGAGAGCCAGCACAAAATCTGCAGCTGAAATTTGCACCCCTCCTAGGGAGGAGGATGTGGATCGAGCTCTTCCCGTATTTAAAGCTCGGTTTTGTCCTTTCTCTGCGTGGAAGGTCTCTCTCCTGGCTGTCCGCTGGGTTTTTTGGAGGTGCCCATCATCACAGCACGTGGCTGACACGTGTGTTGTGTACCGTGGGAGAGCCCGGGCACTGGCGTTTCCCAGTGAAATGTGCTCTCAGGGGGACACGGATGATTTAGGGGATGCCTAATGAGATGCAGGGCCTGCCTCACACACACACACACACACAGCACAGGGTAGAAACACAATGGAAAACAAACAGCTTGCCAAGGCAATTTCCATAGCCTCTCGCTACTCTGAACTGGAAAGACTTAAAAAGTGGGGTGGAAAATTTTAAATAAATAAAAAATCTGCACTGCACCCCAGGAGACGCTTTCTGAAATGCTCTTGGGGCACCAAGAGAGAATCTGGGGGTGATTTGTAAATGCAGAGGTACCGGGCGGTGTCCTCTCTTCCCTGGTGTCCCCTTGCCAGCACTGCCAATTGCCTACACGGCAGAAAGCTGCTCCAAAACGGGCATCACATCCTTGGAGAGCTGGGCTCTGGGGTATTGGGTCCAGCCGCTGAGTTTGCAGACGTTGCATCAGGCTGTTCCCTCTTCATCTCAGCTCTTCTTCATCGATTCTGCACAGTATTAAAGAGCTGCTGTGTTTTCTTCCAGAACAGAGCATCCTTCCCCTGCTCTTAAAAGGCAGAGGCACCTGGGAGAAAAGCTCAGGTAGAGAGGTTTATTCCTGGTTCCTCTCTTTCATAGATTACAGGATGACCATAATTATTATTCCGTGGGTGTCTTCATGCAGAAAGGACCCATTTCTAACTCTTGCCCTCTGTCCCTAGAGCTTTTCTACACTAACAGGCAAAGCATTCCCAGCACAGGCGATGCAAAATCCTGGCATCACTCAGAAGATGAATGGGAGTGTAAAAGTGCAGGCAGTGTGTCCTAGGGGTGCTTGAGCCCAAAGTGGTCCTCAGCGAGCTCAGCGCTGGGAGCTGTCAGGACAGGGGAAGGCAGGATGGATGCAGCACCCAGTCAGGTGTGCAGGAGATGTTTGGGGAGATGCCCCCACCTGTGCCCATGGGAGATGTCCCTTTTCTGTAGCCCTGGTTTGGAGAATCTGCTGTTTGCCAAGGCTGCTGAGTAGCCATGGCTGGAAACGACTTGGTGACATGGTCTTGCACTGGAAGCGTATCAGTTCTCACAGTGTTATTCAAAGCAAAAAGGAAAAAAAAAAAAAAAAAAAAAAAAGGCAATTATGTGCACAGATTAGTATTTTTTTTTCATGCCTAGAATGACTTTTGCAAGTGTATTTTCCATTATGTATTATACATAACACTGTTTAGTGCAGACTATTGACCCGCTCTGCTACAGAACAGCTGAGTGATGCACAGCCCAGTGCTTTGGCTCGATTGATCCGGGCAATCACCGCTCACACCTCGAAGTAGTGGTTGATACAGTAAGTACAAGAGACTCAATAAGCACTAAAAGGACAATTTAAGCCTTAAATCTTAATTTGTCCTTTAAAAATATTTCATGCATACTACTGCTTTCTAGTGCCTTGGGTCACTTCGGTCATCTTCCTATGAACCTACATTGATTTTTTTATATATATATATATTTTCTGCAGCAAATCTCACAAGTTTCAGTAACAAATAAATCTCCCTGTTCTCTTCCATAACTAAACTAAGCCTCCTACAAATGTTTTCCCAGGAGACTTGGATGCTCTCATGTAATTACCACCCTGTCTGCGTGCACAAATGAGTGATATCTGGAACAGTTTGCTGAAAATATGCCACGTTTGAAGTGCGAAGCTGTACCAAAAATATATATATATGTATACTTACAAGGAATTAAAAGTCAGATGTAGGAGAGCTTAACAGACATTCTAACATCTTTGGGAAAAATAGTAATAATCGATTGCTACGTGCATTAGTTCCGCACAGTCATTATTATGCTGATGACTCATGGTGCTTGCCGCAGTACGGAGCAGGGAGTGAACCAGAAGGTGACCAGAAGGTCCCCAAAGAGAGGTTGGTGTGACTTATAAAAGGCTGCAGAGACCATTACTGGTAGAGGAGAGCCCTGACAACTAATTTAGATCCTTTTCCCTTAGACCATACTATGTCCTTTGTGCATAGCAAGCAGAGCAGGAGCTCTTCCAGTATATGCTGTGCATGCATGGGGTGAAAGAGCATTCGTTACCTTAAAGTGCTTATATCTAGAGAATAACTTTACCCTAGGAAAAAGAAATACAAAATAAAACAGGGGATTTAGAATGAGTAGTGAGAAGAATTTCTTCATAAGAAAGTGACCAAGTATTGAAACGGGCTGCCCAGGGAAGCGGTGGAGTCCCCATCCCTGGAGGTATTTATAAGGTGGTGGCACTAAGGGACATGGTTTAGTGATGGCACTCGGTAGGTGAGGCTGATCATTGGACTCAACGATCCTTAAGGCTTTTTCAAACCCAGATGATCCTGTGATTCTGTGAATAAAGACATTCGTTGTACAGCTTAGCTGAGCTGAGTTAGCCCAGGAGAAGATCACATGAGGTGCAGGTTATCTGGAGTTTTAACTGGGAAACTTGCAGCAAGGAATATTTTTTACCCGTCAAGCTTGATTAATATAGCCATGAGGGGTCTTATTTTTTGCTATATATTTTTTTGGTGATACTGACACTTTGATCCCCTTTTGCAGCCCTTGGGCAATACTTTGGAGTGGGGATGAATAGCATGTCCCATGGTCAGCACGGGGGGATAAGGCCATGGGTTGTCTGAGCTCATGCCCATTACTTCCTGAAGGATGGGACTGTCTGGCTGCAATGGTTTCATGTGGACCAAGTGGTTTCACCTCACCTAAAGATGCTCTGCGATGCGGGGTGCAAACAGCTTGCCACGTGACTCATTTAAAGTTTTTTTGTACAATAGAGCTGTCCCAAGAGCTTTAGGAGCTCTGGCATGTCCTTGACCTATAAATGTTGACCCAAAGCAAGTGTCCGCATTGGGCCAGCTGAGACAAGGTTTATCAAGACAGGAGCAGAACAGTTTTTCTGAATGCAGGAGGAGCTACAAAATGTAAGGTTTAAGATATCTGTGGCCAGTGAATCCTCTAGACTAAAAGCCCTGGGTCACCTCTCCCTGGTCTATGGGAGCTCCAGAGCTCAACGATCTCTTGTAGGCAGTGGGGGCAAGGCTCAGAAGCTGATATATTTTTAAGCTGCCAATTGTTATTTTCTAGCCGAGAAAGGGAACAGCAAGAGTTACGTGGGAGAAAGAGTCAAACGTGGTAAAACAGCACGCGTTGGGAATGCCCTCCTCTGCATCAGCTTCAGAAAGCAGAGAGGGTGCGCGGTGTCCTGGTTTCCTTTCCATCTGAGAAGATTGGGATCTGTATTATTTTAAAGAAACAAAACAATACGTGACATAAAACAGCACAACCTTCACTCCAGTGAGGAAGCCAGCCTGGCCAGGAAAGGGCTTTCTTATCGCAGGATATAGCTGAGAGCAGACCTCTGTGGCCAGCCGCTCTCGGAGCGGTGATTTAGGCGTCTGCTGGGTACTGCCCTGCTCACTTTAAGACGCGGCGTTGGAATTAGATTTAATTCTAACTACACGGCTCAAGCACCGAGTGTTTTGAGGTTAAGAAGCGGCATTCCCGGCTTTAAAGTTCGCCTGAGAGTTATTGCTTGACGTTGTAAATGGACTTAAGGACCGTAGGAAACGGTTTTTCATTTCAGCTCGGATACAGTAAGCCACTTAAACACTTGCTTATGTCACACTGAAATAAAAGGGATTTATGTGCGCCGCTCTGTGCCTTGCTGAATCAGAGCGTTTTTGTTGATGGCTGTTTGCAGGCGGCATGAGAAACAACCTGTGCGGATGTCCCGGGGGGGAGCTGGGAGCTGGAAAATGCCTGAAGCCCTCAGGAAGCTCAGAGCCCCTGGGCAGGCCAGGAACTCTTTTGTCAACTCTCAGGACAAAGCAGGGAAGTCGCCAGGTCACCCAGTCCGCAGCTCGCCTTAATGTTCATCCAATCACTCCCTGATGGCACTTGCACAGTTGGTGGGTCACACCAAGCCCATCCCAATGTATCCACCATCCCTCCTTCTTGAGGAGGACTCTTTCTGCCTAATTACTGATGTTGTTTTCTTTCTCCTTTGCTATGTGTTTGCAGAAATGATTGCAACGTTTGAGGTTGCCCCTCTCAAACACATCCTGCTCACATTGGGTCCCCTTGGGTAACATCAAGTTCCTCAAAAGAACAGCAGCTCTTCCCTCCTGAAGGGCTGGAGAGGTTTTAAGAGCTGCAGATGCAACCATGTTTTCAGAAATTTCATCTCCTTTCCCTAATTTGTGGGGTATGGTCATGGGTTTTTCAAGGGGTGGGATAAAGATGCTTGCAGGGAAAGCCAAAGGTCTTGCTTGAGATACATTCCTCTGGTCCTACAGAACCTGAAGGAGATGCTGCATCATTGCTGGCAGAAAATATCATTTTCTGGCCCTTCATCCAGCTGCTTGCCACGTGTGTATTTCACAGAGATGTGGAGCACTTCCATACCAGGGAAACCCACACTGCTTTAGTAGCTGGTGCCAGGTTATGCATCACCAACAGCACTGCCACTATTCACATCACCACTATCCACATCTACAAGATCTCTCCTGGGCCTGTGCTTCAGGGTCCAAAGCTCTATTTGCTACCCAGTTGCTCCCATTTTGTTGAAAATGTGACATCTTAGTTCTCCTACAGAAATTCTGCTAAAAGATTGCAAACCTCTGAAGGTATGGCTGGGTCTCCTTCCTAAGGAAAAAGCATCTGGCTTACAACTGGCCTCTCGTGCTCCAGGGCACCAAGTAGCCTTTCCAAGAAGAAACCATCACAGGAACCAATCTGGATGGCAGCAGTGCTCTGTGTTGGGTTTCGGTGCATTGTAGTGAGACGCATTTGTCCTTCTGCCTTGTCATATTTTAGAAGGCAGCCTACGCCAGAAGCTTTCTGCCAAATTAAAATCACTTTTCTCCCTCTTGAAAAGAGAAATTGCAGACCAGGCTTCCTGCTATAGGCTTAGGAAAGATTCGTGGAAATGAGTAGTAGAAATGAGGACCACATTCGGACTGCGTGGCAGTCCCTCTGCTTCAAGTTTCTCCTGGCTGCCTCCCCATCCTCAGAGCCTCCATCCACCGAGGTTTGGGTGGATTGCCCGCAGCAATTTGGATCTTACTGGTAGAGGGAAGAGCAGGGAAATGAGTGTACGGGAGGGCTTTGGACCTGGAAAGCAAGCAGGCGTGAACAGAGCTGCAAAGATGCTCCTTTCTTCCATGTTAAAATGTGAGGGTAAGGACAGGAGATGACCAAAGGGGCCATGCTGGTCAGTGTGACAGAGCCACGGGCAAGACCAGCCCCAATTTGACAAAGCAAAATACATCTATGTGCACACACCAACCCACAACACATCACTTTCTCCCTCTCCCTCCTCACCAGCTGAGGAGCTGCCAGGATGGAAGGCAGTGAGAAGTGGTCAAGTGGGAGCAGGGCGTTTAATCTAATAGTTTATTTTAATCAGCGGGCTGTCATCTCTCTCTATCTCCTTTCAGCGGGTCTGTCCAACCGACAGGCAAAGTGACACCGGTTTTTGTGTGTTCAGCACAGTAATTGCCTCCTCTACATGCACCGAGCATTTAGGAAATATCCTGCCTCCAATTATAATTTCTGATTTGAGTCATGGAAGAATACACCGTACCCTCTTTATTCCTGCAGTCACCGGCTAATGAAACGTGCCACGGGTATTTATAGAACTGCCACTGTAAATAGCATTTGCATTTGGTGCCTCGGAGTTATTTAGTGCGACGGTGCTTTCACCAAGAGGATTTTTTATTTTTTTCGTTTTGAAAGGGAAAGGTTCCCTTTGGAGCCGTCTCCTCCCGTCGCCTCTGCTGTTCGTGGTGGCTGCAGCAGTTGTGCGGACGGTTGCTGGTAATTTAGTGACAAGATGACACGAGCACAGGGATTAGCAGAGTGCAGTGTGGGTTTTGGGGCTGCGCTGCAGACGGTTTGTAGGATGCTCCGAGACAGCGTTTGGAGCTACAGCAAAGATGAATAGAGAGGAGGGAAGTCGCCAGAGTGGTTCGTGCAGCAGTGCAAAACAGCTGCCAGCCCGTCTTTCCTAGGAAACCCGTCATGTAAATATTTGGGTAGGAGCCTCCAAATGAGATTTAAAGTCTGCTGTTCGTGACAAAGGTAACTCAAACCTCCTTTTCTTGAGAAAGGCATCCAGGATCCAGAAGATCCCACAAGTAACAAGGCAAAATACTTGCATTTGGTAGCATATTCAGAGCGAACAAGTGCACACGTCAAATCTTGTTGTCACAGACACCTCTCCAAGTGTCTTACAAAGGAGGTCAGCAGTGTTTCTCCCATCCTGCAGGTGCAGGACTCATGGTGCAGACCTGCACCCATTCCTTGTGTCCGATCAGCTCTCCTGAGCACTCCTCCAGCACCCCATCCACACAAACACACTGCTGCAGATCTCCACGTGCCTTGCAAGCACCATCTGTGTCTGTGCGGTGGAGATGCATTATCCCCAGTCTTTGCATAAATGACAGAGATTTTTAAAAGCGCGAGCGTGGAGTTCTTCGAGCACTCGGGGGTCACGCTGCATGTGCAGGCACTAAAAGCAACAGCAGATTTTCAGAAGAATGTGACGTACTGAGCTGTTTGGGGGAAAAAAAAATAAAAAAATCTGTTATGTGTTTTGGCACATAATTCCCATCCGACTTCGTGATAAGTCTGGCCCATGAAATGCATGTGGCCCCTCTTCACACACGAAGGATGCTGCTCTCTGCCATATGGTTAGTGCGGGGTTCGTAGCACAGTCCCACCCCTTCACACTTCTCGAGAAGCATCAGAAATCTGGGGGGTGGATGTAGTATCCTGTGTTGGAGAGCTTTCCCGGGCTGAGCGCTAAAGCCCAGCTTCAAGTATGGGAAAACCAGGTTTAGGATGCAGCAGGATCAGTTGTCCTGCCCAGGGGGCATCGCTCTGGTTTGAACATCAAGGGTATCAAGACTGTCAGGGTGGATTAGACACCTGACTTTTTACTTTCTGCAGTTAGGTTAGAGGGCTCTTTGCCTCCAGAAGGGAACTGGAAGGCTGTGTTAATGCAGGAAAACTCAGTGCTGAGCTCACAGGACATGATCTGGAGCAAACCCGACCACCTCCCCTTTGCATCAAGTGTCCTTGCCTACCATTAACGGCTCTGCCCAGCCACTGCTTCTTCTCCCTTTCTTGAGATTTTACTTTGCCATGTCGAAGGGAAATCCATGCCTTTGTGCCTCTCAGCTTTCAGTTGCCCCCATCTTTCTCAGAGAAAGAGCACGGGAGTGGAGAACCTCAATTCACTCCTTGTAGCCTCCCTCCTCATGCTGCTCAGCTCACCTTTAGTGACCTCCTGTTCCCACATTCCCATCTAAAGGGCTCTGCTGTTGGTTTCCCCTCTCATTACACAGAGGAGCAGAAGGAGTTCCTGGCCTTGTCCCACAAGAGGCAGCCACAGCCTCATCGCAGTGCAGCAGGTACCTCAGAGCAGCAGATTTACAAAGCATCAGAGGCACCATTTTCCATGCAGACAGGCTGTGCTGAAACAGTTCCTTCTTGCTGTGCTTTGAAACATTCCCCTTTCTTGCTCTGACAAACTGCTCGAGTTTGTATTGTTCTGACGATGGCAAAAAGCACACCGCGTGGGCTTCAGGCACCTGGCAGAATAATAAAGCAGAGAGGAGGGAGGGAAGGACCATAATGGTTTATTTTATAGCAGCTAGGAAGTCTGTCTTCTGCCGTCTCCATTTCTTTTCTCTTCTTTTGGAAAGCATCATTTATTTCAGTTGGGAAATGAAATAGCCCAGTGGCTGGGCATCCTGCCTACAAAAGAAAATGCTGTATCAGAGATCAGCCATGTAAATGACAAGGGTTTTGAGCATCAAAGGATCAACCAAGATAGAACTTGGAGCCTCCGTTTCCAAAACCACAGGCTCCTTCACTATCTGTGGAGGTGCCTGAGGCTGGGAGCAGGGACTGGTGCTGCATCTCCTTCTCCCCCCAAGGCTGTGTAGCAGGTGGTGCATCCTCCCCAGCTCCTGGAGCATCTCTTCACCATCTCTCATGTAGGAAAACCTGGGTGGAAATGGTCTGCAGGCCACCAGTTGGGGTCATTAGCTAGTAACATAAACCTTCAAACTGCTGAGAGGCACAGAAGCAAAGTGCCACTAAAGAATTAAAGTATGCACTTTGCTGTGTCCTCACACACTTCAAGTCAAACTGTAAAAATTACCATGGTCTTTGAGAGCCACCAAGGACTTTGCTGATGGACAGAAGTGCTGGGGGCAAGCTGACATGGAAGCAGCATTGTTTCCCTCCCTTCCCCCCCCCATTTCTGCAAGTGATGCTTATGAAATGCTCTGTTTGCAATTTGTCAATCATCTGTGCTGCATTTCAGAGCTTCACTTTATTTAGATGCTTCATGTTACCAGCTGTTTGCATTTGGGATTTCTTGAAGCAGCAGAAGCACTAAGAGGAGACAAAACTCTGGGTTGGGAAAGTGTGGAGAACAAGAGAAGTTCCCAAGCAAGGATTTTCCTGAAATACTAAAGCACAAAGTTAAACATCTAAGAAAAATTTCCCTTTTGCGTCTTTTTGCTTTATTTTTTTCCTCATTTCCACATTTTTGTAACTGCTTGAGTACAGCACATGAGCTCTGGACTGTGCTCCTGCCATGGTGCGTTACTGCCATGAGAAAGTCCCAGCTTTATTTCTTGCCTTGGGTAAACTCATGTTAAAACTGCAATATCGATGCACTCTCCCCATCTTAGGGATGCTGCAGATACCTGACAGCAAAGGGGTGAGGCAGAGAGGGAGAGACAGAAGCTCTGGCTGCTCAGAGCTTTATCCATGGTGCTCCTTGGTGGAAGTCCAGCACAGCCTGTGGTTCCCTGCACCTACATGACAGTGCTGACAGCTGCTTAATTCAGAGTTCATAGAGGAAATCTCTCTCACCGAGTAATATACCTATAAGAAGCAATATTTTGCATAACATTACTTACAAGATGAAACTCCCGTAAGAAGACAATTTATAGCCACGGAGGTAACTGGCTGACATTTACGAGGAGCCTTGTTTTACAAGGCTTTGCTTTGGCTGCAGTGCCAGGGCTCCAGTTGTGTTCACGGAAAATGAGTGGGAAAGTGAGGTTGTGCATGGTATGCCAGAGCCACTCTGGTGCAGGTAATGACCTGGGTAAAGCCTGCTTGGGCTGCATTGGGCTGAGCATGCCAAGACTGTAAATTTGGGGTGAGTTGAAGGGAAAAGCTCATTTTCACAGAATCACGGGATGGCTGAGGTTGGAAGGGACCTCTGGAGGCCATATGCTCCAACCTCTCTGCTCAAACATCTAGAGCAGGTTGTTCAGGACCATCTCCAAGCAGTTTTTTGAGATCTCCAAGGAGGAGACTCCACAGCTTCTCTGGGCAAGGGTTGGTCTGTCCTGACCCCAGCAGAGGAGGAGATGGACAAGGGACAGATCTCACAAGGAGGACAGGAGCACACATGAACAGGTTGAGGGGATGGTGCTGGAGATGGTGCTGGAGATGGCTGAGGTTGAAGACCCCATGCCACGGCTATGCACTGCCTGTGCTATGGGTGCTGGAGGACATCGTTTCAACTCACCCAGTCATCAGGATATGCCTTGGCTGGAGTGTGTTGTGTCCCCAGCAGCCTGAACAGCAGCACAGCAGGGCCAAGCTTAGTCCAGGCATGCGTGACTGCCCTGGGGCTGCCTGTGTGCTGCCCAAGTCATGCTGGGGAAGAGATTTCCAGGAGCAAAAGAGGCTTAGGCTGCCCATATCCCACTAGGGGATTGTGTGTGCGGCTGGAGGGCTTTACGGGGCTGAGCCTGGATCCGGGGCTGTGCAAAGCAAAGTTGTTCCTCATGATGCTGTGTGTGTGACAGGGCGTCAGGAATGGCCTTGGCTGACTGGAGGGAAGTTTCCTCAGGCCAGGGCTCATTTATTTCTTAACACCCCAATCTACAGGACCTTGGAAGAAATAGTGTTCTAGACATAAAAGTGTTACTGATATTATCGTGCCTGTTAAGAGTTCGAGTAAATTATACTAGTATGGATACACCTATGGACCAATATAATAGTTAAGGACATAAAACTATTAGGAAGTGTCCAAAGGAGGGTTACAAAGATGGTGCAGGGTCTAGAGGGGAGGACGTGTGAGGAGCGGCTGAGGTCCCTTGGTGTGTTCAGCCCTGAGCAGAGCATGCCGAGGGGAGGCCTCATGGCGGCCTGCAGCTCCCTCACGAGGGGAGCGGAGGGGCAGGCGCTGAGCTCTGCTCTCTGGGGACAGCGACAGGACCCGAGGGAACGGCATGGAGCTGGGACAGGGGAGGGTCAGGCTGGGGGTTAGGGAAAGGTTCTGCACCCAGAGGTGGTCGGGCACTGGGACAGACCCCCCAGGGCAGTAGGCACAGCCCCGAGATGCTGGAGTTCAAGAAATGTTTGTACACCACCCTCAGACACATGTCCTGGTGTTCACCTTTTCTTCCTTCCAGCCTTTTCTTTCCCTGGTGCCAAAGAAGGGGAATTTAATAAATAAATAAATAAAGCTGAAAGCAAGGCGGTGAATGAAAGCCTTTAGGTTGCAGCCGGGGAGCCGGCTGCTGGAGTTGCGTGCCAGAAATGTGAAGCTGCGTGCCTTGAACACGTGCCTCTTCTCTCTTGCAGATGACGGAGGGCCGCAGATGCCAAGTGCACCTCCTCGATGACAGAAAGCTGGAGCTCCTCGTCCAGGTAGGAGCGGCTCATTTCTCCATCCATGGGTTTGTTCCAAATAATCTGGGGAGAGAAAAAGGGAGAGGAAAGGGTTTTCAGACGGTTTTCTCAGCAGCTTCATGCTGTGATTGCGTGCACTCGCGCTGGGGGAAGATGTGCACAGAGGTGTCTGTGGGAGCTGATTCATGATGGGCTTTGCCTTACTTTGTGCCAAACCAGTCCCTGTCCCCACCAGTGGGAGGGAAAACCAGCCTGGGTCTTTTTGACACTGTTACTATATCACTTCGATATTTTTAAATTAACCTTTATTGAGAAACTGCTTAAAAGCATCTTAAGCATCTGCTTAAAATACCCCAGCCTGGGTTTCTGTCCCCATTTCTTGTCATCTGAACTTGATGTATGATGCTCAGGGTGCATCGCGTGGCAGAAGAGGATGCAGTGCTGGTGTCATGGGCAGATGTCACTGGAGACATTTCAGAGGTTATAAATTGTGTGTCAAACACAAACATGCAGTAAAATACACCTGCGTTCCATCCACCTTTTTTATTTTTTTATTTTTAAAAAGGTAAAATAAGGAAAACGAGAGCCTGGTGCTGGATGTGTAACTATGGGCTCATGGATGCAGCCGTATCCTCAGCTTTTCTGGCAATTTTGGCTCCCGCCTCAGAGATCACCAAGGGGTTAACAGCAGGAATTAGAAGAATGCCTTTCCTTTTACAAAGGCTGCTGGGCAGCCCCAGAAGCAGGAAATGAAACTTCCCATGGCGGCTGAATCACGGGCAGCTGATACGCTGAGGGTGGGGGAAGCATCCCACCCAGGGAAACCTGAATGGGGTTTGCTGAAGGCACGGTGAATCATCGGAACTGCATTCAGCCCAGCTTTCTGAAAGGTGGTTTAATAATACCACTAAAAATATCTTAACGGGTAGTGCAGTTTTGAGTCCTTAGTCACCAAGGAGGTGAAATCCGGAGACGCGTGATGTGCACCGGGTGTCTGTGCGATCAGAGAGCCAGAGCTGAAAGGGGAATAGCTAAATAATGATGACTAATTAGTTTGAGCAAAATGCCATACCAGCGATGCTGTATCTCTGCATGGTGAGCATCCCTGCACACTGTTTTCTGAGGCTTAGCAGAAGGTTCAGGGGTTTCTGCCCATCTTTGCATTGCATCCATATGCATGGCCATAAGCACGTCCATCACAAGGAGGAGACTTTTGGCTTCCTATTTCACAGAGATGCCTTTGAATTATTTTTTTTTTTAGTTTCATGAGATGAATTGGCTGTTTGGAGAATGTTTCTGCTAAAGCGCTGTTTGTAATATCAATAATCACAGTTCAAAATACGCTGCAGTAAATCTGTATGAATTGCACAGGCCGATTGCTTTCCTGGGGCTTTTCTCAATAGCATTGGGCTTACAATAAAGCACACGAATAACCACAGTGAAGACGAAAGTGAAGGAGGCTGAATCTGGAAGCTCTGGGTCCATTCTGGAGCCCATTCCATGAAGGAGCAGAAACAATATTCACGTGATATATTTTTTAAGTGTTTGATCACACCTTCAGTGGGAATTTCTAGTGATCAATATAGGAAGCGAATTGCTCTGTAAATCACACTAACTAGTCTGCAAGTGACCCGTGGCTGCATTTTATTCACACAATAAATCATCTTGCTGTTTTCAAATACCGTATGAATGGGCAGAGCCAGGAGGTGTGATTGTGAAAAATTCATACCCAGGAAAAGCAGCAACCTCTGCTGCACGGGGGTTGACCCAGCTCTCTGATCAGTACCGTGCCTGTGTGTGTGTGGATGGGATTACCCACTGAGGATGTTTTTTTCTGCTTAAACGATGCCCTTCGACAGCCTTAGGTAGTAGCATCTGCTCAGAGAGTTAGTAACTAAATCACTGCAGGGTGGAGCAGACAGCAGAGGAAGAGGATGTTTGGATTCACATCTCCAGTACTAACATATTTTGCAAACTTGGGCAAAACACGTTGGCTTGCCTGCAAAGCCACCAGCTCTGGGGTGGTCGTAGGGCTGCTCTGCTCGGGGCAGGAGCGTGCTGAAGCTCCTCGGAGGGAGCAGTGCTCTGTCCTGGCAGGTCCCCGACCACCGGGAGTGCCATGCTCTTTGCCAAGGGAAATCTCTCCCCATATCACTTGGAACTGGTGCTGAGATTGTAGCTGGAATTCCCTTTGTAAGATCTGAGCACCCTTATTTTGATTATTGCCTTATCTCGCGGCTGAAGTGAATAAGAAGTTGTAAATATAATGCTCATCCAACCCACAGCTACTGGCTGTCACTTCAAAGTTGTATTTAGCCACGGATGTCTCACCACGGGTTGAAGCTGAGGGCTGATTTGCTGGTTTATGCCGTGGAAGAAATTCTCCCATTGCTGTGTTGGGCTTTAGCATCTCGAGCTGTGTTGGCTTGAATCGCACATGAGCAGGACTCTCAAATTCTTGTGCAAAATTTGTCCCTTCCCACCAAGCTCAGCATTTCCTGGGAGCTTCTCCATAGCAAATTTCACATTTCTATGGTAAGTTTAAGGGAGACCACTGGGAATCGGCAGAACTGATCTCTCTGCTGGGGTGAGATCAAAATTCCATCCTTACCTGGATCCAGCTTTATGCAGCCTTGCAGTAACTGTGTACGACATCAAGTGCTAAGGTCAGAGGATAGTTACGGATCCTACTGCCTGAATGGAAGCTTATTTTGGGGTGGAAAAAAAAGAGCAGAAGGAGCCGGGTCTGATGGAATGAGGGAGATGGGTACAGCTCCCTGGAAGGGACGCGGGAGGGCTTCTGGAGCATCTTGAAACTGCTTTGGCCGGAGACTCTGGGGAGCTGCAATGATTTCCTCTCCTGCTGCCTCGAGGGCTGCCGGGCAGAACCAGATGCATCTGGGAGCGATCAGCCTGTTTGCAAAGAGCAGTGTATTAAGCAAATGCACTCCCTCCTCGCCTGCGAATTAGCTGCGATTAGACGTGGGGGGGTACGAACACATTGCTCGAAACGTATCACTTGGTGGGTAATGAGAACCATACCTCAGTCCACGGGGGGATGGCGAGTGGTGAATGTGCTCCTGCGGTTGCTCGCAGGAGTCAGCCCCGGCTCCATGCGACAGCTCCTCCAGACCACATTGAAGCGTTTTCAACACCACAAATCCTCTCCCCAAACTACAAAGACCTCGCAGGCTGGCCACACAGACGTTTTCGGTGGGACCCCCTCGTGCACATATGTTTTCTTTGCATTGCTGAGCCCCAAAAGTCAGGTTTTGGCTCAGAGGCAGCGTTTATAAGCCCTTCTGTGAATGCTGGCTTGCTTGGGTGCTGGCACATAGCGCGAGGGCTTGGAGATACCCCCACCAGAGAAGCCATCCTGGCTTTACTCAATCAAGCAGTCTGGACTTAAGTCTTTTTCCCCCAAGCTGAGTGGCTGCAGCTAAGGAAAAGTAAAACCACAGGCGTGGTGGATAAAGGAAAGCCCTCCCTGATGCGTTGTGTCAGATAAATGCTGAAATTCAGAAGGTCTAATCATAAACTCAGCAGAGGAGGATCATATGGAAATCTCTTCCTGAGGGTCTGAGACTCAAAGCCTGTTTGACTTGGGATTAGGAAGAGGAGTTGCATTTGGTGTTTCATTTGATAAATGCCTGTTGATGATGTGTTGTGTGTGGCAAGTTTACATACGAATTTTTTTTATAGCATTTTTATCGTGAGCGGGAGCAGAGAGTGGCTCCTCGGATCTTCCTACAGCCACTTTTTTTTCCTGTTTCTCTTTCTGTTTGATGCATGTTTAGTTTTTAATACATGAGGGTTTTTTTTAGAAAGTGTTTGGCTTTATCCAGCTAATCCAGCTAATTCTTGCTTCCAGAAAATGGACTTGCTCGCATTCCCCGCTCTCAGCCTTCCTATCCGTTATGCTGTTTCCACGTGGCCGCAGATCATTTGTCTGCTGCACATGAAAGGTTTGCACTGCTCTATTTAAAGGGTTTTGCGTAATTGGCAATTCATTCCTTTTCATCTTGCTTTTTTGTAAACACAGCTTTTTTCTGGGCTGGCTGAGTCCCACACCCTTGCCACGTCTGTGCCGGCTGCCGGTGCCTGTTATCCAGCTCCAGTGACCGTCATCCAAAAGTGCTAAGCCCCCTAATTCCTTCCCTCTGGATGAGTTATTGCGGGGACGGAGCTCATCTGAGGCTTGGAGCAGAGCTGGCTGGGGGGGCTGAAATTTGATCGTAGGAAATACCGGGGTCTGGGTTTTCCCCGAGGAGCACATTTGGAAGAGACAGGAAGGAGGTGGGGGTTAACACCACGCCTGTCCATGGACTTTTGGGTGGGTAATCCACATGTTGTCACTTCTTAAGTAATTTTTAAGCTCGGGGTAAGATAGACGTGCATGTGTATCACCCAGCAAAGCTGCATCACCTGCAAGGAGGTCCTGAGGGAGATGCTCAGTGCTGGTGACGCTCACTCCTCTGGGCTCAGCCTCACCAGAGCCAGGCTGGGGCACGCTGGGTTGTCCTGGGGAGCACACAGCACCTTTGGAGAGCGATAATAATAATGGTAAAAGGGAGGAATAAAATGTTCTCGTCTCCTCCCAAGATGCTGCTGGAGTTTTTCAATGTTTTCAGCGTTACTCATGGCCAGGAAACTGCAATCAGCTGGGGCTTGCCAGCATTTCTTGCTGCCTCACTTTTACATGTCAGAAAGTAGTGTTGTGACCTGGCTTGGAAAAACTGCAAAGGTTCCTCTTCAGGTGGCACTGAGGATGGCACTGCTGGGAAAATCTGCCCCATTTTTGGCAGAGGATTTGTGTGGGGAGCACAGCAATGCGCCCCAGTCTCACAGCAGGAAAAGCAGTCCCCAGGAAAGGCTGAACCTCCTCTGGGATGCCACAGAGATTGCAGAAGAGGGGCTCCAGCACTGTTCCCCTGCCAAAACCGGGTCTGGACAGGGCCGTGGGAGCTGGCCTGTTTTACAAAGCTCCCAGATGCAGAAATGCAGCCGCGCAGCCCTGACCGTAAATGGAGACGTTTGGGTGCCAGTAGCCAGGCGAGAGAGCCAGCACGGCTCCCTGCAGCGCCTGCAGGCTCTGCTCCAAAAGCTTTTTTAACCATCTCTGCGGCAGGAGGCAGCAGCCAGCACTGGGAGTGGGTGTGAGGGTGAGTAATATACCCATGGCACGGGGTATAAATTGCTGGGGTTGCTTATAGGGCATGCCTATAGGGCATGGAGAGTGGGGAAGGGCTGGCTCAGACACCCTTGGAGGAGGGAGGCTCCCGGCATCCCTTCTTCACACCCAGCCTCTCCATGCTGCAGCACAGCAGCTGGAAAATGGCCTTTCCTCTCAAACGGTGGCTTTGTGACAGTCCCCACACTGTTTTTGGAGGTTATGTGTTATTCTGTAGCCCCTCTTCCTAAAAATAATGTATGTTTTCTGTAGGGCAGGGAAATAATTGGAGAGCTGACAGCTCAACCGGAGTTTTCTGCTGTGAATATACCAGAATCCAGTGCTTTGCATTGATAAAATGTGCAAATATTAGATCAAAAATTGATCCAAATCCCATAATCTTAAATTTGTCAGAGTTGGAGGGGTGTTCAAATCTGTGTTTTGGAAAGGAGGCTTTATTTTCCCAAATGGCAACACTCAGGCTCTGGTATAAGTCTGACTTCAGAAACAAATCGTGATTTACTACAGCAAGAGTAAAAGCACAGTTTTGGAAAACTGAAAAGTATATTTTATTGAATAAATTTGACACTAAAAATTATTGAGATCCAAAGCTTGGGTTTGACCTGGGAACCATCTAAGGACCCTACCAAGATGTGTGTGAGGTGGGACTCGCATCACCAGAACAAACCAAGCAACCAACAAACCACAGCCTGTCGCTCCTGAGAGATGAACCATGTGAAACCATTTGTGTGTTGCAGGAAAAGCTCCTCCTGGCCTTTTAGTGGCTCTCAGGTCTCCCTTGGAGGGGTTTGACAGTCAACTGTGACAGCAAATGGGGCAGGGTTGGATCACCGTGGGATGGAGAAGGATGGAGAGGGATTGCTCTGCTCGTAGGGAGGTGGGAGCCCAGACCAGTCATTCAGGCCTGTGTTCTTGCTGAGCAGCTAGGAGTTAAGAGGTTTTCAGCTGAAAAGTTGGCCTTTTACCAAAAAGTAGCATTAGGAAGATATGTTCAGCATTGCTCTAAGGACAACACGGTGCTGGGGATGCTTTCACAGTCGGCGCACCTCCTGCAGGCATAGTTCCAGCACAATACACAGATGTTGCCTTAAACCAGGTAAATATTTAAACAAAAAAAAAATGGACTAAAAGAGCTAGGTCTGCTCCCAGGTCCAGTTTTTCAGCCTGTGACTGAGTTGAGCTTCTCTGTGAGCCCCAATAAATGCCCTCAGCAAGCATCCACCGCTGCTATCTGAAGTCTGCAGAGCATCTGGTGTCAGTCCGGAGGGCACAGCAGCTCCTCTGGGGGGACCAAGGGGACGCTGATGTCTGATGGAGACATATGGGGCCCCCTCAGCACGGGAAACCAAACCAAGAGTTGCACAATGCCAGTGAGTAGAAGGCAGATAAGAAAATTTCCTTGGATTTTAATCCATTTCGGTTTGTAGCTTGGGGGTTCAACTTCTCAGCGTAGGCTCCAGTGAACACAGCAGCCCACAGAAGTCAAGCCTGGAGGGGAAGGGTTTGCTGGGAAATGGAAACAGAAGAGCACGGGGGCAGGAGAAAAAGGAATTTGGTGTGCAGATGGGAGGGAACAACTCGGCTTAAAGCCAGGAGGGAGCTGAGGCAGGGTGAAGGTGACAAAGCAGATTGGCTCACAGGGAAAGGCTTGATGATGAGGGTGAAACTGAAGGGCTTGGGACAGGAGGTGAAATGACCACTAAAAAGGGAAATCCTGAGCAGGGCTTAAGAATTGGGGGTGGAAGAGCTTCTGCTGTCCACCCTACCAAGGGTGGTCGTGCTAGGTGGTGAGGCTCACCGTGAGCAGGACTGGGAGAGGGACCGCAGGAGAAGAAAGGTGCAAAGCATCAGGGCATGGATCAGCAGTGAGCCCAGATGGACAGAGAGCATGGAGAGCCTCCAAGAGGATCTGTACACGCAGCAAAGGTCATTCTGGCTTAGAGAAAGGAAAGCTGCATCTAGGAAAGGCAAGAGTGGAAATTGATGAAACCCAGCAGGGATAGCTTCACTCCTCCAAATGTGCTCCTCATCCGCCTGCAGGTAGGCATGGGATGGGAGGAGAATTAGCAGAAGATGGGACAGGAGGAGGCCGGGGGCAAGAGCTGCTGGGAGCAAAGTGACACTGGAGGATGAGTCAGGCTCTGGCTGACCTTGCAGCAGGGGAAAGAGAAGGGCAGAGAGGCAATCTGGTCCTTCACTTGGTTAACTGGAGGGGATGGCGCTTCCCTGGCATGGTAATGCTCCTCCTTCCCGAGCTGCGTGCTGGTTTCTAAATGGGTTTTGTCCTTTCATGATGAAAGACTGCCATAATCGAGCCCTGCACGTCTATCAGGTGCCACGTCAGGAGCCTCAGGGTCTCAGAAAAGTGCCTACAGCCTCGCAGGAAAACGAGCAGGGCACGGCAATCATGCTCCTCCGTGCAGCGAAACGAAGGTGTGATTTCCAGGGGCCTGCATAATCAATATCCCTATTATCAGTCTTCCAGAATAAATTGCATTTAAACTAATACAGGCTGGGGAGCTATCCGTGAGCTGTCAGGAGACAGATAAGCTAAAGACATATGTTTATTCATACCACATAGGCTGAGAGCTGGATATATTTTACAGCTGGCCAAATATGGGTGGAAATATTCCACGATTTATTTATTTATATTTTTTTTTCAGCTGCTCTGCTAAAAGCTGTCAGATAGCCTTAATTTTGAGCAGTCGTGGAGCTTTTCACACTCACTGGGAGGGCTGGTGACTGTCCCAGGAAAGTACCCGATGAAGGGAGAAAGCTCTTCCCTTTCTGGTGAGTTAGTTTCGTAGAGCATCAGCTGTGTAACTCATCCTGGTGACCTCCCACCACACACCCCAGGACAGAAATGGAACAAGAAGCATCTGACGGCCGCGTTACAGAGAAAACCTCTCCCTCACAATTGCTTGGGATAAGCTCAAACATTCACTATTGTTTCTGCCCGGCTCAGCTGCTCCGTGACTTCAGTGGAGCTATTGTTTGGAAGCTGCTCGTGTCCAACAGGGGCAGTGAAATACGTCATTGTTGCCCCAAAATGTTGCTGCAGCCACGGACAACCCAACGTCCCCCAGCACAGCAACGTCACCCCCTTCCCCTGGGTGCAGCCGTGGGGCACCACCAAGCACAAAGATGGGGAAAAAAATGGATTTAGCAGCAAAATGGTGGGGACAAAATGTATGTAGATGCTTCTGCTCTTCTTTATGGTATTGCAGTCCTCGAGTCAGTGCCCTGCCTGCCGTGTCCTGTCCCTTGTCCCCAGCCTTTTATTTAACCTGAGCTACTTTTGAAGGAGGTGGAGAGAGCAGGGCATGGATGAGCTCCTCCTGAAATAGATCCTCTGAGATGAATCCCAACCCTTTTCTCACAACAGGATCCTCTGCAATCCACTCCTGGGTGGGTGTGCACACTGTAGGTGTTCGCGGGTGGGCACATCAGTCCCTCCTGGGCTCGGAGTCCCCCTTTCATGTCCTTCTGGCTGTTCGAGGAGGTGGTAAATTTAGGTAGGGAAATGCTAAATGTGGCACAGGACAAAAGCTGCCTCCTGAAAGGCAATGGGAATGGAAATAGAAAATTATTCTTTTATGATATGGCCTGAGCGAGCAATCTCAAAAGATAATAATGTACATAGTGGATGATTTCAGGAGAAATTGAGTAGTTTAGAAGAGAGTAATTCAGGAAAAAAAAAAAAAAAAAAAAAAAAAGAGAGAGAGAGAAAAAAAAGACAAGCAAGGTAGCATAGTAGATTTGCTTTCAATACAAGGTTAAAAAAAATGTGCATTTCCAGTCTGAGCCAGCATTTCGGGATGGAGCATTTTTCATCAGTGCTGCCATCAGACTGCACCATACAAATACGAGGCTGACAGTGAATGAAGGATGCCAGACTTGATTGTCTACGCGATATTACTCAGTTTGCAGAAAATTGTTTTCTTTTCCTGTTCCTTTTCCTTTTCAGCCCCCAGTGAGTGCAGCTGAGACAAAAGCTCTCAGCTCCCAGCCAAAAGACTCTTCCTCCTGGCACAGAGAGCCTTGGCCACGAGTGAGGCTGTTGGGCTCAGGGGTGTTGCACAGAATGAGTAAAAAAAAATGAGTAAAAAGGGCCCAGAGCTGTTACCAGCACACTGGGAAAAGGTTTCCTTCCCCTTTGCCTTGGTGCAGGTGACTGCAGCAGGCAGCTGGCTGTGGCTGCATGGTGCTAAGTTGGACCAGTTTGCCCAAAGCAATGAATTTGGGCTAATTTAGGGCAGCACGTGGGTGCTTGGGTCCATGAAAGCATCTGGAAATGGCACTGAGCAAGGCAGAAAGAAGCTGGGTCCAGCATCGCAGTGCTACCTGCCTCCACGTGCATTGTGTGAGGGTGAGATATCTGCCTCCTCCCAGCCCCCTGCAAGGGCCTTTACCCAGGAGCTTGTCAAAGCTGTCTTTTTTTTTTTTTAAGGTCCAGTTTCTTTGGAAATGATGCATAATGCCATCCCAAAGCGATGGAGCAAGCCTCCATCCCCCAGCCCTCGCTGCATTTCCATGCTCCACCAGCCCTTTCCATCCCAAGCTGGGGGAAGTGCCTACTCATGCCACTCGACTACGAGGAGGACTTTGGGAGATGTGATGTCAGAACGCATTTGTCTCTCTCTTTGCCGGGTTATTTGCCCGAATTCCCCCTCTTTCCCCCAGGGATGTGCCAGCTTGCTGGCTGCAGCAGCACGGGAGAAGGAGCGAGGCAGGCGCAGCACAAAACGGTGCCCGTGGCATCCGCGTGCGTGTCAGCCACGGCCCGGGCTGTCAGCAGAGAAAACATCAGCTTTTCTAATTTCCAGGACAGAGGAGATGGCTCTTGGCTTATAACTGGCCGTGCTTAAAAAAAAAAAAAAAAAAAAAAAAAAAAAAAAAAAAAAACACAAATGCATGACCTCATCGTGAGAAGCAAGACATGTGCTCATTCTCCTCCTGCATTCCCCTCCCGGAGAAGCAATCCTTTCAGATGATAGGGTGCCTTTTCCCTTGCCATCTGTCTGTGCTCGTGGCCGGTTCATCACCATCATGTTTGAACGGTACCTCTTCTGTTATTACCTTTGCCATAAAAGTGCCCATATTAGGGCAGGAAAAAGCACAAATCTAAACCTGCCGGGGTGGCGGCTTCAGTCTCCGTCCCGATTGCGCTGACGCTGCCTTGGTAGCAGGTTGAACCAGATGCTGGGAGGTTGAACCGTCCAATCCGACAGTTCTGGAAGGTGTTTTCCCTTGGGAAAATTAACAGCACATGTTTTGGTTTAGTGATGCATCCCCGTTTTTGGAGAGGACTCTCCCCTCAGCTGTGCTGGCTCGGTGTTAGGGACATCGGCTTGCCAAGTTGCAAGCTATAGGGTCTGTAAGTTATATTTGTCTCCCTGAAAAAAAAAAAAAAAAAAAAAAAAAAAAGAAAAAGAAAAAACCTTACATTTGTTCTTCTTAAGAATAAATTAAAAGAAACCAAGCAAGCCTTTTACACTTCATTCCCACCCCTTATTTTGAAGCCAGGAAGAGAGTTTAATGAATGGAGTCATCCCAACGTGCACAGCAGGGCAGGAACATGTGCATGATGCCCCAGCCCCTGGGATGCCCACGGAAGGAGGCTGCACCATGCATCAGCCTCGTGTAGCGGCCGGGATATTGCACAGGATGGGCACCAGCTGCTGAGCAGCTCTAAGGCAAAAGCACGGAGGGATTTGACTGTGGCGATGGGCTTCTCTTGGTTGACAGGAAGAACCATTTTTGGATTAGTTTGGTTCCCTCTTTTGATGGCATTTCAGGAGTAAATGTCTAATCAGAGTACCTTTCCCATTAAGCTTTCCCTTCACTTCTTCCCCAACCCATCTTGGTAGCAGGCAGGGCATGGACAAGCCAATTATTTGGGGCCCATTCCAGGATTCTCTTCTTTACTCCTTTGATTTTTCTTGCCTTTTGAGTGCCCAGAGTGTTTATACAGAGAGGTCATATGTACTAACGAGCTTTAAAGATGAGGCAGCACACTCTGCCTTCCTCACTTGGCCCATCTCATGGGGACAGGGCTCCCCACTCCACTGCTCCCCTCTGCTCTTCTCATGGGCAAAACCAAACCAGGACCTGGATATGGCAGATGTGAGCCAAACGTTTCCAGAGACCGAGGTGGCCCCTCAATATATTTTCAGGATTTTCTTGAATCATTCAGCAAACGTCTCCGAGATACGGAGACTCCCGGTCAGGCACTTTGGGTATGATTCAGAGCTTGTCACAAGCATTTTGCACAGCTCTAGCTCTTGGGCTTTAGAGAATGGTTTTAAAGCACTTTGCAATCCTTTCCCTGAAAAACACTATGGAGGCAGATAGCATGAATTATTATTTATTTTCACTGTGTGGACAGTTGATCAGTGGCAGATGTTTCTAATTGCATTAAGCAAGTGGAAATAATGAGAATTAGATAGCAGATTCTCCAGGAATTTACATTTAGATTGGGTTACATTTTGCTATTAAAATAGCAAATTCAACGTCAGATGCACTGGCTCTTCGGGAGAAAGGGGGGCTGATCATTTTTAATTATTATTTGATTATTCTAAAAAATGAGCTGTGTTACTGTGCTTAAAAATATTTGACTCAAGAGAACGATTTAATAGGTGTGTCTCTCGAGAAAGATATGGGACAGCGAAGCTGTTCACCAGCCAGCATTTCCTCCACCCTCTGATTCTGCTCAGATTGAAGGGTAGATGAAAAATAGGGGACCCTGGGCAACCACAACCCTTATCCCAAAACGTTGCTGAAAAATTTGGCGATGCCAGGATTGGGCTCAGCTGAGCCGCCCGCATCCCTGACAAATTGAATCAAGGGACACTGACGGGAGACAAGCCGCACCCAGGCACCACGCTACGCTGAGCTTGGCAGGATTTTGGGGGTGATTTTCTCCCCCGAGCCGATGGCAGCCGAGGAGCGGGACTTGGTGTGGGGAGCAGCAGCATCCGCTGCCTCCAAACGACACGTGTATGACAGCCATCTCCCGCTTCGTGCCAAGAGGAAATGAGCTGTGTTTCAAACCGCTGGAGGTTTTCCTCTGGGGGCTCTCTTGCAGCATTTTTTTTGTTTTGTTTTGTTTTGTTTTCTCTCCTAGATTTCAAGTTCGGCTTCAGACACTGAAATGTGTGAGTCCCCTGTCAGCAGAGAGGGGATTTATGTGCGGTGCAGATTATTGTATGTCTCTGTTAAGTGCAGAATCCAGGCTATGATATTCTTTTAACTAACTAGCTGGCTCAGCTTTTTATTTTTCTTTTTTTTTTTTTTTTTTTTTCCTTTTGCTTAATGAGAGCCTTATCCCAAACTCCTTGAAGTCAGAGAGTCTGTCTATCAGGTTCAGTAGGCTTTGGATCAGATTTCAAATCACTGATTCATTATTAATTACACATCTGGGACTCCCTTTTCAAAGAGTTCATTGTTAAATAAATTCACTTTTAGACATTACAGACTTGGCATTCTTGTGCATTTAATAAAATTCTGGCAAACCAGCCAAGAGCCATAGGCCAGCTTCTCTTCTGGTATTGATGGATGAGTCTCTACTGAACAGCAGTGGCTTACACTGCTCGGATATAATATATCTCTTCACTCTCATTTAACCATTTTCCATCTAAGACCAGGTCTGCATTTGAAACTTCTGCCTGCCTAGTACCGTGGCCTGTGGTTTCTCCTCACTTTTCTTTAATGTTTCACTTCTTGTAAGGGTCCCTTTGTGGATTTGGGCACTACAGGGCAAAATATCTTTGCCAGCTAGTTTCTTTTCTCTTTGAAGAGCTACTGGCATCTCCTTCCCAGGACAAACTGCAGCTGCATCTTTAGAGCCTCCTGACAGAGCAGGCGGGCAGGCAAATGTTTTCCAGATCCCTGTGGCAAGAGGAATGGAAAATGTCTTTCTAAAAATATTGTTTCTTTCCTGTAGTCCTTAATAATCTAGTCCGAGTCCAGCCACTGAGACATTAAAATGACCAAGCAGCAGGTCTGGAAGTTCTGTTTACACAGAGGGATCTTGTTTTGGGGGGAGATGTGCAAATATTTTCCTACTGAAGTCAGTTCAACAAGAGTCTAGGCCTGAGGTGAAAAACCAGGGCACGCTACCATGAGATTTAATGGCCCGTGATGTTCCTCTTCAGCTGAACGCACAGCACCCATTTTCTAAGGCTTGCACTTAATCTCCAACTGCTTAAGTTATTTGGAAAAGAAAATCAATGGAAACGCGGTTCCCACCAATTAAAAAATGAAGCTCTGAGTGTTTATTGAAGGCACAGGCATCCTCTCGGTCCATGCCTTGCTTTCAATGCAAGGGATAAAAATCACCTCATTGATCACATCATCATTGCAGAACAGACAATGAAGCAGGAAGGAGTCTGTCGCTGCGGCACAGGAACCCTTCAGTAGTCAAATTCCCCACTGTGAGTCAGATCTCCACCCTGTTTTATCACAAAGAAAGACAAAACCCTCCCTCTGCCCCAATTCACCTTCCTCAGGTTTGCACAGATCACATCAAATACGATTATTCTGCACAACCTTGCGTATGATGTACAGCTCTTTCCAAAACTGCAGCCCTTCAGCATTAGCAATGATGAAGCCACTTATTTACTCCTCGTGGTAGGACCAGGTGTTGGGGTGGTTTGCAGAAGAAGGGCTCCAGCATCCCCCAAGGGTAGACAGCCCCAGTCTTGCCCACAAGGGAAGCGTGGCCTCAACACAGCCGTGGTGAAGGACATCGTTCCCTGGATCTGCTCGTGGAGGGACGTGCTGGGGCTGCAGGCACAGTCCTCGCACAAGGAGAGTGCTGGCTGCAGTGTAGGGTTTGGGTCAGTGCCACATGAAGCCATCTTCACGATCCCTGCAGTGCTGAGGAAGCTTTTTGATATTTTAAGGGACCAAGAGCCGTGCTGTCCTTGGGATAAAGCTGACTGTTCATTTTGGCAGCATGTCCCACATCCCACAACTCCAGCTGACTCAGCCCATGGTGAGCAGATCTCTCTGCCATGCCTCCAGCCTGCTCTGCATTGTTCATGAACAGAAAATGCCCCAAATGTCCCCTTGGGGACACCAAGCCTCTGGGCAGGCACATGACATTTCACCTCAGAAAACAGACCACCACTGGAAGTCAATCCCAGCCCCAAATCAGTGGGTGAGGACCACTAGGGTCAGTTACAGACCCTCTCCTCAACCTTTGTTCTGCAAAGAGGACAGAAAATGGGGCATTCGAGGATTGCCTCTACCTGAAACAGAGGCTCCTGGGGTGTCAAGTGGGTATAACCAATTCTGGCCATTCCTCTTCCTCCAGGCTTGGACATGCTCCTTTCCTCAAACATGGGTAATGGTGGAGCTGGTATCAGCATCACCCCCTAGATCCTTTCCCTCTTCCAATATTATACACTTGTCCTCCCTGTCCCTCTTCCCATTACCAGCGACGGGATTACTTCTTTTCAGAAATCAAATTGCCTTTGTTTGCTTCCTACCCCTCCCACTTAGAAAACCCTTCCACAGTTCTCCATAAAGTCTCCAAGCTTCTCCTTCCACGGTTCATTACATTTATTGGCTAATTCCGCTATCGCCCCAGTACACGGGTCATCATCCACATTTGTATGCTTTTACATTTTCCAATTATTTCCTCAGTCGCAGTTCATCACTAACAGTTTTTGCCCTGCCTGAGTTGTCTCCTAATCACTCCATCTTATTTCTTCTTTATTTTTTTCTGCGTGGAAAATAGATTTTTTTATTTTATTTTATTTTTTTAATAAAAGAAGCTGACTATTTCGTCTGGTCTAGAAGCGTCATTCATTTTACCCTCCTCCTTTTTAATGGGCCTGGTTTATCACCGGCACTTCTTTGCACAAATATCAGGGGAAATAATCCTTTCTCATCCCCCATTAATTCCTATGGTGAGCAAGTATTAGTTTGCTTGCTTCCCTTTCGAGCTGCAGCCAATTATCAGTACTCTCTCTTGTCTTCTCCTTTATTTATGGGGGTCACTATGTGACGATGGTGAGTCTGCGGTCGGGAAATGAAGCCCAATGTCAGAGAAGAAGCTCATCCCCTTCTTGTCCACCACCAGATCGTGTCTTCGAGGGTGTAAGGAGCAGAGCTGCTTGGAGGGGCGGTGGTTTGAGATGTGCACCGTGCACCGGGATGGTCCCCGTGCTTCGGCTGTGCTGTGTTCAGTGTTCCCCGTGCTAGTTCTTCAGGTATCACAGGAGAAATGACTGATAAGTATGGACTGAAGGAGGTCAGTGGGCTGATTTGCAGTTTTTGTTCGAGGAAGTACTCTCTTGCTCGAGGCACAGAAGGGATGCAGGAAGATTTCCAAGAGAAGCCTTGAGGTGGGCAAGGCCTAGGCCCGCGGCTTCTCGCAGTGGAGGTGCTGATATCTGTGTCAAATAAAGGAGAAAAATCCCATGTTTTCTCAATTGCAGCAGCCTCAATCTGTTCTCCTGTCAGGTCTGCACGTGTGTAAATAATGGCTCTTCTCTACCAAATTCCTCAGAAGTGAAATCTGTTAAGTTCAGCAAGGCCCCACGATAGACTAACAACGATCCCAGCACACACATGTGTACCATTCCACATTTAAAGCAGCGAAAAATAGCATTAACTGCGTCTTTCTTCAAGTATCAGGGGGCTGCTTTAGTTTTATAAGCCCACAGAAAATTCAGACCACCCAGAAGTGGAGGCAGGACTTGTCTGTGCCCAGGGTTTCTGTCCCTTTTTTTGGTGACAAGTTGTTGGCTTCCCCAGTTCCCCTCGAAATAAGCATGGTTTTATCGCTATGGTTTTGTCTTGCAGGACAGGTGTGTTAGACCCCTCCTCATAACCCACAGGAGTCACAGTCTCTTAGCCATCACACTGGTGAACCCAGGGGCCACGCTCATGCAAGGGAAATTAGAGTCCAGACTATCTGTGGGGATGCAAGCAGAGAAGCACTGAGTTATTGTGCCGTGGGAGCTGGACCTATGCAAAGCATCATTCCTTTATTCAGCTCCGAGGTTTGAGTCCTTTATGTAGCGATCCCATTTCTTGCTGTCTCTGACCAGTCAGCTCCCTGGAGTGTCTGAGTTTTGCCACCAGGCATTAAGCATTGCAGCCAACATCTGGCAAGTGAGGTTCAGCTTCTCTCTCCTGCCTTTCCCAGGGGAAGAGCTGTCCGCCCGATGTGCAGTATTTTCATGGCGTGTTTTGTGTTTAGGTTTTAAGCCAGAAGCTTTAGGTTTTAAGCCGTGGTATATTTTTAATATGGCAACTGTATATACCACAGGTGATTAAATTGATGAGAAGATCCAGGAAGACCCATACAGTTCAACTCTAAGCTCATTAGAGAGGGAGTATCTCATATTGCTGTATATTTGCAGAATCTAACAATGGAGTCAGCTCTCATGACTACATCCCTAGGTACCCGAACAGATAAAGACAGATGCACAAAAAACATGCATCCATTATCCTTCTGAAGGCATCCCCCTTCCCCACTCCCAGCACATCAGGACATAGCTCTCTTTAATTAGTCTCTCTGCCCTTACAAATGGTGTGTAGGATAAAATGGGAAGATCTAATTCTATGCTTCAGACCTAGTGTTATCATTTATTTTATTTATTTTAATTGCCATTGGGTATGCGAAAATCTGAACTAGCTTGTCATGATTCATAAGATAGTCTTTTAGGTTTTCCTGCTTTTTTAATAAATGATTTTAATGTGTTTAGAAAACATGCTACAAAAAATAAGCATTCACTTACCTTATCAAACACTTTCAGCAATGAAGAAGTGACTTTGAGTCATGATGGAAATAAACATCCTTATTCAGGAGAGATTTTTAAAAAGCAAATAGAACGTAAGAATGCTGCTAAGCTTATGTGTCTTGGGAAATTATTTTTTTTTCTTTTCCACATCAGCAATAAGAGACCAAGAACATTTCCAAGCACCAATTTCTGTAGGCTGGGTGAGGGAGATGGACATTTCTACACTTGATTTGAAACTGGATGAACTAGAGCGCTTCAGAGGTTTACAGTCAGAAAGATAAATGGATTGTGTGAGCTGTCCAATTTCATTATGTGCCCCAACCAAAATCTGTCTTTAATGTTTGATAGAATTATGATCAAATATTTCAAAATAAAAAATGCTGACCTCCGTAAAAATTGTTGTTGACCTTGTCAAGGTAGCATTAATACTTTGAAGGAAAACCAGCAACCTCTCAGTGATATAAAACTTCAACAGATGCTCCCAAATCAGAATATATATAGAAGGCAGCTGGTTATTCACACTGACCGAGCTCTTATCAAACCCTGTTGTCAGCTGAGTGTGAAATGGATTCCTGCCACTGAAAGTTGGCTCTGAAACTCGCTTCATGCTCAAAGTTTGATTTGCCACGTGTGATGCCGTTGGGAGGCTTAACACACAATTGATTTTCTTGCAGCCGTTGACTACCCTTTTGCAAAATTATACAGATCTCCAGGAACTGAAAGGCGAGCACACGCGAAGACCCAAAATTCTTTAAGCCAATCATTTATGAGACAGATTATCCGCATAAATTTGTCATGTCTGAAGTGCTTTCTCAAACTAGGCCATATAACTTTCAACCCAGCATGCTGCAAAGAATGCCATATCCATGTCTTTTCTCCTCTGTGTTTAGACAAGGGTTTGAACCAAAGCCCTGTACACAAACCCTCTTAAATCCACAGCATGTGCAATTTACATCTTGAGCTGCTTCAATTTGTATTAATTTAGCACCGATCTCCAGTTGGAGTGCTCCATCTCATCTGGGCTCTGTATCCATCACTGCTCTATGTCATGCACAAAGGAAAGTGAAAAATCCTCTGCAGCCTCCAGCTCAGTGATAAAAACATCAGATATGCTTACTCTCACTTCATTCTTTGCTTGTTTAAATTGATTGCAGATAACGGCAATGAAATCCCAAATTCAGTCACTGTCTCTGCTAGCATGGCCCAGTGGCAGCCTCTGCAGGTTAGGTGCCTTTGTGCTGCAGAACCCACACAGGTCTCTGTTGCTTGGCCAGCTTGGGGTGCCCTCCACTGTGCGACCAAACCAAGGGAAGGGGACAAAGCCTCGCGCTCTGCCAGCTGGATTGAAGACAGCATTGTGCAGGGCTGGCTGGCTGTGGTTAGGTGACAGGCAGAAAGGCTGGGATGTGCTGTGCATGTCTGTGCTGTGTCTTGTAATCTGTGGAAAACATTGCCACAGAGCCTGATACCACGTGAGCTTACTATTCTGGTTTAGGAATATGTGTAGTCTGGGTTGGTTCAACTCGTTGTGACAACTGATGGCCGATTTGAGCCCATCCTTTCTCTTACTTTGCTCAGAGGGGAGGAAAATCAATGATTTTGTCAGTTTTAGTGGATGAAGAAAGTCAGAACTTGCTCACTGGCTCATCGGCTGGGCTTGTATCCACCTAGCTAAGCTCTTTTGCCCTAGAATGAGGTAGATGGATCCATATTGACATATAGACACGGTTCCTGAGCAAAGGTGTGCCCTGAGCACAAAAGGTGCTCGGGCACTGTCTAGGAGAACAGAACTGGCAAGTGATGGCTGTGCAAGTGATGCTTCAGACTGGAGATCAGCCAAGTCCACGCCTTCCTCGATTTCCTGGTACTGACATAGCCAGGGCTGCTAAATCATGGGAATGTGCATGCCAAATAAACCCAGTCCCAGTTATCTGGAGAACAGGTGAACTGGGAGATGCTTAAAGCCACCGTGACCTTGAAAATAGTGTTTTGTTTTGAGTGAGAGATGTTTTTGTCTTCCACTTATCTGAAACCGATGGTCTCCAAGCAGGGCAAAGTCTTCCTGCATGTGGGTATCTTCCTCCAGCTCTGCGAATCTGTTGTCCATATGCTTTTCATTTATAGCTGGAAATCCCACAGATGTTTCATGCAGAAGGAAATGGGAAGCTCTTCAATAGATCATTAATGAGTTCAAGACATTGACAATGATTTGTGCAAGCGAATCCAGCCATTGTAGCTGTGAATGTTTTTATCTGCTCTGTGGGAAGTAAATTTGCTTGAAAGCTGGCTGTTTGGGTTCACAAAAGTGGGCACCTTTTTTGTACCAGCCCTTCTGAGTTTGTACCTCATAAATTTGCTCCAAACTCCCTGAAAGCTCAAAGAAACTCTCAGTCAAAACTGTCAAAGTTGGGATGGATTTTCATCAAAGCCAGACTAATCCACAGATCACAGCCCCTGACAATAACTATAAAATCTTCCGTGGAGTCCAGTGTAGTCCCCTGAAAACACAGCATTTGCTCGAGTAAACACGTAGCAGGGCAAGCAGCCAGCCAAGCTCATCTTCAGGATTGCCTTGTAAAGGACAAACTGGATTTGACATTGTGCTACGTTTTGGGAGAAACCCAAAGAGAGATAGTAGGGGAAGGATCTGTTTCCTCCAACCCTCTGAAAACAAACCTAGAACGTTTAAATAAAGGATAATAAAAGTTGCATGCCCAAATTGACTTGGGGCAACTTGTAAATTTGCTCCAGTGGTGTTTTCATGGTTGACTGGCTGAGCCAGCAGTGACCTTGGCAGAGCTACAAAAGTAATTCTGACATCAGTTAGCATAAGGAATTCCACGCTTTCCATCAACCCCCTCCTAAAAAGCCAACTGCTTGCCCACGCAGACTGGGCTTCCTTCTGCGTTTGGCCAGACCTTCTCACCCTGCTTCTGGCCAGCATTCAGCTGCAAAGGACTCAAGGGGGGCTGCAGTGCTGAGCTGAGGGCACGGACAAGGAGGAAGGGCCGTGAGGTGGGAAGGGAGTGTGGAGGAGAGGAGGACCATATCTAGTATGCTTCTGTGGGATTTGTCCATGTATTGCCCAAACCGGTGGATAGAATAGCTACCAGACAAGCACGTGATGCATATTACCTTGCGCAACAAACCTCCTTTGCTGCCCAGAAAGTTTATCAAGGGGCAATGCTGGGATTTGGGCCACTCGCCTCTAATTCTCAGGCCTTTGGAAATCTTGTGCAAAGGGCTGTGTGTGTGCACAGATCAGATCTCTGGCATATGAGGGGTACATTGAGACAGCAGACCTGGCCGAGATGCTCCATGAGGGTGATGTGTGCCCAGCCAGCACTCCCAAAATACACAGCACAGAGACCCAGGCTCTTGGGGGACCCCAGGCAGGAATACCTGACGGTGTGCTCTTCCTGCTGGCACACCAGACCACAAAACTACCAACTTCTTCTAAAGTTCTCCCACCTGCATCTCTTTGGCCTTTCTGCTCTATGTGGGAATGGGAGCTGCTTCCAGCCGGGCTAGGAGGAGGTGGAGCAGGCAGAAAGGGGCAGAGGGAAGCACCGAGGCTTTTGTCACGCATGAGAGACAGGCTTGAGCACGGGGCTGTGAAGACAGGCAGATTTCCCATCCCAGCACCAGCGGCAGCTGGCTGGGCTTTTCAGATGCAGTCACCTGAAAACGCTGTTGGAGTTACAGGGCCATACAGTGGGCAACAGACGAGGAATGGGGTCACTGGGCACCCACGCGGATCCAGCTGAATGGGGCCAGCGTGCAGCTGCCTCTGCGCTGGGCGAGAAGGGGAGGAGGGATGCTACAGACCCCAAAGTGTCTTTTTCCTCCAACTAGCTGCTTCTCATTCAGGCTTTGACCTGAATTTGCCATGCAGATGTGGCAAACTCACGCTTTCTCTGCCTACAAAAATATTTAAGCAGATTCACGTTGCTAATATGTAGGGGAATTAGAGGTTGTCAGCAATGGTTTCGAACTTAAGCTATGGAGTGTCAGGTATTAGCTGAACTCAGAAATGCAGCTATCTGTGAATATTGCTAAGGCATCTTGTCAGTAGGGTGTTTCTAATCCTTTTACCAAACAGGCTTTTTTTAAAAATCTTGAGGATTTTTTTTGTCTTTGTCTCTCTGACCCTAATAAATCTAAATTCCCACAACTTGTGGGTGTTGACTTTCCAAGAAAAACGTCAGTGGCGCTCTGTCAGCACCCTCCACGCTCCCGAGGAGGTAGCTAGAGGCAAGTTGTCTCATTTTCCTGAATAAATGAAGGAAAGAGACTTGAGAGCCAGCCGCTGACTCTGGAACGAGGTGCCGCGTATGCCAGCAGGAGTGGTGCTGCCATCGCCAGCCCCTGACGCTGACAGGGTTCAGCTGTTTCGTGATAAAAAATAAAGCATTCCCTCCCCGGGCATCTTGCGTTTCAATGAATAATTTTTCCCGTAACTATATCTCAGCCTGGCTTAATTATATGCACTCCATGTATTGACGTGGAGTCAAGAAATGGATGGTCAATCCCATAAGGGGAATTTCAAAGCCAAAGCCCCCAAAGTCCCCAAGCCTTCAGCCTGAGCGATTTTGTACAACGCTATTGTGCTGTATTTAGATGAGACAATAGCTGAAAGGACCGTTATTTAGTATTTACACATTACTATGGAAAGACTTGGGATTTTTCTTTCCTCCAAAGTGCACGGAATGTGTTAAACTAGAGGATGATGGAGCTGTTGGCAGAACCAATTTGGCAAGAAGAGACTTGGCAGTGGGTGACAGCTCGGCAGCCCCTGGATGGGAGATTTCAGAGCTTCGTGCACATGAAGGCAGGGATGGGAGGGAGTTATCGTCCGTAACACATCACGGGGAGATGCTCTGCCTCATGCATGGGGTTGTACGTGAGCTGCTGGCCGAAAGCAGATAAGGCTGCTGGCCACTGAATAACCAATGCCTCGAGAAACAGAGCGGGATCACAAAGGGTCCAAGCGGGCATCTTCACTGCCCTTCTCACTGCGGTGCTGCAGCATTGCTCTGTGGCTGTTTTTAGCAGCTGATCTAATTCAGTGGGGGCACCTGGACATTGCTTCATTAGCACATTATAAGGGGTGGCGGAGGGGAAGAACCGTGCGTTGAGTCACCACTTTGCACTTCTGTTTCCTCCTGACTGCACCGCCCAAGGCTCGAGACAGACGAGAGCTGCTGCTGGCTGCTGATGGAGCGTGGCACCCTGAGGCACGTGAGCCCCAATGCTGCTCGGGGCATGGCCCAGGCAGGAATTACTCCGTGTCCATGCAAATTGCTCCTTTTTCCACCTCACCCATCCAGCTGATGGACGGGTTGCACCACACCCCCCAGCCTACATTTCAACTCGAGCCACCAAACAGATGTTTTTCAAGTGCCCAACCTTTGGACGGTAGCGAAATCAGACCGAGTCAACATGACTCAAGAGGCTGTTTTGGGCCAGACACACTTCACAGCGTGTCCTACAGACACCAACCTGTTGCCAGACAGCATCTGCTCTATCTGTTCTCATAAATAATATAAGTTGGGGCTTACTGGTGGGGTTCAGAGCCCTGTGGCACAGCTCTTTGGTGTATGCATGCCTTCAACTCCCTGAATTTTGAGGATGCCACTGTTAATGCCACGAGGAGCTGAGATGTTTATCCCAACACTGGAATAAAGGCTGAGCATGTGGGTTTTTTGGTACAGCAGGCAGCCTTTAGCATTGCAGCACTTGGCACAGCAGCGTCTCGGTCCTCGCTGCGAGTCCCCCCAGGAAGGAGACAGGGAGGGAAGGGCAGTGGATTTTTTAATCTAATGAAACGAGGCATTACTAAGCATGATCTCGTTACCTGCTTCCCACAGTTCAGCGTGTCTCTGAGCTGGCTGGATGCAGGCGGCATGCGTCTGCCCACATGTTGAAGCCATGCCTTTCCTAGAACCCTCCTGCCACGGAGAATTAGGGAAAAGTGATGAAACAGGGGAGGGCGAGCAGACAGGCTCCTTTGGCCGTTAATAAAACAATAAAACATACTTTGTGTGTGCCCACATTTCCAGGGACGTACCAGCAGCTGCTAATACCATGTCATCTGGTTTTTATTCATGGCCCTGCCGGGCTGTGGGTAGATAATCTTGCTCCATAACTCACTCATTTCTAAACGTAATGGGAAGCTGTCAGGGAGAAACATGCTCCTCGGCCAGAAGTGGGCAGCCCGTCTCTCCTCTGAGGAAACACGCGGCTTCGGAGCTCCTCGGGCTGCTCGAATCCCAGTCACACGGCTTTTTAATCATACTGAATCTTTAATGCTGAAGTGTTGGCGTTTCTGCCGTGTTTTCCACAACGGCTGGCAGAATGACCTGCTGGAGGTGTGGAGCGATCCTTGCATTTCTCGGGTTTTGCTGTACCCTTGGTGGGGCTCGTGCCACCAGGCCTGTGGCCCCCAGGCCTCCTCAGATGGTGGCACTGCCCTCTCAGGGCAGGATTTGGCTTGGGTTAGGTTTTGGCCTGGCTCAGGTTAGGTGTTTGAGGGGTTGATCTTCAGCTGAGACCATCACCAAGTCTTTATGGACTTTGGGCCTGCTTTAGGACCAGATGACCTGTCCTCAGAAGCAGTCTGTGCACAGGAGCACAGGGCCCTTAGGCCTTCCTCCTCTGGGGGCTCTTCTTCCCCCAGCCTCCTGGGACCACAAACCCCGTGGATTTTTCTATAAAAAACATTCATCCCACATCATTCTTTATGTGTATTTTTGCAGAGAGAGGCCTTCAGGAGGAGGGACCAGCAGGGGAATCCCTGGCTAAACAGGATTTCTCTGACAACTTACCCCTTTCATCAAAGTACACTCAGCCCTTGGTACCTCAGCTGTAGGGTTTCTGCTGGTGTACCCTGTCCCAAGCTCACACCAGCCAACTACACGTGCCCCGTTTTGCTTTTCCTGAAAAGATTTAGAATTTAAGAGATTTAAAGTTTAGATGGAGGACACCAGGCAGGCATGGATAGGAAGGAGACGAGGAGCAGCAGTGCCCTGGCAGTTCCCTTTACCATGGATCCGGCTCTGCAGCAGGGAGGACACAATTCAGTGGCTGAATGCCACCCGTTATTCCTGATTTATACACAAGGGATTCACCAGCTGGCCTGCAGTGCCCTGATATATTAGCTGCAGCAGGTCCTGCACCCACTTCCTACTGATTTCCCTGCTCTCAGAGACCAGTCCCCATCTTCCTCAACGTGTCTGCAACGGGAGTTTTATTAATGCAAAATGAATATCCCTCTGGAAAATGAAGTCCAGAAATTAATAATGAATTAAAACAACTTGCCACAGGCATCGCTAATGAGCTCTTTGTCTGTGCAGCTGACATGAAAGGAGGTCATTGCTCAGCCGATCCCAGCAGCAAGCAGATTAACCGCTAACTTGGAGTGTGTGCCTCTCTCCTGAGACAGCGGGACGGGCTGCAGCTCGCTCGGTGCCTGTAGGGTTTTCCTGCCCTTATCCCTGCTTTGCAGAATTGTCTTGAGGAGTCTTTGCTACCTGGAGAAGGCAGCTTCCTCCACTCCCACTCCAAAGACTCAGATTGCCTATCTCTGTTAGGACACAGGACTCATCCTACAGGGAAGGACAGTAACATTGCAGAGCTTAAGAGCAGAGTGGAAAGTAATCTTGGAGGGGGCTAGCAGGGCTTAACTTCACCGCCGTAAGCCTCTTTGGGGACGCTGGCCCCATAACTAACCTGGCACCGCTCCAGGGCTGTGTAGATGGAGATATTGTACTGTAGCTATTGTTCCTCTCCCTTGTCTTGCCAGGCAAAGGGTTATCCTCACTTATCTGGCACCATAGGCTTTGGGCACATCCTTTTGGGCACAGCAAGGGTACTCATGCCATGCCAACCATCTTTCCAGGGTTTTTCCGGCAGCCAAATCTCACTCAGCAGAGGGAAGGAGGCAGCTCGTTGCATTTGCCCATCTTGTCTGGGGAGGTGACTGAAGGCTGCTCCTCACTCAATGGCCAGGGGAAAATGCTCTTTTCTGCTCTCTTGCAAAATTTGAAAGCTCAACTTATCCCCACCAAGAGCTTATTCCAGGCTTGGGCAATGCTGCTGTGTTTGAGGCATGCTTTTCCACCACCCTTGCCCTCTCAGGACACCCAGCAAGGCTGGCGGGTAGCTCGCTGCCCTGCTTGGAGCCTACAGAGAGATCAGCATAGCTGGTGTGCTCCTTTTTTGGGGTCACTGAAGGGACCTAAGGGGACAAGGGAAATGACCACAGCCCCAGATCTGGTCTGCTCAGCTCTGAGCACCATTTGGGAGCTAGCTCAAGGGTATGTGAAAGGTAATGCAGCAGGTAGTGTGCTCATAGCAAAGACTCCAGGAGTCCTGCCAGAGAAGTCTGACTTGGGAATGCCAATGAAGCTTGTTGCATGCCACCTCATTAATTATCCACCAGGCTGTTCTTCCTTTACAACAGCTCAGATGTATTGCAGGGCTGCTTTAAGCTAGTGCTGCATTTAGGAAAGGCCATTGCTGTGTCAGGTACTAGAACAGCAATAGGGTTTAGGGACATTTTTGGAGAGAGGTTGAGAGTCCTATGAATGTGTTTGGAAGTACAGATCAGGTGTTTTTTTCAACTCAAACTGGGTTTGTATTTACAGGACAGGGTGATTAATTAGGACAGCAGGGTTCTCAGGTCCTCACCACTCCCTTTCTGCACAGCATCATTGTCACATCTGCCTTTAACAACAGGTTCATGTCTGGGGTAACTCTGACTCAGCTGCTTGGCTGACTTGTTGCGGCAGCCAAGCCTGTGGATGGATTTATTTCCACCGAGGCTGCAGCACGGAGATTTGTAGACCAAAACCTTACAAGAGGTCAGCAGGGATCTCTGTGCCAGCTGTGCCAGTGCTGCTATTACCATTACAGCTCTGGGGTCTGGGGCTAGCACAGGTCTGTGGGATCACAGGAGCACCCACCTGGATCCTTTTTACCCCTGTTTGCTACCAGTGAGAGCTAGCACAAGAGCTCTGTTGTGGCCAAGACTTCACTAGCCCAAAAGAAAACACAGGGGCTCAGCAGAGCGGGTGGAGATTCGTAGGTAAAATTCAAAGAAGGTTTTGCAGGAAAGGCAGAATTGCCTCGTGATAGTAACATGCCTTTTTATATATGAGGTGAGCAGTTTCTTTGAGCTTGGCTTTTATGCTCTTACCAAGGGTACTCTGAAAATGTGTTTTACTTTCCTTTCTTCCCACCGCCTACATTTTAGGATGCATCCTTCTCTGCAAATGACAAGCAATGCTGAATGGGAAACTATTTTGTTCTGTCGTTTACTCCTCATTTGGTTCTGTCACATCCTATCTTTTGGCATTGTGTATTTTATTAGTGTTATGAGAACGTATCTGTGCTGTGCATGTGAGAGTGGGTGTTTGAAATGTGCTTGCAAAGGTCCTTGATAAAAAGCTTTAACAACAAAATTATCAGAGAGGCATGAGTGAGCGGGTCATGGCAAATATGGACACGGGCAGGCAGCAGATCTTCTGCCTGCAGAGACCTTAAGCACTGAAGAGGTCAGAACCACCTGTTTTATATTATTTACCTCGGAGAGAAACTAGTGCTTGTTTCGAGGAGTTAATGTTGCTTGAACATTTAGCTTGAACACCAGAGGGAATATAAAACCAACAGCAGTGGAGCACCTTCAAGGACGGCATGTCCATCCAGAAGCACAGTATCATTACCCCAAATTTCTCTCTGTTAATCACTTTCTTTCATTCTTGTTTTCCAGCCAAAGCTTTTGGCCAAGGAGCTGCTTGACTTGGTGGCATCTCATTTCAACCTGAAGGAGAAAGAATACTTTGGAATTGCATTCACAGATGAAACGTAAGTGCAAGGAATCAAAGACCTAAGAGGAGTCTGTTAGATCATAGGAAATCCAGGGGAGTGTTGTCCAAAATGACCAGTGTAGAAGACCTCTGTATCCCAAGACCAACATCTAGATCAATGTCTACGGAGTGGACATCCCACTGATGTGTCCCCCAGACGTGTCCCACATCTGAGTCTGACCTGTATAGCCTCTCATTCTGAAGGCTGGAGGCCTCTCACAACATGTTCAGCATTGCTGCAAGTGTACAGGGACAGAAAAAATCCCTTCCTCATCCCGTGTTTTTCTCACTGGAAAAATGTTAGCTTAAGCTCTTCTGAACTTAAGATCCACTCGCTAGTTCCAAGATGTTGTCAGACTGGCAAAACCTTTCAGTTAAAGTGTTAAGCAGGTTTAAAGGTAATGCTAATTTATTTCAAGTTAAAATAATAATAATAATAAAATAAAATAAAATAAAAATCTGATGTTTTAGATCCTAGATTAGAATGTCTTAAAAATGGGAAGATGAAAGCATGAGAAAGGAAAGGATTGCTAAATTTAACATGAAGGAAAAATATTTATAAATATAAAATTTCCATTAAAAATAAATAAATAAATAAAAGAGGATTTGACCTTGCCAGGAATCACACAAGAGCCTTACGGCTGAGCTGAACCAAAGAGCAGGCCTCTGCCACTGCAGGCACCTCAGGCAATGCTGGCTGCTCACCTTCAACCCCAGCTCCCAGAGTCCTGTGTTCACCATAAAACTTGAGTTTTTCTCTCACGATAGGACATTTATACCCCTTGTTTAAAAGGCATGTATAAAATTAGCACTGGGTAAACATTAAATGTTTGGCAAATGCTATGATTAGTCCTCGACTGTGACCTCCCAGTCCCTGCACAGCCCCTGTTTCTTTTTCCAGCTCTCTGTTTTCTCTCTGTAGACTTTCCTCAGCACCACATTTCTGTCCTGTAACTCCATCCACCCAATCCCACCCTAGTTTTCAGTAGGTTTTTCTATAAGATGAATCAGAAGGAAGCCCCACACACTTATATCATCTTAAAAGACAAGAGTGCAAAGCCAGTGATGGGTTTTGGGGACAGCTGAGTCAGCAGCACGGCTCTCATGAGCCAGCTCCACTCCCCTGCAGAAGTGGCAGAGAAATGGAAATTATCTGCTGGAATAATGATTTGGGATCGGGTAATGAGAAGCTGCTGAATGATTGCACAGACATACCCACACTGAGCTGAGCCGTGATTGCCCCTCTAGGGACAGTTCCTTTGGCAAGCACCTGCCTGAGGCCATCTCAGGACAAAACTCACAGGGTGAAGGGATGCTCGGTGTCAGACAGGTGCAGAAGCAGGACCTGAATCACAGGAGATCCCAGAATCTGTCCCATTTTTCTGCAAGGCTCAGCCTTGTAGGAGATCTCCAACCCAACACACATCAATGAGACTGGCCCTCAAAGGAGGAGCAGCAGGAGATGCTGACAACTTATAAAGCAGGGGGAGAAAATGGTTTCACCAGCATGTTATTTCTTACTGGAGACAGTGAGTTACTCAGTGGGCGCTGCCTGAGGGGTGCAGGGAAGCCCAATCAGACTAAGAGATGGAAATTTTCTTGAAAAGCAAGAAACATGTCAGACTGCAAAACACGGAGCAGCTGAGCAAGGCCCAGCTCTCAGCTGAGAGGAGTGGGCACAGGGCTCCCCTGAGAGTGCAAGGCAAGCTAACGAGGAGGTGTCGGGAACAAGGCAGAGTCCGGCCTCTCCAGGGGCCTCCAGGTTTAACACAGAACAGCGTGAACAAGGATCTGGGTTAGCAATGGGAAGAAGCAGGAGAGGCTGACAGCAGCTGTCAAGGCCTAGCTCAAAGATGAGCAGCAGATGCAGATGGATGCACACTGACCAGACAGGATGGCAGAGCCTGAGGCATCCTCTCTCTTGGTCACCTTCCCAACCTGTGGTCAAGATGAAGCACAACATATTTTAGCAGATGCTCAGCCAGCCCAGATGAAAGCTTTGGGAACACCCTCATTAAATCCAGCCAGCCCAATCCAGCAGCGGGTTGGTATATGCCAGCTAATATAAAGCTTGGCCTGCAGCCCGTCTGCTGCCCCGCCGTGACTCTCACCCTTACACTGAGGCTTCCTCACTGCTGTGGCAGCAACCTTTACAAAAATAATATTTGCCTAATATGCCCTCCTCAATTGTAAAAAGCTTTTAGCAGAGTTGACACAAACAGCCAACTTTATTTGACTGAACGCAGCATTAAAAAAAAAATGATAGCTGGGGTGTTGGACTGGGTCTTGCAGATGGATGCCCCATGTCACCTTCAGGAAGTAAACTGGTCTGCCTGCACCTCAGATCCCAACCTGTAATGCGAAATGGAAGTGAAAAGAATTATTTTCTTCAAAACCAGGGAAAAAAAACAGTCTCTTATCATGTGTTTGCAGAGCACCGTACACAGCTCTATAACTGATACGGGCCAGAAAGGCAAAGAGCAAGCTGCTAATTCTGTGACACAGCCCCTCAGGGGTTTCCTTCCCCCTGCTGATACCGTTCTGCTGAGCTTTCATGTGCCTTCCCCGAAAGGTGCCCATAAGCAGCTGAAACAGGACAGGCTGGGTTCATAAATGTAATCTGGGGTTGGCTAAATTGCAAGTTTAGGAAGAAGAAAAGCCACTAAAGTATTAAATCAATTCTTCTATTTAAGAGTAAAAGCTCCATAAGAGTAATTTATTTAGAAATGATTTGGACTGGGGATTTCCATTCATTAGTTGCGCTCTATCATGACAACCTGAGAAGAAAATCAATAGGAACAACCTTTGCGTTGGCGACTTAATAGTTTCTTGTGATAATATAGGGTCGTTACCACGCTCACTGTGACTAAAATTAGATTGTCAGCCTATTACGGAGGAAAAAATAACGCCTCCTTTTTTAGTGATCATAGGAACGCTTTATGGTGTGAGCCATTAACTGAGGGAGAGCGCGGGTCAAAAGGGTGTCCTTGCATAGCACGTGGGGCCAAGCTTCATGGGAAGCCAGCAGATCTATTTGGTGGTTGATTAAGAGTGAAAAGGAATGGGGAACGGGTTCAGCTGAGCATGAATCTGCACTAGCCGCCCTCTCCCTTAGCACCGGCCCTTGCAGCATTCATGGAGAGAAAGTGGTCAGGATTCCGCTTCTGTTTGGGGCCACACATGGGTTTTCTGTGTCCTTTGCTTGTCCTTAAACAGGAGTCACCTGCTCCATGGGGAATTACCAACTTTTGTATCCCACTGCTCCCCCTCTCCATGCACCCAGCCAAAAGCTGGTCCGCGTCCTTTTGCTGATGCCTGTCCTGCCTTCATCACAGCAGATCCTGCAGAGCAGCTCCTTTAGCTTCATAATATAAAAGATAAAAACTGCAAGGGGCTGGGGCCCTAACTGTTTGTGTTACAGTTGTGCTAGAGGCTGCACTAACATGATAAGGGAATGACAGAGCCCTTGCTCATCCCAAGATCCTATGGCTCATGGGACAGCAAGGGAAGAGTATAAGAGGGAGAACAGGGCACCAGGCTTCCTAGGAATAGCCTCATCTCCAGGAACTGGGGGACAAACCTATTTGCACCCTCCAGCCATGTAGCAGAGCCAGAGCTAGGGACTCAGATATCTCCCTGAGCTTTGCAACCCTTTCAAAAACATTTCTGTTGAAGGATGAAGACCTTAAATGAGAAAATCTGTGAGCTTATGGGTGGGGTTTTTTGTTCGTTTGTTTCTGCAGTGATTGATGAAAATGTAAAATAGCGTTTATGGTTTCTGTTACTTGATTTGGTCTGTCTCAATGTCCATTCAACTCAGTGAGTCTGACGCTGAAGGGGCGTGAGTTGGTTTATTGGCCCAAGTATCTTTATAACACAAATCAATGTGGACCCACTTCCCAGAAAAGTGGACACTAACCAGGAAATCTGTGTAAACAGATCCACCTGGAGGCAAAGTATTGATGCGCCACTCTTTTCTGAAAGCCCTGATAAAAGAAAACAGAAACCGCTGCTTGCAAATGACGATGCGAAAGCTGGGCACCAAAATCCATACTTGGTCTGTAACCTAAATGGACCCAGTTCCTGTTTCTAAAGGCAGTGATGTTTTGGCTATTGACACACCAGTTTAACTGCCAAGATGAGCACAACCAGCAGAGAAAAATGAGCTGGCTTCCAATAGCCAGCTGCCACATAGGTCACCCAAAACTGTTTGCACCATTATTCGCGAGTACACTGATGTAAATACCTCAATGAGCAAATCAATTGAGATAATGAAACAAAAGCTACTTTGGGCCTCTAAATTGAACTGTGAAGGAAACACAGCTAGACACAGGCACGTACGAATAGGATCCCAGTGCAGGCTGCCTAAATTGGTCCGCGAATACTGTCGGGATTACTACATGCCTAGGGTTGTATGCCCTAACTCTTCTCTGTCCTACGTGGGATTGTGCTCCATGAATAGTTCTGCTGAAGACAGCACGACAGCTTCCAGAGCAAAGCGTTTTGTGGTATAACAGCACTGGAGCTCGGCTCCCCGATAAACCGCGTTCACGGGCGGATGCCAGGGACTGCTCAGGGCTGCTGTTCTGTACGTGCCACACATGGATGCTAGAAAACAAAGGGTTAGGTGACAATCTGCAGCGTAGGAGCCCTCAGCGATGAAAGCTTGTAAGTGGAAATGGAGTACAGTGAGCAGTTAGCTCCTGGCAGTGATTTAAGTGACCTTCCTCCTCTGAAGGAGCTTTGGATTTAAGCTCCGTGCAGATGAGAGCAATGCAACTCTCCAACCCAAAACTCGGTGGGCACTTAGCACGAGCGTTATCCATACCCACAATGTGTGCAGCATGGCCGTGTAACCTGGTATGCACACACACATGCAGGTATTTCTTTTTTTGATGGTATCAATCTGTCTCTTGGGGTAAAAGGCAGTGAGAATGAAAAGAGCAAGTCTTCAAAATGTAAAATACCTTGAAATTGCTTAGTGTTTTGTGCACCGTGGCTTCTCAACACCTCATTGTATGTGTTTGGCAAACCCAGACATTCCTGTTGGACAAACATAGATGCAGACAACAAGTCCTTTGTCAACAAATCGGTCTTGGTCGGAGCCCGTGCGTAACGCCGTCAGCCACTAGTGGCTGCTGCTTTGGTGGCACAAATGCAGATGGACAGGTTCAGGATAAGATGCCAGGCTTAGTGTGACTTTGCCGTGCTCTGACAGTGCTTCACACTCTGCCCTACACGGATAAATGTGGCTAGGAAAGGGGGAGTGTGTCTAGTTTCAAGCCCCGTGCGTGCTATGACCTTCACGGTTAATTTCAGCTTTTCTGATTCTCCTTAAAAGAAACATAATAGGAGTTCAGGCCACAAAAAAAAAAAAAAAAAAAAAAAAAAAAAAAAAAAAAAAAGTGGTAAGCAGGAAAAAGACTGGGTTTCAAGAAGAGGGATGCAGCCAGCCCATACACCCAGCCCCATTACCGGGGCCATCCTCACCCCGATCCTGGGCAGCACCTTTGTGCAGCACTGTCCCAGGCTGGGCAGACCTGCTGGCAGCAGAGACATCGATTAGCTGGGATTGCAAATCTACAGCATGGCCTTGGCACAGCTTTTCAGTAGCCAGGCTGCGAGTAGGTTTGTGTGCGCTCCTACACTGCTCAAGCTGCCTTTTATCTAGAGAAAATACATATATATGTATATAAAAACTATTTATAAGATTTATCTAGAGAAAAAGCCTTCTAAACGTTAAAATATCCCAGAGATAAACTTTATGAAACTACATACTTGATGAGTATATAAAGCATGGGGCAAGAAATCTGCCCACCCTCATCTGCATCGCTGCAAGCCAGGGCAGCCGTCTGGAAACTCAGACTGAACCCAGGCGATTCAAAGCGTCCTGAAATCACTCCTTTCCCCTTTATTTATTTTTCTAGAACGGAAAGGGAGCTACAAATCTGGTTAAATTGCTAAAGAGCTGTTGTTGCTTAATTGCCAAGGGAGTTTCTCGGTTGCCCAAAGTACATGCGCTGCTAAGGAGTAATGGGCAGGCACTTGTGAAAGCCGAGTGTGTTTGCTGACAGAGTACATTGTTGAGGCTTGTGGCAACCCTAGAACTTAAATTAACACTTTTTTTTTTTTTTTTCAAAGCAAGCTTTTATTCTTCTTCTTTTTTGGTGGCGTGAAGAATTAATCTCGAGGATTAGCGTGAGCTGGTGAATAGACACTGGAAGGGAGCTCAGGACATCTGAAATCCATTTCCTGCTTTATTTGCTGCACGATTCCCCCCCACCCCAAAAATAAAATACAATAAGAAAAAAAAAAATCACTTCAATTCTCTCTCCCCTTGCTTGTCTAGACAGCAGAGTGCTGAAGGCACGGGCTGCCTCTCCCTCTGGGTGAAATCTGCTCTGCCTGAAATCAATCGCAAAATGCTCACAGGATGCAGCCCTTGCATCACTGAAGGCAGCGGCAAAATTCCTGCTGACTTCAGGGGGAGCCTGAATTTCACCCTCTGTATTTCCACAGCCCCTAATTTAACGGGGCCTTTTTCTCAGCTGGGGAGTGGTTTGTGCCCCCGTAATACAAATCGTGGTGTTTATAAAACGCCGCTCGTGGAACGTGACAAAGAACAGAGCTGCTGCCCAGGAAAGCTTCCAGCTGCAAGGCACCGCCGGGTAAATTGCAGGGGAAAATAACAGCGGACAGGTACCATCGAGGCTGGAGAAGAGCAGCGTGTGGGGATTGGGGCTGCAGCGTTTCAGGGAGCAGCTGTTTCTCAGGAGCTCTCTGAAGGAGGAAAAGCAAAAGGCTGGGCAAGCCCAGCGAGGCTACTGCAAGCATGTGGGTGGTAAATAAACTGTCCGAGGCTGTAAACAGTCAGGCTGAGCCTCGAGTGAAATATTGCAGGCTTTGTGGAAACTCTTAACAACCAGGATTTCTAATGAAAATCTTGACAGACTTTCAACCACACAATTGTTCCAGGGGGTGGCAATAAAAAAGGTGAAGCTCATAACGTTTGGGGCTGCCAGCTTGCCCCCCTTGATGGATTGAACTTTCGCTGCTCGATTCCCAGGCTGAAATGTTGCCGGGCTGATATCGCCCCCGCTCCTCAAACATTTGCTGTGCGTGTTTCAAACAGCACGCAGGGGCCGAGGGCAAACAGCACGCACTTGGCTTCATCTTTTGGAGCACCTCCGACCTCAATGCAGGCGCTGGGCTCACAGCTCTCTCTCTCTCTTCTCTCTCCAGGGGACACTTGAACTGGCTGCAGCTGGACCGCAGGGTGCTGGAGCATGACTTCCCCAAGAAGTCAGGACCAGTCGTTTTATATTTTTGTGTCAGGTAAGTGCATGACAGCAAACCCTTCCCACGAATTACAGCTCATTCCCTAGGAGCCACCTGCCTGGAGAGCACTCTTTTCCTCGCTTGCCATCCATCCATTTCCCCTGGATTGTGCCCGGACTGTGCGTTATTATGTCAGGGGCTAAATTAATCCCAGTATGACCTGTACTTACCTTCTGGGCTCAACCACGCCATGGTGCAATGGGTTATCTGAAAATATCAAATGGTGGCAATTTCTGGCAACCAATTGGCTTCCGCATGTGCATATAACATATTCATAGACTGGATTCAACCAGACTAGAAGGATTTTAATGAAGAATTTACCAGTTTGGGAGAATTTCTCTTCACCTATGAATTTTGCAGCAGCTGTTAGGAGATGCTAGAAAGCAGTCGGTGCTCTTGTGCACACAGCATCTTTGCCTCCAAGGGAGATACTTTCTGAGAAGACAAATTTGCTCTTGCAGCCCTAAAACAACCCGAGAGAGGCTGGGGGTTGGGCTGGCATATGTAGGAAATTAAGTTGGGGGGGGGTTGACTTACTTTTAATGCACAGTTCATGTCTAGAGCTAGGCAGTGCAGTGTAACTGTGTCGTCTTCTGTTAGCCTTTCCGCTCCAGTGTTAGATTACATCTGACATCACCCTCATTCATTTCATAGTACCCATAAAAAATGAAGACTTACTTTGGAGTTTCTTCCCCTGAGTGCAGCTTTTTTTCCCCGCGCGGTGATTGTCATTCATTTAACTTCAATTACGAGGGAGGATTCTCCAAAGAGCCTCTTTGTTCGGTTACGTCCCCGTCTTTAGTGGTGGATTTATCTTAGGACAGATCAAGGCTGCACACAGCCCCATGACTCCAGAACTGGCCTGCTCTCTGCCACGAGAAGAGGTTGCTCTATTACATTTTGGGTACTTCAAACCGTAAGGATAGATCCAGAGCTGAATATTTCCAGCGTATGCGATCCAGACCCACCTGTGCTTAGAACCACATAAAGCTGTTGGTGCTTTTCTGCAGAAATATGAGAGTGTTGGGCAAATTCAAACAAATAAACAAAACAAAACAAATAAACAAACACCACAGGCACCCATTTATTGAGTGTCTTACCTAGGGGCCAAATTGAGGAGTCTGTGGAGGGGCAGGGATCCCGTGGAAAGCAAGGAAATCTCTGACTGAGCAAGAGCTAAGTGCAGATTTCAGGAGTGGAGCCAGTGAAAGCTGCTCATATTCATTTCAAAGACCACTCAACGAGCATAAATATTGCCATCTGTATTGTTTTATGAGAGTTGGCAGCAGAGTGGAGACAAGTCATTCTAGCAGGATCTTAGCCAAGAGACATTTTAGAAGTACGGATCCATTCAACAGTTAGTAACTGAGTGAACTCTCCTGTTCCGGAATCGTAATCCATAGGGGAAACCCATGGGGGAAAAGTCAGCATTCGGTGGCTGAAAAGAGTGTGAAAAAACACACCAAGTTTGGACTTAAACTCTTATTTTTGATAGCAATGACTGGATTGTCACACGTTTTGGAATGGGCTGGAAGGCCAGATGCCTCATGAGTTAGGAATGGGCATTAACTGACTGTGATTTCAGTTGCCATGTGGATGTCAGATGCTAGAAAGACACTGAAAAAGCTTCCCAGCGTGTAGCAAGTTCCCGTGTCCATCCCCAAATCTGAGCTGAGCCGCAAGCAACTGGAGGAGAAACTGTCTCCAGGCAGCTGGCAGAAGTTGGCGAGACCCCACGCGTCTGTTACCCAGCGGCATGAGTTCAGGCTTGGGAACTAATGCAAGGGCTGAAGGAAGGGTTGTGAAGAGACCTGCCCATAGGCGGGGCTGTATTTTGGTAGCCTAGAGGTGCACAGGGGCTTCCAGAGCCACCCATATGCTCTAAATGTGCGTTTACACGTAGGGAAGCATGACTTTTTAAGCAAAGTTTTCTTGGAAGAAGGACGCTGCAGATAGGAAATTTCACAAGCTTTACAGCGTGAAATCCTCCTCCTTTATTCAAATCTCTGCAGCATCATTGAAGCTTTGTCTTTTGCCCTACATTTCCTTGGGGTGTGACGTTGTTGAGCAGTGACGTCCCGTGTCGTTACTCTCTTCTGTAATCAGAGACCAAAAATCAAAGAAGGAGGAATTTATAGGGACGTCCTTAGCATTAGTTCAGAGGGAATGGTTACGGCACCTGGACACATGCAGAACTAACTGCAACCTCTGTCTTTAGGTTGTCACCTCTGGAGCTTTCCACTGAGAACAACGTAGGTATCTCAGAAGAGATCAGAATTGCTTGGGCAGCTGTGAACAGCCCCGTGGCGGTTCTTGTGCAATATTATTTTATGAGACTCTTTGCCAACAGCCACTTAAACAGCGCTAAAGCCACGCACGACAGTGAGAGGGAGAGTCCCGTGTCTCTGAGGGGAGGTGGGACGTCTGGCGATGTTAGTTCTCGTCTTTGAAGTCGCTTCTTGGGTGGCTTCCTAAAGTCCTGGCCACTCGGTAGTGGGGGAAACTCACTGCCTGCCTCCGAGGGTTTACAGAGCAGATAAACCAAGGCGGATGAGAGTCACGGCTGAAGTCCAGGAGAAGCGAAGGACAGAGGGGAAGGAAGGATTGCTTGGCTGTTTTGAGACCAGAAGAGGACAGTGAAATTGTATCTGACAACACGAGCTGCACAGCAAAAGGCAGGAACCTAAGGAAAGTGTGGAGAGCAAGGCAGCGAGGAGGTCAGAGGAAAACAGCTGGCAGGGGGTCGGGTAAATGCCTTTCTGCTTTCAGCAGGGAAGGGAGCATTCAGCTCTCGTTCACATAGGCAGGGAAAAAAAAGGCAAAGTCACTCCCTTTGTGTAAATCCCTGAAGTGAGGGAGGACCAGAGCGCAGACAGGCTGTTTGTTCACGGAAAGCAAAGCTGGCCCAGCTTTGCAGTGAATTCTCCTCCTCAAACAATGGCCTGGTGGGATTAGTGATCCTTAGCTAGGGAACCACCAGCATGAGCCTGATCTCTTTATCTCCTGGGTGTTTGTCCTGCTGTTAATTTATATGAACAAGCTCAGCAAATAACATTCACTTCAGCGGTGGATCTTCTCCCAGGAACGAGCACGCCCGTTCTCAGGGCAGCTCCACCAGCCAAACGGTGACAGCACGCTGCAGAAGTCGTCACGCTGAATCAGAGCATCCCCCACGTGGAAAGGCTTTTCTTACAGAAAGGCACTGAAAAAAAGAATGTGAAATAAATCCTCAATACTCAAATACGCCGTGGGGCAGGGTTTGTCTCTATGGCCCCGTGGTGTCCCCCCAGAGGAATGCCTGTGTCCAGCAAGGTCTGGCACTTGTTCACATGCAGCGGCTAGGCTGAAGTCAGCAGGAGAGCTGCAGGGGCTCAGGGCTCAATATCTCAGGGCTCAATATTGAGGCCAGACCCTCTGCCAGGTTGCCACAGTTACTACGGAACGAAGTGGCCCTAAATAGGAGGCCAGCACTGAAACACGGGGTGCACAGCTCATGTGTGTCGATGCTTTCTTTAGGAACGTAGCTGGGTGTGCACCGCTTGTGGCCCTGGTCTCAGCCAGGTGGGACACACGTCTGAGGTGGGACGGGACTCAGCACACCAAACCCGAGATGTTTTCCACGTAGATTGCTCTGTGTCGGGGCTAATTACCGCAGCCTCTCCGTGCAATCACTGGAATGAAGCAGGCACTTTTCAGGAACAATTCATCTGACCTGATTCTCGACGACTTACTTTGGAAGTGGCAGGCTGAAAGAGCTGCCTCCTTCCTCTGATCCCAGACCCCTGCTCAGAAGTAGGACACACACCGTAGCTTCCTCTTTTCACCTGATCAATCCCCTCTGTGTGCTTTATGTGCAGCCTATAAATTTGGATTCTTTCAAAGCCAGTTGGCCCAGCCAGGGCTGAGAAGACATTCCCTGTAGATCCGTGTAGAGGCAGAGCTTTGCCTGGCTACCTGAACAGAATTGGACCAGATTTCAGCTGCTAATGAGGCCTCGGGCTATTTTAGTTCTTCACACTCCTTTATACCCATTTTTTAAACCAGCATCCCATTCGAAAAAAAAAAGAAAAGGAGCTCTAGATCACTTGGAAACAGCCAGCCCTGGAAGGAAGGAAGAAGGTGGCTGCCAGTATCAATTGTTCACGGGGATAGACTTGCTGATAACTTGCTGCAGAGGTTCATTGCTGCCTCCCCCGCTGCCCAGAGGACACAACCGGGGTGCGGTTTCACAGCACGCCACCTGCACTTTGCCCAAACCACTCACACCACGATCCCAGCACGCCACGGCGTGTGTGTGCCATTCCCTTCCAGTCGGCTTCGCCTGTCTCCGGGAAATTAGATTAGGGGGTGGTGATGACAGCAGCCTGCTGGGGCAGGGAGAGACGAACAGAACCACACTAAATTAACCAGAGCAATTTATTTGTCTCGCACGTAACGGGCTGTGCTTCTCCACCCATGGTCTTCCTCACCGGAGAGGGGTTTGTGGCACTCCACCGCCTTGCTCCTCGGCAAGGAGGGCACTGCTGGACCCCCCTTTGCCACGGGACTTCATCATCCCAGGAGAGTTCAGAGAAGTGCCCTGCGATGTTCAGCACCTTGGGGTGCTCCGTGCTCATCCCTGTGCCTTGCTCTCACCTCTTTGAGCTCCTTCTCTCTTTACCAGCACAGAGATGGTAACTCTGAGCTCCCGGACAGTTTATGCTATGTATAAGTGGAGACAAAGAGCATTTGAGTTTCTCACTTGCATTTCTCCAGCTCCACGCACTGCTGGGATACTGTAAAAACAGCAAAAATCGGAACATGAAATCTGCGTAACCAACCCAGCCCAACCAGGCTGCTTTCGGGGCTTCCCAGGAGCCCCAAAAAACCCCGGCGAAGCAGTGCCAGAACCCAGATCTCTTTGTGAAGCACTCTTCAGGCTGGTCGGTGTGCAAGCAAAGGGGGGAGATCTCAAAAGCCGACAACCCTGCGACCCCCCTCCTCCCACCCAGCCGTAGGATATAAATACAGCCGCTCAGCCCTTGTTTGTGCTGGAGGACAAGGCTCCCCGCAGACAATTTACTGCCGCCTCCTCGGGCTGGCCCCCTGCTCCGTTCACTGGGAGGAAGGTGTAATAAATCGCCTGCGGGGAGGCTGAGCTCCTCGGAGCCTCTTTAGAGACACGAGAAACTTGTGTCCAGTCGGAAGATTTACTCGTGTGAAAAGTGACCTCTGCTTGAGGAAGGGAACTAATGGGGCTCTGCTACTTAGCGCACAGCTCCGAGCTGAGCCATCCATTACGCACACGTCTTAATAGCAGCCTGGCTCTCGGGTCCCATAACATTATTCCCCTTTTTCTGCTTAACGGGGAATATGTTTGTATAAGCGGGCTGTGCTTAGAAAAGGGGCGAAGTTGTTTTTCCTCCGCACTCGGCCACCTGAGGGGGAAGGAAATCAGTATGCACAAAACGTGCTGGCTGCAGCCACGTTTTGAGTGTGTTGACGCTGGCAGCGTTGTCTTGTCTAATTTGGGGAAGCATTGAGACGGCGCGGTGGGTGCTATGCAAAAAATGATGGATGCTGTCAGTGTAAGATTTGTACCTCATTTGGATCAGGGAGCAACAGCTACGGCAGTGCCCACACAGAGCTCCTCCAGCTGGGTCAAAGCCGTGCAGGCACCGCTTCCATTTTCATTGCAATTTGTGCGTTTATTCCTTACACCCGTGGGTGTGATCTGCTGTCACCAGCGAAGCAAGCAGAGAGGATCACGGAGCACTCAGAGAGCCAGGCTTGAGCTCAGGAGAGAGGAGAAATCCCCTGGTGGCTGAGGGAGAGGGGCTCTCAGCTCACACCTGGGGCAGAGAACCCCATCGCTCCAGGCCAAGAGGAGCAGCAACAGCCTTTTTGTGCACAGCTGCACTTCCCTGGCCAGCTAAACTCCCCGGGACTTTTCAGGGTGAAGCCATTTGCAAAATAGATTGAGCTGGCTGCTTCTTTTGTGGTCTTGTCAGGCCTTTCCTTCTCTGTGTTGATGCTGGAGCACACAGTGGTTTGCAGAGATTCCCAGATGTGGAGCCTGGAAAACAGCTGGAGCCCAATGTATTCCAAAGCAGATCACTTGGGTTTTTGTACCTGGAGAAGGGGAAGCACAGGAATGAGCAAATATCTCATGGTTTTCCGTCTTTCTGCAATCACATTCACCTCCAGGGTTTGTAGTTTCTGTGCAACGAGGCAGGAGTCGACACAGGTCTCTTGCTGCATCCCGTCCCCCACACCCCGATTGCTGGTGCAGAGCAAGGGGAGCGCAGCGTGGCACAAGCACAGGGGACAGAGCACGGCACCAGAACCAAAATTAATGCAAAGAGGATGTAAACGGGGCTTTTTGCTGTCTCCAATTTTCATTCCTGGCTGATGACTTAACAGGCCAGCTATTTAACCGCTGCCTGCTTTAGATGTCAGTGCGTAAACTGCTCACCTATAGCTGTTAGCAAAGAGGGCTGCAACAGAAAAGGAGCTCTGCAGCCTGAGCTGCTCCAAACGCTCATTTAGCATGAGACCCTGGCCATAATGACATCTGCATTTAAGTCCATTACACCGACGCGTGTGATTATTCTTCCCCTGGTTAGCAAATGGCCTCATATTTTTCAAATTATCCTCCGAGGTTTTAAATGACATAGTGGGGGATAATGAGCCAGACCCCGGGGTGGGTGAGGCAGGAAAGGGGTCTTCTCCTTTTAGCCATCGCTGTGTAATCATGAAATAAGAGACAGCCCGGGGTCTGCTGGCAGCTCTGTCCTGCATCCAGCTGGGAAGGCCCACGGAGTGCCCATCGCCATCATTTCCCTTGGGTCCTACTGCATTTCCCACCTCAGGCAGGAGGAAGCCCTGGGGAAGGTGACGGCACAACGACACCAAAATCCTTTTGCTTCATTTTGACATTTTCTGTGACAACTGGCTTTCCCCTTTATTTTCCTTTTTCATAGAAAAAAAAAAAAAAATATATATATATATATATATTAGCAAGGGAAAGAAGAGTTGCTTGAGGTTCTTATTCTGTTTTATTTTATTTTTTTTCCTTTTCATAGGAGGCCCAAGAGAGGTGTTTTTTCTCCCTGCCCAGGTGCAGTGTCACGGGGCTGGAAGGAAAGGAATCCCTTTTGCCAACACTGTGCACTCAGCTCCTGCCCCTTAACAAAGGCAGGAGCCCTCCCACAAATCACTCCCACCCCGTTATCAGTCCCAGTCACCTTGACCAGCAGCCTCAGTGCCATCCTCAGCCTCCCCGTCGCTGCCGGGCACTGCTCACCTCCCTTTGGATGCACGGAGGCATCTGTCTCACCCAGCTGCCTCCTCTGCCTCTGGGGCCACCCTCAGCCTTCCTCTGATTACATCTTCCTCATTTTAAGGTGTTTCTTTTTGGTGGAAAAAAAAAAAAAAAAAAAAAAGGGTTTTGTTATTGGATAAAAGCCTTTTACGCCAGCTGTCACCAGAGTCAAACTTCAGAGGAGCTAGGATGATTTCGCTGCCCCAGGGCAGATCCACGTGAGATAGATAAGACATCCATTTGCTGTGGTCATGCTTTGAAATATCATTGTGTTTAAGGCCACGGTGAAATACTGTTATCTTTTGGCATGTTCTACTCGGAAATAAATACACTGGCTCGTGATCTCAGATCTTACAACTGTAAATTGGGAATTACACTGCCCAGAGCCCGGTCCCTGCGAGGTGATAGATGTCCAGGTTCTGGTTGATGGGATGTGTCCAGGGCTGTGGTAGGGGCGATGCTAAATAGTTTTTATTTTACCCTTTCTTTTGCTGTGTGGAAACGGGGAGCGCTGGTCAATCCAGCTCTGCTGCTAAAGCAAGAGAGCATCACACTTGTCTTGCTTTGATGGTGAGTCAAGGCTTGGGCATTTCTATCTGCTACAAGTCGAAGGTGAGCATCCATGAAGTGCAAGGGGGAAATTACAGCAATACCAACTTCCCATCACCCAAGGATCAGGAGTTTCCACAGCTGCTTCTCACAGGCACTGCTGCATAACCGCCTGTTGTTGGCTGGCTGCGGTGGGAATCTCCATTCATCGCGGCATCAAGCTGTGTCAGAGCGAGTTGCCAGTTAACCAACACTTTGTGCAGAGCCATCTGATCAGCACAAGGCTCGTCCTCGCAGCTGGAAGACGGAGATGTCTCTAATGCTGCAGCTTCTGAAGTCTTCCAAGATGCTTTCTGCCGTCTTCGTTGTTATCTTCCTGCCACTGAGAGGGAGCACGCGAGATAGGCACTCTGTGTCCATTACCCAGCATAATATTCCCTGGTCCATTTAATTAATGGTTAGAAAATAGATTGGATGAATTATAAGTGACTGGTGCTAAGGGAGGAGAGGGGGGAAGATGAGGGGAAACTCAGAAATAGATTAACTTTGGCCGATCTCCCTTCTTTACGTTTGAAACCTTTTCCAAACTGATTTCTCTGGTTTTAACACACATAGTCTTGGGGAGGTTTAACCCTTCTTGCAGGCACCTCATTTCTCAAAGCAACAGTTGCTGGCTATCAGGGAACTTCCCGTAGGAGCCGTTTGAGGCAAAGCTGTTTGCTGGTTGCATTCTCAGCGCCGCAGGTAGCAGGGTTAAGGCGTCAGACACACGGTACCGTCTGCATCTCTGTCCAGCCCGTCCTTATTTCCTGGATATATCAGCTTCAGAGCACATGGAGGAATGCTGCTCCCCGGGGAGTCCTCGACAGAAACCTAATAGCTGCCCCTCCGTGCAATAGGAATGGGCTGATAATCTTAATAGGCAAAACAGACGCAGGGGGTCAAAGGAGGGAGGAGTATTTTCCAAACTCGACACAACAGTCCCGAACAGCTACATGATTTGCTGAAGGTCACGAAGGAAACCTGTGTCAGAGTCAGGAATTTAACCCAGATCTCTGGCTTGGTTCATTGCCTTAGCAGCTGGAGCTTTCTTCCTGCTTCCTTAGGCACTGCCATGGGTCGTTTTAAACCGCGGTGCATTTGGAAGAGGTGGTAACAGGAGGAGGTCTGACAGATTCACAATCAGTGTGAAAAAAAAACAACACGGGACTTTCAGGCTGTGAATTCAAAGCAGTCTGCTCCAGTTCGGGTTTTCTGAGCTTGCCACACAGCAAATCCCCTAAGACTTCTCTCCGTAAATCTGTTTTCTTTTAAGTAGCAACAATTTCCTGGTGCACATGCTTTGTATTTGCCTGGGTGCATGTGTGAGAGCCAGTAGCTCCCCTGCACTCTCTCCACACCGGAGATCACTCGAGAATTGTGTTTTCTTGTTGAAGATGAAGTATCATGTGCAGGCTCTGTGCTAGGAGAGACTCAATTTTGTACAGAAAATGATCTGGGCATGTGTCTATGTGGAAAGCCTTAGGAAAGAGCCGTGCAGCAGAAAGAAAATGCAATATTGCCCTCTAGTGATGATGAGGATGGTCTCATTTGATCCGCTGATGAAACAAAAAAGTGTGTTTCTGCTAACCTTCACTGGGACTTGAAAATAGAGTAAATGTTCCCTCTTTTTTCTGACCCTGGAATTAAAGATCTGACCATCACCTGCTTCAAGGACAGCAGGTGAAACCCAGGGGAAGCCAAATAAATAAATACATAAAGTTGAATTTTTATGCTTGATGATTCCTATGTTCAAATGTTTTCTTTTTTATTTTCCTTTTAAAAAAAAATCTCATTTGAACTGCTCTGGAGGGGGAGGAGGATGCGTAATTGCAGGAGCATCTCAGCAAATAAACATAAAAAGCTCAAAATATTTCATTCGAGTATGTAGTTGGCTGTACTTGTCAGGAAATAAACTGTTTTGAAGGGTCTTCAGAAGACACCTAGGAGCACTACAAAGCTTTGACCTTTAGCCCTGAGAAGGTTACATTTAAGGCCCTCAATTCTGCAAACAACTGAACACAGACAATCCCTTTAATGCTTGTGTGAAGCCCCAAGAGTTTCAGCAGGTCTCATAGCTTCACTCCCAGACAGCGGGGTCACGGAGTAAGATTTCTCTGTAACTGGACTCCGCATCTCTACCCAGATTTCTAAGGTATCTGTTGTTTTTTTTTAAGTTCCTAATACAGACAGCATTTCCCTGGCACCTTCCCTATTCTAATTGCCTCTGACAATGCACGATAGTAGTGGAATTTATGTAAGGAACATTGCTGCCACTGTACTGAAACTTAAAGATCACTCTGAAACAGAGTGGGCAGATAGATGTATTTTTTTTTCCTCAATTAAAACATGAACTAAACAAAAAAATCACCTTAATCACTACCTGAATAGGCTGTCTCTTACCACAGGAATCCTAAAAGCATACAGCATACTCATATGTAATGGTTTGATATTAAATTTGATGATATATCTTGCACTTATTTTTATCCTGGGATTTTTACCCCAAAAGGTCACAAGGCAGAATTAAGGGCTGGAGTCTATTCAAGCTGGTGGCAAAACTAGAGCTCACTGCCAAAGGATCATTCATACATACAATGAACTTCCAATGTAATTGCAAATATTTGGGGTAATCAGTCAATGCAATAGACTGGGTTTTTTGAACATGGAGGGTTTGGATTGGGCAGATTTTTACTGAGTCCTGAGAATTCATCTCACTCTGCTAAAAAATAGATTATTGTCATCCCCAGCATCACTACCCATGGTACTGTTAAATTGTGCGAGGTCCTTAACTACTGCTGGTTAATTACTCTGTAATTATAGAAGTTGCATGCTACCCACGAACAAATATATAAAAAGCCATTATGAAATGTGCCGTATTAAGAGCTGAAGTGGACAGAGAGGAAACACAGAAGTGGATTTCTGGCAGTGAACATTTTATGTGTGGCAGATTGACAGCACAAAAATGGATAGGAAGAGTAAAGGGGCAAAGAAAAAGTGCCAAAATGTGATGGAGAATGAAGGGGAGTTTGCAAACAAACAGAATAAAGGATTATTTAAAGTATAAAAAAAAAAAAATAAAACAAAGAGCTACTTAGAAACAAAATAAACCACTTGATGATTCAGTTGCTTCAGTATGTCTTGGGTGGTGTTGAGTGCTCATGTCCTATAGCACGCACGAGCCTCTTTCATCAACAAATGACGTCTCTGCACCAAACAAAGAAACTTCATTTTCAGTATACACATCACAACTCCATTGACCACATCTTTTCATGTGATGAGTACGTTTTCATGTTCTGCCTTGGTTCCCCCACATGCCTCACCTCTCTTGCTTTCCCCCTTCCAGGTTCTACATTGAAAGCATCTCCTATCTGAAGGACAATGCCACCATCGAGCTGTTTTTCTTGAACGCCAAGTCCTGCATCTACAAGGTAAAGATTCTGGGCACTCAGGATTTTGAATTTTGTCTGGAAATGAGAAAAAAAGTGAATCTCTGAAAGAGCAGTTGGCATTGTGTTGCCCCCAAACCTCCGTCCCCAAGTTATGAATCCCCTTAAAAGCTGCATGCTTGGGTTTCATCTCTGGACTTTGAGGTTCTGAGGTAAACCCCCCCTTCAAATAGCTCTTGTGGTTGACAGGAGGAAATCTGCAGCTGTTAAAATGAGAAAGTGCTTGGTATTTAGAAGGAAAACTCTTGATTTTGTGCTGAAAAAGCGCCGTTCGCGCTTCCCGCCCGAAGAGGGCGGCAGCGGCTGCGCGGGCTGCGGGCGGGCGCCATCTTCTGGGCTGGGGACGGGGGAGAGGGAGGGAGTGTGGCCGGCGGTGAATAAATAAAAAGTGTGTAAATAAATGTGTTTGTGAGACTGTGTGTGTGTAAGGAAAGTGTGAGTTTGTGTGTGTGTGTGCGAGAGGGGGGGTGAGCACCTGAGGAGTGCTTACCACGTGTGACGACGGGTGTGTGTGTGACAGGAACTTTGTGAGATTTTGTGTCTGCAGGAGGGTGAGTGTGGAAGTGTGAGGGATGTATATGAATCTGTGTGTGTAAAAGTGTGACTTGTGAGAGAGGTATATGAGTCTGTGCGTGTGAGTATGACTGGGAATTTGTTGGTTGGGCGAGTAAGCGTGTGAGTGCGTTTGTGAGTGAGCGTGGGGCGGTGCCTGTGTACGGAGGACCACATTGTACAGGAGCAAGCCAGCACGGAGAAATGTTTTTTTTTGTGCCAAAAATAGTCCTGGCGAAAACACCAGCTTGTTGTCACCAGGACGGTAACTCAGAGCTACCCTTTGCGAGGCTGTGTGCTGGAGATAAGGGTTCCTGGCACAGCCTTCCTCCACCACCCCGCAGCAGCAGGGTTGGCTTCTGTGCCACAAGCCAAACATGCAGGTCCAAAAGGAAGGGTCCAAAAAGTAACCAGGTCCAAATAATAACCAAGAGTTGCTACAGCGCAGGCTTGGCTGCATATGGCTCTGCATATGGGAGAGATTTTATGGCAGCTAGTATTCTCTGGAAGGATCCCTCATCCCTGTGCTGGTAGGGGCCATTCCTCATAACTCCGCTCTGTCTGGAAGGAGGAGAAATCTGTAGTCAGAGAGTGATCGTGTCCCACAACCCTGAACATGTTTTTGACAGGCTAAGTGAACTGCTTACACCAAATCTGAGGCCTCACTTCCTGGTATCTGCATAGCCTAAAATGCAGGGACTAAATCTTCACATCCTAAAATGCAGGGTAAGTTGCAGGAAGCCAGAAAATACCTTTTTTTTTTTTTTTTTTTTTTTTTTTTTCTAGCACCAGGGAAGGGATGGAGTTGCTGAGCTGAGCTTCACAGAGCTCTGCTCTCTGGCAAGGCTGCAATGAGATGTGCTTAGTCAGCCCTCTCCAGCAGCAAGCTCAGTGAGCATCACATTTTGGTTCCCGGGGATAGTTCCTTTTTGGAGTGTTGCCAGGAAAAGCTTACGCTGTTGTTCTTTTTTTGGAGAAAGCTTAATGAGAAGACGGAAAATAGAAAAAAAAAAAAAGAAAAAAAAAAAAAAAGAGGAAAAAAGTGCCTACAGATCTAGGTTGGTCTATTTTAGTCTGACCTCTCCCAAAACCATTACTTTGCACATTCACGCTGACTGTCATCTCTGTCCAAAAATAGTCCTGCTGGATTCCCAGTCTCCCACGCGAGTCCTTCCCTGTCTGACTTCCAGCCACACTAAGCCGTGCTGTCTTATTAAAAAAGGCGCTGAATTTCAAAGTTGGTTTCAAGGTCTCTGCTCAGATGCAGAGTGAGAACCCAGCCAGCAAGGAGGGATCCAATAGGTATAGAAAGGAGGGATTCAGTGCTTGCCATCCCTACAGGTAGCAGGTCTTGCAAGTGCCTTCCTTGTCCAACAAAAGGTTTCCTTGATGGACTTCTCACAGAAGGCTTCATCCCCGGTTCCCCTACCAGGAAGGGGATGGGATGTGGGTATGGGATGTGTAGTAACGCTGTGTTTGTACATCAAGCCTTCCCCCATTGATTCTGACGGCACACACCCTCAAATACAGGACTGCTCATGTTGGGAGAGAAGAAAACTGTGGCCTGTTTAGTGTGGTCCTGTTTAGCTGGTCCTTTGGGCTGCCAGCTGGCTCTGTGTTGGGTGCTGTGCTGCTCCTGTGGGTCATGCAACTGACCCACATACCCAAACCCTTGCACAGGGCCAGCACAGCCGATGTTGCCCAGAAAAGCCAAGCCACATTTGTACTACCAAACAGGCAGGGCTTGGCGTTGGATGCTGTCCCTCTGCCAGTCACGGTGTTTAATTAAAACCACTCTCTGGTATGGGTGCTAACTAGCCCTGACCCGGGCATTGCTGGGGCACTGTCCAGGCACGAGCACCTGTTCCCGAGAGGCAATGCACTTGAGCTAACTCTGTTTGGGACTGGGGGAGGGAAGAAAAGTGTTTAGTCATGAGCTTTACTCTGCCGTGTACCCTTAGGGCCAGAGAATGGGCCCTGGCCCACTCTACCTACTAGTACAGACTTGCCGCAATATGAAGATGTGGTTGTAGGGGCTGGTTCATCCCCGCCGTGCCCGCTGCATCAAGGAGAGTGAAGGCCAAGCACTCTGGTTCTCCACATCACCATTTGCTGTGGGACATGCCCAAATGTCCCAGCCTGGCCCCGTCTGCATCTGTATCGTGCACCGGCTGCTTCCCTTGGCACAGGCAGACGGTGGTGCAGGTGCCTGTGTGAATCACGGGGAAGGTGTGTTCATCGCCTGTAGCAGAGCTGGGCTTCACTCCCCGGGGAGTCATCGTGCAGGAGGGGAGGGAAGTGCTTGTTTTAAAAAGCTGGCACCAGTGGAAGCCAAGGACACCTGGATCTTACCCTCTGTTTTGTTCTCTTTGTTTTGGATTTTGCCAGAGACGAAGCAACGCGATTGTGGCTTGTAAATGAGGTGCGGCCCTGACTTGGCTGGAGCACAGATCACAGCCGTGATCTATATTGAGATAATTCACTGCTTGCCAGATGAAATAAAATATTAAAAACAGCAGTTTAAATAAACACAACAGAAAATCCACTACAGGAGTAAGCTGAGCAGGGACCCACTGTATGTGGCCACACCAGAGACCTAGTTGCATAATTGACGCCTAAGCATTATCCAAGTAAAAGCTCACTGTCTTCCCAAAAAACAACACTTGGCCATGGGATCAATGCTCCTGCCACCCAGCCCAAGCATTTTTGGTGTCTGCATCCCACACGTTTAGATAAAGCAGTGCACACACCCCTTGGTCCTGTGACCACTGCCTCAGACACAGCAGAAGAACCCTGAAGGGATCAGATAGGGCCCTCAGTGTCCTTGTGACCCTGGTGTCCAAGCAAAATGCTCACAATTTCACCTCATCCTCCAAGATTACTTTTGTCAGGGGCCAGGTCCTATAGAGTGAAGATCTGCCAAAATGGATTCCCCAGGCTACCTTTCAGTAAATGATAAATGAAAATAAAAATGACCCTTCTCCTCTCCCTTCCACCTGCCTTCTCCTACCTCCTCCCAAGGAATCCCTTCATGCCACATCCAGTTATGCTTCATTTTCCAGGCTGTCACACTGAATATTTGTCTTTCTCTGCGTAAGAGCGAGCAGGTTCAGCTTCACTTTGGTCTCCAGGAGCACAAGGACTGCTTTGAAGCCTAGCCAGAGAAAACTGGCACCACATGCTTCACCCAGCAGTAGGAGACGCACGGTCATGTAGGAGCTCAGACTCACTGAACTCTCTTTTTTTTTGTTTTCTTCACCCTTCAAGGAACTCATCGAGGTTGACAGTGAAGTGGTGTTTGAACTAGCTGCCTACATCTTGCAGGTAAGCACCAGCCTTCTCTTGCTTGATGCTTCCTCATGTGCATTGAGTCTTTTGACTTGTAACATCCAGAATGGCTGGACAGAAGCACAGGGACTCCCCAACTTCCAGGAGTCTCAGAGTCCCTGTGAACCAAAAGGGGAGATTCCTCCGTGTGGCTGAGATTTGGATGCATGCAGGCCTCAGCTCCTGACAGGTGTGCATTGAGAACAACCTTAAGACTTAAAGACTTTTCAGCAGATCAGCTGTGAAAGTCATCTTTACACAGCTTTTCCATCAATTATACCAACACAAAATCAGTACAGAAGGCTCTCGAACCAGAAGACTCCACATGTGAAGCAGATGCTGCTGCCCAGCACTTTGCTCACATAAATACATATTATGCTGTGTTAACATGGACCACCACAACCCTTGGGGTATGATGCAAAGTCTGAGAAAATCTAAGTGAGGAATGAGATTCCTGGGTGAAATCTGTATCCAGTGGGTACAGATTTCACTCCACTGACTTTAGCTGCATTTGTTTTCCCAGTGAAATTTGTCCCTCTGATGATCCCCATAACCTTACGTACATACAACTGTCTGTATTTTCCAGCGTGGGCAGGAGGGCTTAAAGATTTTCCAAAAACACTCCTCCAGAAACAAATATTATCTTTGCGTTTCCCTCTTCAGGAAGAGGGGAAGGGTCAGAGAACGAGTTACCAGCGGGGTTTGGTATATATCTGGTTCACAAAGAGGAACCTTCTCAGGATAGTGGAGGTGGGGATTTTTTTTAGGGAAAGATCACATTTATGAGCATGGCTGTGGGAGCAGCTCAGAAATAATTGTCAGATGATTCTTGTTCCCCTTTCTTTGTGTAGATTTTATTTTTTTTCCCATCAGCCTGAAGCTGTGTGGCTCCATGTAAGCAGACGAGGCACCTCACCAGACGGCACTAATAAATAACAACACTTTGCACTTCCATGGCACTTTCGTGTTAAAGGAAGCAATTAATGCGTAGGGATTTGAATCTTCATTAAGATCATTTTATGTGACAAAAATGGAGCGAGAGAGTCAGGACGGGGGACTCAATTAAAAGCACATTACAGCAATTGCATACTGGCTGTTGGGGGAATAGACATCAAACAACAGGCTTATTGTGAGAAGCAGCAATAGGGTTATGAATCTATTGTCTGCTCACCCTAATGAATAACGTGAGCGCTTAGTAATTGTACGCCCAGAGCCAGATCTGCTGCTGTAACCCTTGCTGCTGCGATTGTTTCTCCTCACAAACACAGGATGTTGCGTGTATTCCTGTAGTAGTTTGATGTGTAACTTCATGAAAACAGTCCAAAACAAGCCACACCTCTGCTGGCTGTAACCAGAAATTACTACTGCCCGTGTTTGTGACGGGATCCCTGCAAAACAAGGTGGATCACACAGCGTTTGGTCTTACTCCTCACTGCAGCATTTAGGTCAAAGGGCTGAAGTATGGAGAATCTACCCTCCAAAATTGTTTTCTGAATTCAGTATGCCCATCCCTGTGCAGGCCAGGGCATATCCTTTGGTTTTTACTCAGTGTTGTACTATAATCATGATATGTTCAAGGATTCCTTCCTATGAACCACAGGAGAGCTTGTCTGCCCTTCAGTTTGCTTAGAGGGAGATGGGAAGATACTAAAGGACCGTCAGAACTCAAGTGCAGCCTTATTTCAAATTGTTGTGGTACCAGAACAAATTAAAGTACCACCAAAGCTCTGAACTTTACCCCAGCCTCAGGACTGCAGCACCACTGGACATGGGCTGACAGGTTTTGCGGGTGGATGTACAAAACCTGAATGCAAAACTCGGTCCTCTTGGCAGCGGAAACTCCCTCACTGCAGAAATTCCATCACTGACTAGTTCCCAAGTACATTACTGCACTACGCTTTGTGTGTAGCTGTCAGCAAATGAGATGCTTAACATATTTCATATGAAATGTATAAGGTCCATGGAAAACGCAAAAGGTGTATTACATTTATTGAAGAGGGAGCTCACTAGGTTTTGAGGGTGTGCCAGATAGCCAATAAGACAGATACTGATCTAACTATTGGAGTGGAACATGACCCAACCCTTTAGCATCAGGCTGTAATTCTAATAATAAATATCTAGATAAAGGAGCTAAATACTCCCCCAAACACCCAGCAAGGAGTTAGGGAATCTTGAGTCTTGCATCCCCTTGAAAATTGAGAGGGAGCTTTCTGAAAATCTGCTTAATAGGAAATGCCAAGACTACTTGTAAAAAGAGTCAGGGGGTTCTCAGTTCTCAAAACCACCGAGACTTCAGAGATCTTCTAGTAATACATCATCCGTGTTGACCAAAATAATTACTTATTTACTAGCATTATTTCCTGTGGCTTCTTGGGTATCCACCAGCAGGATGAGGACTCATTTGTCCACTGTATTAGGCAAACCCTTTGCTTGTTAATCTAACCAGCTCACCACATGTGGCATGGCACTTGACAGCAGAGACTGGTTCCAGAAAATACATAAGGAGTCAGTTACAACAGGAAATTGCTGCTAAATGAATTTTGCAAATGGAAAAACTTGAACAGTAGTTTTCTTTTTTCCTTCTTTTTTTTTTTTCTTATTTTTGATGACTTAACTTATTTGTATCCCTCATTTTGCAGGAGGCAAAGGGAGATTTTTCAAGGTAGGTGACCTTAAAAGTTTTTCTGTCGTTGTGTGTTGTGGGAATGAATCTGATGAAATCACCGTGTGAGTGATGTGACTGAGCTGTAGGTGTGTAGCAACAGGAATGCATCGCCAGCATAGACATTGAGTTTCCTTAAACCATTTCTTCACAAAACACAGCCTTTGACCAGACCATGGCCTTGCAAACAGCATTGTTTGCGTCTTTGTTGTTGACAAGTCTCTTTATATGCCTACGAAGTTCAGGAAATAGACTAGTCTTCAGAAGGAAATTACTAAGGAAATGACTCTGCAATCACTAGTATATCGCAGATCTAGCCAGGGGTAACATTAAAATTCCATCACTAATTGATATTTCAGCTTGAATTTGGACTCGGTCCTCAAAATCAGAATTTAAATTACTTCTAAATTTAAATTTAAATAACTTCTGCCATCCCTTCATCCAAATCTTTAGAAGTGCTGTAAGATATTCAAAGAGGTGAGTGTGGTTGGTGTTTCAGGGGACTATTAATGAAATGCCCAAGAATTTTCATTCAAGTTGACAACGTTTGTCAGCTCTGCATTAGTAGCACCCAAAGGTCAGATGGCTGTTTGATGCCACATGTGAGAAATATGAAAGTTCCTCGTCTGAAGCCTGGGACAACCGTCTGTGCTAAGCACTTCACATATATCATTATTCCATATATTATTTTTTTGCTGACCTAAAAGTGAGTGCAGCTGGGAGACCGCAATATCACTGAAGTTGGTTTCAGAGGAAAAACAAAACAAAACAAAACCCCCAAAAAAATTGTGAATAGGAAGAAAAAAAATATGAGTCTGATTGCCAGATGATCCTGAAGAGGTATCTTTTTTTGTCACACTGAAGACTGTGAATAACACACTGATGGGATAAACATAAGGTCCCATCTTGCAGTGAACTGGGACTTACAGCCCACTGAAATGAGGACAAATCAGTGAAAAGGGATTGCAAATATTGCCTGTGCATCATGGAATCTGAGATGACATAACGCAACCCTTGCTAAAAAGGAAGTTTAAAATCCCGCCTTATCTTTTCCCAGAACCTTAATGAACTCACAAAATCCTGACATGCGTCTGACCACAGAAGCGCAAGCACAATCTTGCTTCATCTTTCAGTTCCATCCAATTTTAAATAACTCAGTTATCAGCAGGTGGGGAGCACTGCAGTACACGTGGTTCTTTTCCTTTCCTGTGTGGTTTTCTACGCACTGCCACACGCTCAGCCCGGAAGAGCTGGACCGAATCTGTGCTGCTCAGATCTATGATAAACCACAGCTTCCGTTGCTTTTGCTAGGAGGAAAAATGTTTTAAGCTTCTCAGAATAACTTGGATGTGATAAAAACACACCCACAATGTGTATGGTCAGACTACCAACCTCACTACAGAAAGGAATCGGTTGGATGGCTGAGGTAAAAGGACTGAGAGGACTTTTTATTTTCATTTATCTCTTTCCAGACCTGAAGTAGAAATAGCCAGTGGAAAGCATCCATCTTTGTTGCCCCTTGTAAAAGGAATGGTTTAGTTTATCAAAGTGCATTGCCCTGAGAGCACAGAAGATACCACAACACATGCTATTAACTGCTTCCTCCATGCTGGTGTGTTAGCCATCACCATCACCATTAACAGTTAGCTTTTATTGCTTTTCACCTGTGCATCTCAAAGGTTTTTAGTGAAAAGGGGAATTCTTATGGCCAAGGCAAGTAGAGAAGTGCTGTCGTAATAACAACTTGCTGACAATGCCAGGGATCCTAACTTATAAATGGGGTCTGGAGGCGAAGCAATCTGCCACATTTATGGAGTTTAATGCCTCTTCTTGGAGGAAGGATGAAGAATCCTACCCTGAGGTTCAGATCAGATATCAGAAGTTTCTTCACTGAGAGGGTGTCAGGCACTGGGACAGGCTCCCCAGGGCAGTGGCCGTGGCACCGAGCCTGCTGGAGTTCAAGGAGCATTTGGACACTGCTCCCAGACACATGGGCTGATTTTTGGGCGGTCCTGTGTGGAGCCAGGAGTGGGACTGGACGATCCTTGTGGATCCCTTCCAACTCCAGATGTTCTATAATTCTGTTCCACAACCACGTTGTAGGAGCAGACTTAGCATCTCCAGGGATGTCTGTCCAGTGCCTCCCCTGTAACGTGTACTGACAGAGCTTTACGTGCTGGGTGAGATCCAGGAGCTACCGGAGTCACCGTGAGGTCACTGCGGTCAAGACTTGCCCACTGAGACTTGTGCTCGTTCATATCAGGAGTACGAAATCTGAGAGGAACCTGGGGCCAGCAAGAGGAACTGCAGCTGGAGACATATGGGCTGGCTGCTCGCAGGACTGACGCTGGCTTCAACGCCTGCAGTTAGCTGCTGCTGAAATGTTGTTAGGGATGGAACTGGCTGCTCCTTGAGACAGGGGAGGGCTGCAACTGGGAATGCCTCGCTGCTGAGATTCAGAGACAGCAGCTCGTTCGTGGCAGCGCGTGTTGCGCGAAGGCTGAACTCCTGAACTCCCGCTTTTTGGAGAAAAAAAAAAAAAAAGTTCATTCAGCAGGGTTACATGCTTGGAATGCAGACTGCAGATTTCCACACCTGTGCTGTCTGCTGCCACCACCCGATTTATGATCTGTGCAACTGCGAGTTTCTCTTTGGCCTGGATCTAGAAAAGAACTGCTGAAAAGCCCCAGTGGCTGTTTGGGAGACCTGGAGAGCACACAACCTGCACCACCCTGATCTATCTTGAATTAAGATACCGCAGCAGCCCTGACAGATCAGTTTGGCCTCTACAGCGCACAGTTTGACTAAGTATTTTTCCATCTCGTACATGTGTTTCATTTCAGAACTGAATCCATCAGAAACCCTGAGATCCTGAACGTTTTTAGGTGACCTCAGCCGAGCAGTTCGCAGTGCTGGGTGTAAGTGGCCTGGCCTAGCTCCGGGTTTCAGCAGGTTTGTGCAGAGGGAGCATCTCTGAGTTGATAAAGATTGAGGCAGAACTTGAGCTGAGCAAGGTTTTAAAATAAAAAGTTATTCTCCTTGAGAAGTTTCCAGTCCTCTGCTGTGACAGAGAAAGGTTTTCACTTTATTTAAGACTCCCCAAATGCTTCAGCTAACAAGACTGAAGCATTTTTACATTTAATTGGGTACATATCACTTCGTTTAGGACTATCAGGTATCCCCCTTCGGCTGATTCTCAGCTCAAACAATACCTGTAAGATTTGCTCTGTGCTTTTTGTTATTAGTTACAAGAACTTGGACTTCAAGGGCACGGGATCACCTATGTAAAGCTCCTGAGTTGGTATCCTGCAAACAGATAGAGAGGCTGTTAGCCCAAGCTACTATTGTTTGGCACAGGGAGCCGAGTCACACTTGGTTGGTGGACAAAAGGCAGTTTCAAGTTTCATTTCTTTAGAGGAATGTAAATCCTAAAGGTGTGACCCTCTTCAGGCCTACAAAGAGGAAGGAAACTGGTGCTCTGGCTTATTTGGGAATGGGGCATGGCCTATTGCTGTTGAGATTTCCCCCTGTGATTAATCCTACCGGCTTCAGAAGCCAGTCTGATGTTGACCAAAACCTTTGGGAAACCCATGCCAACGGTGGTCTTAAAAGTTGAGGATCTAGCTTAGAAAAGTTGGGGATCTAAATAAAAGAAAATCCTGAAATATTGCAGCTAGCTCTTCAGGCAGGCCCTTGTTGCTGCATTTCCTCCAGTTAAATAATGTTCAACATTTCAGTTCAGCTCCAAGTCATCTCCCAGCAAACTAGGAAATAACGAGGGCAGAAAGGACCTGTTTTCGAGGCCCACTCTCCAGCCAGCCAGCCCGATTTCTGGATGGCTAACTAGCATCCAGGATCCCACGCAGATGGCTTTCCCGGTTCACTTTTCATATTGCTATTCAGTCTTTTTAATAATTTCCACCATCGTGCAGGATTGAAGTGGTCTGGAGGACACGGAGAAAGCGTGGTTGGAGCTTTTTACCCTTTACATTAACAAATCTGCATTAAAAGCACCCTTCCATATATACCAGCCCTGGGGGTGGACACCTCAGAAAACAAATGCAACACAAGTGACAGGGTTAAACACTTTCTAAAGACAGTCATAAAATAAACACACTGAGATATTTCACTGGAAGAGTGGGAAGGGCAGTAAGTAGGAAACCATTTGTAATCCCACCGGGAACACTTTAAAAATGAAGGATTTTGGTGTTTTCAAAGAAGCCAAAGGGAAAGTGACCCCCTGGCCAGTGGTTAAACACAACATTTGTCCTTAGTTTTTTCCTTCGGTTTGATTTGCCATCCTTTGGGAAGCCTAAATTCTTTTGGCTGGACACAACTCTTGCCAGAAGCCTCGGTGAATATATGGAGCAGGGCACGAAATGCCTTTTTGTTCCTGGAAGTGATTACCTGAAACGCGTTTGACCCTTTGAAGTGGTGAGGCACCTTTATGGCGTTTTCTATCAGAAATACCGATCCCATCCGACAGCATCACTAAGAATGTCTTTTCATCTGATTTTTTGAAGACTTATTTTTATTGCTGTGCAAGCTTTGCTCCTCCCTGGCAGAGAAGAGGGAGCTGAGTGGTGTTAGCCCTTGCTTTCACAGGAGCCTGCGCTGGTTCAGGCTTTTTCCCAGCCTCGCCGAGATAGTTCGTCACCGCTAATCGTCCTACTCGACAGTTGTCTGGGCTCAGAAAGCCCCTGTTTGGAAATTCCTCCCTGTCTTCCCAGAAAAGTCTTGGAAGTTTCTCAACTTCCTTCTGTGAGAAACCAGCCTCAGAAAGTCTTCACTTGAGGGTGGGGACCGCTGCTTGTGCTCCAGTTGTTCTGGCTTTTTTTTTTTTTTTTTGTCTGTATTTTTTTTTCTTCCAGTTTCTTTCATAACGTCAAAAAAAAAAAAAAATCAATAGGAGCTGAGTATGTACACGCCATGGGGATGTCTCTGAGCAGATCCTGCGAACTCTGTAAACAGCAGCAGCTTGTTTTCTGGGCTGTCAACCACGGAGCAGAGTGGCCAGATCAGCAGATAACATGGAGCAGAGCAGCTTCGTGTTCAGACTTGTGCAGATATTTACCTGCCGTGGAAGGAAACATCGGAGTGGTTTTTGAGCGTTTGCACGTACAAAGGAGGATCTGGTGTTCAACTGACCGTGAGATTTAGGCAGGAGTGGGTCTTCAGACACTGCAAAATTCGAGTCTGATTGATACTTGGGCATCTCTGTCGTAGATTTGTCTTGGACTGGAAGGTCTGGTCCTGCTTTAAAACCACTGAATTGCTTGTCAGGGAGCTCCCGTGATAACCAATGCTTGTAGGCATCCCCAAAATAGCGAATCCGGGATTTATGTTAGTGCTTTACCCTATGGCTCAACCTAGCAATTAACCTGCAAACTCCAGTTAAGGCAGCCCCACCGAGGTCTCAGGCAGAGCCTGCTGCTGGGCTGTGCCAATGGAGAAATGCTGCGGGAAGGAATTTACAGCCGAGGCAGCGCCGTAGCTCTGCGAGCCATCACAGCCTGGCCCAGGGACCAGAACAAAGCTCAGGACAATGTCCCGGGACTCTTGGAGTCTCTAATGGGGCAGGATGCAAGAAGGTAGAAAAAAAAAAAAAACTGCTATTGAGAAGTTAGCCAATAAATATTAGTTCTTGGGCAATCCTCAGTGTCCTGCCTGTCCCTCTTGGTTTCCATTTCTAAGATTTTAAAAGCAGCAACAGCACTGCTTTCCTTCCCAGGACTTTGAGGGACTTTTTGTCGTGTGTTCACAATACCGTGTGTGTTTGTAAGTGGGAAGGGAGGCATCTTGGACCTCTAGGAGAAAACCCCATGGTTTAATTTCATCTGTGGGGATCTGCCCGCCATGAAATCTGCCTCGCCACACCGTGAGCTTTCCCAGCTCATGGAGTTATTTCATGCAGTTATGCTGCTCCAGCTGGCTGGAGCCATCACTGGAGATTGCATGGAGAAGAACGAAGGGTTTTGCGGAGCAGGACATAAATTCAAGCTGGAACCTCATCAGTGAAGACATTGTGCAAAGGCCAGTTCCCTGGGGCAAGAGGCTAAGAGCAACCTGTGATGCTAAGAAAGCAAATCATTACTTTTTGCAGCAGGTTGTAGGCATTAAAGAAAGGTGCTTTTCTGAAGCTGAAAGCATCTTTTTTTTTTTTTTTTTTTTTTTTTTCTCTTCCCCTTATTCTTTTCTCTATGTGAACGTGTTGAACCCTGCTCGACGCAATGTGACATGGTGACTAGTGAGCCCAGAGCTTCAGCTTAACCATCTGGGACAGCTTCTCTCCAATTCTGATAATAGAGGGAAAAGTTAACTGGTCTGCCATAAAACAAATAAAGAGAGAAGAGAAAGGAAACCCCATTGCTTTTTGTTAAGGAGGAACAGATGTAGAGCTGCAGCAGCCTGCCAGCTAGGTCAGGTCATATCAAATATTGTGGTTGTTTTCTTGTAGTCTGATCCTCCTTTTGAACTCTCTTTCAGCAATGAAGTTGTAAGGAATGAATTAAAGAAGCTGCCAGCCCTTCCAACACCGGCGCTGAAGGAGCATCCTTCCCTTGCTTACTGGTAACGTATCACTCTGTTTTGTTTAACGTATCACTGCTTTGGAGTGTCTCATCCAGGGCCTGGCTACAGCAATTAGTGATCTGAGGGTGAAGCAGGGATGCAGGAATTCCCATCTCCTAGCTCTGGCTCTGCCACCAACTCACCGTGTGATTCAGCCCACGTCAATCTACCACCCTGAGCCTCGGTTTCCCCGTGTGCCAAATGTCTGCCCTAATGCCTGGCCAGAAAATTCACCGTAAGCACGCAAAATGAAAGCAGGGGACCTAATGTACCGTTCCCTTTTCCTGCACTTTATATGTGTCCAAAGAAAGCGTGACCACAGCTTGTCATGTCAATGTTTTGCTCTGCTCTTTATTGGTTTTGAGTGACTGAGCTTCATCTTGCAAGCCCTTTCTGTGTGGCACAGCTGAACGAAAAGGAAATTATTCCTCCTCTTAGTGACCTAGGTGATGGTCAGAAGTAGAGCCTCGTAACTTTAGTTTTTACTGCACTGGAAACAGAATGCAGGGTAGGAGAAAGGCCATAATTAAGTTTGGTGTGCCCCACAGATAGCTTCTGTACCACCCCGCCCAGCCCTTTTATCTGTGCAAATAGGAAAGAATTTGGGGAAACACTCTTCATTAACAGGGAGATGCTTTCACTTGATTTTTCTGTTTGTTCCCCTTTCATGTTTGTCTTTAAAGCATTAGGCTCTGAGCCTGAGGGTGGGAGTGAACTTCTTTATCAGCTCCTCTTTTAATTCCTGCATCTTGGTAATCTGAGGATGGCAGGGGAAGAGTTCAGTTCTTACTTTGCCAGGAAGTCCGTTCACTTTTCGTAGCATGGCTACAACAGCAGACAGCTGTACCTAGTGTCAGGCCACAGACAAACCAGTCTGTGAGGTCCCAATCATCTTCTGAGCACATCAGGAGACAGCCAGAGTCCCAGGCTGAGGTTAGGGACATTTATACAAAAGATGTGGATCGCCACAGTCTGGAGGCAGAATGATCTCCCTCTTTTGAGCATCTCCTTCATTTTTTCACATACTAATACTTCCTGAATCACAAACAAATTAAAAACCAGTCCATTTCCAGCCAGATCTGTGGCCTGGTCTGACTGAGAGGCAGGTAGCTCAAGCTAAAAGCCACCACCAGAGGAGCCATGGACAGGGAAGAAGGCAAATCAGACTCTCCAGCACTGACACAGAGTGAGGTCTTAATAAAGTGCCCACAGAGGCTTTATTTTGGCTCCTTGTGATAACATCTGTATACAGGAAAGCAGCGACAACCCAGGCAGCCTGTGAGGCTCCGTCTGCCCATCAGGACATGTCTGCCCCCGCTGTCAGCAAGAGTTAGTCAGAACATTTACGTTAGAGGCTTCTGCTGGGAAATCCCAGCGAGGTCTGGGACTGCCTCCATCCCCTCCTTCGGTTTGGGCAACCTGGAGCAAGAAGAGCCATGTGAAAGCCTCATGCTCAGGATGTGAGTATTCGTGGTTATACATGGGCTACAGCACTTCTAGCAGCTTAATTCTGGGGGAGTTCCCCTGTGACTCAGAGCAGGTCGCAGGTTGGGAAGCTGGCTGTCTCCAAGGGGGTAATAAAACCAGTGGCTACAGTCCTGTGACTCCCTTGTGATTTCACTTCAGTGGCCAGGTCGCAGGGAGCTGTTGTGTGCCAGTAGCTCATTATTTTTTAATGGGGGCTTTTTCATAAACACCCTCCTGAAATGCTGAACGCTCTCAAGAAGAGGCTGCTGGTGAACCAGACAAAAAGCTCAAACTTCAGTGATCTAAGAGGACAACGTTTTTAAAAATGTAGTTACCCTATCTCTTCTCTTTTGCATCTCACACAGATTGCATACCAGATACAGATTTTATCCTGTCCCTTTCTATATACAGTTTTATGCTCCAGTTCTTCAGTATTAGGACAAAGCAATAGCAAGTGAATTTCCAGCTCCAGAAAGGAGCATTTAAAATGTCAGGGGTGGGACAACTGATTGTTCTAGTTTAAAACAAACCTACCAAAGAACCCTGTACTGTATTTACAACTGCATCAAAAAATTGTCTGAAATGGACCAAGAAGTGATAATACAGATGTTCAGGTAGATACTGCAATACTTTCAGCAAGTTACTGGCTTAGAACTGCAAGAAATAATATGTCATTTCTGTCACACCATGAAAAAGCATCACCTGTTGCTCCTATCGAGTGTAGTAAGAGCAGCAGGATGAGTCCTGGACTCTTCGCTGCAGTGAGGTCTGAAGGAAGACAGCCTGTGGCCCCCAGCTCCTCCTTCCTGGAGTCTGCAGGTTACACACCCTTGCTGCAGGCCTCGCCACTGTAACCTCTCCTTGGGGATTTGCAGACATCACAACAAAGATGAAGGCTGTAATTTGTGTGGCACGGAGTTGCTGTTTCCAGCTCTCTGTAGATTAAGACGAATCAGTTCCACAGCTTGTTCTCAAGCGTCTCCATAGCATCGCTGATTGAAGCAAGAAGGGTGGTTTCTTTTTTTTGTGTGTTGTTTTACTTTTAAATGAAAGCTGAGCTTCTGGTCCTCCCACACAGTCCAGGAACTGAGGCCCTGAGTTTTGATTTCTCTTGCCCATGCGTGGAAAGAGCTCACAGGATTTATTATTTTAGATGCAAAACTAGTCACGGTGAGTCTGGAGAGAATCTTTAGAAAGTCTGTTAGCTCCCAGTGCGCCTTTGCAGCCATTTTCATTGCATTTTATCTCAATCCAGATCCTCCCCAGCAAGCCAGCTCAGTACCAAACTGCCAGTAAGAACACAAGAGCAGAGATGATGGCACAAAAGTGGATGCTAGAAGTGGATTTTCAACTAAGCAGGGGGAAGCCAGACTTCTGGCTTCCAACAGACTGAGTGCAAACTTGTTTTTAGCAACCATCAGCATTCCCAAAAAATCTAACACTGAAAATATCAACTGGAAATCACAAGTTTCTCTTATACAATATAGACCCCAGGCTCTGATCATCCTCTTGGTCCCACTGGCCCAAGAAATGCCCTGCTGGGTTCAGTGGGGCAGTATTTGACTGCACAAATCATTGCAAACAGAGATATTGTAAGTAAGTTTGAGAAAATCATCAAAATGGACAAATCAGGTTGCAGACAGAGTAACAGTAAGGTACAGCAACGTTTAAAATAAACAGCTCAATGTGCTGAGGAGAGAGGGGAGAAACGAATACCTTTGAAAAACTGGATCTGGTGATAAGAAACTCTGGCCCTGCATTTGCTTGCAGATTTCCTGCTGCCCAGTTCTGTAGGCTGCTGGGACAGAAGGGATTTGTTGGTAGTTCTAAATATCTTTATCAGAGTTATCTGCTGCAGGATATCATCCAAGTATTAATCTTCGGAGCTCGGGGGGGAACGTTTTATGAGCTGACAAGCAGGCAGTAGTGCTCCCGCCTCCCCCATGCCTCCACATGAGCTCTGAATGAGTTTCTGTGTCTCTGGCACAGCAACCAGCCAGAGCTGGGCAGGAGGAGACATCAGCTGGTGGTCCAGGCAGCCTCCCAGCTCTCTCCCAGCTGTCAAAAGCAGCACGGCAGCTGCTCAGAGATGAGCAGCTGAAACGATAGAGGAGAAGGTCTTATAAGCTCTGTTAATGCTCTGTTCTGACCCGTGAATGATTTTGCTTGTTTTCCCTGGCACGTGCTGGGTTTGCCCCTCCACCCCAGAGCTGGAGGCAGAAAGTGACCTCTGGACATGCACGATCATCCTTGCACAGGGCTGCGGGGATGAAAAAGGAGCCCAAGGAACTATCTGAGGAGCGTCTGGCGGGCAGCTAGGGTGGGATTCATCTGAGCATGAACATTTCTTCGGTGCAGACGTCTCTAGCTCAACAATGGGCCCTTTACTGTCAGTGGGGAGAAGTGATGATAATAATAACCCCCTCCCATCCAAACAGACTGCGTGAATTGTGCTCTGGAGCACCCCATTCTTTCTTCCCAATGGGACTAACTCAGTGCTATAGAAAGGTGAGAGGCAGTATATCCCCATATTCATGCCCCAGTTGATAGTTCAGGCTTTATTTTATTTATTTATTCATTTATTGTCCAGAAGAAAGTAGAAATGAGAATAATGCTCATCTGGCATTTAGCACCTGTAGACCTCAAAACATTATGCAGCAGAAAGGAACATCATCGGTATCCCAACAGGGCAGTGGAGGCACAGGGAGTGTTGCCTGTATTTCTGTAGGGAAACAGAAGAGTCTGGACTATCCCACGTCTTTTGGTATGGTTTGAGAACATAATTTTATTCATCTAGCTGCTCAGGAGGGCTCCCTGACATCCAGTCTATCCTTTTGAAGGAAATGGGCCATTAATTGACGTCCCTATACTTCCAGAGGAGTATGGTTTAGGAACATATCCAGAACCTTAGAATAATCATCTGTGAGAAAGCAGAGCCCACCCAGAATCACATGAGGTAACAGCAGGCGGGTGCCCCTCTCCTTTCCTTGAGCAGCACCGATATCAGAGCTCGACCTCTCTGATAAATTCCCAGAGCAGAAACCAAAGCTAAGAGCATTTTCTGCTGGAGAAACTCCACTGGTTTCTGAGAAGTCAATCCTGGTTTGTTCCTGTCTGAGACAGAGAGGAATTGCATCCCCATGTAATTGTGGGTTTACGAGGTAATTTCGAAGGGCTGTAAGCCCTCTCTGTCCATCTTTTTTATTAAAAATGATGGGGTTTGGAGATCTTCCAGTCCTGAACACTCATGTAATTCAGTTACTTCTCCAAAAGTAATCCTGTTTATGATAATCGTAGCAGGAGAGCTGGGCTCTGCCTTCATGTGCACACCCAGAACATCTGTGGAACTTGCTCGGATCAGCGGGCTGGATATGGTTTCATAGCTGCTGAATTTCCTTACGGGTATTTTCTAAGCATTAAAATTATTCTGAGGGTCTACTCAGCAAAAACAGCTTCAGTTCTGCCTGGGGAAGGATCACCACATCGTGGAGAACCGTGTGGTTGCCCTTAAAGGTCCAGCAAGACCTAGGAAATGCAGGGAAGGAGCAATGCTCATTCACATTGACCTAAACTACATGCAGCATGATGGCATTAGCTGGCCACCCGGTGCCACTGGAAGCTTGTGCCCTGCAAGGTGGGGAGGGCAGAAAGGTGACATGTAGGCAGTTCAGGTTTCCTTCCTCTTGCCCTTGTAAGTTCTGTAATGTACCTCCGGGAGGCTCAACAGACTCCTTGTTCTTGAAGTGACAAGATGAGGAGCGAGAGATTGGGTTTAGGAATGAGGACTTGGGCATTCTGCCATGCCAATGGAGCAGAGCTGGTCCTGTGGGCATCACACTGCTAGAAATTAAAGATCCAAAGTCAGACTAGCCTGAAAGTACCAAACCTGTAGGCTGTCATGAGTTGCATGTCTGTAGATGAAGCAGAATGCTATTAAAATCAAAAGAGAGAACCATGAGCCTTTGAAAGGAGGACGTTGGCTTATGCTTTGCCATGCTGTCACCTTGCTGACACATGATTGAAAGCATCCAGTCGCTCTGGTTCTGGGATCATTCACCAGAGAACAGGAATGAGATTCTTTAAAGGTGAGCATAGAGATGTCTCTGTCATCTGGGGCATGCTGACCTGCTCTTGGGTGTTGCATCTCTACTGTGTAGAGGTGAATGTCTCAGCATGAATTTATCAAACACACGTAGAACTGTTCTCTGCTGGCACAGAACGCCCTCCTTCTGTGCCATGAAACTCTCTTAGTCTCCAAAGCAGCACTGGGAATGGGTCCTGACCCATGCTAACTGCCAGCACATGGCCAAGCGTTGCCTGAGGGAATGCAAGTTAATATAACCAAGAAATATGCAAAGGCACATCGATATTTTAACAGTAAAGGGACCCAACTTTGAGTGGCTTGGACACATTCCCTGCCGCAGACGTTGCCTCCGTGTACATTGGGAATTTAACTCCTTGCTGAGGGAGATGTCTCACAGTACTGCCACTAGCTCTCCTGGAGATGGTTTTGTGTAGCTGCAGTGAGGACTAATCTGTGGAGTTTAGGGCTATTAGTGGCCACCAATTTCAGAAAGCTTTGTTCACTAAGAGAACTCAGTGGGCTTGGAAAGAAGTTGCACCAGCTAGGGTAAAGCTTGAGCAGCAAACATCTCTTTGCCATGCTCTACAACACTGTAGGCACCATTTGTAGATAAGGAGAGTAATGTGGAGAGGGAAAAGTATCTACAAATAGATAGCGTGTTTGTGAGTAAGTCATGATACTGCCTTTAAATGTAACATCTCATTTCTTCCTTTCCAGTGAGGACCGAGTCATTGAACATTACAAGAAACTAAACGGTCAGACAAGAGGTCAAGCAATTGTAAAGTAAGTGAAATAAAAGCAACTTCTGGTGACCTTTGTTTTATCAGGAAATGTATATACTGGCCTGTAAAACCAATATGTAACTATGCCTCCCATCTCATCTAATGCTTTATTTTTAAGTGGTTATTTACTTCTTATTTAAGCACTTCTTTTCTGATCATTCTCTCGGCTTCTCAGACACGTTCTTCTCTTATGTGTTGTTTTGCAGTTACATGAGCATTGTAGAATCCCTCCCAACATATGGAGTGCATTATTATGCAGTAAAGGTACGTGCTACAAATGAGGTTTATTTATTGAATTAAACTGACTGTGGAGAGGAAGGGGGAGAGGTGCAAATAACCATCCTGCTTTCAGAGTACAATGCGCTATTGCTAAAGTCTTGTTTCGCTTCCTGTAGTAGGATAAACTTATTTCAAGTGAGTAGTGAATGTTTGGTAAATATAGCTCCCCAGAGGAAAATCCTGTTCTTCAAGATAAAACTCTCACAGTCTTTCTGTTGTGCTAGAGATGTTCAGCTCACAGGCAGCAGCAAGCTCTGGTGATGCCAGTGAACCAGCACCAAAGGGACCGGCAGCCACCCTGCTGGCAGGCTCAGTGTTCCACTCCTTTTCGTAGTTCCACAAGGTCAGATTTTTCCTAACCTGCACATCCAAGAGCAACTAACTAGGGCCAGCCATAATCTGCAGACACCAGCTCCCTTCACTTGAGATAGAAGATGGATACAGATGGAGTACACCCTTTTAATGCCAAAACACCAGACCGTATTCTAGGGATGGCGTGTTGTACCCCTCCACACACAAAACCCTTCTCTGCTTCTAACTGTGTGAATTTCATGCAGCTATTCCTGAAATTCCTTATTTCTTTTGTTTAGTGTTTTATCACCAAATCTTCCAGTCTCATACTACTATCACTGCTTCCCTGCCTGACCAGCTGTGAAGGGTTATTATTTTTCTTAAGTAGAGAAATCAATAAGAATATAGAGAAAGCTAGATCCACACTCCCCACAGCATATTCCCCCATTTATCACCCCTGAAGTTTTGCTGTGCTTCATCGTTATCTCTCTGCACGGATCATAGGGGCTTTGCATACATCTCCCACACGTGGGCTACCATAAAAACACAACGATCTGACAGTACCTGTCTCAGGGAGATGTGCTTTCCTGGTCTGTTCCTGCTAATGTGCAAGGAATTTTGTGAAACACGTTAGCCTCATCTTTTACCAGAGGCTAGGATCACTCCAACACCCTCTGCATCTCTTGGCCTACTCCAGACCAAGCAAGATCGGATGGATCGGGCTGCGTGTCCAAGCCTGCAAGCTCTTGAGAGCTGTTCCAGTGAACTCTCCATGATCAGTAAATGCCAGTGAGCATCAGTGAGGCAACAAATATTGCACATAATAGGTTTTGCTTCTGCTTGATGTGGGGGGTTTGGTTTAGCTGGGTTTTACCCTGCCTTTCTTTATCGCATTAACAGAACAGATGTAATTTCATTGAGGACTCCAGTTCAGTAAATTGCTAAGGGGCTAGTATCAGATATCAGCCATTACTCCACAAGGCCATTTTATTGCGCACTCAGACACAAAGCAGTTGGGTCCAAGCCTGTCAGACCTTATCACTTGGTAGCTCTCAGATCCCATTACTGCTTCATTTTCAAGATTAATGCTAAAATCCCTCCACATAATTCAAGTCAGCTGGCTGATTCTCTTTCCTTCCTCTCCGATCTCTGAGTGTTCAGACTGAATAATTTACATGGCAGAGAAAGAGGATGTACCACTGCACGAGGGACTAATGCCAAACCTCCCCTGGCAACATTTTGAGTAACTCGATCGCAGGTGATGCATTCTAAATGGTTTTCGATGTCATAGCTAAAAGTGAAAAAGATCTCTCTTTAACACTGAGGAGCTTTGCGACTTGAGGTAATTCAGCCAGGGCCATTTAATGGCACCCATGACATTCAAGGACATTGCTTAGAAACAAATATTTACCTTGAAATACAACCCAGGAAATCTCCAGCATTTCCTCTTCCCATTCAGTTTAACTCTATTTTTTTTTCTTTCAGGACAAGCAGGGAATTCCTTGGTGGTTAGGACTTAGCTACAAAGGAATTTTTCAATACGACTACCACGACAAAGTGAAACCAAGAAAGGTAAGTGTTTACTTTTCTGTTAAGGTCTGGGCTTGCCTCTCATGTTATAGCTTGAATTGAGGGTGTGATGTATGGCAAGTGCTGGCATTGATTCGTGTGATTTTGAAGGATGTGAAGTTTCTCCCCAACTTTGAATATCTGCAGAGAATCAGCGGATAAAAGGAGCTCTTCACTCATTAAATGCTGTGGTATGGGGGGACAATAAGTGACATTGAATCCTGTGCCTTATGCTTCTTTCTAGCGTGGTTCGTAAGACAGAAATGGGAACAGTAGGACTGGTGCTCTAGGGTTCTGCAGACCTTTCAGCCCACTAACTGTGGTGGGACTGAAGGTGCTCAGCTGACCTAAGCACCTCCTAATAGTCTGTTGTCAAGCCATAAATAGTCTGAGAGAGGGAAGATGAGGCAGGAAAGCTTCTTCCATGTATTACAACAAGAAAAGATCTGGTTCTCCCTAGAGGAGCATTACATTTGACGAGCAATGCTTTTACCAGCTGAAAAGTTAATGTCAAGCTAATAGGGCAAGAAGACTTTCATCACGTGCCTAAAGAAAATGCATTAAAAGGTTTCTGTCTAGTATCTGATTTGTTTAGGAACTTTACTTTGAGACAGTTCACAAATCAAGGCAGAGCGCATGAAGATCTGATCATAAAACTAGTGCTTAGTCATTGATGACTGGCTGTTCCGGTCTGATTGTTGCTATTTTTAGTGAGACTTTCAAGGCATCTTTTGAGAAATCCAGCTGCCAAATATCCTGTTCATTAGGGAGGAGAATGGTTTTGGTCTCCTGAGCTCATCCAACCAGGCAGACCCGTGTGCTCTGATATTGCTACGTAGGATGCAGTCCAGTACAAAAAAAGCTCATCTCTTAGCCCATACCCTGCAGGCTGGTATGCACGGTCTATCTGCAACAGTATTTGTTGTATTGCAAACCCGTGGGGATGTCAGGAGACAAGGTCTGGGGCTTGCTTGCAGGGAACTGTTCAAAACTGGAAGATTTGGAGCAACTAGGAAGCTTTTCTGGAGATGAAAATGCTGAATTAACACAGTGCATTTCTCTTTGCGTCGTCTCTGTGCCAAGGTGTCCCCTTCCCTTTCTTTTCCCTCCTCTGATCACATTCAAGTCATACATTGCCTGGTCCTCAAGGATAGCATCTTCTGTTAAAATAAACTAAAAGCAAGGTTTTAGTAGAAAAAAATAACTGCTAAGGAGGCAGCAGGAGGTAGTAGGCTCTTTGATTGGCCTTTTGTTCACTGAAGGCTGTTCATGGGGCTTTTTACTCACTGAAGGAGTGAATGAGGATGAGAGGAGGAAGGGGATCTTTACAGAGCATCTGTGCTCTAAAAGACATATCTGTTTGGGATCAATCATTACCTGCAGGGCAAGTCGTACTCACACGTGATAATTTAAAACGTGCCTAGACGAGGTGTTTGCACCCACACATCTCCAACAGTGCCAACCCCCTGGGGAAGATATGTCCTTAAGACACACCTTCAGAGGTCAGTCTTAGTGGCAGAAACATTACTTTGGAGGAAAACAGTGCCTTTCCATGGCAGAACTCAACCATCCAGAAGCTATAGCCTTTTTTTTTTCAGCCCTGATGGGATGAGAGCGTTAGGGGAGAGCATCAGAAGAAAGAAGAAGTGAGGCTCGGTACTCCAACTTCAAGAGATAAGACATCCATTTCCACCTAAGAGTCAAGTCTCCTTTCTTGGCTTCTCTATTTTTTTCTCAGCTGCACATGGTGATCTGATCTGTAGCACCAGTTTTAGAGCTTGAAAGCATCTTCGTTGGGCTCTCTGTGTCCCCCCTAACCTGCCTCTAGCTCTCCCATTGCCTCTAGAATCAGAAAGACCATGGGCATCTCCCACCCTTTTTCTCCAAGCATAATCCTAAAAGCTAGGGGGTTTCTCTTTATTCAGATTTTTTTTTCTCAGCAAATTATGTTTGAAATCCAGGAAACTACAAACATTAACGCCGCCTGACGTGTAAACCACTGAGAATTTCTGCAGCTTAGCAGAAGTGGTCATAAGTGAGAGAGGGAAGGTTGGGTGGGAGGGGAGAGTAGGAATTTCCAGGCTCAAGTTTGTTCATTGCCACAATCCAGAGACAACAGCAGTGAAGAGGCAGCCTAGATGACGATGATGATGATGCTCTCAAACCCCATCTGTTGGTCGGGGTATTCCCAAATGCACAGACTAAAGCAGGGACTGGACATATACAGAGTAGCTAAGGCTTCAAAATTTCACTGTTGTGTGCTGTTACCCTCAGAAGACCAAGTATAAAAGACTTCTTACCCCGCACAGGTGGTAAAACCCTCTGGCGAGAGCAACCCAACAGCCTCAGTGAAGCGCAGTGTTTAATTCCCTGGTAATTAAATTGTAAAATTGCACTTGATAACCCTGGTATCTGGGAGCCTACCACAGGATCTGGTTCATTTCACTGCATCAGAATGGGCTGGTTCAAGTCTCCGCTGTGCAAAAGGGAGGGGCGAGCTTTGATGAACTTTTCTGCAAGGTAAAATTAGAGGGGAGGAGGGAGTAGATTGTGTCTTTTCTGATATTTGTCATTTCATCCCCGCACATTGCCAGCACCAGAAACAAACTGAAAAAAAATGCAACAGAAAAATAAATCAGCCTTGGAAGAAACACAAGCAGAAAATTGTAGCGAGAAACCAGCTGAAATCAAGGCATTTATATAAAATGCATGCAAAAACCTTGCTTGTCTTCTAAGGGAGCTAGTAATGTTTTCCTATGATGTCATCCGAGATAGATTTCCATGCTTACTGTGTTTGCAAGTAAAACTGTAACCCACACTAAGCAGCTGAGCCTAGCTCGGGCGATCCCGTTAGCAGGCAGTCAAAACCATGTTTTTATTAAATTGCTGAAGTAAACCAGCCACGTGTCTCCAGAAAGCTAACTGGGTTTGTCAGCGAGTTGGATGAGTCTGGAGAGGAGAATTGGGGCTGACATGGGGCCAGAACCTGATCTTGCTGGCAGCAGAGGCAGAAGTCCTCCAGCATTACTGGGGGTGCAGCTGAGATGGGTATCTGGCACCTAGTTGGAGGTGGTTCAGGCAGGAATGCAGGGCCATTAAACTGGAATGCAGCTTGTGCTGGGCTGCAGAGCCTAATGGGACTCTGAGCTTCTATTTTTATGTTCCCTCCTGCCTCGATCTGTGGAAGCCCCAAAGCTAACCAAAGCCATCACTTTGAGGCATATCGTTCTCCCGGTACGTCCAGGGGCTAGCTCCCAGACTCAGTAAGCCCTGCCAAAGGCTGCCTCTGAAATGCTCACTGTTTAAACACAGGTTTGGTCCATAGCAGTTACGATCAGACAGCAGTTCATTCTTAGGTGCTAAATAAATGTAAAAGTTTCAGTCTTATGTGAGTAAATGTAACAAAATCCATCACTGCAGCTGAAAAAGAAGAGAATAGGGAAAGATGGCTTCTGTCCTGCTAGAGAATGTCCTGCTAGATGGTGTCCTGCACATCCTCCAGGATGTCAAGGCATGCTAGAAGTTCACAAGTGGCTTGCAGAACTTGGGTCGTTTCTGTAGCAGCAGTGCACAGCTTCTGGGATGGATAGAATCCATCTCCTTCTATATTGGTGAGGACGTAGCTTCTACAAACTCTTCCCTGTGAAGGGAAAGGGCCCTTCAATCCTGGTGTGCCTTGGAAAAGCACATCACAAAGGAGTCACTGTCCTGTTGGGCTCAAGACCCACCATCATGGGCCAGCACTTTCCAAAATTCATGATAAACCAAAGCACATTCTTTGGAGCCAGGTCTTCAGCAAGAATAAGCCTCTCTGCAGCTATATTGTCCAGGTACGTTGGTTCATTTTAACCAGCAGGTAGGAACATAACTCCACTCCGTCCCAAGAGACCCGTGCATGAAGCAGCAGCGCTGTAGCCTGTAGCTGTGAGATCTGCGTGTTCCAGCAGCTGCAGTAGCACCAGGCACGTCTCTGTTGTTCTAGGGGGATATTGGCACTGCCATAAGAGCCCAAAGGCATCTTTCAGTGCACACAAGCTTAGCAGTTAGTAAACAATTAACTTGAAGCTGAAGAATGAGTGATGAACAAAGTCAGCCAAAGGACTTCCAACAAACGGACAGATAAATTGTTTAACTTACCACCAAAAATAAAATGACCTTAAAGAGAGCCTGGTACGGTTTGGTTGCCCTGAAAGATATACCACTCCGTGGTGTTATCTGATTTTCTTTCACCAGAAGCTAGTGGCTAAGAAACTTAGGGTGAGCCTTTTTTTTTCAGGCTCATAAACATTATCAGTGTTCTCATTCTCTGGTGGACTGAAGAGAATCCAAAAAGAATAGTTTTGGAAATGAGATAAAATGTGGGGCATCCCAAAATTCAGCTGTAGCTTGACAAAAATTTCCCCTGTGACAGCCAAACATCCATTTCTGCCATTTCTTCCCCCCGTTATCCTTTCTCTGAGATCAAACGAAGCATGCTGTGAAAATACTTTATCCCTTGCCGCAATGTCACCACAAAACTATGGACTCTCATTGTAGAAGAATTTAATATGCAGTGTTTGTTGGAAATCCAAAACAACAGTGAGAGCTTGATTTACACATGTGAAAAGAAGAGCTGAGCTGGAGCCATCCTGCCAAGCAACACAAAGCACGGGCAAAATCAGTACTCGATGGGTCTGATTAGAGACAAATCACCTGCTCGTCACCAGCAGGGACAAAATAATCAGCACGTTAATTTTGTCCAGCAAGTGAAAGATTGCTGCGTGATGTCACTTGGCCTTTTCCGAACAGCAAGAGATAGAGTGAACTTTCCCAGTTCCAGAGGCAAAATGAGATATTTACACAGGAGGAGCAACAGCCTAATTAAGAGCCTTTTTATTGCAGAACAAATAGCGATCCTCTCCGCTTTAGGGCATAATGAAGCACTGTCAAGTCAGTAATTTCATTGATGGAGTGGTTAAACTTGTGCTTCCTGTGGCGAAGGAATGACAGGCCAGTAACTTAAAAAAACACAAAGTAGGGCTTGATGTGAAATTTAGAGAAACTAATGAATGCTGGGGAGGAGGAAGATGACAAATTGGTCCCTATCCCAGCTGGTCGGAGAAGACCATCAGAACAGCCAAAAAGGTGAAAGAAACGTGAATTTCAACTAAGTTAAAGGGAGCCCAATTCACTTGCCTAAATCCTTGCCACGTGAAGCGTTAAAGATAAAGAGCATAGAAGGGTTAAAGGTAAGACTGGGGGTGGGGGTGGGCGACCCCTCTATCCGGAGTTACAACGCTGAATTGGTAATATTCAGGCAGGATTTTGAGAGGTGCCATCAACCCTCACACTCACGGAGGGTGTTTGATTTGGCAGCGAGTTGCTTTCTGTTGTCAGAGGCATGGAGCACGTGTAGCACTCCTCTCACTGGCATGCCACGGGGTGTATGGAGAAAAGAATGGCCTTTCTCTAGCACACCCACAACCAGCTGGGGCTGGACACAGCGTATCGTCCTCGTGGCTAATTGGGCCTTTCTTAGAACAGCATTATTTCCTAAGACATTTGCAATCATCTTTGCACAGCAGACAGGGATAAAATATTTAAAATTTACAAGTGATGCAAGAGGAGCAGAAAACACTTCCAGGAAATGCTGCCTTAAAAGCTAGTGGAGTCTCAGTGGCATCGCTGTAATAAATTATTCACCGTGATTAGCTGGCTGTTAAGGACTACCTGCTGACTCCTTCTGCTCAACGGTTTTATTTCTCTTCCCCTGGCTGATCCTTCATGCTTTTTGGATTATGGACTCGGCTGTAAACTGAACCAGTCTTCAGGTCACGGCAGGTTCAGCTCGTTTTATAGTGCAGTAATTCAGTCTTGGTTTAGTGCTTGGAAATGCGGTGCACTGGAGGAGGGAGACGGACACGAAGTGAGGTTCCTCACCCTGCTGGTCCTTCTCGTGGAGGAGGTTGCTCACTCCATTTCCTTGTGTATCAAAATCTAAGACCCAGACCTGTGGCCACCAAAGAGCACCCATAGTTTAAGGCCTTTCCCTGCTGAATCGTGTCCTCAGTAGCACCTTTTTGGAGGCTGCTTGCTTCGGTTTGGAGTGCCCTCCACCCAGCACCAGGCTTTTCTCCTTTTTGCTTTCTTCCTCTACTTGTCCTCAGCACCCCACTCAGCCTTGCCACTGCACCCCACTGGGCCAAAAAATTGCCAAGAGCACTGGGAGATGAATAAATCGGATCAAAGTGCATTGAGCTGGAAAGCAAGATTTTATCCCCAAGATGGAGAATTTCCATGGGGTTTGGCTGGACGTGGTGCTAGGCTGTGATTTAGTGAATACTTCTGGCAGCAGTACCAGCTTCAGTGGCCTTCACCACTCTCCTATCCCATCCCAGCCCAGAGAAAGAAACTGCTCCAGCAAAGTGATCAGGGCTCAGCATAACCCAGCCAAAAAAGAGCAGCCACTTTTAACCTTGAGCAGTTCCCAGTCCCGTTCACCATCCAGCCCACAGTCAGCACCACCAGCACAGCTGTAGGAGCTGGGTATAAATCACAGTGGCCAGAGAAAGAAACTATCATTCACCTACACAACGACTTTGTGGAGTGAGACGAGGACTTCACAGCTCAGGACAAGACAGAAAGAGTTGGCTCCATGGAATATGCCATGGCTGAATCAGGATGAATTAACTATAAGGTACATAAGCACCACTTCTTCTCATATATAAGCTAGTAAAAGTTTGGTTCAGTGTCTCTCCCAAACAGGGCTGATCTCAGACAGCTAAGGAGGTTGTGACTAAGGAGGACTGATTAGGTAAAGTGACTTCTAAAAACGTGCTAGCCAGTCATACAACAGTCATGCTCAGTTTCCTTTATCGATGTAGATGGGTTCCTCCATCACCTATAATGCTTGTAAGCACTAACACATAGCCTGGGGCACTGCTGTCTTATAAGCAAGCCGGCACTATTTTGGGGTTTGGTGTATGTGGTGATACTGTCAGGCATAAAATCCCAGGGTTTGCTGCAAGAATCCGCATTCACAAAATACAGGAGTACCCATCAAAGTAAAATCCACTTGCTCTAAGTGTCATATTCAATTCTTAAAGGGTATTTCCCTACTAAAGCAGCCGCCAAATCTTAAATGATTCTGCAGCTCACAGCAGGAGCTTCAACAAGATGTGAAGACAAATCACTCTGACAGCACGAGGTGAAACAAATTGGAGCTCAGCACGCTGGAGTTAGGGAAGAGATCTGGAGCGAGACCAAGGCTTCCTCAAGCACTCGTGCTTGGCTCTGAAGTGGCAGCAGGCTCCTCACCCTTCCCAAATGCTGTCTCAGCTCACCAGGACTTGCTGCTCCAAAGGTCTGGACATCTCTAGCACCAGGTGAAGCCAGGCAGGAGTTCAGTGGCTGCAAATCTGAGGCATCTTGAAGTGAGTGGCCTGGGCAGGAGGCTCAGAAGGTCACGCGTGGCAGCACTTTGCCATGTGTATGGGATTCCTGCTGTTGTAGGACCCTATAAGCAGAAACCCTGCATGGCAGGTGTATTTTCAGGCACACAATCCAATCGGTTTGTGCATCATCATCCCATGACTGGGTAGGGGGTGGGGATGGGTGTTCCTGTGTTTGGGTTCCAAGGTGGATGTGCTTTACAAAATGTTAGGGATTGGAAGGGACCTTGAAAGAGCATCTAGCCCAATCCCTTAGTCCTCGATCATCTAGCCCAATCCCCTTTAGCTGGAGAAGGCACGGGGATCTTCAGGTAAGAGAGTGGCATAAATCATTGGAGTGAGCCATAGCTGGCTCCTGGGCAATAGCTTGGGCATCCTTTATGCAAGACATAGAACAGTGTGTCAGAAAGTCACTTGGATGTGCACATAGAGGAGAAAAAAGGGAGGGAAAAAAATATAAGAATCAGTAAGAAAAGTTCTCTACAAATGTATTGATCAAGATGCACTCAGCGTGGTGACAGCAGCGCAACATCTAACAGCATCTGCCAAATGTTTGTGCAGTGTAGGTGGGTTTGGTCAGCTATAAGATTGAAGTCTGATCTCCCGGGGTGCATACAGCTATAGACACCAATATCAAGTGACGTGATGTAGGCAAATAATGTTTTGTCCAAATAACAGCTCTTCGCTCTGAGATCTGATGCTTTGCTGTCACTCGGAGCACATGACCCACTCTGAAATTTAATAGGGAATCATCTCTCCGGAATGGAAATGAAGGCGGAGTGGTGATTATATAGACCGAGATGCCATTTCTGCTTGCTCAGGCCAGAATTTTTTTGGTGGGGTGGTCCCATGAGAACAGCACGCAGCAAAAAGGATCTCAAGTTGGACCAGAAACGGTTTGGCCAAAAAAAAAAAAAAAAAAAAAAGAGTCCCAAAGCCTGAGGGGAAGAAGTAATTAGATAGTGAGCTGGGATTGCTGACAGACCACCAAAAGTCCTGCTTAGCCAAACCGCTCCCTCCTTCCTTGGGGGAAGGGAGGACAGCAAGCCTCTGGGAAGATCATTGGTGGGGTTGCTTCCCCACATCAAACCACACAGGAAACCTTTTATTTTTTTGTTCCAGAAAAGAGAAAAAAAAAAAAGAAATGCCCCAAACTAATAGAAGTACGGGAGTGAAGGGAAGTATGGCAGGAGGGAGGGCTGGGATATGGTGCAGCAGCATCCTCATCTCCTGACCCGGGGGGCACCCCGAGCGCCGGGTCACGCTAATTCAGAGGTGACAGCCCGTGGAAATCTGCTGGTAAATCTGCCAGCGAAACAAGATCCCGTTTGTTTGAGCCGAGGTGGTGGATCAAACCCTTCCTCGTTCACTCCGGCTCGTTTGACAGAGGTATGATTGATGGCAGCAGGACTGGCTCGAGGCAGAACACAAATCCACGGCCGGAAACCGTGGCCCCGCTGAAATCGCTGGGACAAAAACTGCCATTGACTTGGCTGGAGCTGTGATTTCCACAGAGCTTCAAGCCAGAGAGGGACCGCTCAGAGCCTCCGCCCTGACCTCCTGCATAACTCAGACCCTAGAATTGTGCTTGCTGCTTTGTTCGGAGGAGGGAATTACATTCCCGAGGAGGAATTTTTTGTGTTGCTGTTTGCTTTGTCTTTAAACTGGAGAAGAAAAAAAAAAAAAAAAAAGACTTGGGAGTTTGGAGCTTTACTCAAGCAAGCTGTGCGAAGAGGCTGCCATTGTTTAGTTTCATTGTTTAGGACCAGTTTTAGGACCAGGAAATCCTCCAGGGTTGGCTCTTGCCCGTAGCGTAGGAGAGCAAAGGGTTGCATTTGAGCTGTTAGAAACGTGCCACGTTGTTTCCCTGCCTTTCCTAGAAGGGTTTCAGAGCACCCAGTCTAAGTGCTACGGTGGTGATTTAGAGGGACGATTGTTCCTTCTGCATAGGGTGACTTAACGAGGCATTAATCATCTACGAAGCCGAAAGACTTGAAGGACCGGGAGATGCCGTGTAGGTCGGTGAGTCCAGCAGCAGTCACAGCAGGTCATTCATTTGATGATTACAAAGAGAAATCCACGTCAAGGAGGCCATTGGAGGTCTCTAGCCCAGCCTCCTGCTCAAATTTGGGCCAGCTTCCCAGATAAATCAGGTTACTCATGGCCCTAGTGTTTGACTGCTGGTTCCCACCGTGTCCCCAGCAGTGCACGGTGCCCAGCCCAGCGCCAAATCCAGCTCTCTGGGCACAGCAGGTAGAAGACAGCATCAGGAAACCTGCCTCACCGTGAGGCAGAGAAGTCTGAGCATTGCTCCAGGTGTTATTATTTGGGCATTTTTCTTTAGGAAGCAGAATCCAGAGGGCACTGGGCACCAACCACCTCGGCTGCCCTTCGGCAACCCTCTCTGTCCTGTCCCTGCCACCAGCTACCGACGAACTCTGCTCCCCACACAAGGGCATGAGGACCCAGCCAGAAACGCTCCCCTCTGCTCACTCAGCAAACACCTTCCCTCCTTCCTCAGGAGCCTCTGGCATTCTTCACGTGCTCTCGCACTGCCCCTACCTCCTGCTGGGTGCAAACTCCACCGCGTCATCCCCACGGTCAATAAAAGCGGTAAAAAACCCTCTTCAGGCTCACGAGGCTGGAGTGGATGCAGATCCCCGGGCCTCCTCTCCTCCAGGCTCAGCTTAATTAGGGAGCAGCTAGCAAACCACAAAAGGAGCTTGCGTCTGAAGGGCTTTGACTGCAGCTCTTTGCAACCAGTCGCAAGCATCTGGTGCCTGGCGAGCCTGCCGGCCTCTTGGAAGGGCTCTGCAACCAGAATATGCCTGTAGCTTGCACCTGAATTCCCCACAACGCACCCTGGAGGGCTCAGGTCCCTCCCCTGGCTCCTTCTCTAAGCTGCCAGCTTTGAAAAAAAAAAAAAAAAAAAAGAAAAAAGAAAAAAAAAGCTATTTCTGGTACTGCTTTCCCCACCGTAGCCGCCCCAAGCATCAGAAATGGCACGCGTGGTCCGATAGGGAACATTTATTCCCCGGGCTGCCCCTCGGATGTTTGCAGGTTGAGAAGCAGTCTTGCAAAATGGAGCGATAGCTCTGGTTCCAGTCATATTGTCGGGATGAATCAGAGCCCTCTGCGCAATCTCTGACTCAGAGGAAGAGGGAAAAAGGGCGATTCTCCTCTTTTCTTCTCTTCTCTTCTCTTCTCTTTTAGCAGCCTCTTTCCCATTCTCTTTTGTGCAGCTGTGCTCAAAAGCCCGTCTCGGGGAGGCTTCCTTAAGCATCCAGCAAGGACCGAATGAGCTCATGCGCAGCCTGTAATGATGGCAACTACCAGAAATTGTTCCCATCTGAAAGCTGCCCGCTGCTGCTCCATCCAAAGCGGGCTGCTGACCTCAGAAGAGATCCCAGGGGGAGAAATACCACATCACAGCGGCTCGCCCCGCCGCAAGCCCCACTAATTGCCCCCTTGCCTGCAGGCTCTGAGTGAGAGCAGCCTCTAAAGGCCCGTGGAGCTGTGCTCTCAGGGACATGCTGTGTTACCAAGGGGCTTTCTCCTTAAGCCTCATTCCCAGCGTGGTTGGGGACATGCTGTCCCTGTCCCTGCTGCGAGGTGCCTTTGGGCTGAGGAAGCCCAGACCTGTGGTTTTCCATCTCAACGTGCAGGTCCCTCCGCCCCTGACACAACCCCAGGAAAGCCAATAGAGATCTTCCCACCCACGGGGGCAAAATCTACCAAAAAAGACAGCCAAATGTCACAAAACCAGACCCTGTCTGTGTGGGAAGAGGCAAACCTGCCATGAATTTGGATGCTTTGGCTCTAAGCCCAAAACGGGCTCTCCAAAACCTGCATGCCTCCGTTGTCGCCGCATTTCCACAAGACTGCTGAAATTATGACCAGCTCCCTGCTGCGGCTCTTATTCCCCTGTGAAGGCTGCGAGCAGCAGCGTGGTAAAAGGATCGTGATGGGTAAAAATTACGCTTCCATTTAAGACCCACTCACGGCAGCTCGTGCAGCTGGCACCCAATTAATGGCATCCGCTGGAAACCCTGCGGAAGCCGAGCAACCGGCGAAGGGAACAGCTCGTTTCCACAAGGGGGTCTGGCTGGAGGGAGGAATCAGGCGTTTTCCTCCTGCGGGGTTGTGTTTTCTTGGGGGCAGTCGCCTTCGTGCAGGTGGGATTCCTCCTGGAAACCAGGACAGGAGGAAGGGTGAGACCTCTCGGATCAACCCGGGCAAAAAGGAGGGGGAGGCTGGATGATATTTGGGCAGCAAAGGGAGAGCACCGTTAGGTGTAGGTGTTGAATGCCATTTGGGGCACTGCTGGGTGTCCAAGCCATCCGTGTGGGGCTGGCACACACGGCACTGGCCCTACAGGGGTCCTGCTCCCCCCTGGGATAGCAGCGGGGGCCTTTTGGGGCACCCCAGGGCACAAGAAATGTCCCTGGGCGCCTGCGCTTGGCCATCTGACAGCTCCCCCGGAGGTGCACGTGTTTGGACAGTTGGAGTTAATCAGCGAAGGGAAACGGAGCTGCAGCTAACGAGCTGAGCACCAGGAGGTTTGTTAGAGGACGAAACAGGACAGGGTGAGGGCACGAGAGCCACACGGAGGAGGCTGAGGGTAGGAAATCCCCAAATCCCCGCGTCTCCCTGCACAGTGCATCCCAGGAACTGCAAAAAGGGGTTTCCAGTTCCCATTGCGCCACGCCAGAATGACAGCAGGGGACGCAGGGACAGGGGGGAGAATTTCTGCAGGGTGTGAACCGCCGGGTTTTGAGCCGCTTATGGGTTCCACGTGTCCGAGAGCCTCCCAGACACGTCCCCTCCGCGTGCTGTGCAGCCCCGTTCCCCCCTCTGCGGTCCGCACGGGCATCTGGAAGCGCAGAGGGATGTTTCGGAGGCCCACGTGGCGGTCTCCTGCTTGACCCCTGTTGTTGTCAGCGGGAGTTTGGGCCCCAAACTTCCTTTGGGAGCCTTTGAAGCTCGGCTGAAGCTCGCTGAGGGCTCGGAGGGGAGACAGGCTTCACATTCAGCTCGCAAGTTCCCGGCTTAACCCTTTCACCCCAAACCCGTCCTATCTCGGCAGGGAATATAATAGGTATTTCTGTGCTCCGTCCGGGCCTCGTGGCTTTTACGCAGGGACTCATTTCTCCACGGGAGGAATCAATCAGCCCTCCAAGGGCATAAAACCCAGCCCTTCGAGCTCCCCATCCCCCTTGTCTCCCTTCCTTTCTTTGCCCTCCCACCACGGGAACGACCCCGTGGACACCGAGCAACTGCGCGTCTGAGGGGGACACCGAAATTTAGCACAGTGGGGCTGTCCACTCGTAGAAAGGAAAAAAAAAAAAAAAAAAAAAGCAAAATACAGAAAGACAACCCTTGGAAGCTCCCACAAACACAACTATTTTCAACGCTCGTGCCCCTAGTGAAGAGAAAACGCCCGGGTCCCCGCTGTGGCGTGCTTTATTTTCGAGTTCTCGCCTCCCCTAGGAGCTTCATCGGTGCAAAACCAAATCACGCCTCCTGTTTACTTATCTCGGGAGCGCTGACACTGGCAAGCGGCTTATCTTGGCGTGGCAGGAGCCAGCTCCTTCCTTGGGGGTCGGGCAGGAACTGCACAGGAGCTGCCTGGAGTGGCAGAGGGAGCATAAATCAGGGAGAGCTCTGCTGCCTCGGCTCCTGGCCGAGGGAACCAGCCCCGAGCCTCCCTCCTTGCTCAGGGCAGCGTTGGTTTTGTCTGTATCTTATTTTGAGGTGCCAGCAGCTGGGGTCAAAGCCGGGCTGGGGACCCAGCACCCCAATATTGAGCCGCACCCCGACACCGACCCGCACCCCAAGCAGCTGCCCTACAAAGCGAGGCTGCCGTCGCCCCTCCGAGCTCTTCTCTGCCCTGTGGGGTCGGCCCAGCTGCCCACCCTCGAAGGGAAAAAATCAAAACTGAAATATTAATTCAATATTAAAAGCAAAAGGCACCGGATCCCGGCTTTCCGTCCTTTTTCTTTTTTTGCGGGTGGAAAGCGCGCGGGGCGAGCCGGAGCCGGCTCCATCCCCACCTCCCTGCGGGGAACGGGGATGGGGAAGGGGAAAAGGGATCGGGGAAGGGGCTCGGGGAAAGGGAAAAGGAAAAAAAAGGGATCGGGAAAGGGGAAAGGGAAGGGGAAGGGGAAAGGGGCCGGGCCGGGCGGAGCGGGGCGGAGCGGGGCAGCCCCCGGCGCGGCTCCGGGAGGGAGCGGAGGGCAGGGACGCGGGCAGGGCTTGCGAGGAGGAGCCTCACCCCCTGCTTCTCCCCCGCAGATCTTCCAATGGAGGCAGCTGGAGAACCTCTATTTCCGCGAGAAGAAGTTCTCGGTGGAGGTGCACGATCCGCGCAGGTGAGAGCCGAGCCGTGCCGAGCCGTGCCGGGCTCTCCGTGGTGTTGTTTTTTTTGGGGGGAGGGGGGCTCGCTTCCAGCCGGGGGCTGCCCCTTCTTTTCTCGGGCTTTGGAGCTGCTCTCGCCCTTGTGTGCCTCCCTGCTTTCCCCTCCTAGCGGGATTTTTTTTCCTTCCCTCCGCTTCGGCACCCTCCGAGCGTCCTCCCCAAATCCCGCTGGGAGCTGTGCGCCCCGTTTCGCACCCACGCCGCTTTGGATGGAAATATTCAGCAGTTTGACGGACAGGAATGGCACCGGACCAGGGGCAGGCTGGATGAAAGCCCATCGGTCTGTTCAACAAGGAGTTTTGTGGTTTTTTTTTCCGTATTTTAGAGACCTAACGTGGGAGAGAGCGAGCTGAAGGGACCGTGCTGCATCTAAAGCCTGCACCCCCTTGCTCATCTGCGCTACTGCGGGCACTGCCCAGCGTGTGCCCGGCTCCCTAAGCTCTTCCCACTCAAATCCATCTCCTCCTTGCACAGTAAACGTGAACGCAGCTGATAGAAACCCGCTCCCTTCCCCGGGCCGATTTGATGGGCTGCTGGCAGCAGCGTGTTTTGCTGATCAGTCAGCTGTGAGCCTGTTTCACCTGTTTCCCGTGCCGATCTGTGTACTAATCCCTGGGCTTTTCAGGGGGAAATTTTGCATGCAGCTTCTCCCTGCGTTTGCCCTGCTCAGAGCAGGGTCACGCCGACACAGCGGTGCCTGTGTCCCCAGGTAGGTTTTATCAAAGCAAAAAACGAGCGGAGCAGCTGATACCAGGCTGCAGCTCCGGGTCAGCAGAGCCTCGGAGCATCTGCTTGATATTAAGCATGGAAATAGTCACATGAAATCCAGCAGAGCCAATTCCCAACGTTGGGAAGGCTCCGGGAGCTCTTCCAGCAGCAGGAGCTGGGGCAGGGGGCGTTCATTCCCCCCACCAAACCTTCGGCAGCGGGCAAGGCCTCAGAAATGTGGGCTGGGAGCAGCCAGCTGCAAGAAGCCCCCAAACACCCAGGCTGGCAGCTTGCTGGAAGCAGAAATTGCAAGGAGGAGAAAAAAAAATAGCTCCGGGACGCTCGAGGCGTGATGATATTTGCCACTCGGGGTCATGCGTGAAACGTGACCACCCGGAGGGGCTTCTCTTTCCAACCCTGTGCCGTTCGTGTTCAGAGGGTAGGAATTCCTGACGCTGGAGAGCTGCTGGTTTTTATTCCACCGGTGCTGTTCCTCTGAATCAACACCGGGAAGACAAAACCCTGTCCAGCGTGGGTTTTTCTCAGCCTGGTGCTTCCTCTCTGCAATCAGCGGGGTTGAATTTTGCAGCCTGAGAGCACCACCGCTGGGCTCAAACGGGCACTCTGGCACTTTATCAGTGGCTTTTTCTCTCTCTAAAGCAGCCTGGCAATGTGGTGGGAGCACGGCTCAGGTTGTCGCAGCCTCCTGGCCGAGGGGGAAGGACCCTGCAAGGCAGAGGACTGGCCAGCGCAGTGCTCCCTCCGCATTCCTCTCCCTGTAGCCAAACCAGAGCCTGAGTCAGCAAAGCCACGCTCACAGGCACAGGAGGGCCAGCGCGGCTCCGTGCTTGTGGCCAGGGCTGGGCAGCACAACGCATGTTTCTCAGCCCTGCCCCTGCCCGTGGCTTCCTGTCCCGAGCAAACCCTTTAACCTCTCTTCGTCTTGGTTACTTATCCCATGAAGGAGTATAGGATGGCACCAGAATTAAGGCTCGAGTTAGTGTTTGAGCGCCTTAAAGCTTCAGAGCCTCGTACGCTGCTGTGCTGCAGAGGTTGGTGTCCCTTAAATCACCACAAAGCATCCAGAGCTGAATCCCCTCTCCAGCCTGGATCCAGGAGCACCTCCCTGCACGGCCCTCGTTCCCCATCCAGCGATGGGGATTCAGGAACATGTTTTGCATGGCTGAAAAGTCCCTGACACGAGAGCTGTGTCCCCCGTTTCCCAAGCGGACCCTGGCCAGCAGCTCCCATTTCTCGGCAGGGTTTTGCTTTTCTTTCATTCTTGGCTCTGTCACTGCTCCCTTTCCCCACGTGCCTGCCCTGCGCTCCACCTTCACCTCTGGTTTCAAACAGCTCCCGGGCACGCCGGAGAGGTGGCAGGAGGGGAACCAGCATTTGAGCAGATTTGAGGACTTCAGAGCGCTGGGCAGAGAGTCAGCCAACCCCTGCACTTCCCAGTAGAGCTCCTGCAGTGTCACCTCCACGTCTGCACTGCACAAAGGGGCTGCGGAGCCCCTCCATAGCATCCCCTGCTCCCTTTCCCCCTTCCCCTTTCCAATCCATGTCCCTATATCAAAGCCCATAACAAAAGCATCCCATTTCTGACCTAGCCTGCGCTCTCATTCAGGGCTTTGCTGGTGGGGTTAGAGTTGAAGGATGGGACAAGCAGGCAGTTGTGTACAGCTGTGAAAGCAGGGGAAAACCTAACCTGTATTTTTTTGCTAATCTTTGAGGACAATTGTGAGTCCCAGAGAGGAAACGGCTCTCATTTTTCCTGTTTTTATATTCACTCAGCTAATCTCTGAGTAGCACTCTTCTCTCCAGGGCAGCGGGCAGCCCTCTCCGAGCCTCACAACTTCCCAACCCATACGGCAGGCCCTGCTGCATCCGCCTACCAGTGGGGAAAGAGAGGTACCTGAAGAGCTTCTCCCACATCATCTGAAGCAGCTGTCGATCCTGGGGCTCTTTGGTTGTCACCAGGACCCTGATATTTGAGATCCACCATCCGGAGGCAGTGGAGGGTGTGAGGATTTGGCCTCGGGTGGCTCAGCATGGGATGAGACACGCAGGATTCACCCAAACTTTGGCATCAGTGACTCCTGTGGCTGGCGTCAGCTCGGCTGAAGCCAGGAGTCCAGTTCGTACTGGACAAACTGGAAGATCTTTCCTGGTAGACCTCCGGTGCTTTCTAACTAGAGTCATCTAGAGTAGAGGCTGCCTTGATTTGAGCAGCAATTTCCCTCTGCTCTCTAAGCATTTTTCTCTGCTTTTCCTCTGAGGTCTGTGGTTGTTTTCTGAGGCAGGACGTATCTCAGGAAACCGTGGCGTAACCCCAGCTCATTCTTTCTTTCTCCCTAGGGCATCTGTGACCAGGAGGACCTTTGGGCATAGTGGCATCGCTGTGCATACGTGGTACGCCTGCCCGGCGCTGATAAAATCTATCTGGGCTATGGCCATTAGTCAACATCAGTTCTACCTGGACAGGAAGCAAAGCAAGGTAAGCACGTTGGAGGTGAGGAAGTTTATGCGTTGTGTGACTCGTTCTCACCACCCAAGCACCCAGCAAGGTCCAGGTGGCTCCTTTGCTGCCGTCCCTTTCCACGTGAGGTCAAAGAAGGGCAAAATAGCTCAAAATGCCTGCTGACTTTGGCCAGGTTGAGGGAATTTGTGATGAATTTGCGTCTATGGGAGTGAGGTTTGAAGGGAAAGTTGGACTGAACTGTGGCCAACGTGGGGAAGCCAAAATCTGGAGGCAGATAGGGTCGTGTCCGTGTCTGGTTTCCACACATCTTCTGGTTCTTGAATTCTGTCATAAAGTTAGGGCAGCTTCCTAGAAGTGAGTGCAAAGCAGCTTCAGGCTACACACCTGCCTCTGAGTTCTTCTTGCTGTCCTTTGCCTTTTACCCTCATTTTTTTCCCAGAAATGAGGGGAGGGGCATGATTTCTGTCTCTCCATCACAGCAGTTGGGGCAGGCTGCTGACAGCCTGGTCTTACAAGGAACTGTCCCGAGGTGGTGCCACACAAAGGGCTGCTCAACACACAAAAGAAACCACCTTGAAGCCAGGGGAGCGTGTGTATTCCCTCTAATTCTTTTCACCAACAGTAATTTTAGGCATACCCAGAGCAGCAGGAGATGGCTTTGATCGCTTTAAGATCCTTTAGAGACAGAAGAGAGGCTTCTCGTGCAGACATCCCTCTTCATACGAGCCTGCTGGTGCAAAACTTTACAGATCAGATAAAAGCTGTATCGAGTGGGTGCCTGCTTGTGAACACGGACAAAATTGCAAACTCACCTGATGGCAAGGAAGAGTTTCCAGTCCCCCACTTCTACTCAGCACCACCAGGGCAATGCCACCACCCTCCCCGTTTTGCCCAGCTCTTGCTCTCCATAAAACAAGCCCGCAGTCAAATAAGAGTTTAGATTTATTTATTTTTTTTTTTACTTTTAGCCAGATGGATTCGCTGATCTAGCTGCAAGGTATTTAGGTCACTAGCAAGCAACAAACAAAAGGAGATTCCCGCTCCTCCCATTTCTTTGGTAGGATACTGGGTCTTTTAAATGCCCGGGACTTCCCTTCAGTGACTTCTTTTGTTGCTGGCAGATTGTGTTTCAATCCCAGCTCCCCTCTCCCACACCCCTACAGCCAGCACCACCCAGCAGCCCTCCTTGGTCAATCTGTCACGTCTGCCGCCGTGTCAGAGCGCTTTGTCACAATAACCCCAGCGGTCACGCTGAGCCTTTGAAGTTAAGGTACACAAACATTTTGGTGCCTTTTCCTTAAGGGAGCTGCTGTTTCGGCCTGTCGTCCTCATCTCTGACGTGACACCGTCAGGATTGATAGATCCATCCATTTTAAATGATCCGTTCAATTCATCCCCTCTGGTCACTTCAGGACGCTGTATCCGTGTGCACTTCGCTTTTGAAAACCAGTAAAGCATGCTCTAGAGGGGGCTGATGTGAAATGTCTTTGTTTCAGCTCTCAAGAGCTCAGGCAAACATTTGAGTTTCAAGTCACGTGGCTCCCCATCCCCTTAAATCAGAGCCCCCACTTCAGATGAGTCCCCAGCTTCAAAGCGAAACTTAGACACCCCCTGCTTTTATGTCCAAACTTGGCATTTCACGTGATTTTGACAAAAGAAGGAAGAATAAAAATAAACTGAGAAGAAAAAGCCTGCTGGAACTCATTGCAGCTGAGCCTTCACCCCAGCGATTAGATGGCAGGAGATAAGACGGCGATGAAGCAAGCTCGAACTCCATGCTCCTCACAGCACCGTGCACCAGTTGGATCTGGACCTGCTGCACAGCCCCGCTGGTGAAGCCTATTTATGCGATTTTAAAATGAGACCAAATCAGCTCGCATGCCTTTTGCTCCTTTTGCAAGGAAGCGAGGTCCCAGCCTTCCCCGCGGTCTCGCTCCACGTTGAACTCCTGCCAGCTCGCCCCGTTCCCAGCAGCTCGCTCCCTGCTGATTTCTGTCTGCGTCTCCGTGCAAAGTGCAACGAAAGCTCTGAAAACATCCCCAGCCCTCTGAGTGAACATGCCAGCGTGCAGAACTCCTGTCAGCTCTCCTTTCTGCACGTGACAAATGCAGCAGGACTTTAAGCCATGCCGTTGCTCTGCTGGCTGCACCAAGTCGATCAAACGCTTGCCCTAAAAGCCCTGAAAAGTTTCCTTTTGTGGAAATTCCCAGCAGCACGTTCCTCCGAGTGCAGGGCTCTCTGGCTGAAAATAGGCAGAAAATAGGTCTGGGCTTTCAGAAAAGCTCAAACACCTGCAGCCAGACAACATCGCTGCAAGCAGGAGGGATAAATTCGTCCCCGATGTCCATCCTCTCCTGCATCTCACTGATGGGTTTTCCCTCACCCCGTGACCCTGCCAGAACAGCACTGGGGATCCGTTTGGCCCCGTGCTTTGCAATGACTCATGAATGAGCTCGTCTCCTCTGCCTAAATGAGACTTGGCAGCTCTGCACTAAGTGCTTCACGTTGTGTTTCTGCCTAGAGGGACTGCAGGGCCCGAGGGAGGGCTAATGGGCTGTAATCTCACTTTCCACCATTGTGCTGCCCTACAAAGTCTAGCCCAGGCCTTGCTCTAGCTGCTGCTCGGTGGCCTGTATGAAATGAGCTGCGGCTCTGATTCCTGCCGCTGCCGAGTGGCTTTCCAAGTGCAAGGCCACCCAACAGTGATCTGGAGTCAGCAGACAGGGACAGAGCAGCACAGAAAGTCCACACCATTCCCATCAGGAGATGCCCCATCCCCTCTGGTTCGTACAGGGCACCATACAAGGCCAACGGGATTCTGGCGTGCATTAAAAGGAGCGTGGCCAGCAGGTCGAGGGAGGTGATCCTCCCCCTCTACTCTGCCCTGGTCAGGCCTCACCTGGAGTAATGTGTCCAGATCTGGGCTCCATGGCACAAAAAAGACAGGGAGCTCCTGGAAAGAGTCCAGCGGAGGGCCACAGAGATGATACGGGGCCTGGAGGAAAGGCTGAGAGACCTGGGTCTGTTCAGCCCGGAGAAGAGAAGACTGAGAGGGGATCTCCTCAATGTGTACAAATACCTGAGGTGTGGGAGACAGAGAGATTTGGCCAACCTCTTTTCAGTGCTCTGTGGGGACAGGACAAGGGGCGATGGCCACAAAATGGAGCCCAGGCAGTTCCGCACCAACACGTGAAAGAACTTCTTCACGGTGAGGGTGACGGAGCACTGGGACAGGCTGCCCAGGGAGGTTGTGGGGTCTCCTTCTCTGGAGATATTCAAGGCCCGTCTGGACGCCTACCTGGGCAGCCTGCTGTAGGGAACCTGCTTTGGCAGGGGGGTTGGACCCGATGGTCTCTGGAGGTCCCTTCCAACCCCTACAGTTCTGTGATTCTGTTAGCACAACTGCAGTCAGATCCAACACCTTCCCCACCAGCAGATCCGCATTGCTCCCTCCGTGGAGGAACCTCACTCCTCCCTGCTGATCCCTCGTGTGCTCTCTTTTGGTTTGCTTTTCCCCCGTGCGGGCTGCAGGGGTGCCAGGCTTTGGCCTTACCCTACAATTTCATTTCCCCACTGCACTCTTACAGCCGCTGCTGGCTTGCCGTGCTGGCCAGGACCACAGCACCCCGCTGCCCTGCCTTCACTCAGCGTTTTCCTCAGTGCCTAGTCAAACAGGTAGGGCCAGAGCGTGCTCCAATTTGTAGTCTGGAAGAGTGAAAATAAACTACAGGGCTTCCCACCGTAACTGCCCTACAAGTACAGGAAAACCACGGCCTCACAGAGTGGGAGGACGGGACCTGTCTGTGCAGATGTGGGGTTTGTAGCCTGTCCTAGAGAGCCACTGCAAAGAGTCAGAGTGTTGAGCTATGTTTGACCAGTATGGGTATTCCTGGGGTATAACCCTATATAACTGTAGGGTTATACAGCATTTATACATCTGTGGGTGATAAATCACCGGGGTGGCAGCAGCTTTGTTGCCTCCAAAGGTCTGGCACTGCAACAAAACAGCAGTTCACGCCCAGGCTCCTTATCAAAACTCAAGCTGGAGGAAATCTTGTTAGATAAAGGCAGCGGCCTTCCTCTTCACCTAAACCTAACCTTCCTGAGCTGCTTGAAGAACATTTTTCACAAACCTTGTGGCATCTTATTTCTGACCAGAAACCTCAGATCCAGAAGCAAAAATAATGTTATCCTTCTCCCTGGGCTGAGCCTGGGGAGGAGTTGCTGGAAATGAGAGGTTTTGGTCTGGCTGTAGCATTAGTTTAGGATGCTCAGTCCTGGTTGTCTGATCTGCTCCGAGATCTTGGCAGGTAGCTCTGCCCTTCTCTCAAATGAGTGACTGCACACCCCTTGTTCTTAGGGCTGTTGTGGAAATAAGCTTGCGAGGCATTCGGGTACCTGTGAGCAGTAATGGCAGAGCCTATAAATACCCAGGAATATTACATTAAAATGGTACTTCTGTGGGTGCTCTCAGTATGAGGCTCTCCCTGTGCTGTCTTCATTTGCAGTCTTAAATTAATCTTAGAAATACAGCGTGCAACAGGGAGACATTTTCCTTCCCTCATTATCTCCTTGATGTGCAAACAGAGGCAGAGGATGGCTGGCATCTTAACCTTAAGTGCCCTACCCAAAGCCCCACAGCAAATCAGTAACAGAGCCACGAGTGAAGCTCGACGTGGTGAGCATTCAGCCTTTGGTCCATCCTTAGTTCTTGTTAGAATGATCTCTGCTTTCTGAGGATGTGAAAGAGTGCTGAAAATCCCATCACGGCCGGCTTTCCCTGTGCTCCCACCCCGTGTTAGCTCCAGTGGGAATGGATCATGTCCTGATATGTGGGTGTCCATCTTCTCCTGATTTGTTGGTGCTGTAACACATCACATACAACCAGAGATGAGAATCTCTTCTGGCTTTGCAGAGGTGAATGGTGATCCTACGGAGAGGTTCTGGTGGTCTCTGGTGGTCACTGGGTCTTCACCACCCTCCCAAACAAAAGTTTCCGTGCAGCCTTGGCACGGCGTGCCCACAGCTTGCTAGGTTCTGGGAAATGGAGATCCCAGGTCGGTGGCCATGGAAGCCAAAGCTAATTGGAGCTCAGCAGCTCGAGGCTTGCAAGATTTGGGCAGCGGGCTGAACTCCAAGCTCTCTCCCAGGAGGTTCGGTGATTCAGAAGCCAGTTTCCAGATGGGAGATGGAACGGCAGTCATCTCTGCGTGCAACGCACAGCATGTTATGGACAGCGAGCTTCCTCCTGACTCATCTTCCTCCTCGTTATCGTGGTTTGTTAGCCGAGGCGAATTCAGCAACCAGCACATAAAACAGAGCTCAGAACATAAGCCGGTCCTTAATTCAGAAGAGGCAGGAGGGATTTTTTTCATGTGGACAGATGATTCCATGATGGCTTAGTGAAAATTTCCTCACATTTCTCTCTGAAGCACTTGCAGATGACCTCAGTCGGAAATGGGATGCGGGACTAGAGAGCTCTGGGGGTTGTTCTGATGTAGCAGCTGCTATTTTAGGGTGATCCAAAGGCTGTACTGGTTAGAAAAAGGGCTGGAAAATTCTTATGGCCACCCAAGTCACCATCACATGCAGAGTTCGTCCTCGCAGTACTTCTAGGGCTGTCACTGAAGGGCCATCCCCATCAGCTGTGATCGATGTGCTTCATCCTCCTGTCTATGTTCAGTACTCCCAAGATGCTGCCAGCAACACAAAGCAGAGATAGATGCAAATAGATACGAAGCAGAAAGAGATGGCAATCCACTGACCGTGGGGTTTGGATGGCAGAGGCAAGGCAGCCACTAGGACTGGGTGAGCCTGCACCCAGCCTCTGCGCTCGGTGCCACCAAGATGAAGTCTTTTTTCTCCTGGGATGGGTTTTCTTTTCCCTGGAGGCGCCTAAATTGTTGACTGGTGGGGTACAGTGGGTGACTCCTTGTCCCAGCACGGCCAGTTCCCGAGCTGGGGCTGGCTGTTTTCTTACTGGAGTAATGTTATCCCTCTGGAAAAGTCCCCCAGGTAGGTGCGTTGCATGCTGCTCATTAGTCTGGACCAGAACCAGAACATGTTTTCCTGCCAATGTTTTCTTCCAGCTCCTCATGACAGCCCGTTTAAGCCACATCCTCACGTTGTGCTGGTCCAGAGCTCATAGTGGATTTGGAAAGACCCCTCCTGGCTTCCTTCAGTTGCTAGAGGTGGTCTTTAGCCTTCAGGCTTTGCAGTTGATTACGTTAGCATTTCTGGAGGTTTCTTATTGTGTGTTCTAGCACAGTGAGTCCATAAACAGTTTCTTTAAGAGGCAAAAATGTCCGTGGCAAAGCAGAGAAAGTCACAAACAACAGCAAGCCATGCCAGAATTGCACCCACTTAAGAATGTGAAAAGTGCAGCAGTGGATGCAGTGCCAGATTGCTTCTATTCTAGTAAAATAATCCGAGTTTGCCGTGGAGGCCCGTTTCCTGCCACAGGGAAATGACTCCTTGCTTCTGTGAGCTTTAAAGACGTGCTAGGTAATTGCTAACTCTCGTGTCCCTGTCCAGTCCAAGATCCATGCTGCAAGGAGCCTGAGTGAGATTGCAATTGACCTGACGGAAACTGGAACGCTCAAGACCTCAAAGCTGGCCAACATGGGGAGTAAAGGCAAAATCATCAGCGGCAGCAGCGGGAGCCTTCTGTCATCAGGTAGGTCCTTCATCCTGTAACGAGAGAACGCGGTGGGAAGGGCCATGGCTATAATGTCATGGGGAGCTGCCAGAAGCTGCACTGCAGGAATGAAAGCCACTTCCCTTCAGCCTTTCTGCCTGTCCAGGTGTCAGTTTGTCTCTCGGCGCATTGCCCCCCGACCAGCACAGGCCACAGCCTCCCCCCTGTCTCGTTACAGCTGCTCCTTTCCTCTTTGGCCCCAGGATGCCATCATCAGCCTCTCGCTTCCTCCCTGTGTCCTGGTCTCTGTTCACAGTCCCTGCTGTGCTCACCCAGCTCGTCCCAGGCTGGTTGCTGTCCTAGGCAGACGTGTCCGTGATGCAGTCCCCAAAGAGCAGTGGGGAAGCAGTCAGCCAGTGCAGCTGACAGGGGAAACTGAGGCCGTGAAAGAAACTCAAGAGGAACGGAGAAGGGACAGAGCTAGAGCATCAGGAGAGAAGGAACAGGGAAGGGGAGTCTGGAACTTGTCTATTTCTTTGAGACTTATCTGTCAGTCTGAACAAATGCTAAAACACTCCAGGAGCAAAAGTAAGGACTGGTAATTTGCAGAGAGCTCAGAGCTGCTCCGTGGTGAGCTCTTCAGGAGGGCAAAGTTGCAGGTATCAGTCTAATTAGTAGTTCCAGTCAATTAAATGCCCTCTGCTAAGTGTTACATCGAGTTATCGGAACTGACTGCGATGAGATCTGTAGCAGCAGAGGATAACCTCCTCGTGCTTGCCAAGGACAAGGTCTGTGTAAGAATGCACGTGCTTTAAAACTGAACCCACAGATCAGCTCTGCATCACCATACCCTCCGTGGCTCTTAAAATCCACCCTCTCCTGCCTGGAAAATATCCAGAAAGGGGTTAAAAAACGTGCAGTGCTTCCTGAGCTCAGCCTGCTGTGCGATTCCTCGCCCTGCCTGCAGACAGAGCTGCCTTTCTGCTCCTTAGGTCCCCCCGACACAGCACACAACCCCCCGCCTGTACCTCCCATGGCTCCGGGAGCGATGCGGTAGCCGAGCAGCTCCTGGCCCGGCGGCGGGTTGTTGGAGCTCTGCGTTTGGCATTTTTTCCAGCTCTCCTGCAGGAAAGTAAATAGCGCTAAGTACCCCGAGGAAGTTCGAAAGGTCTTTCCAAGATCTCGGCCTCCTGGGCACCATTCCCAAGTTTGTGAAAGCTGCTCGGTAGTAATCCTGTTTCCATGTTCACACACTAACTTGTAGCCTCCCTACAAAGCACGTGGCGGCCTGCTTTCTGCTCTCACACTGGCAGAGAGCAGCAGCCAGGTGAAAGCCAGCAGCAAGCCCAGAAAAGCTCTTGTAGGGCCAACACCTGTGCGGACAGAAGTCCCAAACGGCCACCTGCACGTGCTTTTATTTCTGTATTTATTTCTGCTCCCTGCTCAAACCCATTCTGGCTGGGAACAGGGTCTGTGGACTCAGCAGGATTGCAGTAGTGACCAGACCCATGCAGAGGTCACTGAGCAGAGGAGTCATTTCTTCTGGCCTGCGTAGGTGGATGACCCTACACCGATGCCTACTGAGGACTTTGTGAACCTCTGTTTGAGTTGAGGTGCTGCCAGCAGGCCGGGAGAGCATCGCTCCCTCTGCGTTCCTGCATTCAGAGCTGCCTTTTAGCTCCTACCAGCTCTGGGGGCAGGACTTTCCCAAAAATGTTAAGGAGCACCGCAGCGCCTGCAGCTCTCTGTGCCTTCTGGAGCTAGAAGCACGCTCCTGGGGGTAGGGAAATGCAGAGAGGAGACATTTGTAGGGCAGATACCAGGGAATAGGAGACCCTGGATGTCTTCCGTATGGTCACCCAGGAGCTCCTTCCCTCGAGCCTGGCAGAGGTGACCCAACCCCGTCCCAGTGGGTGGGGAGGGGCACTCAGTGCTTCTCCCAGTGGGCACCATCCCAGCTCCATCCCAGCTCTGGTGTTTCCTCCCATTGTGCCCACATTACCAGCGCCCAGCCACAACAATGAGGGGTTATCGCAGCACAGCCCGTGTGCCGGAGAGAAGAACTGCAAATGATGAAGTGGCCACAGTGGATTTCCAGGCTATAAATACCCCGAGTGACTTGAAATCACACGGGCAGAGCTGAATCTGTCGCTCCTGCCCCCACTTCCCTGCTCTTCCCTGTCCTTTTCTCCCGGAGCCGTTTCCTCCCTTCGTCTTGCTCCTTCTCAGCGTCGCTGCCATGCACCGAAGCTGCCGTGCCTCCCCTGGGTTTGCAGCAAGACTGCAAGGAAATCATGGGTGTTGCTTACAGCCAGCACGTTTGCTGGCCACAATCCCACTGTGCAGGGCTTTGCAGCCACTGCCCCACGTCACTTACAGTCTCAGGACACAGCAGAGGGGAAGTGGAGCCTGCTCCTGGAGCAGTGACTTCGTGTGGGCACAGCGATTCGGGACCAAAGCCCGAGCTCCTCCGCGTTTTCCAGGCCCTCGATCTCAGTCAGTGTCCACTGCAGTTGTAAGCTGGATCCCTGATGGCCCCAAGCTCCTTTCTTACAAGCTCACCTTTTCATTTCCGTCCTCATTTCAAGGCTTAAGAGGCTGCCCAAAACAGAGGGCTGCCGGGATGTATCTTTAGGATCTTCTGGACCTTTTCTGGGTGTACGGGGCAAGATTTGCCTCCAAATAAAAGCTCTGCGGGCATGAACCACGATCAAACCCAGCAGATAATCATCGGGGTGAAATCAGATGAGGTCTCAGGCGGATTTATTTTCTTCAGAGCAGTCTGTGCCGTAAGAGCTTTGCAGTGATCCTAGCCAGCAAGGAGTCCTGTTATTGTTGACCTGAACCCCAAACCGAGCTGCCCGCAGGATGTCTGAGCACATCCTGTGCGGAGCAGGGCCAGCCGGGCTCCCCACGCGCCACGGAGGAGGATTTCCTATTTGTCTGGCAGAGCCCGGAGCCAGCGGCCAGCTGAGGCTGCTACGTGCTGACATCCTGGGGCCGTGAGTCAGCCCCGGCTCTGGCATGGAACAAAAATGGGGAAACTCCACTCCCTGCTCCAGGGACAGCCTTCTGCGGGGACCTGGATGCAGTGCCAGCACACTGGAGCCGACAGCAGGATGTAGAGTGAAAGGTTTGTCATACCTAGAGGTGTTTTTTCTGGAGCAGGAGACACAAAGTAAGAAAGAGAAGAGCTGGATGCTCCTCCTTCGCTGCTGCTCAGCCACCTTGTTGCATCTTGTCTCCTCTCGCAGGTACCAGCACCAAGCCTCAGCAATTTCTGCTCTTCAGCATCCCGTCTGTCCTCCCCGTTCATCATTCTCACTTACAAATAATTACAAATGACACATAATTTTCTTCCACCGGGCTGCAGGAGGTGGAGAAAATGGGGACAAACAGTGAGCCACCGGCAGGGCTCTGCTCCACAAACCTGTGGCTCGTGTTGCTGGGCTCCTTCCCTTCGACAACCTTTACAGCAAAGCTTGTCTTGGAGCAGGCACTTCTTAACCAGGAACCCTTGTAGACCCGGCCAGACACAGGACATCGCCTTGGTGAGATTTGTAAGTGTATGGACTCGTTTCGTGACCCCATTGATGTCACCAAGACATCACCAGGATGGGTCAAGACCCTCCCAACATCACCAGCATCGGAGGGGTCTGAAACCAGCCCCGTGGCACTGGTGGAGGAGCTCAGCTGTGAGCTGTGAGTTGAGCAGGGAGGACCACGTTCTCCCCGCTTCACAGCTCCTGTTCTCCTGAACGTTGGTGGAAGAAGCTGCCCAGAAAGGCCAAGAGGGTATCAGAAGATGCATAGCTCATCCACAAAGAAACAGGGAATTGTGTGGGTGCTCGGGACACCAAGACCTGTGTGCTGAGGCAGGAAGAGCACGTACAATTTCCTTGGCTTTGGAATGAGAGGGACCAGTGCGCCCTACCTGGTGTGCTTGCACAGCCCTTTCTCTTTTAGGGACATCAAATGGTCCTGCAGAAGCATGTGGAAATGCAGGATTTGCTAAATCTTTACACAGCCAGTGGAAATGAGGCTGAATAATAATATTCACAGAAAAGTTTCTCTGGATTTCTCTGGATTACTCCATTAGGAGCTAGCCCTAATGGTGGCAGCTAAAATACCTGAGCAAGCCTCCCAGTCAACCCTTTCTGTTGCAGCAGGAGCTCCTCACATCAGGGCTCATCCTTCACAACGGGTTTTTCTCAGCCCATGTTCCCCTTTGGGAGGTGCAGGGCAGCTGTGACTCAGTGAGCATCGGATTTAATAGGGCTGATTTAAGGTCGTAGCTGCTCGCTTGGCTTGGTTTGTGCTGGTCTCCGATCATGTCTTCGGTTGTTTTTTTGTGGTCTTCTGATTTGTTCTGACATTTTGGGGTCAGTTAGCATGGGATTTAGAAGTGGGTCTGTGGTCACAGCCTTGCTCGAGGCTGGATTAATACATTTTTATAAATAAAGAGCTTCTAATGGAAGCTGCAGTAGAAAGCCCTGTTCTCTGCGATTTTCACAAGCCTCTCACTCTGGTGTGATTCTCTTGACTGATCAAGTTTGCTTTTCACCCGTCAGAACAAGCAGAGAATCCAACCCATAAAAACCTAGCGATACACCCCAAAACAGGTCAGCTGTCTTGGGCAGAAACCCCAGCCCCAGCCTTCTCTTCAGGAATCCTGAAGAACGAAGTCCTGCAGTTTGCCTGAGACATCACCCAAGTCAGGTACAGTCGAGCTCACAAAGTTCATCATCACAGGGCATGATCTTTGAGTGTGCCTTAAACCTTCACTGCTCTAGAAGACTTTGTGATACGAAGAATTAACCTGAAATAGGTTAATTTGAAGTGCCTCGTTAGTGCCAAGAAGGAGAGGTCGACTGGTTTCAGCAGCAACCCCACCACTTAACTCAGGACATGGCAGTGCTCTTCCACATCTCCCCCAGGTCCTTTCCTTTCAGGCAGCGGAGGCAAAAATGGCAAAACGTTCACTTAGTGAATGTCTGGGCAGGGTTTTGACTGTTCCCATGTTTTTAAACGTCTCAGCATCTTCGTAGCTGCTGTGGCAACCAGAAAATGTGAACAGCTTTTAAAAGTAAATCAGAGGCCGGCGTGGAGGTGGGGAGCAGGGAGAGGAAGGAAAGAGGAAGAGCGGTTGAAAGGAAAGAGTAGATCATTAAAGTTGTCTTGAAAGAAAAAAATAAATAAATGAAAAAGGTCGAAACATCTGCTGGAATCACGAGCAGCTGTGTTTTTTTTTTTGCCAGGGCTCAGCAGATTGCTGGCAATTAGGTAAAGGAATGGAGCGGATCAGCTCTCGCTAGGAGCTGCGCACCAGGGTTACCATGAAGAAGCACTAAATGCTGGGGAGGGCTTCCCCTGCCAGGGTAAATACACGGCTCCTCCAGGAGATCCTGCGACGTTCCTGCGGTGCAGCTGTGTTTGCAGGGTTTGGTTTTATCGCTCTGTGAGTGCCAAACAAACCCAAATGAAACGGGGGCGATCGCAGCAATAAGCAGGCACGTTTCTGTGAGTTTGTCCTTCTTTGCTTGGTGATCTCCAACCTGGCTGATGTTTGGAGAGCCTTCTTCCACCTCCCCCCGCTCCAGGACAGACCAAGAAATGGTGTAACAAAGGCAGGCAGCATTTGGCAGAATAAGTGCCAGCTGTTTTCCTGCATGAAAGCTGCAGAAAATGGTGGTGGAAGAGACCGGTGAGAGGCTTTGCTCCCCCTGGGCCAACGCAGAGCTGGTTTATGGCACCGGCTGCCTTCCTCCTCTGTTGGTTTAGAGCAGTAGCAATGAAAGATGAAGCTGGAAGCACAAATTTCACCCTGGTTTGCTGCCAAAGCAAAGGATTGTTTCTAGTTTCCTTCCAGCACTCTGAAACGGCAGCAGCATGTTCAACCAGCTTGTGCTGAGCATCTTCACCCTACGCTGTGAGACCAAGCTGCAAGGACCTCTACAAGTCCCCCCTGACTCCCACCCTACAAGTACACCCAAACCTCGATATAGCATCCTTTTGTATCTGACTCCTGCAGAAAAAGTCCTGCTTTTTCTGTGCCATTGCTCCAGAAAGGCAGGGGACAGCCCCAAAGTCACCGGGTGCTGGCACCAAGGACCCACTGAGCACCAGGAGGAAGCCCTTTGAAGCGTTATTGAGTCAAAGGCTTCTCTGCAGGCACAGATCCCCCCCCAAGAAGTTCCTGCAGGGCTCTCAGATGGGCATCCAGCTGTCTAAACATTGGTGTCCTGTGCATTGTAGGTGGGTTAGAGTGTCCCACGGGCAACCCCAATGGGTCTCAAGGGGTCTTGTGTCATGTCTGCCAAGGCGAGGGTTCAGAAATTTGTGCAACCAAAATTTCCTCGTTGAGATGCAGGAACTTGGATGGCAATCGAGGCATCGCCACCACCCCAAATACAAAAAGGAATCAGGAATCCCATTAATAAGTTCCCCTGAAGAACTGAAGTTACAAATGCTGCCGTGACATCTGAGCAGCAGAGTCTTGACTTCATTCTGGAGCCATACCAGGACTTTCTTTGCTGGAAGTCGCTGGGTAATTGCCACTTGAAAAGTCAAGCCATCGGGACCCCCCATCTAAATATCTTGACCTACCTCTTCACGAGAGGCAGCTGCTCTCCTGGAAGCACCGGCGGGTTGTTGCTGTTTTGGTTTTGTTTCACAGCTTAGCGTGCATCTTACAGGAAATTCGCTATAGCATTTCATCCCATTACTTTTTTTTTTTTTTTTTTCATAAAGCAGACACTTCCAGCGGATTGAATTCAGCGTTTGCTGCTGGGATAATTGCAGCCCTTAAAGAAGCAGCCTGTGTTGTCAGATGGCTTCTCCTAGGCTCACTTTCCCCATAACTCATCTCCAGGGCTTTGTAAAATGTGCTGTTACTGGGAGCTTCCATGGGAACGGCATGTCTTTTTTTTCTTTTAGGATCTCTACATGAATGATTTTGTTGTTTTTATTTTTCTGCGTGCTGATTACAAACATCTTTGTGTGCCCCGCTGTCCGGTCTCTGTGAACTTAAGCACTAAGAGCCTGCCCTAAACAAACACGGCTCGGTAACACCTGCTTCGTGTCCCAGCCCGATTTCTTTCTGGAAGGAGCGCATCCAAGGCTTTGGTAAAATTACAGGCGCTCCAGATGTGTGCGCTGCTGTCAGCTGCCCTAAGTGAAATCATTGTTTATTGACAGGTTCCCAGGAGTCAGACAGCTCTCAGTCCGCCAAGAAAGACATGCTGGCCGCCCTGAAATCCAGGCAGGAGGCTTTGGAAGAGACGCTGCGCCAGCGCTTGGAAGAGCTGAAGAAGCTGTGTCTCCGAGAAGCGGTAGGCCACGCGTGTTTTATTGCTCCCTGCACTTCGTTCCTTGCATGCATTTTGTTTGGAGGTGGCGTGGGGGCAGAGAAGCAATTCCTCTTCCAAAACCCGTGGTCCAAAAGCTTCAGCAAGGTCCAGCTGTTTCAAATCCGGATTGCAGTGTCACGGGGCATTGTCCTCCAAGGGGAACCCCAGGGCTACCTGGTTGGTTTAGGGCTGGAGGGTGCTGAGCAGCCCCGGCTGCTGTTTGAAGATGTGTTTCAGATGCATTCAGACAGGCTTCTTGCTGGCTTTGGTGGGAATATGCTACCTAAATGTCAGAAGAAGGCTGTTCTGTGCACTCCTAATCACTCCTCAAATACTTTTGATTACATTTTCCAAAAAAAATACCTGCCCTTGCACTCTCTTCATGGAGCAGGCTGGACTTTCTGTGCTTTTCTTCTCCCAGCATACTCTGTTGTACAGCACTTGAGGTCTTTTCTGCTCCGTGTAGTTCCCTTCTCCATGTAGATCCTTCAGGTAAGCCCTGGCACTGCTGGAGAGGAAGGGCAGATCCTATGAAAAGGGACCACTGTGGTCACCCTGGGGATGGAATTCATCCCCATAACCATCCCACTCACCTGCCTCTTCGTTCTGGGAGTACACAGGAGACTGATTTTCTATTTTGGGATAGCAAAATCCTGCTGCAGTTGCGTGTAGAGACACAATTCAGCAGCAGCATACACTCGGGGCATTCAGCAGCCCTCCCGTGTTCACCAGGCCTGCAAATCTGAATTTAACAACAAACGGTGATGTCAAACACGACGGGAAGCTGGCTGCAGACAGCGGCACCGAGATCTCTGAGCTGCTGATTAATATTTGATGTGTACCTTGCCTCTGACAAAAATGGGGGAAATAGGTCACTGATTCAGCTCTCGTACTTCAATTTGTTGGTAGTTTTAGTGCCACCAACACCTCACAACAAAGAAATTCAGCAGGAATCTTTGCAGCTCCAAATTCCTCTTCTTTATTCACCACGAGCAATCCTTTCAGCCAACTCGTGCTGATGATCCAGGTCAGGAGGAGGAGATGCAGTCTCATAAACCCCTCGAGCACAGAGCTAAGATCACCCGCAGCAAGCAGTGAGATGTTTTGGGGGCTGCAGAACGAGGTCTGGAGCAATTTCCCACCCCAAGGTAATGCTGCCTGGGGCTAATGCCATGCAGCACCGTGCATGGAGGGGAAGATTTGGACAGGAGCTCACAGCCCCATGCCTTTTAACCTCAGCCCCATCCACGCTGAGCAACTCAACCACATCCCAGGCCAGATGGGCTGGCCAGAGCCCATCTGTCAGCACCTGAAGAGCTGTTGGAAATGTTTCTGCTTTCCGTGGATGAGCCCAGAGGGGCAGCTGATGGGCACTTGGGACCTGACCCAGTCTTGCAGCCCTCATCCATCAGCAGCCTGCAGCTGGGAGGGTTCCTGCCCGTGGTCCTATGGCATGGGAATGGCCAAAACAGAGGGGGAAAGAGAACCAAGGGATGAAAAAAGGGTTAAAAGTGGGGGCATAATCAAATAAGCATGGCCAGAGCCATTCCTAGCAGTGGCATCAGGTTACTCCAGGCCATCAGCACTCCGGTTACTTATTAATTTGGATTACATTTCAGGCCTGTGCCTGTGAATACTTTGCAGCTTATGGAGGCAGCCTGGTAGCCTGCATTCATTTTGTTCTGCCCCAGTCCTGAGCTTTTTACGGGAGATGTTAACCCTTTCCCTGCTGCCCTGCTTGGTGTTACCTTCGGGGTTACAAAGAAAATAATCCTTGCTTCCCTCAGCAAGGGAGACACGAAGCTGTGCCTCCACGCAGTGCCTCGAGCCCCGTCACACCGAAGGGAACAGGATGCAGAAGAAAAGCTGAAATAACCCCACGGGGCTGGGCAGACAACCCCAAAGGGGACACACGAGGAAAGAAAAACCCCATTAAGGAGTGGGGGGAGAGGCTGGGGCAGGCAGGGGCCTGAGCTCGGCGCTCACACTAAGGTCAGCCGCTGCTCTGTGGGACTGGGATGATTTCGGTTGCTCTGCCAGCTGGATCCTCTCAAGGCTGATGCCAAAGAACACAAAGGCCTTTTGTGTCCTTCATGGGGAGACTGGGGAGGACAAGGAGCCGGGCTGTTCTCCTCACGAGGCTCCTGCCTTTTTTTTTTTTGTAGGCATTTGAATGCTTTTAATTCCGATGTGTGTGGCTGTATTGTGCAGCCCAGGAAAAAAAAGTATAAATTTTTTTAAAAAAGCAGATTTAACATCAGTATTGGTGCTCGCTGCTTCCACGGATATTCCTCAGCAGGCTTTGCTTCGGGTTTTGAGCAAACCTTTGCAAACGACCCCAGCAGGCTGACAAAGCATCGCCTCATACCCCTCCAAAGCTGCCCCTGCCGTCACCTGGCACCACTTCCAGCGCCTCTTTTCCCCGCGTTCCTCCCGAGCACATCACGAAGCAGGTTGGGAATGGCTTTCCTCTGCAGGTCGTAACCTGCACAGCTGGTGCCAGCGGGGCTTTCTGGTGCAGCAGGCACGTATCCTGCTCTCAAGTGTGCTCTCCCCCCTTCCAGCAGCAGTCCAGCACCGAGCACCTCTTTATTTTTCTTTCCTGCGAGCCCTGCAGCGGAGATGAAAGCCTGCGTGCTGCGATCTGCTCAGCCTCGGGCCCCGACGCCCTAGGGATGGGCACCACCTACGAACCTGCACTGGGCAGGCCACAAAATCCGTATTCATGCACGGGTTAAAGAAAAACACCTCCCCACCCTCAGCATCAGGTCCCGGACCGCAGGGTTGGGTGCTCTGCTGGGTGTTTATCAGCTGGCTGGGCTGGATCTGTCATTCTACAGCCAGGGTTGAAGGGCTGTGGGGTGTTTTGCAGGGACAGGACTCTGCTCCCGGGTGGCTAACAGCGTTTTCTGCTTGCAGGAGCTGACGGGAAAGCTGCCACGAGAATACCCCCTGGATCCCGGGGAGGAGCCACCTATTGTAAGGAGAAGAATAGGAACTGCCTTCAAGCTGGACGAGCAGAAAATCCTGCCGAAGGGAGAGGTGAGGCTTGGTCCTGCCCTTCCAGACCCCTCGGGGTCTCTGCGACACCCACTGTGCATCACGGAGAGCCAAAATGTTGTGGTTGTAAACGACCACAGTTGGTCACGGTGCCTTTTTTTAGTTCCCATCAGAAAAAATGAAGCAGAGAGAGGATTGTTTCCCTTAGGCCAGGCTCAGAATAAAGCTCAAACCCTCCGGGCTCAGCCCTGGCTGTGCCAGAGGTACCAGGAACAGCCGGGGTGATCAACCAGGAGCACATTAGGAGCCCCCTGAGCCCTCCGAGCCCTGCTGCTGCCCCGTGGCGTTGTCACAAAAATGCAACTTGCTGTCTGATCCCAGTTCAGCTCTCCCCTAACAGAGGGGAAAAGCATCGCAGTTCCCCATCGCAGCCCCGCAGCAGCAGAAGGAAAGCATTTTGCTCCCCGCTCCTCAAACAAAAGAGCCTTCGTCCCTACCTATGGGGAGCTGGAACGATGTTTTGCTAAGTTTGCCAGGGAGTGTTTGTTCTTTTCCCTCGCTCCCACAATGTGCTGGGTCAGTGCCCTGAACCGTGGCTGTGAAAACAGGCCCGCAGCAGCTGGGAGGCGGGACCGGATTCACAGAAAAGCCATTGTCTGCGGAGAGGCATTTGTCTCAAGACACTTGTGTGTACTCCAGTTTTGAGTTTCCTTTTTATTTTTGTAAGAGGAGAGGCTGAAGCTGGTGTGACCGCGTGGGTTAAGGCTCGGCTCAGGCAGGGAATTAACTGTTTGGCGTTTTGTTGGCGTTTTCCTCCGGCTGAAAAAAAAAAAATAAACAGCTGGAGCTCCTTAGTTTGGTTCTCAATGGAGCCTGGGAGAGGAATTCCTCCCAAGTCAAATATTCATGAACGAGCACATTTAATTAAGCTTTTCAAAGGGAGGCACAGCGTAGCTGAGTTACTCCTAAAAGCCCTGCAGTCTGTTGGCTGCTCTGCTATAACCCGATCCCCAGCTTCCCCACATCTCTCCTGCTACGAGGCAGCTTTTGGGGCCGCTGGGTGAGGAATCTCCTCGCTCCACTGCGAGGCTTGGGTTGAGCAGCAGGAACGGCACGAAGGTAAAGCAGCTCCTCCCCGCTGCAGGCACCCTGCCTTTTGGCAGCAGCAATCCAAACACGCTGACTCAGCTTCCCTCCGTCCCCTTTTTCATCTGTCAAACTTTAGGACTGCGTTGAAAAGCCTAAATTTCTGTTCTCAAAGAATAATGTTGGGCTGTGTTTATTTGGCTGCCGGTTTGAGAACGTTTAGAGAGAGGCCAGTGTTGATTTTCGTGGGCTTTTCAGCAAGTGCAAACACTGGAAACTCCATTTAAAACCAGGGTGAAATTCTTCCCCGGTTCCATAAATCCAGGACTGAAATTACCAGCTGTGACACGGACCTGAAGCAAGGCACTTCCATCCGAAGGTAGATGATAGCCCTCATCTCCTAAGGCCTTATTTATAGGGGCTTCGCTGGATGAAAAGAGACAATTATGGCTGGGAAGAAAATTAAGACCTTTTTTTCTCAGATATTCTGAGTGATTGAGCAGTGAATCAGTGAAGGGCTGAAATGACAGCTCACGCCAAACTCCCAGTAACTTCAGTGAGAGCTTTGTCAGAGCGTGGACTGCAGAGGAGGCTTCTACTGCAGTTCTTGGTGATCACCTCTACCAGGTCCATAATTCCCAGCCCCAGGAAGGCAGCGAACCAGGCTGCAGGCCTTAAACCCCCCTTCCTCAAATTCACTTTTAATAAGCTCGGCATTGGTAGAGCTTCAAAGGGCTCCGTTAAAAAGATGGGGGTGGGCTCAGTCTTTCCAAAACGCTCATTGTAGTTTCGAGGCAACGCTGGCTCACCCCGACAGCAAGGAGCTTTTTGCAAGCCAGGAGCCCCGAATACAAACTTGAGGGAATGATTTCCACCTGATTAATTCCCACAGCATCCGTCCTTGCAGCGTGTGCTACTGCTAAGAGAAAGGGTTTGGATTTGCGTGACGAGGATCTCCACAAACACGTGTCTGAACACCCACAGCTTGCTAGAAGAACTTGGCTTTTTTTTTTTTTGCCCAGTTTTGTGATGTATCCTGTTCCCCTTTCGAGCAGACCAACGCCAAAAGCTCCGTGGAGCTGGGCAAGGCAGCCAAATTCAGTACAGATAGCGAGTGCCTCTGAAGATCACAGCTTGGGGTCCCGGTGCAGGCCAAGCCAAAGCAGCTTCGGCATTTATTGACCCAGATCCTTGGGCTTTGGAGCATGACTACAGAGCAGTAGGTAGCTTCCAGGGGACACCTGTTTGCATTTAGGACTGTATCAACTTAGCATTGGATATACAAACCCTTTTTGGCACGCAGGCAGCCTGCTGCTAGAGGCTGATTGCTCCGAAATCCCCTTCCTGGCTCGTAACTGGAGGAGGCAATTTTCTGGGGCAATCAGTTACGGCAGCCCGTAATTAGCTCAGCTCCTGCCCTCCCCAGATTTTAGCAGCCGTGCACCAGGGAGGAATGAGCCCATCTTCACCTTCTTCTTTAAACCAAACGGGTCAGTGGGTGCCAAGCCTGTTGAGAAGGTTAAAATCGTAGCTTAGCAGCTATGCAGAGCTCTGCTATCAAACAAGGCTTCAATATGGAGCTAGGAAAGGGAGAAGGAGCGAGCAGGAGGCAGAAACTCCCATAAAGTGGGTGGGTACACTTAGGGAGGCCCTGAGATGACAGGAGCAGCACAATGGTGGATGCTTTCCCTGGCCGTGTTCAGGGGGAGCTTCCCAAGAGCCAGGCCAGGTGGGTTTTTTGGTGGCAGCCCCAAAATCTGCTTCCATTTTCCCAGGAGGCAGAGCTGGAGCGCCTGGAGAGGGAGTTTGCCATTCAGTCCCAGATCACGGAGGCCGCCCGGCGCCTGGCGAGCGACCCCAACGTCAGCAAAAAGCTGAAGAAGCAGAGGAAGACGTCCTACCTGAACGCGCTGAAGAAGCTGCAGGAGATCGAGAACGCCATCAACGAGTATCGCATCAAGTCGGGCAAGAAGCCGACCCAGAGAGCCTCCTTGATCATAGACGGTAAGTCACAGCACCCGCAGCACCACCAAAGGCTCCATCTCCTGTTTGGGGCACGAATTTCCCTTCCCTCCTCTTCCCCCCCATGTTCTGGAGGGCTCCAGGGGTGCTGGCAGTCGGGCTGTCCTTGCCCATAGCTTCGTGCTGTCAGATGTTTGGGTTTCCAGATGCCCAGAGATGAAACCTGCGTTAGAGATGTGCTGGTTCACGGCACAAGAGGCAGTGTCACGCTGTGGATTACACACACGTCCCCAAAGCAGACCGTGACGCCTTTGTTCACCTATAAACTCGCTCTGTTAACGTCTCCTCCAGAGCGGTGCTGAACAAATGTAATTAACGGGAGCAGATTGGGGTGAGCTCTCTAGCTGAAAGGCATCTGTAAAATCAGAGTGGGAGCAGGGGCATCGCTGTGCTCAAATACTTTCTTCTTTTTCTTTTTCTTTTTTGTTTTACAATATAATTCTCAGGGCACTTCATGGTTTACTGGGTTGTTGATGGGTTTTTCATGAAATCCATTAACTTGCTGCTGTCGGTCTTTCTCCCTTGCTGATTTTGCCCTTTCCCTTTGACTTGCGGAGTTGTTTTTTGTTTTTTTTTCCTGTGCCTTTGTACCGGGAACGGAGATTAGAGCTGCTGTATTTGTGACCTGGGTACCAAGCTGCACCGCAGCCTGGGATAACAGACAGGATGCGGATGGGGGAGGCAGCCCAAAGATGTGTGCCAAGGACACCAGAGCTTCTCCATCTGCTGCTACAGAGGATGCTCAGGAAGCGTTTCCCCCAGATCAAACAGAATTGGTGCCTAGCGTGGGCCTTCAGTTTGATCGTTGCAGAAAGGCCGAGATGAAACCCAGAGTCTTAAAGCCGAGCTCTTCAGCAGATAGCAATCTGGCTGATGCCCCGTTGCCATTTCACATCCTCTGGGGGATCTCAGCTCTCTGTTGTGACTCACTCTTAATCCCCGTTAATTGAAAAGAGTTAGCAGCTCCTCGAGCGGCAGCCTGCTGCTGAGAGCCCTGCCCTGCAGCTCTGCCCTCTGAGATGGAGCGTGGGCTGAGCCGGTTATTTCTAGGAAGCTTCTTGCCTTAGGAGGCTGTGAGTCAGTGGAAGGTGACGGTGCCATTCACCCTGCGATTCTCACGACCCCCTGACCATCTTTGTTTTCTTCTCCTCAGAAGGAAACATCGCCAGTGAGGACAGCTCCCTCTCGGATGCCCTTGTTCTGGAGGATGGTACGTTGGCTGCTCGAAAGGGCAGGAAGGGAACGGGGAGGGCTGTGTGAATTCCTGATTCACGCTCCAAACGGAGCAACTGATCTGTGTGATGACCCACCCAAACTTCCCAGTCCCAAAACCACCCCACCCTGCCCCGTAAAGCACCGCTGGAACCGAGCGTGCCGCACAACCACCACCTCTTCCCCTTCTTCTCTCCACAGAGGACTCCCAGGTCACCAGCACCATCTCCCCTCTCCAGTCCCCGCACAAAGGCCTGCCGCCCCGGCCGCCCTTGCACAACAGGCCGCCCCCTCCGCAGTCGCTGGAGGGCCTGCGCCAGATGCATTACCACCGCAACGACTACGACAAGTCCCCCATCAAGCCCAAGATGTGGAGCGAGTCGTCCCTGGACGAACCCTACGAGAAGGTGAAGAAACGCTCCTCCCACGGCCATGCCAGGTGAGCCGGCTGCCTCCTGGCCCTGCCACGCAGGCGTCTCCTTCTGGAGAGGTCCTCACAAAAGCCATCCCTCGGCAAAAGGAGAATTCGGGGCTTTTTGGTTAACATGACATAAAAAGTAGGCTGCAGTCACGAGTGCTGCCTGGTATCTCGCAGTAATGAGGAAGGAAGGACAGGGGATTGTCTCAGGGCTGTGGGATGTGACTCAGAGCAACATCTGACCCCGCTCCTGCTCACCCCAGGAGATCGCAGGCACGTGCCTGAGACCCCAGGTGAGGCAGGGAGCCTTTTCCCCAAATTCCACCCCAGGAACTGAAGTCGGGTGCTTGCCTTGCAGCAGCCACAAGCGGTTCCCCAGCACCGGGAGCTGTGCTGAGGCAGGAGGGAGCAGCTCCCTGCAGAACAGCCCCATCCGGAGCCTTCCCCACTGGAACTCCCAGTCCAGCATGCCCTCGACGCCGGACCTACAGGTGCGCAGCCCGCACTACGTCCACTCCACGCGGTAAGTCCTCCCAGCACCGCAACGCTCCCACCTCACTTGCCCCGAAATAATCCTTCCCCGAGGATATCCAGTAATTCCCAGTTCAGGAAAGGACACAAACCAGTCCTTTTCACACCAGAGGCTCACGTAGCGCTGCCAGCAGGAAATCTGCTGAGCTAAGATCCTGAAATCCCTTCAGATCAACGTGATCCTGCCCCTCATCCCCCCCCTCACAGTAATGGAGCTTTTCTTATGTGATGTTTCATCCCAGTTGCTGCCCTACAAACCCCACACAGCCCAACTTCCAGAAGGGACGCGATGCTGCTGCTAAACTGCAGTGAATTCCTTCACGGATCCAGCTGGAGATAACACATTGCTTCCTTTCCCATCGGAAATGTTGGGTTGTGTTAATTCTCTCTCACAGTGGCATGTAAAATGTTTGCACGGGTGTGATCTCCCGGGGAAAGAGGCTGTACAAAGCAATCCCAAGGTCTGCACACTCGAGGATCCAGGTGGCAGTGGTGTAAGCCAAGGGTTGACAGAAAAAGGCTTAAAATCTCAGCGTAAGGGAGGTGATTTGATATGCGTGGCCCAATTTGCCTGCTTTTTAGCAGGAACTGTTCAGCTTCGTTGTTTCTTGCTCCCGTGGCAAACCCCACAAACGCTCAGAGAAGCAGAGCTGAGCCAAAGCTGCGTGCTGCAAGCTGTCCTGCCCTGAGGGGTGCTGCTAACCGAGGCCCTGGGTTGTGTTCATTACGAGCTTTTGGCTGAAAGCACCTGTCAAGAGCACGATGTTTGTTAAGACCAGAGCTGAGCTGCGTGAGAAACCAGCCTGGCACGGGGCTTGAGAAGGGGCCTGGAGCAGGTGGGGGCTGTCTGGGTGCTCAGAACAACCCAGCCTTGGCCGCCTGTCGTTTTTTTGGGGGGGTGTGACTTGTCTGAGCGCGGCGTTGCTGCTCCTGCAGCGGGTGGCTGCAGCTCTCCGAGCAGCTGGGATGAATGGAGACCACCCAGGCTTGGCCACAGATCCAAGCCCTGGAAATTTGCGATTCGGGACGGGTGCCTGGATGGCTGTCACCCTCTGACAGCCCTACCCAGCAAAAACCCAGCTGCTTCCCAGAGCTGGCGTTCTCCAAGGCCACAACTGCTGCGTTTTGGGGCTAAATACAGCCAGTTTGTCTGTCTGCCTGCCACTAATGGGAGAAACACCCGGGGGATTCACACACCAGGATGGGGCTGGTTCACCCCCGCAAAGCTTGAGGTCCCCACGGCCTCAGACGGGAGCAGCCACCGAGGAATTGGGTTTGGGAAGGGTTTGTGTCCCACGTGATGCTGCAGAGTGAATGCCACCACCAGGGAGACCGGGCAGGAGCAGGAGCTGGACCTCACTGCCCCAAGCCCACAGCAGGGAAGCAGTTGTCCTGCCGCCCCTGAAAAGGTTCAAATTTTCGGTGTTGCCTTGCTAGCGAGGCCGGATTGGTGCATGGAAGGGGAGAGGGAGCGTTTTGTCCTCGTGCCTTACCAGCTTGCCTGTCTCCCTGGTGCCCGCAGGTCAGTAGACATCAGCCCGACCAGGCTGCACAGCCTCGCCCAGCACTTTAGACACCGGAGCTCCAGTTTGGAGTCGCAAGGCAAGCTCCTCGGCTCAGAAAACGAGACGGGGAGCCCCGATTTCTACACCCCAAGGACTCGTAGCAGTAACGGCTCCGACCCCATGGACGACTGCTCGTCCTGCACCAGCCACTCCAGCTCCGAGCACTACTACCCCGCTCAGATGAACCCCAACTACTCCACCCTGGCCGAGGACTCCCCGTCGAAAGCCAGAGAGCGCCAGAGGCAGAGGCACAAATCGGCGGGCAACCTGGTCTCCTCCAACTCGGGGAGCATGCCCAACCTGGCCGCCAGGAACGGCACGGGGCACCACCGGGTCTACCTGCACAGCCAGAGCCAACCCTCTTCCCAGTACAGGATCAAGGAGTACCCCCTGTACATCGAGGGCAGCTCCACCCCCGTGGTGGTGCGCAGCCTGGAGAACGACCAGGAGGGCCACTACAGCGTGAAAGCACAATTCAAAACCTCCAACTCCTACACGGCGGGGGGGATGTTTAAGGAGAACTGGCACGGGGACGAAGCGGACTCCGTGCGGCTCACCCCGTCCCGCTCCCAGATCATAAGGACTCCGTCCCTGGGCAGGGAGGGCCACGAGAAGGGCTCGGGTAGGACTGCCGTGTCGGACGAGCTGCGGCTCTGGTACCAGCGCTCCACGGCCTCCCACAAGGAGCACAGCCGCCTCTCGCACACCAGCTCCACGTCCTCGGACAGCAGCTCCCAGTACAGCACATCTTCGCAAAGCACCTTTGTGGCGCACAGCAGGGTCACGAGAATGCCTCAGATGTGTAAAGCGACGTCAGGTGAGAGCCCGGGGAGGGGGCGGCGTGAAAAAATGAGGCGTGGGGAAGGTGAAAAGTTACAGGGGGAGCCTCCCAGGGCCCTCTGCCCGCCCCGAAAATGTTTGCCCGGTGGCATCGCCGGGCTCTGCTGGTGTTTGGCTTTCCCGTGGGACTCCAGTAGCTGTGCTGAGAGCGTTGTGAAATTCAGAGTGCTCCAGTTTGGGCAGGAATTTACCTCCCTGTCACACACAGAGCTCTGCTGTTAATATTAACCAGGGAAATGGTCTGAGTCCTGAACCTGCAGACACCACTGGGTGCTGTGGAACAGGCCAAGGTTAAATATTTGCTGGCCATCACTCACCAGCAGACAATCCCATCTGGATGGATCAAGGACATGCCAAAAACTTGAACCCAGATGGGAGAGCTGGTTGAGCAGATTCAGTGCCATGCTTGCCCCGTGCCTGGCACCGCTGCCCCAGCCTCACCAGCCCCTTGGAGCAGACCAGGAGCTCACCTCGGGGGCTGCTGGCTGCGGGGAGGAGATGAAAATTTGTTTAAAAGCGCCCTTTGGCAGCAGCTAAGGAAATGAACAGCGCAGGAGGGGGGGCCAGGTAGAGACACCCATCGTGTAGCTGGTTTAGCTCTAGGTGGGAGGCCTGCTGGACTTCACGCTGTCCTTTAAATGAGGATTATACTCATAAAGTTGGAGGGTGAACTAAAGTTGGAGGCTTGAGCAGATTGGCCGGGTGGATTTCCAGCCCGTGACACACACACACAGCAGCTCCGGGCAGAGCTGCTCCTGTCACACTTTGCCAGTTGGGTTCTCCCAGCTGGACGTGTTCCTGTGGGGCTGAAGCGCCCTGACCCTCGCCCCCTCACCTCACCCTTTCTTTTTTCTCCGCCCTGTGGTTGTTTTCCAGCTGCCTTACCTCACAGCCAGAGGAGTTCGACGCCATCGAGCGAGCTAGCGGCCACGCCGCCGGGCAGCCCCCACCACATTCTCGCCTGGCAGACCGGGTGAGTGTCCGCGGGGCTGGCTTTGGGACTCATCTCCTTCACTGCAGGAAGCCAAAAATCCCATGAGCTTCAGGAAAAAAACCTCCCCAAACACACAGACACACTTTTTCCTACACCCAGTGCTCTCCTCCTGACCAAAACCTTTGCTCTGAAGGCCTGGCGAGGCGCCTGCCCTATTTGTGCGTGCAGCAGCCACGTTTTCCTGCTAGGTTTTCCCCAGCAACGTGACCAAATGACCATTAAGTTCCTCTTTTTTCTCAGCTACCACTAACTTCATGCACTGCACCAAAGCATGAGTGGTTCCCTGCATGCGGGCAGCCACTGCTCACATCAGTTTGGGAATTGGGTTCTTTGGCACCTCTGTGAGAGGCGAGGAGTTCAAGGAGCAAACAAGAAGCCTGTTGTGAGCTCCCATGGGTTTTCTCTAGCAATCTCCTGTAGTTCTGTCCTGTCACGTGAAATACAGCTCATCTCCAGATCCTGTCTAACCCAGCATGTCCCAAATTTTTGCAACTCAGTTGAATTTGCAGAGAAAGCTTCTCTTTCTCTTCTCTGTGAGATAATTTCAGGCTAAAATCCTCAAAACACTACAGGCCCTGGCACAGGAAAACAGGTCGGATCCCCTGAGTTGTGGCTGGGGACCCGTGGAGTGAACTCCACCAACATTTCACTCTGCAGCCACTGAAAAAAAACCCTCACCTGTTTAATTTCTTTGGCCACCTGCGGCCAAGTTTGCCCTCTGGTCTTATTCCAGCACTGCCCGTGACTGCACTTTTAAAATGGAGATGAGGCGAGCTGTAACCACGAGCCCTGCAGGCCCTCGTTGAATTTTAAATTCACCCCGCTGACATCCAGCCTCACATGGGCTCTGCGTTTGCTCCCAGCTTTAGAAGCAGGGAATTTTCCAGGTCCCATTTCACAAAAAGCCAGGGTAAGATCAGCGAAATGGCAGCGACCGTGCCTGCACACCGACATTTCCCCTATTAAGGGTTTGAAGCTAGGCTCAGTCTCCGTCTCCATCCCAATCCTAAACCCTTTGAATTTCTCCATGGTAAATACCCAGGAGTAAACCTGGCTGGCAGCCAGCTGAGAAGCCTGTTCAGAAAACCCCAACTTTTCCCATTTTCCCATTCAGGAGCCCTCCTGCTCCCCATCTCTCCCAGCAAAACACCAAAATCTTAGCTGGCAAACGTGAAGTCACCAGGATTTATAGCTCAGGCCCTGCCCCAACAACCAGTGCAGAAGGAACTGGAGGCAAATCGGTGCCTGCTTCACGCCAGAGCTTAACTCCCCAAACACATGGATAAATATGGCAGGAGCAAATAGAGCTCACCATGAGAAGCACAACACAACCTCCCCCACCCCACAGGAACAGGTTGTTCCCTCCCAGCACCAATTAAAAGATTTACAGCTCTCCCCGACGTGTTTTTGTGTCGCTAACCCTTTCTCTGAAGATGATTCACCAGCTCGTTTCCCCGCTGGATTAATAAGCTCGTAACAATGTCCGTGTCACTTCTTTTCTTTAACATTTCCTCTCTCCTCTTTCCTCCTTGTTTTTTTTTTCTCCGCTCTCCTTTGTTCAGAGAAGCAACAGACAACTCACCCACTATGGATGAGTCTCAGTCTCCAACCCACCAAAGTACTGATGAATAGAGGTATAGTAAGGGAATGTTTTGTTCTTTCACCCCTCTGCCCTACAGCCCGTGGGCCACGGCCACAATGCAAAGAACCAACCCCCAGAAGCAGCCTTTTTTTAGTCGTGTGCCTGTTCGTTTGGCCTCAAAGCTTCCTTCGGCTCTCGGAAGAACAACTTGAAAGCATCTCGGAGCCCTGCCTGTGCCTCTTCAGCGAGTTTGTGGCTGCTGGGCTTTTTTTCCCCAGAGAAAGAGGGCTTCTTCCTCGCCCCAAACGGGCTGGGGGCCAGCAGCGGAGGCTGAGCAGACACAGGGAGCGGGCAGCAGGGATAAATTCATGGCTGGGGATGTTTTGGAGCAGCGTGGGGAGGCTCTGGGAGCACCGTGGTGGGGTGATGAGCACGGGTGACCAGGACGGAGCTGCCAGCAGCGCTCCAGCCTGGCCCCGGGTGCCCTTTTCTCCTCTGTCCCTGCCGCAGAGGGGAGCTGCGAGGCTTCACGGAGCGAGGAGCAGCCCTGGCCCGCTTCCTGTGGGAAGACAGAGGGGGAAGGGTGGAGGGAACAAAAAACCCTCCCAGTGATTCTGTTTTAATTAAACTGCAGCCACTGTCTGGCAACTCTCGTTTGAATCTGCAGCCATTCACAGCTGGCATCTGGCGAGTATTTCGAGCCCGGCTTTCTAGAGCTAACCCACAGAGCTCCGGCACGGAGCCGGGAAACAAAAGGCTCTTTAAGGGGCAGCAGGGGTTGGCCTTGCTCAGGTTCCCCCCATCTCAACAAGATTTTGACCTCAGGGTTTTCTCCAGGCAAGGAGCTCCGCAGCCTAAGCCGGGAGCTGACCTTGATCTGAGCCTGGAGAGCAAATTCCCCTGAAGTCCCTCATGGGCTCTGTGCAAGCAACCAAAAAGCCACGTGGCAAATGGCCCCGTAGCTTGCCACAAGAGGTGCTGCGAGACGAGAACCGGGCTACTTGAGGCAAAATGTGGGCTACCCCCCAGCACGCCTCTCCCTCACCACCTGGTTTTGCTGTTCCTACCCCGTAACCCCGGGGCTGCCGGGCGATGCGGAGCCTCCACCCCAAAGACGGGCTCTGGGATCCTCCCCACCCGCAGCCCGATGCTTTCTGCGAGCCCCGGCTGCCCCTAACCCAGTTCCCTTTCTCCCGCAGGAGCTACACCGATAGCTGTTTCCTGGATCCTCCCCTCTATCCAGAACTAGCAGACGTCCAGTGGTATGGACAGGAAAAAGCCAAGCCTGGGACTCTAGTGTGAACCCCTGACCTCAAGCGAATCCCATCGACGCCATTCGGAGCTCACCTCACTGCCTCTCATTTGCCTTACCCAGATGCACTGTCACCCAGCACCAGCTTCAACTCTTTAAGCACTTTTCTCACGATGCAATTCGACATTTCGGTAACATTTGGCCCCGAGACATCCACCACGACCGCGGCAGCGCCTCCCCTTGCCAGACTGGTGCTCGTTCCTCCCGGAGCCCGCAGGGAGGATGCGTGGAGCAGCCAGTCGGCGATTTAAAAGCTGGTTTTCCTTCTAAACGATGGCAGCCTGTCGAGGTTTCCACAAATCTTACTGCTCTGTGGCACGTACCAGCAGTAAAATGTCCATGACCTGCGATCCGAAGCCAACACAGCATCGGTTTCAACGGGGTGGGGGGTGGGTTCGACACAAAACGGGACAGAGGCTGAGAAATACTCCTTGAAAACGCTTCTTTTAAGGAAAAAGTGAAATCCTGACGCTTCAGAGATGTGTCAGAGTCCCACAATCAGGTCTGCGCTGCCCAAAATCACCAAACCCACGTCAGCAGGGTGAGTTTGTCCAGCAGGGCCCTGCTCCGGGAGCATCTCATTCGCCTCGACGCCAGCCACGAGCACCTCCTGGCGAACAGCTTCTCCTTCATTGCTTTGAGCCCATCTCCACAGCAGCAACCGAACCCCACGTGCCGAAGACCCGCTGGAGGTCTGGGCTGGTAGCACAGCATCTACGAGCTGCAATTACAGCGGGGAAACGAGGTTCACAGAGGCATTAATTACAGCAGAGGCGAGTGCTGTGACTCGGCGCAGCTCTGCGGCTGGCACAGATTCCTTACCAACACCTAGCGAGGTTGGGGTGGGGGTGATTTTTTATTTTTTTTTCCCCAATACTCCGATGAAGATCCAAATTGCCAAATTCTCCAAGCAGACACAGCCAATAAATCCTGATGGAGCTCCGCAAGGAAGCGCGACCGGCAAATCGAGCGGTGTAGCAAAGGGCTCAGCACCAGGCGGGGAGCAGCAGCGGGGCTTGCGGATTTCCTCGGGGCAAGAAGCAGCCCCGAGGAAGGGAAGGAAGGACAGGAGGTGCCGGGCACCTGCCGCCTGCTACCAGAAGGAAATCAGCCGCGAGAGTCGTGGAAGAAGCTGCAAGTTTACACGTACTTTGGAGCAATGCTTTATACACGTCAAGCCATGGAACTTTAAAAGGCCTCAAAGACACTTTTGTAACGAACCAGTGCACAATCTCTCTCTCTCTCTCTCTCTCGGTGGATGTCGAAGCTGGCACGTCTAGCCTTCACTGCGGTGCTATGCTGTTTTTATTGCCACTAGACAGGGGGGAGGTCCCTGCCCCCCGTTGGCGCGTGCAAACGATGATTTCCTATGGGAAAGGCATTACAGGAACGGCTGGAGGGGGGTTACTTTGCGAAAAGCAGAAACTGAAGTTAGCTTTAGTTTAAAAATAATTAAAAAAAAAAAAAAACACAAAACAAAACAAAACAGAAGTGTGAGTGTGCGTGTGCGTGTTCCAAGAGTAACAGCATCTACCAGACACGAGGAGGGCGAGGAGTTGAGAACGAAACCCCGCGACTCGGGGGCTGCCACACCTTTTGGTATGAAGCTTGCTGGAAAACTGCATTCCAGGCTTTCGAAAGAGAATGGGTCCTTCCTAATTAGATTTGGCAAGGGGAGGGGGTTTCTAAAAACTCCCGCGAGCTGCTCGTGCTAATTCCTTTCCCCGATAGGTGTAAGAAATGTGGGCTTCGCTCCCCGGCCCTCGCCCACTGGGCTGCTTGGGCAGAAACACCTGAGCTATTTGTCCAGAGCCAGGAAGGAAGCCCTTTAATGTCCACACATGAAGCATAAATGACTTATCCCTCTGAAATAATAATAATAATAATAATCATTAATTTTTAAAGCTGGCAAGAGGTTTTTAAAGGTAGCCACGCAAGCCTCGTGCTCCCAGACCTGCACAAAGATCCAGCAGGCGGCAGTGAGATTGCACCCCTTACCTGGAGGTTGGAACAAAATCCTGTTTTGTTTTAACATCCCTCTCTGCTCTGGGGTCTTTAGCACGGGAATTATTGCGAGCTCCTAGCTGGATTTTGAGCTGGGTAGGAGCTGGTGCCGATCGCTGGCATGCGCTGGTAAGATTCTGGAGGTAAAATGAAAGGATTAAATGAGGACCAAATGAAGCAGCAGCAGGTAATTCAGCCCACGGATTTTGAGGGGCTCTGAGCAACTGTCTGTTTTCTTTTTAATTTCCCTGGTTAAGTGGTTTCAGGTTTTGTTGTTGTTTGTTTTTTTTGTTTGTTTTTTTCTGTGTACCTTCTTTTAATTAAAAAGAATTCAACAACAGCGGCACTACGAGGCCTCTGGGCACTGCAGGAAGACACACTCATTCCTCCAAGCCCAGATCTGCAGTTTTGCAGCAAAGGTTAAGAGGTGGCAGCCCTGAAATTAGGAAAAAAAAAAACAACAAAAAAATGAAATAAATGGTTAGCCTGAATTGCAAACAGGCTCGAGTAGAGAAGAAGCTTTCTAGAAACGGACTGAGTTTAGCTTTGTGTTCTGCTTTTCTGTTTTGCAATCAAGGCACACGTGAGCAGCCAGTCTGGTAGTAAAGACAGATTAAGTAAAACAGGTTTTACTGTTTAGCTCAATTCAATTAAACACAAATGTACATAAAATGTTAATCATGTGGGATTAACATATTTAAGTATAACACGGAGGGGTATATACATAGCTATTATATACAAGCACTTGACTACCAACTTAACCCCTCCTTTACCTTTTTTTTTTTTTTTTTTTAATTATTTTTCCAGGCTCCATCCGACATAAAGCCACAATTTCTTAGTCTCCACGTCTGAAGCTCCCCCTGTTCAGCCAGCGGCCCGGGGCACATCTGTGCGCCTGGCTGTGCTGCGAGGCAGGGTTTATTTTTAAATGCTCTTATATGCAGTCGCGTGTTGGAAATGTTGAAGCAGTCCCATTCGTTTTCACTCTGTCTTAGTTTTAGTTCCGGGCATAGCCGACCCCCATTCAGGTGCTATCAGATGACCAGTTACTGCTTAGTTAACTAGGTGTAAAGTTTTACATATATATTAATGTCAATAGTTTTATTACGAGTTGTGTAAAATGGACTCTCTAGTTTAAAAAAAAGGAAAAACAACACAAAAAAAAAAAAAAAAGAAAAAAAAATTAGGTCTCTCCTGAAATTGACTTTAGAGCATGTAAAATGATTTTACTGGATTCCGTTCAATTGTAACCAAGGACAAAAATCTGTATGTTGTAGAAAAAGCTGCAGAATTAAAGGAGATCTGCTTTTAATTTATTCTTTTTGTATTAAGAATTTGTATAGTTACCTTTACATTTTGCAGAACGGTGTTGTCAACACTTCCTTATTAAAGCATTTTCAAAATGAGCCTCGGCACTGATCCTTCCTGCGCGCGGCCACCGCGGGGTGCGGACGCTCACACAGTTGCAGGGTTTTGGGCAGGGCACCACAAATTTTGCTGCAAAAAGTGCTGAGTATTCCCCCAAAAACCCAGCCCTGTACAGACCCCATGGGATTTGGGGCTCAGCAGACCCCTGCTGGCTGCACCCGAAGCGCTCTCTCGCGCGCTGGGCTCCGGGGATGGACGGGTAACTGGGAATAACCAAAATTCATGCTGCAGGAGGGGCCCTCCCAGCCCCTTCTGGCATTACAAGCAGCAAACAAGGCACTACAGGCGCGTAACGACTCGCAGGAACAGGGACACAAGGCAGAAAGCCCACACCGCGGGAGCCTGCACGGGATCAGGCGGCCCCTTCCAGCTGTGGGAAGGGGTGGGGGAGCCGTAACGCACGGCCGGGGGCAGTAAAAAAAAAAAAAAAAAAAAGTCCTAAAAACACTCCTGACACTTCCATGGGGAACGCATGACTTCAGCCCCAGGCTACGAGTCATCGGATTCAGCAGAGTTGTTTCCGGCTAAGGCGAGAATTATCAGAAACAAACATCTGGAGAAGCCCAGAGGGACAAGTCTTTGGGGTTTGGGCTGGCCGGTTGGTTAGGAGGCCCTATTAGCCAGTAGGGCCGGGTCTGGTCGCTGCAATTTGGGGCATTCCCGCTGCACAGAGCCTCAGACCGCCGATGAGAAGCAGCAGCCCTGACACTGCTCCCCTCCGCCATCCCCCGGGGATGGGAGCGGCGTGAGAAGGCGCTCGTGTGCCTCGGTTCCCTGCACAGAGCCACTCCACAAATTACAAGGGGATGAAGCTCTGCGACCACGGGGCTTGTGCGAGCCATGAGGCTGCATTTCAGGGACTGTCAGTGAGCAGACACGCTGCTCAAATCACATTCCTCAAACCTGATTAGCCCCAAACGTTCCAAACCCGAAATCCCGTCCCTACAGGAGGCGCATCCCCGTTCAAGCCGGTGCTCGGGGTGCCATTAAATTGCTCTTCGGTAATTAGCTTAAGAGTGGGAGGGGGGAAAAAAGTCAGGCTAATGCTATTATAGAGGCCCTGAGGAATCCAGTTCCCACTAAAGCAAATGTTACAACGCTCCCTAAACCATCCCCTGGCTACTCCCTCGCTGCACTTTCCGAGGAAATTATGACTCTTCTCAACAAGGGACGGCAACGTCTCGCAATTATTTAAAGAGTTCAGGACTCGAGGTCAGGTTAAAGATTTAGAAACGGCTCAGGAAATCATCTGGGCGGGGAGAGGGATAAAGTTGCGGTGTTGTAAACGTTTCCTGTTGTAATAATGCCTCTGAAGGACCTCTGTACGCTGCAGAAAAATCCCCAGACGCAGATGTTAATGAAACCCTTCCACGCTCTTGACATCTGCCCAGCTTCTCCCCACAAATCCCCGTCTGCTCCCCAAAGAGCCCTCCCCAGGCTCCAGTTAGATCTTGTCAGCCTCGTTTTTATTACTTCTCAACTGTTTAAGCTCTTGACATTTTCTTTGGGGTCAGACACTCCAGACTGCAACGTCTGAAACGGCCCTCGAGAACCCGGAGAGCCCCCAGAAGAACCTCAGCAGCTCCCCCAGAAGCTCCCCCAGTCCCCAGCACCGCGTCTCATGGTGCCAGGGGACGTGGGGAGCACCAGATGACTCAGAAAAGCCACCACAAGCTACCAAATGCCAACCCCAGTTACTCAGCAGTTTGTTTGGAGCCTCACTTTACGTCCTAAAAGGCCTCTTTATGAGAAGGAACACCCACCTTAACACTGCTGTGGAGGTGCTGTTCTTGTAATTACAAAAAGCACGGGATTTCAGATTAGACTTTCAAGATGCACCACTAAAAACTGTCGGTGTTTCACTGCTCACACAGATTTAGAGCTCAGAAGCTGTAAGACTCCTGCCTGTTCCCAGACAAGATGCACGATGGCAAAGTCCTGCGGCCGCTACTCAACTGTACCTGGTCATGGGAGGTCCTAATTGTTTTCTCTGCGATGCCCCGTGGACCGAAATTTTCTCCAGATGTATAAAAACAGGATTTGAAAGCCTCAAGAGCCGTAAGATTACTTCCCCCAAGCCCAGAAGGTTTATATTAAAAATGCCATTACAAAAAAAAAAAAAAAAAGCCAAATCAGATGTATTCAAGATCAAAAACTCTTTCCACTGCAAGTGGCTGTATTTTTCAGCTGAGAAATATATAAACCTTTTTTTTTTTTTTCCTGATAAATACCACATGAAAGATTAGCCATTAAAGTCTTCATATTTACAGAAACAACCGAGATTCAGCTTCGACTGCTTCCCTCTAATCATCTACCCACATCAGCCTCCAGTGGGAAAGCTGCCAAAAACCTCCAGCATCCAGCCCTGGCGGGGCTGAGTCTCACCTAAAGCTCTACGATACAACAGCGAGGCTCAGCTCGGTCTACACAGTTCCCCGAATAATAAATTGAAATAAAAGCAAGGGGCACAGTGAACACCCCCTAGTCGTGGTCATCCCTCCTTCAGAAGCTCCTCTGCCGTGTACAGGATCTGTTTAGGATCTGTTCAGCATAAAGAATAGACCTAAAAAGGAATCTACAGAAGTGGGGCGTACTGAAAGGAAGCTGTAGAGAAATCTGCTGCTTTATGGGTTTTCTGCAGAGCCCGCACGAAGTTTCTGTCGGTGCTCAAGCACAAACTGCTCCGATTCTTCCGCTCTCCCTGGATCTTGGAGATCAAAATGTGAGTCACGCCTGGCCTGCAGAGAGCCTTATAAAGCATTGTACTCCACACACTTCGATGGGTCTGTTGGGAAGTGCTTCTGGCAAATGGTCATGAGCCTCTTCAGCCCCTGGGAATCAACAAAACAAGGACAATTCTGTAATAAAACTGCCGTTGTCAAACAGTCTACAGTGACTGCTCAGCTTAACGTGAAGAATTAAAAACAAATGGTTGCTGTTCTGGTTTTTATTCGCTTGGTATTCCATTTTTATTAACCTTTCTCCCTGCAAAGTACTAAATATTACAAATATCCTCAAGAAGGCTAAATGCCAAGTGCTGCACTTGGGGCACAACACCCATGGGGAAGAGAGGCTGGAAAGCTGCCCGGCAGGAAAGGACCTGGGGGCACTGGTCAACAGGAGCAGGGAAGTGATCGTCCCCTTGTGCACCTCAAATGTTGTGTTCAGGTTTGGGGCCCTCGCTGCAAGAAGGACATGGAGCTGCTGGAGTGTGTGCAGAGCAAGAAAGCTGGTGAAGGGATGGGAAAACGAGTTATGGGGAGCGAGTGAGGGAATTGGGGTTGTTTGGTCCGGAGAAGAGGAGGCTGAGGGGAGACCTCATCGCTCCCTACAGCTGCCTGACAGAAGGTGGCAGCGAGGAGGTGTCAGTCTCTTTTCTCAGGTGACAAATGATAGGACCCAAGGAAACGGTCTCAAGTTGCACCAGGATAGGTTTAGATTGGAAATTAGGAAGAATTTCTTCACAGAGGGGGTGGTCAAGCATTGGAATGGGCTGCCCAGGGAAGTGGTGCAGTCCCCATCCCTGGAGGTATTCAAGAGAGGTGTGGACGTGGCGCTGAGGGACACGGTCTAGTGATGGGACTCAGTAAGTCAGGTTGATGGTTGGATTTGATGATGCTGAAGGTCTGTTCCTACCTAGCTGATTCGAGGATTTCCAATATTGGAGGAGTTTGTGATTCTATGATTCTGTAACTGAAGCAATTGGAAATTTCAACCCTCACGATATGTTTACGTAGTGAGGAATCACAGAAATGCTTTAATCCCTCTTCAGCACCAAGGTGGAAAACAGCATTACTGCAATAAATGATACTTAAAAGAACCCTCAATATTAAAATGAGTTCTAAAAGAGCAAAAAGCCACTTCTGACACCAAAACAAGCTGCACAAATATGGAGAAGAACCAGGTTCCTTTAGAAACTGAATGTCTTGCGAGCAGAGGTGTCACCCCTCCCTGTATCGTCACCCACCCTGCCCTGCGCAGTGGAGGCAAGCTGAAGAAGTAATCAAGAAGAAAGGCAGAATGGGGAATTTTCTCTCTAATGCTTTTAAAGCATCGATTGCCAAAAAACCTGACAGAACTCCTGTGGCTTTTTTCTTTCAAGTCATACATAGACGCCTAATAAAAAGAAGGAGAGCTGCTGTGGTAGCAGTGTAATTTAGCAACGACACTAACTCCACAGCAGCAGTCACGTGCCTGTAGTTATATCCTCCATCTGTGAGACAGCTCCTCGCTGTAAAGAAAACGATTAAGCAGAAGATGTTTTCCAGACTCCTGCCTGCACTGAAAAGGCAAAAGCATGTCCCAGCAGCGTACAGACTCGCTGTTTGGGATGTTGATTGCAGGTTCGTTGTGCATCAAGCTAACCTGATCCCGATTTCACTGCTGGGAGCACCGAGAATACTCCACGTGCTCTGTTTGAAGCAGACCAGCTGAGTAAGCCCTTGCATTTAAAACCAACGAGAAGAACATAAATGTTGAAAGCCAACTTTGTATTGGCTCTTTAAGTTGTGTACTTCAGGACTATTGATGAGAACTCACAGTGGGGAGATGAACGTGAAGATTTCCTTCACCAATGGATGCACTTTCAGGACAGAAGGGACAAATCGGGGAATTCATGTATGTTGTATCTTCTAGAGGGTATGTTAAGAGAGATCAAGAAACACTACAGAGTTGAGATCTTACTGCTAGAAGAGTGGTAAATGGACACAGAGAGTTAATTATTCACCAAAATTAGAGAAGAACCATTAGAACCATGCTGAGGTCCACAACAACCTTCTTTCACAGTCCAAATCTCTTTTTTTTAACATAACCTAACAAAAAACTATGTAGTCTATACAAGCTACTTCATCCATTAGATAACTCCCAGCAAGTATTAAACTAAGCAGAGCCTGTCTCTGAAGATGTGTAACCTGCACATCAGTTTTTACCTTGCAAAAGAATTGATCAAATTTGATTTGTTGGCTCTGTAAATGTCTGAAGCTCCTCCTGACTTCACAAGGGTATTTCCTCGGATTGTCATATTAAAAACTGTAGCTGAAGACAAATCAAAAGGTTATACTTGTAGCCTCAAAAAGAGAGTGGAGATAGAAGGGGAAGTTGTATTTTGCAAGCAATCAACTAGCAGGCATCTGCAGAAGTTGCAGTGGGAGTCCCTCTGCCGCAGCAGGAAGGTGTTTGTGTAAACCTCTCCTGTCAGTGGCTCCGAGCTCTGTGATGCTGCTCCTAGGCTACAGAGTTAAAAGCCAGAAAGACTTTAGATTGTTGAGACTGTAACTGGCAAAAGGCAAATACATTTACCAGTTTGAGGAGAGATGACCCACTGCACTGAAAGGCCAGAGAAAAAACAGCACTACGATTAATGACACAACTCACAGAAGCTCCTTACATGAGTATGAATAGGAAGAGAAGGAATTAAACCTGGAATTCTGAGCCCACACCATTAAAGAGAGGTGTTTGTGAAATGAAAGCAATTATCTAGTTGCAGCAATAGTCAGGAAGGCTGTATTTCATGGTTAAAGACAGCACAACAGGAGCATCAAACTCCTTAAAACCTTAAGTTAAGCAGTGAGGGAACGGAGGAGAATAAAGCATGTGGTCACAGTTACTTTGGTGTTAATGCAGGATTACAAGCATTAGACATGAAAGCATTAAGCGTTAAGGCATTCATTCCTCGGCCAGCACCAAAGATGATGCAGGTCCAGGGTGAATTACCTATTAAATAGATGTCACAACGCCTGTCCTGGGATGTTTTTACCCCATCACTTTTAACTGTGAACCTCTCAGGGATCCCCTAACTTCAAAATCAAATTTGTTGGCTTTCCAAAGCTACCGTTACCTGAATATATTTCCTCTGAGTTTCATCGTTGAGAACGTGGGCTACGTGCTTGGAGAAAATCTTTTCCCGACCCGTTCGAGCGTGGATGCCGACCATGGTTACCCCGATAGGCCAGGGAGCGTTCCCGATCGCCATCTGAAGGTAGGCGTCGTTTGCCTGAAGAAACACAGCGCACACACACTTAGCAAAAACAGAAAGGGCATCAGAAGGGTTTTTTGCGTGGCTTTGCATTGCTGTAAACACATTCCTGCCTCTCTGAATCAGGTTTCATTGCATGGTATTAAGCAATTTTTACACGACACCTTCCTAACATGATTCACTTGAACTCTCAGGTAAGCAAGGACTACAGACTTTACCTAATAGGTGATAAAAGAAGGCACTGAATGTTATTTATTAATATTTACTTACTAACATCTAAAGATTCCTGGGATTATTTTCAACTCAGCCTGTTCAGGTTCCCGTTTCTGCTGCAATCACCTTACCACCTCTCCTATTTTGGTTACAGACTAAAGCAGCAGCTATCAGGCAGAATGGTTAGCTTGCAAAGAGGCTGAGAACCAGCTCTCTAAAAAATTGGGTCAAACAAGCACATTTGTAACCCTGTTTATGAACGGCCCAGCAGCACTGAATGACTCTGCAGTCTCCCCATGAAGACAGCAACCCCATTTCTTAACATAAAGCTGAGGCAGGCACCAGCCCTGGGGAAGAAAGAGAATAAAGCGTAAGGGAAGATAAGCAGAAAGAAAGGGAGAAAGGCACAAAAAGAAAAGGGTGAAAGGCACAGAGCATGGACAAAAAAGCAGCATGACATCTGAGAACGAGGAAGCGAGGGGGACAGACACACACACAGCTTCAGCAGGACATTCCTCCACTATTAGCAAAGAGCTGTAAGGCTCACTGATAAGGAGTTCATTTATCATCTCCCAGAGACTACACGGTAAGAAGTTGCAAGCATGACCAGTGCGTGCAGTTTCTTTACATTTGGCACTGTTCAGAGGCACAGCCTTAGTCAAACACCTGCTTGCTGACTGCTGTACGGCTTTGTAATGAAACATGGTACGTGAGCGTGCAATTAAGGATTCTTCCAGGACTGTCACAACAAGGTTAATTAAGGTTGAGTGGGCAACTTGCGTTCTGCCATTTGCCTGCCATCGCAGGTTGATTTCAAAAGTTAAATCTTTGCAGCGTGTCACCTAACAAAACCGTAAGAAATCAGGGCTGACAGCATTTGCCAGGCTGCACAAAGCAAAAAAAAAATAAAAACTAAAATACACAATAACAGGAGGCAGACAGAGATGAGAAATAAGTCTCTGAGGAAACAAAACAGAAAAGATTACGAGGATCTTTAGAAGTACAAGGCTCATTAGGCTCATTAAAGAAAAACACTTCCAAATATGTACTCAGCCTCCCCCTAAATCAGAGTCTGTGAAGTTTACATACAGCCAGGCACCTGTGGGACAGAGGAGCACAGGTGATGAACCTAGGAGATAAACTGCATTCCTGCACACTCGCTACTTTACTGGGGAGGCATCAGAAAGGCAATTTCAGCAATTTCTGCATAATGATGACAGCCAACAGAAAAAAAAATGCCCCAAAACAAAACCCCACTATCACACATCCCACACTTCTGGTTCTACTTTAAAATGATTTGGATTAAACTTGCCTTAGGCCATCTCAATTTTTTTTTCAATAACAAAGCAGGTTTGCTTGCTTACTAGACAAATTTCCCCAAGTCCTCACAAGTCTACTAAGAAACACGAGATAACCAAAGGTAAAACAAAGCTAAATTTCCTCTGGATGCTTAAGCAAACTCTATCAGTAGCTGAGTTCCTCTTCTGAAGGCCCGATGCTCCCTCTAAATTTGTGTGAAGTACTTTTGCCTCCTCCCTAAAAGCAGACTTTGTCCAGAAATGTTTCATTAGTTTGCCTCAATCTTACCAGACCAGCTAATGTGAGTATGGCCAAAGAAAGGGACAGTGTCTCAGATTCAATACCTCAATTCACCTCAATTAATTGCTAATTAATTAATCAACATCCCATTACCGTGAATTCAATGCCTTCATTTAATCTTACTGCATCAGATTTCCAGCTCAGTATTCCTCTGCAATTTAATATAACCTGAGAAGAACTGTGTTTGTGCCTGCAAGCTCTGCAGTTTCACCATCAAAAGACCTTCTGACAGACCGTGGATCAAACACTATCTGCAGCCTAACCTTTAGGAGCCATTTTTCATTTTATTTGAACATGCGCTGTGTGTATTTCCAGCTATGTATCTTCAAGATGCAAAAAGGGAGATGCTGAAGTACAAATCCAATCTATTAAGACCAGCCAGCCTAAACACGCGGGGGGAGTACAAACATACCTTCACGTATTCCCTCTGCAACATGAATTTAATAATATCTGTTATTGATTCTTTGATGTCTGCAGGAAGCGTCTGGAGGAGAAGGAAAAAAAACACACAAGAGCTTTACTTTCAAATATTCAACTCAGGAAGATCATCCTACTCAGCATTTAGACAAAGTTTAGCACCCCAGCTTGAGGACTTTAATGAAGGAAAACATCTTCCTTGTTTAGCTGGTGGATCTGAAGCACAAGAGGTTAAGTGGTTCTATATAGTAGCTAGTGGCAAATTGCAAAAACACAATCCCAGTTCTTTGGGATTGAACAAGTGGTACATAAAGCAACACCTGGAGGAGCAGTGGGTAGGCAGAAGAATTCACTGGTCAAGATAAAAAGGTCAGAACTGGGGGTCATGGGCTCCAGCCACAAAAACCCTGACCAACGCACTCCTCCTCTCATCTTCAGCTGAAGGAACAGGAACCTCAGGAAAAGGCACTAAATACTGTGAGCTTTGAAAGCAGCAGCTAAATAAGTCTTAGAGGACGGTGACACTGACAAGTGACTCACCCTTTTCCGAAGCTTCCTGAAGAGAGGCCTCAGGTAGGACTCTGTTTGCTTTTGGGTGGCACTGTTCAGCTTCCCCTGGACTCCTCGCTTCACGTAGTCCTCTCTGGCATTCAGCTCCTTGGCCCAGACACCGAGAAGAAACTGCACAAGGAGCAAATTTGTGTCACAGTGCCATCTAGTGACCACCTCACCAAAGCAGATGGGAACCGTGGTTTAAGGCAACACAGCAAAATGAGTATTTTGGGGAGAAAAATGAATTAAAGAGGCAAAAATCCTCTTTCAGAGGGATGGGCACAGAGGAATGGGTTCTCAACTTGTGAGAAGAAGCCTGAAGTGTTGAAGTAAAAATTCAACACACTACAACAAACTTGCCAAATGTACCTTCTGTCCACCCAGAAAACCATTTTTGAGCTTTCTTTGTCTTCCTGCCCAGCCTGAACTTTACCAAAAAGCCAACTTATCCGATTTACACAAATAAAAGCTTCAACTCTTGCTGTGGCTGCTGATAATCACATTAGTTACACAAAGAGCAAATGACTCAGATGAGAGACAATACAGGCTTCTTGACAGGAAACAAGGAAACAATTTCATACAACCCACTTGAACCTGCTTCCTCAGCAAAGCCAGCAGACTTGCCACTAAGTTCTTTTATTTCACAGAGCAGCACCAGGTGACATTTCATTTTAATTTGCACTGCTCCTGGGGAAGGCAGGTGGGGACTCCCTGTGAGTTTTTAACATGGCACATAGAAGCAATTCCATCCAACTGCCCCAATCATCATGCGGAAATCAAAACCATATTTATTTTGTCTGGGAAAGTAGAACCAGATTTTGCTCTCCCAGCAGCTCTTTCCCAGGTCTCACAGAAGTCTCTACTGTGACTAACCAAGGCAGTGGAAAGCGAAGTATTAAATAATAATTAAAAAAAAAAAAAAAGCACAATGAAAACTTCTCTCTCCAAGCAGCTAGAACCTCACCACATAAACGTATCTGCATAATAGTGAAAGGTATCTCACAGCTACAGAATAATTAGTCTATTCGAGTGGCTTACCTTCAAGAATTTTGTTATGATGTCCATGTCATAGTGATCATCACCCCGTCCTAAGGATTCTCCCAAAGCCTAGAACAGAAGACAAAAAGGCAATGATTTCCACGCTGTCTAGATATTTTCCACCACCACAGCAGAGCGTGATTCACCGCAGCGTGAACTGTAAAATATCCCGTCAGTAAACCCAAACACTAGCTAGGAAATGGAATGATACAGCTATGTAACTTACTGCTCAGTAATCTAATAAAAATTTAAGTCAAATATTATCTGATCTTCCTAATAGCTAATCTAAATCAACCCTCTTTTCACTTAAAAGCATTACTCCTCATCCCACCACTATGCTCCCTGAAAAGAGTCCCCCCGTTATTCCTGTAGCCCCCTTTAGGTTCTAGAAGGCCACTATAAAGTCTCCCCACAGCCTTCTTTTTTTTCTAGGTTAAATAATCCCAGCTTTCTCAGACTTTCATCATAAATCAGGTGCTCCAGCCCTCTGACCATCATCATGGCCTTTCATCCAGTCCCACTCTAACAGGTCCATGCCCTTCTTATGCTGGTGCCCCAGAGCTGAACACAGTAATTATTTTTAATAATTCTTTAATAATATTATTTTATAATTCATTTTAATATTTTTAATAATTCTTAATTCTTTGCTGTTTTTTTTTTCCCCTAAGTTATTTCACTTCTCTGATTTACCAGGGCTTTCTATCATTCTACCGTTTCATGTAATTGTAACTATGAAATTGAGGGAATAAATCCAAAAATAAAATAAATTAAAAAAATAAAAATAAAAATAAAAATAAAAATAAAAATAAAAATAAAAATAAAAATAAAAATAAAAATAAAAATAAAAATAAACACCACACTATCATGTCATCCCAATACTCCATCTTCCTGTTAAAACCTTGGAAATGTTAATACTAATGTTGATTTCTAGAAATATTTTCCAGTAGATACACCTGGATAATTTATTTCCATCGCCCTCACGTTTCCAAAGTGAGTTTATTTTTAAAATTTCCTAGATTTGGAACTACCTTCAGCGTAACCCTCTATGCTCAAGAGAATGCAGTGAAAGCAGCGCGCTATTCAGACTGCAGTGTTTTCAAACTTTGTAAAAAATAAAATAATAATAAAGACTGCTTTCATGGCTCAAACCATGAGGTGATGTACTATGACATCAAAAAGGGAATATTTTGAGAACTAACAGATTGCTAAAAGCAGTCCCATTACAACTGGTATCCCTTCTGGTACTACAGGTATTTTACCCCAGAATTCCTGGTAGGTACCCTAAGAAAAAGGTCGAAGCTATCTCCTAATAACGTATTCATTTCAGCTTTTGGTTATAAATCAGATTATTTCTAAACACGTATTTGGAGGGATATTAAGAAGATTAACTTCTGCAAAGAGTTTGAAGATTAAGGGTAAAAGTCTTTAGCTCAAGTTAATGTGCTTTTCCAAATGCCACCCGGAAATACCAGGTGCTGAGTGCATTTCATGGCACTCGTCCTGCACTCACGTACACAAATACTTCAGTATTCTTTCAAAGCACAGTAGTCATTTGCACTGAAGTTCCCGGGGCACATCTTCACTGCACTTGTATTTTCTTTAACTGCCTGCTTCTAATTTTCACTTTGTTGTCCTGACTGCCTTTATATCAAACATTCTTTTTGTGCATCTGTTTTTCAGAGTCCATCTTTCTTGTACAAGGAAAATTCATCTGCTCTAAGCTCATCACCGTCTCAAATACCCGTTGGAAAAGCTGTAGAATTTGTGATCAGGTAATACTTTTTTATTTAATTATTTAATTCCAAAACTCTACAGGAGAATCCTAACTGCACCACTTGCCTTGCAGAAAGCTCTGCCCCCTTTTTGGTGAGGTGTTGTAAACAACGATCCCTTGAGTTTGCACATGTCTACTGTAAGCCCTAGGGTGCAATTCAAGGCTTAGCAACCTTAATTTCCTAACAGAGCATATTTAAGGACTTTTTAGAATGCTTAAATTCAATGTTGAAAACAATCTTGAAGCTTTCTCACCACATTATAACAATAAATACATGTACATCTGAACTCCCTAAATTAAATTCTATCCATCAAATACCTCCAGTTCCTCAATAGTAGTATTTTCTTCATGGACTTTCAAGTCATTCTGTGAGTCGTCATCTCCTGCTTCTTGGCCGCCTACAATTTCATTCAGATACTGCTGGTCGATCTTATCCAAGGCAGCCTTCAGGTCATTTCTCAGACCCTGGAAAAGATAAGAAATAATTAGTTTATTTTTAAAAATAATAAAAACAACACAACAAGCAAATTAAAAAGCGTTCAGAACAGTCACAGCGAGCATACAACTCCTGTAAAAATACACACACAGGTTTAATTTTGTTGTCTGAATATTAACTGAGTTCAACAAATGCTTCTGGATTGCTTCAGTACCTAACAAAAAATATGTGTATAAAATGTTCACACCTAGAAGCAAACATAACTTCATAAGAAGAGCCCAGAGGACTGTATCAACTTCTAGGACTTCCTTCAAGACATTTTCTCCTAGCAAGGCACTGAGCCACCCCAAAACAAACAGAACAAAAAGCATAACCACCATCAGCTCTACAAGTCTTCACGTTCACCCTGAAAAAGCTGAAAAGAATGCAAGTAGCACTACCTGAGTGCTGGCACATGAAACAGTTACGTAGCTTCCCCTTATTACCAATGATTTAAGCAGAATGTTTTATACAGATGGTTTAAAATCCTCTTCTCCAACACATCTCTACTTATGACCTTTCTACTTCCTAATACTCCTACTACTGCCATCAAGAATTTTATCATAGATAACAATGGTGGGAGAGAAGCTTTTGTCAGGAAAATTATGTTTTAAAACTTTCAGAACTGTTTAGCCTTTTTTAAAGGGCTTGAACAGGTAAAAGTTGTCCTTTTCTAGGCAGCCCCAGCAACAATTTTTTCAAACTGTTTAGTTTATCCCAAATTATGGAAGAAAATCCATAGCTTCACACTCTCAGCTGCCTTGCAAATCTGGTCGATAATAAATGCAACACAAACTCCAGTCACATCTCTTCACTTACCTGATCGATTCCTAAGCCAAAAGGAACAAATCAGTAAACTCTGATATATATATTAGTCATTTCTGAAGCCAAACTTTAAGTGGAAGGAGGAGAAAACAAAGCTTCCTTAACAAGTTATAGCTCTGGAATCGAGGGATTTGCAAATTTACTAACATACCAGGAACACAGGAGTGTTTTCTTTCTTACCTGAACAAACAGGCTAGCATGAACAGTAAGTGACTGTCTTCTCTGCAGCTTATAAAGGTCTCAGGTTTTACTGCCACCTGGAGGCCCCTTCATCATCTGAAAAGGCCTAGAAGGTTTCTAGGGTGGAACTGGCTAGCATAAGGTGTTTTACTTGTGCACAGAACTTTCAGAGCACTCCTCAGTGGTTATCCCACCGTTAATAAGTAAGTAAGAGTTACCTTGTTCACTTCAGGTGCAAGAATTTCTATCTTCCTCAGCCGCTGAAACGCATCATAATCTGTTTCTCCAAACAGTCTCACCGGCTCGCCTCTCTCTCGTAACCTCCTGATAACCTGGAAAGAATCAAAGCATCCCCTTATGCAAACCCATAAAGGAAGCAAAATAAAATCCTGAAGGCTAGATTTATTTGCTTTGCTTAAAATAACAAGCTGTGCTGGACTGGAGAGGAAACGGCGATATTTTAAGCAGTATAAAAATGTTCCAGACACTTTACAATCTACATTTAGAATTCCCACGGTATTTCAGTGAAAGGTCACTCCAAATATTACCAATCTAAATTTTGCATAAAACCCCAAGCCGTTTCCTATAATCTAACTTCTTCCTGCTATGACTTGTTTAAACAAATACACAAAAATCATCGCGCTGGCAGGGCATAAATACTATTTCCAAGATCACAAAGGAAGTTGATGATTGTCTCCTTCACTCTCACTTGTCGGGGGCAATAAAATACGCCCCAACAAGGCTGCACGCTGTCCCAGCACAGTGAAAATTCTCTTCCTTAAGCATTTGGCGAATATTAAGTCCCACAATCTAATATGATTTAAGGATAACTGAGGTGTAACAGCCTCCCTCAGCTGGTTTGCAAAGTTATGGGCAAAGCCAAGAACTGAACTTCATTCTCCCAAATCTCTACCACATGCATTGCTTGATGAATCTGTTTAGACTTTACACACATTATTCATTCGGTGTACCAAGCAATAGGCTTAGTGATGCACCAAGAAATATTCTGGTGACCAAACTACACCAGCAGAGTGGCTGGACAATTGCAACCAAATTCATGCAGACATTCATTCATTCACTCAGTTCTCCAAGTGTCTCGCCTACACTAGCAAATATTTAACTTGCAAAAACATCAGAACTAGGGGGTGGATCACACCTTGATCAAAGCAGGCCAAAATCTCAAGCCAAATCTCAAATGAAACATGAAACCAATAGCCCACACAAAAAGTTCTTGTGAAATTAAGGGGAAAAACTGACATCTTGGATGATCTCAGCTGTGAATTCTGGTATTTCCCAGATGATTTATTCTGTATTTAATATTATTTCTAAACTTCCCGCTTCTCTTCTACTTTGGGGTATAGATCTGTTTTATGAATTCACATTCCCATAGGTAGTCTTATCCTTAGAAAGGAAAAAGGGCACACCATTTGCTCTAGCTTCGGGATTTCTTCTAGAAATCAAGATAAATTTCCTACAGTTTGATCTGAAACAAGATTTAGAAACTATGGGCTACAAAGAGAAGTCGGGGAAAAAAATACTTTGAAAAATCCAGCTTTTGATTGTGGATTTTACCTCCTGTCTGGAGAGAGTCATTGGTAATTTTTCTTCTGCCAGTTCAAGTTCCAGCACTGGATTTGTTGAAGTCAGTGGCTTCTCCTCCTCTTCCTGTTGCTGCACCTACATTTAACAGACAGTTACTAATAAGCAGATGGAAATAAACCTACATACAGATAACAATGTAAAAGTACAGGAACTCTGCAACATAGATTGTAATACAACTACGAGCTTCTAGTTTCAGTTTTTATTGACTGTAATTGAATTTCACAGAACAATAAAAGCTTTTAAAAGTATCTGTATTTAACAAAGCCTTCTGCAGGTTGCAGGAAGCAACCTGCAACCGGAAAGGACAACTGCTTCAGTCTGTCAATCACGTGTCAGCATGAGTGCCAAAAATAGCAAACCCACCCTCTGCCTGTTGGTTCCTGCCCCTGCCTTATCCCCACACGAAGGCATTCGCTCTGCTGTGCTATGGCCCAGATGGGAGGAACAACTCAAACAGAAAATAATCTGGCAAACAAACAGAAAGGTACTCCTCTCAGCCCACTGAACCTCATCCAGCTCACCAGGCAGTAGCACAAACACAAGCCTGGGCACACAGGCAGAAATGAAAACCCAAGAAAGAGCAGACAGAGAACGGGGCTGCTACTTCCAGTCAGCCTGAAATGTTTGGTACCTGTTCAGCTGGGCTTCGAGAGGTGCTTGTTTAAGGAAATCTTCCTAGCAAGCTTGCCAAATGAGCACAGCTTCTTGTGGGTTTAAAAAAAGATACCTACACCTCCTCATAAAGATAGCATCTCATTAACGACTTCTTTTCATCTAAAAGAAGGTCCCCGAATCAAACAGAGCTTTCCTTCTTCATTACTCAATGTTTTAATAATGCAAAAAGATCCCCCTTTGATCAAAGTAACTCGGAGACAGCAGCCATGTAACTACAGTTCCCTCTGTAAGCTCAAGTTTGACACTGCTGATAGCACGAGCAGATTGCTGTCAGTAATATTCCTATAATAGGAAACATTTCCAGTGCTCATTCATAACTTGCTTTTTCTGAGACTTATTAAAATTTATTTCCTTTCTGTCCTTGCTAAAAGGGAATAATCCCACTTAATCCCACACCATTCTTTGTGCCAGGACAGCACGTTGTCATTTCCAGTGTGTGTACTCAGGCTGAGCAGTCTGATGACTGTACCAGACAGATTATTTTTAAAGTAGCTTTTATATTCTCCCAAGGCAGAGCAGCTCCATGGCCATGCAGGGATCCACCCCAATGGCTCCAGATCCAAGGTTCAGCCCCAAATCTCTACTCAGTGCTACGCTACCCAACACAGAAATCAATCCTACAGTCACAGGTGTTCAGAGCGAGCAAGGGAAGGACAATCAAATCAATGCTTCACACAGAAAGGGAGGGGGAAAAATAAACTTCCATCAGTGCAGGAGAGGGGGAGTGGACAGGGGACAGAAAATACAGAGCTGTGTAACTATATAAAGAAATACACTCCCGTGGCAGAAGGATAGGTACAAACTTTAACTTACAAACATTCCTGAAATCATAAAGAGACAGCAGCATTGGGGAAAAAGATTTGGTCCGTTCTGTCAGATGGACTTCAAGTTACGAGTGGTATTTTTACCACAGTTATTTTGGTTTTAGCGCTTTCTTTTTCAAGCAAATCAGATGAATTTAACTTATTAAATCTCAGCAAAGCAGAAAAGCACCTCGATTGGAAAAGAAATCAGTCCATATTCTACATCTTATTAATGCAGTAAAGAGCAAATGCAGAAATCTGGGAGGCTCGGAAGAGTTACTAAACAAAGCAACTTATTTTAAAACCATTTTGAGGGTTACATTTCAAGTCAAAACCCATCTCGTAGCAGCACAGAGATCCCATTTAACCGTTGTGCATGATTCTGAAGAATTCAGGCTAATGTTCACAAAGCACCACGCCATCACTTCCACTCAGAAGAGCGGCTGCATTCACAGACCACTTCCCCATGACTATATGCTGCACGTTCCAGAAGTCGTTTTGGCGCGGGTGTTCAAATAAGTCTACAAACGGATCAAGGTTTCAGAATAAGTCACCGACTGCGACACGTCCAATTGAGAACAACGTTCCTGTCCGTGCCCAGGAACAGTAAACAAGACGGTGAGCCTCTGTCTTTCTAAGGAGAATGCAGACCCCCTCGCATCCACATAGAATAATCAGGCAGGCAGGCAGACGCACACAAAATAAAACTGCATTCTTTCCATCACAGGAGAACTACTTCCCTGACACCCTTACGAGGCAAAGCCTTCCAGATCACTCATTTGTTTCCAAGTGCACCCTACGTTACCAATTGTTTGCTCTTGTTTTGCCAGCCAGAAAACAAACGCGGTGTCGCGCTCTTTCAGTGCTGGATGGCTGATGGCCAAAGGAACAAATCCATACAGTAGGAAGGGTTGGCAGGTTTTTTAATAGGCACCCACACTATACTGATTTCTTTTGGACGTTTTGACAAGATTTTGAAAGTGAGCTGAATGGACAGTGGATCCATTCTTTTCGACAGGGGGAGGTGGCTATATCAGATCCAGTGTTCATCATGCCTAAAAGCACAGTTTAAAAAGAAAGGAGACAAGCTTTGATCCCAAGCCACTTCATGCTTTCCACAAAAAATAAAAGAAAGAAAAGGAAAAGCCAAACCATAACACAAACTTAAGTAGCTGTACGTCATGCATATCTTTTCCTGCATTGAAAATGGGTTCGGAAACTCATACCTCTCCAGGTGGCTTCTCATTTACAGGCTAATGTATAACATTAACAGATTGAACAAAGAACAACAATTATCATTAACAACATTTATACTGTTGAGAATAAAATGTAGACTTCAAAGCAAAACACACAAATTCCTGAAAGAGTAAGTACAATACCTTGTAGCCGCATCTCTGGAAATAGGCTTCCTCTTCTTTTTTAGCTAACTCACTGCGTTTGAAATATTTCTTATTTCCCTAAAAGAGAGGAAAGCCGTTAACATTTTACAGTTTCAGAAACCTGTGGGAAAACAGCTCGAACCTCCTTATTTGATGTGGTGAATTCAGCTACCTCCTTTCACAGAGCTGGCTGCAGTGCCATGTAAAAAGCACAAATTGGGAGCACCTCTGAAAATCAGCAATACAGAGTGACTTCACAGCACAGTTATAAGCAGGCCTGAAAAGTCCAATGAGGTCACCAGCACTTGAGAAAAAAAAAACTTTGCCACACAAGATCACGGTCCCAGGTAGCATAAAGCTCCACTCCAGATGTGCACAACAAGGCTTAGACTGTACAGTACAGGAAAGATGTTTAAAAAACACGTTAAAAATGTGACTTCACACTAAATAAACCGAATGGGAGTACTCATCTTTGTGCAATGCATTCTGTATACTAGATCGGTGCACCTGTGAAGAAATGCGTCTGATGAGACCATCCAGACTCTGGCTGGTAACTGCAGTTTTAGGGACATGGTTTAGGGGGTGATAGTGGTAGTAAGGGGGCGGTTGGACCAGATGAGCAACCACTGCTATCAAACTGACAAATGTGAACTGAGGTCACCAGAAAGCCTCCCAATGTCACCAAAAAAAATGGTTTGGGTTGGAAGGGACCCCAAAGCCCCCCCAGTGCCACCCCCTGCCATGGGCAGGGACACCTCGCAGCAGCCCAGGCTGCCCAAAGCCCCATCCAGCCTGGCCTTGGGCACTGCCAGGGATGGGGCAGCCACAGCTTCTCTGGGCAGCCTGGGACAGGGCCTCACCGCCCTCAGAGGGAAAATTTTCCCCCTAATGTGTGTTTAACAAGTACACTTCTGCTGCAGACCAAACGATGGTTTTAACCCCAAAACATGACAATAAACTTTGGCTCAAACATGAAGTACTTCTCCTTTCTCTGTACCTTGCCTGACCCACAACAGCCGCCAACTGCCACTCTTTACCCCCTAACACCCAAATCCTAACACTCAGCCGTTCCCAAAAGCATTCTGCTTCCCTCAACCTCCCTTTAGTGCTGTGTTCAGCTTTGGGCCCCTCACTACAAGGACATCGAGGCCCTGGAGCGTGTCCAGAGCAGGGCTGCCTTTCCCTAACCCCCAGCCAAAACACCTCAGGCAGAGGAACGCGGCGGGGCCCTGACCCCAAGGCCGCTGTCCCCAAGGCCGCTGTCCCCAAGGACCCCCCCGGTGTCCCCAAGGACCCCCCCCGGTGTCCCCAAGCCCCTCCAGCCTCACCCCCACCAGCTCCTTGTCCTCCAGCTGCTGCCGCTTGCGGCTGATCTCCCGCTTCAGAATGTCCATGGCGGCCTTCCTCCACCTCCTCCTCCTCCTCCTCCTCCTCTTCCTCCTCCGCCGGAGGTGGCGAAGCAAAACAACGCCGTCACTTCTGGGGCTCGGCCTCGGGCCGCCGAGCTCTTCACAGCGACCCCTGGCGCCTTGGGGGTGTGGGGGGAGACCTCAAAATGGGGGCCTGGGGGGCTTCAAAGGGGTTCCGGGGGTCCCTGGCTGACAAAGGAGGGCAGGCGACAGCGCGGGGAGCCCGCAGGTTCCCCCGTTGTGCTCAAAGGCTGAAGAGAGGTCAAGGCTGAGTCACGGAATAAAAGCATTAATGTTGGAGAAAAACTCCAAAATCACCTTTTCCAACCATCCCCCTACCACCATTATCGCCCACTAAACCATGTCCCCAAGCACCACGTCCAACTGTCCTTAAACACCCCCAGGAACGGTGACGCCACCACCTCCCCGGTTTCAGTGCCTGACCGCCCTCTCTGAGGAGAAATTTCTCCTCATTTCCAACCTGGGAAGTGAAACCTACTGGAAATGAACCCGTGAAAGTGAAACCCGCAGCCGCTGTTAGCTTGTCACGGGGCATGCAGCTTCTGTGACACACACGGAGATAGCGAGAAGGGAGCTGGACCCTGAAATTTGTCCTGTTCCCCTTCCTGACCTGCTTTTACCCTGTGGCTAGGGAGGTCAGAAAGGTCCTGAGCAGGCCTCAGAGACTGGATAAGAAAAGGCAAATGTGGAATTAAATTCATCATATAAGGGGAAATCATAAAATTGTACTATGGTTCAGGTTGGAAGGGACCTTAAAGATCATCTAACTCCAACCCCTCTGCCATGGGCAGGGATGTCTCCCACTAGATCAGGACCTCATCTAACCTGGTCTTGAACACCTCAGGGATGGGGCATCCACAGCCTCTCTGGGCAACCTTCTCCAGTGCCTCACCACCCTCTGAGTGAAGAATTTACCCAGGTTTAAACCCTGGGGCACAGGGCAGCTCCTGCTCTGCCAGCCTTTTTCCACCTTTCAGTCCTCCCAGATTCTTTCACTTTCTCCGTCGTGAACTCCTTTGCCCTGGTAGCTGTTTTGGAGGGCTGCCACTGTAACCAGCTTTCCACCTGGTTTAGATAACCTGAGCACTAAGGCTCCTTCTTACAGAAAATTAAGACTACAATAAGGCCCATCAATGTAAGGGTGCTTTTAACCCCAGGCTGGAGGGGTATGGGTTAGAAATCATGCCCCGTTTTACCTCAGGCTTGAATGCAATCACTGTGCAATGAGGAAGCAGGAACAGTCCTCCTACGCTTTTTCATAGCTCTCTTAAAGGAAATTATTTCACAAGCGACGGGTGGAAGGATCTGAGCAGGTTTCAGGAGAGAGGCCCATGGGGATGTGCTCACACTGGGGCAGGGCAGAAATGGGGAAGCTGTAGAAATGCTCTGTGGTGGGCTTTATGGCAAACTGCTCCGGACACTGATGTCTGAGTGCCAGCTGCCCCCTTCAATTAGCTGCGGCACGGATATAACCTTAGACCTTGCTTCATTTCCTGCCTCATTCTCTTGCTCCAGTTTGACATCATATCTCAATTAGAGACGGTACGAAATGAAAGAGGAAAGCCAAGTTACACACAGTATTCCCAATAATGCAATTACACTGAGCTGATACCTATTCCAGAGACTTCCCTGGTTTATAAAAATCAAAACAAACCAGCAAGGTAGCAGGAGGGGTTATAAAAGACAAGGAAAGCAGATGAACAATTTATGCTAGTAAGCAGATTTGGCTAGGTTTGAAATTAACACTGTACCTCTAAAAGGTATCTAAAAGTTCGCTAAAGATGACACAAGCTTCCAGTCTTAGCTTCCAGTCTTGATTTGGTGCCCTTCTTCCTACTCCTGGTTCTGTGCTCACTTGCCTCCAAATCCCATTGCCATTTAATGAAAATGCTCTCTGTGATCAAGACAGTTGTCCTAGGGAACATAAGCGGCTATCTACAAAATAAAACTTCTCCCAAATGTTGCCTTATATATGTAAATATCTATGCATTTTGGCTCTGTTTCTGTGTATCTCTCTGAAGAGTGAAAGGAAAAATATGTATTTGGTGTCATCCATATCCTCAAGATTTCTTTTCCTGAAGAGATTACAAACTATTTTGCTGTATAAAAGTAGTATTTCCTACTTTTTCTTTCACTAGCAACTCATGAGGAAATCCAATCCAGCTTGCTCTCTGGTTTCTGGAAGGGCAAATCTGTTTGACTCCTCTTTGCCTTGGGCTCAGGGCAACATTTTCTGCAGGACATAAATTACTGAGACAGTTGGGTCAAGTCTTGGCTGGAGCCTGCTCAAAGCTCTTCCATTCCTCGTAATGCATTCCCAAGGGTATATCTGCGCTCACAATCCATTATGGTCCCTTCCTGCTTCATTACCAACCTCTGGTCCTTTGACTGCCTCCATTTAGACATGGTACTTTGGTGTAGGATGGATACCTGGAGCCTCCACCCCGGGACAAACTCATGGCATGCATGACAATTCACTCTATGAGCTCTGTTCCTTGGACAACGTGGCATGGACACGTTGTTCTTCCACGCGATGGGAGGGTTTCTCCAAGTCTCCACACGCACCATCGCTCCCAGGACATGTGATTATGGAAACTGCTATGGACGTAGCCGTGTGTTATGAAAGCACACAATTCCTCCACTGTGCCGGTCCCTCATTCATGCAGCAAGCCTTTCGGTGACATCAGCGTGTAAGATATTTTTAGCATGTAAAATGGGTGCGTTTCCAAGCTGTATTGCAAACTCTATCTTTCTCATTTATCATATATGGCATTACTCTACTCATTAAAATCAATTAGGTCACTGCTATAAATCCTTAGCTTGACTATTTATTTTCTACTGCCTGTGTTTTGTTTCTCAGGGCAAATGCGGCTGGTTTAGTACCACGATGCCTGTGTATTTCTATCTCACATGTGATTAATAAATGCTGTATTTGCTGTCAGGCTGTAGCCAGGCCGTTAAGCTCTCCCCAAACCACTTGCAGAGTCTTGAGAGCTCGCTGCCGCTGAGCTTGGGTCTGGAAGCAATAGCATTACCAGTGTTTTTCCTATATCCAGGTTTCCGCAGACCTCTGGAACAACCCCACAGAGTTAACCACAAGCCTGCTTTGAAGTAATTCACTTCACAACATTCCATATTAAATCAAGACTGACAAGGGAAATCTAGAAGCTGCTCAAAACCTTGGAACGTTCATAAGAGCCTTGTAAGTAATAGAAGTACAAGCTTAAAACATACAGAAGGTGTTTCATTCCAATTTCTTGATGATTAACTGATTGCTCAGCTTTATTTGCTGCAAGCCAACTGTCAGCTTGCAGAGAGATTATTGAAGGCAGCTCAGAAATACATCATTTCACTCAAACAACCCAGATGTCATCTGTTTGCCAAAGTGGTGAAGCTGATCAGAATGACTTTGGTTGTACTCAGTTTATACTCAGTATATATTCAGTTTATATTCAGCTGTTTTCAGGTTGTATTCAGTTATTTATGGCTATCCAGTTTCACTTTTCAATCTGATATTAATACAGAGGAAAACCACAGCTCAGCCATTGTATGCTTTCATTTGTACACAGGAGGTAAACCCGATACCTTATTGCTGACTGAGACTGCAAAAGAATTCATTTCAAGTAACGGAGGGCACAGATCACTCTTGGAAACCTTTTTCAAATAGGTGTGTGGTTCCTTTTATTCTTCTTCAAAATACAGTGGCAAAAGATGATATCTGATAAAAGTGGTTTTATGCCATGGCTAAATAGGCCCACTTCTGGCAAAGGGAGCTCCACGTCCAGGCTCACTCCTTTCTTCATTTATTAAGGCAGCCATGAACTTTTAGGAGGGGATTAACCCATCTAGTTCCCCATGCTCTGCCCCCACATTCACCTGGTTTGTTTAGAGGCATCTCCAGCTTGTCACATCCACAGGTCACCTCCACATATGGGACAGCTTGTTCTACACAGCCTTGGTAGCACCTTTGCTACGGTTTGCAAATGGCACATCTCTAAAATTCTTGCACTGGGGACATGCCCCTGCCCTCCATAGAGTGAATTTAAGCCACCCATACTGGGCTTGCTTTTTGTACTTTCCTTTCAGAAACCTGTAGCCAGTGGGACACAATCTCCAGGTGGTCACAGATGGAGAAACACTCAGCAAGAGGGAATAGGAAAGAAGACAAGGTGGGTAGCACTCCTGCATGCCACCTGCAAGCACAAGGAAAGTTCATGGCTGATGCAATGGCAGAAAATAGTCCCCAACATTTCTAGCAAACAGAACTCTTCAAAACATCCATGAAGGATCCAAGAAGCAGGTTAATTTGTTTTGTTTTGCTTTTTTAAACAATCTCTTGAGTAGCTCTTGTGGCAATTCAGCCCCCATAATTCCTGTCTGCCTGGACAGCCCCATGTCATGCCCCACTAAAATGCTTAGGAAGGTGGTGACTCCATATGGGCGTTACTGGTTAGTAGGGCCAGTGTGGCTCTCAGAGACACGCTTGAAATAACTGTTTGAATGACAATTAACCTCTGGTCTTGATAAGGGAATAGGTAGGTGAGTTGTTCAGGTTGTCTAAAGGACACATGAGTCAATTCTCATCCCAGCAGTTTTAGTTTCTGTGAAACTGAGTTGTGCTAGAAAGTAATTATTGCTTCTAAAAAGCCTTATGTTTAGGAACAGCTAATTAGTGCCAAACTGGCTGGTAGGGGAGATATCCAAGGATAATTTTGTTGTTCAGGAAACAATTTATGGCATCATGTCATCAGAGCCCGTAAGGAATCCATGGCTCGGGATGTCAGTAAGAAGACTGTGCTCTTTTGACAGCAGTGCAAACACAGACGCTGACTGCTTGTGACAGCTAAACAATTCAGAGCACCTTGCAGGAAAATGATCGTGCAATTTATTGTTGATATTTCTGTAGACGGTTCTTATTTCCATCACTTTGTCAGTACGGGGCAAACCACATTAAATACAGAACGTGTACTCTCAGCATCAGTCTGCACAACCGATACCCAAACTCTTTCCAGGAAAGATGCAGTAAGAGCAGTAATACCTGCAGCCGCAGGCTGCTCTGTCAAATTCCATGCCCTGAGCTTCAGATCCACGCAATTGTCTCTCTCCTGAAACTTCCCTGAAGGAAGGTCTGTACATCACAATCCTCACTTTTTGAGACATCTTAGCTGTATTCAAATTATAGATGAATAAACACAATGGAGGCCTTCAAATGCCAAACAGCTCTTGCTGAATGGTAGAAAAGCTCATAAAAACATCTATTTTTCTTCTATTTTTACGTGTATGGAAGATAAATGGTTGAGCGTATTGTATCTCTAAGTTTGAATTCATTAGTTTCTATCCAACCCAGGCAAGAAATCTCTGAAAGTTGTTACTAAATGATCAGACGTCTCTGTTGTCAGTTTGATCCCTGCAGGATTTGTCCATCTCAGACAAAATGCCCATTCAGGTGTACTGGCTGCCTCAGCAGAGAGGTCAAGGACTGAAAGGGTGATGAAGTCTTCAATATCTACACATCTCTAAAGATAAATCCAGGGGGAGCCACATTAATGAAAATGCTGCTGCATATATCTTCCTGCTGAATAAAAGCACCATTTTCAGATGTTGTCAGTCTCCAGTCTGACACAGATATTAAATTCACATAATCTGTCTTTAAAAAGTGCGCAGCGAGTAGATTTTGAACCACGTTGTATCTTGCAATAAAATTTGATCATTTTTTTTTTGGAACTGAAAGGCAGGCAGGTAGTTACAAACATGTCTTCACCTATTTCCCCCGCCTGAAATGTAAGTGCTGTTTGAAAACCTTTAGGGAAACCGAACATCTTTGTAGGAGCTGCAGCAACTTTTTGTGCATGTATTTTAGCTTACATCAGTGTTCTCGGCTACAAGGATTATAATTGAGTGGGGAGACTCTCCTTGGGAGCGGGGATTGAAGGCGTTGAGGCAGCAGCCCTGTGAGTTGACAGGGATGCTAATAGAGCCGCGGCGGAAGTTTAGAGAGCAGATCAGAGCAGCTGGGTGGGCTGATAGAGGGGATCAGGGCAGCCCAGAGGAGCAGTAAGAGGATCCAAATAAGTGGATTAGTAGCATACCAAAGCACACATTACTTTTAGTTTTCAAAGTCCCATTGATTCTAGCGCAAGTGCTTTTACTAATGTGTGGCAGGAGAAACGGAGGGGGATCAAGGCAGGATCAAGATGCAGAGAGCAGCTCCCTGTGGCAAGCTGGAAACGGCAAGAAGGCTGGGCTGGGGGGGCACAGCATAATGTCCCCACACCAGGACTCAAAGGAGGATGGTTGTTGTCTGGGCTCCTTCATCCCGCAGCCTAAAGGAGCTGTCTAATGTCGCTAAACGCTATTGTTCCTGCAGCTGATTCTGCATTCATTTGGTGTCTGTAGCTCCAGTGATTGACTCTCCATGGCTGCGCTCCTGTCTCTGCCTTCAGCTGCTGTGGCTGGAGCAAACAGCCACAGAAATGCAGGTATGATTAGCGGCACAGCCTTCTTTGAACTCTTCCTAGCAGGGGACTCGCCGGGCTGACGGACTCTGAGCTGAGCTGGCCACAATTTGTGCCTGGAGCATTCATCAGTGATAGGACCACTCAGCCTAGCCGTGCTTGGCTTCCCATGATTAACGCTGATCCCTGAACTATTCCCAAGCTTCAACGTGCCCTTTCCTTGAGTGCCAGCCTGGGTTTACACTTCATCTCTTAGACAGAGGTGGTAGCGATGCAGAGACACATCCAGACTTTGCTAAGATTTCTAAAGACTATCACTCTTTATAGAGCACAAAAAAATTCTGAGTTTCAGGCAAAATAATGAGCCCTGCTCGCATTGCCCTCAGTTACCTCGAAGCATCTTGGGTTTTGAGTCAGAAGCAGGGCAAGATTTGTGCAGCTTGTGATTTTTCCATGTTGTGGAGAAGCACAGAATAGGCATGGATATGGGCCGATTTCACTTTAGCTTTCATGAAAGGGTTGTTGAAACCTTTTCCTCTTTATCCTCCAACCAAATCCGTTGCTTGGACACCTCGGTCTTCCCACTCCTCCCAGAGTTCAAGTTTGAAAAGTGGCTTATCCCAGGGAAGAGTTGCTATCTTAATATCCATTTATCCCACGAGAATTCAATCAGAATGGATAACCATCAACATTTGACTCTTCTACTGCCCTGCCTTGCCATTTCCATCCAAGGTGCACATAAAATGACAGAAGGAAGGAAAAGTCCAGCGTTATGGTCAAAATTGATTTTGTAGTCTGAAACAGAAGTGTACAGAGGGCTTGTAACACCCACACAAAGAGCACTTTGTACATAGCTTGAGTTATATTCTTTATTGTTGAACCAGTTCTGGAATGTTTTAGTTTCCCTGAGCTGGCAAATGGATAAAAACATCGTTGCGTCCCGTAGCTTTTTCTTTAAAATTTATGTGAGGAAGATTAACAAACAGCAGAAGAGACAAGAAGTTATTTCAAAACAGCATCCCAAAGGGAAAAAAAAAAAAAAAAAAAGAGAGAGAGAGAGAGTAAGGATTGAGACATACTAAGATGTCAAGTGCTGCAACTGAAATGTTACAGGGAGAGCTTACAGGGGTTCAGAAAACATGTTAAACAGCACTTCCACGCTTCAGACTTGGACATCCAGAACCCTACCTCTGTGAAGACCCAGTCCTCAGATACACCAACGTGAAAGCCCCCCAGAAGCGAAGGTTTGTAGTAAGACAGAGCAACATCAGTGACTTACTATCAAACTGGAAGATGAGAAAAGGTACTGCCTATGTTTTTTGTATGACCACAGAAACACCACTGGAAACCTGCAAAGGAAAAACGCTATCAGAGTTCATAAAATCTTCAATGACATTCAATAAATATAACTAACTGAAATAGCTAATGTATTAACCCACCACCTATGCAACTCCTGATCTCTACTTTACCTCTTCACCCTTCTCCTGCTTTCTAATATGGCACTGAACTTCCTCAGGCTCCAAAAGGAGTCGCAATCATGGCAATATTAATACAACAGGAGCCTCTTCCTACCTCTCTTGGCCTTACGTGTGTTCCTTGATGATAGATTTAAAGCCTCAAATCAATCCATCCAGTTTTTACAACATTTTTCGGTGTAATTTTCCCACCTGAAAAGCTGAAGGATCTCTTAGATGACCTGTGAAATTCTCCTAAGCTCTAGGATTCTTCATTCATTTTGCTCCTATTCAAGCCTACTTTGTGAATAATCATCAAAACCTAGTGATTAACTGGACACACCTGTTCTGGGGATGAGGCTGGAAACAAAGGAATGGTCTGCAACATCCTGGCATGAAAAGCATTGCTGCTATTCATACAGAAATATTGCGAGGGTAATTATATTTAATTGATTAGCTAGTGTTCTACACGTGAAATAAAACCATCATTTTACAAACCAGAAAATTGTCTGAAAAACTATTATCAGTTAGGTTGGGGAGGGGATATTCTGAAAGTTACTTACAGCAGGATAAAATGGTAGCTAGGAAATAGCCAGGGATGATCATACTGACTTGGAAAATGTTGCAAGATAAAGCCTTTATTTAGTTAGCCAATTTCATGGCATTTTGAAAAACACATTACTCAATTACTGATTTGATTGAGGAAATACTTTGTGACCATTCAGGAATATATGAAACAATGCTCTGAATTCTCCATGTTTTCACCAGAAAAACAAACAAACAAAAACTACAGTTTCTTAATATGTAATGATAATAATCCAATACTGAGACATTAACTGAAATAAAAGATGAAATTAAAAGCTGGCTGCCTGTTGGAGCCAGTGCACTTCATCATAAGTCACTTGGCTACCACAGAGATGTAGCCAGCTGTTGGAGCGACACAAGGCAGCAAGGAATAAGGATGACTTTCATCCCTGGGTTTCTCCAGCTGGAATAACGTGATGGTGTCCCATGAAAAATGAGCAGATGGTCTGAGTCCAGTTGTAGGATACCAGCCCCAAAACACCCCCCGAAAGAATCTTGCGACTTACTGCATACGTGGACTACAGGAGCCTCTGAGTTCAAGTAGTTTTCTCTACATGATGGCTCAGAAACATGAGCAGTACAGGACGGCAAGATTGTTTTGCAGTTATTGGATCCTCCTACACATTCTGTGGATAACTAGAAGACTTTGACTTAAAGTCACCTTGTCCTAGTTTCTAATTCACTTTTAAGCACATGAGATTGCAGGATCGGGGCCTAGGTATCCAAACTGACTAATACTTTCATAAATGAAAAGCACAAGATTTACTCATCCAAGTAACCATAATGAGGTTTGTTTGCAGACCGAGCTCATGCTGCACACAGAAAAGGGTGAATCTCTTTTGTCAAACGTATGGGAAGCAAAATGAGTAATACTAATGAAAAAGGGGATGTGCTAACCTGTAAAATGTTACCTGAAACTTGTGTGCAGTGTTCAGACTAAAGTGATGTTTTGAATTGTAAGTGTTCCTTTAAGCAAAAAAAAAAAAAAAAAAAAAAATTAACACAGAAGAACTAAAAGGAGGAAAAAACAGTTGATAAAACATGTTTTCATAAATTATATACCAGATGTTAAACAAAATTGAATAACCAAGGAAAAGAGAAAAGACCTTTTTATTTTTGTATCACATTCCTTTGGCAAAAGCAGGATAAAGCTTATCATGTGAGTTGAACAGTAAATGAAGGCCTTATGTTTCATAAAATTCTCCTGTTGTCCCAGTAAGGATGAGAGTCATACAACAGTTTCGGCAATGCTTTAAGTCTGGTAAATAAAGTTAGCAGACAGGAATCAGCAGATTGTTTGGGGAAAAAAAAAAAAAAAAAAAAAAAAACAACTTTTTTTGTACACAGAACTTAGGAACACTGCTTCTGCATCTCAAACCTGACTTCACTGCACTGTACCAGAGATTAATTGGCCCCATATAATTTAGCAAACAGCATATGACATCCATCTACCTTTGCTGTTTCAGCATTCACCCAAAAATATATAATACAGGATTTTAAATAGTATGTTAGCCCAGTTTCCTTTCACAAAGTCTTACAGAGAAGTTTAGGAAAATTCCAAAAGTAGCATATTGATTGCCTCTGGGATTTTCCACTTAGCAATTTAATAGAAAATTACACCCTTACCCAATCTGTGAGGTTTCCGTAACCTCCCTCATGAATTTAATTTTCCAGAGTCTAATAAATTTTACCATTAGGCATATTTTCTGATATTGCTTCACCATTAAACCTATTTTCTGATTTTGCTTTTCTGGAACTGGGTAAACTCTCTGCATGGCATTTGGACAGCACCTTCCACCAGAGAATTCAGATCTGTGTCTGCTCACACTGCTATGAAACAAATCATTGTTATTAATATTCACTTTGCTTTCCTCTTACTAATTTTATTTCATTACTCAAAGTGATAGGGTCAGTCAATATTACTGGAGCCAACGGAATTCTCCTGGGTACTCTGATTAGACCACGTGAAGATCTGCTTCTGTTCGAGTACGCGTATGCAACTCTCACATACTCTTCTCCTTGTCATAACACAGCCTGACTACATTTAAAACACAAGATGATGATCGGGAGCTGTGTTTTGGTTATCCGTAGTCATAACTGTAAAAGTCTGAGTCCTCCTCTACAGGCAATAAGCAGAGGCACTCTTGACAGTGCAAACTAAAAGCTACACCAGAACCTAATTTAGTGCAGCATAAGTGAACCACAAGTATGGCTGGAGGCGTCAACTGGCGGATAAATCAAAGCATTAAGTTCAGCTGCATTTGGATCATCCATATGGCTATGGTGACCCCCTTGGTTATCGTCGGAGGGTTGCCAGACGCTGTGAATCTTATTCCTTCCAAGGAACAAGGCTGTTTTACTGTGGGGCTCCATGTTTGCCCGTGGAGAGTGAAACTTGGCATCCCTCGGCAGGACAGCGGTTCAACGCGCTCTTCATGGTCCTGCACTGTTCCTTGATGTGCTCTGTGATAGATGCTGGCACATCACAGCAAGAATCGCTGTAAAACACAACAAGGAGCAGTTAGATCCTCAGCCCAGCCCTATTTCTGCCCTTCACTCACCCCGCACGCCCCGCTCGCACCGTGGCAGCTCCACCGCCGCCAAGCCCAAGGTTGGCGCGCCGCTCCCCACCCTCCCCATCCCCAGCTTGGGGTCACCTCCAGCCTCTGCTGCACCCCAAAAACCACCCACAGCCCTTTAGGGGGCTGGCAGGAGTGCTCCCTGCCAGGAGGGCCGCCGCTGCCTCACACCGAGCCACCCCACGGGGGGGAGCCGGGACCACCCCGAGAACCCCCTCAGTACCCCCGGGCGCTTTGAGGGAAGCCATCGGGGCTCCGAGGGCCGTGTAGCAGCGCCGGGGCACGGCAGAGGGAGCCAGCAAGAGGCTGGAAGGGAGGAGGGAGGGGAAGGCGGCAGGGGGGCCACAAAATGGCGCTGCCCTCTCAGCCCCTCTCCCTCCAGCCCCCCTCACGGCGCCCAGCCCGGCTCGCCGCGGGGGCTCCGGAGCTCTGGGGCCGCGTCCCCGGGGTGGCGTGGGGCTGCTGGCCGGCTTCAGGAGCCGGCTCCTCCGCCTCCAGCACCGCCACGCCGGGGCTCGCCGCCTTCCCCCCAGCAGGTGGCAGCGGGGTCCCGGTGCCATCGAGCCATTGCGGGCCGCCCTTCGCAGCCAGCGGGGGAGGCGGCGGCGGCGCTGCCCGGCATCGCCCCGGGCTCGGCCGTCCTCCCCCCCCCCCCCCCCATCCCCTTTTCCACCTTCTTCTCGCCGCACCCCGCTTTCCCCTCAAAGTTTGGGGCGGCCAGGGAGGGCGGGCGGCGCCTTTAGGGGGCCGGAGCCAACTTGTCCCGGCTGCCTTTATTTGCAGTGGGAGCCGAAATCTGCCAGGCTGCGTTTATTTTGCTGATTAAAGAGACGGACCTTGGTCTCGGCTGCTGGCTCCCCGCTGCGCGGCCGCCCTGCTCGCTCCTCTCATCCCCTTTTCTCCTTCCCTTTCTATCCTTCCCCTACCCCCCCTTGGCCGCACCATGGAGTTTACCGAGAGGAAGAGAAGCAGGAAATCCCAAAGCTTTAAACTGATAAATCAAGGTAAAAGTGGGGAGGGGTGGATGGGGGGGGGGGGGGCGGCTTTGTGCTGTTTGTTTGTTTGCGCCTCAGAGAAGACTTTTACATAAACGGGGCTGGCTTCCCCGGGAGGCGAGCAGGATGTTATGAAATGTGTGTGTGCTCCCTTTCCTCCACCTCTGTCATGTCTCTCCCTCCTCGTATTTATTATTTAACTCCGGAATCGTCTCCTCCAACTCCCCGAGGCGTTGCAGCTCTTTATTTTCTGGCGTTATTTTGTTATCTTCCCCCCCCTTCTTTATTTTTCCCCCCTCTCTCACTTCTTGCACGCACAACCAGAGGCTATTTACGGGTATATTTTACACGTTGCTTTAAATAAATAAAAAGACACCTCCGAAGGTGGACCTGTTTGTTTTTTCCAGGCAGATCTCCTACAGAATAAAGTTGGATCGCGTTTCGGTGTAAATCCCCCCATGGGTGAGGGAGGGAGAAAAAGGTGAAATGGAGAATTTAGCAGAACGATGACACTTGAGCAGCGCCGGAGCTTTTTAGCATGCAACTCCTGTGGATTTGTTGTGTGTGGTGTTTTTTTTTTTTTTTTTCTTCTCTTCCTCCTCTGGACTGCGTTACACACATGTATTCCAGAGAAAAGCCTCACAGAGGCTGCTTGCTTAAAATCCACGCAGGTAACGAATTGTACGTGGGCGAGGAGGAATCGCTGGCATGCAACTTGTTCGCTCGGCGTGTGTTTGCTTTTCGGAAAAGAGGGGATTTTAAAAGGGATCGCCAGGAAAATATTTGGATTCATGTCGGGGAAGGAGCACAGCCCTCAGTCCTGTGTGTTATTTAAAAAAAAAAAAATGACACAGCTGCTGGTAGGCATTTTAACAGGTGGACTTCCCAGCCCTAGGGTTTCATTTGGGCTGGGTATTGCTCCTTCAGCTGATTAGATCTCTTGCCCTGATTGATTTGATGTATTATTATTATTTTTATATATATATATATTTTTTTCCCCTTTTGTGTCTGGAAGTCTCGGACTGCAATATCTCCCTGAAATGCTGCGTGTGTCCTGCATGCCAAGTTGAGGGCAGGTGGCTGCTTTGGGGTAATGTCAGACTTAGGGACAGGGGGGTGGAGGGCGACTTCCAGGGCTTGCTGGATGAAGGCTGGTGTCTTCGTAGGCGTGCAGCAAAATCAGATTAGAAGCAGAGAAATATGAAGCTGGAAATGAACTTGCCTGGTAGGAAGAGTAAATAATTACTGCTTAAACAGTGCAGGAGGATCTGGAGCGCTGCACCTACCCCCGTCCCCAAACTAGGGGGAGAGCGACTGGTCAGACTTGCTGAAATTTATCCGAGGTTTCTTAAACGCCAGCATCAGCTTGGAGATCAACCGATGGAGGGCTTTCATTTCTCTAAAGGACAGGTTTGGTTTGTGGGGTTTCTTAGCATCTGATGCTCACAGTCGCCTCTCAGGCAGCTCGTGCAGGGCTGGAGCATGGGGCTTGAAAGTGAAACATGTGGACAAGCAAAACTGAAATCGAAGCCTGGGTTTTATTTTTCTCCTAATAGAGCTGTAAAAATGTGTGCGCTGTCAAAAACATGTCAATATTCTGCAAATTGTCGGTCGCCACTCCATAACTGGATTAAATATTTCTCCATGTATAAAGCGATCTATTTAACCTCATTGGATAAAGTCATTTATGGGGGTTAATTATTAGCATTTCTTATTTTATCTGCTGTCTCCTTTTGGATGTAGGAATTCAAATAGCAAGCTACACTGAAAGCACATCCTGGGAGAAAATATGTCTTTGCACTTTGAGAGCAGAGAAGATAAAAATCACATTCTGCATGTGAGTCTGCTCTCACATACCCTCTTTCTATCACAGTTGATTATGAAGATAATTATGTATAAATAGTTGTCTCTTGTAATTGGCCTTTGCCTCTTGCTGGAGTCATTCAGTAATGTCACAGTTTAGTGTTTACTGTTGTGAAATTGATATGGATTTCACAGCGCCTGGACTGTGACATCTGAGGCAGAAGAAGGAAACCAAAGAGAAAATGGTACGCTGGGTCGATCTGTTTGTAATGCACAGCCTGTCAGTGACATGTACGACGCTTATTCCGCCCCAAAAAAAACTTCAGAGCACCTTAGCAGCACGATCAGTTCCTTTCAGACTGAAAGGAAGGTCCCTGCCTGCACTAAAACGCAGCCTCCTCTGAGGTGCAACGTGGTGACTTCCAGGCAGCAGCTGTAGATCAGGAGAGCGTCGTGCCCGGCTGGATGAGCACAGGGAAGTGCTAGAGAAGCAACCCCATGCAATCCATATACCTAAGGACTGCGAATCTGTGAGTTATTTCGTTCCGAGTTTCCACGTGCTCACTCCTAGCAGCTCTCCTGGAGGATGAAAATGTGGAGAAAAGCTAATGGGCACGGAGTGCAGCTCGCATAAATTCTGTATTTTTAGCCTCGCGGAAGGGACCTTTACTTCCTCGATGCTGTGGCTCAGACTTCACCTTTACCCAGTACACGTCAGGCAGCCCATATGTTTCACTCCCTCGGAGTGACACGCAAAACCCCAATGCTACCTCTTTGGTTAGCACTTCACTCCTGACCTCGCTACCTTCCTTTTTATTTTTTTTTCTTCCCTACCATGCTGACATTTCTTTCCAGGCCCTTTTCTTTCTTTTGTAGGGCCGTATTAAGCTTGATTCTGGTTTACTTACTGGGTAGTTCCTCCTCTTGTGCCGTTAAGACAGTCATGCTGTACAAATAAACAATAGTAACAAAGAAGCTTGGCTTATAGGAGACCTTTATAATTCCGTAGCTGATTGTTTTGTCAGCAAGGCAGGTGTGTTCCTCTTGAGAGGAGGAGTTGCCTGTGGTGCCATTCAGGTCCTCTTGTGCCTTTTAATTGAATCCCTCCGAGTGCTCTTCCAGGAGTTAATCTCCACCTGACTTCTTGCGAGGCAGGTAAACATAAGAACCAGTTTTCAGAGGGAGTAACTGAGCTGGCTGGGAGGGCTTCAGCATTACAGGAGTTAGGTGATGAGGCAGCTATTTCAAGACACTGAATATATTGTTCAGTCTTGAGTGACTTGCCTAAGGACAAAGTGTGTGCCAGTAGCAGAGTCAGAAATAGAATCCAGGAGAGCTGCCCTTAGATAGTTGTGTTTTTGTTGTTGTTGTTGTTTTCCCTCTTGTAATTACTATTCCCTCTGTACACACGTGTAAACAGGACTGTTTTTCTGCTCAACACACGCCTGTGATTACAGCAGAGACCTCCACAGAAAATACTCTTTTGTTTGAAACAGAAATTCAATTTTCCGTGCGTGTCCTGTCAGATCTGTGAATAAAAGATGCCAGTGTTTATTTTTAGGGTCATCTCGCATGGACGATAGTTTCTGTAAGTGAATACCCTAAGGTGTCCCTGAGCCTCCTTTCCTCAGAACTCAGGGGCCAGTGACCTCAAGATAAGTCAGCAGAGCTGCAAGGTGCAGCCCTAGTGTACGTCACTGGTCTTCTTGTCAAGGCAAAGTTTGAAAGTTTCTCCCTGTCTCTGGGAAGGTGAAGTTTTCATTATAAATCTGCTTTCCATCTGTAAAGCAAGAAGCCAGATAATTGGCATCTGGTGGGATAATTTGCTGTGAAAATGAACACAGTAATTTAGGGCAGGCATGGCTATTCCCTAAAATCTGTGAAATATTTTAGCTAAGCCTCTCCAGTGTGAGCAAAGTTGGTTTTGTGTGTTTTTTTTCCCCTTGTTTTTTTTTTTTTTTTTTCTTTTTAGGAGGTGCTGATACAGAGCGCATTTTCTGTGGTTAATTCGATGTACATGAAATAAACTGCAGATATATTGATAAATTATGTAGTAAAACTGTAGCAATGTGTTCGGTGTTCATTTTTTCCAGATCACTTGAGTTCTAATTTTTTTTATCGTTTTTCATTCCAGATTACCATCATGAGATATATAAGATCTCTGACTACAGCAATGATGTTAATGGGGAGACCAAAGAAACACAACCCGTTTTTTTAGGTATGTGCTTGTGTTGATTAATTTCAGAGCAACATAGCGTGGCCATTTGCAATTAGGGAGGAAAAAAATCTCTCTGCAAGCATGGGAAGTGCCTGCCATTGTTTAATATGACGTTCTTTTCAAGACCCTTTTATTCCACGAATTGCCAATATATCCTTTATTAACACTGCTAAAAGTTGTAATTTCAGACATAAATGTTTATTAGTGTCTACACACAGTGCTAATTATCACTCACTCAGAGAGCCAGATGCTGACTCTGCAGTTTTGCAGCTCTCTGCTCACCCCATTTACATTGCATATTCTCTGGCATGCTTCGCTGGCAATAGTTTGTGTAATTGGGGTATTACATCTTTGACATCTGGATAACAGAAATTCAATTTCCAGGAAGCTGCTATTTGTTTGGTTTTGCTTCTGCCTTGGGTGGGATAGAGGATTAATGTGCTGTCTTAATGTAATGTCCTTTCACCTCTGTAGCCTGCCTGCTAATCCTGCCATGGGAAAAATTAAATTAAATTAAATCAACAGTTAAAAATGTGTAAAGAAAACAGAGAAGTAATGTATAGTCTGCAGCGTGGTGTATACCATAGCCTGATAGGACTAGTTATCGGTGAACCTTTATCCTTCTTGCCTGTGTGCTTGGTGTCCTTTGTAACTCTTCTGTAGACTGCTTCTCGTCCTGCTCCCAGCCCCCTTCTGTCTCATCCAGGACCTCTTCTGGGTGCTGAAACCTTTTGCAAAAAAGGACAGTGGGCCAAAATCACAAGAATTAAGGCGAGGTTTTGACTTACAGTAATGACTCTTAGTGTGTAAAGCAAGCTCTTGGTCGCCTTGCTCAGGCTTTGGAGAAAGCAGGTGCCTTCACAGCAGGAAATCTGGAGGTGTCTGCCTTTCCCCAGCTGCACCGGGAGCCTCAGTGTTTGTGTGGAGGTGATTTAAGGTTTCTGGAGTCTGTGTGTGTTGCCCCCTAGAGCCGGTGAGAAGCACTAGTCCTGAGCACGAGAAGCAGCACCTGAAATCAAGCTGCAGGTAAAATGCTTTCGTCTGCTACATTGATTGTGCCATAGCCTTCCCTAGAGGTCAACAGCAAGTGGAAGAGGAAAGGGGGCGTCTTGGGCAGCGTGGAGTCTTCTGCTGATTAGAATATTTACACAGGGGGGAGAGCCGGGTTAAATTCCCTTCTCAGCTTCTCACCGTTAGGGTTGTGAGCAAATACTTCATCTCTTCGCCTATTTCCAGGGAGCGTGAAGGAGGCTGCTAAGCTTTGTGTTTGGATTCTGCGTTGTGTAAGCACTTTGGGGTTGAACCACCCTAGAGATTTACCACAAATGTTTTCTCTTCAACCCCAAATCAGAATAAGGCTTTGTCAGGAGTTAGGCGTCTAGCTGCCTAAGCCAGGGTGCTTCTAGGACTGTGCAGGAGTTTGTGCTTTGACATTTGTGCCGTGACTCAGACCAATTGATTTTTGGTCTGGTTGCGTTGCCTTTTGAGGGCTGCTTTGTCTTCTGAGGGCAGGCTTGTTACCTGCTTCTTGTTCGGTTTTGTTGCTTTTGGTTTGCTTGGTTGATTTCTTTATTACGACCAGCTTCTGAATGTGCTCTGGCATCAAGTTCACCTGCAGCAGGAGCACGTCAGCATTTAGTCCTTACCAACGAGTCCCACCAAGGGACTTCCTTCAAGGTGTTGAAGTCCAGAATTGCAGCCCACCTTCAGGTGCTGTGAAAAGAAGGAAGACCCTATTTTCTAGAGATGGCCTGATTTCCTCAAAGCATGTTAATTTTGACAAAACCCATGATTTATGACTGTGCAGGATCTGCGGATGAGGAATTCTTCTTCCTGTGGGAGCTGGGTTCGGTGGGTTGCTCAGAGCTCACATCACCCTCTCTGCTTTGTCCTCACGCCAGTGTCCAGCTTCTTAATGACGAAGGAGGTGGTCTGAGATGTAGGAAAAGCAGTGCTGGGAACTGAACTTGGCTGAAAGCACTTGAAAATTGAGCTCCCACCTTCCAGCAGAGAGATGGGATGAGCGGCATTTGGCATTCCAGCTTCCCTTTTGAGAACTGCAAGCTGCATGCCGTAATTTTTCATTGTACTTCAGGGAGGATGGGAGAACGATGCTTCCCCCGGCTCGTTGTCCTGTCCCCTAATAAGGTTGTAATCCCTGCTTCGCTTAATTTCAATGTTCTGTGCCAAAATTAGATAATCACTCCATCGAGTGCTCGGGTCCTTGGTTTAGAGTCAAGTTTGTTCTTTGATTTAGGTCTTTTGACTGATCCGTGGGATGACTACAGCTGTTAAAACCACAATGTGCCGCAGCCTTTAGTATGTAAATGGATGTTAAGATATGTCAGAGAAACTATTTACTGCAGGAAAGGGGAAATGTTAATGTCATCTTACAAGTGAAGCAGTGAAGCTTGGGAATAAGATGTGCGGATGTTTTGGTCAAGGGATGCACGGATGAGAAGGGAGATTCTGGGCTAAATGATTAAGCATTTAATGCGTTGTTGGGATCAAGTGTCAGAAAAGACCTGTTGAACCTGGATTTTTATTTGTTTTTATTTCTTGCACCAGCACAAAATGGGCAAAAACCTGGCTTTGTGTAAACCTGGGCTGCGAACTGGAGGAAGCTTCAGCACAAGTGTGGTAGTGGAAGCGACTTCTGTTGGGTGCTTTTTAAATGGAGCCTCGTTAGCTTAGGAAGTTTGCACGTGTGTTGCAGCAGCTGAGTCCGTGGGAGATCACCCCGATGTCTTTTCTAATCCCTTCCTCTGATAAGATGATAAATGGCAATTTGCAGCTTCCCAGACAAAGGATGCACCAAGCGCAGCCTTTGCAAAATTCCGGGCGAATCTCTTGCTGCTGCTGCCTTTCGCAGGTGAGGGCTGGCTCCTGTTTTGTTTTGAAGAGAAGGGCTGGGATATCTAATATCAGGAGAGTGCTCCCTCTGAAAAGCAGGACACAGCCCGGAGTGAAGTGCTTAAACCTTGAATGTGATCGAGATTTAAGACAGCCCTGTCTGCAGCTTTTAGCAGGTATCAGCATTAATGTGCTGTCAAGGCTGCTAGCCCAGGCTTGGGAACACAAGCCCATGCAGGGACCGTGCAACACAGGGTTTGTGGACAACACCAGTTAAAGCCAGCTTGTCTGTAAAAATATCTTTTGTATATACCACTTTTTTTTTTTTTTTTTTTTTCCCCCAGTCATAATATTTTATTATCAACACACACACACACACAAAAAAAAAAAAGCAGAAAAAAAAATATACCTCCAGACCGAGTGTTTTTACAATGCTTTCAACTTGAAATTCAGGCTCTATGTTTGAAAGGTTAATGCAGAAAACTAATTATATTATCCTGGTAACCAAATGTGTGATGAGACATTTGTCTGTGTAATTAACAGTGAAGAACTTTTATAGTTTCATAAAATCGAATGCTGCGCGCAGTGTGCTCGGAGCATTTGTTTTGGAGAGATGTCCAAACCAGAGATGTTTATGACTGATATAAAGGGGAGCTGAAATGCACTGTAATGCAGGTGTCTCTGCATTTTACAGCGATTCACGTTGTTGAAATGGAAGGCAGCAGATTAATAACGTTAGCGTGTCATGATAAAATAAATAATGGGTTCTTGGAGCAGGGGAATGATGCATAAGTTACTCACTAATTCCAAGAATTTATTCTGTCCCAGAAATAATACCCTTTGCAATTTATTCGGAGAGGAGAAAGTTGACTTAACGCAAGTCTGTGAAGTTACTTGGTACTTTTAATAGAATTACATCCCAAGTATGGATGTTGCAGTAATAGCTGCTATTATTAAGGCTGCAAAAAAGATCATTTGAGAACACAGATCAGTAAAATAACTTTGCCAAGCATTTCCCTTTTGGGGCTGAAGCATGATCTTGACACAGGGCATTTCCAAGAAGACATTGTTGCACTTTTTTTTTTTTTTTTTTTTTTTTTTTTTTAATTCTATGACCCTGTTAGCATATAAATGTAGAAACAGTTGCTCACTTGCAGTTTCCTGAGTGATTTAGTTGACCCAGTGTGGCCTGAAGTCTGCAACTTCAGTGTCTGATCCTACTGGGTGTTTCTGAAACTGTTTTACCAGGCTCTTCTGAAGAGTTATTTTGTTGCTGTGGCCACCTCCTCTTCCAAGGAAACAGCCCTCCAGATTCACAGTGGTCTCCAGGTCTGCCCCTGGCTTTGATTCTGCAGGTTGCTGTGCTCATATGGGAGTGTTGGTGATGTCTGTTAATTTTTTGGGTCTTGCTTTCAAGCATCATTTCAGAGTGCTGGTAAGATGCCTCACCTAAGACGGCTCCAATATCCTGATAGATTTTCTAGGGGTAGTAAAAGTCCCAGGCTCATAACTCATGGTGCTCGTGTGACCCGCTGACATCGTTCGTGACCGCCGCGCTCCCCGTTGACTTGGGTTTGAAGCTTTTAATTTGCAAAGCGTGTTGTTGCCTGTGTTACTTGTTCAGCATCAGTTCGTACATGCCAGCGAAGGCTGGGGATCACTCCTTTGAGAAATGAGTGCTTATCCCATCGGTTTAGCTCCACAGTTGCTCAATTCAGCTTATCCACGGAGCAGTCACAACAACTTTCCATTCGCTTTAGGAAACCTTTGATCTGATAAGGAAAGAGGCACACGGCTCCTTTATTTTCCTCGCGCTGGGCTTAGCAATTTTCAATTTCAGGAGCCCCGAATAGTACAATAATGCCAAAAATAGCAAAGTTTTGAAAGTTAGGGCGTGATGGAGGTGTAGTTTTTGCAGAGAAGGGTTGCCTAACTCCCTCCTAGGTTACCTGTTGCTCTTTCCTTGAGCACCACGTAATGTTCACAGCAGTGTTTTGGTCAGTTCAGCCTGACTGCGCACTGAAGGTGCACACGGTGCATGCGTGCACCTCCCCAGTTCCCTGCAGTACACCGAATTAGCCCTTACAAGTTCTTCAAACACAAGCAGCTGACTTTTGCTGGCCCCGTTCCAGGAGGAGCACCGCTCAAGTGGTGGCTAATAAACTGGCATTTAATAACTTTGATTATACAACCTGCGTGCTCTGTCGCAATTTCTTCTGAGCCCTCGAAGCTTGCAAGCCATGCATCGACTTCAGCATTTTTCTCTCCTCTGCAGTTTCGTTTCCTTGCAAACCGGACCAATGTTGTCACCTCGTGTGTATTTTCCTCGGTGTCTTTTGCTGTATTTCCTAGGCTCTTGATAACTTCTGAACTCATTCACCAATTCCAGCCTAGTTTGACACAAAGGCAGAAATCGGAGATACAAAGGTCTTGCAGTAGGCAGCCTGATAGAGATAAAAGTCTTGTTTATATAGCCAAGCAGGGAAAATTTCCTTAGGAGTTTTATCTGCCAAAGCACAGCAGGAAGAGACACTAATTCATAGAAAACCTGACTTAATAAAGTCAGCTACGAATACTTCCCAAAACATTTCCCATAAATGCTAAAAATAATGAAATTAATTGCAAAATATCAGGCCAAGAGAACATTACAGTTACTCGTTTACATAAGTCAAAAGGGGAAAAGAAAAACATTATACAGTCCATTATCCAACCTTAACTCATTCATATATACACTTCGAGAGATATGCATTAATTACATTGCAGTATAAAAGAAGTGGCAACCAAATATGTAATTAATGTTTTAACGAATGGGTATGGCTGCGTGTCGCTTTATCGCTCGTTGTAGCGCTGTGATAGTATTTGACAAATTATTTGGAAAAGTCTAATAACCTGCTTGTAGGCAGCGAGCCATATTTGTATTGAGTTCAATAAGCATAACAGGGAAAAAATGCTCAAGCATCCAGAGGCAGAGAATTAATGAATTATCAGTGATATTTTATTAACTAAAATGGTTAGCAGCTGTGTTACTTCAGCTGGTGGCACGCTGAGCATGTGGATGCCAGTTCCTAGCTGGACGTTTATGTTTTAGACCTGTGCATTTGATATTTTTAACATTCTTACACCTTTCAAAGCAGTATGTAAGTGTGAGTATGTTAACACTGTGCATACCTGCAGTAGGGAAGGAGATTGAGAGTAATTTGGGGGGAAATCACTTTTTATGAATATTTGATGTAGAATCTATGAGAAGGTTTTGTTTTGTCCTTTGTTGTTCTATAAGATTACAGTCAAGCCATGTGGAAAAAATAAATTATATATAAGAGGCGATCATAGAAATGACTATAACAGTTATTAAAAGCATTGCTAATACGTTTCTGCTACCACTCTTATTTTCCCATGCAAGCTCCTAAACAGGGCTGTCACTTGCCATGCCTATCTGTTTTGAACGGTAATTTGCAAGTGAATTCAGTGGTTTCAGATAAACCCAAGGGGATTACACGGGCAATCTGAGAGGCGAAACCTGGCTGCCTTCTCGGGTATGTACCCACACGGCTTGCAGGGGAAGGCTGCACCACAGCAGTGGTGCTTCAGAAGCCCAGAAGAGGGGAAGAGAGGCTGGATCCTGGCAGATGGGCTGGGATGTGTGTTGCAAACACTGCTCCTCCCAGTCCTCAGCAGCTAAGGAGCCTCTCAGGAGGCTTATCACAGACAGGTAACGCAGCAGCAAACTTCTTTTTTTCTTAATTATCCAGTTCAGCATTTGGAAAGAAAGGCTGGCTCTTCCGTAGGACATAGCAGCTTAAGCTGTTTGGTTTTTCCCTTTTTTTTTTTTTTAATTTTATTTTTTAAATTACATAATTATGATCTGTGAAGATCATCAGCAGTGGAATAGCTGATAGCAGAGCGCTATCTCTGGGCTCTAGAGCTAATAGCCAGATGAGATAACTGGGGAGCAAGAACTTAAATCTGTTCCTGCAGCAGCCCACACATTCAGGCAGGCAGTGTAACATCCACTTGGGCTGGGCAGTCACAAATTAAAGCCATAAAAAGATGGAAACGTCATGACTGGGTTGGGTGGGTGGATGAGTTGTTGTAAACTTGCACGCTGTAGGCTTGACCTAATCTCCAGGGTGTGTTTTCAAGGACCTTCCTTCCAAAGACAACACATTTTTGGAAAAAGTTCATGTTATTAAAACATATTATGAAAAAAGTTCATAAATGGGAAATCTCCCCAGTTTAATTAGGGATCTGGGTAAATGCAAAGCTACACTTAGGTAGGAGTTGCTGAAATTTCAGGATGTGCTGTGATATAAATGTAGGGATTTTTCTCTTTGGAGATAAGCGTGCTCACATCATTATATAGGAAGACCTCTATAAAAAGGAACATGCAACCAGAATCAGGGCTGAATAAGCTCAATTAACATAAATATTTGATGTAATTGGGTAAGGGAAATTTAATCTTTCCAACAACGTGTCACCTGACCAGCAGCGGAGCAAGCAGTCAGTAAGCCCGATAGGAGGAGGTGGGTGGGAAGCTTTTTTGATGTTTAGGTACATTTTGCTATTAAACACTGACACGAGTGGGTAACGCAAAGCCCCAAGAGCACTGCATGGTGCTGAGTGGTGCGATGGGAAGGGATTCTTCGGTGCTGTCGTGCCGTGGAAGCGTTGGGAGCTGAGATGTGGGCACGAAAGGCAGCCTTCAGCACCCGGATCCGAGCGCCTCGATAACCGCAGTCCTGCGGTACTCGGGGGCCTCCCGGTTCCCAGCGAGGCTGGGAACTGCAAACAGTCGGCCCCTGGCTGGCTCGGGTCCAAGGAGCGTAATTTGTTAATTAAATCACCCGCGCATAAATCTGTAGACAAAACAGCAAGATGAAACGTAACGTCGAGCTTCCTTGCAGGTGGCTTGCCTCAACACTTCGGCTGGAGCGGAGATGCCGTTACGCACGGGGCTGCCGGGTGGTTTTGGAGCTGGGGCTGGAAGCTTTCTTGCAAAAAAAAAAACAACTCTTTTCCTGGTTGGAGTGGGCTGGAGATGCTCTGGGGTTCAGCCCAGGCTCAGTCGGATCGCTCAGCTCAGCTCTGCTCGGCTCCCTGGCCACGGCCTGAGCATCCCTGGGTGCGCTGGGCTTGCTGGCGTCCCAGCACGTGGAGCTTGGCTCGTGCAGGGTGCTGGGGAGGGAGGTGCCACTTCTTTAACTCCCTGGTTTCAGCACCTAAAAATGGTGCTGTTGAATTGAGAAAACGGTTCAAATGCCTGGCATTAGCACACTTTCGAATACCTTGTTGAACCAGAGCCAGTGCACGCTAGGTTTGGGTTTTGGAGAGGTTTTATTTTTGTGTTTGTGTTTGCTGAAATCTCTTCTCTATTCCTGCTTTTCCAAAATAAGTTTGCTTTGGGAAGCAGGAATGGAAATTGAATTCAGCATCCCAATTATTACTGTATGAAGTATACTATAAAGAGAAAAGAGAACTACTAATTCATCAGTTTCTTGATCTTCGTTATTCCATTTGCTTAGGGTGTTTGATTTTTCTATTACCAGCAAATAAAAAATAAAAAATAGAAGCTTCTTATTTCAGAAGTGGTTATGAACACGTCCTTATTACCAGCGAAATGTAATGTATGCTTTAACGAGCAAAATAGCTGCTATCTGCCCCAAACATATATATTCAGTGTGCAATCAGCAGTTTCCTACATAAAATTAATACTTAAACGGTGCCAGGAGTATTAAAGTATGTAATTGTTATTATTTAAATGCCCTGGATTTATTTGAAGCAGTCCCATTTTTCTTGTGTGTATTTTCATTTTGTTTTCCTAATCTACGCTCTAGGACACCCAGCAGTTAGGCTGTGTATGGTTAGACACACATTAGCTGCTTTTTTAATTTATTCCCCGATAATCCAGCATTATTAAATTCTGTGGAGTGAGGAACTGATCCTGTTTATTAAAATCAATAGATGCAGTGTTACTCTGTGTTAGGGTGTGGTGTTTTTTGTGTTGATTTTTTTATTTCCTTTGTAAAATCTGTCCTTAAGCGTACAGCAAACTGCTCTACAAAGGTCTGCTTCCTTAGGCTATCCTCGGAAAATATCCGCTGATGTCAATGCCTGAATGGGATCAGTCTCTTAAAAGGATAGATTATTTGCAACTGCTCCAGCTATTATTATTTCCTTCTGGAGAGAAATAATCTTGCTCATCAAAGCCTTGGAAAGGGCGTCAGGAAAGCCAAGTTCAGCAGGTCTTTTAACCATGTGAGACCTCAGCTTCGGCTGCGTTAAAGCAGAGCCTGGTGTGTACCAACTACCGCTCAGCCGTGTCTTTTCTTTCTCTCTTTTATTTATTTATTTGTGTCCTCCAACAGCTAGGAACTCGTATTGGCATCTAAAATCACTAATCTCAACCCATTACCGTTTTTGCTAATTTACAGTGATAACTGTGGCTCTGTTTTCATTAGGAGATGAAAGCCGGGAAATTAAAAAACAAATTACAGGGATGAGAAGATTACTGAATGACAGCACTGGAAGAATCTATCAGCGAGTTGGCAAAGAAGGAGAAAAACTGAAGGAGGAGCCCCAGGATTTAGACTTAGCCTGGGCCCAGCGCCTGAATGCCCCTGCAGAGTCCCAAGCGAGCCTTCATCCTTCCCAGAGTGGTGCATGGAACGAATTATCACCCCAAGCCAGCCATTTTTCAGGGCAATACGGAACCCGATCCAAAACGTTCCAAAATCAAACGCGAGCCGTGACATCCAATGGTATGATCTACATTAGATACTGAAAATAGTGCTTTTTTTCTCTTTTTTTCCTTGTACTGTACTGAATATCTGCCTTTGTTCTGATGATTTATTGTACCACGGCGCTGAAATCAGTTATAGTTCAGAGTCTACAAAATGAGCACATAGTTATCACTTTGAAAAGGTGCGAAAGTGGGCACAGTGCATTCTGCTACCATCTGTCTTAGCTTTTAAAATGGATTCCTGGTGATAGGATGAGAATTACTCAATTCTGTTATATAGGCTTAAATCCTTTACGGTACTTATTAAAACAGCTTTTGCCATTGTTGTTAAATTCATAGCTAATTAAATGTCAACTGGTACCACTCCTCTCTGCAGTGAGTAATGGAGTTCAGTTGTGACACCACTTGTGGAGCAGGATTCTGCTGACTTCCATAAAGTGATGGGATCAGACTTATAACTGGCCACTGAACTTCAGGTGCAAAACCCCACTGAAGCCCTAGGCTTTTATTCTGATCAGGCCCACTGGAGAAGAAAGAGGATGGAGTCTACCTGTGAATAGCAAGTCCTTAGGCTGTGGTCCATCCTGATCTGACAGAAAAGTGGATGGGTTGTGCCTCTTAAATGTATTTCTCTTAGTTTTCACTCCCAGAGGAAGAAGGTTTTACTACCAAATTCTTGAAGGACTTCTTTAAGAAAAGGAAAGGAAATTAAGGCTTTTCTCCTGATATTAAGCCCTACGCTTAGAAAAGTTTTCATATTGAGGTGCGAACATCTAGAAAATAAAAAAAAAATGGTCAGATTGAATCTGAAAACGCTATCAATTTTCAATTTCCAGTTGGTTCTGAAGGTATTCATGCTTCCCCTAGAGGGGCATCTGTTGTGAGTCCTTATCTGAAGGCACACGTTCTCATTGCTTGTAACATACCAAAAAAAAAAAGAAAAGTATTGTTATTATTCTCAGTAGTGTCCTTTAGGAATTAATATCCCCACGCTAAAAGGCATGCAGTCTCAGAATTCACAGGACTGACTGTGTCTCTGTACAGATAATGCTTCACATAGATGTGCTGGGTGACGTGGAGAAAGATGTTGCAGTAAGCCATGCTAGGTTGGTTTGCTTTATAATATTTATTAAATAGTGGTGGTTTTTCTTTTAAGATGCCTACTAACTTGGAAGCAGATCCAGGGGAGAGGGGAAAGCAGATGCTTGATTGGATTTTGCATTCAAGTCTAAAACTATGTTCTCAAAATCCCACTGTAGCAGCCCTCTAAGTGTGGCAGGACCTGAATTTCATTACACATCTCCCTCCTTGGCCTGAGAGTCCCTGGGCACCTGCAGGGACAGTTCTCAGCATGCACGGGAGTGCCCGAGCCTGCACAGCTTAGGTGCCTAGTTCCCGGATCCAGCAAGTAGGTGGAGCAGCACCCATATCCCCTTAGGGGTCTGATTCAGCAGGTGAGCTAAACCACGTCGACAGGATTTGGCCCCATCTGCAAGAAAATGTCAGCTTTTTAGCTTTCCACAGGAGGAAAGATATATTTTTTTCTCTGATTTATGATGACGTACAGGATAGCAGGGTCTCTGAGACAGCCAGCTCGGGAGGTTGGGTGCCCAAATCTCCCATCTCTTGGGGCAGTGCACCAAGGGAGCCTGGGTGGAGGCACCTTCCACCCCTCCCTTTGCAGCTGCTCTGCTGCAGAAAGGAATGCAATCTCTAGGCTATTACATAAAGCTGGGTGTGGGCGCTCTCCTCTGGTCACCTTCGCCAAGCAACCTGCCCAGGTGTTTGAGGGCAAGGTGAGGGGTGTCTGCCCGCAGCAGGGTGTTTGGGATCCTGCTGGGCAGCCCCACTGCTGGAGCTCTCGTGCCCGATCTCTGCAAAAAGAAAGCTGCTGAGGCATTTCTTGCTGCAGGCATGTTCTGAAGCTTCTCAGCTAGCACACAGCTCTTTTTGGGGAGCTATTCTAATGTCCCTAATTCCCTCCCATCCCTTGCATTGGGAACCCAAGTATCTAGTTAAGTGTTTTACACATTATTTGAAGGATAGACAAAGTCCTTTTAATGCTGGTTAACATCCAGGGAGAAGCTATTTCTTGGGATTTACTTAACACAGTGTTTAAAGTCATGAACAAAACTGCTCAGACAGAAAGTAAGATTATTATTTAGGGCTGTTAGGCTTAGGTCATGACTGGGGAGATGTCCAGGCACATATAGCTGGTGCTTTGAGTCCAGAAACTGCTTCTGTCCACTGGATAGATAAAACCATACAATCATTTAGGTTGGAAAAGACCTCTAATATCATCAGGTTCAACCATTAAATACTGTATGGGAAGCCAGGGTCTGGCAGATACACATTGCAGGCTGCCTGAGTTACTCAGGTTTGCAAGTAATGAACATCTGAATCCATCTAACTAGTATGGTTAGCAGCTTGCAAGCTAAAGGTTGTTCAAAGGAAGGCTGGAATAAATGTTTAATAGATGCTGGTATGTAGAAGGCAGGTGTGGAAAAAAAGGTATTGGCAAAGACAGAGAAAAGGGGTAATGGGGAGAGACGAGAAATTGCTGCAAGAGAGAGAAGAAGAGGAACATACTTGAAAAGCAAAGTGATTTCTTCCAAGCTGGACCTAAGGTGGCAGCTCTACAAGTCAGGGTGTCAGGTGGACACCTGTGACCCACTGATTTTAGTGGATTTTTGATTTTAGTGGCCCCCTCTTGGGGCCATAAGCAGTGATAAGCATGCCTGTCCACCTAGAATCAACAAACTCATTGTCTGGCTGAAATATTTCAGTTTCATTTCTTGAGTTGTGAAGGAAATCCAGTAGTGATGCAGCAGCTGGATTTCTTTTTTTGTTTGTTTACACCGAGACTGTTTGCAATGGATTTCACTTGCATGGTTTTTCAAATATAAGCTTGTGCAGTAATTTTGCCCCGATTGAATTTACTCTCAGCAGATCCAGCTGCGAGGACCGCTGTCCTGGGCTACTCGCGGCTCACACAGGGGAAGCAGTGTTTGTGTAATGTATTTGTGTCTTCCCTCAATCATACGAGCTAGTATCAAATTCACATGCTGGCTAGCTTCCAAAAAGAGAGGGAGATGGCTCTTTAAAGACTCCTTCATAAAAATAAAAAGTCTGTTCTCTTTTTAAAATTAAAAATTGATTTATAACAAGTTGAAAAGGGTTGCTTTTGTCCTCTAAAAATGATAAAGATAGTGCTTGGAACAATGACTGAGAACACTCTATAAGATGTTTCTTACAAAACAGTGACTGATCAGAAGAGTGAGGATAGGAATAAAATAAAAAACCCTCATGAATATGTATGAAGTCAGTAGAACCCTGCTTTGATTTGAAATATTGGTGGTCTCTTTTTTTTCCCATTTCCAGTACCTATGGTAGATTTACATGGGTAATTTCTATCAATGCTAATGGGGATTATAATGTAAATCCCCCATGCCTCAATGGGAAAATAGACCCTTTGGTTTTCCATCAGGAGGCTGAGTGCCTGCGTGCTTTCATTAGGGTTGTATTATATTGCAACAGGGAAGACGGACAGGTATTTACTGATAGAATTGGCTTTGTCCAATTTTTACATGTAATTCAGCACAACGCAGAGTCTTTGTTAAGAAGACAACAAAAGCCACCAGCCCCGTCTCCCACTGTAGGCTTTTCAGATATCATTTCCAGAGGCCTGCTAAAGGACTGGGTTTTGATGAGGAAGGAGGCTGGGCCTTATCCCAAGGAACTTACCCTAAGGAACTTGTTAGTCTCAGCAGAGAAGAGAGGAAGCACCGGAGAAGCCTGGAGGAAGGAATAACGAGGCTTTCTTTACTCAGTATTTCTCTTATTAATAAAAATCTCCTAATTTTCTGGGCCCCCGTGTTTCTGAGATGCTGATAGTCCCTTTCTGCAGTACCTGCTTGTCCTACTGAAGAGTGCAGAGCTCAGCTGGTGCTGTTAAATTTGAAAGTAGTCGTGAACCTCACATCTGCTTTAAAAGCCTACATTAACAAATAGGTGAAAGGATGTTGGTGGAGCCAAGTTCAGGGATTCTGAGTAATCTGCAAAGCCAAAGATAACATTTTTTTTTTTTCTCCTATGTACTTGTTACAATGAGCTAAACATGTTATGGACCATTGAAAATATAAAATCCTATCCATGCCCCAAGGAGCTTTCAGTGTGAATAGACAGGGTACAAAGGAAGGATGATTTCAAACTAGGCAGGGTTGTGCTGAGTCAGTAATCTGGTTTTGTTTTAATATGAGGCTCTCAGCCTGTTTTCCAGATTGCTTTTTACTTTTAGAAGTTGTTATAGTTACAGCTGTAACCTTGAAGAAGAAAAGCCAGCGGAACCATTACATTCACATTTATTAGATTCTCAGAGATTCTTAAAATGCTCCATTTATCCTAATGCAGTGTGAACGGTTCTTGTCCATGCATTTTGTTGTCCGTGGATTACTAAATTTGCAGTAGTGGGGACAATCAAAACAGGCGAGGAAAGGAGGAGAGTGGTACCCAGAAGACACGAGCAACCTTTAAGTGACGCGTCAGTTTAGCTTTGGAAGTAACTCACCTCTGGGAGAAAAAAGCACTGGATTTCTTAAGTCTGATAAATGACACGTAAGATCTGACAGACTGAATGGGACAAGGAATAAGTACCTGGGAAGGGAATTTTGAGGAATGAGGGGCACGTTGGAAGAACTAAGAAAGGGTGGGATCAGCCTAGCAGTGGCCAGATTTTCAGCCATTGAAAATGAGGGTTGAAGTCAGAGGATGTGCGTGAGTCTGACCTCAGTGGAGCCCTGATGAAAAGAATGCAAACCAAACCCAGAAAGGTATTAATAAACCCGTTTGGCTTCAGAGGAAAGCAAAAGTAATAATGAAAAATGGAAGGGTTTACGAGCGAAGATTAAATGAGTTGCTTATGTTCGCTTTAGCTAAGTAATGATAAAAGGGCACCTGATAACTGTCAGGATATGGAAGAAAAAGGGAAACACGCTCTCTGAAGTCCACCACATGTGACACCAAGGGAGATGATTTTTGTTAGATTCATTTGTGTGTGTCTTCACAAAATGAGCATCCCTCCTCTTGCATGCTTTGATGAGCAGTAAAACAGCCATCAATTTAAATGACACCGAGCGCCTTCTGAAACGAAGGGAGGTGTGTTCCATCTGGCCTCAGCTGCAAGCAGGCGCTGCTAGGTGTTTGGTTGGATTTTGTATTTTTTATTGGCAATATTAAAGCATATAGTATTTTAAACTAAAGCACGGGATGTAACTGTTCAGGTAAAGCTGGAGAACTCTGAACTCTTACAGCCTAATTCAAGACCTACGGTGCCAAACTCTCGGAAGGCAAGGCAGGTAACAACAGCATTTGAAAAGTATGTGGATTTAGTTAAACAGTAGTAAGAATTACTAGAAAAGGGTAATCTGTTGACCTACTATATTAATCTTCAAGGAGAAACTATGGAAAACCCATCCCGTAGGTCAGAGTGCTGGAAAACATGCCCCAGAAAACAATTCCACGCTAGCAAACAGAGGAGGGAATCTGAAAGCTTTTCTTGCTGGTGATTTTTTTTCTATTCTGTTTTTTTTTTTTCCATTTTGTTTTGGTTTGTTGTTTCTTTTTTTTTTCTTTGTGTGCGTGTCTCATTCTCTGAATAGAGGATTTTATTTTCATTCTCAATTCTTCGTGTGGCAAAGAATCGCATGTAACATTCAAGCAGTTTAAACATCCGTAGGCCCTCATTTAATGTGCAGTATAAACCTTTATTACGCAGCCTGTCTTCATTCTTTGTAAGGCTGCTCTGGGAGATGGGCTTTTTTGTGTGTGATAAAGTGAGTGTGTTTATAATGAGGTTTGGTGCTATTGTTATTCAAGATGAACTAGCCTAACAATAGAGAGCCCCGCTGTGAGGAGTGCATTGTATTCACGCTCCGAGCAGTCTTCTCCAGCCCATGTACCATTGCATCCTTTACTGTATATAATTGCGCGTGCTAGTAATTGGGTAAAACTTAGCATCCTCTTCCTCTTAAAAGGGACCACGCTGAAAATGATTTGCTCTCTTGCTTTGGATCTAATTTCACGACCAGGTGTAGTGATAACAGTTTCAGAATCCCACTGGTATTTTTTGTTTGCGTGGGTTTGTAGGGGTTCTGTCGCCTCTCACGTATTTCCTTCCTCTCTCTTTCAGGAGAAATCCCAATGGTGAATTCATCAATTGGACCAAGCTGCTGCACATGCAATTGCCAGTCAACTCTACAGGCTATCCTTCAAGAGCTCAAGACCATGAGGAAATTGATGCAGATTCAAGCAGGTACAAAGACTGGTCCCATACACCTGTGTCCATGTCTAGCATCTTCTTGTTAGGAAAAATAGTCTGTTAAGACAGAAATCTATCTGGACATTCAGCAAAACCTGGGCAACCTGGACTGTTTCTTTTTGGTTGGTTGGGTTTTGACACGTTCTTCAAAGTCAAATTTTCACAGGCTCTGTGGAAGTGTAATTTTTACTTTTTCTGTAACATGGGATGTGAACTTGTAAGAACCTTTTGAAGCTGAATTACAAAAATAATAATGCGGTTAGACGCTCTACTAGTGGGAAATGAGTACGTGGGTTAATACGCCACAACTAACCCTGGTTTGTGTGGATTTGTTCAGAGGTGCCAAATGCTACTTTGTCTGTTATTACCTCGTCCACTAATCTTAGGGAAGATAAACAAAACCAAAACAAGTTTGGAAGACAACCCAAAGTTATGGGATAGCACTTCTTCATTCAAAGGTCTTGCAAGTTGCAGCTCTGCAATAGCCTAAGCTGAGCTAGCTGCTGCGTCTTGTGGCCTCCACCCTTCTTCAGCCTGGTCTATCATTTCCTGTACTAAGTTATTTCTACTAGCTGAACTAGCTGAAATCTGTTCACTGGGGAAGACTTTGGGGACTAGGTTTCTGCTAGGTTAGGAGCTGAATTAGAACAGTGCAGAGCTAGAAGAGCACTGGAGCCAGAGAGATAACGAGACTGGCAGCTGGGAGTTAGGTGGGTGATTGTAGGCTGCCATGAAGCTCACAGCCTCTGTGCTTCGTAAATGGTGGTGTTAATACTAATGAGGAGTTGGAGGCATTGGAGATTCTTCAGCTGAGCTCCCCATCCATTGTGAGCGATAGGGAGTGGATCCATGGAGGTTTTTCTTACAGCAGCTGGTTAACAACCCTGTAAGAAAAGAGAGCATTGAGCAATTACCTGAAATATGGGTGGAGTGAAGGGCTGACTAAACTCCTTGTATCCACAGTGTGTAGTGCTTCAGTGAGCTAAGGGGAGGATCAGGCAGGTTTTGTAATATCTCTTGATGCAAATGAAAATGATTTTCAAAAAGTTGTCAATTTACAAAGTACACGAAGGCCCAGTTTTACAATATTTTCTGGGATAGGGATTTCTTTACACAGTTGTGCTGATTTTATTGAAATTACGTGCATGATTAAAAATTACTTGTGGAGTTGATGCCAGAAGAGCTGGCTCCTCAATAGCAGGAACATTTCTTATTCATTATGTATTTACAATATAAAAACTTTGTTAATTAGTGAATCTCTTGATGAAAAGACCAGGTTCATAGTTTCTGGCGTGCATAGGAAAAAATGGTTTTGCAGAGAAAAAAGTAAAAGTTTGGTATTTTTGTTGATAAAAGAAAAAATGGAAAATGCAAATGTATATGTGAAAGTGTAATCACTTCTTTTGGTATTCACGCACCCTTCTGTCTAAATGATAAACTATAAACTACAGCACTGTGAGTCCTTACTAGAAATTAAATACCACAGAAATAATTTAATAAACAGTATCAGAAGGTTTGTTTTTTTTCCCTGAGTTTTGTAGGTGAGAACCCTTAGTAGTTCACTTGTACCTTGAATGATCTTGATTTGCATGTGGTGAAACATAGATGTCTAGCACTTTAGTAGTTTTTTTTGGTTTTCCTCTTGATCTTATTAAGTATTAATACAAGTCATTGTATCTGCGTGGTGTTCTGCTGGAGGACTCGGTCATGTTGATACGGGTTCAGGATTGGTGCCTTCATTTATACAAATGACAGTGGATATTAGAAAATGCAAAATATCAATAATTATAAAATACGGTCTCTTGGGTTTCAAATGTAATACATGAACTGTCAGTTTCTGTGTATGAGCAAAACAAACTGATCCAACTTGGGGTTCGTTTTTTTTCCTAGAAATTAAACTATTGAATAGTGTTTTCACTCATTCTTGACATAATGGTACTTGAAATGTTCTTGCTGAGCTAATTAACTTGGTGACTACATTCAGAAAAATAACTGTAATTGCATTAGCTCTTGTGTTATTTTATCAAGAAAAGATGCTCAAAGACAATGAGATTCTCAGTCATTCAAGAGCATACAAATTAATCGTTGCTTGAGCCTTTTATGTCACTAACCACCCAGTGGACACTAGGAGGAAGAGCCACGTATTCCTGATTTTCCAAAAACTGTTCATCAATATGTCTTGATATTCCTCATAGTGGAGCTCAGTGTCATTATCCCCATTGTACAGATTGGAAAATTATGCAAAGGTGATAAAATGTAACTGTTCCACATGCACAAACAGCACTGAAAACTGTACCATTTATCCAGAAGATGAGTTCAGTATGCCTGTAGTTTAATGGTGTGTCTGTGTGGTTATGCATGTTTCTTTGTCTATAAATTTAATTCATTACTTTTTTTTTCATTCAGTTGGAACTCAAAACAGACAGCAGCCTCCTGTTCCTCTGATTTGTGCACAAAAGTCGACAATATCAAGAAAGAGGAATAAAAAGAAAAAACTACCCCTCAAAACTGTTGAACCAATTACCATGAATAAGAAAACCAGCACTGCAGAGAATGAAAAGAAGCTGTCAGTAAACTCTGAAAGATCAAATCTGCAAGCAGTTGAACCTCCCCTAAATTCAGAAACCCCTGTTTCAGGATTTGGAATTATCCTTGAATCAACTTCATCAGATGTAAGTTATATTTCAGTACATTGAATCACATGTGTTTAAAGCGATAATTTGAGAGAATCTGTACTCATGTCAGCTTGAAATGGATTTCCTCTTCTTGCAAGAATAAACAAGAAAGACTTGGGTAGATTTGATGGAGGCAGTAGAGTTTGACATGGAGAGGCCTGATTAAAAAAATTGGGTGTTTTTTTTGTTTTCCATCTTTCATGAACATGAAGTTTGGTATTGAATTCAAGGCTTCCTGTTGTCTGAGCTTGCAGTGGAAAATTGTTTTTCTTTACCTGTCGTGTTGCCAAGAGCCACCATGAGATCAGGAGCTGTGGAAAGTGCTCTGTGTATAACGATTCACAACCCTGTTATTTGTTGATTAATTCAAGTAGTCCACACATAAGCCCTTATCCTGCCTAGATGTGCTTCACTGAATGCCTGGCTGGTCCTGCTGACCTCAGAGGGCTCCTCGCCTACGTAAAGTTCATACCTGTCTTTGAATTGGGTTCTTCAGTCTTCATTGCTTTGGCTGCTAGATAAAGGCCTTGGCACTGTTGATGATGTCCCTGTGATTAAAGGGGCCCAAATTTGCTGCTTTTAAAACGTGTACTTGTCACATATAAAATGGCAGTAAGCATATTTTCTTGATTCACATAACATGTATGCATTGATAGAAATTACATGAATCTGGTGGCTGATTGGCTTTGTTTAATGACCAAACAGATGTAGTCTGAACAGTTCACTGATGAGTAAACTGATCATTAATTTCTCTAATACATTTTTAATTTTGAGAAGGCAGTTTCCAATTTCCTAAGTACTGTGAGATAGAAAAACATAATTAAATTCAGTATCAATAAGCGTAAATGAAAACAATGCTGCAGATAATGTTCTACCTTTCTGAAAGTGGGAACTAATAATAAAAGAGAGTAGTCATGATAATTCAGTTATATAGATGCAAGCCACACCACTAATTAGATTGCAGTCTCATGCCATAGAGTCTGTGTGGTGATATAAAGTAACTAGTTTGATGCTTTTTCAAAGCTTTTGTTGTATGATGCTTAATAATGTCTGAAGGAATGTGTTTGGGGAGGGACTTGTAATTTAGCTCCAATACGTGATTTCTGCTTGTAATTTGTCTTCGCTTGTGGCACTCTTTTCAGTTTGAAACACAGTTTTGAAAACAGTTTTGTACTTGCAATGGAATTTAATTTGGCCTTATGAATGTATTTCATTGCTGGACACAATCCTTTGTAGGTGAAAATTTGAACTTAAAAAAAGAACAGAAAGCATGTGGTTCATAAATCAGATCTTCATCTGCCCTCCCGTGCTTTGGCCCCCATTTGCCACAGCAGTTGTATGAATACATTTACAGAGCCAGAACCCCAAGACAAACAAATTGATTTTGTTTTGCCTTTGGAAAGAAAACAGTCGAGTTCTGAAAACAGATATATTTAACAGTGAAAATAAAATGTGACCTTAAACATTTTGAAAAGGCTAAATAAAGTCATTTCTTTCAGACTGAATGGTGGTATTATGTTTTTCTATTTAGTCCTAAGCATCTCTAGCGTGCTCACAACCAGCATGTCTGAGTGCTTAAAGAAACTGAAAGACATTTTACACTGCACCATAAATTAGCATTCTCTTTACAATATTGCATGCGTTGTGGGTCATACACGAATGCTGCTGCCGCTGTTATTTTTCCAACGTTTATTGAACTTTAAGACGATCACAGAATCATAGAACACCCTGAGCTGGAAGGGACCCCCAGAGATCATCGACTCCAACTCCTGACTCCACACAGGACCACCCAAAAACCAGCCCATGTGTCTGAGGGCGGTGTCCAAACACTTTTTGAACTCTGTCAGGCTTGGTGCTGTGCCCACTGTCCTGGGGACCCTGTCCCAGCGTCCGACCACCTCTGGGTGCAGAACCTTTCCCTAACCCCCAGCCTGACCCTCCCCTGTCCCAGCTCCATGCCGTTCCCTCGGGTCCTGTCGCTGTCCCCAGAGAGCAGAGCTCAGCGCCTGCCCCTCCGCTCCCCTCGTGAGGGAGCTGCAGGCCACCATGAGGCCTCCCCTCGGCCTGCTCTGCTCGGGGCTGAACACACCGAGGGACCTGAGTCACTCAGTCTTGTCCTCTAGACACTACCCCATCTTTGTAGCACTTTGGGCACTCTCTAACAGTTTTATGTCCTTTTTATACTGTGGCACCCAAACCCACACACAGAGCTCGAGGTGAGGCCGCCCCAGTGCAGAGCAGAGCAGGACAATCCCTCCCCTCGCCCAGCTGGCCATGCCATGCCTGAGGCACCCCAGGGTGCTGTTGGCCCTCCTGGCTGCCAGGGCACACTGCTGGTTGTGTTCAGCTTGCTGTCAACATCTCAAATGAAGATCTCAGCTTCATTTATATAAAAATGGGGCTATGTGACCCAAACCAGTGCAGTTAGTTGAGATTTGCTAAGATGAAACACTGCTGCTTATGGAGATGGAAAAAGTCTGCATTTGGCTCAGTGAGGTCAACCCTTAATCTGGCCCACAAATCAGATAACCCATTTTTTAAACGTAATGATCTGTTACTAGATAAATTTTCTTGTGTTTGTTTTACTGTTAGGAGATTTCATTTATAATCTAATCATTTCTAATCTAAATAGTACGACCTACTGAAACGTCTAGGATTAACTCTAATTCGCTACCTGCTAATTCTAGCATTGGTATTCAGCTTTTATTTATTTCATTGTACAGGAGTAGTTTACACACCAGTTTCTTATGCCAGGATCATTATAACAAATGCTTTTCCTTTTGAGAAATCACATTCTAAATGATCATCGCGTTCAATTAGATACTGATTGTCTTGGATTGAAAAATAATTTGCTACTAAAGGAAACCAAGAATCGGTATTTTTCCCTCAAATTCTTTCACTTACATAGAAATTAATACATTTAATATAAAAAGATCAAAACTAAAACAATATTGACTCCTTTATGATGATGCAGAGGTGAGGTCTCAACTGTATTTTGCGGCTGTGTTAGTGAGAATGACTTGTCTGTTCTAGCCTGCTTGTATCATCGAGGTCATCTTAAATTGCTATTGTAAGACCCAAGACCAAAGTAGCAAAAATATGGTAGGATACCTTCATCACCATGACAACTACATTCTGGTTTTTGATTAATGTGAAGTAGAATTTTTCCCAAGTAGTAAACTTGGCCCACGTTTATTTACGCTTGAAATTCTTCGTCACCAGAAACTTTAGAAGTAAAATATAAAACCCACCTACGTCAGATGATTGTCAAATAGAGTAACACGGACAAAAAGCTTTTTGTCCTGAACAAGCTGAAAATATTATGAATTTTTCAGACTTTTTCCTTACTATCTGCATATTTTAAGAATGTTCATCCTGGTTTCCAAAGGCAATGTGTGTGATCTTCAGTTTCATGTGTATCACACAATGTACATTGTGTATGCTTTGGAAGTACTGCTTGCTGTAACTCTCTTGATATTGATTTTAAAAATCCATGGGAAAAGAGTTACACAGCCAAATCCTTCTGCGAGTGGCAGCCATTTCTTCTATCTAGACTCAAGAAGTTTGCAGGTGATTTGATGCAGGCTGGCATTTGCTCTTGTTCTGTAAACATTTTTGAAAATACACCTTCGCTGGTGAATGTATTTTCATGCAAGGAAAAAAAAAAGAGCATGTCTTTAGGAACAAGGCTGTAATGTTGTTATTTTCTCCCATCATGACCACAGATTTTATTTTTTTATTTTTTTTACCCCTTTCCAACTTCCAGATAATATCTTAAAACATATATTCTTTTCACGATGCATCTTCATTCTAGATATAGAATTTTTCCATACAGGCACCTTGTGGAAGCATCGCGTGGTAGTCATAGAAGAAAATGCTATAAATGTTCGTGTAATTTCTGATTTGTACAGACAGGGGCAGCAAAAAAACTCCCAGAGAGGGGACTTCCTCAAAGGCCTTTGTCTGCTTTGGCCTAAAGTGTGCTTGAGATGAGTTGTGTGTAATACAGCATGATTTTTCCTTCTTCAGCCCCTCCACCTCCCCTTCTGGAAGTCACATAAATCTCTGTGATTTATCACAGAGGGTTGTTGGTTGTTTTTGTTGTTTGCTTTTGTTTTGCGTTGAAATAATCTATGTATATGACATCATCCTGTTCTGAGGCTGCGTTTGGGGGATATGAAACTGAGGGAGAAGTAGCTAATCAGCAAGCACTGGCTACAGAGACAACCTCTAAGTCATCCTCTACTTTGCACGGGCTGTGTTTGCTCTAGAAGCCCTCTTGGGAAGCTGCGTGGAATGGACTGCTGGCCCTGCTGTTGTCCTTCCTGGAAGTGCCTGGCTGCCTCGCAGCACGCTAATCTGCATCATTTGGCAGTGAAACAGGTCCATAAAACAGGGAGATAAATGTCCAAAAAGCTTTGTATAGGAATATTGCTCCGGGATGATCCTCTGGTTTGTAATTAGTATCCAATATTGAAAGGTATCTCTTTTCTTTTTGTTAGCTGTATGCCTTGAAATAATGTCAGTGATTGTTAACTCTTACAGTGGCCAGACAGAAGTGTGATTATTTGATTTGCCTTTTAAGGTTCTCATTCACTGATGGGGTTTGATTTCAATGAAGTAGGTGCTGAATGGGGTGCTGAATAGCTGGAAGAAGCTTCATGGTTTGATTATTTAAGTGATTGTAAATCTCGCCAGATGCATGATTGAAGTAAAATAATGTGTTTGAATGCTATTTTAATTAAAACATTCATCTTCTTTTGGTAGCCAGAAGTGCAACTTGCAGAAGGCTTTGACGTCTTCATGCCGAAATCTCAGCTGGACTCTATATTATCAAACTACACTCGCTCAGGAAGTCTGCTCTTTAGGAAGCTGGTCTGTGCATTTTTTGATGACAAGACTTTGGCTAACTCTTTACCAAATGGCAAAAGGAAAAGAGGGCTCAATGACAACCGAAAAGGACTAGACCAAAATATTGTGGGTGCAATAAAAGGTATGTTTTTGCTTACTTTCATATGTGTAATTAGACCACGTTTGCAGCTAAGGAGAATGTAACGGGATTAGACTTCCTGACGTGCATTAGGTCTATTAAAATATGCAGTCTTATTTTTATTCCCTTTCATTCACTTGTTAAAAATAGATTCTACAGGGACAGCTTGTGTTAAGTTTAAGCCAATGACCCCAGTTTCTGAAGTCAGGCTCTAAGGTTGGAATCTCAGTGTTCTGGTTAAGAATGCTTTTTTCTTGGATATCAGCGACATGAGGAAATGTTGAAAACATAATGACAGCGAAACTGTTCATCTTCAGTCAAAATTCTGAGGCTTCTCTACATCTGACTGTGTCTGCTCTGTAAATAGTTCAATAGTTGGTGGCTGGACTGGGGAGAGATAGGGGGAGATTTTACTGGGGCCAAGAGATGAGCTTGATGCTCATAAGATCTGTGGTGGTTGAACTGGGAGCAAGTTTCTTAGTTGGTGTGACCTTATGCCGGGTGTTTTTGTTAGCAATCACTGCTTTCCAGGTTCCAGAAGGAAATATCTACTGTCAAACACTGTGATCACAACATGTAAAGAGCTGGTATTACATCAGAGATTCTGGATTGGATTCCACTGTTTGGAAAACACTGTTTTGCCCAGAGAAGCTGTGGCTGCCCCGACCCTGGAGGTGTTCAAGACCAGGTTGGGTGGGGCTTTGGGCAACCTGATCTAGTGGGTAGCATCCCTGCCCATGGAAGTGGGGATGGAACTAGATGATCTTTAAGGTTCCTTCCAACCCAAGATGTTCTATGACTCTATGAAATTGCATATGGAAGAAAAATACCCGGGTTATGAAAAGGCTGTGTTGGAAAATAGGGCTTATTCTAGGGCCCTTGACTTGTCCTGAGGTCCAGATTGGTAATCTAGGACAAACAAGGCAATGAAAAGAACTTCTGTAATCACATTGGCAGCAAAAGGAGGCAGGGGAACCTTTTGCAGCCAGTGCTGTGTGTAGCTTCAGACCCCCTCCCCATGCAAGAAAGACCTTGACATACTAGAGTGAGTCCAGTGGCTGGCCACCAGGACTATTGTAGGACTGAAACAGGTAAGTGGTGAAGCAGATATGCAATGAGAAGAGGCTGAGAGAACTGTTTCAGTCAGCCTGGAGAAGAGAAGGTTCAGGAGAAACCACATTGCTGTCCACAGCTACCTAGAGGGATGGCATAGAGAAGATGGAGTCAGACTCCTCTCAGAGGCACAAGAGGCATTGGACACAGGGGTAAATTTCAACGTGATTTAAGAAGCTTTTTCAGCACGAGGGTGGTCAAACAGTGGAACGGGAGCTCAGAGAGGCTGCAGGATCTCCATCCCTGGAGGTATCCAGAATTTGACTGGACGTGGTCCAGAGCATCACGATCTACTTGGGTGTGCTTCAAGCATCAGGTTGGACATGGAGACGTCCAGGAGTCCCTTTCAACCTGTGCAATGCTGTAATAAAGTGGTTATGTCATTGTGCTAATGCATCTTGCAGAGTTTCTGGCAGGCTTTCTTACAGTTCTGCCTATAATTAGGGTTCAATTATAAACACTACCTGTTTTTCTAGAGATCAATAATCTGTGAAAATTTGCAGTTGAATTCACTCCATCTGTATCTCATTCTTTCCTAAAAGCTTTAATAAATAAGTTAAGTGGAAGAGAAAGGAGTTCAAAATTACTTAAAAGAAATAAAATAAAATACTTGGAGCGGCACTGTTGTAAGAAAAAAATGTTTCTGAGCTGATGCAGTGGCACTATTAAAATAGCAGTCGTCACCCACTGCAGAGATCAGTGTTTGTCAGTAGCTGAGCTCATGTTGCCAGCGCAAATCCTGAAGCTTGGCTTAACCTCTTCCCTTGGCCCCAGAGAGGAGGAAAGGGAGGAGGAGGAGTTTCAACAGATAAATTTTGTCTGTGGTGGTACTGCTAGGTACCGCTGTAAGAACAGTGATCTTTAGTGGCATTTACAGGATTGCCCGAACGCTAGTGCGTGATCCCTGGTAGGGGAGCCCCGTCCTAAAAGCTGTGATGGAGGAAGATGCTGAGGGCATCTGAGGATCTTTACTCAGCCTGGCTCCAATGGCACCGTTTTTCCCCTCAAAGAGCTGGGCTATCGAGCACTGTGGTTTCATTTATTCCAAGAAATGACTGAGCCAGTATGAAATCTCCATGAGAACAACATCATGTTGTTTGCATTATTTCATTAGGACATTCCTCTACCAGATATCCTTTAGTGGCGCTTTTAGTCCTCCTCCATGACAGAGACACAAAAGTAGGGGGAAAAAAAAAAGAAAAAAAAAGGCTACATTCATGACAGAAATGAGCAGGGAACTTAAAGGAGAGACTGTTTGCTTGAAAATTGCTCTCCTTGTCTGAAAACATTTTAACTGCCATCCTTACGGGTAATTTAACACCTCTGTAACAGGATGATTAGCCAGGAATAAATTCTCCCTTTTGACTTTGGATATTCAGTGGCACTTGTTGAATCAGTTGCAGTGCTTCTCCCGGGCAATCAATTTCCCTTGTGAGCTGCATCAATCTTTCCCTTAGCACTCAGAGGAGGGAGGGGGACAGATCAGAAGTGGTTGGTTGTTTTTTTTCCTTTACATTCCTGCCGAGAAGTCCAGCCCTGCACGAAGGTCTGCTCCTGCAGAAGTAATGAGCTGTGATCAGATCTGCTGGGGAGATTTATGGCACAGTGAGGTACAGCTCAGATGTACCAGAGAGGTGAGGTCCCACATCTGCCTCCTTCCTATTCCATTCCCACTCTTACTCTCCGAGGCTGCTGTACCCTCTTTACCCATGCAGCCAGCAGCGAGCAAGAGTCAAAAATCCACCTCAAGCACATGTGGAGGGTGGCCTGGGGACAGCCTGGTGTCCCACGTTGTCCCCAGGCCCTGGTCACAAACACAAAGTTCTCTCCCACGTTTGAAGTAGGAGTCTTAAGGCATCCGTCAGGCTCCCATTGTATCAGGGACCGTATGAATTCAGGAAGGAAAGAGCATTTCTAGCTTTGAGGAGCCTGTGAAGTGTGGCAAATCGGACACTGGCAATGTACGGGGCTGTACTGACTTCTCTGGGAAACCTCCTGAGTCGGGCCAGGCTGCAGAGAAAAATATTGTTAATGCCTTCCATGAAATGGTTTTGTGAAGTTGTTAACATGAAAAGACTTTGGAGGGTGTGATTACTCTGGGTCCCTTTGTACGTAGCAGCTAGCACTGCTTCAAAAGTCTGTGCATAAGGATTCTGAAATCAACAGTTTTTGCTGCGTGCTTCTCCACCCTATCTGTGTGACATTTCTTCCCAAGAATTACAAATTCCTTCAGCTGGGACCAGTTTTCTTTCTTTCTTTGCTGGTCATTAGTGGACAGTTGGCTCTGAGGACTAAGCCCAGGACTACAACAGCATTACTAACAGCCATGACGTTTTTTCTATTTTTGCTCTCGTTGCCTTTGCACACACCTCAGTTGTGTGATGAAAATCAATTGCATCAGTTTCGCTACATTTATAATTTCCTAAATTGTTTGGTTTGTTGTAAATATGGCACAGAATTTCCATTGTATGTGGAATAAGGACTATGTTCATACATGTACTATTTTTACAAAAATATAAAATTGGACCTATATGATATTTATTTTTCTCAATCAAATCTGGTTTTTTAGTAGCTTTATAAAAGTTCTGTTCCATCCAGCTTGGCAGTATGAGAACTGTCGAGATTTCTGTGGTGCTAGGACCTGTGTCTTTCAACAGCTTGCTTACTGACTTAGAAACAAGTCTGAGAGGCCACCAAATGACCAGATGTTCAGTTTTCTACTTACACGCTATGGAAGGCAGCATTTAGAAGTGCCTGCCACATCTGGAGACTCGTTTCAAAGTACTTATTTAGTGAAACATTGAGTTTGACCCTGTCCTTGCAATCCTAGACCTGACCATTGAAATGCTCTTTGTTAAGCCGATGATTTGATGCAGTTTGTTTGTAATCTTCAGCCTCCTTTCCCCAGTTGTGGTGGCACGTTTGAAAAAGCTGATGTCTTTTTATTTCAGTCTTCACAGAAAAATACTGCACAGCGAACCACGTGGATAAACTTCCTGGTCCCAGGGACTGGGTCCAGATTCTTCAGGATCAAATTAAACTGGCAAGAAGACGATTAAAAAGAGGCTCAGGTATGTACAAAAATATAAAGAAAAACCATGTGAGTGGAAAATTAAAATCTGAGAGCCTTTTCTTGGTGACTGTAACTGTTGTGCATGGTCACTCTATAAAAATTTGACCTCTCGGCTTTTAGCAGGTTTCTAGTACAGGGTGACACGTTTAGGAGCGCTCTTTGCAGCTTTTTAAAAATCTTTTTCAATGTTGTCTCCAACCTCTTTCCATTAGCAACCAAAAACTTCTTAGAATCATATCCTGAAGTGGAAGGGAGCCATGAGGATCACTGAGTCCAACTCCTGATCCCACACAGGGCAACCTAAGAGTTAACCCATATATCTATGAGCATTCTTCCCAGCGTTTTATAGGATTTGAGTCATAAACTAGCTGATCCAGCCAGGGCTGTGGGTAGAAGTTGTTAAATTCCCTGTTATTTGGCCTTCCAAGCCACTTACCGTACTGTTAGGACATAACCCAAGTTACCTTTCCCTCCAAACTCTGTGTCTCTGGAAGGAGAGAGGAGTTTTCTCACACTCCTTGCGAAAGAACCAGCATCACTGTACCAAAAAAAGCCCATCCCACGCTGGTTGTGCCTGTGAGGACCTACCAAAGCATAGGAGTGAGCGTGCCAGCAGTGAGTAACAGGTAATTTAGGTAGGGACTTGCAGCAAAGCTGCTCAGCTTTGCAGAGGAACATGCAGGACAGCCTGGGACCGGCCTGACAGAGCTCCCCATGCAGGGAAGGCACAGTTTGAAGCATCCACCCTGAGAGCCTCCAGGTCATCACCGTGCCCATGAGCTCTCCGTTGCAGTGATGTGCAGTCCCAAAATCCCCTGTGGAGTTCACAGGAATCCGAAAGCAATATCGCTGATTAAGAGCTGTTTAATTACTTTACAAACCTGAACTAGTCTCCTTCCCATCTTCAGGCCTCCTGTCCTACAAGGGGCTTTCTTCGTGCTTCCTACTTTTCCCTTCTGGTGTCTCTTAAGGCTCTCCTGTGGTCATATTTCCTGCCCATCTCTCCCTTGGAGCATCTGACTTCACTGTCTGAGGTGCATCACCTGTGCCAACGTCCTTAAACATGTTCCTTCACCGTTATCATGTGTTCCTGCCTGCCTTTTCCCCTCTTCCCTTCTGCCCCTTACCACAATTAAGTGCCTCTTAGCATACATGGGTTGAGGAATGGGAAATTCAGTGGCTCAGCAGGGGATGCAGTGGTCCCACTAGTTATGGGGAGGTGAGATAGACTGCAGGAAGAGGCAAAGACATTTCTCTCTGGCTCCGTGTGTCAGAGAACCAGCATTTTCTGTCCAAACACACGCTGGCATCTGAATTCTTTATCCACAGCTCTGTTAATGCCAGGAGGGAAAGGCATAAAACTAAAGAAAATGAGGAGCACCCAGAGACAGAAGCACCACAGGGCAGTGGGGGGAATACAAATAATTCAGTAGCATGAGCTTCCCTGAGCAGAGCAGCAAACCACTAGCCTTAAAAAGGGCTTCTTGTGCACATTGGGGTGGGAGGAGAGAGGGACACAAGGTAATCTCCTTAAAGGCAGTGTCAGCTCACTGAGGGTGTACAACAGGACTGATTTCTGCCCCTTCCAAAGGCTGCCTGGGCAGGAGGGTGGAAGTGCAATGTCAGGCTCTGGGAAGGTGAATTGCACAGCGTGGGATGTGGGGAAAAGAGGGTCTTTGGGTTGTCTGCAGAAGATCCCTCAGGGAAGAGGATTGACCTAATTTTGTTTAGATTTTTGTTTTCCTTCGTCCGTTTTTATTTGCTGTTCTTGGTGCCTCTGCAGGGTACTAATTAAAATGACGATGCCCTTCTGCTTTTGCCTTTTAAACAGGGCCACTTCCATCTCTGGTCCTTTCTTGGGATGGCAGAATCGAAGCAGAGGATATTCTTTGTACGTGAGCAAGACTGTGAAGAAAAATAAGCGAGGCTGAGTATAGTGAGGGTGAATAAGATAATAAGGGTCCATCTCTGTCTGTTTTGTTTCCTACAATGCCCATTAAGAGATCCCTAAGGAAGTCCACAGGGCCAAGGGAAAGACGGGGTGATTGCTAGCACAGTCTCACAGCCCTCAGAAGTCTTAGCCTGATTTAGACCTGGCAGCGTGGGAACAATGCAAATGTGAACTATTCATTGTGAAACCTTTCTAAAATTGTCGGCGCTGTGGGTAACTCGCCGAGACCAAAATGGGAGAGGAGGGCAGTTACGGAGGGAGGTTTGAGCTGCTATGGGGAAAAGATCTTCCCAGCCTTCATCTTGCAAAACGCTGTTTTTAAGAACCCGAAAACCCCCCAAGCAGGTGTCCTCGCTTCCCTGCTCCCCAGTCACCCTCTCTTAGCTTTGTCTACACTTGCTCCCCGAAACATGCCGTGTGGGCTTGGGCTGAGGTGCCCGAAGAACAAATTGGAGCCAGCATTACGCTAGATTGATCTGAGACTTTCTAAGCTGCCGTGTCTCCCTGCTGGCTGCTCATGCTGCTTTATCTAAATCAGTTTCGAGTTTGTTTCGATGCACAGGCTTTATCTGGGAAAAGCTTAAGGTGGTCTATTTATTTCACAGAAACCACAAAACAACTTTTTAGTCACCACTGAGTTGTGCTAAATTTGAACAGCAGAAGTATTTAAGAGACAAGGGGCAGGCTTTCCATTCTGTTTGCCTTCCCCTGAGCCATTTAGTCTATCCTCTGATTAGTTTCTCACTTCAAACCAGGCAATAAGGCACTGCATTCATGAGCAGCCCTGTCTGCTTTATCCTGTAAAACATTATTTCAGTCTGATAACATAAATCCTGCGCTAGCTTTCAGTGATATTAATAATTTGAAAGAATTCTAGCAAATGAGTGGGATAGGTCTGCTTTTTGTACCTCTCTCTGTAGGGTGTATTCTCTCGAGGATTCCCAAATTAATTGAAATCATGATCACTGGATGATAGATGCTGTCCAGCTTCATCCTTATTTATCATGTTTGGCTCATCTCCTAGAATTAGGGATGGAAAAGCTCCCTACTTGGAAAGCTAATAATAAAAAAAAATCCACTTTAAAATTCTGCTTTCTAGAAAATAGTTCCCCTGTGTGGATTTTGAAAGGTTGTTATCCTAAGCCAAATAAAAATTCATTTAAGTTCGGAATCAGTGACAATATTTTCCATAGCTAGAAATATTCTTTTTTTTTTAATTTATTTATTTTTTGCTTTGGCTTTCTCTTAGTTCTTTGAGATTATTGCCTGAGATCTGAGACTTGGGTAGGGTTTTTTTTTTTATTTGTTAGATCTGAGAATAAAGCTGTCACTTCCATTAAATTTTTATTGGCCTTGTTCAGTCTTCTCAAAATTTCACAAGTCGGCTGTCACAAAGGGGAGAAGAGACTGCGAGGTTAACGTTACAAACAGATGTTATAATTAAAATTAAATAGTATGATAATATCCCTCAGCCTTGAATATCAGTCCTGTTTCATGGCAGCAGCACAACGTCCTGGGGCACAGCTTCGGAGTGCCAGATCTGCCTTCTCCCAGCAGAGAAGCTTCTTGGCTTCTGGCACGGGATGCAAAGTGGCCCTGGAAGGGAAGGAAGTCAAAGGAAAAAAAAAAAAAAAAAAGATGTGTAGGTTTCCTCTTGTAAAGCAGTGTGAATTACTGTGCAAATCAGCTCCTAATTGACTCGGGGCATTCCCCACCGCGTGGTCTTTCCACCCTACAGAGAGGATGTGGGTTGGGGGCTGGTGGCCTTGCCAGTGGCGTTACAGAGCCAGGGAGCATTAGCATAAAGATCTAAGAAGGGCAAAATCAGAAGGAGCTGACTTGCTGCTCATGTCACCTCTGCGCTAGACATAGTATGGAAGCCTTTTGATTCCTAAACTCTTCATCCCTTAATAAGCAGTGGGTCAGGGGCCACGCAGCTCTTGCAGTAAGTTCTTCCTCCCTTTTTATGTTTTGAAGAGAGTACATAAGCCATTATGCTGTAGCGTCTGCCCGTTGCATAGCCAGGGAAGTTGCTGCTGTGTGACTAACGCTCCTGGAGTACCGAGGGTAAGAGCTGCTCACGCAAAGTGATTGCTTTGTGCATAACTTGGAAGCTTTTGATTGCCATACACAACAAAGGACAACATAACAGTGCTGGAAAACACGCTGAAACTTTTCAGGCAGGATTAATTTAAATTACAATCCCATGACGTTTCATCCTTGAAGTGTTGTTTAAAATTAATATTACGTTGTTGTAATGTAAAACAGTGGGAAAGAAGGAAGGAACAAATGCTTACAGGCTTTTTGGAAATTTGCCTTTTCTCCCACATCCTTGTGCTTCCATTCCACTGCTTCCATTGCCTTGTGTAAGGTTTTGGGAGGGGGTGGAGGGGCTTGGTTGTTTTTTGGGTTTTGCTTTCTATTTCTCTTCATCCTTCTGATTTCCGTGGTTTGTGTTTTTGATACAGTATCTATGTATGTTAGAGGTTGTGTTGATTTCTTTTTTGCTTAGCAATAAACACAAGACCAGGAAGGATGTAGGATGTAAGCCCAAGATGTGACACACTGCTTTTGTGGCTAGTATCTGAGATAAAGATAGCGATATTAAAATGAGCTGCTCTTGCAATAACCTTGCCAGCCCTGAGCCTACCTGTACTTCTGTCCAAGGAGCAAAACAGCAGGTGTGCACTTAACAAACACGGACACCAGAAGCTAAACAGTTTTTTAGGAAAAAATATAAACCTCTAAGGAAATGATTAGTAGGATTGTTCTGCAGTAGCTCTTGAGCTCTACCTAAGCAAAGGACAGAAAAGAGTGTTAGAATTCCCACAGCAGACTCTATTCCTGCTTGCCTTGTCTTGCAGGCTGGCTCAGGACATGTGAAGTTTGGCTGGCAGGCCCTGGGTGTGGTTGTTGAAGGCAAACTTTTCCTGCTTGGAATGCAATGGGAGAAGATGCTGCTTTACATCCATGTTAGGAGGTCAGAGTGTTTATCACACACTTGTGAGCAGGAGCTTTGCTGGTTGTACTTCACCTGAAGCTGTGGCTACGCATCCAGTGTCATAAAACAAACTGGGACAGCCACTGAGAAGTGCATGTCTTGTTCCCACTCCCTTCCTGGCACTGGCAAAACCATTCATGTGGCCACGTTGTCAGTTTTTAACTTGATCTGACTGCTGTGGCCATATGAACGTTTGTGCTGGCATGAGGAACAGGGCTGGAACAATCAGCGGTGAGCTGGACCTCATCTATCAGCACCATATCATTCTCGTGCCAGATTAAAATGGCCAGGTTATCTGTTATCAACAAAGCTGCTTCTGCAAATTTGGAAACTCAAGTCCTTATCTTCAGAAAGCCCAGTACTTCCCAGCCTCCGTTTGTTTCTGTGCGACTCCTTCCTCTGAGTTCAACTTCAGCCAGGTGTGAGGAGGGCAATAAGGCAGAGAGAAAACCACATTTCTAGGGCTACTTCAGGAGTCACTGCTGAGACTTCCAGAAAACCTCTCGCTGGAGTGGACAGCATAGCTGGTGGCATGGGATTTCAGCCTATTGCCAGCACTCATGTCATGTCTTGCTTCCCCCATTTTCATAGCTCAGGTCCCTTCAGCCCACGGGGCTGTTTATGGTCTCATCTCTTGCGTGCCATGCTGCAGAACCACTTGGTGCAGGTAGTTCCTCGTACCATAGCTACAAGTTGGCCTCAGACCATGAGTTCTTGTCCAGAAGTATATATCCTATTGTTTTTTTCCTAGCCACTCATTTCACCACAGTGTCTCCTCCCTCCAGTCCTTCCATCACTGTTAGTCCAGTCCTGATGCAAACCAACGCAGAGGCAGAGAATCGTGTAACCTCTTCCCATTCGTTGAGCTCCATGCTCCTTCCAAAATTATTATTTTTTTTTGCAATAAGCTGTAGCAAGAACTTAATTTCTTTCTGCTCAGTGTGCTGCCCTCTCAGAGGAAGCAGAAGAAGGTATCGGTTCAAGGCACAATCAGAGTAACTTGCAGGTCTGTGTCGTGTACTTGTTAGGGCTCTCAATTTAAACTATCCATGGGAGGAAAGCTGTTTAATATTAGGGTTTTTTGTTTGTTTCTGTTTTCCTTATTATTCTGTATTCTGTTTTCCAGCAACAAAGCTAGTGGAGGGACAAGAAAAGAGTTATAGGGAGCGAGTGAGGGAATTGGGGTTGTTTGGTCCAGAGAAGAGGAGGCTGAGGGGAGACCTCATCGCTCCCTACAGCTGCCTGAAAGCAGGCTGCAGCGAGGAGGTGTTGGTCCCTTTTCTCAGGTGACAAATGATAGGACACAAGGAAAGTCTCAAGTTGGCCCAGGGGAACTTTACATTGGATTTTAGGAAGAATTTCTTCATAGAAGGGGTTGGAATGGGCTGCCCAGGTGGTGGAGTCCCCATCTCTGGAGGTATTTAAGAGAAGTGTGGATGTGGTGCTTGGGGGGTTGGTTTAGTGGTGGGACTCGGAAGGTCAGATTGATGGTTGAACTAGATGATGCTGAAGGTCTTTTCCTACCTAGCTGATCCTGTGATTCTTCAGGTCAGCTAATTTTGTAGAAGTGAGTGGAAAGCGTAGAGCTAAAACTCTGACTTCCACACAAGTAGGAAAGAGAGCAACCTCCTGGGATGGATAGCCGGGGGTAACTGGAGGAAGGGAAGTTTAACGTAGCTCAGCAGCTGGATTAGTTCATCTTATGATGTCCTCGTAAAGGGAACAACTAAAGGTGGCCGTGACAGTTAGCTTAGCGTCAAGAGAGACCTCCACTAAGTTGCTCGAGGTATCTAGAGCCTTGGTTAAATTTGTTGCCTATGGAAAACGTGCACGGAACGGAGGTGGTTAGAGGTACATCCACCACACTGCACCTGTACAGTGTAAGGGACTTCACCTTCATGACCACATCGAGCCTGCTTAAGGGCTCTTGAAGATCTCATTGTGTTTGAAAGGCCTTAAATATCGTGCTGAATTGTCAAAAGACAAAGGTAATGGGATTTTGAATGGGGATTGTGTGGGTTAGGCACCTAATTCCTCTTAAACGCCTGTAATTTACTAGGGGTTCAAACGCACACTGCCGGGTACTACAGCCCGACAAGTCGTTGCACATCCGCAGAGCCACACGAACCATCTTTATGCATTCCCTTGGCCCGTGGCAAACAGGAGAGGAACAAATTAGGCTTTTAGCCTTCCTTTACCGTGGGCTAGATTAAGGCAAATGATCTCGCACATGCCGTGAGTTAAAAGCGTGTGTGTGTGCGCTGTAATTGCCTGTGTGCCCGCACGGTTACCTGCTGTTGTAGTTCTGTAGGTGCCCACCTGTACCTTTGAAGATTTCCTGCCCTAGCAAATCTCTCTCTCCCCAGACGAGCTTGCCTGTGGTCACGGAAAGTTTGGATGCAGAAATGGGAGTGTTCCTACTTTCCCCTTGGGTGTCTGATGGTGGCAGCTGCAGGAGGATGGATGGAGTGCAAGCCTTAGATGGCTTAACAAACAGGATTTCTCCTATGCGATCTTATAAAATGATTGCAGCTCCCCTTATCGACCTCTTCTGTCCTGAAACCTTACAAGGAGCAAGCGTTACTGCAGCCCGTTGCTGGCACAACTGCTTATTAATACCAAAGCCTCTCCTAAGTTTGCATTTTTATTATATGACCTTTTCCTCCAAGCAGTGAGTTTTTAACCGAGCGATAGCAAATTGCAGCTGAGGAAAGTAGATAGAAAATGCAAAATTGCTCTAGAGTATGTAGCTCTTTAATCACATTCCTGTATTCAGTAAAAGTAATGACATTTCTTGTTTATATTTGTAATCAGCAGAGGCAACTGACTGTGATGAGAAGCCGGACATTTCTTTACTACAGACAGGTAAAATGCATTAAAATTTTTATCAGCTTCCAATGTTTGTGTTTGTTTATTGTGCATAAGCAGTTTGCAGTAATCCTGCCGTGCCATCTACATTCGGGTAATTGCACACGGGACCCAGCTATCTGCGTTTTGAACACCCCGCATTAAAAAAACAAATGCGCCAGAATCTTAAAATTTCCTCCTCTATTTCATATTCATAAAACCTCAAGGTTCGTGGCAGCAGCCAAGCTAATAAGGCCGGTAAGTCACCCTTCTTATCCCAAACAGGATCTTGTGCTCATCCCTTGTATTTCTGGGATATATATTTGGGGGTTCTGAACAGTGTTACTGGTAGGGACAGACTCAGTGATTCCTGTTGTACTGTCTGTTCAGTTGGGCAAGGCAGTAGCAATAAGATCTTGGGTTTACAGAAGGATTGCATGCGATATGCATATGTTATGATAGCTAAGTGTTGTTTTACTTTCTCTTGGAGTGCAGGCACCTTGCCTCAAAGCCTGGCAATTGTTAAATAGCAATGTAGCTGTGCAGTGAGGGGGGCCAGGAAATACATTTTTTGTGTGCTGTTGCACATCGTGTTAAAATCGAGAGAGGCTGAGAGCGAATTCTGAAACACCCTCTCGTTAAGAGTTCATTTAGTAAGTGCCCTGGTGTTCGGAACAGAGTTCCCATCCTCCCAAAACTGCGGGGAGCCAGAGTGTGGGGAGACGGCCGTTCCCCTGTAATTTCACAAGGATGCAGCCTAACACCACCGAAACCAAAGGAAAAGGAGGGATGAGCCGCCACCGCTGTGTGCTGGGGGCCAGAGCAGCAGCCGCCAGCCGCCCAGTTGAAATCCTGCTGTCAGAGCACGTGCAGTTACCAAGGAATAGGAGCAGTGATGCAGCGGCGAGGACAAGCAGCTACAGTCTGGTTCTGGCAGGGACCCAGCGGGGGCTGGGAGCAAACGCTCGCCGGGAGCTGCCGTGCTGCTTTCTTGGCCAGCCGGTGAATATTTCAGGGCCCTGTTGTGATAACGGGTGCAGGAAGCTCTGCTTTGAGAGGTCTTTTCCAAAGGACATCCTGTTTGCTTCCTTTATCAGCGCGGGAAGCAATTCCATCGGAAGAGGGCTCTAATAAAGCTCGCTCACGCTGTGCAGTGTTATCTTTGCGTTGCTGGAGTAATCATATGATGGCACAGAGTCGCTGGATTTTCCACAGCTGCTTCTCGCCCCTCGTGCTAGCGATGGAAGCGAGCGAGATGCTCGTGGCAGAGAATCCAACTCCCCGGCCACCCTGCAAGCAAATCACCACCGGCGCGGTCTGATCGCATCCGCACATGCACACGCTTCTCCAGCTGAAATGTTTTTTGCATTTCTCCGTACTACGTGGGGAAGGACGCCCGGATAAACCACGGCGCGATGTGCATCGGTGGGGGAGGCGATGCTGGCGGGCCGCACGCCAAGCCTTTGACTCACACCCATTATTATGTGCGTGTGCGAGTGCCTCTTCGTAGGACGTATCAATGCAACATCGCACTGTTCTTGGAAGCGAGTGATTTAAAGTGATATACAGACAGCCTAATGACAGTAATTACGATGGAGAGCCAAAATACAGATGCTTGCTATCAAGGAGTGCCGCAAAAGAGGTGGGACAGAACTTTGATGGAGGTCTTTCCCTGCCTTAGCACAGCTGCTTTGATAGGGGGTGTTGCTGACAGGGAGCTTTAGCGGGCCTTATTCGGCTGTCTTCTCTGTTCAACTTGAAATTTCAGCGGGGAAGAGCCTCGCTGACGGTGATTGTGCAGTGCCTGGTGCGGGGGGCCTCCCTCGCTCATAGGAGACAGATCAGGAGCGATCAGTGGTTGGCGTGGGGTGGCAGTGGGGTGAAATCGGGCTGGATCAGGCCGCTTTAGCCATTTGTGATGAACATCAAGTGGTTGCTCTCTTGGTCTTCACGAACTGAACAAATTTCAGAAGTGAAAGCTCAATTAAATCAATGGTAAGCGTTGGTGCAAAAAAAAAGGAGAACTGAGATTTCTCTAACCTGCCTTTTCTGCTCAGTCAGGGCTACCTGTGACCCCGGCGAGGTTATGAACGCGATCCGGGGATGTGTGGGCTCTCGGTGCTGCGGTTCTTCAACCCACACGTTTTCAGATCACAGCCTGTGGAGGGCTGGCATTTCAGCTGAGACACCTCCGTTGGGAGCGTGCTTGCTCCCAGCTCTCTTCACAGTTGATAGGAGAAGGAATAAGTTCAGATCAGCTACGTTCAAGGTTGGAGGAGCCTGCTCTTTGGTGCCAGGACTGCTCTGAATGACTGCTCATTTACATAGGTGCCTCCAGCCAGGTTTGAATCTGCTCCTTCTGGGCCCACAAGCAGCTAAATCCTGGTCTCCGGGGAGAAAAGAGGTGTTTTCTTTCCAAAACCCTCCTTTGCAACTCAAAAGCCTTGTAAAAAAAAAATGTAGCTGGTACATTCTCCTAAAACTAAGGGAGATGTTTTTGCCCAATTATATTTTAGCACTTCAGAGCAAGAATCGTGCTCCCGTTTTAAAATCACCCGAGATGCTGAGAGTGCCTGCGCTCTGAAGGCTGATGATTGAAGGGTGTTTAAAGAAAATTGGAAGAACTGTAGCAGTTAAACTTGCCGGGAACTTTGGCAGAATAACAGATAAAGCTCACGAAAATGCTAGAAGAGTTGTCTCTGACAAACCCTAGGAAAGCACAGGACTCCGATAGCTCCAGCTTCTGCACATGCTAACGTGGGCTGCTGCTTAAGCTGAAGTCTGTGTCCAGAGCGGAGCTGAGACAGATCAGACGGCTCCCAGGCTAATTACTGTGGAGTGGCTGGAAGGACTGATTAGCTTCTCGTTGATGTGGGAACCTGAAAGGTGTGGGATATGTCTTTATCGGGATGAAGACGTGGCAGCTTTTGGAGTCTTCCCGTATGAGCTGGCGTTGCAAAAAAGCTCATTTTAGTTTGGTCTACGGCTTATATAAAGCATCTGGACTTTTTTTTTTTTTTTTAAATATAACCCATAAGTTCTGCACATGGAAGCAAATTTAAGACAGCTGCAACACCCTTCTTGTGCATCCTCATCGTGTAAATCACATGTGGAAGATATGCGCAGCCCAGGGCCGGGAGGGAGCCCTCCTCATACCTGTGCTTTGGACCACAGCTGGGCTGAAGGTTTCATACAGTTTCTCCGGGGCTAATTTTGAGGTGAGAAAGGATTTTGATATCCCTAAAAGAAGAAGAATCAGTAACATCCCAATCCTCGCGTCCGGGGGTGATACGGCTTTGTTGGGAGATGAGAGCAATCTCTTTGGGAAGAAACCAGTGATAAGAAAACAGCAACGAGCCGATTCTGTACAGGTTGTCTCCTTTTCTCTCCAAACACAACATCAAGAAAATGAAACTTCAAAAAAAAGAAAAAAAAAAAAAAGACCCTTTTCGAAACCTTAAATATAAATCCTTTATTGTAATATAAATCTTTATCCTTTCAGTGCCTGATTGTGAGCCTTCCCTTTTCATTGGGTTGCGTTTGCCTTCTGCACTGATTGATGTCTGTCTCCTATTTGCCCTGTGTTCTTAGCGCTGTCGTTGTAATTCTTCTGTCCATCTTTCATTGTGCTGTTTAGAAAAAAACACCTCCTTAAAGTGGCTTACAAAGACGGGATATAATCATCCGGCATACCTCTGGTTTTTTGTTGTTCTTTTTTTACATTTTTTATTATGCCGTATGCATTTAGACTGCTGTGGAGTGGGTTTTTCCCTCCCCCCATTTGTTTTTGTTTTTTTTTTTTCTAAAGAACATCCAGAAATACACACTCTGGGTTTCAAATTCACGGGGTGCTTTTTTCACTTCTTCAGAAACGCAGCTTCAAAGTGGGAAGCAGCGCGGAGCAGTTTGTGCCTAGCGCGGCGCTTCACATCTCAAGTGGGGCGTCCTTCCTTTTCGGTGAAAAACTTTGCTCACAAATTCAGTATTAATAAAAATAAATCCATTTAATTTGCTTTCTTTAGCCGGTCGGGCTCTACCCTAGATGGGTTTCAGCAGCTGCTGTCTGCACATACACCAACAGTTCGGCCCCATCACAAATTAGAATTAGAATCTAAATATATAATTTCCAGCTTTTTCTTTTGTTTTGTTTTTTAAACAGAGGACTGAGCTGATTTCTTAAAAACGTTACTTCCTTTTAGCCTAATTTCATTTCTTAAAAACGTTTTCCTTTTAAGCTAATTTCCTCCAACTCTTCTTCCTCCAGGTAACCTTTTCGACACCACAACGGATGCTCTGATCGATGCACACCCAGATTTTTCTGTTTAACCTCCACGCCGGTGACGGTAGCGGTTCTAAAACATCCTCTCCTTCGGGGAACGTTCCTGCAAGATCGGCGCGAGACCTTCAGCCTCCTGCGGGACGTGGGCGTCCGTACAGCTTTCCCTTCGAGTTTGTGTTGTTCCACGCGTTTTCCGTGAACCCTCAAGCCACGAAACCACCAGGTCGTTTCGCCGGTTCTCGTCTTAATTAAAGATGATTGCCCTCCGTATTCTAACCCGTTATTTAATTAGGATGGTAGCCACTCTACCTGAAGACGTTCTCTTGCCTTTGTTTTTCCCTTTGCCGTTGTACTTTCCCACATGGTTGTGTGCTTGTGTTTCATCTTAAGCTATGCAGAGGTGGGTGAACACAGCTGGATGACTCTTCCCCTCCATGGGGACCGTGGTGGCATCTCTCCTTCCCGAACCCAGGGGGCTCGATGAGTGGTAGAAGTGTCCTGCTCTTGTTCTTCTGCAGACCCACTTTTCCTTTCCTGGCTGCTGCTTCTCTATTTTAGAGACCCGTAGTGCAAATAGCCAGTCGTACACTGCTATAATTGAAAGGTCCTGGCTGGATCTAGCAGGAAAAAGAGCAGGATTCCTACCAGCAGCACCCATTTCTGCACACGTAGCAGGGAGAAGCTGTTCCTCGAGCAAGCTGGAGTTGTCCTACGTGGCTCTCTCGAGCAGGCTCTCCTTGCTTTCCCTACCATCTCAATCTCACAACGGCTTCGTTTGCTGATTTCCAGGGCGAGGGTCTGCACACTGTGATTTCGCGACCACTGCCCTTGGGGACAATATTTAAAATAAATTTTAAAAAGTCCCCTTTTGACCCGCACTCTATTGATGGCTCGGCAGTTAAGATGAGTGAATTGATCAAGGAATTCACCCTCTTAGAGGCAGAAAGCCTTGGTCCTTTCAGGTCAGGGCTAAGGGAAAATCGTACACGGCCCTCCTCCGTGCAAACTGCCGCTTCTGCACCTTTCAACAGCACTAAATTCACTTTAAGAAATGTAGGGGAAAAGTCTTGAAGGTCTTACCTGCAGCACCTATCGATCAGCAGAGAGTTTGAGTGGGCTTCCTGCCATTCGAGGGAGAGATTGCTAGAGCCTTCACCATTGTGTTTCATTTTCCTTTGTGTATTTTAGGTGCATCTTCCCCCCCCCTTTTGACACTATTTGGCCTTTGAGTGTTTCAACTGAAGTGCTATTACCGAGTGGGATGTTGTTTTTTTTTATTTTTTCAAAGTATTTAAAGATTTCTTTCTGGTTTAAAACCCCCGAAGCCTGTTTCTGGGAAGCTGTTGAACACCCGCAGGGGTGGCCTGTTCCCCCAGCACCCGAGAAATCAGGCTGCCCGCCCTCCCCACCCGCCAGCGATGTGCTTTTAGGAATGACCGTGTCTTCTGGAAAACTGTGGAATATATTGAATGTGCACTGCGAACCTTAAGAAAAAAAGAAAAAAAAAAAAACAGAGTCTTTCCTTCCTTCATGGCTTGGAGTTGTCTGCATAGGGCGGGGGCAGCCGTGCCCCCACGCCGTGTGTCCGTATCGTAACACTTCAGCGATGGAATCAGCGTTTTTGTAAATTTTGAAGATTGCGTTGGTGTTTACTTACTGTGACTACTGTTCAGACTTTCTTCAGAAATCTTTTTATAGGGTTTATTAGAAAAAAAAAGAAAAAAAAAAAGAAGAAAATCATTCCATATTTAGGTAAAAACGTCTCAATCTTCTGTATATATGTTTTATTAATATGTAAATATTTAGATATTTTTAAATGACTATGTTCTTAATAAAGCGAGAAGGGACTAGTTGTGATATGGTGTATAACATTGTGTCGTGTTACCGATCTCTGGGAAACCCTCTTTGTCAGTCCAGAAAAAGAAAACCTACAATAAATAACTTTAATTGAACGTGCCTTCCTGTGTTCTGTGCTGGGTTGCTGTGTTTCAGGGGAATTACCTGGCAGTTTGTGGACCAGGTAGGGAAATGGATGGAAAACCCTAAAAGTTGCTGCCACGGTGCTGTTTGTCTGATGGAAACGATCCTGTCCCGGCCGTTGGAACAATGGCCATAGCCAATCGCGTAATAACCCTCGAGTATTAAGTGCTGATATGCTTGAAGTCTAATTTTAATTGAATTAGGTGCCTTTATAATCTTCGCTTAAAAGGTTAAGCTCTGCTTCTATGGAAACAACACGCAGGGAGGGCAAACCCAACATCCATAATTTGGAGTGGCCGCGCAGAAATACGCCCGGTCATTTATTATCGCACCCTCGTCGAGCGTTGGTTAGCCTCGGAAAATGTTCCCAGCAAACACACGCTCCTGGGAACCTCCAGCTGATGAGAAATGAGGAAAAGCACCTCGATAAAGCTTGGCTGCTTTCTGCGAGGAGCACCGGGCAGTAGCTGGTGGTGAAAAGCCCTGCCATGGTTTTGTTTCCCCTGCGGTGGTTGCACGGAGCCTCGGTGGGCATCGTGCGAGCCAGCTGGGTCTTCATCCATCGCCGCGAGCTGGGAGAGCTCCACCTGAGTCTGAATTGGCTCCGGATCCATGTGCAAGTCGTCATTCCTACAAAAAATGCTCACTCAACTTGGTGGAACGAATTCATCCGTCGCTGAGTGGTGATTTTCACCCTCCCGCTCCGCACTGTGAGTCCTCCTCGTGCAGGTTGATTTTGCTTGATTTTTTTAATCCTTGGGGAGGTTAACGCGCTGTTATTTGCAGCTTTATGATAGGATCAGGGACAAGAAATGTCACCGCGTGCCAGGAAATTCAGTGTATCAGAGGCTGTGGCAAGGATGCTGCAGGGATGCCCCAGGACTTCGCGCCGTGCGTCCCGCCGCCCTATTTACGGGACGCCGGCGACGAATTCCTCGGGTGAAAAAAAAAAAATCCTTCTGAAGCTGAACAGGAAAAGGATATCCTCGCAGCGACATGAAAGGAAACAGGAGCCTGGGCTTTATAAAAAATGCATTAGTTGCGAGGCAAGAAGAAAGTCATCTGAAGCCTGTGTGACATGTTGGTTGGGAAGCGGCTGGCAGAGGGAGCGGGCCGCCACGCTGCCAGGTTTTTGGGGGACCGGCGGCCCCGACAGATCCCACCCTGGAGCTGTCAGTGGGAACACAAAGCCCTACAAAGCTCCACATCATCATGGCAAAGAGGAGGCATGGCCCCAGGAAAACCCCAGGGCTGATGACGGGCAGCTGGGGTGTCCGACCCCACCGCCACGGCCCCCTAAAGGGACAGCCACAGCTGATATTTCACCAAACTGAGCAAAACCAACCATTCTCCCCAAAATCCCAAATAAATTGAGCGCCTTCACCCCCTCCCCACCACCGGCTGCGTCACGGAGAGGCAGGCAAGGAGTCCCTACAAGTAGGTCAGCTACGATTTCTCATCCGACGGAAGCTAATAAAAGGCACCGATGTGAAACCTATAACATTATGGGGATAAATAATTTAGCTCAGTTGTGTAAACATTGATTCTGGGTTAAAAAAAAATAAAGAAAGAATGGATTCCATCAGCTCTTCCCCCTCCCCTGCCTGCGTACGTGGTTATGTGTGACATAACGGGGGCAGCAAATAATTAGCACTTGGGGAATTTGGATGCCGGGGAGATGCCCCCAATGTGTTTTTGCGTTGGGTCCTCCCTTCAGCCAGGCCCTCACGGAGGGGTCAGACGAGCAGGGGAGCTAATTATGAACAAAGACATCGTTTGTGTCTTGTAATTGCAGGTTTCCATTGCCCGGAGGGCTGGTGCTAAGCGAGGAGGCTGCGTTTTGTACCCCATGTCCTCCCCGCTGCTCTCCTCTCCTCCTTTTGTGGACACATCCACCCGGGAGACGTCCCAAAAACGCCTTGCACACAGCGGTGCTCCTGTCCTGCAGCATCTCTGGAGGCACTGGGCTAAGAAAACGTGGGCAGGAGGGGGATGAGGGGAGCTCTGTGTGTCCGGGGACCTTATGGTGTCCACCACGAGCCCATGCAAAGTCCCCAGCAACTCATTGCTCCCCAATAAGTTCCCTTTTCCAACCCACTCACGTGCATTTAGAGCCCGACTCCACCCCACGGGGTTTTTGGCTGGTGAGGATGCAGATAACACTCATGGATGTCCAGCAAGCCCTGTCCTGCTACCCCAAATCCAGATTTTCTGCCCCGTTTGCAGACACTAGGGTGGAGGCAGCGATGCCCCCACGAGACCCCAAAGCGTGACCCCAAAAGCGAGACCCCAAAGCGTGAGTGGGATCAGAGCAAGGATGCTGAGCCTGATTGATTCACCCCTTCCCAGGCTGTAGGGTTTTCCCGCAAGCCAGCACCCGCCCTAAAAAACACTGCTGGATGCTTCCTCCAGCAGAAAATCTCCTCCAGCTGGTGATTGCTTTCCTCTGGCTGATACGCAGGTGGAAAGTCCGGGTTTATGGCATGGGGGGGTTGCCCTTCCTGCTCTGCGGCAAGGCACCGCGTTTCTTTCTGGGGTTGTCGGAAAAAAATAGAAAAATATAGAAATAAAATTAAAAAAATCCTGGAAATAAAGACTCAAACAGCAAAATTTCCTGCCCGGGATGGGAGGCAGTGGGCACCCCACACCAAGAAGGCGCTGGGTGACCTTGGGCCACCCGGCTTCTCCTCCGTCCTTCGCCATCCGTGGGAGGAAGGATGAGGCCAGAGGCAGAAGGAAACCTCCAGTCTACAACTTCCTCGTAAGGGGGTGTCAAGAGGCAGGAGACCTTTTCTCCATTAACACTAGTGACAGGACCCGCGGGAACGGGGTTAAGCTGAGGCAGGGGAAATTTAGGCTGGACGTCAGGAGGGGGTTCTTCACAGAGAGGGTGGTTGCACACTGGAACAGGCTCCCCAGGGAAGTGGTCACTGCACCGAGCCTGGCTGAATTTAAGAAGAGATTGGACTGTGCACTTAGTCACATGGTCTGAACTTTTGGGTAGACCTGTGCGGTGTCAAGAGTTGGACTTGATGATCCTTAAGGGTCCCTTCCAACTCAGGATATTCTATGATTCTATGATTCTATGATTCTCTCCGCTCTCCCCTCCGAGGCTCCCAGGTGCAAAGGTTAATGCACGCCAGGGTTTTGCAGGGGAACCCAGAAAGAAATTGCTCTTCAGCTATTGCCATCTTGTGGCGCCCGTGACCCGCTGCCTGCTCCTCTCCTCTGCTAATGGTGCCGGCAGCGCGCACGGGCGATTTCAGCAACGCGATGTAAATGAAGCGGAGATGCCTACGGAGGAGCCATTAGCATAAATCCAATCAAAGGGCTTTGTTTAACTTGTTAAAAATGACTAAATATTTAGTGAGCGTGGGTGGGCGAGGTGATTCCTGCTCGCACTCGGCGGGTTGTGGAAGCACGGCTCTCTCCGCCGCCTTAAATGCCTGAACTTGGAGGCGATTTTCCACCCTGAACTCTGCCTCCTTGCTGGTAACTCACAGAAATATCGCTGTGAATGCGAGGAGGCTGACTCCAGAACGGGATCTTTGCTTCTCAGAGCAGCGCAAAGGCTTTGGGGCCGTGTCCTGCCCACTGCAGGGGTCCTGCAGCACCACGGCTTGTGCCCATCGGCTTCACCAAGGGCAAGAGCTGCTCCGGTGACAGCGATTTGGGCCCAAATTGGGGAGGTTTCCTCATCCTGGTTGTAGCTGTGGAGACTCAGGAGGTGTGCACAGGGCTGAGGCTGTGCTGGATGGAGCGGTGTGAGCAGAAACTGTACTCCTCTGCCCTCGTCCACCCCATGGACCACCGGGGTCCGCTCCTCGCCTCCAGAAGTGCCACCAGCTTTGGCACAGCCACCAACAGCAGAAACCAAAACATTTGGTTGAGCACGGGGCTGCTCCCTGACCTGTTACACTGCAAACATGTGATATAATAATAATAATAAATAATAATAATAAATGATAAACTGAGAAAACAAAAAAGACAGACAATGAAGAAGGAGAAGAAGGAGAAGGAGGAGGAGGAGGAGGAGGAGGAGGAGGAGGAGGAGAAGGAGAAGAAGGAGAAGAAGGAGAAGAAGGAGAAGGAGAAGAAGGAGAAGAAGAAGGAGAAGAAGGAGAAGAAGGAGAAGAAGAAGAAAAGAAGAAGAAGAGGAGGAGGAAGGAGAAGAAGGAGAAGAAGGAGAAGAAGGAGAAGAAGGAGAAGGAGAAGAAGGAGAAGAAGAAGAAGAGGAGGAGGAAGGAGAAGAAGGAGAAGAAGGAGAAGAAGGAGAAGAAGGAGAAGGAGAAGAAAAGAAGAAGAAGAGGAGGAGGAGGAGGAGGAGGAGGAGGAGGAGGAGGAGGAGGAGGAGGAGGAGGGAGAGGAAGAGGAGGTGGAGGAGAAGAAGGAGAAAGAGGAGAAGGAGAAGGAGGAGGAGAAGGAGAAGGAGAAGGAGAAGGAGAAGGAGAAGGAGAAGGAGAAGGAGAAGGAGAAGGAGAAGGAGAAGGAGAAGGAGAAGGAGAAGGAGAAGGAGAAGGAGAAGGAGAAGGAGAAGGAGAAGGAGAAGGAGAAGGAGAAGGAGAAGGAGAAGGAGAAGGAGAAGGAGAAGGAGAAGGAGGGCAATGCCGGCCTTTTGGAGCAGCCGCTCTTCCCGGCAGGTTTGCTCTCCCGCACGGAGATCTCACTCGATGGTTTTTGTTTAGCGAGGGTGTTAATTGCATTGCTGGAAATCAAAGCGCCTGTCCCTGCCGTCGCCGCCGCTGGGAGTTTTTCGTGTTTCCTGCCCCATGGGGTCCTGCAAAGGCAGCAGAGAGGGTTATTTAGTGCCAAACCTGGGCGTGGGCAGGAGAAAATGCACCCAGAGGGTGCTGCAGCGGGAGAGAAGGGGCAAGCGGCTGCAGGGCAAAGAGATGGAGGCATGGGAGGATTTAGTGGTGTGGTCTGTGCCTTCCCTGAATGTTTTGGTGTTTGTTAATGCTGGAGAAAAACAAATCCTATAAAATAAATCAGTAAATCCTGCTGCCTCCTGACCTTGCAAACAGCAGGACCCAAAGCAAGCGGCTGCTGCTGTTTGCCAGGGGGAAGGAGGGGTGAGCGTGGCCCGGCGTGAGGCTCCAGGTCGCAACAGGGAAGCGGGGAAGAAGCAGGTGGGAGCCTAAAGGCAGAACTGCATGGCCTAGTGCATTTTAGGAGAGATTATGTAGGGCCATCCCTCGCTGCCTGGCTGTTTGTACAAACCCCGTGACACCCGGGTGAATAAACAGGAGGAAAACAGGAGCTGAAGGCTCCCCTGGTGCTTTTCAGGGCCAACACGCGTGGCAGCGAGGCACGAAACGCCCCAGAAGAAGCGAGGAAGAGACGGGAGCTGCAAGGGCACAGCTTCACAGCAAGGCTTGGAGCGGCTTTTGAGGATTTTCCCCTCTGGGGCAGATGTTATCTGCGTGGATGGGCCCCGTCTGGTACCAGCAGGAAACAGGAACCCACTTATGGGACCCCCAGGGCTGCTCGGGGGCAGCATCACCCCCTGCTTCAGCCCCCAGCTCTGGTCCAAAAAAAAAAAAGGGGGGGGAAAAAACGCATAAAAGCCGCTGGGCGGGCAGCGTTCCATTTGGATTTTGCACGGACTTCTGATAAAATCCCCCATCAGAGCCCATTAAAGCGCCTTATCGGAGGTGAACGGGGCAAAGTCCCCGTTTGGCGACGGGAAACAAAGAGGTAAGGAACATCTGCTCCTCGGGGCACGGAGGGGGAAGCACTGAGGCACAGAGGAGGCCACTGCTGGCATCGTTACTAATTAATGCCGTCCGCGTGTTAACGAGAGGCAGGGAGACGACAGCGAGGCAAGGGGGGCTGAGAACAGCACAAACCGGGGTTGCTTTGTCGAAGCGGGACGCTGCGTTGAGAAATGGGTGCTGCAGGATGAGAAATGAAGGCAGAGCAACATGGTTAAAGCTCCTGCAGCAAGAAAACACGGCGTTTCCCCCTCAGACTGGGAGAAGAGTTAAGATACGAGGCTGTAACTCTGTCAGTGTTAAGTAAAGGCATGTGTTTAAGCCCCACACGTCAGTGGAAGAAGTCATCTCGACGCACCGAGCTCAATATCCAGCACCATCAGGGCAGGATCAGCTGGTTGGATTTTACCAGCAATGAGAATCCTGAAATGGAAACGAATTTTCCCAGCAGCGGGGATTGGGAACTGGAAATCAATAAATAAAGTCATTTTTCATTGCCATTTCTTGCTTATTTCTTTAATCAGTTCTGCTTTATCACGCTTTCGTGATGACGACGCTTCTCCCTTCAACACCTTGCCATGGGAAGGTTGTGGGTATTAAAAATAAAAAACAAAACCACTTCTGCTGACGTTAAAGAAACAGAAAGGGGAGATCACAAGCTGAATCTGACAAGCTCTGAAGTAGCAGAACCAAACCTGCCACCTGCATCGCCAGGCCCATCGCTCCGATTTAGCTTTGGCCACAGAAATTTGAGCAGCTCCAGCCCCAGCCGCACCTGTAAAGGTGAAGGCCGCCCGCTGCCTGCTCCTGGTGTAGGAGCAGCGGGCTTTGATGTGACAGCGCCGTCAGGCAGCACCCCGGGGCATGCACAGAGGGCTCTTTATCTCTTTTTGTGTTTTTTTTTCCTGTTTTTTTCCACTTCCAAAGGTGTGCGGAGCAGACCGTTCTCATGGCGCTGGACCAAACCGCTCCAGATTGGGAGATTTCTGCAGAACTGCAAGCCAGACAGCAAAAAAAAAAAAAAAAAGCCTTTAAAAGAGGGAAAAAAAAGCCATTCAATCCTATTTATTTATTTATTTGTTTGTTTGTTGAGTCCTAGAACACCATTATTTAAAAAATTCCAGGCAGGAGGCTGCCATTCACATCCCTGCCCTGCACCATCCCGTGCCCCATTTTCCCTCTCCTCACCCCAAAACCCTGCCATTCCCAAACAGAACGTGGGGCGTGGGGTGGTGTCACCAGGCCTCTCCACCTTGGGGTGAATTTGGGTGCATTCAGGTTTTATTTTGCTCATGTTGCCATCTGGAATCTCATTATTATTTTATTTTGTTTCCCCTGCTCTATTAAAGAAGTAAGTGTTCAACCCTTGTGAGAAAAATGGGAATGGGATTCAGTTCCTCCATCCCCTACAAAGAAATCAGAAGGGAAAAAAATCTGTAAGTCAGGGCTTTAAAATCTACAGAGTTCCTTATTTTATTTTATTTTATTTTATTTTATTTTATTTTATTTTATTTTATTTTATTTTATTCTGTATGTTTCATATTTTTTTAAAAAATGAGATGGAGTGATAGAGGCAACAGGGAAAAGCTCGAGGAACTTTAAGTTGGAGCAGCCAATTAGGGCTCCTCAAGGCACTTAGGGGCGATTTTTAGACTGAAATCATCCACCACGGGGCACACAGACAGCACGTGGAAGCAGTGCCCAGCATTTCAGCTCAGGTGGCTGTCGGAAAAGATCCTGAGATCCTCTGGTGGCCTCACCGGATCCTGGCATCACTGAAGCGTCAAGGTTGGAGAAGACCTCCAAGATCGTCTGGAGGGAGAAATCGGTGAATTTACACAAATATTGGTGGTCTCCAAAAGGTGCTCGGTGTCTCCACTCTTCTGGTCCTCAGTGCTGTGGTCCGGGGGTCCTGCATTTTTTCGGAGATAAAAGAATAATTAAAAGCCAGGCAAGAAAAGCAGGGTTTTAATTTCCTCCTCTGTTTAATTTGAAGCCGGACGTTTTCAAAGAGAGTTGCACAAAAGGCAGCCTGCGAATTAAACCATCTAACCATCTTTGAATTAACGGGCAATTACTTAATTAGGTATTTAGCTGCAAACTGCAAGAAATAAGCTTTTTTTTTTTCAAAAAAAAAATTATTCTGCAGTGTAACAGTGGGCCCTACGCTACCTGTATCTCCCTTACCTCAGCAGAAAACTTGCCTGGTGTGCAAAGTGAGAGAGATTCTGGGGGGAAATCAGGCAAATGAACCAAGTTTTGAGGGAAAATCATGCAAGGGATCCAAATTTTGAGGGAAAATCTTGAAAGAGAGCCAAATTTTAAGGGAAAGTCATGAAAAAGAGGCAAATTTTGAGGGTAAATCATGCAAGAGAACCCAATTTTGAGGGAAAATCATGCCAGGGAGGCAAATTCTGAGGGCAAATTGTGCAAGAGAACCAAGTTTTGAGGGAAAATCATGCTAGAGAGCCCAATTTTGAGGGGAAATCTTGAAAGAGACACAAATTTTAAGGGAAAATCATGGCAGAGAGCCCAATTTGGGGGGGGGGGGTCATGCAAGAGAGACCGATTTTGAGGGAAAATCACGCAAGAGAGCCCAATTTTGAGGGAAAATCATGAAAAAGAGGAAAATTTTGAGAGAAAATCACACAAGAGAGCCCAATTTTAAGGGAAAATCATGCAAGAGAGGCAAATTTGCAGGGAAAATCATGAAAAAGAGGAAAATTTTGAGGGAAAATCATGCAAGAGAGACCAATTTTGAAGGAAAATTGTGAAAAAGAGGCAACTTTTGAGGGAAAGTCATGCCAAAGAGCCCAATTTTGAGGGAAAATCATGCAGGAGAACCCAATTTTGAGGAAAAGCCACGAAAAAGAGGCAACTTTTGAGGGAAAACCATGCAAGAGAGGCAACTTTTGAGGGGAAAAATCATACAAGCGAGCCCAATTTGGGGAGAGGTGAGATAAACCACCAAAATTTCGCATTTCACAGATTGGGAACAGGGATCTTTTGGGGGCGAGAGAACCCATTCGAGACACAGCAGCAGCGCTGCAGCCGGGGGGCGCGCAAACACCCTCGGGCCTCCTTGCCGCGCGGCCGCCGTTGCAGCCCGGCCCCGGGGCGCGGTTGCACCGCGGGGCGCGCGCGCGCGCGAAGGGAGAAGGGGCGCGCGCGCGCGCGGGAACGGGGAGGGAGCGCGCGGCGCGGGCGGGGCGACGGGAACGGGGAGGGGGGGAGGTTTAACCCCTTCGGTGCCGGCGGGCGGCGGAGCGCGGCGGCGGCTTCTTTTCTGCTCAGGCGGCGCCGAGGGAGCCCCGCCGCGCCCGGTGCATTGTGGGACTGGGCCGGGAGCCCCGTTCGCGGGAGGAGGCGGAGGGCGAGGAGGCGAAGCCGGTGAGGGGGAGACCCAAGGAGGGAGGGGAAGGAGGGGGGTTAAAGGGGAAATCGCCTCACGCTGGAAACGGGGGGGGGGGGGTGAGGGGGGGTGCGCTTCGGCTTCGGGCTCCCCGCCGGCCTCCTTCCTTCCTCCCCCCCCCCCTCACGGGGTCAGGACTCGGGAGAAGGGAGGAGAAAGGCGAGGGGGAGGGGGAGGAGGAGGAGGAGGGCGAGCGCCGCGCCGCTTTAAAAATAAATAAATAAAAAATATATATATAAAAAAAGGGAAAACCCGCCCCGCGCCGGCAGCGAATGGGTTAAACCGGCGGTTTTCTTTTTTTTTTTTTTTTTTTTTTTTTTTCCTCTCTCTTCCCCCCCTCCCCTCCCGCCCGCCGCCGCCGCCGCCATTTTGTTTCCTGAGGGGAGGGGAAGGGGGGGGGGGGGGGGGAGGCGGGAGCGCGCCTGAGGCGCTGAGGGGGAATATGGGGGGGGGGGGGCGGCTTACCTGCACCGCGCCTCCTCCTCATCTTCCTCCTCCTCCTCACCTTCATCATCGTCATCATCCTCATCGCCCTCCTCCTCCTCCTCCTCTTCCCTCACACGCGGCCCCGTGCCCGCTCTGTGGTGGCGGAGGGGGGGGCGCCCCCATGCCGGGCGGCTGCTGCTCTTCCTCCTCATCCTCCTCCTCCTCATCGTTCTCCTCATCCTCCCTCTCCTCCTTCATCTTCCTCCTCTTCCTCTTCCTCCCCTCAGAGGCCGAAGGCACCATCCGGCCGCTGAAGGTGTCCCAAAGCCACCGTTTGTATCCCCCCTTACCCCCCCCCCCCCCAGCCCTCAGCTCAAGGGTGAAACTTGATTATTATTATTATCATTATCATTATTTATTAATATTTTATTATTATTTTTTATTTATTTGACTATTTATCATGTCGCTCCCTTAAAGCAAGGGTCGGGAGGTGCTCGCTGCCGCCAGGACCCGCCGCCCCGGCAGGCTGCGGGGCGCTGCTGCGCGCTCTGCTCAAACCTTCATTAAATTAATTTATTTTTTTTTTTAACAAAAAACAGCGACTGTCCTCTCTCTGTGGGTGTTTCCCATTAAATCAAGGCGTCCCGGCTCCTTTCAGCTTTCCTTCTCTGAGCAGGGAGCTTGGCTGGCTGTGCCTCGGGGTCCTGCAGGCTGAAACCAAAAGTGCTAAAAAGTGCTAAAACCCCCCAAAAAAACCCTCCTCGCAAAGCTTTTGTCTCCCCTCTCCGCTGACAGGTTCCTTCCCAGCCTCTATTTTTGTTCCTTTTCTTATTGTTTTGTTGGTTTTTTTGGATGGCGAGTGCATTAGTGGCTCACGTTGGAAGGCGACAGCTCCGGACCGGGTTCATTGCTCATCCAAGACACGTTCCTGGAGCTGGAGGTTGGATCTCTGCCCGCGCCTGTGCTTGGGGAGATTTGGGTTTAAACAAGCGACACGCCTCCCCGCCAGGAGGGAGAGCGCCGGACAGGGGAGCTGGGCTCCCTATCACAGCGAGCTTCCAGCTCCGATTCGTACACAATACATCCAGCAAATCAGCAGGCTGAGATGTTCTGATAAACTTGGCATAACTGCTAACAACTGGCAGATGGGTCGCACAGCCCCATAGATTCGCTTCTTTCTACATTTTGTGCTGTTCAATGTACTCAATGCCAGGCACTTACCGTCTTCTTTTTCATTTTTCTAACTTCCCAGCTTAACCTCCTGCCAGGTTTGGGCACACTGCTCTCTTATTTGCCGTTTTCTCTTGTGGCAGGACCCTTGCTTTCTAAGAAACCGCCGCGTACGGGTCATTTTTAGTAACTCCTGCAAGCTTTTTTTTCCTCCGAGGAAGACAAACTGCATTGTAGCACGGCCGGCCCTGTTTAGAAGGCAGCGTTTGAGCTAGGCCCCTTATTAGTTTTGGAGTGTGCTGTATGTGAGTCAGAGTGGAAAAACGTTCTAAAATTAGACGTGCATTGTTAAGAATTTTATTAAATGAGTTACATCAGTGTCTTTTTACATTACCACTCTAACGGACGACTCTCTGCGTACTCTCGGGCTGGTTGCTTGACTAAAAAAGGGGCTCAAGAAGTGAGAAACTTGTAGGGATTTTTAGGCCCGTGCACACAGGGCAAGGTAAAGCGGCGTGTTTGTGGGTACAGCGCTCCGAGGAACTGCGGCCTCTTTGTTCTTCTCTTACCTGTGCGAACACAGCACCAGCGTTGTGTTTTCCCCCAAGGACAGCAGGTGGATGCTGCAGTTTCAGCCTCTTACATCAGACCCGAAGCCGAGCAACTAGACAAAAAAAGTGTCTTGCTCGTGAGATTAATGTTAATTAAGGTGGGCTACACAGGGCGCTTTTCTCTTTTTAACCTCGTGCAGAACCTGGCGTCTTGTAGCTCCTGGGATTTTCTAATTGTCCCTATTTTTTTTTCCCAGTCAGACTGCTCGGCGGAGAAGCCCTGATCCCGTTGCTCTGGGGTGGGAAGGGCCAGCGGGGCGTGCAGGAGAACCATGTCTGTTCGGGAGTCGTTTAACCCGGAGAGTTACGAGCTGGACAAGAGCTTCCGACTGACCCGCTTCACCGAACTGAAAGGGACAGGCTGCAAAGTGCCTCAGGATGTGTTACAGAAACTGCTCGAATCTCTCCAAGAAAACCATTTTCAGGAAGACGAACAGTTCCTGGGGGCAGTTATGCCCAGGCTGGGTAAGTAGATGCTCCTCTAGACACACGTGGTCCTGCTGTTTGTTTAACCCCTGTGACGATGTTGTGTGGTGTGTAACGCATGCGTTATCACCCAGACGTTGGAAGGATTAATCTGGTTGGCATCTGGGATGCAAGAATAATTATTTATCATCCTGCAGTGCGCTCAGCTATGAAAATAAAATGGTCAGGAACGGCCTTAATTAACAATAGGCACGTGCGTAGGAATTGCAGTCTCCCCCTTCACCCTCTTCCCCGTAGATGCTTTGCAAAATAAAGTAATATCAGTTAATTTCTGGAGTGTTAAAGTAACGCTCTGCCTTTTAAAATCTGTGCAATGAGTAGTCCTTAGAGGTGAAGTTCCCCTCTCCCTCCCTTTTCCCTCATTCCTGGGGCAGAGAAAAGTGAGTGAGGGGAAACTTTCTCACCCCAGCTGAGGCTGGGAGCGGATTGTTTCGCAGCTGTCATTTTTTTCCCTTTCGTTCCACCCTGCTCTAACCTTTCTGCTCACCTGTGGAAGCTGCCTGGGAGAGGCTCTTTCCAAGACCTCTGCGTTTCTTCCCAGCTTCACTTTCTCTTTGCTATTTGCACAATGATGCAAGCAAAGAGGGAAAACAACCCGCACAAGCCACCTTCACGGGGAGCAGGGTGAACGTAGGTGTTTTGATACCAGCTCCTGTGCCTAACGTTGATACAGATATGAGTGTAGATATGTGCTTAACGACACGTTTAATTGTTTGCCTATTTACTCAGCCCGGCGTATTCAAGCTCTGCTTTGCAGCGCAGTATGGATTTTTCCCTCAGCTTAGGAATATCAATGTAGTATTTATTCTGAAATTATTTAATTATCAATTTAGCACCCGATAGCCTTTTTCAAAATTGTTTTAACGTGGCTAATTGTCTGGTAGCAGGCTAACAGGTTGCAACCCGTTATTCCAGTGGAGATTGAATTCAGTGAGAGATTAGTAAGGAGCCCGTGTTCTGGCTTCAACAATAGCAATCCTATTGTGTGGAGCTGGGGTGGCACCGTAATTTCATATTCCCTAATGAGGGACACTTGGAGCTTCTTTTATACCCAAATTGCTATTTACGTGTTGGTTTTTCCTTAATTAAATGTTATTCACGGCAACGTTTCAATCTGGCCAATTTCTGAAATCAGTAACAGTTTGGTTTAGGTTTAATATTCTAGCTGTTTTTTTGCTCTTATAAACTTAGAGGCTGTAACCTGTAATGGGAACTGCTAAGAGATTTTTCTCCAGTTTTATGATGAGGTAAAAAGCAGAGTGATGCCATCAGTACCTAGGTGTGTTGCGATGTAGCAGGAAATGTGTTAGCAGCAGGAGGTGGAGAGAGCAGATCTCTTTTTATATGTGCTTTTACGGTGAGTATCCCTTTGACAAATTTGTCCTCAGGTAAATGAGGTATTAATTACCTCTGATGCCTCGTGCTTAGAAGGGCTAGGCTGGAAGCTTTCCAGGCTGTGTGTGCGCACAGTGCTTTTGAGGTGCGCTCACAAGGGAAATTCCCACAAACAGGCTCAGCTTCACTCAGTTTGAGTTTTAATGTGGCGATACCCAGAGCAATCTCAGAAACTACAAGCTTGGTACTAATTCTCTGAGCTGTTACACGTTTTCAGATTCTGATTCCATTTCTCTTATTTAATCAGCCTCCTTCATTTGTGTTTTTGTTTGTGTGGAACACAAACGTAGCCTCAGAAAGGCCGTGGTGCCCGCCTGTGTAACAGCACTTTGGCTGCAATGTCAAAAACCTCCCAAGCGCGGTCAGTCCTGCAACATTATGGCCCGGAGGGGTGAGCTGAGGGCAAAGTAAATTCTGCATCTCCTCTGTAACTGCTCCAGTGCACTGTTCCAGAAATGTTAAGTGTCAGGCATAGCAGCTTGGAAACTTCTGCAGAGGATGAGCAACCCTAAATTACTGCTTTTAGTACCCCTTCTCTTCTGAGGCTACATCTTCTGCCTCTGCAGCTCTCCACCTGCCTGTGTGGCTGCTGTCTGGCAGGCCTTCAGCTCTGTGCCCTCAGCAGGGGCTCGGATGGCAGCAGCTTGCTGGCTTCCTGCATAGGATGCTGCCAAATGCTGCCTCGTAGCTCTAGGTAGGCAGCACGTTTCCTTTCCTGCTTGTCTGAAGGGTCTCTCCTTGTGAGGTGCACAAAGTAAAGCCAGGCAGCTCGCTGTCAGCCCGGGGAGTAGGTGAGCTAACTGCTGCTGCCACGAGGCAGAATTTATCAGAATTTATCAACAGGGGGGACACGGGGCAGCTGCCGTGGGTTGGATTTGCCACCCGCTGCATTTTTGGGCAGGCCCTCACATCCCGGCGAGCGCCTGGAGGTTTTTACCGTTGCTTATTCTGTTTGAAACCTTCCCCCGTCAGGGAAGGCTTTGCTTGGTGTGGTATTGTGGTTTTTCTCAAAGGAGCTTCCCTGCCTGGCAGATCGCCTGGCTGCCTTTCGGTCTCACAGAAGTAAGACGAGGTGAACGCAGAAGCTGCAAGTGGCTGAATCACCCTTTGAGGGCCGAGGCTGTGGCTTAGGGTGGTTTTTTTCTCCCTCCAGAAGTGAGGAAATGCCCTTGATGGGAAGCTGTGCCCTTTGAGAACTGTCATTATGCTTCTGTCGAGATGGGAGTAACGGGAAAACCTTTTAGCTTGTGACAATGTTGGTTTACCTAGTTCCTTTTAACTGTAAGTGCACAGAGATACAAGCACAGATGCTAAAAGCAGCGTGCTTTCACTGTGCTGCAACAAACCGTAGAAAGTTTCCTTCTCCCTTTCAGCCATTTACATTTCTGCTCTGTTCCAAGCAGGAGTTTCCATTCTTTTCTCATTTTTCCTGTTCTTTTTGTTCCGTGCTTTCTCCAGGGAAGGGATTTGCCACCTCTGTTCAGGCAGCACTGAGAGCTGGATTTCACAGATGCCTATTGTAAGGGCTCTTTCTTTGGAGCAACAGCCAGCTGAGGACAGAGTTGCCTCACTGATGCATTTCTCTCTTTGCAGGAATTGGGATGGACACTTGCGTTATTCCATTAAGACACGGAGGTTTGTCGTTGGTTCAGACAACAGATTATATTTATCCTATTGTGGATGACCCTTATATGATGGTAAGTTGGCTAAATGGAATTACTAAATACATACATTACTGATTTGATTCATGCTTCTCGCTTATCTGATGGCATTTGGGGCCATTTCTTGTAGATGTGCAGCGTTAATTGTTTAATTGCGCTCACAGCCTTTCCTACATGGCAGTGGGAAGGGGAAGGCGTTGTTTTATCCTGCAGTCCTTTCCGTGTCAGCCAGGAATGCTGCAGCACTGTGGCTGGAGGTGAAAGCTGGGCAATCTGTCACCTCTAATTCAAATTTCCCTCCATCTGTTCCGTGAGATTCGGCTTGAAAAGCCTTAAAGGGGGGAAAAAAGAGCCATCCACGAAGCAGCAGACAGAAACCTCTGCTTACGAGGAGCGCTGCATTGTAGTTGGCCTTTTTTTTTTTTTTTTTTTTTTTTTTTTAATTTGAGGTTCTGAAATAACCAGGTAACTTGTTACTGCTAAATGTCAGGAGGTGGTAATAGCATCTGGCAATTCAGGGTGCCTTGTGAACACCAGGTTTCCCACCCTGCTATCCATTCACAGCAGGACAAGTTGAAATGACTTGTCAGAAGTCACATTTTCTGCGTCTTTGGTTCTTTCTGCGTTCATCTCACTTAGTTCATTGCAACAGACCCCTCCGTGGTGCTGTGAGATGGTGATCAGTGTTGGCTCAAACAGAAGATGATGGAGAGACAAATGTGTGTTATTAAAAGGTCTTGGTGAAGCTGGAAGGATCTCCCCAGCAAGCTTTCTTTAAACTACAGTTAAAAAATGCTAGAATTTGAGTTCCCCGTGATTTCAGTGTGGCTCCTTGGCATGACAGCAGGCTTGTACTGCTGTTCATGTGATCGCTTCTTGTCCAGGTGTCTGTGAGACCTGTTGGGTAGGTTTGGGACGTGCAGTTTGCAACTGGGGCAGTGTTTTCAGCACGCTTGACCAGGTGTTGCCTGTGCACATAAGCTAGCAGAGCTCCTTTGATTTCCGCTCCAGCAGAGCGCTCCTTCTGCTGACTGAGCAGCCAAGATCCCTGACTAGTTTCTAGAGTTCATAGTTCAGCTCTCCTGAGAAATTTGATTCAGATTTCAAGCTGGGAACTGCCAGGGAGCAGAGGAAAAAAAAAAAAAAAAAGATCTTGTCAGTGAGTAGTTTTCAGCTTCACCAGCTGAGAAACTTTCTTTTCTCACCCTGTAACCCAAACTTGTAAGGGGTAGCATAAGAAGGAGGTGGTGGGGGTGGGGACTGTTGTGTTTGGGGACCCAAAGGGATTGAGATGCTGCAGCAGTGAGAGCTGAGTCTGTGTGCAGATGAGGTTTAGGCCTGTGTGGTAGGAGAGGAATGGCAAGTTGGCCTTAGTCCGACTTTTGTGGCCGCATCTCAGTTAAAGCCTCTGCTGGGATCCCCACGCAGCTGTAACTTTGGCATTTCCGAGCTCTCAGGTTCTGCACTTCTCTCCCTTATCAGCACCCATGGCGGTGTGATGGCTCGCCACTTCCCATCTGTTTGCAGGCAGGTGTTTCTTCTTAAAAGCTGCCTGAGAATGGGATGTATCATAAGCCTTCTTGCTCTCAGACCTCTCCCACTCAGGGACTGGAGTTCTGGGGGAAACAGGGATTGCCACTTCCTTTTGTGGACCAACACTAGCTGGAGGAGAGGCAAATACAACCTGCTAGGGCCTTTAGGCACAGTTAAGAGACTCAGGAATTCCGAGCTGGTGTCCAGGCTGAGGGAGGTAAAAATGTGTGTGGACCCAGCTGAATTTCTGAGTTTGGCTTTGGAAAATGGATACAATTTACATTGCTTTAAACCAAGCAGAAAAATGAACAAACAAATCCCTCCTCCTCCTCCTCCCTGTGCCGCTTCTCTTCAGCTCTGCTCTTGAAAACACCTGACCCACGTTGGCTGAAGCATCCCAGGATGTGTGTCTGTGAAGTTTATGTCCTGCACAGGACTTTTCAGTTTAAATGGCCTGAGGTTGGAAAGGTTACAGGTAATTGAAAATGGGTTTCCAGTTAAGTACCAAGCCACCAGTAGTAGGATTGCTACCGGCCACCCCTCTGGAATGGTGTGGAGATGCCTTTTGGAGTACAAGAGCAGGAAATTGGATGCTTAAAGGGTGGGCTCCGTTCCCCCTTCTCTTACAAGGACCTGTTCTTCTGCCCTCATAAATACCTCTTGGTATTGCCAGGAGATTGCTGTGTCCCAGTGAGCCGTGTGGGACACAGCTCAGCTGACCTGCCCGTGAGTCCTGTCCCGTTTATCAGTGTTTGCAAGCCACGTATCGTTCCCTCTGCTGCTTCAGACTTGAGGCTTGCACTCCCCGGGTTTGTTTCCAGAAAGGTTTTGCCAACTGGCAGGGCGGTATTAGGCTGGCCTCTGACTGCTACAATACAGAGCTCTTGTCAGTGTGGTTTGAAAAACTTATCTGCTGTGCCTAAGAGGGCATAAACCAGCAGTTTGCTTGGTAAATACTGAAGATAGTGGAGAACAGTTTGATAGTCCTCTTCCAGAAAAGGAAAACGACAGGCTTTAGTGTCCTTAAGCATCCAGGAGCTTAACAGGATCTATCAAACCACACAGTCCGCAGCTCGTTCTCCTCTTAGTAGTGTAATTTAAAACATACTCTGGTTTCCAAACACACAAGGGATTCCCCTGATGCCACTGGAAGCTCTTTAATTTATGAAAAACTGGATCATGCTTAATTGTGATTTGGAGGTTTTATTTCAGGTCATCAGAAAGGGAAGCAACTGCCTGATAATTCCAGTTCTTGAATAACAAACCCCAAACCCTGGGTGTGTGACTAAAGAGTTTGGGGGATGGCAGAAACGTGGAAATGTGTTCAAATGTTCTCCCCCCCATCTGTCTTCCAGCTAAAGCATATTTCTGTGTTCCAAATCATGTTGAATAAGCGTGCTGTTTTTACCGCAGTGGCATTGCTTCTGAATTTGATCAAAAACATAGATTTAAGATCATCGAACCAGATGCTGATTGCAGTTTTGCAGCTGTAAACCTAAATCTTTTAATAATATGCGTGGAGTCTTCCAGATTAACACACCAGAATGTTATTTTAGAAAGTATTTTGAAATTATTTGTCCCTCCCTTGGGACACCCCCCGTGTCAGAAGGTTCTGCGTCTTCATCAGAAAACTTGATGTCTCGTCTCTGCCGGGTTCATAACCCAAACCCACCTGACTTGCTGGCTAATTGAGATCCATTCATTTAGCAAAATGAGAGTAGTTAAGCTCACGTGACCCCGGTGAACCCTTCTCAGTCCTTTCAGCTTCAGGACTCCTTAGTCTCCTGTTGAAGACCCCTCTGCATCTCTCGGAGAGGGTTTTATTGGTGATGTTTGTACGCACAAAAGTTTATAAAAGCCTACGTGCTGTAGGAAAACTCCTTTTGATTGAACAGTGCCAGAGCAGGAACATCTCCCACCTCACACAGGTGGTGTGGATCAGGCAGACACCTTGCCTCAGCAGCTGTGCGTGCCTCCAAGCAGTGACACGGCCAGCATCTGGGAGACCTGAGCTCTTCAATCTCCAGCACGTGCTCTCTTCTGCAGGCAGCTTCTTACTGAAATCCTAACACAAGAGCCACCTGAGTGTGCCTGTGTGCTGCTAGCACAGCTGTGGCCCCTGCAAAGAAGCGTGCTGTCCTGAAAACTTGAGAGTAACATGGCCTCTGGGGTGGTGCAGAGGAGCTTTCTCATCCAGCTCCCTGTCTCCTATATATTCGAATTCAGAAGAGACTGCAGCTTGAGATTTTGGGATCAGCTTCCTAGCAGGTGTAAACTGACACACCGTAGTCTTCATCAGCAATGTGTACGGTTCTGTGCTGGACGAGAGGGAACAGAAGCAAATCAGTTTAAGTGAGCTGAGCTCGTTATCAAAGCTGGATTTTCTCTGGTCTAATGTCAGCCTCTAAAATAAGAGTCTAAACTCATGAGGTCCCTCTGTAGCTACTGAGAGCAAGGCAGCTGGGATAAATTCTCTTCTTACCTGCCAAAGGAGCAGGTATCTGCATTTCTAGAGGGACACGTTGTATGGAACGGATCACACCACATTTTGGGATGGGTTTCTGAGTGCAGGAGCCTGTGGAATAATTGCAGAATCACAGAATAAGCAGCTCTCCGAGCCCCAGCTCGTGCTAGATGTCTCGTTTATGGCAGGTGTTTGTCTGAACGTACACAAACAGCCCAGCAGATTTTTTTTTTTCTTTCTTTTTCAGGGACGGATAGCGTGTGCCAATGTCTTAAGTGACCTTTATGCCATGGGGGTCACAGAATGCGACAACATGTTGATGCTCCTTGGAATCAGCAATAAAATGACAGATAGGGTAAGATTCGGGGTAACTGCGTTTGAAGTAAGGACTCAAACAGCTGTGCGTACTCAGAATGTATTTTTTATTGTTGTATTTTCCCCTCAAAGTTTGAAACCTTTTAAACAAGAGGTGGTTTTAGTGAGAGCCACAGTTCGTAGTGCGGGTCTTGCCTCATAAACTTTCTGAGGTTACTTGCTAAAAGTTTTCTGTGGCATTGTAATCTGCTGCTGCTTTGTGATAACCACAGAAATAGAAACTTCTGGTTTGCTCATGCAAGCTTTGAGCACTTTATGCACAAGAAACCGAAATAGATTGCTTTTATTTTCATTTCTTTGTGGTGGAAGTGACCAGCATGTATGTACGTTTGCTCTAGCCAAAAAAAAGGAGTGTTTATTCTTAGAAGGAAGTAAGTTGAAATTTTCCAAGTTAGGGGAGGCTAAATGCATCCTGATTTAACATTGCCTGATTGCACTGCACTGCTGGCTGCACCTGATTTACAGCAGCAGGACAGTTCTGAGTTTTCAGAGCTCTCTCTGACTTCTCTACTTTTATATTTAATATTCTCTACTTTTTATATTTAATATTCTACTTTTGGAGAATATTTCTGCAGCATCCTTTATGGAGGAGCTGCTTTATGGCATAACATGCAATTTTCAGGAAGCTGCCTTCTTCCTGAGGCTGTTGTTTTTTCTTCATGAGCTATTTGCTGTGAGGGGATTTGACCTGAGTGATTAAAGGCCCGGACTGGTCTTGAAATGGCTCGTACTGCTGTGTACGGAACTCTGACTTCTGTTTTGATCTTTAGGAAAGAGACAAAGTGATGCCTCTAATTATCCAGGGTTTCAAAGATGCAGCAGAAGAGGCAGGAACATCTGTTACTGGTGGCCAAACAGTGTTAAATCCCTGGATTGTTTTAGGAGGAGTGGCCACGACAGTCTGTCAGCCTAATGAATTTATAATGTAAGTTAAATCACTGAACAATCAAAGGCATTGGTCTGAAGGGATACAGTAAAAATCCTTTAAATACTGTGTTGTGATCTGTCCCCTGATGAATAAAGCAGTGCCTTCTCCTGCTTGCATTTGTCCGTAGCACTCAACAGATGCCACATCCTTTTACTTCTTTTACATGGCCTTTTACTTTCCCCCCAGTATCTTTTGATCTTGTTCTCTCTTCTGAGAGTTAAGCTTCTAACCTTTAAAGGTATTGAAGACTGCTTTGGGACATAAATTTCTGTCCTGGTTTAAAATGCATGTATAAAAATCTCCCAATTAACCTTTTAATTGCTGTAGAGAACAGGAGAATTGCTGTGTTTACATCAGCCTGGCTGTTTAACAGTAGCCAGTCCTGAATATCCTACTGTGGCATGCTGCAGCATACAAAGGAATTTGGGATCCTGTTGATGCTAGGTTTATGTCTTCAGTGACCTAGCCCACTTTTTCCCCTATCCTATCTTATGTCTCCGGTAAATTGAAAGAAGAGACGTAATTTAGCGTGTCTGACTGCAAGCATTGTTCTCCTAGAAAGGAGGATTAGCACTTTTAAATAAGTTTGCTGCTTTTTTGCTCAGTAATGCCCCTTGGCAATGAATCCCAAAGGGTAATTCCACAATTAGTCTTTTTTTTTTTTATCTGCACAATAAGATACACGGGTCTGTGAAAATATAATTATCAGCACTTATTCCTACTAATGTGTGAATCGCTCTCTGTAATTAATATATGAATTCTTTGTTTTCAGGCCAGACAATGCAGTGCCAGGAGATGTGCTTGTATTAACTAAACCCTTGGGAACACAAGTGGCCGTAGCTGTCCACCAGTGGCTAGATATTGTGAGTACACTGCAGAAAAAGAAGCAGGGAAGAGGGACATGGGGTAAAGGTGACCTTCCCTATTCTCTCAACATCTCAAAATGAAAAAATTCAGTAGTGTGAGAAGTTTATTGAGTCCTCAGCTGGGACTGATCCTCCTCTCTCCCCTCCCTCCTCCTTGGGGTGTCAGCCTTCTCCACTTACACATGAAGCTCTTTGGAATCGAGTCAGTTTACTAGTTTGTGTTTCGTGAACCTATCTTAATTGGGTCTAATTCTTAGCTCTCAGGCATTGCTGCAATAAACAAAATTGTTGACTAACAGACTAGCACCCTGGGTAAAATTATGCCCTATTCCATGTGCCAAAGTAGTTGGCAGAAGCTTATTGATGTCAATTAGGCCAAGATTGCTGTCTGTGTTCATGGGCTTGCTGCTCGTGTACACGGAATTAGCTCCATGTTTCACCCTCTGCGTTCGGTAAGAATATTTCCAGCAGCATTATGTATGTAGACATATTTCCATCTGTTACTTCGGGCAAAAATGGAACTACTGAACTGAAAAGTGACTACAAAATAGGCATCTGCTTATGTTGTCTGGCTCCCAGTCCGTGTCTTCAGAACTAGAACTGCTCAGTTTACATTTTAAAAAAGATGCAGCTTTTTCTACTTTTGGGACTACCGAGCCAATAGGCAGGCAGAGGAGTGAGCTGAAATCTACTTAGTCTTGACTGTCGCCCACTGCGTTGTCAGATGAATCCTAATTCCAAAGAAAAAGTGGGAGAGAAGCAGCTTAAACCTTCACTGGGGTCTGAAGTGTGAGCAATTAGGGAAATGTTTCTCCTCCTTTTGTAGAGTATGGCCTAGCCATTTTGAATCCTCTGTTTTTCCAGTCAGATAAAAGGATCAAGGCCTCAGATGATCCTGATATGAAAATCAAATGAAAGAAGACATTCGTTTTAGAGCATGTTTTCTGGCCATAATCTCACTCCTTAACATATCTGTTATGATACTGACAAACAGACTCGCAAATTAAGGATATTCTGCGTTTCCACATATTTCAAGTACTTCTAATTTCGCTGACTGTCAACCAGAAACACTTTCTGGTCTGAAAAATGGGGACAGCGAGGAAATCAATTCTCTTACTCCGTGTAAACAGCATATATCTTTGTGGTAGGAAAAATTCTGAGTAGCTGTGCTGCTTTGTCTTGTGAAAGAGGGGGAGGGAAATAAAACTGGAATTACCCATCACAAATCCGCCTGTAAATCAAACTTCAGAAAGGAATTTGACTTTGTATTGAAAAGTATGTGGGATAAGGTACGTAGCACAGCAAGTTTATACCCAGGCAAGAAAGGAAAAACAGCGTGTAGAGGTAGGTGGCTACAAAACAAGCTTTAAAAATAAACAAAATCAAACCAAAAATCAAAACAAACAGACAAAAAGTGGTATTTAAACACAGAGCAGTAGTGAGTAGTCAAAGGAACTAACTACAGGACAACCCATGGCAATAACCACATGAGAACTGCTTTTATGGATGGAAGATCCAAATGGAGGCCCAAATTTTCCTCCTTGCTTGGTTCCTGGCAGCATGGTTGCAGCTCAGCCCTGGCTGTGTTGCTGACAGCAGCTTCTTTAGGGTGCAAAGGGAAGAGGCTGTAGGGAGAGGGGCTCTGTAGGGGCTCCGGGGCACCAGGTCAGGGATGGAAGGGGTTGCTCTGATGTGCATGACCAGGAAGGGTTTTGTAGTCCCTGCTGTGAGAGACCTCTGAACGGGAAGGGTCCATCTAAGCTTGCTTTAAAAGTTCTCTGAGGATTTTTGTGAACTTTTCTGCCTTCTGTTTCCTGTCTGTTAATCCCACTGTACCCGTATCTGATTGTTATAGTGGGAGGAATTTGTGTCTAATTTACAGCCTACCTGTGTTTGAGCCTCAGCCTTTAGTTCTGCTTTCACCTCATTCCTGATTTCCATTCTTAGCATCTGATCTGTTCCATCTCATGATCAGCCTCAAAAAGGTATTTTCAAAACTAGCACAAAACGACTGATCAGGTTTTTCAGTCCTACCCAAAGCCAGATTAATATTTATTCTGTCCTAGGTGCTGATAATCTCATTGATTTTTTTCCTCCTGCTTTCTCCCTTACCTAAATAAAAATGCTTGTTGTGCTTACTTGGTCAGACCAAGCTCAACCTCGTTTCAGAAGCTCTGATCTTACTCCTGTACTTCTTTAGTCTTTAAAAAAAGGATTTGGTTTTGGTTGACCAGCCTCTTTCCCTTTCTTACACCCTTCCTGGATTTTTTTCTTACACCCTGTCTGGATTTTTTTCTTACACCCCTGGAAGTCAGTGCTCACTTCTTAAGGATAAGGGCCTCTTTGACAAGATCCTTCCCTAGCACAGCATCATACAGCAATTCTTAGCAGTTTTTGCAACTTTGGTTAAGTAAGATTTTTTTTTTTAATCCACTTATGCTGTGGAATGGCAGTGTAGGCTTTGTGGCTCCAAAATAATCGTATTTTTATTTACTTCAGTTCGCTGTAATTTTACTTTATTTGCAGAAAGAATAAACCCGCTTGTAGTGTTGATCTAAACAGTTAAATGGTTGCTTTGTTTCCTTCTGGGTCTGGAATTACTTCAGTTTTGAGCACAATAATTGCTCTTTATAAGGTACCAGTTCCTAAATTGTTCTGACAGCCTTTTGGGATGAAAAGCGTTTCTTAGCATGTGACGGAGGCATGAATCCACGCGAGAGACTGGGGAATGGGTGGAAGGATGTGCTGATATTAGTCTGTAAAGGAAGCTTATGAAACTGTCTTACTCCTGCTTCATGAGAGTGAAGTGTACGTTGTTGAGAGCTGGACTTCTGGGTAGCAGTGGCCTTTCTTGGTCAGAGTGCCCAGGTGTGAAATGAAGAACTTTCTCTTTAAAAACAAAGAGGCCAGAGATTCTCAACATCCAGTGACAAAGTTCCTTTCACTTGGTTGCAGAGTTCAAGCCAGAAAGTTGCCTTGAAGGACTAATTTGCCCGGGGTAGGTCATTCCACTCCACTACACCGCAGGTGAAAGCAATATTAGAGGTGCTTAGGTGCTCAATAGACCTTTAAATGAACTTCACGTGGGTGCAGGCAGGGTAAAGCACGTACAGCAGGCTTCAGAACCTCTGAGTGAAGCACTCAGGCTGTTCCTCTTAAACTCAGCTTAAAAATAATAATAATAAAAAATCACAAGTGCGTTTTGAATGAAAGATTTTAAGTGACAAGGATGTGCTTTAAAATCTGTAGATGAAAACTTAAAAAAATCCTCTTTCTTTCATCCATTAGCCAGAAAAGTGGAATAAAATCAAACTAGTGGTAACGCAGGAAGATGTAGAGCTAGCATACCAGGAAGCAATGATGAATATGGCACGGCTGAACCGAACAGGTAAAGGAAACGCATGTGTTGGGGGAGGTGGGGGAGAGTGTGGGGTTTTTGGTCATTCTCCCCTAATTCCATACTTAATTTCATTTCACTGCTGTGGGGAAGGGCGACATAGCTGCTTTATCCCTTCCTTCTTCCCCATCTTTCTGCTGTTCAGTGTTTGTGAAGCAAGCAAATTAAAATCAAACGCCCTCTTTTAATTATACAGCAAAAACACAAATGCTGCTGGAGATGATTATGACTCATCTGAGTGAGTTAGTTAGAGGATGTTTTAAAGGGAAATATATGGGATTTGTTCCTTTTTATTTTTTGTGCTTAGAGAATTCAGGAGGGCCTGACTGCAACAAGGCTTAAAAAAATATATGAAATAGAATAAAAAAGGAAAATCTCTTATTTGTGCTTCAATTTAATTTTTTATTTTTCTGTTATATTACGTGTTTCCCAAAGCATGGAATATGTAGAACGTGTATTCTTTATTTTTTCTTTAAATTTTGGTGGTGGGGATGTTTTGCTTTTACCGTAGAAATTTTAAGTCAGAATTTCCCTTTCCTCAAAGTGTCTTTAGAGGAGCTGAGAATCGAATTAGATGCTTCCTTCCCAGTTGAAGGAACGGGAACAGTTAAATTGTTCTTCTCCCATTTATTCAGATTTCATTTGGTATTTGTTACATCATCCCACTGCTTTTTCATTCTTTCACAAAGTCTTCCAGGAAAAATAAATGACCAGGATTGTCTTGTGGAAAAGAACTCGCTCCTGCTCATGTACTGGGAAGCCCCAAAGAAGGGCAAAAAGTTCTTGGCTTTGTTTTTCTGCCCTCACTTTTGTCAGGCCCTTCTAACAACGCTTAAATGTTCCTACCTGAAGCTATTGTCCTGCATGCAGAGGTGCCTTTCTGATACCCAGGGCTCTGTAGTTGCAAATGCCCAAGAATTTAATGAATGCATAGGTGGGGAGGCTGGGGCTTGGGCTGGCTGCGCCTGTCCATCCCCTGGCTTCACTCCCTTCCCCCACGACCTGCAGGATTTGCTCTTAAGCTATTAAATTAAGTGTCCAGAACTTAAGTTCCAGTGTGATCTTTTCTCAAACACTTTTTTTTAAAATTTAAACAGTAAGCAGAACTGATTTGAATTGAAGGTATGCGACTTCATTCAAACTGTGCACAATACTGTTGAAACGTTACTTTCCCAGGTACTTCTTTTCCTGATTTTTTTTTTTCTCCCTCTTTTGAAGCTGCTGGACTCATGCACACTTTCAACGCACACGCAGCTACAGACATCACAGGGTTTGGAATCCTGGGACACGCACAGAACCTTGCCAAGCAGCAGCGAAACGAGGTGTCCTTCGTTATTCACAACCTTCCTGTTCTTGCTAAGATGGCTGCTGTCAGTAAGGCTTGCGGAAACATGTTTGGCCTTATGCATGGGACTTGTCCAGAGACTTCAGGTAAGCGACAGTTGTTCCACCCTTTTCCTTCTCTCCATCAGAGTTAAATAACATTTCAGAGGTATAAATGCTGCACTTTGTGCTGAGAATCACAGTTCATTTGGGTTATGTCCAAGCTGAGGAGCATTAGCCATACAACTGTTCACAATTAAGTTGTTCAGCCTAATTTCCAAACCACCATCCTGCTCTGAATGTCTCCTTATGAAACACTCCTACAGAAACCATCACCGTGCCCGGTATCTGGAACATTCTACAGTTAATGGTCAGTGATGGTTCTGAATCCTTTTGAAATGCATTTTTCTCATAGCTAGTAGCTCCAAAAGAACAAATCCCAGCACGGCTGGCACAGCGTTCTCAGAAAGGTAGAGCCTCCTGCAGTAGGCTGCCAATTAAACAAGTGGAGTTCGGTTTCTCATTCTGAAGCAGTGCGAAGCTGAGTGCTGAATGGGCCAGGCTGAGGGAAGCCTTCTCTGTCCACAGCATGCAAATGTCAAGAATACAAACTTTCTGTCTTGAGTTTATGCAACCTGACTTCAGGGGCTATGAGCAGCAGCAAGAAAAGAATTTGGTCTCTGACCCATTCAGTTCTTGAGTTCCCTGCTTAATACAGCTGCCCCTTGCAGTGACAGTTAATGCAGACATACTGAACATCAGGCTATGAGCATCAAGTTAATTTCAGATGAACATTTAAACACTAATCAGGTGATTTTAAAACTTGTGATGTTCTATTTGAACGCTGTCATATTAAGGGTAGGCCACCTCACCTACCAGAATAATCACCTTCCTCTGCTGGCAGTCTTTGTGCTTCATTTTCCCTTTGAACTGTCCTATTCCATTTTGTTTTTCTTCTTCGATCTCATTGTTCTTTCTCTTTGGGAAATGGAGAAGATATAGCAACAAATCTGCCTTTTTTTTCTTATCTCTCTTCCCCACCCTCTTCCTGCTCTCCAAAAGTATTATCCAAGTTCTCTGCCGTTCGCAACAGAAGGGGCCCCTTGAAGCAAAACAGTTAAGGCTCTGGAAAGAAGCACCACAGTGAGAGCCATAAACTTTTCCCCCAGCGAATACACAACTTGCCACGATCTGCTGAATTGTTCCTCAGCCATCTGTGTTTATAACAGATGCTCTGTCCTACGGGGAGCGTGTGGCTCAGATGCTGTGTAACAGGATATGGGACATGAACCCTTTCAGGAGTTCAAATCCAGCTTCAGTCAGCTGAGGCCAGAAATATCTGGTGGCTGTTTGGTGAGCTGTAAATAAGGTTGGTAGCACCAGGCAGGTTCTTTCTACCTAGGAGTCTGCATAACCGGAGTGCAAGTGGCACTGCTGCTTGCCCTCAATACAGGATATTTGCTATCAGTTGCAGAGGGGCTGAAAAATAGCTTGGCTGCAGATGTGGAGCTGCAAGATGCTCTTTCAGGTGAGTGGCTGTGACATGGGCTTCGTGCAGCTGGCATGGGAATGGTCTAGCTGTAAACTGAGTGCTGGAGTCCTCAGAGCTGCCCCTTCTGCACCCCGGGGACAATGCTGTCCTTTCACTGAAGGAATGGAAAAACGAATAGGGAGTATGGAAGGGGAACAGTCAACTTCTGAATCCCTTTTGGGGAATGAGAGTAAGAAGTATCTTTGAAACTCAGAATTGCCTGAGCTTTCAACAGAAATAGGTGATGACTGGAAAAAAACGAGACTATCTGGTTAGTTGTGAACTTCGGGTGCCTCAAAACACTTAAATTTGATTTCATCCCAGGGTTGATTTATTTGGAGGCAAGCGTGTGCCCTGCAGCAGCTGTATGTCCAGTTGTGAGGATGCCTTTTAGGGCTGCTTGGGGCTGTTCCTACTGTAATATGTACATACACTCTTTCTCTGATACCCGAAGCTTCCAGAAATGCTCTGTCTGTAGCTTCTTCATTTGTGAACAGATGTTTTTCAGCAGAGTGGGCAGGCAGCGAGAAATTTACTGGAAAACAACGTGAATGGATTTTAAGACTGTTGTTTTTTTTTCCCCAGCGCACATTTGCTGGGCACCTGTTGACAAAAGTCAGTGTTGGAAAGATCTCGTGTGTCATCCGTTCCATCCTCCAGGCACTGCTGCTTATGATGTTTTCTGAAAATCCCATTTTTACTTCATTTTGGGCTCCTTTCTAGGCAACTCCTTAGTAATGGTTAAAGTTGCAGTTTCAAAACACTTAATTCTGTTTATTAGTTAGTTTTTCTTGTAGAAATAAGTTACAGAATTATTCTGTGGGGGATGCTCTAGGATACTTGAGCATGTGTATATTTTTGCCAGTCCTCTTCTAATAACTTTTGAAGCTGCTGACTGGTGTCAGACTACTTTGTTAGCATAGTAGAAGTGTCTCAATCAGTAATTCTGTGCAGTTTGTGAAAATGGGCAGATGGATAGCAAGGAAGGGCTGCTGTGTCACTGAGAGGTAAGGCTGATGATTTTATCCCATTGTTAGTTGTGAGAGAATGCCCTTAACAGGAGCAAGAAGATTTGTTTGGGAGTTTTCTGTGGCCAGTTCCTGCTTGCAGTACAACACTTAGAAGCAGCAACATTCAAAACCTCCTTAGGACTTGCCCAGAGATAAAAGAGATTGATCAAGAGTACCCCATAACCTTTTTTTAAGGATTGCTGATCAAACTGGGGGGTGCAGCCAGCAGGTGGAAGTATGTTTTAGCTGGGATTTGGTACATTTTTCAGATCTTGCCAGAGTTTTAACAAGGTGAGCATACACGTGATAACAAAATTGCAGGAAGAGTGTATGGGGAAGAGATGAAGAATGAAGATTCTCGTGTTCTTTCTTAGTTCTCTTTCTCCCTGTACTTCCACTTCTCCCTTCTGGCTGGTCAGCACTCTCTGTGCCCTGCTACTAATAATTCTCTTCCCTGCCTCGCCTGCACTGTGACATGAGTTGCTCTTCAGTTTGATTTAGGGCCTTCCACAGGAACAGCACATAGTTCCTTTGCAATTGATTTGTCTGCTATGTGTGGAGCTTAAATGTTTTCATGTTACTGATTTTTATTGGTTTATGTTTTTGATGGAGGTACCTGGGTGTTATATTCTGAAATCTCTGTGAGGACGTAGGCATTTTTCTGGATGGTGCACTCATTTGCTTCATATAGAACCCCAAAAATAACTTTAATGCTTCCACATATCCTTATAAACTATCATAAAAGACATCTAATTATAAATTATCCTTACGAGAGGCTGTCTGTTGGGATGTAGCACTGTGTAGGCATGAACTATGCAAGTTGTGTGGAGCACACGACGCTTTGAGGTTTAATTAGGCATCTGGAGATGAATTTGTTACTCTGTGTTGCAGTGCTCCACAGATATGCAGTGCAGCATAAATGTAAAAAAAAGATAAGCAATTCAGGAAACCTGTAACTTTTGGTATTAAAGGGCAGCACCAAAATATTTAGTGACTTAGAACCCCCTGGAAATTTGTGCCAGAGCTGACAACAAAACTCATTCTGGTATTTCACTTGCAAAATCACCTTTTCAGTGCTTTGGGATTCTTCGAATGCAGGGGTTCTTATTGACCAAATGGCAACCCTGCTAGCTAGTTAGGGTTTTCCCTCTGAAAAGCACTCATTAGTAAATATTTTTCTCTTGTCTCTGCAAGAAAAGATCTTAGAGGAAAGGCTAAACAAGGTTAGAAAACTTCCCCTCTGACAAAGGGGTCAAAGGGACTGACTGTCACGGAGCACTGGGTCGAGCCTGGGTTTAATTTTCGGCCTTCTGTGCTCTGTTGTAACCGGCCCTGTTCTGATGAAGGATTTCCTCACAGGCAGTGGGGTTACTCACAGAATCAGCTGCTCCCAATCTGTGGTTATAGGTATCTGAATGTGACCTTTATCCAAAACGTTCCTGTGTACGCTTCTTGCGGAGGCACTTTGCAGTCCTCTGTTGGAAGTTTACAATGCTGGCGTTGTTCTCCTATGTCATTTGTTGGCATCAGCACCACATCCTTCTGCCAGCATCTTTTTTTTTGTGTATCTGGCTTCATTTACGTACCAAACACTGAACTTTTTCTGCACAACAAGAGCTCGCAGACTTCCACCGTGTCTTCACTTGGAGTCCTGCAGTTTAACAGACCCCACCGAAGTCCCCGAATGTGTGTCCAAACAGAGATTTGGCATGTTTAGGTTGAAACACTTTGCGACCAGACGTTTAACGCTCTGCTTTTTCTTGTTCTTTTTCAGGAGGCCTCCTCATCTGTTTACCGCGGGAACAAGCAGCACGGTTCTGTGCCGAGATCAAGTCTCCAAAATACGGCGAGGGTCACCAAGCATGGATTATTGGCATTGTAGAGAAGGGCAACCGCACGGCCAGAATTATAGACAAACCACGAATCATCGAAGTTGCACCACAGGTGGCCACTCAGAACGTGAACCCAACGCCGGGTGCCACCTCTTAATGTAGATGAAATAGCTGGTTGTTTTTAAATAGATCTATTCCTTTATCATCCTACAATTTAAAAGGAACTGTAAAAAAAAGAAAAGAAAACTTGTGTCTGCACATCTGGTGGCCTTAGGTCAGTTTATGAGTGGATACAATTAATGAAATAAAATCCATTGCCTTTTTTTCCTGTTACATTAACTGAAGATGCACCTAATCTTGAGGCAGCTTCTGAGTTGAGAATTATATTGTTATCCAATACTGTTGATTCATTTTGAATCTTTAGACACTTATCTCTTGCCGCATAGGCTCTTTTTAAAGGTGCTTTCACGTAGCACAGACATTACCAGTAGTAGTGTCGAATAGCAGTTTGTGTCCTTTCATTATATGTATATTTATCATAAGTCTAATTTTGATGCCTTGAGTGATATTCCAGAGAGGCAATAAATCGGAGAAGCGACACAGTGGGTATGCCCAGTAGTAAGATGGTTGCATGATTACATTCAATCTTTGATTTTTATTTTTTTTTTTTTAATTTTTTATTTTTTTGTAAGGTTTAGTCTTACCAAGAGCATCTACGACCCTGGACATTGCTTGGTAGTGCACTCTGTTTAAACAAGCAAGTGCTGACTTTGCATGGAAAGCACTTCAGAGTCGAAGGAGTCATTTTTAATTTCATTATTTGTAGACCTGACAATATTTACTGTATTATCAATGATTTTCTTTATTGATAGTAAGGAAAAATAATCTTTTTTTTTTTTTTTTGCAATGTGATTGGATGTGCTATAGTGCAACAAAGGTTTTGCAGACCAAAAGGAGGTTCCTGTATAATATTCATTTACAATTCACTATATAAATAACTACACAAATAATTTTTAAATATAATCAAACTAAAATAAACCTCTGTTCTGTGGATGGTAGTGTTTAATACATTTTATATTTTGTATAGTGATTACAGGCCTTTTTTGTTTCTTTAAAATCAGCAGCTGTTTAGTATAATTCTTAGTATTATTTTGTTCTTTGCTCAAATACATTTTTGTGCACACTTTTGTGATCTGTGTTTAAAATCTACATTGCCAACATTGCAGCTTGAACTTAAGCTTGTTATTCAAAATAAATATTTAATTTTTTTTATTGCTCTTGTATAAACGCATGAACTTTTTTGATTCCTACCTGACTTGCAAACTGGAAAGAGGAGAAATCCTCCTTTTATCTTTTGTTTTAATGCAAGTGTAATTATACTGATTGCTGTTACTCCTTCGGTCAGCTCTGCAAGCTGTGATGTCCCTTGGTAATGGAGAATATCTCCTCCTGCGTGCCAGAATGTGGGGACAAGCAGGTTATCTCCGAGCACATTGTCTGCTTCACTGTGTTTATTTTACTTGTCAGCACAAAACATGCGATGGATGTGAATTGTTTCCTCTGCAAGTCTCCTGGCTGGGCCTGCTCTAACCCAGACGAGGGTTTGTGAGCAGTCCTGGGCATGGAAGGAATGCCAAACCCATCTTTCCTCCGAGGGTGTGTGTAAAGCTGCACAGTCACTGCTAACTCTGCGCTGCCAGCCCCCAGGAGCCAAGCCACGCCGTGCGATTCTGCGGAACAGAACCAAGCACATTTCTCTGAACCAGCTCCTTGCAAAAGCTTCCCACACCGTGGAACTAGCTCCTCGATGCTCAGTCCAGGAAGAAGGAAAGCTTTGCTAATCAATACCACTCCCAGCAAGAATAACAAGGGCTTCTGCTTGTGAAAAATGACTCGTCAGAGACGAACCTGTCGTGTGCAACATGCAAGGCTTGAATTTCCAGGCTTGCTCCTAGCGAAGTCTGGGGCAAAACTTGGCTCATCTCTTTCCACTCAGTAGTGTTCTCAACAGACACCTAGGAAAAGCTAGAGTTTTCTTCATCTTTTTTTTTTTTTTTCTTTTGTAACAAAACAATTAGGACATCGCCATCCTGTTCCTGGAAACTAAGTCCAAGTTGTGTGCTTGCAACACAACCTCAAAGCAGTAACTGGTGGGGGGAACGGGACAAAACGTTTTAGGGTTTTCACAGCCATTCTGAACACCAAAATAAAGCGTCAAAAACTAGCTGTCTATGCAAAAAGTCCTGGTTTGAGGCTTTTTCCTTTACTGTTTTGTGAAATGCATTCTGTATTCTGATACAAAACCATGTGGCTGGGCTTCTGTTCTTTACTGTCAAGGGAAAGACTGTCACTACAGAGATAATTCCATTAGATTAAAACAAAACCAACTGGACGAAATGTGTATGAAGTGGTCGGTACTTGTATGTGAAAGCACTTGTTACAGAGATGGCTTGTGTTTTCAGCTGGTGCTCGATGTGTGCGAGGGGCTTGTATGTGTTCTGGTTTGTAGCTGCTGCCGTTCGCTGTTCTGTCGCTAAGTTCATCAGCCAGGTGTGAAACCAACCCTTCTCTTTTACCAGGCATGCTTTGAAGGTTTCTTTTCAGGACTAAAGGTGCCCGGAGGAAGGCTGCATCATCAGCAAGGTGAGTGAAAATTCGCAACCATCAGTCATCCTGTTCCTAAAAGCTTTCAGGGCAAACCCCTTTTTTTCCTGTCCTGCTGTTCAGAGAAAGCTTCCCTTTGGAGCTGCTGAATCCAGCCACCAGCACTGCCAGGGGAAATGCCCTCTTGGTTTCTGATGGCAGCGATTTGCATCCCAAAGGGCTTCCTGGCGCTGACAGCCCAGAGGTGGTGTGTGCCCTGCTCAGAGCTGATGTGGGTTGTTAATTCCAGCTGTGCCACTGGATTCAGAGGGTGATAACGTTGAGCTGTAATCTGCTCTTCTCCCCTAGCGGCTGCAGTGATTTGTGCACAAGTTTTACTTGCTAAAAACCAGATTTTAGATCAAGCCTAACCTATAGGAGGCTATATGAAGAGGACTAGCAAGTCCAAAGCTGTATGGCTTTAAACAATCAGCAGGTAGCACTCAAAGGTAGCCTTTTAAATTATTTTTTTTTAATGCATAATGTTTTGCTGGCATCAAAAAGCCACGAGAAAGCAACAACTAGTGTTTTTTATTAGCTTTTCCAGTCTCCTATGTAATTTTAATGTACTTTCATTTGCATCCACAGGTACCTGCAGGCACCAGCTTCCACGAGTCAGTCTCGGTGAGAAGGCTCCTTGGAAAACTCCAGCGAAGTTTTGGCAGGAGTGGAGAGTAAGAAGGAATTTAATAACTGGAAAGCTCCCTAGCCTGAACTATACAATTGATAAGTAGCATGGATTGTTAGATAGCCAATATCTATTACAATCTCTCTTTAATGCGTTGGTTTCCACCGTCTTTTTGCTTTTCGCCTGCAGCAGGGGGCAAAATAATGCTCTTGAAATTAGCTGTGATGGTGTATGGTGTCAGAATGTTTTTTGTTTTTTTTCTTTTTTTCTTTTTTTTCTTTTTTCTTTTTTTTTTTTTTTTTTAAGGTGTTAGTTTGAGTTTATGTTTTGCTAGTAATTGAGGACTGGCCAACTGTTTTCTACTTGGGAGAGACACGAGAGTTAGTGTGAGTGCTGCAGGAACAAGGCAGCAAACCTGAGCGACTGGAGGGTGAGCAGATGGGCACAGTCACCAATATTTTCTGGTTTATTGACTTTTTTTTCCACTAAATGTTTGGCAAGCAGTTGGGAGGAGTCGTCATCTGGAGGTGTGTCTGTGTTCTGACCACAAGATAGGACTGCAACCTCTGGCCAGTGCTCAGAGTGGGGGAAGGTAACGCATATCCCAGTATAATTTGGGGGTATTTGTCCCAGGTTAGGTGGTCTGTGAGGAGAGGGAGGAGACCTCAGTTGGATCAACACCTCCGTGAAGGGCAGTTCAGCTCACAATCTGCAGGGATCAGGAGCCTGCTACACAGGAAGAGGCTGGTTTTATTGTATGGTTTTGGTTTTCCTTTTTTAAATTATTTTATTTCATTTTTAAATTCCCTTGTTGCCTCTTTTTAAGGTGTGAAAAAGCTGTTACTTCACGTCTCCAACCATCAAAGAGGGAGATATAACCACAGAAAAATGGTCCTGGTGTTTCTAAGGTAAACGTATATTTGTGTTCGCATACAACACACGTTCCTTATTGGAACTAATTAGGAATTAATAGGTCACTCAGAGGATGCACCTGCTACCGTAAATGAGCTCTTTAAATAATTTGGTCTGGAACAGATGTCTTGCAGGCTCCTGGTCCAAAGCAAGGACGGTCACACTCAGTTTCTGAGGACTGTATGAGTCTAGGTGGACAGGTGGACATTGCTCAGTCCTTCCATACCCCTTATTCCAGTCTTTGGCCACCCCTGAAATAGAGATTTTGACTTAATTGAGAAATTTGGCCTAATTTTCTCCATATTATCCAACAGGAATTTTCCTTGCTACAGCTTGTACCTGTTGTCTCTTAATTTTGCCGTGAACACTCAGGAAAGGTTTGGCTGTCTTCTCTAGATCTCCCATTAGATACTTGAGGACAGCTGTAGGATTTCTCTGGAACCTTCTCTTCCAGCTATTTTCTCAGCCTTTCCTTGTTTCCTTCCCTCCACACTTTGGGGTCATCTTGCTAATGCAGCCCAGCATGCAGTTAGCCCTTCCCGCTGAACAACCTGAAATAAGTCTGTGCCCAAAGGACTAGATGACCTTTAGATGATCTCCCCACCCCAAACCATTCGGATTGCAGGTGTACAAGGTGTACTCTTGCTCATCTTCATCCCATCCATTCAGACATTTCCTGCAAAGCTGCTTTGCAGCCAGCTGCACTTTGTACTGCTGCTCACGGCCTTTTGAACAGCAGTTCAGCCGATGTTCCACCCATTTTTATGGTCTGCATGTCCCAACAGGGCAAAAACCTTCCTAGTGTCAAAGTAAACACTGCCCATTGCCCTGCCATAATCCATAGAGCTGTTCCATTGCAGAAGGTGAGGAGATTGGCCAGCTCCAAGTTGCCTTTGGTAAATCTGTGCAGGTTGTTCCCAGTTGTCTTGCCCTTGGTGTAGCTGGACACAGCAAACCCAGGATTTACTCCATAATCTTTTTGAAGACTGGGGCATAGCTTGTAACTCCCCAGATCCCTTTTCTTGCCCTTTGTGAGGACAGGTATGACATTTGCCTTCTTGTAGCCATCGTGAACATCTGGGAACAGCAGAGGGAGCAGCTTTGCAGTTGTATCAGCTCACGCCTACACATCCCATGTAGTCAGTCCCACAGATCTGACAGTGCCCACTTTGCTCAGGTGGTCTCTGACTCAGTCTTGTGCAACACGAGGGGTGTTTTGTGCCCTGGGATCTTGCTGCTTGACTCAGGAATCTGACCTCAGGAACCTCAGAGACCATGCCAGCAGTTCCCATGCAGTTCCCTTGACCTTTTCTGCGTCCTTCATCACAAGCCCCCTATATTTCTTCCCCACAGGGACCACATTTTCATCTCTTTTGCTGCTAATATATCTGTACAAGCCCTTCTTGAATCTTTTGAATGATGAAAACCTGTGTGTTGGTGGTAGATTTTATTGTTCTTGTTAGTGGCTCCATCCGTTTTCCTTGACATCTAAGTTAAAAAAAGCTAATTTTGCTGAGTTGCAGCAGCTGCCACTTCCCATTGCAGTAAATTAGGCTTTCAGAAGACCTCATCTTTGGAATTACAGTTCTGATCATAATGTGGATTTTAATAGTCGATTGAGATGCTTATTAAATTACAGTGCCGCGCATTAGAACCATCTCAGTGCTGCTTGTAGAAATCCTGATCGTTTAGTTTTTATTAGTTTTGTGATTTAATGAACAGAAAACATTAAAACGAAAAGCCAAATGCAAAGCAGCTGTATAAAAACGTTCTATAAAACTTGGTAAACCGACAGACATAGCTGTAAAAATAATTTGCAAAGACACGGCCACTGTCAAATGCCATTAATTTTAATAAAAAGATGAATGTCTCCATCAGTTATCTTAACAAAGGAAGTCTCTTCCTTCTTTCTTCTAGGTTGGTGATATTCAGTCTGTGCTTTAGCGACGCTTATGAATATATTTGAAAATGATTCACTCTGTAGTGGTTTTTCATTTATTGAATAAGATACAAAGGACATTTTTTTCATTTGAACAGACCATCATGTTATATATGAGAGGACACCACCTGTGTTACAGAACAGCAAACCCTTGCCCAGTTTTTAGAGAGTGAACACAGCAGCCATGCTGTTTATGTCACGGTGTGGTTCTCACTTCTGCAGCACAGAGCAGTGGCAGCGATGCCTGAAATCAACCTTTTGTTGGATTAAAGTACACGTGTAAAATGCTTTGGGCATGGGCTGTATGCGATGGTACAAATAAAGGGCAGTCACACCTCGACCATCCCTTCCTGTGTCAAGGTGGGTGATGTATCCTGAATTATTTGGGGATATCACAGGGTGGGCCAAGAACATGGCAGTTGCTGTGCAAGCCAGTGCTACTGGAAATTAACCAGTCTTACCAGTGCCAACATGGGTAGTGTTAGCAACATCACTAGAGAAGCAATAAGTAAAAAGGAATAACTGTAAACACTGCACAGGGAGATGAACTCTTTCAGGTTTGATCAATTCTTGTTTAAAAATGTATATATGTACATACACGCACATACCTATGTGTATTATGTACGTATAAAAGCATGTTAGTTCTCAAGCTCCTAAATTAGTACAGCAGAATTAATCACTACCCGTTCTTTTTATTTTTTTTTTCAGACACGAAGGACACCTTTGCATCAGGTGCTGTTAAACATACACAGGGGAAGAAATAGCTACACTGCAATGGGTCTGTGTCAGAGCTGGCATGTGTAGTATTGTTCATCTTCATCTTTTTGATGTCTCTTACCTGAATTTTGTCCCAGGTGAAGATTTATTGGGGTTCCTGTCTCAGTTTGGATTGTGAAGGTAATTACAGCATATATCTGAATTATAAATAGAGCCTTCAGTGCAGTTGTAATTACAACTTCTGTAATAAAACTGTTACTCTTGCTGCTTTTTTTCCGTTCCCTTGAATTTGCTTTTAGAGAGACTCCTATTAACTTTTTGTTTACTTCTGACTAAGTTTTCCTTTAGATCAGGAGTCAAAGGTCTGCTGTTAGTGGCAATAAAGGGCTGTGTGCTGTCACTGCTGCCGCTTGTTTTCCCTTCGTCATGCCTGCGTTCTTCCCTCTGACTACACAAAACAGTTCTGTCACATGAGAAGTGTTTTTCTGGGGTCCTGATCCTGTTTTTTTTCCCACTTCTGTGAACACCCTCCCTTCTGTCACCGTCCCTGAAGGGAGTGACTAACCACACCAAGCATGATGGGGCTGCTGGCCGCATGAGCAAGAAACAGGATTGCACTCCAGTCCGGGCAGCTGCCACAAATAACCACAAACCCTGCTGTGGTACATCTTTACTTAAGTCCTTGATAATCTGGGTTTGGTTTTAGGATGCAGCTTAAGTTCAGAAGGACAGGACTTCTTCCTATCCATGCCTTCGTTGCTGTTTATTTGTAGAGCCAACATACTGAAGCTCAGGATGTTGACAGCCGAGTTCTTGTTTCATCAAGACGCCACCTTGGATTCAAGCACAACCTGTTGCACAATGGACTTGAGCTTCCTGGAGAAGTTGTGGCTCACACCCTATCATCATGAGATGCCTTGGAGCAACAGGGGACGTGCTCTCCTGGAGAGCTGCACAGCAGTGGTGATGGTGCAGCATCAGGAGCAGGGCCTGGCTGCCTTGCAGAAGAGGATTGAATGAGTTGAGCAGGTGCTGGCATTCAGTGGGTTGGCACAAAAATGTGAATTCTTAGCATAATTTCTTTCCAGCCCCAATGCTGCTGGTTTTTATATTGCTGCAAAGTGTTCGTTACTGTTTTTTTCCCTGCAGTGCTTTGTTCTGTCCTGGTCAGACAAACACCCCTAGCCCAGGGAATGGAGAAGGATGCAGGGTGGCTAATTCCATCGTCAGAAACCTCACCTTTCTGCTGCGCCTGCCTCACAGCTTAGCACTTGAAGGGAAAGTGAGGATGGACTGACTGCCACAGCGATGGCACAAGCTGGTCTAAGTGGTGACACGGGACCTGAAGCCCACTTTGGAGGAGCAGTAAAGTTCTAAATGGAGCACCAGCAACAGCAGGTGTGCAAAAATAACAAAAATCACCTTCTGAGCCGTGCTGGAGGTGTTTTAAGTCCCTTAATATTCTCAGACTTCTCAGGTGATGTGCTAATGGTGTTAGTTAAGGCAGAGGAGAGGATGCTAGGAGCAACCTGTACCCATACAGCACTTCTGAGCACATGGACATTTTAATGCTTGGTGTTCTTATCCTCCTCCACCAGGATTTCCCTTCCAGGCTTTCTTCCTCACCCCAAACTCCCCAGGTGCTGCACTGCTTTGCTCCTTGGCCTCTTTGCTGACTTAAAAGCACCGGAGCTGCCCCAGGAGCTGGGCAGAAAGGCCACCCAGCTCAGTGTCCTGCATCCAGTACAGCTGTGATGGAGTATGCAAGCATTCCAGGTCTGTGTCAATGCAAATAAGACCCTGACACGATGTTGAGGTGACTGTGGGGCCATAAAGATCCGATTCACGGAGAAACGAGGCAAGCTCTGAAAGTCTCCTGAGCGACAAGAGCTAAATAAAGAGAATCTTCCTGCCAGCCCCATCCGTGCTCTGTGACCGAGCGTGCCAAGCGCCGCTCTCCGCCCAGGGCTGATTAAATCCTCGCGGCTCAGCGACTGCTGGCAGAGGAAGGGAAAAACACAGGAAGGGGAGAGCAAAGAAAAGCACACTCCGAGCTTCCCCACGTCCTTCCCAGCCTCCAGCGGGCCCTCCCACTCGCAACCCCTGCCAGGCCTTGGCTCCCTTTCTGCAGCCTCTCTGAGCATGCACGGCTGCTGGCGCATGTGCAGCCGAGGCTGGAGCTGCAGAGGGTGACGGGGCCCAGCTCCTCCCCGGGTGTTTTGTAGGGTCAGGCTGCGGGACGAGCGCGATGGAGCAGCTGGGGAAGAAGTCAGGCCCGGCAGCTCGGCTGGACACCATCCTCCGGCACCTCTCGCCCCGGCTGGGGACGGCCCCTGCACTTGTATCCTTTGTGGTGGTGGGGAGGGGGTGGCCAGGCATTGACCCTCTTAGGGTGGGGGCTTTTTGGATGCTTTTGCACACCTAGGAGGGCTTTGGTGGTGGTTTGTGCAACGAGGACGCGCAGGCACCCAGCTGTGGGGTGGTAGTGTGTGCCCTGGTGCTTTGTTTTGGGGGAAAAACAAAGCCCCAAAAAGCCTCTCGCTGCCTGGAGTTTCTCCTCTGAGCCCTACAGCCCGGGCACGGGGGCGTGCAGCTGATGGCATCGCTCCACGGCACCTGATGTTCTGATCAGCTTTGCTCACTCGTTTCTTGGGGTCTGATGATAAAACATGCCGAAAGCACAACGCGTGTGATCATCCTACGGCTGCCGGTGTTTTGGGAGCAGTGAGCAGGGGCATTTACCCTAGAGATTTTCATTTTGGGGTGAGATAAACCCTGCACGGCTCAGCAATCACACAGAAAGTCTCAGACCTGACCATTAGCCCAGCACCAGGAAAAGCTCTGAGGTTTTGTCTGTGCTGTACTGGCGAGTGGGAAAGGATGTGGAGGCTTTGGAGGCTGCCTGTCACCATAGATCAAAGAAACAAGACGGGGGCAAAAAGTTTTCACCCTGGTCTGTTGCACATTTCCAAAAGTTAAGTGCAGACTGCCTGCTGATGCTATTTCTGAAGCTGCTGCCTTAAATTTTGCTTTAAAAATAATAATTTAAAAAAAAATATATATATATATATAAAAATATAAATATATATATATATAAATATATATATATAAATATATATAAATATATATATATATTTTTTTTAAATAAACATTTAAAAAAAAAATGCTGCTGATTCACAGAGCTGAATGCTGGCAAGTTTTCTGAATTATAATAAATTAGTGAAGGGGATGTGATCAGGCAGGACATAAAAGTCTCCAAATGTATAAAAAGTATAAAGATGTTTGGGTAGCAGTTATCTCAGGCTGGTAAGAGACACAGGTGCAAGCAGGAGCACAAAATCAGACACAAACCCATGGATTCAGGACATGGGGATGTTCATTAACTCTGTGTCTGTGTGTTCATTCCTTAATTTGCACCCCAGACAAGCGTTCCTACTTCAGCACACGTTACTGCTGCTCCTCAGCCAGGGAGGTTTCGGTAAGTTAGATCATCTTCCATACAGAGTGGGAAAACAAAACAAAAGCAAACAAACAAACCCACACCACCAACAAAAACCCTTCTGAGCTCAAGTTTTGTTTCCACCCTGCATAACCTCGCTCCTGCGCTGATCACCAGCCTTTCATAGCCTTCCATTTTGCAGGGCTGCATTCTCCTTTTATTTAACTGCAGTTTAATAAAAGAGCTTAACCCCAAATCTTGAAAATGTCCCAGCGGATAATTTCACCACAGACTATCCCTGTGCCCTGGTGCCTGCTGAGAGAGGGTTTCTCCATCATTTTCCCCCGGGGTTTGGTTGGGGCCATCTGCCCCTAGCACCGATGCCCTGCATGCCCTAATGCACCGTGTTTTTCCTATGTCTCAGCTACACCCTGGACAACAACGTCCTCACCCCAGAGCAAAGGCAGTTCTATGAAGATAATGGTTATCTGCTCGTTAAGAAACTCGTCTCTGATGAAGACATCGAGCGCTTCAGGTATGGGACACTTGGCCGAGGTGATGATGGGTTGTGGGCATGAGGGGAGCCTGGGGAAGTTGGACTGCCCCAAAACTAAGTGACAGGAAAAGAGGGATGGTTATAACCTAAAAAAGGGAGATTTAGATTAGAGGTTAGGAGGAAATTCTTCACTCAGAGGGTGGAGAGGAGCAGGCTGCCCAGAGGAGCTGTGGCTGCCCCATCCCTGGCAGTGCCCAAGGCCAGGCTGGATGGGGCTTTGGGCAGCCTGGGCTGCTGGGAGGTGTCCCTGCCCATGGCAGGGGGTGGCACTGGGGGGGCTTTGAGGTCCCTCCCAGCCCAAACCATTCTGGGATTCTATGAAAACAGATGTGGTGGTGCTGGATGCAGTGCTTTTGTCTTTGCAGGAAGGAGTTCATCAGGATCTGTAAGAAGGAGGTCAGCCTCCCGGGAGCTATGATTATGAAAAACACGGCCCTGAAATCCGAGTATGGCCAGTCTGAAAACGTAGTTAACAAAGTGCAAGACTTCCAGGAAGATGAAGAGCTCTTCAGATACTGCACCCTGCCCGAGGTAAAATAAAAATAAAATGCAGCCCCTCAACAGTCTTTTCTCGTCTTTCACATTTCTGATATTTTTTTCTAATGTTTTCTTCCTTGTAGATCCTCAAATACGTTGAGTGCTTCACAGGGCCAAACATAATGGCAATGCACACCATGCTGATTAACAAACTTCCAGACTCTGGTAAGGAGAACTTGGAAAAGAGAAATGCAGAAATCATTTGTGTACGCTGTCTATTGAATAATGTGAGACAAATTAAAACAAAATATATATATTTTTTTTTAATTTATGAGACCACTTTGGTAACACTTCGGGTTTTTTTAACTGTAGCTTCCCTAGATAACACTTCTTGTATTTCAGTTTTCAGTGGATTTTGTTTGTTTGTTTTCTTGGCTGCACCAAAGTGTTCGAAGTGGGCAAGCGAGCTCCCTGTGCAGCCAGCTGTGCTTGCGTAAGGGGCCACTGCTGGAAATGTGCCGTGCCTGTAAGCCTGACTTTTCAAACGTGGTGATAACAAGTCCTTCTGTGGACCTCAGTAAAAGGCAATAAGTACAGAGATCATCTTTTGCTCAGAGTTCATGTGCTCCTGACCTTGCTGACAGTGTCTGTACGCTCAGCGGTTTGATGTGAAGGCGCTTGAGCAGGTGCCAAAGGAAAGAGTTTGAAGCCTGGCTCTGCTGGAAATTGAAATTATAATTTACACAAAGATGATGAGCAGGGAGAGAGAAGAGAACCTGACCAACCGTGTTACAGTTTTCCAAAGTAGCTCTGACCCCATGTAAGCTGGTTCAGTTTAGGGAAGTTGAGACCTAAGCGGTTTCTTATGCTCGGGTGTGCAGACACACGGCAGGTGGAGTTATTAAAATACCGAGCTGGTGAAAGTCACCTCCACTTGCCATCTGAGAAACGTCGCAGGAGAGCGTGTTGGTTTTGTTTGGGAATTCAACGGGAGACCATGCATTTTTAGTGTAAAAGGAAAACAGTTGTGGTCAAGAAATGGGAAGCTGCTCTGTAACTATAAAACCTCCACTCAGTGTTTTTGAGAGTACGTGAGGAGAGCTGCAGGTCTCAGGAGAGTTTTCTAGGCTGCCCAAAGTCTAAGTAATATGATAAATGAAGCAAGTAGAAACCCCCTTACTATATCTGTCCTGGGAGCACACTCAGTGGTTAAATAAATCATCTAATATTGGTTTTGGTGCGAAAGAGGATGAGAGGTTTCCATTTCCATGGTAGGAAGAGAAATAACAAGCATACAGAAATATTTTTGTTTTGACTTTAGAGGGAAAAAGTCTCTAGGAGGAAGGTTAGTAGAGTGCTGGGTAGACTGTCTGGGGAGATTAAAAAGAAAAAAAAGAGAATAAACAGCTAAATGAACAGCTGTGGAGTGCAGCACAGGCAGGGTTGATTCTCCTTGCAGCACAGCGACAGATCAAGAGGCTTCTTGACAGCCTTCCCGGCGCTGCTGTCTGGAGCTATTTGAAAATCTTTGTGCTGGGAAAAGTTTATGCAACACCGTGCTGGTTAAAGTTCACAAACGAGGGCAGCCAAATGGAAGGCGAAAGCTTGGCAGGCGGGTGGTGGTGGTGGTGAAGGCCACCAGAGGAGCTTTCTGAGGAGGCCGTGCCCCGTTTGATGATGCTGAAGGTGTTTTCCCTGTGTTGCAGATCAGCAGACCTTTCTCCACCCCATGCATCAGGACCTGCACTATTTCCCGTTCCGGCCGGCCGACCGCATCGTGTGCTCCTGGACCGCCATGGAGAGGGCTGACGAGACCAACGGGTGCCTGATCGTGCAGCCGGGCACGCACAAGGAGTCCCTGAAGCCTCACGCCTACCCGCAGTGGGAGGTAGAGCTGCACGGGGGGCTCACCGCAGAGACATGGGGCGTGGGACAAAGCTGAGGCTCTCATTAAGGCTTTTTCTGGGCAGATTCACTCCTGTTCCCAGCTTCACCCAAAGCCTTTCTCAGTGAGGTCGCCCTGGTTCTTCATTAGAGGAAAGTACCTGATAAATCATGCCAAAACATTGGTGTACTTTCAAAAATACCCCCCTAGTTCCAGACCTAGATGCTGGAGGGGATCCTTTTCTGGAGCTGAACTTGCACCATAGTCTGGGGCCAGGGGCTGGGGCCTCTGAATTGTCCGTCACGTTGTGGCATTGCTGCCTGAACACGTGAACGGTTTTCCAGTGCCCCTGCCAAGTCTGAGGATTCTCTTTCCTCCTGAGAATTTGTTCCTGCTTGCAGAGCTCAGGGACTTGCCTGTAGGAGCAAAACGTATCCCTGTAGGAGCAAAACGTATTTTGCTCCTTTTGATAGCAAACAACAGGCTGGGATGATAGCTCATGTTAGCTTCCTGTTAAGAATGAAGCAGAAGGCTGGATCCCAGAGGTGGCATCTCTTGTGGGATTCCATGCTGCTCTTCTCTGTTCTCTCCAGTGGAGAAATCTTCTTAATTGCTGTCATCTGGCTTCAGAAAATAGGAAAAGATAAGATTTTGCTATGCCTCAGGCTTGTAGTAGGCAGACTTTTAGGCATGCAAGTGACTCTCAGTTGGTCATACCAAATAACCTCCCAGAGGAATGCAGGTCAGGAGCTGTCTCCACCGTTCCCTGCACAGACAATCTCCCCTTGCTCTAATTTTAACCGAGTGATTTCAACCCAGCTATTTTTTTTTCCCCCTAGGGTAAGACAAACAAGCTTTTCCATGGGATTATTAATTACGACGAGAAGGGTCCCAAGGTTCACCTTGTCATGGAGAAGGGAGACACGGTGTTCTTCCATCCGCTGCTCATCCACGGCTCTGGGATAAACAGGACGTCGGGGTTCCGAAAGGTAGGAAACCATCTCTTGCTGTACCTGCTGGTATTTTTGTTTGTTTTCTTGCTTTAAACTGATCAAATTGCCTCACACCCCCAAACTCATGAGTATTTGTTGAGCTTTTAAAGGTGTTTTTTAACTTCCTGATATACTTTTGCTTTCTCTCTTATTTTCTTCCTTTTTAACATCTCTTTGTTTTGGGAGAAGAGCATGCTGCTTGAGAAAAAACAGAGCAGGAGCAGAAATTAGGTGTTGAATCTCTGTTTGAAGTGCTTAGAAACTTGTGAGGTGGTGAGCTCAGTGCTTCTCCCTCATTTCCAGGGTGGCTGGAAACATCCTGCCTAACGCTGGTGTGGGGAGGCAGAAGGATGGGAGTGGAGCTCTTGCTGGGGCTGGGAGAACACTTTGAGAGGAGGGGATAAAGGCATGTGAGTGAGCAGGAACATTTCTCCAGGGAAACCCTTGCAGGAGTTCTCTGAATGGAGGAAGGAATTTGCTGGGTTGGTCTGTAAGGAAAGAGGGGGGTGCCTACGAGCAGGGACACGGGATTTTTCTTTCCCTTTGTTATTTGTAATCAGCGCAGCAGTGTGATGCCAATTTCCTCCCACAGAGCATAAGCTGCCACTTCGCCAGCTCCGAGGGCTACTACATCGATGTCAAGGACACGATCCAAGAAGACCTGGAGAAAGAACTGCAAGAAATGGTACAAAAGAAATACAGCTTGCCTGCTATGAAACTCAGGGTAAGGCTTCGGTGTGTCCCTTGTTACAATCCAGTTCAGTTCCCTTTTCTACGTACCCCTTGTATGGCAGTTCTGTGGTTTTGCTACTCCCAGCTTCACAGTAAAGCTATGCCAAGCTTGGCAAAATAAAAGGTCTGATGGTCTGATACCGTGAGGATGGCTGCAGCCTTTTTTTTTTTTTTTTTTTTGGCCTTTGTGCTCTTGAGGCTGCTTCTTGCTGTCTGGCTACCTGTGCTGGAGAAATGGCCTTGCTCCCTGGGCAGCCCTTTCGTGTTGGTTGAGCTCTAGCGGTTCCTCCTCCAGCTCTGCTTATCCAAGTGGATTTTGTGAACGTGCCTTGGTCCCTTCTCAGCAAGCTGGGAAGGTGCAGACCACGTCAGCACTTCTTCAGGTGACTGAAAGTGGAGTTGTTGTGTAAGGCAGGAGCTCTGGGCTCTGCTGCAGTGATGGCTCAGCTCTTCTCACACCGTCCAAGGGGATCTGGGCTTTCTGACAAGTTGTCTGGCCTTTCCAGACAGTGGGGTAGCAGTGGGGAGGGCTAACGTGGCAAGGCAGGAGCAGGGGGCACTTCATGCCAGCTTTACCCTTTGCTGCATCTCCTGGTTCCAGGTTTGCTGAAGCAGAGCCCTTGGCAGCTGTGTTTGGACTGCAGGGCATAAACAGGAAGATGTAGCGATGTCTTGTCCTGAATTCACAGCAATTAGGAGGTGCAATAATAAATTCTGTGCTTGTCCCTATCTGGCATGTCCCCAGTTCTTATGGTTTCAGCTCCTAGTGGCAGGTGGATTTTCCTTTTAAAACAAGCAGCCACATCTGACTGCAGAAGCTGACGGATTGGGTTTTGGTTAAGTGTAATCCCACATCAATTGTTCAGACTGGAGGCAAAAGCAGGAATGTAGGCAGCACTATATATCTGCCACAAAAAGGAAAAAAAAAAAAAAAGAGATGAATGTAACAGATTCTTGCTATAAATAATTGAAATCAATGTGTAAAATATAAAACAAATCTCAATTCCCCAGGGATTAAGCCCCTGACAGAAGAACAAACCTTATTACAGGGGTTGAATGTTTTCAAGTGTTCTGAATTTCTTTATCCACAGCAGTTCCCTAACAGATACACATCCAGTATCAAGGCAGTGAGTTCCTCTTCAAGTTACTCAGTGTCTAGGGCATTATGGAGCAGAGGAATTTATTTTTCTCCTTTGGCTGTGTTGTTTCTTTCTCCGTGGAGTGCTGGGGTGTGGCTGGGTATCAGGCTTTATTTTGCAACCCTGGACTTGCAGATTGCCTGCACAGTTACGGCCGCTTGGCTTTTGATTCCTGGAGTTACTCAGGTAGTGAAATCCAAAGTTCCTTTCTGGGAATAGAAATAAGTGTGTGCCCATATGTGCCTTAGATGAGGCTGTGTGTTTTCTTGTAGCTTTATGCTTTCTTTAACCAGAGTAGGAGCTTTTTCCCAAGGAGGAGTGCTCGGGTCTTATATTTTACCTTCCCAAGACCAATGATGAGAACTAAGCAATCCTCAGACAGGGAAACTCAGACAGGAGCTTGCCCAAGGCTTACCTCCTTGAAGCAGTCTCTTCTTCTGCTTTAGAGTCCACATTGATGTCTGCTTGCCACCCGATTTCTGGCAAAGGGATCGTATTCAGCTCATCTCTGTTATTATTTCCTGCTGGGCTCTGCTGCACAGAGCAAGTCACTTGCTCATGTGCAGCAGGACGCCGTACGCAGTCAGCTCCCGAGCTTCTCCAGGCACTCAGAGGAGCACAAGGTGCACATGGTGTGTGCCAGCACGTTTGGACGACTTCTGTAAGGATAATATTCGTTGTGCTGCTTGTTTCCTTCCAGAACTGAGCCTGCCAATGAGCTGTCCCTCTGGGGGTGGAGGCTGTGCCTTTTTCCCAGTTCTGTCTGTGTTTTGCTCCTTGATATTTAGGATTTGAAATATTTGATGTTCAGTAAGTTTGATGGTGTGGTTTTTTCCTTTGTTTTGAAGGATATCTGGAACTTCCGAGCACGGCTTGTGCGAGGGGAAAGGATTAATCTGTAGAAGAACATCTGAGGACCAGGATGGAAAACATCTGTCCGAGTCTGAGTGCCTCTGATGGGAGAGAACAGCAGAGCTGTGTGCGCCTTCGTGACCCGCGTCCGGTAACTCAGCCAAACGCTGCACCACAAAACCTTTTTATGCTAATACAAAATAATCGCACTGAGGTTGAACAGCTGACATACGTCAAGGAAAATCTAACCTAGGAAAACAGAGATTTGCTGTGGTTATTTTAGCCAATCAAAGAATGACGGTCTTCAAAGAGCACCTTGATTTTTTGATGTTTTTACTCTTTGTGGTTTAAAAGTTCTGTACCTTGGAGCTGATGCTATGTTAATATAAGATTTTTATGCAAGGGTACGGTTTTTAAAGTGCCTAACTTCCTCTTTCTATGCAAAGTAAGCACAGGGACTCAGGTTCCTGCGGCCCCTCAGTATGTGGGAAGTCATTAGAAGAGCTGCTGAAGATGGAGACAGTGACACCAGCAGAAGGGAGCTGTGCAAGGAGCTGGGCAGAGGGAAGGCAGCAACCACGTGCACAGGGAAATGGAATTGGTGGGCTGGAACGTGATCGCTGGTGGAGTTCTCCAGACGTAGCCTGGAGTGGTCTGATTGCAGGCTGAGCAGCCCTGGCACAAGATAAAGGTGTGGGTAATGGGGCTGGGAAGTGCTGGGCCGGCCAAACAGCCTCCTCTTGGCCTTCCCAAGGATATGGGGCTGTGCGAAATGAGGGGGGAGTCCTCCGAGTCTGGCAGGTCTGGAAAAAGTGCCTGGTGCTGGTGGCTGGTCGGGAGGTGGTTGGGCACTCCTCGGGATGGGCAGATGTGCACTGCCACCATCCTCTCTCCTTTCACTCTGTTTTTCCTTGACTTCTGGAAGGTTCTTTTGCTTTCAGAACCTAGATTTTTGGAAATGCTTATTAAATTAGAGCAAAACGCTATGCGGAGGCTACGTGGTATTACTTCCGCCGTTCAGAAATCCTGGTGTTACACATGTAGTTGTACATTCCAGTATACAATTGCTGTCTTTGTCTCTTTTCCATTCGGCCCTTCCACCTGCTGCCCCATGGTCAGGAGGCTGCTCGGGCAAAGCAGATCAGGTGCATCCCATCCTTGACCCACACCACTCACACCCTTCTCACCCTGGGGATTGCCTTTGCTTGCTATGTGGGCCTGAGTGAAAGATTTCCAGTGGGTTGGAGGCTCCGCTCAGCCCAGCTGCTGCTCTCTGGGGGATCTCCATCCTGTTCCTGACACAGGACCAAGCAAGACCTCGCTGGCTGGTGCTGCTCATGCAGCTGAGCTGGCTGCAGAGGGAGCTGCGACCACAGGGAAGATCCACGGGTGTCCCACAGAGTCCCAGAGCTTGTGAGTTGCCAGACTCTTTGAGTTTCCCTTTCTACAACTGGAGGAGAGAAGGGAAAGAAGAGCTTTGGCTTTGTTTTTAAAAACATGTGCATCTCTGCCTAGGGGTTGTGGCTTAAATCTCTTCTTTCAGAAGAACAAACCCAAAGACCTCGCAGATCGCCTGCACTCAGCAGCTGATGAGAGACTTGGGTGCTCACTCCTTCCTACAACAGATCCAGAGCCTGGGGAGGACAAACCTGAGGCGAGCTCACCTCTGTGCAAACCTCACCCTGCAAAGCAGTCAGATCCCTTCCCCCTGAAATGAATCAGTCTCTTTTTTTAAGCTTTTTTTTAGGGAAGACAAAACCAAAACCCAGAGACCTGTCCTTTTTAGGGTCTAGCTTCCTTGCAGTACAGCGCAGCACCTCTGGCAGGGGCTTCCTGTGGCACTTTCAGACGTGATATAAAAGCTTTCTCTAAACAAAGAGCAAGCTCGGAAAGTGATTTTAATTAGGTCATTCTTAGTCAAGTCTCAATGATTTTCCTCAGTTTACTCTTAGAAAACTCTTTCTAACCTCCTTTCCAGCCAACCCTCCCTGAAAAGCTGGGGCCTATCTGGCAGCAGATCCCAGCCCCTGTGCTCAGGACAGAGCCACAGCCCCCTGCAATTCAGGTGGAGAGGGCAGGGAGCAGCACAAAGCATCACTGCCTGCACCTGCTGCAGTCCCTACAGAAAGCACCGGCTCCAGCACAATTTCACAGTAAAAAAATCTGAATTTGGTGGCAGAGCTGAGCAGGGCATGCAAGGGAGGTGACTGGGGAAGAGCTGTGGGTGTAGAAGAGTTGCACGGTCTTACTAGCCTTGGTCCCAAGCTAACATTTCTCCTTTGAATTACCACAAAGGAGAGGAAAGGCAATAGTTACCCAAGCCCCCTGCTGCCCCACGCTGTTTTTTTTTTTTGAGGAAGGCTCAATGATCGTGAGGCCACCAGCACTTAAAAAAGCTCTCAAAAAGCATTTGGCTCACCTTGCACAGCCTTTGGAGTGCACCCTCTGGGCCCTGCTTTGAGGAGCTGCTGGTTTAGGGCTGGTGGAAGGGAAGCCAAGTGCTGGGCACCAACACATTTTCACTTCTCCAGCTGTCTGCGGTTGCCAGAAGCCCCGCTGTTTAAGACACTGTGTGCCCTAAACACTTGAAATGATATTTCAGGGGAACTTAATAAATGAAAATAAATAAAGAGAAGGTCCTCTGCGTAGACTTGGTGTGTGATTTTCCAGACAGAGAGGTCAGACACGTCAAATTTAGCCTCTAACTCCTGCCCTCGCTGACAGTTGTTGCATGCTCAGCGCTTTGATATGAAGACACTTGTCCAGGTGCCAAAGGAAGGATTTTTGAAGCCTGGTTTTGGCTCCTACTGCTGCAGATCAAAGTCTGACTTTGGGGAAGAAAAGGAAGCTTAATTAACTATATTACAGGTTTTCAAAGCAGATTTGACTTTTCAAAGGCTTTTGTAGTTTAGCAAAGTTGAGCCCCACGCTGTTTCCCATTCGGAGGTGCCCAGACTCTGCACAGGCACACTGAGTATTGAGTTATTACAACACAGGTTGATGTCATTCCCAGCAACTCCACGGAGCAGCTGTGACCAGCACAGAGCCAAGCCTGGGCTTTCACTGGGCAACAAGATGAGATTTAAACTAATTTGGCCTCAGCTGTGTCAGCAAAGAGAGGCAGGGCTTCCCCTACTGTGTTGGAGCAGCTTCTGAAACCACAGTACCACGATGAGTGGTTTACCATTCCTGGGGAAACTCTTTCCCAGCTGAAGCACACGAAGCAGCTCCCCATGTTTCAGGGAGGCTGCAGCATTGCTCCAACGGAGAAAAGGCGTGAGGTGTTTGAATTCACCTCCAGAAAGCAGGCAAAGAGCTAGTTAGCTGTGAGATGAGAATTTCTCCTAGCCGTTTCAGGTCAAAAAGAAAAGGGGTAGGAAACCACCTCTGCCTGCAGCTTCACTGTTAGTTTAATCAATAAAATTAACACTATAAAACTGCTTACCCAAGACCTGGTTACAAGACCGGTGTCACTGTCACTTTGCCAGCTGGGAGGGCTGCAGTGCTGCTGCCAAGACCACGATCCAAGAGAACCTGGAGAGAGGAAGTGGTGGAATTTGGCCTTGCGAAATATGAAGTGACTTCTGCTTCAGATTGTGCAGTAACCTTAAATTGTGACCTTACACTGGAACTGGCAAACCTTTCCAGCCTTTGTCCTGAGACTGCTTCTTGCTGCCTGTGCCCGAGGGGTGCCCCTGCTGCCCCCACAGCCCCTTCTGGGCTCTGGATCGGACCTGTGGAGCTCGGCAGGTTCCTCCTCCAGCTTTGCTTGCCAGTGGAGCTGCCCAGAAGGATTTTGTCAGCACCCCGTGGTGCCTTTCAGTGTGAATCAGACCCAGATGGGGCAAACTTACTCCAGCAGCCACTTCTGTGACTGTAACTGGAGTTGTGAGAGAATTAATCTTTTGCCTCAGCAGCTTCTGAGCAGGGAGAGCCACTGCTCTCCAGCCAGATTTCTGTGCTTTTTTGCCCTCAACATAAGTAACTTACCCAAATACTGCATTGCAAAAGCGTGTTATGCTGGCACAAAGTGACTGCCCCCAGGCTGAGCAGCTGATGCACTTCAAAAGAAACCTGAGCTGAAAATCAAAGAGGAATGACGACAGATGTGCTTCGTTTCATGATTTTTTTCCCCCTAATATCTCTTTTGATATACTTTTGGGTGGATATTAATATAAGGTTATTAATAACTGAACATATAATTAGATGGCATTAATATTATTACCATAAGGTTATATGCAAGATTATGTTTCAGGTCTCCAGCATCTTTCTCCACATGAAGGAAGCACAGCAAATCCATTTCTTGCAAGCCCTTAGTGTGAGCTCAGGTGCCACCAGGACAGCAGCTGAAGGTGGGGATTTCACTTTTCTTTTTGAAATGAAGAGGAAATTAGAGGGAAACCCTGTCTGGGGCTGTTTTATTTCAAGACTTCAGAAATAGCTTCCCAGAGGGCCCCTTTTCTTGTCTAATAGTCACTTTTGAGGATTTTTTTTTTTTTTAAACTACTCTCAATTATTTATTTCCTAGCTTTAAATACTACTTCCAGAAAAGCTTTTCCTCCCCAAAAACCAGGGAGCAAGGCTGCTTCACCCTAAGCTAACCCACAGCACCCTGACATTGCAGCAGCCCCAGTAAAGCTGCAGCAATTTCTGCAGCCCCAGGGCACAGAGCAGTGCCCACCTCGTGCCTTTTGCTCTGCCCTGCTCCCAGTTCCATCACTCCCTGACCCTGAGGATGAGGAGGAAGCCACAGACAAAGGTTTTTACCTTTTTGATCCCTGCTGCGTCAGCGAGAGGTGGGAGACTCCAGCTGCACCTCGTGGTTTTTCCCACGTGGGCATCGCAGGGCAGAATGAAGCAGGATCCTCACCATGGCTTGTAAAGGAAACGATAGCCCAGGAGAACGTTGCCCACACTTTCATCCTGCAAACACTTAATTTTAGTGACTATGCAGTGACTATGCAGTGAGCTGGGAAAATAAAATGAGGTGCAAGGGCTGGGTGCAAGGGCTGGGTGAGCCCAGCTTGCTGTGCCCTGCGTGGACTCTGCCATGAGAAGCTGACAGGCACAGAGGAAAGTCCTCTATGAGGACTTACTTTTGAGTGCTTACTCAAACAGGCATTAACTTCTCATTAACGTGGTTTTATCTGAATCTGAAGGCCTCGACTGATTAGTGCAGAGGGATAAAACGCTAAAGGTTTAATTTTTGCCAGTGTTCATAAAAGCCAGGGGAAGGTAATTTGTGGCAGCAGGGCCAGGTGTTCAAAATTAACATTGCAGCAGGAGCTGAGGGCTGAGGAGGTGTTTAACAGATCCAAACCCCAGCCTGGTTCCGTGGGAGGCTTTGTTGAGAACAGCTGGCTACCAGGGCCAGCTGGGCTTGTCATGGCACCTCCAGCCTGCCCTTGCTCCCAAGGATCAGTGGGAATGCTTGAGCTCGGTACCAAGCAGAGCCTGCAGGCTGCCCTGGCACCATGCAGGGTGTGCACTCACAAGGCAGCGTGCCCCAGCAGGCAGCTCCCATGCTGTTTCCTTCTGCTGGGCTGGAGCCACCTCTGGCACAAGGAAAATCTCCCCAGAAACAGAGTGAGGCACACAGACTCCATTACGAGTCCCAGCACTCCCTCATTTGCTGCTGGGGTTTAAGCAAAGCATTTTGGTTCAGTACCTTCACCCTTCTTTTGCATAGATTTGAGAATAGCGCTGCTGTTCCTCATCTCTCAAGGAAGAAAATACCTGGCCTACAGAGCACAGGCCTGCACGCACTGAAGATAAATGATTGCCTTTGGCAGTTTGATTTCTGCAGGAATTTCCCCTTCCACTGGCCCAAGAGATAGGAACTGGAAAACACGTGAGGCTTTCAACTTGCCAGCTGAAGGCTGATACTGCTGTGGATGGAACTTCAAATGAGAAACTCCTGCTGGTCTAAGAAAAACCATGTGGGAACCAGCTACAGACCAATTCCATTTGGTGATTCAGCAATGAGCTAGCAAGCATGCTGAGCAAGCACCTTACACCTCCTCTTCCTCAGATAAATACCACCCAGAGGCAGGGAGTGCTCGATTACGCAGCGTTTATTCTGGATGAGACAACAAGGGACACTTCCAAGCGCTGTCACAGCTCCATACGTGCAGTCACCAACCAGCGACACCTCCTGACCCAACAAACAGCACCAAAATGAGACTGAAATGAAGGCAATGTGCCAAGCAAAGCTGCCCAGCAGAAGCACCACCTGGAGATGAGGGCTCGAGTACACAGGTAAACCTGCCCAGATGCTTCAAGTGCAGGAACATTTTGCTTCCATCCCCTGTGCAAACAAGAGCCATTGATGAAGCCACTGTGACCTAAGAATGTGGCAGTTTCACCAAAACACAGAGATGCGGGTGGTATAAGGTACTTAAAAATCCCCTGTGATCCTGCTGGGATCACTCCTGCTTGGGCTGAGATGTCTCCTGTCCCCATAAGCAGCTGTGCCAGCATCCAAGGTCCACAAGGTAACAAATGGGAAGGTTTTCAGGAAGATTTAAAATGCCAGAAAAAAGGGAAAAGCTGTGCAACAGAATCACTCGGCTCTTTAAGACCACTCACAGGAGTGCCAGACTCATTAAAATGCCTTTTCTGAGGTGGGAGCTGCAGGGTTGTAGCTGTAGGAGTGTTGTAGTGCAGGTGGTGCTGGGAATCCAGCTGGGAAAGGGAAAGGCTTTTGTAAGGGCTCTGGTTAGCCTGCACTGCAGACACCTGGGGGCACAGAAGTTTTCTGAAGTCATAAGCCAAGGAAACAACTCCAGAACCACTTGAAACCTGTTCTTAAGGGTTCCAAGCGAGTAATTTTGGAGCTAATGAAGATCACTGTGTGGTTACAACCCTCTCACATCCCTTTTCAGCCAACAGCTGAAAAGGCACGAGGCTGACATCAAGCAGCACAACATTAATTTCACAAGTGCATACAGAATCAGACTTCTCAGTCAGAGCTCTCCCAGTTCATGATGATTTGTCCCTTAAAATTCTGGTGGGGTCATTCTACACTAGTCATTTAACATAAATTGTGGGATTACTCCATAGTACCTGTCTCTTTTCTAGGCTAAATCTTGTAAACAAGCTGTTACTAAGACAGAACAGACATGAAGGGGTATTTCACATGCAGCCTTTTCCAGGTAGTTTTAAAAAGATCAATGCTGAATGCTCATGCAGTGATCCAGTCAAGAGGAGACTTTGTGGATGTCCCTCTCATGAGAAATTGACTTCCTTGTTGATTCATCAAGCCAGAATCCTCCTGGCATTCCAGTAATGCGTGGGTTAGACATAGAAATCCTTCCTTATGTTGTGAAAGCACCAACTCCAGGTCACATCAGACTATTGAGGAATTTTGGTTGCTCTTCCCCTCTCGGTAAAAGTGTTTCTCCACCAATCTTTGGACCTTTTTTCTCCTAGAAATACAAATCATGGAGAAAGGAAGTTAAAAATGTAGTAAGAGGTTTCCCAGTTTTGTGACAGAAGTTGTGGTGGGCCTAAGTTATCTGATTAAACATTGACAGACCCTCTAGAAAACTTGACACTCTGAATTTTCACAGATCTGGTAAAAAGCAATTTCCCCATCCCCATGGTTAATTAAAACAAAGCTTCAAGAGCAGAAAGCAAAAGGAGAAACTCCACTAAACACAGTCTGCAGGTTCCTGTAGGGGTCTGATGAGGTGCAGAGCTGCTGGGCTTTGCTGGCAGGTCCCAAGGGCACTGAAGCAAAGCCTGGGACAAAAGGCAGAGTGCTGAGGTGCTCAGAAATTGGTGTCTTACCTTTAGCATCCCATCTCGCTCCCACTTGAAGAGGCCACAGGTGCTGAAAGATGAAGATGGGAGGTGAGGACCACTGCGGTGTGTTTGCTGAGGGCATCCAAAATAGGCCCCAGGCTTTTCCCACATCACTCAGCATGAAGGACATTTCAGTTTTAGGGCATGATGCTGTGACTCCCAGCACTTTACTTGTGAACGGACAGTACGAAAACCCAAGTCACAATTTCACAAGGCTCATTTCTTACCTGCAGGGCTTTTTGGGGAGCCTGTCAAGGGAAATAGCTCGGTTGCCACAAGGACATTTGAAAAATCGCTTGATGCCATCATGCCAGTGGTAGTCGTGGTTATCCTGCACGCACGTCTCCAGAGGCTTGAAGTAGGTGTAGTTACACTGTCAGGGAGAAGAAAGAGCTGCGACTGCTTCCCCAGCACACAGCGCCTGTTCTGTGGGCTGGGTACAGCTGAATATCCAAACCAAAGCCCCTCTGCCTTCTCCCATCTAGAGGTGCCCAACAGTCTGAGATCTGAGGGAGATGTTTTTGAAGGCACGGGGCTTCACTGACCGTGTAATATGGGGAATCAAGGGTGTTGGTCCCAAGCACTTCAGGGATAGTGCTGGTAAATGGATGCCAGAGCACCAATATCTGGGGAACTCACTGCCATAAACACCAAATCGATGTTGAGCACAGGACTAAAGCCTGCCATGCCAGCATCCTCATGTCTCAAAGTCCCTCAGGGCATGTGCTGCTCTCCAAAAGAATTGCAAGGAATAAAACCATCCCCATTTGATCCCTGAACTGGACTACGGCCAACTGAGTGACTGGTGGGAGGCTGCAGGATGATCCAGCACCATTTTGTACCATCTGCACCCCACTCCCCTGCTGTCACCCTGGCTCCACCTCACTTACTGTTTTGCACGTCACAACCCGACATTTCACTTCTTTAATGTTCCTCATCTTCTCTTCCATTTCTTCCTTTTTCACCAGGGGCTGAAAGTATTGTTCCTGCATCTCAGCCTCAGCCTGTGGGGGGAACAGGAAAAAGGGTTATGGGGAGAAAGATGGGAGAAGCCACTCCACATGTGACCCCTGGGCAAGTTACTGGGATTGTCTGGGGGAAGACTGCAGTCTAGGAGCCAGAGGAGGACCAAATATTTCTTGCTTTGAATAATCCGTGCTGTGCTCTACCACCACTGAGACATATGAGTGGAAGGGTTAAACAGCAGGCACTAGTGAAATGACCACACACCGTGCAGATAAAGGGGAGGCAGGCAGATGCAATGGATAAGATTGGTTCTTACCCAAAATATTACTCCTCAGCAGACCTTAAAATAACTAGGAATTCATAACACAACATATCCAAGACAAGAGCCCTGTGCCTCTGGAGAGCCAATATCCCCTGAGAACATGCTCAGCAGGGACCCTGATGGGAGAAACCCGAGCTCTTAGCTCTTCAGTGCAACCTTTACGTGGCCAAGATGACAAGAATTGAGGTAAGAAATAGGCACATGGCTAACTTGTTTTTAAAGGCAGGATTTCTTTGTTCATCCACTAACTGGGAAGCTTCACTGATTCTTGCAAACAGCAAAAAAAAAAAAAAAAAAAAGAGAGGTTGGCACCTTGACCTTAGCACAGGTACCATAATAATGTTGACTTGGAGGCAAGGTGCTCCGTGTGCTCAGACCCCTGATGCTACTCGTCAGGGTGATGTGGTACCTGGGGCATGTTTGGGTACCTGCTTCTTGCTGAAATCATTATGAGGAGTCCTATCAGCTCCCTAGGTCTAAGCCCTCAGTCATGGCTGGATGGAGGCCATACCTCTTTCAGGATACCCGTGTGCTTGGACTTGGCATTCAGGATTTTCTGGAACTCTTCTGACTGCAGATAGGCCAGCTGCTCACGTCGCTTCTTCTGGGCAGGCTCCAGTTCATCCACTTCTAGAAAAACAAAAGAGTTCAGTCCTCTAGAGACCAAGGTCAAAACAAGGTTGTGATTTCTAAGCATGGTCACTGGAGGTGGTTTTGGAAGTCTCAGATGTCTCAAGCAAATGTTCAGGTCAAGCAACAGACTTTAGTAGGTCAGGAGAATGTGACGCCAAGGCCAAAGATGGCTTCAGAGAAATAACAGCATTTTATAGGTAACATTGCACCTTCTCTCAAAGCTGTCTTTGACCCAGGAATAGTGCCCTGCTCAGCAGAACATAAGCACACTTTTTTCCATTCTAGAACATAACAGGACTTACCGTTGCTTGCATCTGTGTTCTGCGACTGGGCAACGTTTTTTTCAACTCTTTCAACAATTTCTAGGACATCATCGAGCTCAGCTCTTTTCCGCTTGACACTGTTTGGATCAGTTTTAGCAAGAACCTGGCCTTTTGCTCGCAGTCGCTGTATTGCAGCCAGCTAGAAAACAGGAAAGAGCAGTGAACGGGTTGGTGACCAGCCTAGCTCCAATGTTCCTACTTCCAGCAGTAGCAGAGGAAGTCTGTCAAATGGAGGAGGAAAGATCCACACAGAACAGAGCAAAGAGAAAACCAACAAAATCCCCAGCTCCTGATGACTCCTGTATTACCCCAGATCAAGCTTCCCTTATCCTCCCCTTCTTCACACTCAAAACCCACCCATTCGAAGAGCTGTTACCTTTTTGGCTTCTGCCAAGCCGCCCAGTTTTGGTGTTGGAGGTGGAGGCCCATCAAAGAAGAGGATGTCTTCTCCTTCTGAGAAGCCTGTGCCGAGCCTGGGCCTCTGAGGAGTTGACATTTTTGCAGCTTTGGGAAACTCTGCTCCAGGCGTTGGGGAAAGGTGTGAGGACTGCCCGGAGGAGGATGGGAGAGCAGGGCTGTCAGCTTTACTTGTGTTCTGGAGAAACCTTGTAAGGCAAAAGTAATCCACTCAGATAGTGACACAAGTCACAGAGACAGAAGGGTTCTTTCCAAAACAAACAAACAGAGAGAAACCTCAAATAAAGCTAGCAGGTAGGAGCTGAAAGATCACGAAGAAATGGACTTTTTTGTTGAATTGGTAGTTAAGCACATAAATACATAGGTTTACGTAAGTCGTGGCAGAGGTTGGACAGGTTCATGGAAAAAAAAAATCCTTTCAGGGGTACTGTAACAAAAAATCATCATGATTGGTACCTAGTTTTATTTTTCTCCTTCAGGTTCTGTTTTAGAACCTTTTGTTTTGGCTCTAGTTGAGCCTTTTGAGGCTACTAGGCTCTGCCAGTTTCAGTTTCATCCAGGATGGCCCTTATGGGGTTTTTCTTAGGTTTGTTAACAGAGATGCACTTGGCAAATTGTTAGGTTCAGAAGACCCTTTCAGGCCAGCAATGATCAGAACCAGGAGTCCTGACGCCAGCTTCCTACTCTAATCAACCTCTTCCCATCATGCCTCCCAGTTACTGGGCACCACTCCAGAGTATTTAGGTCTCTACTAAAACAAAAACCCCAGTGCAGTATTTCTATTTAAACGAAGTTTTTATGAAAAAAGCAAACTATCTCTGTACAATAACAGGCCACAGTAATGGACCCCTTCTTGTGAAAGTCAGCATGTGTTACCTCCTCTGAATCTCTTCAGATCGCTTTTTTCTGGCCTCCAGCAATTTCTGCTTCTGTTGCTTGAGCAGTGCTGATGCAGAGAGAGATTGGAAAGTGCCCCCTTGCTTATTTTCAGCATCTGGGAGAAATAAAAAAGAAAAAAAAAAACACCAGTGTTTGCTTAGAAGGAGCCAAGAGCTCTCAGGAGTGGGTTTTCCTTCAGGCACAAGGACACACCTGCTTTGGTCCAGTGCTTGCAGAGGTTTCGTGCTCCAAAGGTTGGCTGTGCCAGCAGTTCTTTGAACTCCTCAGAACACGGCATGGGCCTCTTTGCTGCACCTGGAGCAGAAGAGGCATAAATATAAGAGACTTGGAGCCAGAAAGGGAAGCAGACCTAGCTTCAGAGGGTTGGAAATAACCCCTGCAGGTCATCTGCTCAAGCACCCCCCAGAGCAGGACCAACTTCCTACATTATATTTGGTTGCTCAAGCACAGCACGTCACACAAATATTTCTACCTCTTCAGCAGTTTCATCAGTCAGCCCCCCCCAGCCTTGTTGATCTGTAGTGTTCCCACCATCCCCCTTTTTAAACAGTTTTTGCTTGAAAGCCCCACAACCATCAAATGTTATTCTTGGGGAATTAAGAGCAGCTAGAGAAATTACACAGGCTATGGTGCCTGAAATGGTGGCAACTGAAGGAACTAAAAGATGGATAAGACATCTAAGCAACGTCTGGAGCATGTGGTTTGAATAATCTGTCATCTGCTCTCCACTGAGTGTAAAGAAGGTGTAATATTAAGTGCTTTGCAGAAAAGAAACACAGGTAGAGAAGATCAGTGAATTTCCAAAGACTACGGGCGGAACATGCTTTGAAGATGACAAAAGAAAAGCACAAGAAACAGGCTAGGCACCCAGCAGGCCCCCTGCATTGCAGACCTGTCTCCGATTTATACTTAGTATTCCTCGGAAGCCTCCCAGACTAACAGAAGCCATCTATTTTAATCAATTAAAATAAATTCTCTGGTTCAAAGTTCTTAGAATTTCCAATTCCCATTAATCTGGCAAAGATCTTCTGTCATTGTCCAAAGACAGAACGGGAGACTTAATTCAGGGGCGCTGCTGAAAAAAGATGCACAAAGCCACACAGTTGCTTAGTTACATTTGCCTGGCAGCTGTGATCTCAAGAAGAAAGAGGAGTTTAGATCAATTAGGAAAGCAGCCTGCAAACGTCTATCTCTGTAGCAAACAAATTGCCAGATTCATTCAGGGTCCTGGGACACAGCTACACATCAAGTCAAAAAAATATCTGGAGGGTGAAGAGACTACACAGATAGTTAGGTACCAATTTTCTGCTTGGTTTCCTGGACAATTGCATCAACTCCTCTCACGACCAGATTGGAGAGAGTGGTTTGAACCTTCCTTTTTGGCGCGGCAGCTGCTGCACTAGAAAGAAGAAACAAAACCAGAACGTCAGGGTTTTTTTGGGGGTTGCTTCATTACTGTGGAGTCACACCAGTTATCAGATGGCAGTGGTATGGGAATTAAAGCAGTGTGTAAACACAGAGCTTGATCCAGCTGTGACTCAAGTCTTTCCACAGCTGTCTTCACTGGGATTTGGTTAAAGGGCCTGACCCCTCCACTTCAGTCTGTGATACACAGGGATCTACCAGCTTTGGTAACTTAATAATACACAGGGTGTACCACTGCCTCTTCATCGACACGGTGATATTGTGTCATTTCAGTCAAGGAAGGGAAGAGGAGGAAGAAGAAATACAGAATGCACCGACACTGAAACTGGAATTAAAATTTGATGAGTCACGACAAATTAGGGTAAGGGAATGGCACTGGAAAATACTCAACTTGAACGCTTGGGACCTCATGGTAAAGGTCATTTATCTACTGACACCCAATATCATCTGGCTTGAAAATACAGTATTAATTCAGAGATAAAAACACACCTGCCCACATCTTAGCACTGACTGATGAAATTTGCCTATCAGACAGCAGCTCTGTTACCTTGTGAGGCCAAAAGTATTACACCATACATGGGACATTTATTCCTGTTTGATGAATGCAGGTGAAAATGATGAAAAGGAACTCTAACTAAACAGCCACCCTTAAGAGAGAGCTTCATACTCATTTATATATGAGGGGGAAATTCTGTTCAAAATCTTAGACCTGTGCTTGAGCCCAAAGGAAACGTGTGGCTTGTCTTACACTGAGGCTGCGTATGCTGTTGAAGAGACTCCTCCATAGTAGAATCCATCCTGGCACAGCCTCTCCTTCAAAGTGGGATTTCTCCGAGCAATTTTTTTGGGAATGCGGCCCCCAGAGAAGGTAGACTGCAGATCTGCCCGCTTCGAGCTGAGCCTCTTGTACTGGGATTGTACGTGGTACTGACAATACTCACAGTCATTCTGAAAATAAATGGAAGAAGATTGTAGCAAAACATGATTAGATACAATTTACTTCATTCCCCTCACCCACACCTGTGGCTAAACTGAAGTCTCATCTCCATTGTAGCATTCCAGCAATCACCCAAATCAGCAAACATACGCTCACGCTCAGCAATAAAAAGTGAAATTAAAATTGCCTGTGCTAATCACGGGAAAAAAAAGCTTGTGTAAAGACTTCTTCCATCCCAGGAATTTTAAGGCCACTCCTTGGCTCAGGTCAACTGACGTTCCAGGTCCTCTTGACCAAATTCTGTGCTCCTGACTGAGCTGTATGCCATTTTCTTACTGCTATGAACACAAAGATAAACTGGAGCACGTTTCATGCACTGATTCCAAATTAATTCATCAGGTTTCAGCATCAATGCAGGGCAGTTTGGAACTTAAGTTAGTAAACTTGCCTGCCAGAGAAAGCAGTGTCATAAATGCACTCTCTCAGGGGATTCTTCTCACCAACAAAAAGAAATTACTCTTCTATTGTTGATATCCATCTGCCCCATGTTTGTATAGCTACAATTATCCCATAATTACACATCTTTTGTCACTAAGTAACCAAGCAGCCAATTCCTTCAGGAGGTCCTTCTGCCAGAGCCTCCATCTGGGTCTGTTCCAAGTGGCTGTGGAATATTTCACTGACACCGATAGCCCTGTGCACAGCCACTTCCTGGAGTGGGTCTGTAGTCACAGCCTTGAGTTGAGACCATTATCTTTCCACTGCAGCACTAGCTTTGCTTTTAGGGAGCTGCAGTGCCACTGCTACTGGGCTGTTAGGGAAACAGCTCTTTGGAGTTTCATTCCTCAGCTTTTCCACCCACTTTAATTACTCACAAGATCCAGAAAGAAGTAAAAGAGTTGGAGCATGAGTACAAAAGCAGCAGCTAAAATTTACCAACAGCTTCAGGATGTCCTAACTACTGAGGTACAAACCAGGTTCACTATCTGTGTGCAGGAACCACCATTCTTCTTCTTGGCTTTGCATGTACCCAGGTCCAGAGCTTCACCCATGAGCAGGATCTTCTGGGGATGGTCAACAGACAGGCACACCTAGAAAGAAATCAGAACATGTCTTGAGGAGGGGCTTCTCTCAAGATGTCACTGGTTTGCTTCTAGTCTAGTTTGGCACCTCTGGTATTAGCAGTGCAGCTTTAAAAAAATGCAGGCCTAGTTTAAGAAAGCCACAACATCCTGTTCAGGTTGAGAAAAAGGCTCAGTTAAAAACAAAAAAAGCAGATTTATTTCCCACAAGGAGATGAAGGATGTTGTGTTTCTATGCTCGGAGCCTCAGGAAAGCAAGCTGACAGCATCATGGCAACCGCATTTGGCAGCGGAGGAGAAGTGGAGATGGACTGGAATTCTCTGTCCCTCTCCATATGTCCAGATCCAGACAAAACTGTCTCCTGTGGGACAACAAAAGCATCATCTTCACGCCACCCAGAGATACTGGGACTTGTAGACAAGAAATATTCGGCAAAATCCGTTTTTATGTAGCTCTAAAGGTGTCCATTTTTAGCTAAGAAGAAACATTCAGTACAGGCCTTGCATTAAATCCGGTGCGCCTTCCTACTCACCAGCAGGCCTTTCTACAGCTTATTAATGTTAATTTCAGCAATTATATAGTTTAATAGACAATTAATGAGATTCTTAATTTTTCCATTTGGAGAATTTAAAATGCAAAACACCACATCACCAGCAACTAGACTGAAATTACCCTTGACAGAAGTCAGTAAAAACGGTTTCCATTCCAGTGCAATTAAAAAGACATTAAGAAAACATTTAACTTATTAGCAAAATGAAGCTACCTTACATGTTTTGATACATAAAGAAAAAGTAATTCATCATGTTCTGCATTTATAAGTAATTGATTAAACAAATGAAGTGCTATGTATCAACTTACTATACATAATATATGATTTGTTTTATAAATCAAAGACCTTTTTCAGCCACAGTTTTGGAACCAGGAAGCATTTCCAATCACATCTCATGCTTAAATTAGGGGAGAGAAATGAGCTTCCCCCTTTTTTCAGCTTGTCGAGATGTTTCAGCTGGACCAGGCACTGCACTGAAGTAGCTGAACAAACTGACAAGAAGATACAATTCCCACAAATCCAGAGGAGCTGACTGCTACCAAGAGCAGGTTAAACACTACAATGAACTTTGGTTTTAGATGTCTGATTGGACTTCTTGGAGTTAGTTTACCAAAAAGTCAAGAGCACATACACATCATGCAAATAGCTAGATCAGACTACTGTAATTTCAACCTTAACGTGTTATAAAGCTAAATCTCAGGCAGATATGAAAAAGTTCAGCTATGTTTTTTTGTTTGTTTTTTTCCCACAGCTGATGGGCAAGTGAAAAGTTCTCCCACCTCATCCGAGCCTTCTTTAGGTTTCATAGGATTAGCGTTGAGCAGCCCAATGACCATGCCTTGGTCTGTCTTCCAGTGCTCCTTATGGACATCACCAAACAAGAAGAGTGAGACAGACTGATTGAGATCCCGCAGGTCGTTCAGCCGCCAGATGCTGAAGGTTCTGCCCTGGAACGAACATTTGTTTTCCTTTCAGCTCTCAGCAAAGAGGACACTGATTGCATCCTCTCTTGCTGTCACACTGAACGAGTTATTCTAATTACTTTCCCTTGGGATTTCCTGGTTTAGACAAGCACAAACTGTAACCTCAGTAAAGGTTAGATACAATACATCCAGCCACACAGCCAGTTCTAGGATTCTTAGAGGCCAAACTAGTGCAACAATGCTGCTCTCACTAATCTTCCTGATATTAAAGCTGGACAGCACTCTGGCTTGTTGAATAACGAGGCTTTGACCCCACTGAACAATCAAAACCAAGGCATATTCAGTTCTGTTTCATCAGTGAAAGTCCACAGGTCATGCACCACACAGGGTAGAATGATCTCTAGGGAAATGCTGGAGGCACAACATGTTGCCACATTTAAACAAGAGAGCTGTCCAGAAAGACATTTTTTTGCACTGGTGTTTCCCATGTAACATGGCATAAATCTGTCGAAATTTTTTTCACCTGCGTATGCCACGGCTACACTTACACTAGTGCCCAGGACAGTTGCTCCAGATAAGCTGAGGACTTACCCTGAGGACTAAAAGCAGCATTACTGCATGAAGCCAGATGAGCCAAGCTCTTTAATACAGGAGCTTTTCAGTAACTACACAAAGGAAGCTGATTAAGTTGAAGACCTAATTAGTTTCTCAGGATAGAAGACCAGCATTTCATTGGGATACAACGAAGTTACTTACGTTGTTTGCGCTCTGAGGAGTGACCTTCTTTATTATAACTCCAAATGTCACCCAGTCTGTTTCCTCCAAGTTTTCTGTAGCAAGTTTGTTTTTCAGCTGGGACAGTCGGATCAGCTTCCTGTTAGCCATTTTTCTGTCCATTTCAGCTGATGAAACCCGGGGTTTTCTACATCAAATGAAAGCACGTAAAAAAGAACACATTCCATTACATAAATGGACAGGCACAAACAAAAATATTCAGCGTTCTCCTGAGAAAGACTGTCTCAAACCAAAATGTTTTTGTGCCTCGTTTCACCTTGAAACAAAACCCCTTAGCTCCAGATGCCGCCCAAATCCTGGAAAGCTACTAACCACACACTGTTCCTTGTCCAAATAGTCGCACTGTAACTTAGCCCCGAGCTTTCACTAACTCTTCTCGTTTCAGGAAGGACCAGGTATCACAGCTATCTGGAAATATGCTGCGAATCCAGCAGTTTCTGGTGAGTTTCTGGTGAGGAAGACATGGTAAGTATTCAGAGACCTCTTGTGGCTACAGCGAGTATGGGAATGGCGAGTGGCTCCTGAGGCTTCTCTGTGTGAAATGAAATCTGCTCTGCTGGGGCACAAGCAGGCCTTGTATGTGTCCACTGCTTAGGACATCTCAGGGAAGTAAGGGCTAATAAAATTATATTTTTTGTTAGAAAGAAGTGAAGATAAAAATAGGAACATGGTAATAAGCCATGTAAAAAGGTAATGTGAACTTTAACAACCAGACAATGCCGTGGCTTTGTGTTACAGCCTGTGCTGATGACTGACTAATCTGCCACAGTTAAGCAATGTATAAACAGCAAATCAGAAATCCAGTCCTCCGCTCTCCACCTTTGTGATTAGCATCGCTGGAGATTGGACTGATTGTGTTCTCTCTCCCATCACTTGAGGGTGATATCCCCAGAAAGAGGCGGGGATACTGCTGGGCTGCTGACCTTAATCTCAGCCCCGAGAAGGTTTCCACAGACACCGGCTGAGATGTTGTACTGGAGCACGTAGGCATCTGAGGAGTCTTCTCTCTGGTCACCTTATTGGGCGTGTTCCCTGGGGCAGACTTGAGAGGCTGGAATGCCAGACTGAGGACTTGTCGCGGAGGAGGAGTCTTGGTTTCTTTAGCAGGAAAAAAATAGGAAAAAAAAACAAATACAACTCTTGATAACAAAAGAAAATATCTAAATAAAAATAACATCAACTTACATCTGACCAGAAACAGAAGTCTAATTTAACAGAGCAGAGGAAAGACATTAATCAGTTTTATTGGTACAGGACTGGTCTCACAGTCATTTAGGAACTGACAGCTCCGGATCAGTTGTGTGTACTCAAGCAGTGAGTTCTGCCTCAACATGAGCTTCCCAGGGCAGGTAAGCTTAAAAGTACACGCTGCCAGTGTCCAAATTAACCATAGCAGCAGAGAGCATAGCACCCATTGCAAAGGACACAGTAATTAACTCTGTAATGAGCTTTGTTCTGCTGTGACCAGACTGCTCCTGGTGCACTGGCTGGTATAAAAACTACCCTGGATGTGTCTGCACTGCTGCTGTGACCTACACAGGTTTTTGACAAAAGCACAGTGTGTTTCAGTGAGAATGCTACCTGCTGAGGAGGCTTTTGATTTCTGGATTCCTCGCTTGGCTGTCAGTAAGGGATTGCCCAGCTGAGCCGAGAAACAGGGCGACTCTTGCAGCTTCTGAACTTTGATTTCCTTTAAGGGCAGACAGGGAGATTTACCTGGGCAAGAAAACCAAGAAGTATTTATGAGATCTTAGGATCTAGACTCAAATACTAAGGATTGTTCCAAACTCAGTAATTTTCTGAATAAAGAGGCCAAGTCAGGGTCCCACATGGAAATCCTTCAGCTAAACTTCCAGCATCTGAAATGCAACATCAAGAAAAACCCTGGTGATTCTTTCCCCTGATGACCCAAAACTCTGTATGCCACTGAAACCACAAAGCTGTGAAAAGCAGGCACATCCCCTTTTGCTTTTCAATTTCCCCCATGTAGTTTACTACTACACCCAGTGTGCTACAGCAATAAACACAGCTGTATTTTCTGGGCATACCGAGGTCTGCCAGCAAGAAGGAACACTTCCAGCAGAAGACCCCGGAGCACCTCAGTCACAGATTGCCCCACGAAGGATTAACAGATGATGCAGATGCCAAAACTGCAGCTCACTGATTTAGTCCATAGCTGCAGGAAACAATCTGCGTGGGAATACACCAGACCACCATTCCTCCTTGCTGCTCAGTGCTCACTTTAGATTAGCTGGAGTCTTGCCTGTAATTTGCATGTTGGTAGGCCAACAAATCAGGAACTCATTTAATTAGTCTCATTACCAGGGGTTTTCTTCTCAGGGCCTGAACTGGATTGCTGCCCAATAGCTGTCTTCTGCAACTGCTCCTGTAACGTCTTCATCTGTTCTTGCAATTTTCTCAGCTCAGCTAGGAAAGAAATAAGGAGGAAAAAAAAAGATAATAATGAAGACAGCGGGAAGCCATTGCAAGCAGGGATTTATGAAGTCTGGCAGTTTTACTACATCACAGAAGCCCAGAAAACAAAGCCTAGAGCCATGGTACAGATTTTGCTCTTATTCTACATAGCTCACAGTGAAGGAACACGTTTCTGTGCAGCCTGGAGCTGACTTGTATAAATACTTGACTTGTTTGGTATATGTTCCTTGACATGTTGCATGTATCTTTCCTAACGAAGACAATTTAAATTGCTGACAATTGCACTCCATAGCTAAAGAAGCGCTTCCAGTGTAAGCAAATACGTGCAAGGCTCAGGGACCAGCTCTGCTGCTACAACATTGGCTGCTATGGCAGAACCTCCCACCAGTAAGCCCTGTGATAGCAGGGGGAGTTATGCTGGTAAAAGATGCCAGGATGACAGCCCTAAAGACTGAAGCAATGTTGCTCTTCATCAGACAAGGCACAAGTACATAGGAAACCTTCCCTATCCTGTTCAGAGCTAGTTGAGTCTCCCTGGTTTACTCAGTCCCGTGTCCTTCTTTTAGGAAAATAAGTCGGTGAGTTTGGTTAATGAGCACTGAAAGCTGGATTTAGCACTGAAAACTGGATTTTGAATGCCTTGGTTGTTCACAAGAACTTTCTGTATTCCCTGTCTGGTTACTGTCCTAAACTGAGAAGCAGCAGGCTTCTGCCCATTAGCTTTCTTGAAAAAAGAAACATAGATATGACAAATCAGATAAAAGATGCTGTTACAAACCTTGCAATTCTTCATTAGTCTTCTCTTTTTCTTGACTGGGAGCTGAAGTGGAAACAGTTTCTTCTGCCTCCTCTTCTTCCAGCAGGTCATTCACGTCTCCAAACAGTGCAGCCAGGTTCTCCTTCTGCTCGTCAATTATGCTGTCCTCAGCACTGACCTCCTCAGTGTAGGATGCATCATCTTCTGCATCAAAGAGCTCATCGTATTCATCTGGTTCTCCCCCCTCATCCTTTGGGGCATCTTCCTCCTCAGGAGAATTCCCCTCCTCAGCTTCCTCACTTTCTTCCAGGAGGGAGGCCAGCAGGTCCAAGTCATCATCAGCTGAGGCAAAAATTAAACTCAATGTTACTTCTGTACATTTAGCGGAAAGCTGCCATGGAATAAAACATTCAAGATAGTCTAATCACAGGCTAGTGACAACCAAGACTAAATCAGAGCAACAAGTGGTATTTTTAAAGATTTGCTTCAACTTTGGCTGCAGGAAGATAAAGCAGCTTCTTGCCACCTGGTCAGATAGAAACGTGGTTGCAGACACTCTCCACTTATGATTCAGGGTGGTCAGCAGAAAGCTTGCAGGCCGCTTAGCACTGGCTTTTCCTCCTGGGCAGCTGCTTGAACAACAGCTTCTGTTACAAAGAAGTCTTAGGACTTGTTAAGGATAGCTGACAGCTCTACAAGGACACCCAAATGGCTTTTGGCAATAGGAGTTAAGGAGGAAGATGCCAGACAGGCAAAAAAGCATATCAGAGGATATGCTTTACTCAAGGAACAGCGTAGCAAAGGAATGTGGAGCAAAAGGACAAATAACTGGAAAAATAAAGAACAAGGAGAGGAATAGGACAGAGAGCAGAAATTAAATAGAGAACAAAACAAGGAACGTGTTTAGCATTTGCTGCTGAAGAAAAGAGAAATCCAGGGAAGAGGCAGAGCAGCCTCACACAAAGGCGACAGTGACAAAGGCAAGGGGCAACACCAGAAGTCTCTGGGAGAGGAGTCAGTGCAATGTAACTTCCTTCATTAAGAGGTTTACCAAGTTTTCTGGACAAAATTAACCAACTTATTGGTCAAAAGAGAGCTTCCCTACTGAAAGCAAACGAGCATTTTTACCCCTTACCTTCCATGATTTCACCAAGATCTCTTCAGGAGCTTGAGGTAAAATGCCCTCTGTCACGGGAGAACAGCATCCATACTGTCAGAAGGGATATAACCAGCTATATTGAGCTGCTCTGGCTCTTTATTAGACGTGCAAACCACGAATGTGGCTTTTCCTCACAGCTCCCGATGAGGGACCCACTGAATTCAACCCCCCCCCCCCCCCAAGCGCATTTTCTACAGCTGCAGCCCGAGCTCTGAGGCACTCAGGGCAGCAGAAAGGCATTATTTTTAGATAAAAAGCCTGGTCACGGGCAGGCTTAACGAAATGCTTACCGCTTTCTCCCACCTCATCGGTCAGACGGCGTAATTAGGTTTAATTAAACCCAAACTTTCCCTTCCCCCCCCCCCCCATCCCCTCACAGCCTACTCTCACCGCCGGCCGCGCGCTCGCCGCCGCCCGCCAAAACTCCAAGCGGGCCCCGCCCCTGCTCAGCGCATGCGCGCCGGCACCACCGGGCGCTGCGCCCGCGCCGTGTTTAGTCCTGGTAGCCATAGAGGGGCGCAGCCGGGCGCCATCTTGGTTGTGGGCAGATGGAGGGGTGGGGTGGGGTCTCATTTTTTTTGTTGTTTGTTTTTTTTTGGGTGAGCATCCAAGATTCTGTGAAAAATGAGATACCTGAATATGTATGAATTTAGTGTTTTCGTGTCACCATGTACAGAAATCGCCCCCAAATTAGTGGTTTAGTCTTGTTTTTGTTACTGGACACGGAAATCACCCCAAAATTGCTCCAAAAATGCGAGGAGGTGGGCTCAGACCACAAGGGTATTGTCAACCCTGCAGGATGATATATAAAAAAAAAAAAAAAAAAGAGATGGTGTTGCTGGTATTTGAAGGCCAGTGGTACCAGTACCTGGTTAGAAAAGGTAAATTAAGGACAAGACAGAAATTCTTTGGAACTGAAGGAATCATGAAGAAGTTCCAGCAGATGACTAGAAAAAATATGAAGATGCACTCAAATATCCTAAGCAAATAGAGAAATGTTCAGTTGGGTGATTGAAGTGATCTGTTAGGTGGTTGGAAGTCTCTGTTGGGCGGTTGAAAGGCTCTGTTGGGTGATTGAAGTGATCTGTTCAGTGGTTGAAAGGCTCCATTGGGTAGCTGAAAGGCTCAGTTGAGTGGTTGAGAGTCTCCGTTGGGTGGCTGAGAAGCTCAGTTAGGTGTCTGAAAGGCTTGGTTGGATGGATGCACCCACTTGGATGGATGCACGACAGACAACTTCAACCACTTGGGTGGTTGAAAGGCTCGGTTGGGTGGTTGTCCCAGTAAGGAGGACAGCCGTAGGACCTGGTTGCAGGCCGAGGTTTCCCTGACCCACTGGCCCCATCAGAGCTGCAGCAATTGCCCATAGCTCAGGCATATCCATCACCTTGCGCCCATCTTGTTGGATAGGAAGATGGGTGCCCATCTTCGTGGGTGGGAATCAATGGTACGTTTGGAGATACCTGGCTCTCCTACCCAGGCATTTCTCAAACTGGCTTGCCCGCCCTGGGATATGAGATCTGCAAATCCATAGGTACTTTCCTGCTCACAAATCTCAAGCCCAAACTACAGGACTGTTCCTGGCCTCTTCCCAGCCTGGATTTTAAACCTGGACTTCTGTCTCCTGTTCCACACTGAGATAGGGTGCTGACCATGGGACACATTGTGACAGCAGGAATGTCTTGTTAAAAACAGGGATATGTGACAGGTAGCAAGTCCTTCATTGGCACGTAGAGTCTAGTCACTTTAAGGGACAAAAACATTTTATCTTATTTGTCGTCTAAGGGAAAGCAAATTACTCTTAAACTTGTGCTAATGAGTATCTGCTGACCATGGTAACCTGTCATGATAGGTCATTTGTCCTCTGTGTTAAACGGACTGCAGTTAATGATGACATCTACAGAAAAAATAATCCTTCCTATTGCATTAGCAGCTTTCAGTGTTTCGTGGCTTTATTTCTTGCAGTTCCTTGTCCCTCCTGATTTGTGATCTTAGAGCCAGTACCTGATCTCTCTATGAAGACCTGCTTCAGCCAGTGCCCATGTTGTCCTGTTGGTATTCCTGTGCTAAGATCCCTTCTCTTACCGAAGCCTCTTAAAATGATTAATTTTGGCTTGACAGATGCATAAGTAATTCCTCCTTTGGCCTTTCACATCGATTTTCTGTGTTTTCATTAAGGTTAACGCTCCTCAGATGAAATGAGCTCTATTAACATTCTATTAGTTTGATTTTGGCCTAGTAGCACTTCCAACAGCTTTTGATCATTGCAGAATCCATAACTATCGCAAAGTTCCTGTAATAAAATTGGATTCAAGGAAAAAGCCCATAAATCCTACTGTCGCAAGGAACTAATTAAAAGTCAATAAGAGATTGCATCTGCTGGGGGTGCTTGTAATTGATGAAGAAGGTTGCAACCAAGCTGATGAATATCTCTTCACAACAGACTTCAGTCAGCTCTTGCATTACCTGAAATTATGGATGAAGCCATGTGTGAGAGCATGAACTATAGCTAACAGAAAGGAAGAATCCAGAAGCTACAATAGAGAAGTTGAACAATCGTGACAACCTCATAAATAAAAACAAATCACACACAGAATTGTAGGGGTTGGAAGGGACCTCAAGAGATCATTGGGTCCAACCCCCAACATTGTGTCCATACCCCGAATCCTCTTAAAAAAGCAAATAAATAAACAAAAACTTTAATTACAAGGGCAAAAAAAGGACTATTTTTCCTGGTGTTGGTAGCTGAGAGTTCATTGACAGCATAATATGAGAAATGCTTGTCTCTGCACACTAAAATACATTGAAGGAATATTTTTTTCCCCCCAAGAAACACTACACATATTTTTCTTGTGTATGCTTTAAGGATATTAATCTGTTTGAACCAAAATGTAAATCTTACTGTATCGAGGTCTTTGTTTTGAATTAATCAACTCTAGGTTTGAAGCAAGATATTGAGTTACCAAACTTTTATTTCTAATTCTGCTATTGATCTGTTCGGTATGTTTTCTCCTCTGTGATTGGATCTTCATCCATAGGACCATTTGGATAAGTGCTTAGTTCTTGAGTGGATTGACAGGAGAATTTGTCATGTACCAGTACAAAATATCTGCCATAACACTGCATATTCAGTTGTTGTATCCAGCATCCTTAAGGCTTTCTCCTATAGAGTTGTTCCATTCTCTTTAGCTAAACATTGTTGGATTATATAAACTATACAAGTTTTACTGCACATGCACCTCTCTCACAGGTTGTACAATTATTGTACATTTCCTTTAGCTAATATCTCTTAAAATTGGAATTCAGTGTGTCTGAAACTCCCTGAAATGTCAGCAGTAAAGGCCACATACCTGCCACTGTTGATCACAGAGCAGTCTCATATTTCTTATAGACACGTGACATAACTCATAAGCAATGTTACAGAGGGTGAGTGCATGACTCCTTCCTATACACAATGCTCAAGTTAGGGTGCCAGATGTATGAAAGTGTGTTTGAACACTGAGTCTTACTTTCCTGGCTTAATGCTTGCAGGGAAAGGACAGTCCTTCTGTAGCTCAATAGTTGCAGATACTTTCATCATTTCTGGTGTATGTGGAAACTGAGATACCTCAGCTTTCAAGGCTAAAACCATTGCTAATTGTAGTTATATAACTTGTCCTTACATTTAAGACATTTCAAGATATGCTTTATCTGAATTGTATTGCATGATTATCTACATAACAGATATGGAAGTAGCTGTTCTTCTCAAATGAAAGAAAAAAAGATGGCATTGATGGAGATCTGTGAAATCCTGAACTCATCTTATTCTGTCCCATCTTTTGTCCCTCACCTGATTTACTAAATCTAAAGCTATTCCCTGTAACTCCTGTGATGGGGCACAGTGATTATTCATATCACATCATCAGAGACAGCAGTTCCTGTCTAATTTTCCCCTTTGGACTACTTGAGGCTTTCTTGGTGAATAATTAATGCTACAATAGTCTTTTACCACGATTTGCTATGTTCTGTTATTAAATACACTTTCTACCATTTTATTAGGCTGATGCTGAAAAGTCAGCATTTTCATCAGACTCTGTAATATCAGCAATTTATAACAACTATGGCACTTTCCTACCTAAACCTACTCTGCTAAAAGTGCTGTAGTTATAAATGCAATCTTTCCTGCATTTCTTCTTCCAGAGGTCCAAGTGTCTGCAGTTCACACCATCTATAAAGGAGGAAAATTCAGGCTTCCTAACTCTGGCAATCCAACACGTCTGAGACCAGTGCACTGTAATGTCAAATCAGGAAGCATTCGGGCTTATTATAATGTGGACTTTGAAGTGGAAGGGTGAACCAAGAAGTAATAAATTGGTATTAAGAATACAATGTTGAACTTTCATTTTCAGTTTAATGTAATCATCCTACTCTGCTCCTTCTGAATACCCAGCCAACAATTCTGAAAACTGGGAAGAAATGGACCAGGCACAAATCAAACCTGTTGGTGCCCTCTGCAAGACAAACAGACTGCCCCAAAACAAGATGGGAGAGATTTAATTACTTTGTTGTAACGCAGTTAAAGGGTGTTGCCTCGGTATATTTGTTTCTAGAGGTTCAGTTTTGAACAGTGGAGGAAATAAATAAAAATCTAATAAAAACCTTTCCTTATCCCAAGGCTGGCAGATCAGTCCAAAGCCATGTGGAAGCTTCCTTCCACCTGGGAAATGCCCAAGTGACCAACACTTTCCTTGAGCAAGAAGATGATGCCGTTAGAAGATGCCATTTTGGGTGCTCAAAGGCTTTCACACATTTGGCTTCCATTTGCTGCCAGTTTTCAGGACTGCAAATTTTAGCTATTTGCAAAAGAAACTAAATTATTCGTTGATATGGATCCCATAATGTTTCCTGCTGTTCGTGCTCATTTATATTTCGTTAGTTGTCTATTTCTCTCCCTTCTGTAAGAGCATGTTAGGAACTGTTTTTTGTTGAGATAAAACAGAAGTGAGGTCAAGAACAGAACTAACATACTGCAGTTCTTTCTACATGATTAGCAATCTTCTTTTAGCCTCCAAAGTATTCTCAGGCATAGATAATTTTATACTTGCAATAGATTTATTTTGAGATGTGAAAATCCATTATACTCCTCTCTTTAAATTAGGTTACATCCATTTCAGATTTTCTAGCACAATACTGTACAGATTCAAATAAACTTATTACAACAAAGAATAATCAAGACAACACCTTAAAAATAAAGTTCTATAAAACCCAGTGACTTGGGTACACCAGGAGCTACATATATCAGACCTTAATGATCTGTCTTAAACCTTACCCACATCCGGCTAAAGCAAGAAGTTACATAAGCCATCAAAAATATAACACCAGATTAGTATGGTCACGAGGGCAGCAATAAAACTGCCATCTGGAGAAATAGCAGGGTTCATTTTAAATGCTTGATGAATATGACAGTACTTAGTTTCACTGGAAGCTTCTCAAACAGCTTTTTAATATATTAGTTTCCTGATTGATAGTATATGACAGATGAAGTATTTACAGGCTTACAGTAGTTTAACTGATCAGCATATATCCCATCTCCCTTCTGATTTCAGTAATTCAGCCCAGTTCTGTGGACTAGCCATAAGAGCAGAGCACATCAGGGGAATGTTCCTTACAGATTTAATTGCAGCAGACACTCTGTGAGTTTCTTAATGCATCCATGTTGTTAACCTATAAAAATTCTTTTCCTAAAGCAGATTACAACAAGATCAGTGAGTGCAGAGTAGGGCAGGAGTTTTCCTGTTTTCTCACAGGATGAGAAAAAACCTGAAAACTTCCTTCACTGTATGTAGAGATGAGCATTATTTCAGCAGAAAAAAAAAATAATAAAAGTGTATTTGGCAAGTGAAATTCCAGTAGATGAAGAACTGGAGGGCATTATTCAATTAATGCAGTCCATAACGTGAATCTGCAGCGTGTCCAGATCAGGTAGAATTTCTTCACATTTTGGGCATGAATACATTGAGATATTCCGCTGCTCTGGCCATTCTTGACTACCAGTTCCTGCAAGCAGAGAAGATAAATGATTACCTGTTACATTACTTTATTTTTCCGCTCTTTTTGTGCAATAGTTGAAAGAGGACTCCCAATGGCCAGAGAATCACACTCTCTGCAGCTACCCAGTTGCCAAAATAAGAGAGTTGGGGAGTTGCTTGCAGCCAAGCAAAGCTGTTTTAAACTGAACACAGCAAGGCCTGACCCCGTGAGCAGGGGAGGGTGCTTATGGTACCTCTTTGGACAAGGCGAGGTGACCGTTCCTGTTCTGGTGCCCTGGCTCCGTGGCGATTCTGCATCTCCGCCAAAGAGTTTCTGAGGAGAAGAAATAAGTCAATTAAAAGGGCTCTGAAAAAGAAGGCAGAACGGAAGGTATCTTCCCTTTGCCTCCAGAAAAGCTAAAAGGATTCAAAATAAATCAGGAGATTTGCAAGTAACTCATGTTAACAAGTCATGCTTTTAGTTCACAACTGCTGCTTTGTGACACAGGACCTAGAAACACTGCTGCTTTGTGAGACAGTGCCTGTTGAAATCAGGGTCAAACTGACACCAGCAGGATTTAGGCAGCTATGCACTCAGGAATCCAGGGGATACTCCTCTGGAAAACTCTGAGCCACTCAAGGCAAACTGCAAATCCGATTAAAGGAGAAAAGCAAGTTTTACAAGAGAATGTGTTCAGAGGGTTGTTAACCTGATATGTAAATTGATTTTTCAAATTTTGGTCACTCTTCCTGTATCCAGGGCTTACACAAGATGAGTGGAGAACACATGGTTAATATTTCTTTCTTCTATTTTACAGTTAAGAGCGCAAAAAAAAAGTGCAACTACAAGGCATTACAGTACTTGAAACTGCATATGCTCACTTATTACTACTACTTGGAGAAGCAACACATATCCCTGGCACACATGCAGCAAGCTTAGCTGCAGATTCACCACTAAAACTGAGGCCAGAACCCGAAGAAATTCAACTGAATCAGCAAGGAGAATGGACCAAGTATGAGTCATCCAAAGTGAAATCTTGCTGAGGTATCCAAGTCAGAGCTGACGTGCCTTATGCTACTGTGCTTCTGAGATTCTATCACAAAACTAAAATAGAGAAGTCAGCCAACTCTTTTTTTTTTTTTTCTTTTAAAATTCAAATTAACCAAGAAATACATGTCTATAAACTCGTTTGCCTTTCTACTGAGATGCTAACAACATAACACTGGTCATCTCCAGCATATGGGATAATGAGACAATCCAAAGACGGCTCAGCCAAAATCTGTTCTCACCGGCCAAGATCTTCAAGGTTTTGCTGGTCTTTTAGCAGGTATGCCAGCTGGACGGCCAACTGCTCCTTCTCCTCATGGATCTTCTCTCTTGCTGCCCTCTCAGCATGGAAATCAGAACAATAAACCTCCATCTGATCAGAGAAATTGAAGCGTGCTGAGAATTTGTAACTGAGACTGAACCAAGTCATATATTACATGCCAAAAAAGTAAACCTCTATCATAGCCTGCATCTACTTAAAACACTCCTGAAGTCCTATGTAATGCAAAATATTCAGCTGCACTGTATATGAGGTGAAGAAGACTGAGTAGCTTCTCCATTTAGACTTCAGGGGTCTTACTGGGACCATACAACTGGTGTAGATGCTGAAATGAGGTACAGAACAGCAGTGAGGAGGTGACTTGACCTATGACACTGACAAATTGGTGGCACAGATAAGGAGTGGAACCAGACCAAGATGCCTTTTTTTTTTTTCCTTTGCCTTAAAGGTGAGGCAGCCCCTTTTTAGACACTGTTTTCACACAGTGTTAGGTTTGAATAAATAAGCCCTAAAACATATGCAGTGATTCTTAAGACAGTGGTTTTAAATATGAAAACATTTAGTCCCAGCCTTTATGTGTTGTGCTCTGGTGTACTCTACATAACTGTAGGACGTGGTGGTACAGGCTCTGCAGGGATCTGTAGGCTGAGTAAGGGATTTGTGCTTTGGAACTGAGGAAACACAGACACAATATTCCAGGCTGAGCCATTAAATAGCTCCTTCTGGTTTCTGAATAGCGTATGGAGGAACTAGCCAACTTCAAAGGAGAACTCATACCTGAGCACGCAGCACAGCCATGGTTTCAAGGTCCTCCTCTTGCTTCGTAATTATCTGCTTCATTTCATCCATCTGGAGCTGTTTTGCAGCAAGGGCTTGTTCCGCCAGCAACACCTTTGCATTCAGTTCTTCCACCACGGCTTTATCCACTCTGTCCAGCTGCAAGGAGGAACGATGATTAGGAGATGAACTCAGAATATGACACTGCTTGAAGTGGAAGTTCGCTACCTGCTCCTACTGCCCTCGGAAAAGCTTTCAACTCCATGGCCATCAAAGCAACTTGCACTAAGACAGAAGTAGTGATTGATCTTTCAATTTATAAATTCTTTTTGAGCTTTCAAACTACATGGTATCAAGTCAAAACAGAACTCCCTAATGGACCCTCCAAAGGACACTTTCCAAAATCTGGCACTTATGTGGAGCCTCAGTTATGAAGAGGACCTATTGTAGACATTCTATTTAAAAAAACAAACATGTTTAGAGCTCTACCCTCCTACATTTACGAACTATGCTGTGGGAACACACATATGCCTTTGTGTATCACTGATCTCCAAGGACGGGACTTCATATTGCACTGCAGATTAAACCATATCTAGAAAACACCATGTAAGTACTGATGTGCAGTAAGTTTTCTGTAATTGACAGCACAGAATCTATTTTTCTCAGAGCAATGCTGCTATGTTGCATGCTATGTAATGTGAAGGGATCACAACTGCCTGAATTTATTCCCAGATACATTCTCACATCCCTTCCCACTCCCCCCTAATTCATTATGGTTTCTTCTGGTGATGAGTTTACCTCTTTGATTTTCATTTCACTGATTGTTTTCATTGCTTCAGTGAGTTCAGAAAGGACTTTGCTGTATGCATCCTGCAAGTTACTGTTTCTTGTCCTGTTTTTGAAAAGGAAAGAGGCAAAAGTTTGAAACACTTAGGAGTTCTTTGAAAGATCTGGTGCTCTTTTTACCATCTTTCATTTTGCAAAACTATCCCACTTGTCCCAGTTGAAGACTTTTTTCTTCCTTGTAAAATTTTAATTTCCTAGGGTTTTAAGAGTTAGAAACGTATACACAAATCTAAATCTATCAGTCTTTAGAAAAATAGCTCAACTCTTTGCAAATTAATCTGTAGTTCTGATGAGAAAAAAGTTGTGCTCCATTCTCTCAACATCTCTCTTCCAAGGAGTTGTGTGTTGCTCATCCCTTGACTGAGTCCAAACAGATGTCCTTACTGATGGTCTGCATTTTAGATTGAAGATATCTTTATATCAAGCTCACCAATTCCATTCCAGATTAACACCTCTCTTAGGAAAACATTGATGCCTAGATTTAGAGACTTCAAGTGATGGAGAATTCATCAGGAGAAGAACCAGACAGACCAGGTAACGAGCAGCTTCTCCAGCAGCCAACAACAGTACCTGCAGACAGTTCAGCCTACACACATACAGCTTACACTCCATGTTGCACATGAAAGGGAGTGGCAACATCTCCCCAGGATACAAAACCAAGTCATACTCACTTTTCTTCCTGTGTCTTGGCTTGTTCTAGCTTGACCTCTGCCTGCACGCTTTCCACCTGCAGCTCCAGCTTCTTGATGGTGTATGCTAGCTGCTGCTTCTCCTCCAATTCTGATGCAGCAGCTGAGTTCATTATTTCCAGTACTTGGCACCTGACAGAACAACAGAGAAAAAGAAAAAGCTTGATCCACCCTGTTCCCCTTTTCCTGATGAATTTGGCAGAAGTGGGCGTTGTAGAAAAAGAATTAATTTGAAAGGCTTATTTTGATGAAGAAAAAAGAAATACAAAATAAATCTGTACACAACCATCAGAAAATAAAACTACTAAACCTAATGTTTGTTTTTTTTTTCTTACTACTATGAATTTCAAAGAACTGGAATTTGACAGAAAACTAAGCAAATACAGCGAGGTTCTTGTAACCACTTTTTATGACCTAGAGGATCAATCTTGAAAAGCACAGACAGTTCATGTGAAAAGGCTTGTAACTAGGTCCCTCAGCTTCTTCCCCTAAGCCTAGCACACGGATTGGTTATGTGAAGCAGAAAACAAGAAAGACTTGTCTTTATGACAGGAAGGATTAAAACCCAAATGATCAAATTCCAGGCAGCGGGGTTCTATTTGTAGAACTAGGTTGGCAGCTTGGATTTGCTGACAATTTCTGTATTTCTGTACTTTCATCTCTATTTACAAAGAAGGAGCAATCTTTTACAGCATTTCTATGAGACAGATACTTAAGTTGGTATTTGTAGAGTTAGCGAGTTTCCCTAGGTGGGAGATGTCATACAAATATTTACTGGGTGTCACAGCAAAACTTTTGTTCTTCTGAACCTTACTTTTCTTGAAGCTTCTTCTGAATCAATTCTGCTTCTTTTAACTTCGCGTGGGCCTCCTGAAGCTCTTTAAACAGAGCGCAAACTTGAGTATTCAGGGCTTCTACTTCACTGCCAACCTTTTAGAGAATAAATATGGAAAAATATACATGGACAATTAAAGACCAAAAAAAATGCAGTTTAAGAGATCTAACCAGGACGTACTGGTTAGAAGTTTTCTTTTTCTAGAGAAAACAGCATGAATCAGTCTGCACCATTACACTTTATGTTCAATAGTAAGGCTACTTCTGCAAGACTTCACAGTTAGCAATTATTCCTAAACGTGGCAGAACCCCATTACACTTTAACATTAACATTGCCCTTAACACTTTCATAAAGCATTTGTGACTCTAAGACATGTCTATTGTTCTTGTCTAGAATACAGATGTGTAACACATCTACATTTCCTTCCTCAGAGTTCATGATTTAAAACCTGTGGGCAAAGCAGACAGTGATTACTGCCACTCATCTAAACAGCATTTAGTCTGTCAAAGAAACATAAACACATGGGTATCTTTAGGTAGGTTAGTTTCCTACCATTAGTAAGCTCTTTAGAGGTGTGACAGCATGTGTAGAATGGAAGAAGCAGTTTGGAAGCAGAGAATTATAGACAGATTAAACACACCAGCCTCTGCCACACTACACGAGTGTCACAGAACTGGAATTCTACGGCTCTAGCTTTTTGTAGCAGAAAAAAAATAAAAACAAATGGTGACTCCATCACCATTTCTTCAGGAATCAACTTTGCAAATCAAGAAGAAAATGATTTCTAGTACAACTATTAATCAGACTTGGTGATCTCGAAGGTCTTTTCCAACCTAGATGGTTCTGAGTTTACCAGTTTTGTTGTGAGTCTCGTTTGGGCTTCAGACCAAAAGATCCAAAAGACAGGCAAAAAGTAGTAGGAGGAAAGAAACAGGAGCAGTGTTCTCCTCCTCCTGAAACATTTCAGGGTTTCAGTTGCTAAAATATATTCCCACACTCTAGAAGAGGTGAAACCTTTGCCTCCTTCTGCTTTGTGGTTTCTCGAGGCACATCCTTGAGCTTTTCTAAAGAAACATCAGGATCTAATCATCACGCTAGCATCAGTGTAATTGTCCCTCATACTCGAATTTTATTTGAAAATGTTTTTTCTCAAATGCATGGGAAGTCTCCAATCCAGCTTGGGAGTAAGCTAGGTGGCTGTGGCTGAAAAAGACACCAGGTGTAGCAAGAGTTTGCTGCTGTTTTACATCCTTGAAGAAAATTTTCACTTTTCTAACAGAGAAAGTCCACCACTGCACCAGGCAACTGAAGCAACAGAAGTCATTCATCCATGATGACCTGTGAACACTTCCAGCTTTTATCTCCCAGCAGAAGTGTGGAGCAGAGCCAGTGAGACTGACAGGTAGGCAGAACACATTTTTCTACTGACGGGTGTTGAGGAGGTCACCCTCCATAAGCTGCCAAAGCCAACATCATTTGCCAGTCATGCCAATCAAAAGGGACTGAAGATGATGGTGTAAACACAAACCACATTGTGTTTTTGTATCTATGCTTTTTATATCTTTGAAGCAAAAAGAGATCTTTCTTCTACCACCATAGCTTCAAAGCAAACCACAAAAATATTTTATTGAGCAATCCAGCAAATCCAATCAGACTCACGGAGGAAAGCACTCATTTCTGTAAGGTGATGGCATTTCAATTTGCAGACAGCAGCAATTTCTTTAACAGAAAGCATGCCAGCAAATGAAACCATGTATCACTGGCAAAAGTCTGCCTTCTAATAAAGCTGCACTGTGAATTTTTGCTCCCTCACGAAAGCCATCAAAATTCAAGATATTTTACTTAATTGGGACACTATCGTCGCATACTTCTGGGAAGCAATCTTGCTGAAGGAAAAGACTAAGGTGACTCAAAAAATCCCATCACACAGTACAGACTGCCTCTCTCCAACAACCATTTCCTAGCTCAGGAAAGGGGAACACCAAAATCACAGCTTTCTAGATCTGTTTCTGGGAAGTTTGCAAGCAGCCTCCCAGGGATGGCAGAGCAGTAACTGCAGTGGTGCTTTAAGATGCCTCATCTCAGGAGACCTGGCTTGAGTTACCGTCCACGTGAGTGTTTGGCAGATGTTCTCTAGCCTCTTCTAGCCCAGCCACTCCTCACTCTCCAAACAGAGTAAAGCAGCTTTGAGAAACACTTCCTTCTCTCCCCAGGATGTCTTCCAACTGTGGAGCCCTCAGAGGCCATACCACAACTGTATGCTGTTTCATTAAATACCTACATTTTACAACAGAGGGAGAAAACATAGAGCTAAGCTGATGAGAACCCTCTGAAGGGACATATACAACAGCACATACATGGAAAGAGTGAGTTCTGCCACAAGGATGCCACTATTCTGACCTCGATATCAGCCCTTAGGTAAGGAGCACGGGGCTCAAACTGAAATTAAAGATCTCTACTGAATGGATCTCTACTGTTAGGGGAGCTTTCCAGGCTCTGTTCAGTGGTGCCCAGTGCCAGGACAAGAGGCAGTGGGCACAAACTGGAACACAAGAGGATCCATCTGACCACCAGGCAGCACTTCTGTGATGTGTGGGTGACGGAGCAGTGGCACAGGATGCCCACAGAGACTGTGGGGTCTCCTTGGAGATCTCCAAAAGCCGCCTGGACGTGGTGCTGGGCACCCTGCTCTGGGTGGCCCTGCTGGAGCAGGGTAGGACCAGATGGACCCAGAGGTCCCTGCCCACCTCAGCCATCCTGAGACTCTGTGATTTTTACACACTTAGCCCACACGGAGAGGCCTACAACTGTAGGCACGTAAATTTAGATGTCTGAATCTGGAGCTGAATCCCAACCCCAAATCCATTCAAAGCCTTAACTGAAAACATGAGGACTAAGTTTGCCCAGATCTGTGTCACTACCCAAGATAGTTATGCTCCCCCATCGCACTGCATCTCACCAGAACCGTGAAAAAAAAATCATACCAGGTTCCACATGAGCTCCACGTTTAAAGTCTGTTTTACAGTCAGCTGTCAGTGATTCTCATCTAAAAGCTGACCTAGTCAGCAGTTAGAAAATTCATCCAGTTTAGAAGATTTTGCAGGGGCAGAAATGTTTGCATCCTTCTCTGTCTAATGGGCATGGCCAGGACAATGAGGTGCACCTGAAGTCATGTCACAGTTCCCTAATTCTTGCCATCAATCTTACCCCTTCTGCATGGCTGGTGTAATTTGGAACCACCTATAAGATATGCATCGGAGAGTTCAAAATTCACTTCCATGGCTCATGCAGGATATTTGCCCCCTGCTCCCTGACAGAAAGTGCAAATGTAGACCCTGAAGTTGTTGGTCTCAACACGTAAGTTGTATGTTGTTAAAACTCAGCTCAGCAGGACAGATACTTACAGCCTCTGAACTCTCTTCTTCCTGGTCAGTTTGTGTCCCTTTCTCCAGGCAGGTGCTTGTTTCATTCTCCAGCTTTGAAATTCTGGAAAACAGAAGAATCCAGTTCAATACATATATTGTGACTGAGGTTTTCATGCAAGTGATGTACTGCCTTTCCAACATCACAGCCATTAATTGGGGCAGAATTGAAAGTCATCATGCAGGAAAGCCATTGTGGGGCCTCCTGATGAACACAGGACCCCAGCACGTACATTTAAGTGGATGTACAAGTCTGCGGGTGTGGTGCAGGGCAATGACATTCAGTCACTGATCAGTTCTGTGACTGATCAATTTATTCACTGATCGGTTTTTGATACAGCCCAAAACTGCTGGCTCTTTGAAAACCGGTCAGTCTGTTCACTGAATCCAGTGATTAATACTGCCTCTATTTGCGTCTGATATTTTCAGAGGTTGAGATTTCTAAGAATCATTTGGCTCTGGCTCATTACCTCTTCTAGGAAGACCACGGAGAAACAATTACTGAGCCACTAACCTTTCGTAGTAAGTACTGTCCAGGAAGTGTTACTCTGCCTCTGCAAACTGGGGATTTGGAGCAGCTACTGCTTGGGCAATTGTCCACGCCTGAACAGTCATGCTGATACATCTATAACTGAGCTGTGATGGACCCTCACGCAGGTCTCACTGCAAAAGTGCTCTCTTAGGTAAGTTAAGAATTAAAATCATTTCAGATGTTTCTGAGGAGCTTTGCCAAGCTCACACTGCTAAACGTAGCTTGCCAATAGCACAATGAGAACTGTAATCCCTGTTTTATACAGAGTGATTTGGTTAAGCCCCACATGTAGATACAAAAATTGCTTTCATATAAAAGCAAATAATGAGAGAGGAGTGAGCAGAAGGAACAGCCTCAGCTCGTTCTCATATTGTTCTGACATCACCTGCGCAAAGCTGAAACCCAAGAGGCACCAGGTAATTTGTCTTGATCTGTGGTGCTACAGGAGGTAATATGACAGAGAAACTCTTTTGCTCAGAGAACGGAACTTGTGGTTTATCCCTATCAGAGCTATGACGAAAAGACATTATTACTAGTGAGTGCTCAGGAAATTCCCCAGCCAGGTCATGCTGATATTTCAGCTTGTCTCCCATCAGCCACAGACTTGGTAACTGCAGCAGCCCTGAAAGAAAACAGCTTAAAACATTACAGTGCACCTATTCCATACCTGTCTTTGTGATCCTGCAGCTCCTTCTCAAGTTTTTCCCTTTTCTGAGTTTCATTTCTAAGGCAGCAGAGCAGCTGGCTTACAGTTAGCTCCTCCGATTCCAAATTCTTGGACTCATCTGCATATTTGCCCCTGCTACAAAACAAACCAGAGGTAAGTAACAACAGCTGTGATTTTATGACAGCACTTCCTCACCCCTGGTGGTTCTGGGACCTGATCTGAGAGCCCACAGTTTCACACAGTGCTGAAAAGCAACGTTCTGAGCAAAGAGCTCATTCCCAAGAACCACGACCTGCCCACAAACCTGTAGCCACAGTCCCTGAGCGTGCAAACACTGTCCTTGCTACGTGCAGTGCTCAGACAGTCCTTCATCAGGCTGGGGGAACAATTTGGTATTTAAGCGGAGAAAACAAAAACAGTCGAGACAATACAAAACCCGGTGCATTTATTCTGACCTACGTGGCATCCCCTTCTGGTAAGTGCTGCCGTATGTTCCCAAAATAACTTTTTTTCCCAATGAAATATGCAACATTTCTTATCTCTGTCTCATTCCTTTCCAGGAGAAGAAGGCATGCTCCAACAACAATGGTCATTGGGAGTTACTTTCATTTTCAGAATAAAAATCCTTCAGTATTTTGCCTCCATCATATTCTACAGCTCTTTGGAAAATTGCATATGCTACCACAGAAACGAATACAAAACAAATACAAAACACTCTGAAAAAATAAACTAAGTTAATTTTCTGTGATAAAACACTGCATTCTATTGTCTCCACTTCCATGTCCATCCGGACAGAAAGTCAAAATTCACAAACTATATGGTAACAGATATAGGTTATACATTTCAGAAACTCAGCTGGAAAACAGCACACGTTTACAACTTCGGTTCTGCAATTCAGAAAAGAAAGTAAAGCACAGTCCTGTATGTGCTCCTGAGAACCTGGTATCTTTGGTGTGCAAAATTCAATTCCCCAAAGACAGCATTCAGCCAGGATATATTAAGTAAATAACTTTTATCAGGGGATTTTTAGTGCATCGGCCTACTCTTACAGAAATAAACCTGTCCTGAGTGGCTCACATTTCTCTGAAGCTGTTAAGAGCACCAGTCTAAGGTTTCAGTGCTGGACAAAGACACGTGGTGCCACAGGAAATTTTGTGAGAGGTTTATATACCCCTGTTCTTGTAGGCATGGCTGACGCTCATCAGAAGGGAAGTAGGTCCCACAAAGAATATTGTCTCATAATCAAAGTGTTCTCCCAAGCCACTGCTAACGACAACCTGAATGCTTGCAGCCTGGTCTGCAGTCAGCATCTTTGTTTTATAACTTGACCATAACTGTTTTATTGCCTTCAGCTTCTTACCCACATGCTGAGGGTCAAATTTTAATATGTTATTATATTAAAATGCTGATCTCCTTTGCAATGAAGTGGGCGGTGACAGAGTTCAAAGGAAAACATGCACGCAGAGCACAGTTTTCCAGCCTGCTTTGCCCCGAATATTTTCTATCTCCTTCCCTTCCAAAAGCAAGGCCACAAAGTAAATAAGACAGGTCAGCCACAAGCACCTAGCTGCCACATTGGGCAGGATCCCAAACGGAAAGTTTTATAGTATCAGCTGTCTGTGTCCATGAGGAGTAAAGGTTCAACTAGGGGCAAGAAAGTCCCTTGTGCCCTGGAGCTGACGTAAAGATCAAATTTTGAGAAGTAACTTCAACAGAACGCCGATATCTTAAGCCTAGTACCCTGAAAAAATGAGGACTATGTCATTGCACTGTCTGCCTGCCCTACTGTGATCAAATTTATACAAACAACACGCAAGCAGAACGGGCAGGGATCGCGTCTGAAAGGCTACAAGACCTCTGATTCTTAGCAGTATCATTATAACCAGGTAGATGACTCTATTAGAGTTCAGAGTGACTAGATGAGAAGGAGCCCCTGCAGCCTGTATCTTCTCTTTTTGGCCTCCTTTAAAAACCTGAAAAGGAGCAGCCAGTTGGCAAGTCTGCACGTAGACTTGCCTGGCCAACTGGCCCCAATAGGCACTCCCTCTTGTCAGCTAGAAAAACAGGAGGGAAAAATGCCAGAGAGCTGGGGGTCTTTCCAATGTGGTAGGAAGGGAGAGCTACTGCAGTGGAGGGATGCAAGGCCACTGAAAAACAGGATTTACTATACATTCCTCTAGAAAAAAAAATCCCTTACAGTGAAAGCAAAACACATTGCAGATGTTTGAATCACAGGAGAATCTACATACATGTAGACAGCGACGTTACTGGGCACTTCACCACTATTATCTTGATTTTCTTTTGCAGCTCTGTTTATTTCTCCTTCCTAAGAAAGAAAAAACAAAAAAACAAAAACAAAACAACAACAACAACAACAACAACAAAAACAACAATTAGCTTGGTATTGGACTAAGTGGGATATAGTTTTATTTACTTAAGGCAGGAAGAATACCAGGAAAAAACACTGTGGTGGCAATAAAAAATAAATAAAACACAGAACTCCTACACAGCAGTTTTGTGTTAACTTAAACAGTTCACATGCCTTTCCCTGTATCTCTTCAGGACTGATCAGAGAAGAGAAACAACAATGAGATTTGGCCTTCTCCTTTCATCAACAATTTCCATGGCCACTCTCTCTTGCAGAGATGACACAGCAACAGCACTGCCAATAGATTTTGAATATAAGCCTAAAAACCACTCACTTTCCTGCCTGCCAAGAGAACCACCCTTCTTTCCCACTGCAAAACTCAGCCATGACCTTTGTAGTCCAAAGAAGACTTTTTGTAGCAAAAAAGGAGAAGGCATCCTTGAAGCTTTCCTGCAGTTTGAAGTTTTCTCTGACAACTGCAAAGAATTTTTAATTAAATTCTCTCTTAATTTCTTGTTGCACTTTTTTTCCAGAGAGGGATGTGCTACTAGGGGATAGCAGAGACCCGTATTTTCACATTTCACCTTTTGCCTGTAAAGATTTCTCAGATACAAGAACAGTAGAAAAAATGGATTTCTGTGCCTCTAGGGAACGCAGAAGAAAAAATCACTTTGCAAAAAAAAACACTAGGACCAAGCTTGAAACAAAGTGTCTGGCTGCAGCTCACCGTGTCCTTTTTATTCCCCTCACTTACATTCATCCCAATCTCCACAAAAGAGTCCTCTGCTGAGATGTTCAGCTTGACCTGCAGTTCTGAAATGATGGCCAGCAGATCTGCCTTCTCAGCCTGGAGCCGCTGCACCTGGGACTTGAGCTGCTTCGCTTCCTTCTCAGGAGCCATGCTGCCCTCCTGGGATAAACAAAAACCTGCATTAGCCAACAAAGAGGAAACAGCACACAGAGCCTGAACGTAACAGTGGTGTCCCTTTGCCCTACTTCTCTGATTCGGTTTGCCTGGAAAAATCCAGTATAGAGATCCCCAAGCTATACTTTGGTTCACTAGACAGCAAGAAAAGTAAACTGTGCAACCAAGTTCATCAAGTGATGAGCGTCACGATTCTGAAAAACACGGACCTGGTCTGCTGAATGCACAGATAATTAGGATGTAAATCTTTGCCCGACTCTATGCCTCTCACTACCATGTAGGGTCTCAGTTGTTCTATGCTTTTTTTTTTTTTTTTCCCCATATCCTTATTTCTTTTCCCAAATCTACTGAAGATTTTAGGGAGGAATGACCAGTTGGCAAAAAGACTTTCTGCATATCCCACTTTCAATCTTCTACCACCATAAAACTACTTCTCTGTACTCCACATCCACGTATAAATTTCTGCCTATATCCCTAACCTTCACACCAACTTCTATGTCCTTTCTGCTCCAGCCTCTGTCCCTCAGAGCTTCCCAAACTTAATCTCTCCCTCACCTTTTGCCTCTTCCCTTTCCCCAGGATCCTCAAAAGCCTCTTTTAAGCCCCCACATAACCAGGAAGCCTCTTTTTCTTCTCCCTTTCCTTTAGATGCCTCTCCCCCTTATGAAACTCTCCCTGGAGTTTCTTTATTCCCTGTTTTGTAATCCAGTTCTTCTATCTCTTGGTAATGCCTTATTATATGACATTCCATCAGGATAAATTCTGAACAATTCTTGGAGTCGGAATTACATTCTAGCCCATCATTCACACCAAATCTCCAAACTCTTGCCATGATGACAGTGTCTCATCTTGCAATACTTCCCCACACACATGACTCACTGTGATTTTGTGCTCAGGCTGTAAAAGGCTGCAACAGGAGTCAGCTCCAGTGAAGAAGAGAGTTTCATAGCCACCAGTGCTCCCAGAGTTATAGTTTTGCGAGAAACCCTCCTCTGAATGCTGCTTTATCACTAAGGAAAGCAACAGTATATATCTGTGATGTGCTTTGAGTGAAACAGGCACATCACTTAGCAGTAGCAAGGGACTACAATGCATCTCAGTAAAGAGTAAAAAAACAGAGGTGAGAGGAGAGAAATTAGACTAATTTTTAGTCAGTCTTTTGATTAGGAGAAAATTTTTTCATGCTTTCATTTGGAAAAGAAGAAAAAAAAAGAATGTAATTAAAGTATAGCCAAAGTATTCAAGAGAGAAAACCATTTTGGCTTAAATGACACTGTCAGCCTGAAAATCATGATCAGAAATGAAATGTTTCTAACTAAATTAAATTATCGCTGACTGATAAAACTGCAAAGAATCACTAAAGAATCAAGAATTGCCTTATGGAGCTCTTACAGATGAGATAATTAAGAGATTTATTTTTACTTAGTCGGATTGCCCAAGCAGGTTCGATCACTCTGTCAGTAACATACTTTAAGTATCTGAAGTACAAGAAGTTCTGAAACAGGTATGGGCAGAATAAGTCCCCTACTTCCCCTTAAAATCTATTCCAGATTTATGAAATTCTGAGTTTCCCTGACAATCCTGAAACACAACTTTTAGCCCGGTTTCCTAACACGGTCATACTTGCACAATCACATGTTTATACATGACTTCCCTTATTCCCTTCACAGCCTTTGAACTCATTGGCCAATTTCAATGTACATGTTGGGAGATTTCTTACAGAGTTCCATAAAACTGGCAGTCACGAGAGGAAGGGAAATCCTACCAATGGCTCTGTGGGGAGAAAGGCTGATACACTCATCCTTCAGCAGGCAACTGAGAATCTGCATTTATTCTGTACCACATGCCAGTATTGATTGATTTGGCTCTGCATGAAACTTCTCGTTAATCATCTCTTCACATAACAATGTGGGACACAAAGCAGGTTTTGCTCTAACAGGCTTTGTCCATAGATGTATTCAGTAGAACCTGCGAATTGATGTTACCTGACTGCTACGCAATCATCTGCAATGTTAGAAACTACTTGCTACAGAGCCAAACGTAACACAGAGGGACAAAGCTCAGTCAGACTGAAATAGAGCAGCTGAAGAACAAATCTAATCTGAACCTTAGTAAAAAGGCTTTCGTGAGTGGAGAAAGATATAAAAATAGATGGCAGGGTGTGTTTTTTTTTTCTTTTTGCTTAAAGGCCAGCTTCCCACCGGAAACACAAAAACGAAAGCAATCAAACTTTCCTGAGAAAGAATCTAAGGAGGAAAGGGAGGGATGAAGCCAACTGAACAGTAAACAAGATAAAGAATGATAAGTTGGCAAGAAATGCTCATTTCTTATTTTTTATGTTGATAATGTTAACTGTTATTATTAATTATTATTAAAATGATAGTTATCTCTGGTGTGGCACTATGTTCTGTTACTACACTCTGAGAAGACTCACTTCATAAAATAAGTCAGGCCAAGACTACCTGTTACAGCATAAAGATAAAAATGGAGAACGTTAACAGAACTCCAAACCTCACAGTATGATGAAGGGGCATAAAAGCTCCTTTCAGTCAATTTCAAAGTGTGTCAATCCAACAATTTCCTTATTTACCATTTCTGCTCCTTCTTCTCTTTCCTTTAAGCTCTGAAGCTGTTGCTGTAGCTGTTCATTTTCAACGCACTTGGCTAGCAAGCACTGCTTTGCTTCTTTAAACTTTGTCTCGTAGAATTCTCGTTCTTCTTTCTGCTTCTCTCGCCAGATGGAAAGTTCCTCATATCGCTCCTTCATAGCTTGGTTATGCAACTTCATGGCTTCTAAATGATAGCCAGAGACAAGTCATTGATTCAATGTAACACATGTCAATGAAACAGCAGATTTCCTCTACATGGGCTCAGCATTCTTCAGTATCAAAAGGGTAAGCAGTAACTAGGTTTGAAATGCAAACCTCCTTCTCATGTGTCTTAGTGAACTAAAACAAAACGTACTACAGCTCCTTAACACTTTAATAAATACTATTAAAACCATTGCTGAAATAACATGCCCACACGCTCTCACTCCTTGATTTACTTCAAAGCTAAGAAGTACAAGCATGAAGTATTGCTCACAAGAAGTTTCTCGTTATCTTGCTGCACGTGCTATGTGCATGATGAACCCAAATGAAACTACCGAACAGAGGTTATGAAACTGAGTCAGTAGGGAAAGTGGATTTTCTAGACTGGTGAAATAGCGCATGAAAGCAGATGCTATCAAACTGAAAGTCTCAAATATGTTCAACCATACTCTGCTTGAACGTTCAGACAAGATTTGATTAAAAATGTTGAAAAAAAAAATGTAAGAGATCACTTACAGCAAAGTCAGCTCACCCTGACTAGGAAGGCAAGTTTTATGTAACAAAGTCAGTGAGTCAGTATGCAACAGCACCGTTATAGCAAAATGCTTACAATATTTTTATAAAGTCAATGAAAGGATTTCAAACTTGCTTCTTAAAGCAACATTCTCAAAGCCAGTTGCTTGAAAATCTTTCATACATTGTATATTCCTGTGACTGCCATTATGTCTTGATGCCATTTTGCAAGGTATGAGTTACAGCAGCTGCAATTATGGTCCTAAAACATTATCTTATATGGCATCGGACCTCTTAGCAGAATACCAGAGGTGCTTCTTGAAGCGACTTTCCTGCCAGATACTCATGAGACTCCAAGGCAGAGAACTTGCACTAGGTCCAAAAATGATTCAGGTGGAAATTGAACACTGAGTTAAAATCACAGCACACAGGACACATGACTTCATGCTCTGTTACCATATAAGCAGTTAGGTACCTCTGCTTTTTATGCAGAAAATCCCCAAATCCCTTGGGTTTTACTCTATTAAAAAAAAAAAAAAAAAAAAAAAAAAAGTATCTAACACCTAAACTTTTGGGATTGCGAAACAAACTTTCTCACCTAAAAAGCTTAAATCATTAGGCATTTACAGAGAAACCTAATGGTCTCTCCCAGACAGACCCAGCCATGACTGCTACTTCATTTTGAAGCACAGAAGGTGCTACCACATCTAAACTTTCAAAGTGGTTACTACACACGGTGTAGAACAGTCTGTTTCAATTTCCCTTGCTACCTGAGAGGATTCAGCACCTTTCAGAGAATATCTAAACCAGAACTATTCTGGTTGTCGTGGACTATCCACTTTGCTGATGCAGCTATGACAAAATGTTAGTCTATCTGTAATGTAAATGCCCAACCATTCTAAAATACAAACCAAAAAAGCTCTTAAAGGCTGATGAGCAAAACCTCCTAAAATACACAATGCTATATTGACTGTGTGTGTAGTTCTGAAGCAACTAAGTTCTGAAGCCCATAAAGTGGGCTGTTCTCCCCCTGATCTTCCATACCGATTCAACTTGATGTGTCCTATCAATTGGCCTTGCCACTTACAGAGTTGCTGGTACAGTGAATGCTACCCAGATAGAATATGTTATCCTGCAAGGGCAAATGAGCACTGAATTCATATTCAAAGGCAAAGGAAAAAAAATGCAGAAGAGACTCCTTTTGCATTTCCAGACAGATCTGCATTGACATTCACCTTTTAACTCGTTGTTCTCATTGATCAGTTCTTTCATCTGCTGTACCATCTCTTCAGGTGTGTATGTGCTGAGGGTGGGGGCAGCCCCACCGTCTGTCCCCTTTTCCATTTTGCTCCTGGGATGCTCTCCATTTTCCGCAGGACGGCTCTGCACCTTGCTGGACATCTCTGAAGCGACCACTACAAGGTCGGTAAAGAGAAAACTCTCATTTCTAAGAGAAAACTCTCATTTCTTGCCACATAGCTACGTGGAAAGGAAATACAGTGACACTTTTATTGCCTCCAGACGGGCTGCGCATCCAGTCACAGCATGCAGGGACCACCCGATCCCTCTGACCCCACTACTCCAAAACATCCACGAGTCTTTACATCCCATTAACCCCCTCAGAGAGAGGAGTGGATGAATAAAGCTGAGACATCCACGAGCCTTTATATCCCATTTACCCTCCCAGAAAGAGAGGGCTGGATGAATACGGCATTTAATTCCTGAGACATCTTGGATGAATAACACTGAGACGTTGAGACGTCTCTCAGCCTAAAACCCTTCTTTGGGAGCCCCTTCCTTTGGGAACAAAACGTAAAAAGAAGCTTTAATCCTCTCCCCTGCGTACTAGGAAGCCTTTAAGGGCAGCAAAGCCGCCTTCCACTCTCTCCCCCCGTCCCTAGGGTGCACCCAGCAGCCTCGCCGGGGCTGCGGGACCCTCCCTGGGGCTGGGGGCCCCCCTTGTCCACCCACACAGCCCTACCGGGAGGCCTCGGAAAGCTCTGGGTTCCCTTTACCGCCGGGATTACATTTCCGCCGCCTCCCTGCCAGCTTTCGTTTTCTCTTGCCGTCGCAGTTCGCTTCACCGGGGGAGGCGCTGAGGCGGCCGCCTCCGCGCCCAGTCACGGCTCTCCCCTCGCCTTTGCCTTCCCCCTAGGCCCGCCCCGGAGCCGCTGAGTCACCGGCTGTGGCCGCCTGAGGCCGGCGATGGGGACAAGCGACCTCCGCGGTCCCCTCCCGGCCCCATCGCCTCAGCCGTGCCCGCCGCCGTCCCCACTCACCCCCCTCACGCCGTGCCCATGGCGGCTCGGCTCAGCGCCGCCAGCCGCCGTCTCCGCCTTCCCCCTTCAGGGATTTCCCCAGCTCCGAGCGGCCTCTGGGCGGCACTGCCCGGCCAGGAGGGTCGGGAGAGCCTGGGTGTGTTACTGGAGGTGTCCCCGGAGCCTTCTCTTCTCCAGGCTGAACACCCCCAGCTCCCTCAGCCTGGCTCCACAGCAGAGGGGCTCCAGCCTCTGAGCATCCTCGTGGCCTCCTCTGGACTCGCTCTGATCCATCCCTGTCCTTGTGCTGGGCCCAGAGCTGAACGCAGGCTCCAGGTGGGGGCTGAGGAGAGCAGAGCAGAGGGGGACGAGCCTCTCAGATGCAGGACCTTGCACTTCGCCTTGTCGAGCCTCATAATGTTCACACAGACCCACATCTCAGGCTTGTCCAGGTTCCTTCCCTGCAGCGTGTCGACCACACCACACAGCTCAGTGTTGCCGGCAAACTTGCCGAGCATACACTCGATCCCACACTGTCCATGTCACCGCCAAAGATGTTAAACAGCTCCGGTCCCAGACACCCTGCAGAGAGGAGACTACCACGGGCAAAGCATCCTGCTGAGCCCAGCACTGGGGCTACTGAAGAAGACAGGCTCCTCTGAGGACCTGTCCCTATCTGCCTGGGCCTCCCTTGGGTGCTGCTTCACGGGGCTCTATGTTTTTCTTGTCAGGGTAGAGGTCTCGTAGGTGGTAGAGCAGCCAAATCCCATGCAACCAAATGCTGCAAGACAGATGCAGCACACCCCACCACATCAGCCCCCCACTATGGGGCTATGGACCCCATGGACCTGCTAGGAACCATGTGTAGGGTAGGTATGGAGAAGGGAGCTCTATGTCTTTCACAGCTTCATGGCCTTGGCCCACATCTGGGCACACAGCACCTTCCTTCCCATACAAGTTTCCACACAGAGGAGGCAGCGGGTAGAACCCAGAGGGGACCCAAAGCAAAATCCAGCAGGAAAAATGAGGGCTGCAGTCAATCCTTTAGCAGGTAGCTGCCTTTCCATGCAGGCTCTTTTATGTTGGATTACAGGGGCTTCCTTACACTCTTGGTCACCATCTTCCAGCTCAGATATCTGTGTACCCTGGGAACAACTGACCTCTCTAATAAAGACAAAAGCAAAAAAGCCATTAAATACCCCAGCCTTATCCTCATCTTTCATCACCATGTTTCCCCTCACATCCAGTAAAGTATGGAGATTCTTCTTAGTCCTCCTCCTTTTGTTGTTGATGTATTTATTAAAGCATTTTTTTATTCTCTATTACTGCCCTAGCCAAACTGAGTTCCAGCTGGGCTTATGATTTTCCCCCTAAACAACTTGACAACAGCTCTATAGTCCTGCATTGCCTGCCCCTTCCTCCAGAGTTCATAAACTTTTTTTTTTCCGAGTTTCTGTTTAGCAAGGCTGGTCTTCTCCCCTGCCAGCTTGAGTTTCAGAGCACTGTGATGACATGCTCCTGTGCTTTCAGGATTTAATTCTTGAAGAAAGTCCAGCCTTCTTGCACTCCTTTGTCTTCCAGAACTGCCTTCCAAGGGACTCTGTCAATCAGGTTTCTAAATTAGCCCAAATCTGCCTTCTGGAATGCCAAGGTAGCAGTTCTCCTAACTGCCTTCCTTGCTTCACCAAAAGATCAAAAACTCTAATATTTTGTGATCGCTGTGCCCAAGACAGCCTCCAACCATCACATCACCCACAAGTCCTTCCTTGTTTGCAAACAGCAGGTCAATTGGGGCACCCTCTCTAGCTTGCTTCTTCAACAGCTCTGTCAAGAAGTTATCCTCCACACACTCAGGAACCTCCTAGACCGTTTTCTCTCTGTCATACTGTATTTCCAACAGACATCTGGGAATTTGAAATCCCCCATGAGAACAAGGACCAGAGATTGTGAGACTTCTGCTAGTTGCTTGCAGAGTATTTCATCTACCTCTTCATCCAGGTTGGGTGGTCTATATCAGGCTACTACCATAATATCTGCCTCATTGGCTTTTCTTCTGGCTCTTAGCCAAAGAAACTCAACTTTTTCATCACCATAACCAAGCTAGTTAGGCATTCCCTAATGTAATCCTCTCCTTCTCCACCTCTCTCTCCTGCAGAGCCTATAGCCATCTGTCCAAGCACTTCAGGCATGTAAGTTGTCCCACCATGTCTCACTAAGGCAGATAATATCATAGCCCTAAAATTTAACTAAAACTTCCAGTTCCCCTTGTTTACTGAAGGAACAATAGAAAACCAACATCAATAGGATTGGTTAGGAAAGATTTCTCATTACACTAGAACTAAAAAGTGCCCCAAGAAATGATCAGACAACTGCTGTAAATTGAACAAAATGAGGTGCTTTTCATACAAGACCATAATTACATTTTGGTAAATATTGCCACAGGGTACTGTAGAGATGACTAGATTAGGAAGGGATTCACCACACTCAAGGGACACGGCCTATTAATGTCTGTTAAACATTGTGGTTGGTGCAGTTTGTGACTTTCTATGGAGTAAGCCAGAAACTTACTATTACAAGGGAGAGAAGGGTGATGGACAGTGGACACTGGCAGGGACCCATCCTTTTACTAGGTCATCAGCTGAGAAATGTCAGCATTCAAACCCTGGCTGTAGGTTACCAGTCTCCCTAGAAATAAAACCAGAAAACATTTGGGACCATCTACATGGTGAAGAACAGGTTTCATAGTAGATTTATGTATGCTGAGTCCATAATGCACGTGCTTTCTGCTTATACTGCTAAGAAAGGGAATCCATCTCCTTGGAGATACGCTGAGATCTCCTATGCTTGTGGGAGTGAGATCTTTGCATTACTGCTGCCTCCCATCATGGCATCCATGGCTGATATGTTAGATGAGCATTTAAGTCATAGAGAGGCAGTAAACATAGCCTCTGTGAAGACAAGGAGCAGTAATACTAGCACTAGCTCATTGTGACTTTTTTTATTTGAGCTCTGGACTAAGTTCTGGCAAACTGGAGGACTTTACTGTGTGTGCAGCAAAGACAAAAGAAGAGCAATAAAGACCAACCGAGTTTTACTTGACAGCACAATTTAAGGAAACATTTTCTATTTGATTATGCTTCTGATAGCTGTTTGTTCCCCCAGCAATCCCAGATCTGATTTTATTACCAAAAGTTCATTTTGGGGAACAGATCTTATTTAAACAGAAAAATATCCAAGTTTTGAGGGAACAATTTATTATTAAATATGTGCTTTACTGCCAGTGAATATGTGTATCTTGCAATTCTTTGAAGAGTTAGGGGCTCTTGGGAATCAGAAGTGATATAATCTGATCTTAATTGCAATGAAACATTTTTTTTAAAAGGCAAAGAGAAACTGAAATCTTTGTAGATAGGGGTAATGGGAAGATAAATAACCAATGAGGCTTGTGGAAAAAAAGGAAAAAAATAAAGTTTGATTTTTTAAAATGATAAGGAAATATTGCTCTATATCTAAGGAAAGTTACAGTGTTTGCATGAAACACTGTTTTAACACGTCAGCACAGTGGGAATAAAACTCAGAAAGCTATTGTTTGGGCCCACATAGTTTATTCAGATATTTTTTTTCACCACTGGCTTTGATCACGATTTGGTTTGTCCATTCTGCAGGTCATGAGTAACATGCAGGAGTGTACTATGTATGACCTGTGAATAAAGGAAACTTTATTCTAACTCTTTCCATGATGGCCTGAACTGCTGGAGTGAATTACAAGTAGCTCATCTATCTGTGCCTGTACTGCACTGAGGGTAAATATTTACAGACATAGCTTACAGATGTGTAGAAGTGTCTAGCTTTCCCCAAGTCACACTATAGCATTTGTTTGCAATAATAGGCATTGGTCAGCTCCAGGTCTGAGGGCTCAGAAATTCCCTTGTGGCAGCTGAGCCATGGAAACAGTCTTTGTATACATCCTTACTCCCTAGCAAATGTGAGATAACGCAGCTTAGCTCTGTCTGAGAAGGCAGAGGGTTGTGCTGAATTATCTTCACATCACCCCAGGCTAACAGCTTGGAGGCTGTTTTTGCATTTGTCCAGGAGCTGAACCCTGAGAATCTAACATAGCTGGAACAAAGGCTTCAACTTCAGAAAGCTTAGGTAGGAAGAACATCTCTCTATGTATATCTCTATGTATATACACATAGGGCTTAAGTTTTATCCGTCTGTCTGTCTGTCTTATATAATGTGGAACTCGTGCTGCCTTTGACTCTTTTATGTTAGCTCTGCTCTTCTTGTCTTTCTGGTCTGTGTTGCCTTCTTGCTCCTGAATGATGCCCTGTTAGCTGCTGGAAACTCCTGATTTTGGCCAGGGTCCCATAGATACTCTACAGACATAACCCAAAGACTGACTTCTTTCTCAGGACACCATGAATATCCACTACACCAGTCTGGATTGCTTCCTCCGAAGAGCTCAGGTTCCTAAAGAGCGCTGTTTTATTCTGTCTGCAGAAGGGTCCATGGGTCTGTGGAAGGACCACTACCCTTGATTAATACCTGGGCTTCTTGCCAAAGTAAATACTAGAGTATTTGCTGTGCCTTCAGATTTGCTGATTAAGGTTAATTTCCAATTGATAGGTAATGTGCAAGCACCACAAAGATATGTTCTTTGCAGGCTTTGAGCAGATTAAGCGGGGGAGAGGGGATGCTGTGAAGTGCATCCAACTTCTGCAGTCAGCAGTATTGTGTGATGAATGTCACCATAACCTAGAGAAAAGTAAGATAATGAAATGCATTCATTTCTTACAACAATTAAGTGTTACCGTGGCCTGGAAATGGCTCAGAGCCAGCTGGTAAAATTTACATTAAAAGTTGTCAGACCTTACATGATCATCTACAGTAAAAAAACTACAAAAAGCATGAAATTCAGATGTATGAACCAAATGCTGTAAACAGATGATATGTTGAGCTTCATGGATTTTTGATTACCAGTCCAGTATTGAAGTGATTTCTATTGATGCTGTTACTACCTCGAAAAAAAAAAAAAAAGAAAAAAGAATTAAGATCATGTTTTCAGTCTGATAAACCTATTGTGGGCAAGGATCCTGGTTGGGATATGTAAAGCAAATGGTAGTGACAAAGAATGTATCTAATTGATTGCTTTTGGCCTGTTCTGCACAGTTAAGTACTCAGTGTGTCATGTACCACTTTCCCTCCCGCGCACAGCCGAATGGATAACTTCTTTTACAACTGCAATTATATAACATCCCTGTGCAATGACACAGAAGAGTAAAAATAGTGCCTCTAGTGCAGCTTTTAGATGATCTGATTCAGAGCTTGCTGGTATGTAGAGAAATTGTAATTTAACAGTTTTTCTTTTCAGCTTTCCTTCCCTGAAATGAGTTGCAATTTGATTGTGCTGAGTTGCTGGACTTCCTCACCATCAGCTCTGATTTCCTTCTGGAAACAGATGCATTCTGCCACCAGTCACCAAAAAAAAAAGAAGAAAAAAAAAAGAAAAAGTTTTTTTTTTTTTTTTCCTAATAAATTTAGTGATTGAGGTCAAATTGGCAAAAAAGTCACCAATTATTTTCAGTCTAGCAAGAACAGCATCCATGAAAAGTACCCTGTGTGATGTCCTTTGAGTTCAAGGTTCTGCATTAAGAAGCATGACAACAAAGTAATTTTCTGCCTGTCAGTAGGATGCCTTAGACTTTTTTTTTGCTGAGAAGAAGAGCAAAATGATACCCACAAGTCATAACCACATAATAACCACAAGATAATCAGGGAATGGTGGGCAGCCAGGAGGGCCAGCCATACCCTGGAGCGTATCAGGCACAGCACTGCTAGCTGGTTGAGGGAAGGGATTGTCCTGCTCTGCTCTGGTGTGGCCTCACCTCGAGCACTGTGTGTGGTTTTGGGTGCCACAGTATATAAAGGACATAAAACTATTAGAGAGTGTGCAAAGGAGACTGGTGAAGGGTATAGAAGGCAGAGGTCCCTTGGTGTGTTCAGCCTCGAGCAGAGCAGGCCGAGGGGAGGCCTCGTGGCGGCCTGCAGCTCCCTCACGAGGGGAGCGCAGGGGCAGTCGCTGAGCTCTGCTCTCTGGGGACAGCGACAGGACCCGAGGGGACGGCATGGAGCTGGGACAGGGGAGGGTCAGGCTGGGGGTTAGGGAAAGGTTCTGCACCCAGAGGTTGTTGGGCACTGGGACAGGCTCCCCATGACATGACATGACACAGGGTCTGATTTTTGGGTGGTACTGTGTGGACTTCATGAAGTTGAACATCATGATCCTTATGAGTCTGTTCCAACTCAGGTTATTCTATAATTTTGTGATTCTATAAGTCTGGTGGTTTTGTGATTCGTCTCTGGCAGTTCAGAGGAAGGGCACTGACTGGAATAATTGACACTGACAGTACTACACGATCCTTGTTTGAGCTATCTTCTCCTTTCTTGACCACTCAACAAGTACCGGTGTCCACTCGGAAAGCAGTATATTTCACTCAACACCCACCATGCCAGCAGGTGCTTCTGGTTTTGTCCTTATACTCTTGATGGTAAAGGGGAAAGAAGAAAAAAAATGGATAAAAGTGCAAAAAAAGTTAAGAGGAATTGACAGCTGTCCTTGTTTTCATTTTCCGATAGATGGCACTAATTCTCTTTCCAGATCATCATCAGCTGAACAAATCAGGAGCTCCGGAATACCAGAAGTGTTTAAAAACACAAGCATCTTTGCCCTTTTCTTTTGCTGTCTCTGAGTGTGAAATTTGGACCAAGAAGGCAGCAGACTGAGAAAATGTTTGAAGCCCTCGGAATGTGGTACTGCTGCCAAGTAGAGTCATGCCAGGAAAACACAGGCAGATCAACCAGCAATCGTGACCGAGGGCTAGAAGTGAGGGAGAGAGCTTTACTTTTGACTAAGGATGGTCAAAAGTAAAAGTGGGACTATTTTAGGGAGTTACTGAGCAGGAATTGGTAGACCGTGGAGAAAGGAAACTGAAGCACGGGGACTGCAGGCTAAATGAAGTCATGGACGGACAAGGAGCAATGGCAGTGCACCTTGTTAGGGTCTGTCCAGTGCAGCACCTCTCCATGTATGGGGGGATTTGTAGTGCTTCTTTAAAGCTGTAAGAGGAAATCAAGCCAGAATGGTGACGAGGAAGCCTCTATTCTGAAAGTACTGTGGCAAAGTGGAAAAAGAAGAAAATCTCTTGCAAACAATATAGTTTTCTTTGGCCTGAAGTGCACCCTTGTTCATCACTAAAAGAGAACAGTGTTTGCAGCTCCATACCACCATACAGGCCACAGGGAGAGATGATCCATGCTCCCATCACACTTTTTAACATTAAGGGAACGTTGCTTCCTGGCTTCAGAGAGATAGTCAAAAGAATAATATTTGAGTGGAAGCATGGCATTATTTTAAAAGGCATAACTTTCAACTAAAGCCTAGAGGCAAGTGGATTTTGACACCCAGATCTTCATTAATATTACCACTTAAATCCTTTTGAAAATTCCCTTCTAGTATTTGTAGTTGCAAATGCGCCTTATTTTGTTTTAACCTCAAATGTCTTGCAATGATATCAGTTGAAGCTCCCTGTGACTCCACAAGCTGTTTTCCTGCTAGGTATGAAAATACCACTTTTGGTGGGTTGTGTAAGTGCATTCATCACTAGTTCCCTTTTTTACAAAATCTGGAGGAAGGGAACATTGATATCATGGTGAACTGTTCTGCACTGACTTTTTTAATAGGGTGCAACAAAGGCTACTTACAAACCACTAAGAGAACAATGACAGTGATGTTATGAAGGTTGTGACAGTACAGAGTTTCCCCAAAGGACTCAGATGACACCCGTGATAGGAGCTGGCTCTCCTTTTTTATTTTATTTTTTTCCTCTGGAATATTTTTTGGTTGTAGATGCCATGAACATCAGTGGTTCAGAGAGCTGTGTACTGGAGTGGGACCATATCTATCCTTGTCTTCCTCTTGAGATATTCTGGCTGCTACTGAATGGAAGTGAAGCTTGCAAGCACATCTCACAAATTGTGGTATTTCTCTGATCACATAGGGAACCTTCTTGTGTTGAAGCCTTGACTTCTCTCTGTGATGACCTAAGGAACACCCCAGTGAACCTGGGAGTGCACCTGCTGCAAAGAGGCCTGGAGTGCTGAACATGAAAGCCATCTTCACCTTTTCTTTCCTGTCAAGTCATTTGATTTTCAGTTATAAACTCACCCTTGCAAATCTACATATATATATATATTTCCTCTCAGTATGCTTGATTTCTGGTATTGCCTAGATAATTGATGATGTAGTAATCTCTTTGGGCCTTGTCAAGGAAAAAGAGTACTTGAACTGTTGAACTATAAAACCCATGGGGCAAAACATGTCTTGAGGCTCCTGTCTTCAAATGGGGCTTGTAGTGTCAATAAACAGAATTAGTAATGCATGTAATACACATAATGCCTTAAGTGAGGCAAATCACTGAGAAATCTCTGACTATGACTGAAATATCAAAAGCACTTGAGGCCATAATTTTATGTAGTGTTTTAAGCCTGTACAAGAACTGCCATTGAAAAGAGTTCAGGTGGAGACATACAGACAACCAGAACAGAGTGAGCCAGATCAGAGATTTTAACCTGGATTGGTTTCCCCTGAGCTGGTTCACCACAACCACATGCTCACATAACTTTGGTGGAAGACTGTGAAGAAGTGGTTTTGGATAGAGGGGAAAAAGGGCTGATTCCTTCAACAGCCATGCTGGTGTATGCCAGCATAAACTCTGCATGAAACTACACTGTGAATCCCAGGGGTATTCCCAAGTGGGACCAGGAAAAGATGTTATCATCACTGGGACCTAGAGCAAGAGGACTTTGATGTGTATCTGCCCTGCAGACTGCAGTAGGGTACTCCAGCTTTCAGTGATGCCCTGGATCCCAGAGGGATGCCAGTCCTGGTGCTCAGCACTTCTGCTCCTGGGCACAGCAGGGCATCTGCCTTGCAAACAAGACAAGCACTCGCCCTCTGCAAAACAGGCTAGAAATCACAGCCTGTCGTTATATGGCCACTGGAATAGTAGTGAACATCAGGAAGAATTTGGTTTGCTAGAAAAAGAAGAGAAGGAGAAATTTTCTGGGATTATTAAAGGCACAAACTCCATATTTGCTTTTCAGACAGCTGAGGGCGCTCAGCACATTTTTAGTAAAGTTGGTGCTTTGCAGGTTTGAGCCTTAAGACACAACTCCTAAATACAGTGATGCTTGAACCAGGTGCTGCTGGTGAACAAAGCCTGAGCAGGGGCTTAGGCTCTAACATTACTAACAGCTGAAAAAATAAAAATAAAATATATAAAAAAGCTGAAAAAAATAAAAGCTGAAAAACGCCCAGAGCTGGTTAAATATCCTTGCCTTTGTGATATGCTTCTTGGGATGAGGCACCTTGTCTGAAATCAACATCTATATCTGCCCAAACTTCCCAGCAAAAGGTTTTTTTTTGTGGGTTGTTGTGGTGGGTTCTGTGCTGTGGCACATCTGTCCAGTTCTGGAAAGAGACACCAAATTAATTTCATCCAGACCATATTACATTAGAGTTTTTAGGGATTTTTAGTATATACCAGATTTATCTGGTTTCTCATTTATATTCAATTGATTGCTATAACACAGGCTTCCTAAAATCCCTCTGACTTTTGTTTATTCACCATTCATTATTATCCTTAATTCCTTAGCACTTGTAAAGCTCCTTAGAACATGAAACAGTGCTTCTGAGTTGTTAACCGTTATTATTACCAGCAGTGGTACAAATAAAAAGCTGTGTATTTTGCAGCTTTTGATACATGCACTTATTTTATTTAAATCAAATACTTACTGCTACTAAATTCTTCCTTAGTTGGCTACCTCACATCCTCGGGAAGAAAGACTGGCATAGTCATCATGGCAATAGTTTCTATACTTGTTTCAGCTCTAAAGGGACATCTTGTCTTTTCAGCATTTCAACAGATTAAAAAATGGCTTCAGTAACATGTAAGTTCCTCACGTCACAACCAGGCAGCATGGTGGCTATCTGCTTCTCCACAGAAGGATGGACCTGGGTAATAAAGGAAGAGCCATTGCTGCATGCAGAAATCAGGTCCAGTTTCCTACAGAGACACCAAATCCAGATGCCAAACCCTTAGGTGAGTAGTTTATGCCTGTTGGGTCTGCTGGGGGTGATGCAGTCTGGATTTCTCAAGGTATAGCCTGTGGATGTCCCCAGGAGCAAGTGATCCCTCTCAGATACCTCCTGCTTAACAAATTGTCCATCTTTAGCCTCCAGGTGCTTTTGTCAGCATCATAACTATTTGATGCAGAGGGATATTTGAAGGGCATTCATTTCTGTGCAGTTTAGTACCTCACAAACGTGATCCCTGAGGACTGGGGGATGCCTGAATGCAAGACAGAGGCATTTCTCCCCCTCCTCCAGCCCTCCTGCCTCTCTGTGCAACTTTGGTGCTCTCTTTTCAACTAGGAGCAGGTCCAGGTGGGGTTAATGGCTGGAGGCTCTGTAACCAGACATCCTTAGCCACTCTACAGGAGCCAGGCTGGGCTTCCCGGACCAGGCAGCATTAATGGCAAGCCCTGGAGGGGATGGATGCTGCAGACAGCCCCCACGGTAAATCCTTGTTGCTCTCAAAAGCAAGAGCCAGTTAAGGAACAAAGCAGACAAGGAGCAGACTTTATAATCAGCTTTACAAGTTGATCAATTATTATCATAGTTGCAATAAACCAGTCACAGACATGAGAACAAGCTGATGTTGCAGAAATCCTCCTGTAAAAATGTGTTTCTAGACATGCTGAGTTCTGTGAGGACAAAGAAACAACCTATTAAAAATCTTGTAAACCCACAGGCTGTAACCTCAAAGCGGATGCTTGCTTTATACGTTTTATTCTTCACACTTCTTCACTTGCTTGTTCTGCTGCCTTCTTGTCTAAAGAAAAAAAATATATTTTTTGGGGGGGGTAGCTTTTTGTAGGTAAACACAAGTGGTCATTTCTATTTATTAAGCTCCCATGAGGTGGACAGAGTTGCACAAGACGTGATAGAAATCTAAACAAGACCTTAGACAGCTTCTTTGCAGTTATTTCTATTTCACTGTTTCACTTGCAGCCAGCTCTTTTAATCTCTTTTCTTCCTCTCTTGCTGCCTGATTCTTCTGCTGGCTGCCAGGTTAATGGGTACAAAGGAGAAGGGGTACCTGGACTCACCCCTGTTTGCTGCAAAGAAAGAAAAGTCTGGTTTGTTTCTGACTGCATTACACCATAGCTTCTGTCTATTGAAAGGGAGCAGTTTATTCCAGAGACACTGAAAATGAAGGAAATTTAATGATTTTTAGGAACCTTTCTGAAGGCTTTGAGATACAATTATTATATATATATATATTATCTTATGCCTTTATTAGTATTAAGATGTTAGATTAGGGCCCAAATGACCAAGCTCCTGTCCATATCTCATTGCTTAGCCTATTCCTCCCACAAAAAAGAGCTGTGACAAAATCTGGATCAACCCTAGGATCAAATACCACTAAGATTTTGCACAATTCCCATCAGGGATTCAGCTTTAGGGATTGCTTTTACTTGCAGTTTTTCCTATAGTGCATCACTATAGGATCTGGACACCCCTGAGATCATAATAAAACCCTACTGATACCTATACATGGCTAGTTCTGACTTCTGCAAAGATTTTTCTTGATCTGATAACTTCCCCTCTGAAACCACCTGCTCTGTTTGCAGGCTGTGCTTTGGGTGGGGATTTAGTACAAAATCTCTTTAAAAATCCCAGCAGTTTCTGCTCAAGGCTAAAGGTGGTTGGAGTCCCAGCTGGACACCGCAGGTTTGGGCAGCAGAGGTGTGTCCCAGAGCAGAGACACCCTGTTGAAGTCTGTTTTGGGCTTCTGGAGGATTTTTGTGTAGGATGTGTAAGCTATGGGGAAGCTCAGAGCCGAAGCACGGGGAGCTCATGAAAGTGAACTTCTTCAGAGCCATTTTCTCTGCTTTATTCTTTGAAAGCAAGGGGTCATCTGAGGTTTCGGACTGGCTGAGACTGCAGCCAGTAAAGTACGCTTTGGGACTGAGTGGGGAAGATTGCTTTTGCAAGTGAGAGCTGCCCTAATAGATCACTTTAATTTTGTAACTCATTTTGCCTGTAAGCGCTTCAGTGGATATCTATGTACCAAACCTCAAAGAGCTTCCTAGATTACAGCCAGCTCTCATAAAAGGATCATTTGCCCGGAGCCATTACCCCAAAACACCTCATCCTTGAACCCAGGAAATGGAGAAGAATATATTGAGTGAAAGTAGCTGGAGGAATCCGAGAAGGAGAAAATAACTTCCCAGAGAAGGATTTTTCACAGATTAAAGTAAATCATGGGGCACTTGGATTACAGATAACCTAATTGCTTTCAAAGCAGAGGCTTTTTTCCCCTTGTTCTTTTGCCTGCCACTTCCATTCTTCAGCGCTTGTTTGCCACCAAGCTCAGGAAGGCAAAATCAATAGTGGTCCAACGTTAATAATTGAGCAGAGCAGGGAGCAAGCTGAATAACCCCTATCTCACTTGAAATCAGAACAGTTACTTCCTAGCTTGAGCTCACCTAGCTGAGAATTAGGTGCTGGCAGAGATGGAAAAGGGAATAAAACCACCAAAACCTACAAAGCCAAACCGACAGCTCCTCCCCGTGCTGTCATGTTTCTCACAGTAGGAGCAACAGAGGTGCAAAGGATTGCTCTTCTGAATCATTTGGTATCGGGATGCAATCAGGCAGGATGGTCTGAAAGCATCTTCAGTCTGTAGGAATGAACCCACCAGGGGTCTAAGTGTTATTTCCAGATTTCATCCTAAAGCTTAAACGATGCACTCATGGAGAGCTGATAATATACATGAAGTACATGAGGAAGAATAGAGCCTGGCAAATAATAGCTTTTAACTCGGGGAGTGAAAAAAGAAGGCAATAAACATCTCCAGCAAATGATAGGTACACGGCGGGAGGTGTTTCTGAAAGGCTTTTGGATACTCTCCCAACGCAAGGTGAGAACCCAGCTAAAATACAGTGCTTCACAGCATCCCCTGACTGAAATGCTGACATCCCTGGAGAAGACTGCAATAAACTTCTACCACCCCCGCTAAAATGATGCCGTGGTTAAGGGAAAGGGTCTCTCAGTACTGGTAAACTGCAGGGAAGGTGTGCAGTAGGAGGATTTTGCAGTTTACAAATGGAAGGTAGGTGTGCGGTGTGCTCCTTGAAATAAAGGGATCTGGGAATCCAAATGAAAGCCACTTATAAATACTAAGAACAGGGGCCTTCTCTAGGGTTTGTGTTCTTTTGATGGGGCAGACTGTCTAGCAACAAACTTCTTGGTAAAGGCTTAAGTCATATCTGAGACATCAGGATATAGGAGGCAAAGAAAACCAATGCCAAGATGTCAGCAATCCGTGAGATACCCGATAGCATCACTGCAGAGCCAATAGACAGAAAATAGAAGGTAAAGATTTCCTTTCTTTCATCAGATCTCCAGGGATCCTTTGGCAGAGAATCCAGGAAAAGTGCTTTGAATCCTAAGTAGGGTGAGAAGGCAGACAGCCTGATTTAAAGATGTTCAAATATTGCTGAGTGATGGGAGCATCCGTCAGGACAGTGCCCTGGGAAGATGCTGGACACTCATCGTGTCAGTGCTTTTGGGTACCATGCTAAGGGCAAGCCAAGTGATGCAAAGTAGCAGTTATTCCATGGAAAATTATATGTCATTTCTATAAGGAATAAGGATCACATGCTATTTCTGTAAGGAATAAGAATCAAGAAAGCTTTCCATCCTAGGGTGCATGGGAATCCCACTGTGGTGTACCAAAGCTTCCTTTTTAACGGGACAGCACACGCTGCAGCTCTGGGCCCCGTGTGTATGTCAGATGAAGGCTGTAATGCGGGGTGGAGTTTGCAGTCGTCCTCCCAAACAGCAGAGCAAGATCAAAGCCTTTCATTTGCATTGCTTGCAATGCCTGTTTTTATTATTATTATTTCATTTCAATGGCCTGCAGCGCAACAGAAACTGCAGCACAAAGAGATCATGGTTTCCAGAAGCACACAAAACCAAAGCTTTATTAGACAGGGCTGATCTGTATTCTTCTCTTCCAGCTCTAGTTTTCCTCACTGGCGGTGTGGGTGAACCCAGGAAAAGCCTTGCAGAGCCAGGGGAAACCCAGGAGGCAATTAATTGAAACAGCACAGCCTTAAACAGCTGCTGGTGACCTGGAGGTCCTGCACAGCGAGTTTAGGTAATTGTGCTGCCAACTTGCCACCAAGGCAGTGTTTTTATGAATATTTTTTTGCAGTGAGTAGCAGTTTGTTGAACATGCCTTTAAATATGTCCACGAAGGGGCAACTGAGTAGCTCATGAGGATGGGAAGAAAGAAAGGAAGAGGCTTGTCTGTCCCTGACCAGCCACTCATCCACTGGTGTACGGCTGTATGTATATGGTGTAAGCCATATAACACGGTCCAGCTGATCCCAAATGAAGGATGGGGAAGAGGAATTCCTACCTGAGCAGAGTGAATCTTCTCAGGGAATTTCCCCTGGCCTTCTTTTCAAAGCTCTTGCTGCTCTGTCATGACCTGTGAGGCATTTGTTTGGTTTGGCTTTTCTTTCTTTCTTTTTTTTTTCCCCCTTTTGGTTCCTGTCTGTTTTGTTTTTGAAGGAATGACATCCCGACCCCTAACTTTTCTGGAGGCAATACACACATTCCTTACAGCACTGTGTTACCAAGACAAAAAATGTTCCTCATAATTACACATGATTTGATCATTCCAGCATTTCCACCTCTTCCCAGAAGTTTTATGATCATAATTAATTTCTCAGGCACCTACTCACCGCTCTAGGCATTTTCCCAAACCTTTAAACACGCCGTTAGCAATCCTGAACCTTTCACTGCTGCATTTCTTTTCCTCAACTTGTTATAAATTCTTTGCTAGTAGTCCTCCCTACAACAAACCAGATGAGCTTTATTCATGTCATCCCCCATATTGTGATACTCTAGGATATTGGCTTCACCACAACACTGTGATCAAAAAAATGGTGTTATCTCGAGTTTACAAATAGGAATCTGGGATACGAGTTTTTATAATCAAGGACTTGTCATGGGGAGTTCTACCATTTCTGGATAATGAGGAGAAAAAGATCTTTTTTTTGTAACTCTGATCTGACCTGTGCAGTATTAGTCATGCCACATATTCATCATACCCAGGTGTGACAGCACATGTCAGTAGTAAGTTTCTGTAATCGCAGAGGGAGAAAGTAAGAGAGGAGATGTCAAACACTGTTGGGTTTTAGCAGACAATCCAACTGACATCACAACCATCAGTTTCAGCCTCCCGTTGGGTTGGTAAGTTATTAAAATGAGAAATCCAAGCATAATCCAGCACAGCTCTTGGTAGGATTCAGTGGGATCCATCAGTCTCCACACAGTGGGCAGCAGCTTGAGCTTCTGCATGTCACAGAGTCCCAGGATGGCTGAGGTGGGCAGGGACCTCTGGGTCCATCTGGTCCCACCCTGCTCCAGCAGGGCCACCCAGAGCAGGGTGCCCAGCACCACGTCCAGGCGGCTTTTGGAGATCTCCAAGGAGACCCCACAGCCTCTGTGGGCAGCCTGTGCCACTGCTCCGTCACCCACACAGCCCAGAAGTGCTGCCTGGTGGTCAGATGGATCCTCTTGTGTTCCCAGCATTGACTCCAGCCTGTAGTTCCTCAGGTCCTCCCTCTCTCATCAGCTTTCCTCCAGGCAAAAGGAGGCTGAGGTTTCTCCCAGCCACACAGCCACGTACTCAGGCACCGCCGTGCTGCAGTGGCAGGATTTATGCTAGCTCTGTTGTTACAAATCAATTGCACAGGCTGCAAAAGCTTCACAAATTCCAGCTCTTCACCTCTTTAAACCCAGCCCCACGTCACCCTCCCATCACAGCTCACAGGACCCACCGGGATCCTCAAGCTGGAGAAAAGCCACCCACGGCTTGTTTGCTGGCACAGGAAGCAACGCTGCTGAAAAGGAACGTCGAAAGCTCGCTCTTTGTCAGGCAGAAACCCAGCCAAAAAGTCAGGTTTCGACTTATGCAGAACTTGGCCAAACCTTCCTATTAATTTGGCTTTCAACACAGGCGGAGCAGCGCTGAAACGCAAAACTACCTAGGTGGGTAAACCATTTTCCGTACACTCTCAGGTTATGGCTGAGTAGGGTTATAGCTGTCCAGTAGGATTATCTGCTGAGTAGGGTTATCTGCTGGCCCAGCACAGCAAATTCTGGTGTGAGAAAGGGGTGATGAGCCTGGTGGGTTGTGTCCCACTGGATTGTGTCCCCACAGGAGAGAAGCAGTCACCATCATGCCTTGAGGGTGGTTTGCCAGGCTTAGGCACGGTGACTAGAAATACCCAATACAGTCCCAAATATTTCACTTTATTTACTGCAAATATGGCTTTACCTAGGGACTAGGCAAGGACTTAAAAAAAAAAAAAAAGGAAAACAAAAGGCTGAAAAGTGCTGCCCCTGTATTTTTTTGGGCTATAGGTCTGTGTCTGTTGGCATACACACATTCAGCAAACGTTATCGCTGCAGCATGAGGTCTGATAAAGGTCCCATTGCACGAGAAAAGCACAGCCCTTGGGACTGCGGCTGCAAAACCGATTTCCTCCTTTACAAAGGAGCCTTAACACAGCAGCAAACACCCTCCTGCTTCTTGAGAACTTGAAAGATTTGGGGACAAAGGTAGGGCGTGGGGGGTGAGAGGAGCCCCGCCGGGAGCCTGGGATGAGCTCAGCCCACATGGCTGCCTCCGCCGGCCCCAGCCAGCTCCGGCCACTTGTTGCCAAAGATCTTGGGCATGAAAGTGCCTGGACGGAGGAGAGGGGAAGCCTGTGTAATAACAGTGTTTCTTTGTTTCAAGTAAAGGAGCCAAATTTACCGCAGGATGCAAAGCTGACCCTGGGGTGAAAGACATAACTGAGCCTCCTCCGAGGCTGCCCTCCCACTGCAAGCCAAACCCAGCAAATCTTGGATGCGTTTACATTTAGAAGAGAGCAAAAACTCCCTCACAAATTGTTCCAGAGGGAGAAAAAAGCAGCAGAAGGACAGGGTGGTCAATGAGGATCCCACAGTGGATACCGGTACAGGACAATTTGCTCCTTACAGCTTCATTTCTGGTTTACAAATAACACTTTTGTCAACACAAGGCTAGTCCTAGAAGAGCTGAAGAAGCTTAAAGCTGAGTGAAAGAAATCATGTTCTGGAGGCTGTTCGCAGCAACTTTTATTTTTTTAACCAAATAAATAAAGAGTTCACACCTGTGCCTGCTTCACAATGCTATTTTTCAAGTTTGCAGTTGCTCTCCAGGGAATCCAAGTGACAGATTTATGCAAAGCTGCAGTTCGGATTTTGCTTGCCCCGGAGCAAGGCTTTTATCCAAGGCTCTTCTTCCCTCCTACATGATGGGATGGTGAAGAGGAGGAATGCATCACACTTGAAAAAGGCGAAGGAAAAAAAAATTCACAGCTGTTCCTAGCAGCTGGGATATATTTAAGCAGAGTTGGAGATTAACAGAGATGTCTATGAAAAAGAGATTTTTTTCCTTCCCCCTTTGGTTATGTTGTCACCTGTGCAGCAGACAAGGCTCAGGGCTGAACCTCAGCACCAAACTCATGGCGAGAGGATGGATGGGCTGCAGGTGGCTTTGTGGTGGCTCTCCAAGCAATGGGGACAATTTATTCAGGCTGTCTGTATTTATTCAGGACAATTTATTCAGGATGTCTACAACCTCCTAAGTGTTTCAGACTCCTTCAGGACCTCAGGCTATGGCTGTGTCCAGCTCCAGCCAGCTTCTGCCCAGCTGGGTTTTTAGCAGGGTGCCTGCAGAAAGCAGCTCTTCTCTAGATTAAAATGAGCTACTTTCTCCTGGACAAATGGGTTTTAAAGCTCTTGGTTCTTTGTGCTCTTCTACTTGGAGATGAGAACCAAGAAGAAGGTTTTTCCTGGTGTCTCAACAAGTTCTGTGCATACATGGACACAAACTGACTCCTACTTATATCTTTTGGTTGTGGTGGTATTGCTAGCCCAGGTCCTGGGGAATCACAGAACTGTAGGGGTCGGAAGGGACCTCCAGATACCATCGGGTCCAACCCCCCTGCCGAAGCAGGTTCCCTACAGCAGGCTGCCCAGGTAGGCGTCCAGACAGGCCTTGAATATCTCCAGAGAAGGAGACCCCACAACCTCCCTGGGCAGCCTGTCCCAGTGCTCCGTCACCCTCACTGTGAAGAAGTTCTTTTGCGTGCTGGTGCCAAACTTCCTGGGCTCCATTTTGTGCCCATCGCCCCTTGTCCTGTCCCCACAGAGCACTGAAAAGAGGTTGGCCAAATCCCTCTGTCTTCCACACCTCAGGTATTTGTACACATTCATGAGATCCCCTCTCAGTCTTCTCTTCTCCAGGCTGAACAGCCCCAGGTCTCTCAGCCTTTCCTCATAGGTAAGATGCTCCAGGCCCCGTATCATCTTTGAGACCCTCTGCTGGACTCTTTCAAGGAGATCCCTGTCTTTTTTTTTTGTACTGGGAAATGAAGGTGCTCTGAATCAAGAGGTGTGCTGGTGAGCAGTGAGCCAACTGATTGCCAGGAGAGGAGGGTGCAATCTGCATTGGGAGAGCTGGATCAGAGCCCCTTTCATCATAGCCACCCATTTGGGTCAACTCCTGGGGTTAAGCACAGCTTTTTTTATCCTTTGTTGAGAGCAATTTCTAAAATCCAAATAAACCTCCAGCACAACAGCAGGGGTGATGGGCTTCTGTGTCAACTGCTCTGCAAACACAGTGTCTGTGTCAAAGCCCTATTTAAAAGCATTCCAGAGAAAAGCAAGACCAGAAAGCACAAAAAAATAAAGAGCCCACACTCCACTGCACTCAGCAGGGCCCTGAGCCATTTGGGGAGGTCTATCTAGATGGGTTGATGCCCTCTCAGTAGCAAGGGAAGGGATAAACTTGCTGTTTTCCATTTCTTTTCCATATTTCCATGGTTGAGGAATGAGTGGGTTGTAAGGATCTCAAGAGAGTGTTGATGGAAGTTGTTTTGCTCAGTTGATGTGGAAAGGCTACAAGCTTGCTGGGGACACAGGTTATAAAGGCTTCTTGTCGCTATTTCTGTAGTTTCACTATACAGTGTTGAATAAATTAAATTGTAAACTTCTTAATTCCCTCATTCACTCCTTCTTTGCCTTAAATTTTTCTTTGACCAGCTACTTTCTTCACTGCCTCTTTTCTCCTACCCCAAGTATTTTTCTGCCTTTCCTCCAATGTCCTCTGCTTTTTTTTTTTTTTTTTTTTTTTTTTTTTTTTTTTTTCCCCCACTACCTATATCTGGTTTACTTTTGGGCTCTGCATCATTGTGCTTGCCTTATCCCTCCTGGGACTTCCTATTCCCTTCACCTCCAGGACTTTATGGGGTTCAGGGGTGTTTCTTACCCATTAGTGATCAACAGCCATCTACGACTCAGTGATCTGTGCTGCCTTGCCCTTCTTCCCACAGGTCTGTACCCAAGATACACAACCACAGAGCTGGGAGGCTGGAGCCAACCCATTTTGGGAACTGCTAGTTTCAGTGGGATTCTATCCCCAAATCCAGAGCTCTTTGGGTGTTGGGTGAGGCGTGGATGGCAGGTAGTTATGTTCCTTATCACATCCCTGGATAAAAAGTCAGGTACTCCACTGATCTGTGCAGACTGAGAATAGAAACGTGATGAAAATTAAGCATATACTGTCTTCCAATGGAAAATATTTAAGTAAAAATGCTGTAAATTGCATAAAGGTGTTTTGTAAGAGGACTGTCATATACCATGAGACAACTTTACTGGAAAGAACAGCTGTAATAAGAAACAAATTGCACTGACCTTTGCTCCAGGGCTTGAAAGCAGGTTTCTTTGGGGCTGTGGAGACTCATTTGCCCTCCAGCAAAGGATGAATTAAGATGTTATGTTTAACATAAACAAGAGAGGTTTAATCCCAAATCCTCATGCGAGTGCACTTTGTGTTCTCTTAAAAGTTCAGTAATTCCATAAGCAAGATGGACAGTTGGGTTATTTTAGACTCAATGAAAGCAGGGGAGGAACATAAGAGATGTCAAAGGGAATTAACTCATCAGAATAAGAACCCAGTTGTGAAAACTGAGCACAGGGTGAGTTCAATTGCATTAACTATACATTGTGCCGAGATCACTCACTAGAGTTGCCTCTCTCCCCTTTTTGTTTTATCCAGGCAAAGTGCAAGAAGAAAGGTTGGTCTGCGTGGGCCCAGAACTGGACACGAGTGCCCATTCCTACTCAGTCAGTGATAGTTTGAGACTCATAATTCTCATCATGTACAGCATGGGCTCTACACAAAACCCTCTGTGGTCAGGTGTTGGTTTCTGGGTGATGAAGGAAGGGTAAGGCAATTCCTGCGGAGTGACAGACAGGTGAGAGACATCTCTGGAGACCTGCCTCTGCTGGATCTAGCTGCACATCAGGTAAATTCACTTTGGGAAATGATGGTATCAAACACGTTGCTTCCAGTTGTGATTCAAAACTGAAAAATGGCTCAGTTCTTCAAAAACAGAGGGACAGGATATAAATACAAAAAAACAACAACAACAACAACAACAAAAAAAAAAACTACACATCTCCATCTTTTTATTTCCAGACAAAAAGTCAAAATCCTGTACTATCACTGCTTCAGTGATACTGCAGGACTGGGACATGACCAGCACCACTTTCATCATGGTTCCCCTGGGATCCTGTAGCTGAAGAGACCCACTGTGATTGATCAGGTGTGGGAGGGACAATTGCTCTGGCCAAAAATTGGGCCAGAATTGCCTCCACTTGACTGAGGTATGTCTGTACTTTGCCCATACAGTTTTTCTGCAGGAGTGACCATGGCAAATTGCTCCACACTTGTAATAAGACTCGCTGGCAGAATAAATACCATGCTTGGGTGAAGGAGCAGCAAACTATATCGGAGAGGTGGTGCTACCCACTCACTAGCTCTTTGGAGACCAGTCTCTACGATACAGCCTTCATCTCTGGTCTATGCAGGAGAAAAGGATGATGAAAATCAGGGGCAAGCAAGCTAAAATAATTACTGGTAGTACGGTCACTCTGTCACCAAGTGAAAGAAGCTATTTGTATTCAATTTACTCAAAGAAATAATTGACTTTTGAATTATACATGCTGAAACCATGTGAAGGTTTTTAATGTATGTGGATTTTTTATTTTTATTTTTCCATGTAGCAGACAACAGCACAACCTGATCATATGGCTGGAAGCTGAAGCCAGATAAATTCAGAATGGGAGAAAACAAAAGATTTTAGCATTGTAAGATCTCACTGAAGGATGAGCTTCTCCACCTTCTGAGTTTTTAAATTGAGGGTTGGGTGTCTTTATTTCAGCTTTCTTCTTTCAAATTCAGTTATGGTCCTGGGGACATTTTCTAGCTGGCATGGTCAGATTAGACTTTTCTAATGGTCCTCTGCCTTTAAAACCTCTAACTCCTAAAAACTGCCTTTACCTGGATCAGGGTTCACCCTAGGGACAGGGGAGCTAGCCATCTTTATTCATTCCTCCACAGCTGTGGGAATGATATGTTTAGATATTTTTCCCACTGCCAGTTGTGTCAGTGGTATGTGTTATGCAGATGTATGTCTACTGGGAGCCCCGCTCAGACAGCGCATTTCACGTTGATTTATGAACAGACTTCTGAGCACAGCAACTTCTGGCCTCCGCTGCCTTGGGCTGGAATCAGCTTGCACGATGTTGTTATTCTTATTCTTGGACCTGCAGGCACAGCTCGTGAACCAGATGCTGGAGAAATGTGGTGCTGAGGAGGTCCTTGACTTGGAGCTCTTCTGAAAGAGCCTGGCATGAAGCAAGGGGTGGGTGTTGGACGAAGGAGACAAGGGGAAGAGATGGGTGGAGAACAGGATCAGTCGTGGTGGGAAATCAGTGTGTATAGCAGCAAGTTGGGTGGGCAGCCGTGGGCCAAGACTGAGTCTGCCCAGGAAAAGTTCCTGCAGGAATAAAGACATCAGAGGCAAGAGCCTGCAGAGCATCTTCGTTGTGTGAGTGGCTGGAAAGGTCACATCTGGGAGATACCAGGGGAAAAGTGTCTATGTGACCCTGAGAATAGATGGACAAGAGTCAGCTAAGGATGACACCCAGGCTGTCAGCACAGGTGGTAATAAGGAAAAGTGACTGATAAAGGGAGAAAAGGCCCGCTGGAATGAGAGGAACAGTTCCACTTCAGCAGTGATTCAGAGAGTTCCCTATCTGAAGGGAGCTGCATTTAAACTGGTGAGATTCATCAGAGATTAAGGACAGAGGGAGAGGAGAGTGAGATCATGTGGATACATGACTGCAGGATGGGGACAGTGGGGAGCAGGGAAGAGAAAAGCCCAAAGGGTCCAAGAAAGGAAAGAAGGATAAGAAGGAGGAGTAGGAAAAAGGCTCCATCCATATCAATTATTTAATCCTTCTACTTATTTTTCCATTCAATAATTTAAAAAAAATCTCAATAATTAAAAAAAAACCAACAACACTCTTTTCAATAATATGCATAAAGTACCTTTTTGCAAACTCCTTGAGTTAGCAGTGAATTCCTAGCTGATCCCCGAAGAGAGACCCTATTTCTTCATGGTCATGATTGTTGTTCAAAAGAAAGAAAGAAGCAAAAAGAACTACTGGGAAATGTTGACCAGTTTTATTATTTTATTATTTCTTTTTTATCAGAATCGCCTAACCCAGCCACTGGTATAAAAATAATTAAATATGATGGAACAAATGTCAAACTAGGAGAGAAAAATGACTCAACTTAGAGAAGCACAGACAGAAGAAGGTAGAAAACCCATCTTTTTCCTAACACTAATAGGGCAACTTGTAGGTTGCCCATTTTAAAGAGGGGTGGGTGCAGGGGAAGAAATCTGGGTTTGATATGTTGTACCCTGGACTGTGAAGGAAGCATCGTGGATATAGAGATACAAGACATCTGGGCTGAGGTTTCAGATCACCTACACCCATCAGAAGGGCAGCCAGACTCCAAGCACCGTCCTCTCATTTGATACCTGGAGTAACACAACTCCATCAATATTTTAAAGGCAAAGAGAGACAGAGCCGAGCCGTGTTTTATTAAAAGCCTTAAATCACCTGCTTTGCCATAGAAACAGCAAAGAAAATGACCCAGCCTGGAGGGAGAAACCTTTAGTTGAAATATCTGTAAAGATGCGTGAAAGGGAAGGAAGAGCTCCTGCCTGGGAAAACCGCATGTCTGTCCCAAAGTCCAGGAGCCTATCTAAGCAGAGGAAGTAAATGAGTAACTGTGACACATGCATGAGTGGCTGAAAGCACAGTCTGAGTGCTAACTGGCTCTACTGACTCTCCTCTGATTAGCTCGATTTGGCTCCAGCACTTGTCAGACCCACGCTGAGTTCACAGCAGGAAAATATCCACGCTGCCCTGCAGAGCATCTCAGCTCAGCCGGTGGATCCCTGCAGAGCAACAGCAAACTCAGATCTGAAGGATGCTGTCTCCGAGGAGGGTTTCTAAATCCTTCCTTTGTGTCACTGATCCTGTGTTATCCAGAGCTCGAAGCAAAAGGACTCCTGGAAAGGATTCAGATGCTCGTGCTGCTCATCGCTACCTCAGAAACTAAGGAAGAGAGGAGAAAATTGATGGTGCTTCTGTAGAGAAAAACTTAAGAGCAAAACTTCATTAATCATTGGGATCTGAGTGCAGATGGTTGCACTTATTTACTAAAATACTGATCCGAAAGTGGTCTATGAGCTTGAGGAAAACAGCAAATAGACCCAGGGACCAGCTTGCTTGCATGGAAGGAAAAGTTACACACTGATCCATCTCCGACGAGCTTCCGACAGGGAAAGGTCTCAGCTGGGATGTCTCACAGAGGGCATAGCAGAAGAGGAGCTACCCCCAGCCCTTACACTGACACTGGGTGCGACAACAGCAAATATAAATGGGAGGGAATGAGGAAACCAGGCACTTCCAAGTGAGAGGTATTTTAATTTTTACTTCTATGTGCAGACCTGTATGCGTCCTGCGTTTGTTCAGGAGTCACAGCCAAGACCTCCGTGGAGCTCATTCAGCTCTCAAGTCAGCTCCATAGGCTCCCCCCGTATCCTCCCAATGCTGGTGCTACCACCTCTGCAGGATCGTAGAGAAATTCCAAAGAGTGTTAATTAATTAATTAAAGGCTTCCAGGCTCCGGTAACCACCGCTGAAAAGAGAACTGGGGAGCATCAGTCAGAGTGTGCCAGCAAATGCTATTGTGCTTTCTGCGACGGTTCACCGATTCAAAACCTCTGGTCACATGTAGGCACTTTAATTCAGACAATTAGCAGTGGCAGTAATTAAAGACACTTCCACACTTTGGGTCTGAGCTGCCTGTGTCCCTCCCTCTCCTTCCCTGGGCTCCTTCCCAGCTGTTACGTGGTGGCTAACCCAACTGTGAGCAAGAGCAGAACAAATCTCAGCTGAGATTAGATATTTCCAGAGTGGTTTGAGGACAGTTGGCCATTACTCACTTGCAACACACAGTAAACAGTGTCGGAGCCTAAATCTGACTCTCTTCTGCCCAGAAAATATCAATCTCTTTATGTATACAGAGAAGAAAAAACACTTGCCTTTCACATGGCCATAAGAATTTGGTTCCTGGGATGAAATAAGCTATGGTTATGAACATCTCAGTAATAACACGCCTGCATGTTGATGCGCACACCAAATGTGGGATCCACGTTGGAGCCATCATGCGTGGAGAGACCACCTCAGAGGGGCTGAACATCTTTTATCACCTCCCTCCTTCTGTACATGACCCCACGGCTTCCCCACATCTCAAAGCACCCTATCTCAAAAGAAACCTATCTACGAGGGTAGTACTGAGGCCTCCTTGTACACTGCTTTGCACAAAATGCCTTGGCGATGGCCACAGCCTTGCTTGGAGTCAACAGCCTCAGTTCTTTGTTCTCCTCCTTAGTTCTTATTTACATGTCTAAAACCTACTGAGCAAGGCTGTGAGACCTCCTTCTCCAGCACAGGTTAGTCCCTTCAGTTTCAAAGCAAAACCAGCTTTTCCTGGTGGTTAACACTAAAATATATTTTACCCAATAGTTACCTGTTTGATCTAATGGAATTTCCTGAGGATATTTTCTCCAGAAGGAAAAAAAAAAAAAAAGTTTCAGATTTTCCTTTAAGCTTTTTTTGGAAAGCTATGCAACAATTTGTTGATTTCCAAGAAACAGATTATGGAAATGTTAGAGAAGCTCTATCTGTCACGATGGAGTTTTTCTTAGAAAGAAATCCGCTTCTGCTTTAGCAAGAACCAACTTTGCTGCTCTTGCTTAAAGCAATGATGAAACACATTGTAGGACCACACCACCACGAAACATGAATATTACCTTCATTAAACTCCTCGGGCTATTTTCTGCAAACAGCTGAGTGTGATGAAACTATTCCCCAGGGAGACACTTGTCACAAGTCTTGTCTCCTTGTCCTGGGCTTGGCTCAGCACCCTTTAACTTACGGGTGATGATTTTGCACAACATTTCCAACACCCGTCCCGCACCAGGACCCCCTACGCCAGCACAGCATGGACACAGAACAAAAAGGCACCTTCTGCTACCGGGGCTTCTGGTCCTCATACGGGACAGGAGAGACAGATGGATGCAGGCAGACGGACAGATGGAGGAGGAAATTAAAGGAACCAGCCAGGACTCACTGTCAAACTTTTAATAACTGTTGCCATTAGGGACAGATGTAACCGGGACCATGTCGGCACGATCATCATATTCTAAAGTATGTTTTTGAAGCATCCCAAGCCCCTTCTTGGCCCTACTATTGCCAGTGAAATCTAATGTGGGAAAAGGACAAAACCGAGCTAGAAAGAAGCTATTTCAGGCTGCGAGTGGTGCGGGACCCTCGGGGATGCTCGGGAGCAGCTCGGCAGCAGTGCGTGTGCCAGGAGCGGGGTCAGCCTCCCAGCCGCCTGCCAAAAAGCTGGAGAAGCCCCAGGCTGCCTGAGCCAGCCCTAGGAAGAGACAGTGGGAAGCCCAAACCCACGGAGACCTGGCTTTTTATTTTTACCCTTCCCACCAGATGCGTTTTGAAAAACGATCCGCTGGCGAGTTTCTCCTCCAGCCTCAGCTGGAGGGGGAGCAGAGGGTTGGGCTCTTCTCCCCTCTCCCCTCCAGCTTCCCAGGCTCTTTTTCCCCCCAGCCAGGAGCTGTGCACAGCCCCCTGCCCCTCCAGCACCTCTCACCTCCCTCCCAGCCCTCTGAGACCCCCCTTCACCTCCCCAAACCTCGGCTACCGCCAGCGCGCACTTTGGGGCCAGGGGTTGCCCCGCAGCAGGTTCCCCTCTCCGGGGCTGGGTTTTAGGGTCGCCCTTTTGGCATCTCTGCCTCTGTCCTCGGCCACCTCGTCCCTCCGCATCCCTCTTTGCCTCTGCATCCCTCCCCTTCTCATCCCTCCCCTTCCAGCTCCCCCTCGGCACCTCTCTCATTTACATCCCTCCCCTTCGCATCCCTGCCCCTCCGCATCTCCGCCCGTTCCCATCCCTCCCCTCCGCATCTCCGCTCCTCTCCCCTCGGCCCCTCCGCACCCTAAACCCTCTTCCCCCCTCTCCCCTTCGCATCTTTACCCTTTCGCTCCCCCCCTTGCCTCTCCCCACCACTTTGGGTCTTTTTTTTTTTGGGTGCCACCTTCCCCACCTTCCTCTCCCCTCCCTGCCGCTTCCCCCCCTCCCCAGCCCTTCTCCACCTTCCCCTCCTTCCCTTAGGGTCTTTTCGGGTGCCACCTTCCCCACTCCTCTTCCCCCCCCTCGCTTCCTTCTCCCCCCAGCCCTTCTCCACCTTTCCCCCCCCCAGGATCTTTTTGGGTGCCACCTTTCCCACTTCTCCCTCCCCCTTCCATCTCCTTCCCCCCTAACACCTTCCCCCCCCAAATTAGGATCCTTTTGCCTTCCACCTTCCCCCCTCCCCCCCAAATAACACCCCCTCTTTCCCCTCTTTCCCCACTTTCCCCCCCCACCTCCTCACCCCTCCTTTACCCCCCATACCTGCACTGTGTCCCCCCCCCCCTCCCCAGCGATGCCACCCCCGCTGCCTCCTCTGCTGCTGCTGGGGCTGGCGCTGGGGCTGGGGGGGCGAGCAGGGGCCGGGGGGGGCTGCCAGCTGCCGGCCGAGTGGCGACCCCTGAGCGAGGGCTGCCGAGCCGAGCTGGCGGCGATCATCGTCTACGCCCGGGTGCTGGCTCTCCATCCCGATCCCTACGGGGCTTACAATTACCTCCCCTGGCAAAGGGACCCCCCCGCCTCAGCCGGTGGCCAGCACGGCCCGGGGGGGCTTTTTTATTCGGCCGAAATCGAGCTGCTGTGCGACCAGGCTTGGGGCAGCATGCTGGAGGTGCCCGCTGGCTCCCGGCTCAACCTCACCGGCCTCGGGTACTTCTCCTGCCACTCGCACACCGTCCTGCAGGGCTACTCCTACTTCTTCTTCCTCCGGTGAGTGCCGAGGTTGGGGGGTCTGGGGGGGTCCCGCTGCTGTAGGGGATGCTCCAGGACCAGGACGGTGGAGGGGGGGGGTCGCAGCATCTCATCCTTCAGCCCCAAAACCGACCCCGACCAGAAGAGCCCAGCGATGCGCTCCTGATGCAGGCTGAGCCGCTGCCCTCGGGTTTTTATTTATTATTATTATTTTTTTTTTTAAGGGCAGGGCTGCTCTCTGGTGCTGGAGCCGGGCCAGCCGCCTGTCCCGCAAAGTTTGGCTCCGGGATTTGGGAGCGATCCCCAAATAACGCACCCGGAGCCTTTCTCCCGGCTCTCCCCAACCCCCGCCAAATCCCAACTCCGGGCTGCTCGAAAGAAGAAGAAAAATAAACCGGGATGTGGGAACAAGGCTCCACCGTGACCTTTCAATCCAGCAGCATTTGCGAAATATTACTTAGTGGCTTGTTTCGAAATCCTGGGTATATTCTTACACTGGGTGTGTAGCAAAACACATTCTGATGCTGTCCAGTGCTCGCTCGGAGGCAGTGTCTCTAAGCACGTTTTGCACCAGTTATTTATTGACTGCTTGAAGGAGTCCTTAAACCCGGGGATCAAGGGCAAGGCAATGCATATTCAGGAGGAACCCAAGGCCAAAATACAGACGTGCCGTGTAGATTTGGGGGTTTGTTTTTATCACAAAGCAGCAGATATCAGTGCTAGGTCCTTGCTGCTGCTGTCTGGCCAAATGCCCCGGGGTGGAAGTTGGCAGCTGAGAGCCCCGCGTTGGCTAAAAGCCTGTCCGTGCAACTTCTGGTGGCACTTGTTCAGCCAGGAGGGTGACTTCGGCAGGAGAGAAAGCAAAATCCAGCCTCACGGCGGGCTGCCCGCCTGGTTTGTGTTGCAGCATGGATGAGAATTACATCCTCCTGCCGCACGGCGTGAACTTCCAGGAGGCGATTTTCCCGGACACGCAGGAGAACCGCAGGATGTTTGCCAGCCTTTTCCAGTTCTCCAACTGCTCGCAGGCGCAGCATGCCCTGAGCTTCTCCAGTGACTGGGAGATTCAAGAGGACAACCGGGTAAGGGATTTACTTCTTCAGTTTTCTAAGTGGGCACAGGCATTCTCATATCATTTGTAAACGTATGTGTGTATATGTACTTGCTTTGGGCAACCTGGTCTGGTGAGAAGTGTCCCTGCCCATGGCAGGGGGTTGGGACTGGGTGATCATTAAGGTCCCTTCCAACCCAAGCCATTCTGTGACCTGATAATTCTTATTCTAGCCCATTAGCAGCATCACTGGTAAAATTACACACTGCTGGGGAGATGTTCTGGTTTCTGTGTCAGCAATTAAACTTCCCGTGGACCTGAGCGAAGCTTGGTATCAACCTGTCCATGAGCAACAGGTTGGGAACCAGCCCTGCCTGTTCTCCTGTCCTACCTTGACCAGGTTTTGCTGTTTGCAGCCCCCATACTTTAACTTCAAGTGGAAACGTTTGGGAATAGAGCTTGGGTTTTTTGCTCCTGTGCTCATCTCAGGTAGCAAGAGCTGTGCCCTTGTCTGGGCCGTGGCAGACTTTGGGAATTATTCTTGCCTGACTCCACACAGCAGCATAAAGATCTGCTTCTGGACTAAGTGCCCAAAGCTCCCTTCGTAGCTGCTGGGGTAACACAAAAGCCTCTTGAGGGCATGGTTTAACTGAGCCGTGCCAGCACCTGCCTCAGAGAAGGCTGAATGAAGTGCCTCTTTCTCCTGCCAAGGGAGACCACCACAAGTAATTCACCCTCTAGGCACTCCTCCCTTAAGTACATTTTTAGCATAGGAAGTCCACCGGTGCCCATTGCCAGTGGTTTCTGAGCTTTATGGGGCTGCAGTGTTTGTAAGAAAGGCAGCCTTTTACTAAACACTTCCTTGGCAGCAGGGAGCAGCCTGCAGTTACGGGTGTGCATGTGGTGGATGTGCATCCACGCTTCCAAAAGTGGAACTTGGAGACCTCTATGTGTTAGTGCCAGACTTTGTTTTATGCAGCTGAGGGGTTTCCACTGGTAGCTGAGAACATTTTAAGCACCTCTTTAGGTCAGGATGGATGGAACATGCGTCATCACTCGTGTTTCCTGTGGATCCCTGCAAGGCACAATATTTATGTGCGGCAGCAGAAGCTCTGGTGGCTTGCTTGGGAGGGAGCTGAGCAGCAAACCCAGCCTTTTCCCCCACGAGCTGCCCGGCCACCCATGTGCAAAGTTTGAGCTGTTGTTTTTCCACCTGGCCAGCAGCACAATGGGCATGACCCCAGTCTGTGGGATGCCCTGCGAGCACCAGTTTTCCCATCATTGATATTTTTGGGAAAAAAGGGGGAATGGTGATGCTCAAGTATACATTTTAAGCTAAATGTAGGGGAACCTGTGGGTTGGTGCTTATTCATGCCAACAGTACATCTCACCTGTTACCTGGAAGGGAAACTACAAGGCAGAATGCCCCAGGGCAGGCTGGAGCAACCCAGAGAGCACAAACCAAAAGTGCCTTTCAGCTGCTGTGCTACATGACCCTGCACAGCTGTGAGCAGATTAAGGGGGAATTACAGCTGGGGCTGGGGGCTTTAAATACTTTGGCACACACCCGTCAAGGGAATAAATTCAGCCCTACTGCTGGCTGCTTTGTCTCCCCACTGCTTCCTTCAGCAATGAAAAGTAAATGCTTCCTCTGCACCAGTTAAAAATAGTTCAGGCTGACTGTGCTCCCATTCAGCCCGAGCATCTGTGCTCCCATTTTGGGAGATGGATAAGAATTGCATTAGGAATTTGCTTGCCCTTCTTGTGAGTGCTCCCCACATCTTCCCAATGCAGGAACCTGCATCCAGGGTGCAGCTCTGGTTAGGGTTTTGCTCCTCATTTTGCTATGTCACATCTAATGGTGACTTTCCTGCATCTGCTTGCTTCAGCTGTTTGCATCCCACCATGGTGCGAACAGTTTCCATCTCCAAATGTGCTCTGTGAACATGATTTGGAGAATTATTTATTGGAGCTTTTTGAAAAATGGGCTTTTAGGGGACTTTGGGACACCAAAGGGGCTCTGTGATGGTGTCAAGTGGTGCAGATCTTACACAGATGATGAAGCACATTCAGTAGTGAGCTGGCAGGGGTCTTGCTAGCTGTCTTTTGACATAGATGTCTGGTAAAAATAATTCACGAATGTTTTGTGAAGACAGAAGGAAGAGATGGAGATGCTGAGATCCTCAGACCAGAAGGTGAAGGTCTGGTTTAGGAGCTGGTAGCTAAGGTCCTGGGACATCTTCAAAAGCAATCTGTCAAAAAGCAGCCTGGCCCTAGCAGGTTTGGAAGTGATGAAATCTGCTTCCAGCTGGATCCTGTACTCCAAAAGACTTTTATTTTTATTATTATTTTTTTTTCCTGTGCTCCTTGCATGCAGCCAGCCTCACTGCGGCTGTCCCATGGGGTGAAATGAGGGGAACACCGATGGCTCCTCTCCTCCTTCCGGCTGCTGTGCCTGAAGCTTGGGGAAGATGATGGAAAAGAGAGCAAATAGATGTGTGGGAAACCCTTGGTGCACTGACACAGTAAAGAGATGCAGAGCACGGGAAGACCTTTTAATTTTCAGAAAGCCCCTGGGCACGTGGGAAAAGCAGGCCAGAGCCCAGGCGCGTCTTGTTGGGGATAACACATTCCTCCTCCCGGGCTGCTACTGCTGCTGGAAGCTGATTCCAGCTGCGTTTTTAAGCCCCTTGCAATCTGGGCTGAGGGCCAGAAGCTGCTTTCCACGGCTTTCCAATAACCCCACAGTCTCGTAAATTCACTCAGGTGCCTGTTCTGGCTACTCTGGAGAGCAACAGTAGCTCAAGCTGTCCTTTCTTTAGGCACTTGCGTGTTGGCTTCCAGGTTTGTAATTAACAGGGCCCCGCTCTGACTTTTCTCACAGCCCCTTAGTGATGTTTGCAGACCTCCTGCTTCACTTAGGTTTGCTGCTAGGTTGCTGCCAAAGCCCCGAGTTCCCATCACAGCTCTGGGCTTGGGGCTGTAACAAGTCACTGCCACTTCTCTCCCTTCTGTTTAAAGCTGAAGAGCTGATGTTGGTGGAGATAACGGCATAGGAACTCCCCTTTTTCCCCTTGGAGTTATGGTTTCGGTCAGTTTTTCCCACCCTCCCTCCCCTTGGAGAGCTGCAATATTTGCCTATAAAAGGAATCCTGCAGTCGCAGCAGTTTCCTTTAATAAGGTGCTTTTATTAAAGAAAGGACCAATTACGGAGTAATAAAAACCTGATTAAAATTCTTAAAAGCTCCCTGTTTGTACCCAAGCCTCACATCGGTGCCCTGAGGGAGGACCTGCAGATACATCAAAGAGTTTGCAAGGTTTGGCAGCCTCCTCAATGGCCATGCCAGGCTGCCCTGTGCTGGCCAAGGCACAACCTCCATCTCCCTTCAGGCTCTGAAAAGTGCCCAGGGGCCTTTTTCCTTTACTCCTCCTGACTTGGCCTGTTGCAGGGTTGTGCAGTCTCTTGAATGAGACCTTGCTGCTTTGTCTGCACAGGAGGGATTACACCGCAGTGACTTGAGGTTTGGCTTATGGAGCTGTCAAACGCCCTTGTGTATGCGTCAAACTATTTGTTATTCAAAGGAATTTCATCTCCTGGTTTTGTCAACAAGCTGGTAGGGAGGCACAGTCTGTTGGTCTCCATTTAAGCTCGTATGGAGCTCGCTGGGCAAAGCTGCAGAGATGCTCACAGCCTGAGGCCATGCAGTGCTTTTTTGCAGGGCACCAAGAGCTGCAAGATGACCCCATGTCCATCACAAGGGAATTAACAGCAGGATGTCAAACTGACCATGAGCTACTGAGAGCACTGGCACTGGTGATAAAGCCCATGAAAGCTGAGGAGCCCCATAACTTCCATGAGGAGCCCAGTAACTTCCATTAAACTTGCTGAGGTTGCAGGGGAAGATTTTATCTTTTATTAAGTCTCTCCATGTGTTGCCTCTCCCCCTCTCAAGCATCAGATCCAAGGTCATGCTGCTACTTCAGTTGAATTACCCCATTCTCACATTCTGGGAGACCTTCAGAGATTTGTCTGGGTAATAATAAGGCTTTTAGGAGAATAGTCAGCGACCCTAATAAAAAGCAAGGTAATTAGCTCGTTAGCAGGCAGTCTACAAATATCTGCATAGCATCTTCGGGTCTTCCTCTCCGGTGGCATTTTGGCTGCTGTAACAAGCACCCGATGACCTGATTACAACACCTGCAAGGCTTTGGAGCAGCTAAAAAGAGAACCAGATAAGAAAAGCGATATAATTGCATAATTGGCCTTCCCATTATTATGCAAAGCGAAAACTAAATTAAATGGCATTCTTCCCCTGCGGAGGCAGAGGAAATAGTTTCAGAGCTATCTGTATTTTAGCAAAGACCATGTGCACACACCGGGAGCCACTGGGTCGGATCACTCCCTGACCCCATCCCTGGGCAGCAGTGAATTTGCAGCCTGTTTCTTGCCTTAATGATCTCAGCTGGGCGGATGGTCATGGCTCACATTCAGAGACACTTCATAAGACCATGAGGGCATGGAAAAACAGCAGCTTCCACAAAAGCTCTTTGGGCTACCGGAGGAGGATTTACATAATATTTGCCATCGGGACCTGTCTTGATCCCTTTCTGGCATGGGGCTGCTGCTACCCCCAGAGAGAGGAAAAGAAGAGGAAAAGCTGGGGAAGTCTCCATAATTTTTCTGACTTCTCTGATTTTGAGTCTGAGCCGTAATTAAATGATATCATGGCTAGAAATTGTGGACAGGTGCCTGCTGGAGAGCTACTCTCTGCCAGAGTTGGGTGCAGGGACCAGGGCTCTTCCTGCTGTGGCTGAGATGAACATAGGGAGTGCTAAAGGTGACCCCTCTACAGGAATCGTGCAAAGCATGGGCACTAGAAAAACTAGCTGATAACTAACAGTTTTCACTTGCAGTTACCCTGAAGCATCCAGGGAAAGGGCAGGTCATGGGCAGCCTCTTGTCGTGCCCTTGAGCATGGTGTGCAGCATACTGAACCTGGGCAGCTACTGAAGCCTGGCTTGCTTGAGGCAGTTTTCTTTAACTCCCACTTACTGGTCTTCTGTGTTTGCTTGTGGCATGAGCTGCACAAGGGATCCTCCCTTCCCTGGCCCTAAGGACTGGGAAACAGAAAACATTCTCACTTTAAAACACTCCAACGTGGCAAAGGCAGGGCAAAATGACCTCAAAGTTAATAAAAATAGGGTCCAATAAATAGAGGTTTGATTTTTTTTTCTTTCTCCATCAGCCTAATAGCACGATAGAAAATGCACATCGCTTCTGGGTTATTTTATTAATGATTTACAGTGTCTTTGTTTTCCTCCCAGTAACCCACCCCGAGTGTACCCCATTCCTACAATCTGTGTTTGATTTGAATATTTGTGAGCAGTATTAGATGAGATGGAGAACTGCTGACAAGTGTATGGGATGAAGGGAGACCACGAGACAGTTGATATATTTGTGTAACATCCCCAAGAGCCTTTCAGCATGGAAATGGCATTGACTCATTTCCAAAACTTCCCACCCATCCTGTGGTAGAGGATTTTTAGGGGTGTGATTGGCAGCTCCCTATCAGTTTTCTGTCTTCTCACAACCACACAGGCTGAGAAAATAGAGGATAAAAGATCACGGAGGAGTACGAAATGGTCTTATCCATGGGATGTTTCCATTGCATATGGTCCATATGGTCTTCATATATATATATATATATATATACATACAAGTATATATATTTGTAGCAGCTAGAAAGTGTTCTGAATGCTTCCGAGGAGGGAAATGGGGAAATGTCTCTATTATTAGGTCGCCTTATAGAGGCACCTTATTTCTTTGTCAGGAGGCAGCTTGGCTGCTTGCCGTCATACAGCACAGGAGGGTTGACCTTATGTAGCGTGTAAGAGCCTTGAATTTGATATTGGTTGTAACCAATCTGGGGCTGAAAAGGGAGATTTTCCCCACCCTTGAACTCTTTCTGTGACCGACTGGGAGCTGCTGAGGGGAGGCCCCCACTTTGCACCAACATAGGTTCAGGACAAGGTGAGGAGAGCTCCACATCGGTGTCCCAGCTCCTGGCGGAGGAGTCTGGACCAACTTGCTCCTATCAGCAGGTGCGGGTTACTCCAGAGCACAGCTCTCTCTGACCTGCGTGTATGCACCTCAAAGTGTGTGATACCCAGACAAATATCTTGTTTCCAACCTGTGGGGCAAGGAGACACCTGGGCAGCCATGGATATGTGCATGCATGTGCCTCCAAAGGCAATTCTTCCAGGAGCTGGTGATGAGCAGACACCCACATGGCTCCAGGCTGCTTTTAATTATCTAGAGCCACGCTTTCAAGAAATTCTGTCTGCCAAATGCATGAAATCACTCTGGATTTCATGGCATGAGGCTATCTGCTGCTGTACGTGAGCAGGCCTCGAGCCCTGAGCGCAGTGTGACATTTTGGGTCTCAGCCTGGTCCTTCTCCTTCAGGGTGGGAGACTGCTGGTGGCCGTGGAGGTGGCTGTAGGTGGTGGGGCTGAGCTCTGCACATCAAGGGACACAAACACGGGGTCAGAGGGACCCCAGTGTCCCTCCTGCCTTCTGCAGCCAAGGTTGTGGGGAGCCTTGCCCCCACAGTGCTGTACCCCTGGGGCTCCCAGCCCAGAGGTGGTTGAAGGCCCTGTGGTGGTGGTGCTGACCACGAATCCTTCCACAGTGTTTGCTCCACTGGACAAAGACATTTTTAAATTTATTTTATTTCAAGCCCTTGACCAAGTGGTCTCTTAGCCAAGGGTAGACACAATGTGTTTCCCATGGTGTAAGAAAGATGCAGCAGCCTGTATGGGGCCAGCTCCATTGCATGTGGCACAGGCAGGATGTCACTGCTGCGGTCTCAGGGCATCCAGGAGAGGCAGGACATTTGTTGAGCTGGTCACATTCCCTCTGCACTACCAAAAAGCTTGGGAGAGGCTGGGCTGAGAGATACCTCCTTCTGGGGAGGGCAGTGGGAAATTTGAAACTACCCCATAAGCACCCACATGTAATGGTGGGGAAGAAGCAGTTTGTTCAGGAGGCCTTCAGCACTGCTTGGCATTTGTAGGTGAGGCAGAAACTTTGTGCAAAGGTACTATTTGCTTTACTGTAGCCTTGCTGAATACGTTATTAAAATTTGCATAATGAAACACATCTGCTGCAAATGCTTTGCTCACCTGGAAGAAGAAAGAAGAGGAGAGGAGGGGAGGAAAGGGGAAGAGATATTAGAAGAAACACACTTTATTTTTCTACGAATCCCAGCTGTATTTGGAGCCACTTTTACAATGACACAAGAAGCAATCCCCACCCAAATTGCTGCCCTGTCTGGAGGGAACCCTTTTTACTTCCCACCTTGCATGCAACAGCAGCACTGTAGTGGGACATGGAAATCTCCCCCCATAATCTCTGGAGATGACACTGGCATGACATAAGCAGTGACAAGTAGATATGAGGAGACCAAGGCTGACTTTGGACCTTTCTCTCCTTCCCCATGTGTGAACATTTGAGTGATTCCTCTGCTTTTTGGTCCTCCTGCTCACAGCCCCTTCAGCAGGGGAAGGGGAACGTCTGTACCCCACTGCAGATGGACTGGGAAGGCTGAAAGCACTGGTGGGTGAGGGGAGGCAGCTGGTGGGGCCTTGGGCAGTTACTGGAGGTGGGACCTGAAGAGACGTGGGGTAACACGTGCTTGAAAGTGCTTCTGTCCATGTCCAAATCACCTTCCTCAACACAGGTTCCTGTAGGCAAGGTGATGCCCGGGATATCCCTGGCTGCCAAGGAGGAGGGTTGAAGCCTGTGTTCCTGTAGGGTGGGTGTATTATCCTGTGAACCCAAAGCAAAACAGAATCTATGACCCAAAGAAGCAGATCATTTTTTATTATTTTTTTCTTTCTTTCTTATTTGTTTTTGTCCTCTTTGAGCCAGTTGTACTTATAATTCATACTTGTCCCATGATTTTTCAACCACAGAGAGTGACAGCACCAAGTTAGCCTGAGAATAGTCAGCCCAATTATGGGAGCCACCAAGACCCTCTGTAAATCTGTGAGTCTGTGGACACATTAAATGTTCTTGTGTATGCCATGCTTTGTGTAGTTCAGTAGTTGGGAAGGATGATTCATGAGGTCCAGGATCAGCAGTCCTCGGCCAGGGTCTGTCCATGGTGCACACAGTGGTCTGGCTGTGGGCAAGGCTGGACTTTAGTTAGCTGCTGGACACAGTCAAACGTGAACGCAGGCAGAAGTCTTTTCTTTCCTCTTCTGTCTCTCCTGATGCACCTGTGAGATGGAGAAAATGTTTACTAAAATCAACAACCGCGAAAATCCAGCTGGCAGCTGGCAGATGGGACACCTGTGATACTGCCTGTAACCGGATCAGCCATTGTGCCTTGAAGGGAGATGAAGTCTTTCAAATGGGGACATATTTTCTCCCAGCTCATGCATTTTGATGTTTATTTTCATGAAGGGCAAGCCAAGTTGGCTCTGAGGCAACGGTAGCTCGAGTCCCTAATGGAAGCTGCAGACAGAGCTTTCTAAAGCCTGTCCTGCCTCTACCAGCCAAGTGCCTTTCCAAATTCCCCAGAAGCATCCTTGCCCCGTGGCGCTCGGGCAGGAGCAGCCACGTGGTTGCAGGTTTGGCTTTGATGTCAGCCTGGAAACACACAGCTAATGCAAAGTGACAAAGCAGAACGGCTGTTTTGGGGGGGACTGGGAGGGTTTTGGTGTGGCCGATTGCAGCTAGTAACTGCCCAAATTGTTGCAGGTGCCTCTGGCAGCTGGCACAGGGGATGCCTCCTTTTGCTGCCCCAATTAAAGAGTTATTTTTTGGAAGGATACTATTACAACTTCAGTCCAGTTATCTGTAAAATGAATGCCAGTAGGAAAAAAACACATTCAAGGAGAAGCAAGTTTCCATGACATTGTGTAATGTGAAAGGGAAATAATACAGCTAGAAAGCCAGGTCTGAATTTCTGCCCAAGAAACTTAAAAGCAAGAAAGCAAAAAAATATATTTCCTGAGATCTGAAAGCCTTTAATGTACTTGTTCTGCAGTATTTCTGTGTTTCCTGCAGAAATCAATGGGGTGTTTCAAGATGAGAAAAGATGTAAGACAAAAATGTAAGCTAGTATGTAAATAATTTCATCCTCAAATAGACTCATCTTCATTTCCTGTGGAAGTGTGGAGGGAGAACCATTCCCATTCTGTGGATTTGTAAAATCGAGGCAGGTATGATAGGCTGTGTATCCTAGTCCAGTGGAGTCAATTCTCTTTGACACAGGATTTATCCCCCAGTAAGATTAGAAACAGCAGTCTGAATATTTTTCTATCTTTTAACTTATTCGTCTAATTCTTACTCAAACCAAAGCACGTGGCTGGAACGAAGCCTGACTTCTTCAGGTGGATGGTGACACATCCTTTTCATTGCCTCAAAACACGATGAGTTTGTCACCTCCATTCATCTTCAATGTAAATCTGTTTTGGAGCATGTTCACTTGTTTGGCTTGCTTTTGGTCTTTCCAGAGCCTTTGCACAGGGTCTGAACACAATTATGTTCTCCTGGATGTTTTTGATTATATTTTTTTTTATTGTGGAAAAAATTCAGCTAGTTGCACAACTGGATGGTAGCTGGGGAGAGAAAGCAAGAAAAGTCAGAGTGGAGGAACAGCTTGTACTGATGCTGGCCGAGGATACGAATAGAAATTCAAATGCTGTAAGTCCCCATTTCCATTGCATGAGGAAAACATCCTGTTTCAGTTTCTGAAGCATGAACATAACAGCCACATCCGCTGAAAATCTGTTTTGTTGTACAGTAGGAAAGTTCTTTTCCACCTAAAAACATCATTTTGGGGTGTGGAGGTGGAGACATGATGAGGAGGGGACTTAGTGATAGCACCTGTGGGAGAGCTCTGCTGGACACCAGTCCATGCTCTGAGGTCTCAGAAGGGTGGATGAGAGGTGCTGAGAGTTTATTCCTGGTCAACAAATGACACCTTAATGTGGGAATCTCCGTGTACATGGTTTATCTGTGGGAAGGAAGCAGGCAACTTATTTTTGGTGTGCATTTACCTCTGCTGGAGAGGTAGCTCTAAGCAGAGACAAAGAAAAAATAACAGGTGTAAATGAGAGAAAATATTGAAAAAAAATAAAGAATGTGAGGACATAATCCACTGAAATGTATAACCAACTGATGTGGTGAGATCTCCATCATTTATGAAGTTTGGTTCAAGCTGGGAGTGGGGCAGTTGCTTGGAAGAAGAGTCTCTCCTTTTGCTGCCTGTGTCTGCAGGAAGATTTATTGCATGGGGCATGGCTCTGGGAGGGACTATATAAGGTTTCAGTGTGCTCTGTCCCTGTCCACTTCCCATTCCCACTGGGGTGACAGCAGAGTCTTGTCCCCTTGGAAGAACAGCCCCAGGAGGTAGCAGCATCCACAGCCCCCCTCCATCTGCCAGATTCTCAAAGACAACCTGGAGGCAAATTTTTTTAGCAATCACTTGCAAATTCCCCGAGCCCTGCAGACAGCTAGAACTGGACATGATAGCAGATGTTCAGAAAAGTCTGTGGATTGGAAACAGTTTTAAGAATACCCATGGAAGGGTTGTTGCTGCCATCAGTGATTGTGGTTCTGCCTTTCATGTGGTTTAGGCTCAGGCACTGGCTGGCAGCACGTTTTGTCTGAGTTCAGGGAACACTTCATGATTTGTCCTTTAAAATCTTAATCGAGCCTGTGTTTCCTTAAGTCTCTGTTTCAAAGGACAGGGAACAAATGTGATTCTTGGGTCTTTTCCCCAAAGAACGCAGAACTTAGATTAAATGTATCCAGGAAATAGTAATTTATGTTCAAATCTTTCCTGCTGCCATAAAAACGGCTCAAAAGCACATCTAGTGACAAAATCCTCTTAAATTTGACCCATGTCTAGAAGCAGCTAAAATACTGCTGTGAAATGTCCTGGTGCTTCCAAGTTAGTGGTGCTCAGGAGCTGCTGGAGTGCATCCCGCTTCTTATGGATGGTCGTTGCTGCCATACAGATGTTAAAGATGTGCTGTGGCTCCTTCCATCACAGCAGCAGCACCTGGGGCTAAACACACATCAGGGCTAAAAACAAAATCCCAAACAAGAGGCATCCCTGAGGGATTTGTCTCCCTGTTCTGTGTCTGGACTTCAGGATCAGCCTCGGGTTTGGTTTCTGCTCATTGTCAGAAACATCTGAAATGGGAGATGCCTCCCGTGGTCACTGCTAACGAAGTGGTGTTTATCATGCTCTGATAATTACATTTGCTGTGGTATTTACAGCATTTCCTATGTTTTCAAATGCAGAGATCTCAAGCTTGCCCAGGGCTAACTGTGTACTCTGACCTGCTCCTAAACCCACGTGTAGCTTTAAACGTTAACAGACCATCGGTGGTGTCAGGGGTTGGTCCTAAACCCATGCTAGGGATGTGCATATTGCAGCACTGATCTTAGCTCTCAGTATTCATCAGTGACAGTATCTTGTCCCTTCCCTACAGATACTGGATAATTTTCTTTTTCTTTTTTTCTTTTTTTTTTCCCTTTTTTTCTTTTTTTTTTTCCTTTTTTTTTTCCTTTTTCCTTTTTTCCTTTTTTCCTTTTCCTTTTCCTTTTCCTTTTCCTTTTCCTTTTCCTTTTCCTTTTCCTTTTCCTTTTCCTTTTCCTTTTCCTTTTCCTTTTCCTTTTCCTTTCCCTTTCCCTTTCCCTTTCCCTTTCCCTTTCCCTTTCCCTTTCCCTTTCCCTTTCCCTTTCCCTTTCCCTTTCCCTTCTTTCCTTTTTTCCTTTTCCCTTTTTCTTTTTTTTTCTTTTCTTTTCCTTTTTCCCTTTTCCTTATTCCTTTTTCCTTTTTCCTTTTCCATTTCTTTTTATTTTTATGTTCTTTCCTTTTTTGTTTTGTTTTGTTTTGTTTTATTTTTTATTTTTATTTTTTCCATCCTGGAAAGAGGTAGGCAGTCCTTGAAGGGAGCAGCATAAGCAACCAAAGTGGGGAAGGGAAGGAAACAAGCTCCCTATCTAGCTAAAAGAGAATTCAGAGCAGTTTTGGACCCCAAGAGCGGAACAGAGGTTATTGCAGACTTGTCTTGTGCTTTCATGGAGAGTTTCATCTCTGCCTACTCTAGTAGGTCACCAGCACCAAGCAGATGTTCAGATGTGGTATTCTGCTATTTAACATCTTAGAAACGTGGTTCCAGTTAGTGTAACATGCCTTTTTCTTAAGTAAGGGAAACCACTAAAAGAACAAAAGCTTTTATTTTTTTTTCCCTTTTTCTTTTTTTCCACCCTCAAGCCCAGAAGGTTGAGATGAGGCCAGCTGGATGTCTCTGGCATTTCCACCCCTGAGTGGCAAGACTGAGACACCTACCTTTATGGGAGCAATTCTGTCGCCTGAAGCAGGTGCCTGTGGTCATTTGAGGTGTCCTGGGAGATCTCAGGGAGCAAGCACTAGACCAGGAACAGCAGGAAATTTTATGCTCGCCTGAACATCCCCTTCTGCACTGGCAGCTTGGAGACCACATGGATATTTCAGGTGGAACTAGGTGTCGCAAGGTGGGCAGCTAAATCCCATTCCTAGGCAGTACAGATCAAAGAGGACACAGAGCAATTTAGCTGCCCAAATAGGGGTGTCTGTTTTAGGACAAGCTGAGCAGTCATTTGTGGTCCTCTGAAGATGTCTTACGCTCACGAAGTTGTCCAAGAAGGAGCTAGACACCTTGTTTGGACTCTAGATCTCCACTACTGTGAAAACCCAAGACACTGCTCTTCTCTATAAACAGCTACCTTTATCTAAACTGGAGTGTCTTAGTGTCTGAGCTGAAATATCTCCCCTGATTTATTTAGCCTTTTAAATAAAAAACAATATTAAAGTGACAGGTTAATAATGTGGCATCTTGTGTCAAGAAAGACGTGGCAGGGACCTGTATGAGTCCAAAGTGAAAAGGCTCCACTGAAAACCTTTATAGGAAAGGCTTGGTCACTCTCTCCTAAAGATAAAAGCTATTTATGATTCTGAGCTCCAGATCTGCAGGGCCAGAACCACCAGACCCCCCTCTATAGTTAGGGAAGTGGCCTCTGTCATATCTCAGTGTGGTGACAAAGTAGAGGCTTGAGTGCTTCCAAAGCCAAGGTCTTGAACATTTATCAAGGTCTAATGATTTCTGCAGGGCTAAGGGGATCGGTCCAAACACCAGGACTGGTCCTTCTCCAGGTTGTGCTTGTGGTGTCAGCATTTGGTGTTCCTGTCTTCTTGTCTAGAGCAGCTCAGTGACTTGGAAATCCATACCCAGCATAATATGTGAGTTGGAAGGGACTGGTGTGGTCCTGCAGCGTTTATGCCACACAGCACCCTAACCACGACTATGACTCTGTCTCACCATGTGCTTTTCCAGCATAAAATGGTCCTGGGCTTAGCTTCAGTGTGCCCTGGAAAAGACCAGATCTTGAAGGAAGCACCACAGCCTGCGCAGAGTCCTCCTTTTGTGTGTGATGCTGTGTGGAGCAGGTGGCTTAAATTTGGCTAGAGCTTATGATGCATTTTGGAGCCTTTATCTTCTAGCTTATAAAGCCTTTTGGATAAGAATTACTGAATGCTTGTAAGACGTTGAGTTTTATTTTGTGGATTTGAATCCAATTTTCTAAATTGCTTTAAAGCAATTCCGTGTGTTTTGAAATTCCAAAACCCCTGCCCCTGCTTTTTTTAAATGCTTGTAGTCAATTACAGGCTGATTTAGGAAATGGTGCAAAATGTGTAAACGGCTTTATTTACAAAAAGAAAAAAAAATCAAAATGGTGTTAGGAGAAGAAAAAAAAAAAGGGTGCATATATTAGCAATACTTTATCAAAAGGGAACAATATCTTTGACCATAGAAAGTCTTAGACTCCAAAGCCTGAAGAAACACTCAGAATAAGCTTTCTAATCCAGGCAACACTGTTGGAACCATCATGTAAGACGACCTTTCACATGGGGCTCTCTGAATTATTTCAACAGTGATTTTAGGGCTCTTTCTATTTGATCTCCAAGCATATATTGTAGAAGGGGCTTTGATCATACATTTTGCATGTATTTTATGTTTCCCTGGGCATCTTTCTTGAGTGCTTTGTCCACCAAAGGTCAGCTTTTATCAGTACCCCTCCCTGGCACACTGTCAGAAATTCCCAGGAGATCAGGTGAATATTTAACCACCCTTATCATGGGCAGATTGGCACGGCTAAGTGAAGTGTCTTCCCCCAGGGGATGTCAGGGAAACTCAATGAATAGCTTAAAGGCTGAGATAACCAGGGCTGGGAAATCGATGGAGATTCATCAACTGAAAAGCTGGCACCCCACCCCTAGTGCTGGAGTTTTTGCTTCTCTTTTGTTTGAAATGAAATCATCTGTTTGTGTGGCTATGACAAGGGAATGGTGATATGCTTCACTAATTTAAAAAATAAAATATTGTCGGTTGTGGCCTTAAGAAAAAAAATAAAAGTATTAATAAGAGCAGGGCAATTGGGAGCTGTGGAAGAACCAAGGGAATTTTGGTAACAATTTCATCATGTCCACTTCTCTTTCGTATGACTCATTGCCAGGAGACCCAACTGGGACCTTTGGAGATGGAAGGCTGTGTCTGGGACCTTGTTTATCACTGTTTGGATTTGCTGGGATAACGTGTTCAGGCACAGTTGCAACCAGCAAACTGTAAACAGCAAATTGCAAAAAACAAAGTCACTCATGTTTCCTAGCACCAGACACACAAACATTTATGGGTGGAAATGCAACAGAAAATAAGAGTAGGAAGATATTTTCTGTAAAAACTGCTCTCAAAATTTTGTGTGAAGAGGACAAGTGTTGAGTTATCTCAGTTACCATCCATGAGCCAAGCAAAGCCAGCTTCCAGGCAGTCCTTGAGATAAGTTTGTTGGGAAGCCAGAGGGATGGGTTTCACTCCAGTGCTAGCAGGTTGTGACTTTACTGAGCTGCGAGGGATTTTCCCAAGTGCTGTTGGGTTGTGCAAGCAGTCACCCCCGCTGCATCTCCCAGCGGGTGGCAGCTTCCTTCTGGCACCTGCTGCAGGGAAACTTGCAAGAAGAAAGGTGTCATTCCTCTTTTTGGCCTCCAAGAGCTGATGGCTAGCTTGTTTTTGTTTCTGTACATACCCAAGAGGGTATCTTTTTGGTCTACTTCTATCAACTATAGGAAAAAGTTTAAAGAAAACCTTTGGGTTAGCAGGCAGGGAACTAGCTGAAACAAGGGAGGGAGCTGCCCAGGCAGGAGAAGTTGAAGGAGAGGCTCAAGACATGCTTTGTGGGTGTATATAGGGTGTGGGGTCTTGGTTTTGGGTCAGAAAGCACAGGCATTACTCCAGTGCCAAATCCACTTGGTGCAGCTTTGACCCCTTGGGACAAATCTCTGAGTGCAGCCTGCCTCGGCCATGCTGTTCTCATCATGGTGGGAGGTGACACTCACGGGTTGTTTTTTTCAAAATGAGGAATAAAAATTCTTAGAATCTTCCTCAAATGCTCCTGCCAAGAGGAAATTTGTAGGAAGTTAAAAATTAACAGCCAACAGTTAGCATTCAGACCTCTCCAGGGACACCATCAAGATTTCACCTTCTGTCTTTTAACATTGTTTGCACCGGCAGATTCTTGTTCCCCTGCATGATTCCACCCATTTTAAAAGGGGTTGTAGTGCTTTTATAGTTATCCCATCTAACCAGTAAGAAACGGAGACTGGTTATATTGGATCACAACAATGGTCTCTGTGCCAGTTGCCTGTGTCCACCATGGCCAAAGCATCCATGCCCAGAGACTGTTCACAGCTCAGCCTCCTAAAATTGGCAAAAAAGCTTATTCCCACTGATGTCAAAGAAGATGGAAATAAAAAGGAAGGACACAAATTCTGTGGATCAAGAGCAATCATGATGTGAAAACCAGGTTTGCCATGTCATTGGACACCTGGAGGGTGCAGAATCAGTACCTAAAGTCTTATTGTCAGGCAGAGGTGAGCTTCAGTGCTGAAATGTTCCTTGCTGACTGCTTGGCTGTGAAAGAGCTGAAACAAACCAGTTGTGACAGTTTATTTTTTTTCTGTATGCAATGAAAGACTGTCCACCTTCACCTGCCCCCCTGAAGAAACACAACAGACATCTAAAGCAGGTATTTAGAGAAGAGATCGTGAAGGGGATAATGAGATATTCCTCCTGATTATCTCCCAGCCTCCCATGTTATCAGTTCAAGGACTCTCTGGTGTGAACTAGTTTCTATATATTTAGCTCTTTCTGTATATTTAGTGACTTTGAGTGGATTTATCTTTCATGAAGCTGTCCAGTCTCCTCTTGAGAATCACCACTGCCTGCTTTGAACCTCCTGCCCACTATACCATCTGACACAGCCAGTTCTCCTGCTGGAAGGTGCTGTCAGTCCCTATTTACTCTCCATGTAAACCCCTATTCCCTAAACCCCTAGTCCCTATTTACTCTCCATGTAAACTCTCACGATTGTGTAGCTCTCTATCCTGTATCCTCTCGTAGCACAGAATCCAAGGTTGCAGACTGTTCTTGATGGTTGAGCCTCAAAGGATGTTGTTTCTGTCCTATCCTGGATGGGAATCAGCTACCACAAATGCTCGGAGATGCAAGGCCATGAGGAATGAGGGAGTGAAGCCCCTTTCCTGCCTGTCTGGGACCTCCCACTGCTATTGCCACAGGGAAATTTCAAAGTTTTGCCTAGACTGCTGAAAGTGCCAACAGGGAAAGCAAATATTTGTGTGTAAGACTTAACCCCAAAAAAGATTAAGTGCAGATGGATGTCAATGGTGCCAGCAACCTGCGAGAGAAAGTGAAAACTGAGAAGGATGTAAAAACAGAATATGGTGTGGAAAGAAGGAAAGAAAAAAAAAAAAAAAAGAATAAAATGCAAAACAGATTAGAAGTAAATCAGGGAGAAGGAAAATTTGAACAGGGCTTTTTTGCTTTTGCAAAGAAGGGTAACACCGAGACCAGCAAGAGAAGTAATGCAGCAGACACCCAAGCTGTGCTTGTCAACCTTATCAGTTTGAGTCTAAAAGGGTGAGCATGAAGTAAGGAGGGGGAAGGGATATCAACATGAGGGATGCATCTTGGTGGGACACTGCATGAACATTAGATACCTCTGGTAACTGGGAAGAGTACTGGAGGTGATGAATGCCTTACACGGCCTTCAGTTCCCACCTCTTCAGCTCTGGAAGCCAACTGCTAGCCAGGGAAATGGTGAGCTGTGGGAAGAGGTTTGGTTTTGTGAAGCTTGGCTCACTTTCAGTGGGAGGAGAGATGTACAGTTTGGAAAGCATCCACCTTGGGAAAATTGTAAGTGGTGGGGCTGTCTAGACTAGTCGTGAAGGCGCGAACAAATAACCAGGCAAGGAGAAGAAAAAAAGCACAGTTCCTCGCCTGGATGTAAATTAAGATGTCAGGGGAAAAAAATAAATCAAAGCATCAAAGGATGCAGAGAGAAGACAATCTTAACTGACTTAACTCTCGTGCTGTGAACTCTGCTAACAAGCAGGGGAAATCAGACATGCCCGTTGTTGGACTTGCATGCCACTGCTGGAAGTGGGTGGGAAGGTTTGTGATAGGAATGTTACAATTAATTATTATAAATCTCTTCTTAACGACCGTGCGGGCAGCGTGCAGGTGTGTGCGAGGACCTTGGCAGCCTGACAAGAATGTAATTACTGGTTACGGAGCCAGCAGTGATAGAGAAGCAAGTGTTCTTCGGTGCTTCGTGGATCAGCAAGGTGTTAATTAGCGATTGCTGGGGGCTACCACATTTCCCTGGAGAGGAAAGCAGCACCTCCTTAAACACCTGGATGGAGTGTGGGTGGGAGAGCGGGACTTACCTAGGAGACTGCAATTACAGAGAGGATTTCCTGACTTGGAAATCAAACCAGGACTTGTGTTCCTTTAGATCTTTTTTTTAATTAGTTTTTAATCTGTAAGTGGAAATTGGTAGCAATACATCCATATGTAACCCAACTTGAATGCATTTTTAGACCCAAGTAGATCATTAATCTTTCTTTTAGTTTGCCAGGGGTCATGATGGATTCCCTGTCAGTGAGAAAAACATTGGATCTTTTTTCTAGGAAAGATATGCACTTGCTTAAGTCGTTCGCTGAGCTCAAGAGATGTCTTTGGACAATTTTATACAGGAAATCAGATCAGAAGATCAGTTTTATAAACTCATCTGTTTTAAACAGGACTGGTTTTTGTTTCTTTCATTGGGTCATACAGGACCTGATCTTTCAGCATGTTATTTCTCAGGTATTTTCTAGTCTGGCCAACAAAAATGTGGTTTTCAGGGCCATGCATCACCTGATAGAAAATGCACTATTCTTGCCCTGAGGCCCATCCTTAGTGATTTGCCTCCCTCCTGGCCAAGGGGAACCTTGTACAGCCATGGAAAGGAAATCCACAAGGAAATCAAACCACGGGGCTGAAGAAGAATTAGCCCTGAAAACAAGGTCAGAAGTTGTCCAAGCCACCATTTTACCAAGGTCGACTGTAGCTGAAGAGCCAGGGTGAGAAAAAGCATTGCTGCATGGAGGCTGTCTTCTGAAATCACTTCAGAACGGGAGCCTTTTAAAGTTCCTCATCGAATGCAGTCAAACACTCTGTAGAGCAGCTTTAAAAACAGGGCAGAACCAAAGGCCATCTCCATCACAGCCGTGACAGCCAAGTAGTGCTTGTCAAGCCTGCGTTCCTTTAAAAATGCACGCTGAGCCTTTCCGTGCTCTTAGTGCTGTTTGTTAAGTAGTAAGGAAGTGGGAAAGCATCCAGAAAACTGCTTCAACTCAGCTGATGCTGGGAAGTTAATAAAAGGAGCAGGAAGAAGCCTGAGGTCTGACCCACCACGGGCTGGGGACGTGGTAGTGCATCGCGCTCCGAGGTGTCCAGCAGCTGTCGAAAGGGATGCTGGAAGAACATCTGCACACAGCTGTTACAGGGTTTTGTTTTTAGGCTTCCGATAGAAACTGGGAGAGGGATTTTTGAGGTAGTCTTTGGGAAGCGTTTGACTGTGCTGACTATGAAGAGCAAAAGTGCCCCTTGACACCACGTAGCCCTGAGAGACATGGAAAAGCCACAACAGTGAGCTAATTGTAATTTGTCAGAGCAGAGAAGAGGTTTTCTTCCATCTGTGTCCTTTTCCCCTGGACTTGTGCAGGCCTCACAGATGCTGTGTGTGCGTTACTTGTGTTCTGCCATGCCTATCGTGGGTTAATGCGTAACACACACGCAGGACGAAGACTGAGGAGTGCCCAGCTGCGGGTCCTACAGACATGCTTTGTCGTGGCCATTACTGTAACTTCATTGTTCTTTATCTTGGATTTTTAAAGTCCAGGCAAACTGCATTTCCATTCATCCACAGTTTAAAACTCAGCTCAGAACTGCTGATTTGTTATTTAGTTACAACCGTGCATAACCCCTTCTTGCAATTTAACATTGAGGTGAGATGGTCCTGGAAGATACTCACCTACATTTTCATTTATTAAGGAACCTTTCCCTTTTCCTCTTCCCCTATGTGTGGCTTTGTGTAGACCTTGTGAGCTGTGACTCATGCATATAAAAGTAAAATAATAAATGAGTTTGAAACATGAAGCCACTTTCAGATTTTTATTTTTATTTTTTCACAGAAGTGGCTTTGTTAGCTTAGAGTATCGGTCTACTTTGATAAGACAAAGCAGTAATGGTGAAGCATTGCTGTACAGGCTCTTTCACCACTGTCTGGAGTAGCCGTGGGTTTGGGTTTGGCCAAACAAAGGGGCAAAGGGCTGTCTGCAAACCCAAGGGTGAACCAGAACATGAGTAATTGAATCAACTCGTGTTCATGTTGGATTGCCAACTATAAATTTCTTGTTTCTTGATTATTGTTGCAGACACATCAGTTTTAGTCTAACTGCCTGAAAAGGCCTTTGAATATCCAAGCTTTGAAATGCCTGGGAAACATTTCTTCAGTGATCAAAGGCTTACGCAGGGACGTGGCCTGCATTTTCGATGGTCTTCACTCGATTTCAGAATTAGTGAGCTAAGACATGAGCTTTCGCCTAGCCAGCAGTGATACAATTGACTTCAAAAGGCACACGGAAGCTGATGTGGCTGCTGGACTAACAGCAGTTTATTTAGATGCTATTGCATTACTTTTGGTCTCCTTTCTGTCACCTTGTCCAAATTTCTACCTGGTCAAGTTAGCAAGCCTTGGACTCGTTACCTTTAACCTGTAGCAGAGCATCACCTTTGGTCTGCTACTTCCCATGCCCTCACACAAAGCAGAAGTTTGGGGCAACCTCAATTTCTTGGCATTTTTTGAGCAGCTCAGAGCATCTGTGGCTTTTATTGAATGCAGCCCAGCTCTAGCATGGTGGCATACCTAAAGATCATGGCTTAGCTGTGTGTAAGGGACTTGCTTCAGAAATGGAGCATCAAAACAAATTTAAGCAGGTTTTTAGGTGTGGACAGTCATTAGCAGCAATGGGAAGGAGTATGGGAATCCTTGTATCTACTCAATTCTTGCTCCTAGACTTCAGTCTTCCATCACATGTAAGTCTGAAACCAATCCCCTTGTCTCTTTGCCTGTATTTCATGTGTGGTATTTGGGGGAGAGCTCGTTACAGCCAAGCTCAAACATAGCCAGAGCTTAGTTACAAGTGCAAATGTATTGTGAACGTCTGTGTTGCATTAGGATCTTTCCAGAAGGCATTAAAACACAGCCAAGGTGGCTTCACAGGCTTTGCTTTCTCCCAGCACTTGGTTCAACTGTTCTTGAAAAATGTGAGAGGTTGGGAGAGCGTGAATGTCAGCACCACAAGGATTTGCAGGGTGTGGAGTGGAGGGAAATTACGGTGGGCTATTTTGGAGCCCAGACAGCCATCCACTTCACTCAAGCTCTCAAGTGAAACTTCATGGAGAGAAACAGAGCAAGCTGCTGTAGTAGTTGGCTTGCTGGGGAGCTGCCAGCTGCTATTTCTGTGTTACAATCAGATTACACAATCCCAGAGCTGCGTGGCTCGGAGCGGTTGCACATTCATCACCACCTCCTGTCTGCAGCCCAGCTCAGAGGTTTCGAGAGGCTGGACCCAGCCCATTGGGAAGGACAAGAGGCAGGAGAGCAACTGGCTGCATTGCAGGCTGTGCAATGACTGCAAGGGCTACTGTTTTCTGAAGTTTTCCCAAGCCACGCAGATACAAGAAACACCTGGGGGAACAGCAGCCATCACAGGTTTGTCAAGAAGTCACATCAAATCAAAGCAATCTCAGCTTCGGCATGCAGATACTTTCCTATTGCTTCAGCTTGCTAATGTGGACATACCCACCAGACCTAGCCTTTTCTCAGAGTCTCAGTCAAGATGTGGTTTCTTTGCTCTTCCTTCTGAGCCAGTCCATGGGTGACTGGTCACCCATGATTCTGGTCACCTCAGTGTCCCAACATCATCTGGTCATGGCAAATGTGACAGAAGGGAAGAATATAATAGTGCCGAAGGCTCAATGTGGGATTTCTGTGTCCTTTTGCTGGAAGACATGATCAAAACACCTTCCAGCTGATCACAGTTGAGCTGTAGCATCTCAGCAGATCAGGAGCATCTTTAAGGTATTTGCTCTCAAGTTTCCAACAATCCTGATGCTTCAAAAAAAGCTCAGCTTCATTTTATCCACCATCAAGTGCAAGCTACCTGTGTTACCTATGCCTTGCTCTCAATTTGCATCCAGATTATTTAAGATGTGCAGATTTGTCAATGTGTTCGCCAGCTTTTTAGTGACCTGGGGTTGAGCTGCTGCTTTCTGATGACCAGCTCTGCCTAGGCTGACACGTTTCTACCCTTTCCTTTTGTGCAGGGATAGGTCTCTTCATTTCCATTGTAAGCCTCCATGGTACAAACTCTTCTTTTATTTCGGCACATATCAGGAATTACTTCATAAAAGTTACTGAAGAGGAGAGTTGGAATTATCTTCAGATTTTATAACTTGGCTAAAAAAGTCTGGCTGCAAGCTAAAACTTGACATATAAATCTCAACCAGGAAATAATTTTCTTTCTCTCTTTCCTTCCATCAAAACAGCAAACAACTCCTCCCCCCTCCCAAATACTTCCAAATTTCTCAATGGAAAAAGGTTATTTTAGGAAGGGATTAAATAAAGAAATGTCAGTAAGTAGCAGGACCTCTGGGGTGGGGAGTGGATAGAAGGAAACACTCTTGAAATGATGCAATTTTTGTGTGTGTGTGCTTCTGCACTTGAAATGGCTCAGAGCTCTACTGCGGGAGCAGAGTAGATCACAGGTTTGATTGTCTTTCAGTAACACTGGCTGCGATGAGAAGTGTAGGTGCTGAATATCTGTACAGTAATGTACTTATTAACAGGATTAAACAGACCAAGGCAGAGCTGGGAGATCTGCCTGGATTGGAATCAGATTAAACAAATTTGTCATCCAGGCTTTCCAGCTGAGCTTGTGCTGCAGTTTACTTGTATTAACCCTAAATCACGTTTGGATGATGGAAAGAGACCTCAAATACCTTCAGGAAAGGGTCTGTACTTGTCCCTCCGAGGGAATATGCTCTGTTCTTGCTCTGCTCTTCCACTAGCTCAAATTTCCATTAATTTCTGTCCTAGCCAATGAATGAGAATAAATATTTCCCATCCTTCCTATAAAAAGCCCTCCTGTTTCTTCAGCTGGCTTTTCTGCTAGTCTGCTGGCCTTTAAGTACAGAAGAGGTGTGACCATTGGCACGTTGTTGCCCAGGTGCTCTCACCTGTTCTGCCCCTGTTGATGAATGGTGACTAAAGGATGGTTGGCTCCTTCATCCGTGTCCTGATGAGCACAGTTGATGGAAGTTGTCCCTTTGGTCGTGCTTGAAAACTTTGGTCTTGGGGCTACAGCACCTACCCATCTGCGTCCTCTGCTGGATACACCTGGAGCCAAGGAGGGGCATGAACACGTCCATACCCTCCCAAATGCCAACATGTGAATGTGCTAGGTCACGCACCTAGCAGAGGGCACAGTTGTCCCATTTTGATGACAGATGTGATCTGAATGTGTTCAATCGACCAATTAATGGCCCAGGTTTGAGCTTTGAGCTCCCCAAAAAGATTTTTTTTTTCCAGTAATGAAATGACAGCCCAGTGTGTCTTAGTTCTTTCTAATCTACAAGGCACTTGTACAACACAACTCCACTGTAATTCACTTGAACAGGTATGCCCTTGTCCTGCAGACAGGCAGGCTTTACAGTGAAGAAGAAAAAATATGGACAAAAAATAATTATTTAATACCACAGAGATCCCTCTTTTTCTGGTGAAAATCGCTTCTGCAATTGAAGCACTCTACAGTTTATTCCAGCATCTGAAGGAATAAGGTTTCAGGATTTCAGCACATTTAACCACCTTACCCTTGTCTTCAGAGAAGACTTAGAGCAAACTCTTGGTAACTCACATGGGGAGATTTCCAAAATTGCCCAATGATCAGGATCTGTCATCTTCCCATCTCTGAGAGTTCCTCCTGTCTGTCACGAATGTGACACAGCACACATCCAGATCCCATAGACATTGCTAACCTGTCTGACCCAAACATTCACACTAGAATTTTTCCTTTCTTGGATAATGTAGATTTACATGCCTTTATCTGTGACACTCAGAGATCCAGTTTTTGTATTCCTAACTTTTATCGACCAAACCCATAATTACTGAAAACTTAACTAGTTCTGTGCTCCAGTGCCAGGTGATTTCTCCAGGATTCAGGAAAATGGGTTTCCAGGTCGCTGGAGACGGAAATGCCATGGCACGCAATGTGAAGCAGTCCTGTTCATGGAAAACTGATTTCTGGGCTCAACCTCTGAATTTGGACAGGGAAGCACCAAGACCATTCTGCATGAAAATAAAGTATCTGACCACAGATCCCGGCTCCCCAGTTGCTTCCATCCTTGTACCATCCAAACTCTGAATATAGACCTTTCTGCTTTTGGATATATTAGTTCAGAAAGCTCTGAAAATGGCAGATTTCCTGTTATCCCCATTCTGGACAGGGAGAACTGAAGTTCAGAGAAACTAGCTCTCGTTGGGACTGCTTTTCTCCTAACTGATTATTGCTTTTTCTGTAATGGAGACATCCAGTTCCTTTCCTCTGAACAGAACACTCATTTTATCTGCCCACTTTGATTAGGTGTGAAGTGTGCGTGTTGCTTAATGAGAACAAGCTGTTCAGATAATGCAACTCGCAAGAATTACAATTTTGTTCTTCCAAAATTACCGTTGCCAAAAGACAACAAAAGTGTGCTAGTTAAGAGAATAGACTGGAGGTCTGGGTAGTTCCAGGTTTCTCACAGTGTTTTGTTGTTGTTGTTGTTGTTGTTGTTGTTTTTTATGGCCTTGAGGTTATAAAAAATGGGGTTGTGTGGATGGTGCCTGGTGTTTCTGAGGTTGCTGCTGCTGGATGGCTGGGGGACAATTCCCACCATCTGCCCTCCAGGGCTGTCCAGGTCCTGGCTCTTGCTATTGCTAAAAGGATGCGATACAAAACTGGTGAAGCACGGATAACTTCCACATCAGAGAAATGTAAGAAAAGCAAAATAAATATCCACAGTATTTTCAAACTGTTACAGAAAATTAAGCTCATAATCAGGTCTAAAGCCCTCATATGCACACTCATACCCAAATGGTAACACAGACTACAGGGACACATTTGGTACCTGACCCTAAGTACTGGGCAAGTATAAAGACATATTTTACAGGTAAGTGAGCATGACAGCAGGATCTTACAAGATTTTTCAGATCACAGGGCAATTTTTCACAAAAGAGCCAAGGAAACCAGTGCGTGACTGTATCTCAGCGATGTCACCATGTGCTCCCTGGGCAGTGCTGCGGCACTTGCTATGTAATTATCTCACCCCAACACAATTATTAACTCAGGATTAAACAGTCAAGAGCCACCATCATTACATTAACCAGCAGTTGAGTGTGTGTTCAGTAATTTAGGTGCTAGCACGGCAGAGTTCACCGCAGGGCATCCACCAGCTTGGGGACACGTTGTCCGGTGCTGACTGTCACTTGGGCAGCTGCCATCCTCCTCCTCGCCTCCTGAAATCAGGCTGAGAAGAGGGCTGCACGCTTGTGTGCACTGCGAGACCTGACTCACCCTCACCTGGAGACCTTATTTTCCACAGGCATTGAATCCAGCCCTGTGTGAAAAGCTTTTCCCTGTAGAAGGCAGTAGGTTGCCCAGGAGCTCATAGGGGTTTATCAAGTTTCCAAAATTTCTAGGGAGAATTCATAGACTGGTGTAGGAGTATGATCCTATCCTAGGGATTGTCCTGGAACAAAGCAGCAGTCTTTGACTCCTATGAAAAATGGCAATTAATGCTCCAAATGCTTAGGGCCATTCAAAACCAGGCAAGCAAAAAGGTGACCCCCTAAACACCACATCTCTGCACCTTCCAGACTGGTCCTTTACCAAACTCTGCCATGCTCAGAGCGGCCTGTTGCTCATTTATCACATCCAGGGTGGTCTGGGGCTGCTCAGGATTTACAACCCATGCAGCGGACAGAGCTGTGGACAGGCTGCTCCGAGCTGCCTGGTGGGACAGGAATATCTGTGAGCAGCAGCGAGGTCCCAATAGCCAGATGTTAGTGCTCTGAGTTTGTTATTCGGAGCTGCTGATTACTGTCCAAGGCATTTTGCCTCCTCAGCTTCTCTCTCAGCAGGCTGACGTTAGCCAGAGAGTGCCTGCAGATTGCACATATTTGTTTTTCCATGCCTTTTTCTTTACTTCCCCCAACCTCACCTCTCTGGGAGCCTGGGTTAGCACCGAGCCTGGTCTTCTGCTGTGTATATACGATTCCTCATCACCTGTTCCATCAACAACAGCTCCTTGCTGAGGTCTCCTGGTTGCTCTGGGCTGGTGGAGCAGCTCAGGAACCAGCACCCAGCTTTGTCCCCAGCCTGGAAGAAGAGCAAAAAAACCTTTCAGACAGCCCCATAGGGTCCTGGGGAAGGGACTTCACTGGTGAAGGGGCAGGACAGTTTGCTCCACTCTCTGCAGATGCAGATGTCTTTTGTCAAGCCCCTGGGCTTTGTTTGTCTAGACTGATTTCAGTCATTGCTGCTATTTCCCTCGAGGTTTCACAGATCTCTTATTGCTTACAGGAAAGGGCTTTGGTAGAGCCTCTGCTGCTCCTGCCTCCTCCAGCTGTGTGCAGCAGCAGGAATTGAGTTGTTTCCATGCTGTTTCCAGTGCCTGCTTCCCTGCTCTAAATTAGATTCTCTGACTCATCCTCCAGAGGATTTTCTCTCTCTCCAGTAACTGTCAAATGAGCCCATAACACCAACGTTTCCTGCTCGGGATCTAGGTTAGATTAAGCAGGGTGGTGCAAAGACTCTCCTAAGGGATGCACCAAGCACAGCTGAATGCAGGTGTCAGTATGCCCTCTTCAATCCCCCTGCTTTCCTGCACCCAAGTGGATCTGATAAATGAAATAAAAAAGCTCTGTCAATTCCTCTGGATGCTCAGGAGAGATGAGGACACCTCAGCTTTCCGGCAGCACCAGAGGACAGCAGGTTGCACCGGGGCACCTGCCTTTGCTCTTCAAAACCCAGAAGTTTTCCTGCAGCAGCAGGGTTCCCAGCCAAGCCTACAGCCAAGGAAATCCTATCTGTTTGTAAAGGCAGCTGAGCAGCAGCAGCTTATGTGAAGTATGAAGCCAAAATGTCCAGAGCAGAGGGATTTATAGGGGAACACGACTTTTATAGACGTTGCGTTAACTTCAAACATTTGCCTTTCTCAGCACGGGTTTTCCTCCTGTGCATAAAACTTCCCCAAGGTCTGATATATGCGATGGGGGGGAGACGTGGGCTCCACTTCCAGCAAATGTCCCCGTCTCTGTGCTTTTGTGCGAGATGACATTTAACGCAATGAGCTCACTCTTTGACCCCTGCTGGGATTTGCTCTGCTTCTCTCCTTCTCCAGCTGGACCCAGAAGTGACAGGGGAACAAAGGTTTATATATATGCACTGCCTGGGAGCAGCCAGCCCCAGGGATGGGGGGAGAAAAGGAGTTGGGGCTGCGAGGTCTCTTAATGGTGCTTTAACTTCTTGGCACAGAGGGTGCAGGCACCCAGCTTCTGTGCTCTGAACCTGCTGCAGGGGACCTGTTGCTCTGGCATCACCTTACCCACAGGAGGTTTTGAAGTATTTGAACCCTCAGTTGATGTTTTTTCCCTGTTTCCTGCCCCCATCTCTTCCCACCTCTTGTGAAGTACCTTATTCTCTGGTTCTTTTGGGGGGCTGTGCTGTGGCTATATTCCTGTGCTTATCCTTCCTGTGCTGTGTGAGTGTAAAAAAATGATACAACAACCTTCCTGTGTGCAATAAATGACCATTTAAACACCATATTAGGACTGTGGATGGGGAATTGGGGATTTGAAAAGGTCAGGGCTCAGTGTGGCCACTGACTGCCTCTCCCCTGGGTGCATGTGGCATTGCTGGGCCCTCGTAAGCATTTGCCACAGCTACCAAGTGCTACCTGCAGTTCATGCACAGCTGTTACGTCTTGGTTCAGCCGCTCTGATCCTGCCACCACCCATGGCTCCAACCTATTTTGTACTCCTAAGAGCCATGGTTAATCTAAGCCCGAGCTTACAGCCATCCAGACAGCACCTACCACACCAGAGCATTGGTCACCTCTGCCAGGGCCTCCAGGGAAATTCTCCAGGCTGTAACACATTACAGTGACATACACCATGCTCAAATATCCCAAATCAGTTATAACCTTGGTCTAAACGAATATTATTCTTAATGAAATGACTATTGGTAAAGGTGCATATGTTTCCTCACCAGCTGATGCTGGTTCTCATCTCCATCTACATCTGGGGAAGATTTATTTGAACATATTGCACTTCCTTCACTGTTACCCTGTCATATAAGGGTGCATATTTAACAGGACCATTAAATGAACTTTCTAGGAACTACTCTAACATGAAGCAGAGGCCAGCTCATTCAGAAATCAACACTGACATCTCAATAAATGCACTGATCAGCCATGTCTCCTTTCCCTGGGTTCCCATCAGCGAGAGGGAAGGAAACAACATATTTTGTGCCTGGGTCTTGTTTGTTGTATCCCTTCATTGATATTTAATTAATTCATTGTGTTTGGAGGGGGAATAGTGACCTAATCCTATTGAAATACAAGCCAAGGAAAACAAGGTTAGCTGGAGACACAGTCATGCAGCAACTTTCAATTTGAGAACAATACGCTTGGGGAAAGGTATGTTGGCAAAGTAGTTTTAGGCATATCAGATGTAATTAGCCTTATTGTGATACTAATAATACTGCATGGGGAAAAGCTGAGTTGGAAATTAAAGTGGGTTGTGAGTTTTGGAAAGTTTGGTAGCTGTGGAAATGGAAAGTTTCTGTATGAGTTATAGAAAAAAAAAGTCTCACAGAGATTTTTGAAGCCCAGCTGAAACTGCAGCCTGAGCTCTGAGACAAAAATGATTACAAAAAAAGCAAAACAAAACAAAACAAAACAAAACAAAACAACCCAACTAGCAAAAGCAGCAACTCAATTGCTTTCAGAATTTAGGCAGAGCAAAATGCAAAAATCCATGAAGCAGCAAGGCTTGTGAGACAGACTTGCAAACCCCTTCATTCTCAACACCTAAATTGCGTCCAGCAACAGAGAAAAGACATTGTTTTCCTTATTCAAAATATGCATTAGTCTTCACTTTAAATAGTTTTCCTTAAGCTCAGCAAGGTTGAGCTGGGTAGTGCACTTAAAATTTTGGTGTCATTTACTTTTAAGCAACTGGCTTAATCAATAGCTGCACCGTGTTCCCCAGGAACTGTGCGGGTGTATTGGGAATATTTACCACCTGGGACAGCACTCAGAAGGAACCAGAACAGATGCTGATTGCAGGATATAAATTGCAAATGCAATTCCTTGTAAGTAAAGGAATTCACAGAGGGAGGATGCAGGTCTCAGCAAAGAGGCTGACAGGGTGGCACCACCTCTCCCTGGGGCTAAACTCCTGGGAGGGCTTCAAGACCCACAGCCCTGCCCTATCTCAGACACCCAACCATCACCCAGCCTTGAGCCAGGAGCAATATCAAAAGCTGTGAAGCTCCTGGAAATGCAGAAAGCACAAGGTATGGGGCTGGTGGGGCTGAACACCAAGCACTGAGCCCAACGCTCGTGTGCTCAGCCTTTGCTTCTGCAGCTCCAGCAGAGTGAGGAGGAGGACGACGGCTGCTCCTGTTAAACCGCTTAGACACAAGACTTTGCTGCTCCCCTCCCTCACCGCTGCATTCCTGTGGCATCTCGGGCGAATCGCTGGGAGGAATGCTTTGAAAGGAAACAAGGCGAGCGCAGAGCCCCTGGAAAAAGCAGCCGGCTGGCTCCTGGTGTGCATCCCTCACCCACGCTGCACTGCCTGCGTGGTCAGTGAGGAGAGGGAAGGGGCTTGGAGATGCCCCAGGGTGAGGTCCTGCCCTCTTGATTTATTTTTCTCTTTCTGGAGACCTTCTGTCTCCTGGTTCCTGTGCAGGGAATTTAGGGATTTACTGTCAGGACTGACTTATCTGCTCACTTGGCACAAGCTAAATGCCTGTGGTAGGCAGCCTGGCTCATACGCACCTTTTTTTTTTTTTCTTTTTTTCTCCTTTCCTGACTTCTTGGTTAGTGGGGTTTCTCTCCTCTTTAAAGATTGCCTTTTTCCCTTTGCAAAAATAGGGAATGGGCTGGTTGGTCCCTTCCTGGGTGCTGGCAACGATCAGAGCACATATCACAGAGTAGCATTTCCACCACCATCCCCAACCACAGCACATGGGATGGGGTCAGATTGTCACCTGCTGTCCTTGCTATTCTTCCCCCTTAGCAGCATCTCAGGTTTCAGGGCTCAAAGTCTCCAGGGAAAGAAGAGCCTCAGGCCACGATCTGTCTGTGGTTTGGGGGCCAGAGACCTTTATCCATGTACCTTCAGCGCTGAAGTCTTTTCACCAGCCCTCAAGTGCCTCCTAATCCCACCGTGTCCTCCAAAACCACCCTTAATCTGGGAGCATGGAAGCGAGGGCTCCAAGCTTGAAGGCAAAGGGCAGGGTTTTATGATGAATGCTTGCCGTACCCACTGCAGACAAGGAGCCACCAGAAATTCAGACACCTTGCCAGAGAGGAAGGTCTGTTTTTTCAAAATACTTCATCATGGGGAAGTATCTTCTTTAAACAAATCTGTTGTTCAGCTTAAAAAAAAAGAGATCAGAAGAAAAAGATTAAGTTGTGGGTGTTTTTTCCTTTTGAAAAGCACTCTTCCCTGGAAGTAAACCATCCTCTGTGCTGAGCCGGTGTCTTGGTGGAGCTGCTGGCACTCGGGCCCTTTTGTCACAGCTTGTAAACATCACTCCTATTTTCCAGGGAGATGGGCCGCTGTCATCTGCTCAGGGGAACATCAGGGCCAAGCAGCAGCCAAGAGACCTGCCAAGGCATAGGCCAAGAGCTGCCCTCGCAGGCCCTTGAACGATTCTTCAGGTGGCTTTCCACCAAACAGCAGTTTGATGCAGATCAGAACTAACAGGGTTGTTTTTAAAACCTCCCAGTTGACCATAGACATGGATTTGAGTCCATTTCCAGGGCAAAATTTTCCAAACTCCAAGAAAACTACACTTATGCTGCCACTGCAGCCTCCCTGGGGTAGCTAGTGGTGCCAGCTGCCATTCTGTGGGCCTCAGGGTGGGATTCACCTCAGCCCGAGCAAGTTATCTAGGCACTTAGAGTTTTAAAGTGAAAATCTGCCTTCACTGGGCAGTGGTATGAGGAAGAAAGGCACTGTTTGCAGTGCCAGGACACCTCATGGTGGATGTAGCCTGGCAGAGGCTCCTTGTGGGCAGTGTTTCCTACCCCAGTGAAGTCCTTACCTCTAACAGTTTGGATTATGCCACAAGCCTTACACCTCCCACAGCAAAAGCTGACCATATTATCCTTGCAAGAACAACCACCACAATTTCCTTCTCTGTCCAGATCATATATATCTTGGTGGTTCATATGGAACCCATATGAACCCATATGGAAATCTCGACTCATCCCCGTTAATGCCAGTGATGCTGGATTTGGCCCCAGGACCCTAATTCAGTGTCTCTCAAAGGTGCAGTCTTGCAGCGAGCAGAGGTGGTTTAACCGAGCTCCATCCAGCACGATGGTTTAACAGTGCTGACAGGGGCTTTTCCACACTTCAGCGGGAGTGTTAGTCTTGGCTGAAAAGCCCCGGTAGCTGGAGGTTAAGTGACTCCATCCCAAACCCCATACCCTCCACTGCCAGATCCCTCCTCCTATCCCTCACCGCACTGTCCATCTGTCCGTCCAGCATGCTCACTCCCACTTAGCCTGCCCAAAGGAGATGAACAAAAGGAGAAAGTGATGCTCAGAGTCTGAAATCTGTCAAGGGCAAGGCAGGGCTCAAGGAGGACTGCTCCAGCTAGAAGAGGCAAGGTTTGACTGCCTGAGCTGTGTCGCATCCATATCAGCTTCCCCTGAAGCACAGAGCCCTTCTTGCTGAGCACACAGAAGGCTTTGGGGAAATAAATCCTGGTGGAGTTAAAGAAAAATAAAGAGCTGTGTTTGGCTTCCAAGATCTTCTTGAGAGAGTGCATGAATTATTGCTGTGCTGAGACAAAGAGAGATGGAGGAACATGCTTCGTGCTGCATGAGGTTCCAGTTTAAGATGTTTTATATAACTTTAACAGTGGTAAAACGCAGAGCAGTGAGACAACATGCAGCAACTTCAGTCAGCTTTTACCTTTTCTGTGGGGCAGATTTACAGCAGGGAAAGGGGAGAGGAGAGTGGTGTGGGGATGTGATGAGCAGGCTGGGGTGCAGCATGGAGGAGGCTCAGCAGCAGAGCAGGAGCTGTGCTTGCCAACCCACTGCACTTGGGCTGCATTTCCAGAGGGACTTGTCTCTTGTTTCTTCCACCGGACACTCCCAACAGGTTGTGTTGGGGCCATGCTGGGTGTGGGATGCTGAGGGAGCATCCCATGGTAGCACAAGCACAGCTGGACACTGCTCCGGTCAACAGTGTGGGTCTGGAAGAAGATTTGAGGACAAGAAACCAACGTGGCCTATGCCCAGTTCTTCTAAAAATATCATGTCCATGCAGAGGAGATTAGGTCTGACTGTCATGCTTTTAAAGACATTCCCACTACTATCTTAGCTGATGACACCCCATGTCCAAACATTCTGGTTGATGTGAAAGATATTTTAGGAGACCTGACCCGAAAGACATTTAGTTAATGGGGTGCCAGTGCTGTCCGTAGGGAGCATGCATTAGAAGCTATCAAGAAACTAACTTTTCTCCCTTTGGTAAATGAAAGGAAAGATTTGGTGGTCACTGCCTGATTTTGAAACTTACTTCAACCAGATGGACAAGGGTGGAAGAACACCCCCTCTACACCGCTGTCCATGGAGGGTTTTCTGTCCACTGTCCCGTTCTGATGAAGCTTATAGAAGGCAGATGTGTGTGTCTGACAGAAATTTATACATATGGCAATTCAGGGCGTTTGGTAAAGGGCTCACATGCCTGTAATGTGACACTCAGAAAAGCAGTTTGATGTAACACAGTGCTGATGTGTTTGGCAGATGGACAGAATGTGTAAATCATCTAGATGTGGTGAGACTTCAGTCTGGGTGTATTTGTGACAGGATGTTTCAGACAAATGCTGAAATATATGTAATTTGTGGTGTCACAGCTGTAGGCTGTCTGGGCTAAATCCTAAAGACATGTATGGTTCTTTTTGTGCTACCTTTCTTGCTACATCTTCTACCACTGTTCTGGATTTGTTTAAACACTGTTGAACATGGCTTGGTAACACAACTGTGGAACAAGCAGACATGCAATCAGAAATGTTCAGGATGAATAAATCTTGCATAGGTCACTAGATAATGTAACTTGAGAAGGAAACCCCAAAAAATAATTCATAGATTTGTCTGAAGAGTCATGTCCTGGTCATTCACTCAGTTTCCCAGGTCTGTGGTCATGTATGCCATGCTAAGTGCAGCATTTCTGACCTGTTGCTTAACCGTCTGTCTGCTGCTGATACCTTTTGGGAACAAGAGTCATCAGCTGTCCATTAATTGCCAGATCCATTCTTCCCTTCAGGGGCACCAGGTGGAACTGGCTCCTCTCAGCATCTTCTCACTGTGCCACCTGGCTGCCTGCACTCCTGCCCAGCTCAGGCAGGCCAGGGGATGCTTGGTGTCATCCCTCTTTGCCTGGAAGGAGGGAACTGTGTGCCAGCTTGGAGATCTATGTTGAAGCACATCTGCTAAAGGCAAGGGGAGTGACAGCCGCAGACTGGAAAAACAAAAACAAACAAAAAAAACCCCACTCCTCTGTAGTTTTTTGCAATGCTTTTGGTTTAAAGCTTGATCTTGCTGGTAATCAGTGCAAACTATGCACATTTATGGTTTCAAGAGACCAGAGAAAATAGGGTGTGAAATTCCTGCCTGTAGATATGCTCCATAGGAAGGACTGCGCAACACGGGGATATCTCAGCTGGCTGCAAGCAACAAGTATCCGAGTAGCAGCATGGGCCAAGGGCTGGTTAACTCCTCACTTATTTATTCCTAGTGAGCTATACAGGCTGTACTGAGCTCCACGCTGCCACAGTTGCACAGCTCTCAGCACCAGATCTAATCACTTAAAAATAACTTGGGTGCATCCATCTGAGCCACAGCTCCAGCAGTAACAGCAGGGGTAGGACAGCACTCACATTTGTACATGATGCTTACTGCAGGGCTCTGTGAAAAATGCTATTTATAACCAGCTGGCGAGAATGCAAGGACCCCACTTTGTTATTTTTCCACATGTAGAAAGAGCAAAGGAGTTCATTTTTCTGCTAGTAGTCCTGAGATTGCAGGACTGGGCTCTTTCTATCATTTTCCCATTGGTAAGCAAAGGTGTGTGTCTCTGACAGAATCATATATTTGTGTTGTTCCAGTGATCTCTTTGGATATCTCCAGGTGATTTAAGCTCTAAACTATTGGCTTCAGGCTGGAAAGTCAAGATCTGGAAGAGGAATGGCATAAGGAAATGAGCTGGCTAGCTTTCTGATGATACCTGAGAAGTTTCTGAGTGGTTCAGTACACATGTACTACCTCTGCTGACAGAGGACCAACGTCAAAGTTTTGGGAGCACCTCTGGGTGAGGTTACTGCCATCCCTGATGTCAGCCATCACAAGTTGCCATGCCCCCCACAGCCAGCCCAGGTAGATGAGATATGGTTGGGTTCATCTCACAGCACACTTCAGGTGCATGAATTCTCTGTTACTCTGTGTTGGACTCTGTAATATGCCATGCCTATTGGTGCAGCAATAAAAAACACCAGAAATCCCTCAGGATGTGGAGTTTCTACCTTCTGTCTTCCCAACAAATGTCTTTTCCTAACAGTGCTCTCCCGTGTAGGGACTTAAATCCAAGAATTGGTCTGCTTAAAGCTTTTCAAGGGTTTGGCAAACACAGAAGCCAAGGGGTGCTGGCTGCTTTCAAATAGCTCTTGGAATGAGCTGTGATCAAAATCAAATTCTCTCCTCTGTCATGCAATTTCTGGCCTTCATCTCTCAGTCTCAACTCCCTGTTTTCCTAGCAGGCACTTATAAAAGATCCCTGGTGAGAGGGCAACCAGGGTAAGCATTTCCCTCTTAGTAAAGCCTTGTGGTGCTATTGCACAAGATACAAGAGCTTATGGCTACTGGAAGCAGTTTCTGTGTTGACCAGCCATGGCTTTTGGCTTCTGGGGGTTTCCAAAGCAAACGAAGCATTACTCATCAAAGCGGGCTCCCTCCCCAACTTTTAGTTGAAAGTACTACAAAAGAAGATGGAAAGAAACATGTAATCCTTCATCATCACAGTGAGGATTTGCTTGTTTGTTTAGATTTCCTGACAGTTCCAAATGTTCTGCCAGAGAAAGCCCATCTAGGCTCCAGGAGTGCTTGAAAGACACACTAAAAATCTAGATGTATATAGGAGACAAATTCAGCAGAAGACACTGCCTTTCCCCATAGCACACCGGTGTGACAATCAGATGGAAATCCCACATGCACAATGAAATATCTCAGGATGCTTTTTTGTAGGAAAAAAAAAAACAGAAGAGGGCACGTCAGCCTGAGCAGAAATAGGTTTCATGATCACTGCTCTAGATCACAGAATTTTTGGTGGGGCTGTCCTTGATCTCAGGCACCTCCTCTTTGTTAAAGTTATGGGATCTTGAATGCTCCTGGGAAGTGCTAGGATTTTATGTTTTAAGGTTTCATCTGAAAGAAGTCCAAGTAATGAGCTATTCAAGGCAACTCCGTGCTTGAAAAGGTAAAAACAACTGTGTTTTGCAGGTTTTGACTTTATTTTGTATGTTGAGATAAAGAACACAGGGCAGGCTCATGTCAAAATCTGGAGTTTCTGAAGTGCTTCTGAGCTGAATCTAATCTTGAGTTTTACAATTGTGGCAACACCTTAGATTGAACTCCAGTTTCAGACCATGAATAGGGCAGCCTTCCTTCTTAAATTCAAGTTAGCCTCAATGAGCTCAACAGGTCTCTCAAAGTAGCTCACACAAGTCATTGTGAACTATTAGTGTCATCAAAAGCTACAATTTGGGGTATTATCTGAATACAGAAAAGAAAAAGAGGCTTTTACTAGAAAGATGCAAAAAAGTAGAATTTCAAAAAAGTTGTTCTATGTTTGAAGAGCTGTGAGGTCTTTCTATGAACACCTGAGTTAACTTTTACTTTAATAACCTTTTTGTTCCTATTTCATTTCTGATGTCCCCAGCTCATGTGCTCCTCGGTGCAGAAAGCCCTGTTTGAGGAGGAGGACAGAGTGAAGAAGCTGCAGCAGAAGGTGGCGACGCTGGAGAAGCGCAACAAACAGCTGCGAGATCGGGTGAAAAAAGTCAAGAGGTCTCTCCGGCAAGCTAGGAAAAACACCAGGCACATGGAGCAGATGAACCGAAAGCTCAGTGAGAAACTTTCCTCTGCAGGTGGTCAAATCCCCTATATTAACTCTTTAAAGCAGGAGAACTCCCATGCTACCTACCTTAAAGTATAATGCAAGGGTAAGTGCTCAGGCCAAAGATGATGACAAATTTTGCCTGCATTAGATCAGGATCTGGCCCTCACACCTTGTCTACACTGTGCTTCAAACCTTGCATGGAAAATGAATCTGAACTTGCTCTAGGCATGGTGCTAGGAATTAATCAGGAATGGAAATTGGATTTATCTGGATGTTGGGGGAACAACCCCAACCCAAGTCCATGGTGTCCTGGGTGGATGTAGGGCCAGACTGTAGTCTAAAGCACATGCTGCTTCCTGGTCCTCATTCATCTGCCTCTGTCACCAGTTTTAGGTTGCCTGTGGTGGGATGGGTGTGAAAGAAGTGCCTGTTCTGCCCCATGGGCCATTGCAGGCACAGGAGCTCTTCTAGGAAGGATCTGATGCCCTCTTACCTGCTCCACATGGACTGGGCCAGCAAGGCCGAGTGAATATATGGAGATGGGTGCTGTAGGAAGGATGCAGGCATAAATGCTCTTTGCTCCATCATGACCCCAAGCTTCCCCCTTCCCTTAAGCTTGACTAAAGTCTATATTTCTGTGTCTGAGCAAAGGCTATGTCCAGGATGGGCCCCTATGGTCAGTTTGGGCCCCTATTCAAAATGAAATGCAAATGTGCTTAACTTTGTCTTAAGACTGTTTCTAAATATCCCTAAATACTCCAAACAAAATTTCTAATATTTTTCATTTAACCAGGAAGTGCCTTAAGAGTCACAATAAATCCCTCAGGTGCCTTCTGTGTTGCCCAGCCAAAGGGGTTGGAACCCACCTCATTTTGGGTCTGTGCCTAAGGCCTAATGCTGCTCCTAAAATCAGGAGTAGACTTAGCCTGACTATTACAGGCCCAGCAGACAATTTCAGATCCTCTTTTCAAGCAGGTTTCATTTACAGTGTGGACAAGTCTTCAAGTTTTGAAATCACTGTTTGAGGTATAATGGAGGTTGCTGGGCAGCCTTGTTTAGTTAGATTTAGATACTGTAGAGATCACAACAATATCAACAGGGCATTAAAAATTAAGGTAGTTTATATATGTATATATTTTAAAATCCTATAGAAAATATTTTTATTACACATTTGATATAGTCTAATTTCTTAAAATATGAAGTAAATCCCATTTCTTCATTATCGCATTAAAAAAAAATTCATCACAGTCTTTATTAGACATTTACATTAGGCATTTACAAACTTCTGCTCAAGCAACATAGGTTAAGGCATCAGTATCCATGGCTGACTCATTTTTCAGCTGTGTTAATGTACTAGAGCACGTCTTTGGTCTTGGTAGTCAAACAACCTTTGTTCATAACAGGGCACCATCAGGAGAGGAAGGTGGAAGAATAGTTTTTGTGTTCCTTCCCTTCACAAAATAGTTTTTCTTAACACAAGCATGAGCCTCAAGTGTAGATATGCCTCATGCTTTTCGACAGGGACAGACAACCCATGCTCAGCACCAGGGAACATCAACAATTTGCCAGGGCTAAACCTGGTTTATACAAGCTGGACTGATCCAGCTGACAGAGGTGAAGTCCTCAGAAATAGCACCGTGAAAACCACCGCTCTGCTCCTAACTCTCCGTGCTTTACCAGATTGCTGCATGGTCTCCATGCTGTGTCTCAGCATTTAAAAATAGAATATATCCAGGCTGCAGCCCTGCTGGACCACGCTTTAACTATCCCTGTGCTAGGAAAAGCCCGTATCAGCTTTCAACCATGAGCTTCAGTCCAAGCTGAGCTCAGAAGTTAAGCCTTGTGTTGGCTTTTAGGATGCTGCGGAGTTTAATTGCCTTCCAATTTTGCTCCTTTTGGAAATAGAGCTTTCCCCCTCCCCTTTGAAATAATATTTGTATTTCTTAAGATTCTGACTCCTCCAAAAGCTCCACTGGTTTCAAAGGCTTCGCCTACCAAATCAGCACAATTTGAGTTGTTTTGTGCTGCAGTCAGCAATGCTATTTCCTGAGAACTACTACAGACCTAAGGCTTCCCTAGAAGCCATCAAGAGATTTTAACTCTGAAATGTAAATCCACAAGAAAATAACTATTTTTTTGTTTGTTTGTTGTTTGTTTCTGGTTTCTACACTGCTGTTTGAATAAATTGACTGTTTTTCCTGGTATAGGTATTAAAAGCTTGTGTTATTATTATTATTTTTATTTTTTATTTTGCTAATAAAAGCATTCCTTCTGTTATTCATTTATGTTTTATAAATGATTTATAAAGATGAGAAAGTATAGTTAATATAGCTACACCTTTGTTATTCTTACAAATTTTCCAAACACAATGTTGGAAAATGCTCTTTTTTGGGGTGATATTTTTGTCTCTAGATGAAAAGACCGGAATTTTCATCCTATTTTTGCTCTTTCTCTAGCTTAAAAAAAAAAAAGTAAAGCTTTTTTTTTTCTTCATGTCGGTCTCATGAGAGTTTTGTCACTTTGTTAAGACAATGAAAACAAAATGCCGAAATACAAAATCCAAACACTACCCAAAACGTCTCCCCTGGTACAAAACCAAGTGAGGGTGCATCCCTGTGGGATTTTCTCTTTCATTCCTCCTTGATTTTGGACCATTTCCAGAGATAAGGACTAGCAGTCAGATCAGATCACATTGTAGCTCTTTCAACACATAATAGGGGATGCCAAAATAAAAATGCTATTAGAGTGTTATCATTGGCTGTCTTATGGGCAGGAAGCATGAATGTGAAGGGTAGTTTATGCATCTTAACCCAGTCTGGGACTCATCACATAGGGCCTGACACAGACATTGATTTTCAGACCCACTCTGCAGCTATTTCAATGACGAGCTAATCCAGAAATGAAAAAAAAAAAAAAAAGGCATAAATTCTTACTATTTCCCAAATTAATGCGAAGAGCATGGCTGGGTATGTTTCTGTTTAAAAGTACCCATGACAGACTGGTGAAAGTACAGAAAGTGCAGAGGGAGTTGGCAAGGGGTGGTATAGAAACCCAGAGAGCATGCTGGAAAAAAAGGAGGATGGGAGGTGAGTAGGCAAGAGAGAGCAGAAATTTCTCTCCAATGAGGAAACAATTGCTCAGAAACACCATCAAATGAGGCACCCCACACAAGAAGCTCAAAGATCCTTTATAAATTATTACCATTTGCTTTTGAGAACACATCAGGGGCTTGAAGGATACCAGAGTATCTGTAGGGCTGGTGCTAAAGTTTCCCAGAGCAGATGAAGCCAGAACTGGGGACAGAGAGGGGTGTTTTGGCCTCTGTCTTAACTGTGGAGGAATGTATGGATGCTCTCATGGCTCAATCTTTTTTTTTTTTTTTTTTTTTTTTTCTTTCTTGAAGGACCAGAAAGGTGACAAAAAGAAATTAAGGAGAAAAATGGATATTAACAAATTGCAAAGCCAGAGAGCAAATGAGTAGGAACAGTAATGAAGTGGAGAATTAGCTGAGTGATGCTGGGTGACTGATAACAAAAATAAATGAAATGCAATGTAAGTAATGTGAAAGGATATCCATGGGGGGGAAAAATATTTATATATGTATATATTATATATATTATATATATATATTATATTTTAAATATATATATATTTTATATATATATATATATATATTTCATGTGAATTGAGATGCTCTGAGCAGGCATTGGCCACCTAGTATAACTGGATAAAGTCAGTGATCAATTACCCCATCATCTGGATCAGTCTAGTATCATGAAGAGATCACTCCATACCATTCAATGAAAACATTGACTCAACATTCAATCAAAAAAGCAGGTGAAGTGGTAGAAATCATTAGGAAAGGGATAGAGATCGTAATTAACCCTCTAAATATGAGGTATGCCCACATGTGGGATGCAGTGGGCAGTTATACCTCACCTCAAAAACAAAAGCATCTAATAGGAAATATATAGTGAGAGGCAACAAGAAAAATCCAAAATCCGGATTAGCTTCATATTGCAAGCAACTATATTTTCCAGGACCCCATGCTGCAGAAGAGATGAACTGAGAGAGAAGAATGACTCAAGGCAACTGGAGAGAAAATCTTGAGATTTTCTTCTTTTTACCATCACCTCCAACAAGGGTCTCTGTTGTGCTATTTCACTTACTGGTTAAAATTTTCTAGGGGTTGTGCCTCATCAGAGCTGAAGGGGATACTTTTATTGCTGCTCTGGGCCCAAAAAGCACCTTATGTCCTTAGATATTACAATGGGAACAATAGGAAGAACTCTTCTGATTTTTTTTATTTTTTTTTTTTAATGGGGATGTTTATAGAACAGAGTGCACCAAAGAAACTCTGTTATTTCCTCATAAAATCACAAACATTTTCCTGATTCAACAGCCGCACGTGGGTAGCTCAAGCAGAACCACATAGTAGTAGAGGAGGATTTATGGAGACCAGACAACACTAGCAGCTTTCTCTGCTTCTCAACACCAAAACCATTGAGAAGAGAATGAATTCCATATGCTATCCTGTTTGGGTTTTAGCAGAAAAGGCTTTTGGAGCAAAAAAGCATATCAGCGATTCAGAGTTGCATCAGTAAATCCCACTTCCTATACACAAAATTTCTCACCAAGCTAGGTAATCTCTCGTTAATGAGGCAAAGGAGCCTAAATTAATTTCTAAAAGGAGAGAAAATATATACAGGGAAAACTGGGGAGAACAGATAAAACTGACAAGATATGTCATTCGTTCTTACAATAAATCTAAGTAATTGCAAGGAAATTTCATTTTCCTCACCATTGAACCCCAATTATTTTCATTTAATCACAGAAATATCGCTAGTTCCTTCCAAACCAGTCTGCTTTGCGTGTGAAATGTCATTCCCAACATGTGCTTGGGTTTAGGCATGTTCCTAATCCCCTAAAACAAACAGAGCAAGCGGGACAGCCTGTTCCAGAGTACGTGGTGGTGTGCTTGGAGGTTTTGTTGGCTCTGATCACCTTGGCTCTCGGGGGAACATGGCCAAGTCACCCCGGCAGGGATTTCCCTGGAGCTCACACTTCAGGAGGTAGGCAAAATATAGATGTAGTGGGGCAGGAGCAATGCCTCCTTTCCAAGGAACCACCTCTTAGTAGTCCAAGATTTGGTTGGTTTTCCATTCTATGGGCTTGGTGGCATCATGACACTGTTGGGGGTTTCTTCTTAGCAATTGCCTGCTGCAAAAGTCTTCTTTTTACTAAGATTTTCCACAAACAAGGAGCCATTTCTCAGAACAAGGTGGTGGTGGAAGTAATTGTTTTGCAATGTTAAAATACAACCAGTGAAGTGGCGTTTTCTTTAGCAGACTCCCATGCTTTGGAGTCACGATGAAATTTGGCATAAATCCTTATGACCCCCACCCCTTACCTTCATCCCCCAAACAAAAATCAGCAGGAGGCCTTTGAAATATTTCATTTTTGCAATGTTTGCATGCCCAGTCAAGCCTTTGCAGAGCTTCATGGCTAAAACTGCAATGAATGCCCTTACGGAGACTTCTTGAGCCTCTCTTGAGTCTTCATCCCAGACAGACAACTGAGATGCCAAAGTAGGCATCACAGGCAGAATCACAGAACCACTGAATATCCTGAGTTGGAAAGGACCCACAAGGATCATCAAGTCCAACTCCTGGCTCCACACAGGAGCACCCCGAAATCAAACCACATCTCTGAGAGTTTTGTCCAACCACTTCTTGAACTCCATCAGGCTTGGTGCTGTGACCACGTTCCTGGGGAGCCTGTTCCACATATCAAAACATACAGCATTTCAAAACAGTGGGTCAAGAGAAGGCACTGATTTGTATAAAACCCAAATCCACAGTTTGGCGTGGGTTTCTCAGCATGCCCCTGCAGGCTAGACACACTCTTTGGAGAGCGGAGAGGATTTTTGACACTTCTTTTTTTTTTTTTTCCTATTTTGTTCTTGTTTACTCTAGCAGATAGGCCACAATCCAAACCCTAAATTTACAGAACTCCATCAAATCCTCTCTCTGATGTTTATAAGTATCAGCCCTGTCATTTTCTCTGCTCCCCTGCCCCATGCACACGTTGCTCAGGCTCCAAAGGAAATGTTTGCTTTTGCCAGGGCTTTGCTCAGCTGAGTCAGTGTGCTGGAGCCCGCGTGCTCAGGATTGTCCTCTCTGCCCACAGCCTCCCTGGCAGCAGCTACAAGCAGGTTTTTAAAGAGCTGGATGCTCAAATTGTTCAAATTGCTCATATTAAAGAGTAAATCTGCTTCATGGGTAGGAGAAAGGCACAGAAAGGGCAGGAAAATTGCATTCGAGGTGTTTAATTAGCTTGCTGCAGAACAGCAAGAGATCTGGTGGGTTGTGTTGTGACTTAGCAGAGGAAGAGCAGCAGCCCCATCAACAATTATTTGGGGTCATTGAACCTTCATGGCCCATTCCCTCACCTCTTTCTCCCCCAGGAGGAAATAAGCCTGATGGGCAGAGGTGCCTACCTGGGGCCTGGGGCTCTGGTGGCTTGGGAAGAGGACAGAGGGAGCATCACACAGAGCTGCACCAGGGGAGGCAGAAAGCACAGAGCAGCAGGTTAACAATACTATTTCACTTCCTCTGCCCAGAGAAAAACCTCTGGGGCAAAAGGGACTTCACCTGCCATGCCAGTAACACCCCAGCAGACTACAGAGGGGATGAGATGCCTGATCTCTGCATGCTCTCCGAGGACAAACACATGCCTGCATCGCAAAGGGGTGCTCGCTTGATCTGTTCCCATGCATTTCCATGGGAATGGGGCAGCTGTTTTGGTCTCTTCTTTTTCATGTTACTTTTAAGATTATTTCTGAAATACCCTGCTAGCTGGAGACTTGGCCTCAAGAGATAAGGAGGAGGAAATGTAACAGACTGTTGTCAATAAATTATTTTTCCTATTTCTTGATGCCAGGAAAAGCAGCTCTTGCTGGAGAAAAACAGATCATAAGCTACACTATCTTAAAATTATTTGGTTTAGTTATGTTAGAAATTGCAATAAGTACCAATAGCTACAGAGTGTTAGTTGGAAGCTGGCAGCAAGGAAAACATTTTCTGTAGTAAAAGAAAATATCTTCTAATTCAATCTCTCTTTTCTTGTGTCTATGATGGTGACTCAGGCTAGTTTTAGGTTTACAATCTATTTTTCTTCACATGCACAACATGAGGGCTCCATTTTGCTCCCCATGAGCAGATGATGAAGACCTAATTCCTGCCTCAAGAAATGGATCATATAATTGGAGCCGGAACCTGTACTGCTTGCTAAGAGGGTGAGACAGCTCTGATTTTATAACATTTTCAGTAGCTGTATTTATGCTTTTCAAGTTGAAAGTTTCCATGCTGGTCCCTGTCTCTGCTGCAGTGCATGAAAAAAAATGTTTCCAAACTGTCAACCATCTCTGAGGCTGTCTGCAGCTGAAAAACATTTTATTTTTTTCTGAATATTTCTCCTGATTTTTTTACCATCATCATCTCCAAAGCTGGAGTCTGATGAGGATATTTTTATGTCAGGTATTTCAGTGGAAAGTCCACCTAAATTTTAATGAATAATTATGAGTCCTTCAGCTGCATAGACTCAGACAAGACTCCTTAACCAGCTTTGCTGGCCTGGTCTTAGGGATCCTGCTGGCGCTGGTGGCATTGCTGGCTTTGTACCACAGCTGGGTATTAGGGTGCAATATGATGGGCCAAGTGGTGCCACTTGCTAAAAGTCTCTGCCAGGAAGCATTGCGTGTGTTTGCATCCTCATGTCACCAGGGAAGTCCATCCTGTGGCCATACACGTGCTACCTCACCCTGTGGGGATAGAAACCCAATGTCCACCTGGAAATCATGAAGAGTAAATCGTCCTTAAAGCCTCCATGACAGATGTCTTCAGTTAGGTGGTTATATCAGATCTGTCAGCAGAGCAGGGAGAAAACAGGGCTGTCTGATGGACAAGGTCCTGAGCATCTGCCAGTGTACCTCACGAGGCTACCTTGTCCATCCAGACCCCAGATTTACATATATCCCTTCTTACTTCCACAAGGCAACAATGATACCCCCTCTCTGGGGCTGTTACTATAACATTTGCCCCACTGGTCTGGGATGGTTTCCCAGGCACCACGAAGTACTTCCATTCAGAGCAGGCACTGGGCACAACTGGTATGGGAATGTACGCAACTGATTCACTGTGTGTGTTGCCTGTAGACACGTATGGTAGCTATTTGCATGGGATTTTGCTCCAGGTGACATCCCAGAAAATCAGAAAATGGGAAATTAAATGGCAAATAAATAATAGATCAAATTAGAATAAATAACCAGAATAATAAAAAGTAAAAAAAAAAAAAAAAAATTATACAAGAAAATTTAAGCAAATATTAATGTAATAATTAATAACAAAATTCATAGTCATAGATCTCTTAAAAAATAGCCATAAAGGTGGAGCCAGCCAATACTGCCATCTTAGTGACAATGTCTGGTTTTAATGTATGGCTTAATATACTGCTTATCACATAATTATGCACGCATGGGCCTTGCGAAGTGAGAAAACGTTTAGCACACGACTAAGTACACGTAGGCTGTGTGAAGTGAGAAAATACAATTCAATATCCCCCTCAGCACCCATCCTGTCCCCAAGGTGTCAGCAGTGGCTGAAGCCCCCCAAAGGCCTGCACCCAGGCCTGGACCAAGGCACAACCAGGATCAGCCAATTTGAAGCTTGGTGGCACCGACACCAAAGCGAAGGGGAAGCCTTCATGGCAAAGCATGATTCAGGGGCTTATTTTGTGTTTTTATCCAATTTAACAGAAAAGGAATGAGCAGGGCCCAGGCCCAGGCCTTGAAGCTTCCAGGAGAGTGCATATACTCAAATGGAAATCCTGAAGGTGCCAGACCTGGAGGTTAACATACCCGGATATGCCACAACATGCCTGAAGGCTTGAGCAAGCACAGACAGCAAATACCCAACTTGCTGAGGTACAGCCCGAGGCAGAAGACATCAGCACCACTAATGAGGCGTTTCACGTGTGCCAGGAGGATAAGGAAGGATAAAACATCCAACCTGAGCCACACGGACCTATTGAGCTTTACATGCTGTGTGCGAGGGCTGCTCTTCTTTCAGTCCTGTGGGTTATGCGGGGCCAGGGGATCTGGGAAGAGGGTTAGTTTCCACACATTCCCTTGTGTTGAATCTGCCCATTTCACTCCTGTGGGCCAGGTCATTGTCTCAGCTATTGCAGCCATGAAGCAAAAGCAAATCCACCCTCCCCACGCTTGCTCACACAGTTCCCAAACCAGACTCAGTAAGGCCCAAAATCCATCAAAAGCAACAAATCTGAAGCCATCCTGCAGCGAATGCAGACCTTGTCATCTTCCTCTTCCAAGCCAAACTGAAACACAACATGTTGGTCTTGGCTTTGCAATCAATATCTCCGTCTTCATATTTGATAGGTTTGACCTGGCATCAAGCTTTTTTTATACCAGCTGTAGCTGTCCTAAAATGCATATGAGGAATTCAGATGCAGCCGGCTTAGAAGAACTGATGTCTACTGCAGCAAATGAGGCAGCCCCAGTGTGCTGGGATGGTGCTGCTCTTATAGAGAGCCTTGGGCAGTTCAAGGACGGGGTATGAGGGTGTTGGGTCTGGTTCCAGTGTAACAGAGCAAAATTAGTGCTGCACTCAGACCACCTGTACCTAATTATGCATACTGACTCAGGGTCTACATAGGAAGAAGAAAGGAAAATGTAATCACACTGTTTTAATTAAAGACAGTGGAAGTTTTCCAGCCATGTCTCTGTAGCCTGTGTGAAGACAAAAATCTCTCTTCTGCTAAATGGATAAAATAAAATGCATCGTCACGCTGGGGATCAAGCTGATCCGAACTTTGTATTCACATTTGCTCTGTGCTTAATTCTCACCATTTTTAATTAACTGCAGATTTTTCTTTGGTTTCACAACTTTATCTTGCTGCAAATTGGAGCAGATTCTTTTTAATCTTTATAGAAGCAGGCTTTGGGGTGTAGGAGCAGAGATGTTGAGGGGAAATAATGTAAAGCAGGGTTGCAGATGGGAAGTAATATTTTCTCTGCAGCAGGAACCACTGTCAAACAAGATGCAATGAATGGTCTTTACTGATGGAATGGGAGGAAGCAGCATATTTCCAGCTATAAAACAGTGGGCTTGAAGCTGTAAGAAGTTACAGGCAGCATTGGCAGCACAGAGCTCATTAGCGGTGGGTAGAAAATGCACTGCAGATGCAGCAGTCTTGCTGGAAATCCAGCAGGGAAGAGGTTGTGAAGACCTGTGCAGCAATGGGCAGCACCTAGCAGTCATGTAGGGCAGCCACGGTGGCCAAAACTTCTTCTCATGGATATCAGGACATACTGTAGGGAGATCCTTGGAGGTGGTGGTCCTTCTCACAGGTGCTGCCTGTGCCTCCACCTAAATGTTCATCTGGACACCGAGCTGCTAGAGTGGGGATGAGAAAAAAAATCTGGGACATGACGAAAGACCTCAAAATAATAATTAAAAAACACAAAACACAAAACACCACCACCAACAAAAACAACCAAGCAAGCAAGCAAACAAACAAAACAAAACAAAACAGAGATTTGATCTCCCAAGACAGGAAGGATTCTCAGGGTGTGTTCTAGCCATGGGCTGTAGTTCATTTTTGGGATCTTAAGTACATTTTTTAGGCTTTCTTCTAAATAACTTGCATGCAAAGTCAAAGGAAGTCCAGAAAGCAGGAACTGGAACCTAGGCTTTAAACTCACATTTTACCATTTTCTTCCACTCACCCCTTTGCTGTGGGGATGTTTGCTTCTATTTTTTCTCACTCTGAGGACATGTATTTGGATGAAGAGACAAAGGCACTGTAGACTGATTTTCTGAGCTTCAGACTTCATGATACAAGTGGCAATTCAGTAGGATAAGCTTGTTCCTTTTTAACTTTTTATGGATTTTATTAAGAAGCATGAACAGACAAAAATCCCCCTAAGCAAGCATATTACCAGCCTAATTTACTAGACTTTCACTAAAGCAATTAAAGACAAAATGATGCAATAACCCAATTCAGGACCCAATTAAGAATGAATCAGTAAATCAAAAGGTTTAAATCACCACCATAAGACCACAGATAATCAAAACAATTTATGAGGATGATGCTGAACAGATTTACTGTATTAACATTGCCTTGGGAGAATTAAAAAAATTAAATACTTTCCAGTTCAGGTCCCCAGCTCATCTTGTTACAACCAACCTAGTGGTGATGGGCACAGCCTGGTACAGGTTGATCAGTCAGCTGAGGAGCATTGCCATACAGCTCTCCTTGGCCTTGTAGTGGCCGTGTAGCCCTGGGCATGGTGACTTTCAGGCACAGGTGCCTGGACCCTGTGCATCTGTCTGCAACCTGCCCATCTGTTTAGAAACATTTGGAGCTGAATCATCTCATCGGTCAGTCACCACCTCCTTTGTTAAGCTAAGTCCCATGGTGTCCTGCTAACAAATCCTTATTTAGTGCAACTGTTGGCTCTTTCTTGAAGGTCTTTGTCTTTCTTCCAGCTGAAAAGTCATTTTGGCCCAGATTTAACATGACCTATTGGTACAGTTAAGGACATGGCACTTGCTGTATAATGTGATTTTTCAACCGGGAATGACCCTCTGACAAGCACCATGGCAAGTTGTCTTTCAGAAAAGCATTTTGAGTACCTATGTATTAACACGTATTTGTACAGAGATTCATTTTCTCTGAGAAAAGAAAAAAAAAAAAAAAAGGAAAACACAGTGTAAAGGTTGAAAATCTATTTCTTTGTTCCTTGGGATCTTTAACTAACTTCTACATTATCTGGACCTGATAGTGAAGATTCAGTCAACTCTGCAGTCTGTTGCTTTGGACTGGTGAAGCCCTTGACCAGAGGGGTGGTGGATTCTCCTTGGAGATGAATAAATGTCACCTGGATGCTGGATGTGTCCTGGGCAGCCTGCTGTAGGTGACCCTGCTTGAACAGGGGGATTGGACCAGATGACTTCTAGAGGTCCCTTCCAACCTCTCAACAATTTTCTTATTTGTAATGACTCAAAATCCCTGAAAAGTGCTTTAGGAATCATGTAAGTACTTAGGAAGGGAGAAAAATTAGAATTTCCCCAACACAGGCTTCCACTGTGATCATCATCTGACTCAACAGCGGACTCTGATGTTGGCACATTTGGTGGCTGTGATTTTAAACATTGTCCTCAGAATTCAGGCAGTGAGTGCAGGAAAATAATGCTGGGATCTTGGCTCTGAGAGAGATAAGATAAAGCTGGCAAGATCTGATACAAGATCTTCCAGCAGTGGAGAGGATATACTGAGGTGCCAAAGGACTGTTCAGGTTGGTGAAAAGGTTCTGCTGATGATCATCAGGTTCCAACCCCCCTGCCATGGGCAGGGACACCTCCCAGCAGCCAAGGCTGCCCAAAGCCCCATCCAGCCTGGCTTTGGTCCAGGGATGGGGCAGCCACAGCTCCTCTGGGCAGCCTGGGCCAGGGCCTTACTGCCCTCTGAGTGAAGAATTTCTTCCTAATGTCTAATCTAAATCTACCTTCTTTTAGTTTAGAGTCATTACACCTTCTCCTTTCATTAATCTCCCTGACAAAGAGTCCCTCCCTACCTTTTATGTAGGCCCTCTTTATGTATTGGAAGGCTTCAATAAGGTCTCACTGGAGCCTTCTCTTCTCTAGGCCAAAGAACCCCAATGATATGATATGATATATATTATTATAGTGGTATAACATATATACACACTTCAGTGTGTGTTCATCACATACCTGTGCTTTTCTGTCTATAGAGATGTGAGTTTATTCATCAACTCCCTTTAGGGTCAGGTTGGGCTCAGGGTAAATATAACTTTGGTGGCACATTTTTTCCCTGCAGTTGTTTGGGGATCTGATCTACTCTGGTGTTTCTTTGAGCTGCAGTGGATCAGGGATCAGGAAAGTTACTATCCAGGTGCTACTTTGAGCAAATACAAACCTGAAGCAGCTCAGGTATAAACCTGATGTGTGCCTTTTCAGAATTGAGGCTACCTGCCCAGCTGGCCTCCAGCAAAAGGAAGTATTTGTTTGAGATTTTTGAAGCATTTCTGATCACTGCTAGACTGTAAACTGAGGTAAGGAAGTGAACACAGCTCTTGCTTCTGCCCCAGATAATGAAATGAAAAACATACAAGAGCCTATATGGCGCCAAGGAAAGCACAAAGCTCATGAGTTAGATGTGAACAACAAATTACCTCTCGGCTCTATTATTATTATTATTAATTTCCATAAACAAAACACTTTGTGAAGAAGGTAAACAGCTCATTAATTGACTGTAACTGTATCACAATGTTGCAGTTATAAAGAAAAAAAAAAAAAGAAAGAAAGAAAATGTGGTATTCAGGCTAAATAAACAGAGCTTGGAAGTCAGGAATTTATCCCAGTGCAATCCAGAAAGCCCAAATGGCAAACAATCTGGAAATACTCAGCTGAATGCTTGCAGTGCTGATCCAGATGGTTCTTTCCACTCCCATATTTATCAACACTGGTTATTAACACAGTAATTTGGCTTTGTTGAAGGGCTCCGCCATACTAAGGACATGGATGTGCTGGGCAGGGCACATACCCACAGCAATGGATATGTCTGGAGCTGGGAGAAAGCATAATGTGATGGGAACAACATGTCCCTATGGCATCTTATGTGAGAATACCAACGCACAGAAAGCCTTCAAAACAAGGATGGTCCCCTTCCCTCTGGCAAGAACATGGCTGTTGCAAATCTATCCCACTCCCTGTGATAATTTTTTGCATAGATGTAGTTTTCCAAAGATGTAAATTCCTATAGATGTGTACTTCTGAAGCACAATGACAAGTTGTGGAGCCCATCATCTAATCCTAGTTCTGTGGCCACAGTCACATACCACAGCTTTGAAACAGTAATCAGGTTGGTTCTGGTGCTTGTTTCTTTACTGGCAGTATAAAAGCTATTTATGTAATATGACTTTTTCTTTATATTGCTATGGGTTGGCCATTATCACTGCTGTTCATTTCAGCTCTGTTATGGAACCTGATATCTAAAACCACCTGGCTTTAACCCCAAGCATGGGCCCACCGCCCTGCTGGGCGCCCAATACTTGTCTGGGCAAAAAGATTTTGCTAGCTATTTGTAAAGGAGGGATGAAGGGGGAGGAATTCTTGTGTGCCAATGAGGGAAAGCCAGAAATGCAGAAATAAAATGGTGAAAATGAAGAATCAGGCTTAAAAAAAAAAAAAAGGAAATAGCAAGTCAACACACACCAGCAACATAGTCTGGAGGAAAAGGAAGCCAACAATGAAATGCACACAATGACTTTTGGAGACCACTGCTGACTGCAGCGTGACCCAAACATTAGCAAAGATCCCATCTCCTTTTACGATTCTCACCACAGGCCGTGTAAACCACCAGAACCAACTCAAAGGTGCACCAACAACTGCATCTCCTTATCCCAGCTCCACATGGACACTCAGGAGAGTACCAGGATACCCCCAAGAGATAGCTGTGTCTCCGTGTGTTGCCATACAGCATCACTTCCAATAGAAATTTTAGGAAATAACTAGTGGACTAATAATTCATTTCCTTCTAATTCATTTCCTTATGGAGTGAATTAGGGAGGAAAAACAAATAAAACACTCATTTGGAAGTCATTGTATAAAACAGCAAAGGCACCATAGAAATTATTTACTTCCTTTCTTGCACACAGGTGGAGACTCATGCACTCAAAAACAACACACTTCACATCAGGGTGATTTAATTGGATTTATTGGAGGAAAACAATTAGTCATCCCTTTAAATTCTCATTATGATAGAAATCTCGATATGTATACATGATTGTCAAGGCAGAGAACCACTTGCGACGTAGCCCCATTAACAATTTGCAGTATTGCAAACTCATTATGCAGATAAAACTTTTGCGATGCCTTAATACATGCATGGAGTAAATACACATTCTCCCTTCTTTTTGGACATGGATGCTGTTATGAACTTGTATCAATCACAAGACCTGCAATATTAGGCACACTGACATTCCTTGATTAAGATTTAAGCCTTTGTAGAAAACATGCTTGCATTTTCGTTAAAAGTTGACCAAGAGATGTTTTGCAGTTGAGGTCACTGGGGAGTCACTGCTCTGGGCAGACTGGGCTTTGTTTGGTTGTTTGCTGACCCAATTCAAATATTTCTCTTAAAAAAAAAAAAAAAAAAAAAAAGCCCAAACTGACCAAAATGCTGTTTCTTAACTAGAGGCCAATAAGCAACAAGGTGCTGACGTTGTGTTGACCAGAAATGTGAGTCATGCCACATCTCTCACTGAGCTATGTATGATCTTCCATGCTCTTTGCTTTGGGGGTGATGTTACAGCTTGGCCTGGTAAGACACAGCATGCACAACACCAGGCTGGACTGGCAGGATGCAGATGAAAGATGGAAAAGCTTAGGGCTGCCCTGAGCACCTCCTAGGGTCTCCCAACCACTGGGAACCACAGGACACGTCCACCTCCTCATGGAGCATCCTGCCATGTGCTGCCTCAGCAACCTGAACTTGGGCTGATTTACAACTATCATTAATGATGATTTTTGCACTGCCAGGCAGTGCTTTGGTGATGACACGGCATCCTCACCGAGCACCAGCCTTGAAGGTGGGCTCAGGACTTTTTGGTGCTTTCAGCCACCATGGAACAAACCTTGATATAATTTCCAAGGACTGATACCTGATCCCTATGCTACCAACACAGCACTTTCTCTCTAGACCTTCTACTTGGCGTGCCCTTATCACAAGCCTACTACCCAACCCTTTCAGATGTCTTTGTTTTGAACTTTGAGAAGACGAACACCTTCCACACCATGGAGGAGCTGGGGCCATTGCCCTGCCAACACTCACAAAAGGATTGGGCCAGATGTGCTAAAACCAACACGTGGCCATCCTGTACCCTGCCCTGCCACAGAAAGACCAGCACACATGAAAATGGATTGATGATTAAGGGAAGATGAGGCAAGGCCATGTTTCCCATGTGGAACAAGTACCATGCCAAACTCTTCTGCGGATAAATGGTGGCACGGCTACATGGAGGCTGAAGGACTGGTTGCAAGTATTTAGGTGGTGATGCTGGGGAAGACGCTTCTGTATTTGATGTTTCAGGAATGATGGTATAATTAGCTCAGCTCGTTGCCCTGTTTCATGCAGGCAAATAATCACAGCATCTTGGTCCACAAAATGCAGTTCGTTCTGCAACGGGTAAGAAAGAAATACCTCCTAAGAGAAAAATACTAAGAATTGAGCAAACCAGCCAAAGTTTTCACTAAGAAAAATGAACGAAAAAAAAAGGGGAAAACAACCCTAAAGAGACACACTGACGTGCTTTTTGGCAGCCCTGAGCATCAGCAACCCAGGGAAGGTATTTTAGAGGCAGGCCAAACTTTTAACATCATGTTCAAAGGGGGACCCTCCCCGTCTCCCTGTTTCTAGATGTGTGTACGTGACTGCTGCATAGTTTTCAGCTGCTCTGGATGGTGACTCTTCCTGCACATGCTGCGGAGCATTCCACAGAAAGACAAAATACATTATCAGGTTTTGCAGTATCTTGTTCACAAAACATCAGCTTTTGCATTTACTCAAACTTAACGATGGATTTCAAGTTACAGATACATTAAGTCATTTAAAAGCAAAATCTAGAAGAAACCCCTTGAAGAAAAGGCTGGATCGAATGTGCATAAAGAAAAGGTTTGGGAAATACAGAAACAGTGAACAGCAGTTTAATACATGCAGTGCAGTAACATGCATTTATTGGACATTTTGGTGTCATCATTAGTTCAGCGCTTGCGAGTGTACAAGCCATGATTCTGCTCTGGGGCATGGAAAAATGTAAGAGCTGCTCTTCTGACCTTACTGTTTATGAAAAGGAGGAATAAAATAACCAACTGGACAGAGCAGTGGCACGCTTCGAGGTGGGGAAGGGGTCTTGAAAACCAGAGTCTGGGATAAAAAGCCTTTATCCTCGGCTATAAACACTATGTACACAGCTTTGACCCAACAGCACAACGTTGGACCAAAAAACCTGAACCAGCTCCTGATTTCCCAGCAGTGGGACCTGCGATCCCTGGGGCCAGAGCACGCACACACACACGCACGCAGGGGTGGACAGGCAGGACCCAGCTGCAGGGAAGGTGGGGAAATGAAAGGGATGGAATAAAACTGCTGCTGGGTGAGAAATCGGGGATGAGTAATGTACCAGGGGAAACCCTGTTTGCACAGTGTTTGTGGGCAGGTTCCTGCACTCAGCCGTTGCCAGCGTGTCCTCTGTGCTCCGTTTTGATGCTATTTGCATTGAATGCTGCAGTCTCTGTGTGTGTTTCTGCTCTTTGCTTGAATGAGTGTGGTTCTTAGCATCAAGTTTCTGGTGCAAAGAAGCACGACAATGAAGGCAAAACTCCCTTCCCATGAATAATTTCAGGGATGCGTCCAGGCTCCAGTTCAACCAGATCAACATGCAAGTAAGAGCAGGAACACAAGTAATCCCATTAAATGGCAATTTCCATGTGCTGAGGGAAAGATACTTCTGTACCTCGGGGCTCAGGCTAGAAGCTTCTTTTTTTTTTCAGGTATATGAATCCCTCAGCTCTTTACAAAGACCAAAAGCAACAGCCTACTGTCTGCCTGAACTCACTGGCGGAGTCAGACTGGTGTTTTTAAGCAGAGTTCACCTAGCTAGCACTGCTCAGACCTGGAGCTATTACCCTAGGGAGAAATGTTAGCAGAGCTTTCCTTATAGCTTATCTAGTTGACTCCAAATTCACATTGAAGGACAAAACTCTCCCTGCTCACCAATGGCTATATTGTCTGGCTTTCCCTGGGGGCTTGTTTTGTTAAAACCAGGCTTGTATTTAAGGAAGGGGTAGCCTCAGGGCCACTGACACTGTTCTTCTTGGGCATTCCTCTGGCTGTGTTGGCTCCTGGGGCTGGGAAATAGTTCTGGGCAAGCTCTGGAGCTCCTTCGAGCTGAGCAGAAAGAAGGAGAACTGCTTACAGAAAAAATGCTGTTGGTAGCTATGGAGGTATGCAGGGAACACGCACAGAGCAAAACCCAATCCAATGCCTATCGCAGACTACATGAACATGATAACCAGAGGGCAGACACCCATCTCCATGGTTCAATTCATTTCAGGAATGAACCTCTATCATTTCTTGGTTTTATTTCAGTGCCACAACCAAAACAGACACACGAGGAGTAGGTAAAATCCAATTTTTTTTTTTTTTTTCTTACCCCACTACTCTAATGGCACCTGTACAAGAGCAACCAGGACAGAAAAGACATCACCAGCAGGGTAACACAGTCTCAGGGAAGCAACACTGCCAGGTTTCCCCGTACTCCTGCTTCCCCCCGTGCGGCATGTCCACTCCGTGCTGCAGAAGGGGTGATCCAGCAGGCAGTGAGGATGCACTGGGAATGAAGTCACATGCAAAATCAGCAGCATAAGCCCCTGCCACTGCAACACTGACTTTCAGCTCGCAGAGTTCACGGGCAGCCTGTCCTCACCCTTCTTCTGCGGGCTAAGGGGCCAGCTGGAGGTTTTCTGGATTTTTAGTTTTATTTTCCCAGCAAGAGCACTCTGCTGTTGGCATCAAAGATGGCCTCTGTGACTCTGGAGGTAAAAATCAACAATCAAAGCTGCAAGCAAAGAAAAAGAAGGGGAAGGAGCTGAGGAAAACAGGTTACAAACGGAAAACACATCGGTGCCGGTCAAGTAAAGCAGAAAAGGGAAACAGACAGGTAAGCCCAGGCTGAAGTCCTCATGCGGGGAGTAAATTACAGCTTGTTTAGTAGGATGGCCCATTGGGAAAGAGCCCAGAAGGATTGTTCTACCTACTCCAGCTTGGCAAGGTCTGGTTTGTTTTGAACCTTCAACTTATGGGCTATCAGCCCCTTCCCCACCTGCACACACCATTTACTGGTGCAGGGGAAGGACTCACAGTGGCACTGGAGCATCCCTGGCAGGTGATGCTGGGGTGTTTGCCTTGCCAAGCTGTGCTGCTCAGGGGCAAACAGCTCCAGCCCCCAGACACTCATCCCAAGTGCTGCTAAGCCATCCCAGTTAACAGATTTGGTCAGAGTTAAGTTTTATCCAAGAGATATTTTGGGACTCGGTGATGAGATACCTCTACCCTATGTGCATGGAGAACCTGGTCAGGTCCCCAGCTGTGTCTCACCGATCCAAAAGAAGAGCTTCCCACCACAAAAAAATGTACCAGAAAAAAGCAATTTTGCTTCTAAGTGCTCTTGTTTCTCATCTTAACATCCCAGTGGTTGATAACAAACCTAAGATAACGATGATAAATTACACAGCTATGGCAGAAGACGAGGTACAAGAAGGACAAAAAAGCGAACTGCATGTTTGGAAAGAAGAAATACCCCTCCAATAAAAAACACAGAAAACATTGAGCATATAGGGCAGCTGGTGTACAAGAACCCCCTGAATACAGGACAACACATCCACCTTTACTCCCATCACTGCTCTTTGGTTTGCAGATGGAAATCCATTCGCTTCCTTTTTCTTCTTCTACTTTTTTTTTTCTTTTTTTTTTTTTCTTTTTTTTCCTGCAAGATACATTTGAATGTTATGTTTTGCATAGTAGCTTCAGCAACTACATTGAGTTCAAATCAAACCTCGGGTTTCAGAAAAGAGGGAATGCAAAGAGGGAATGCTTGAGCCCCAACCTTAGCAGCAATTGTTCAAAGACCAAAATATCCCCTAAACAAATCCTGCTTCTGGTGGCATGAGCATAAATGTGGGAATTCCACTGACTCCAAGCTGGGGGACTGCCCATGTACATACATACATCCGGAGCAGAGCTGAGCGTATGAAATCAGGTGGGTGCAGAATAACTCCAGTCTCTTGTGATAGGAGTCTCCCAAACTAAAGCTTCATTCCTCAGGCTGGTGAAATAAAGTAGCCTTGGCATTGGTAAATTGTACGATAACAATTTTCAGCGACCTTTGCCAAGGTGACAATGATCTCATGGTGACAGTGGTCTGAGCGTGGGACAGGAGCATGGCTTTCAGCAAGGACATCCCTTTACCTTTGGTCTGCCCAAATCTGAAGGGTTTTGCTAATCCCTGCAGGCATGGGTGGCTGTCCCCAGCAGTGGGGCTCATTCAGATGTGCTGGAGCCCTCCAAAAATGGGGAATAGCTTAAGAGCAAGGAAACTGGACTTCTATCGAGTGCCATCAAGGGAGTGGCACTCCAATTGTGATGGATGAAATCCCAACTCTGCTGGTCAAAGCCAACCGAGTGAAGCTGAAGCAGGAGTTTGAAGTCTCAATGACAAATAATTAGGGCTTTTCACAGCACAGTCACTATTGCCTGATCCGTTCAGCTGCACCTGTACTGCCTTACACAAAGTTTTGTGCAGGATAAAGGACATGAACGTGGTGATTGAGCACAAGGCTTGTGCCTCTGAGTGGAGATGAGCCTGTTTGGGGTACAAGAGAAATAAACTGGGGCTGCTGGGCAAATGAGGGCAGATTTGCTCTTCTCTCTATTTCAGGGTGCATGGACATGCAACACGGTGGCTGTTCCCAAATCATGCACCAGCATGTGTAGCCTGGGAAATGCATTTATTAAGTAATTAAAAAAAAAAAAAAAAAAAAGAAAAAAAATGTTGAATTAGCTTTTGTTTATGAGCTCTACAGAGGGGTGCAAGCATTAGCCCTCTCCCAGGGGCAGAAACCGAGGCACGCAGAAATCATTTCACTCTGCCCATCACTTGCGGTGGCTGGAAGAGATTGCCAAGGAGGGAACTGCTGCAGGATGAGGCTCTGTTGTTTCACTTGCCCAGCTCTGGTCTGCTCCTCAAAGGCACTGCATGCCGGCCTCTCCTCTCCAACAAGGGTGGGGCAGGCTGCCAGCACTGCAGTAATGGGGCTGGTGGTGACTGAACTCTCCCCATGGCTTTCAAGGAGGAGGAGGGGAGGGAAAGCAGTGGTTTCTTACTCGGAGCAGCAGTAGCTCTGCTAAAGCCAGCCAGGCTTGCAGTCCAGTCTGAGGAGTGAGAAATGGCATGCCATTGAAATCCTCCTGGGTTGCCAAGTTAACATCAACTCCTACCTACAGAAACAGCTTATCCCCCAGCAAACTGGGAAGAGGGACATTACTGGAAGTACTTCTTAAAAGAAAAAAAAATAATATATATATATATATATAATGCTCAGAAAAGTATCTCTATTTAAATAATCCAGTTGAGATGTTTGTAGTTAATGGAAAAAAAAATAATACAACATATACTGTTACCTACACTGAGAAAAGAGTAAATCACTGGGGAAAAGAATGAGTGTTCATTAGTTAGAACATTGCTAGACTCACATATATATATATATATTTATATATATATGTATATATATGTACAGCACCAGAGACTTAGATCCGTTCCCCCTGGAGTCATTGCAGTTTGTGATAAATGAAACATTTCAGAATTGCAGTATAAAATATGGCCATAAAAAAATCTTCTTTCTTCTAGTCCTTCAGCCCCGGCCGCCCGGGCTCTCACTTGCTCCCTGTGTGCACTGTGGTCACTGTGGTGGGTCTGGGTCTCCGGTCCCCTCCTACTGCCGAAACGCCTGAAGAAGCAGATGAAACAAAACTACAGAGAGTGGATGGAGACATACCTAAAAGGAAAGCCAGAAACAGAGTTAGAAGTGTTATTTTTGGAGGGGGGAATGTGGGTGTTGCTCCAGAGCAGAGGGGACCGCTGCTGGAGGTGGTGCTCCTGGCTTTGGTATGTGTCCAGCCACGTTTCTGGGGCTGAAGACAAAGAGTTGTGGGATTCAAAAATCCCTCCAGCATTGTGCTTGCTGAAGGTAATTTTCCTCGTGGGCACCTCAAAGGTGATTAAACTTCTCATCACGGCCATCTAGCTAAACGAACAGACAAGCTAAGCACATTTCCCCAGGCATCCTGCAAAGCTGCTGATAAAAAGTGCAGTGGGTTAAACTCGTTGGTGAGTTCCTGTAAATCTAGAGAGAAGGTAAATTTGTGTGACCTGGACATCATTCTAGCGACACCTTATGTCACCTCGGGCTTTGCTGGTATGTCTCCAGGACTTCCAGCTAAGAGATGTAGATTGACATGGATTGAGTGTCTGGACCCAATTTTTACCCAGACGGCTGCTTTTGAACTAATCAAAGACTTTTCACAGACTTTCTTAATGAAAAAATGGGGATTTAGCTAAATAGGAATATTTATAGAATGTGTCCACTTCCAGCGAACCCTCCAGCACAGCTCTAAAAAACACAGCCCTCCAAATAACCCCTGAAAATCCCAAAGCAGGCTGGGTTTGGAATGACAGATTCCAGATTTGGCTATTCGAGCACAACCTCAGCAGTTCCCTTAGAAAATATTCATGCTGAGCACTCAAATCTATTCTTGCCATAGCTTTCCACAGGTGACCTGCCCCTGCGCTGCTGAGCGGGATCCCAGCGTGGTGACCTTGCTCTGAGAAGATGCAGGCTTGGTGTGATGAGAAATACGGTTCATTTTTCCAGCCTGGTGAGTAGAGGATGGCTAAAAACTGTATTAATATATCTCAATCTAGAGTCTGGTACAGTCCCTTGAATACTCAGGATCTTTTTGATGCTTGCTGTGACTTTTGCCTACTTTCCCAAGCTTGAAGGTGATGTTTCAGCCTCAGGGATGATTATCCTGTACCCACACCCAGCCATATCCTGTTTCCCAGCAGCATTCAGAGCTGACACCTTGGCTTCACGCTGCAATTTATGCATTACCTTAAAAACACAGAGATCTGGGTTCTGTAATCAATCTAGGCAGCCCAACCATGTCTAAACAGAATAAGCCAGGCACAGAAGACTGAAAATCAGGGCAATCCACTTGAGAAATCCCAACGGATTCACTTAGACCATCCTGACAGGAAGCATAACCCAGCCTAATGCATCTTCTCTGGCTTAATACAAGAACAGAGTTAGGATAAAGCCTGATATAAGCTCCTCTTGGGCTAGGGCTGTATTTAATTGCCCTCAGTGATGTGAAACTACTGCATTTGAAACTGTTTGGAGAGCTCATTAAATGCACTATTAATAGCATTAGGCAGGATTGCATTTTGTAATGGTGGCACAGATGTTTCGTGTAACTGGCTGCATGGATGGGATCTTTCCCATGCACAAAATCTGTCTTCAGAGGTGATGGAGAAAGAAAGAGGCAGGGAAGAGACCTCTGAGGTTTCCTTTTTCCCAACAGGAGGCATTCAGTGGGCTGTGCCTGACATGTCGGCTGCCTCTTAATGTCACACCTTGCATGTGTTCCTGGCTCTTCTCACTGGCTCTCAGGGTCTCCAGCATTTCCTAACTTTTCTCTTTAATTAATTTCTTTGCAAAAGGGAAGCTCTTCAGTATTTGCTGGCAAGCTCTTCTGTTGGACTTAATCTGGGATGCTTGGAGATGGATACTTTTCTGCCTTGTATTTCTGACATGAAAAAAAAAATCACCTCTCAACACACCTGGTTTTAACCTTCGTATCCTGGTTGACTTCTCCATCACTGCAAAAAGAGGGCCAGGTCCTGCACAGGGACTTGCTGGATTCTGGACTTGCTGTAGCCATTAAATAGACTGTAATCTCTTCCCACCTTTGTTGTGCATGGATGTTTTTTTCCATTACTATTCAGACTACTCGGTGCAATTAATTATCGCCTTCTGGTATTGATCATCCATTAACTGCACGGATGGAGATGAATCACCCACCAGATGCTCTAGATCTAACTGGGGTCCAGCTCAGGCAGGAACCAAGATGAAGGTGCATTTCTCTCCTGAAATGGGTTTTCAGCCTCACTGCATTGCCAGCTCCTGGCTAAAGTGCTTTGCTGCTGGTCAGGGCTGCATTGCTCCTTTGCAGGAGGTAGATGCATACCAGGAGCACAGGGAAACTTTTTTGGCAGCACCTGTAGGATTTTGCACTGGGCATTGCAAACCAGTTGGGCACTGACAGAAGCTGCTTTTGTCAGAATTTCTTGCATGAATCACCGTCAGACCTGGGATGCAAAGGGAAGGGGCTCAGCCACATCACAGGCTACTAGCTTTGTGGTGCTGCAGCTTGAAATAATCTCTTCTGCAAAGTTGTAAAGTCTGTGTCCCTTCATTTCATGATATAAAAATCTCTACCAATAGACAGAAGGGAATAAAATAAATGCTCAGAAGCCAGAGATTAAAAATAGGCTTCACTCACCCCAAGCATCTGACTCCATCAGGCAGCTTGAAAATCTCAGTTGCAGCAGGGAACAAGCAAATCAGGGGGCCAGACCCTGTGGTGCTGTGCAGAGCCTCAGCTCTGCTCAGACAAGTGAGCCTCCTGTACAGGAGCTTCTTTTGGCCCAGGCTGGGATGGACTGGCAGGAGCAAGGAAAATTTAAGCAAGCCAATTTTTATGAGAAAAAAAGTTTTATCACAGAACTGGAAACTTAAACATAAACATTTTGATTAAACTCTGCCAGATTTCAGCCACATACATAACTCTTTCCTGGGTTTGTCTGGGTCTTTTTCCCAATCAAAAGCCTCTGTGCCCCACAAGAGAAGGATCTCCCAAAAATGCACTGCGATGAAAATTCAGTTTTTCAGTGCATAAATATTTCCAATGAAATTATTACTTTTTTGTTTGTTTGTTTTGTTTTGTTTTGTTTTGCCAGCTAGACACGAAAGCCTCAGTCCCTTTTCGGTCCTCATTTCAAACACCTGCTGGCAGCGAGGACTGCAGCCTGGGGGCAGAGAGAAAAAGCATTTCCCAGAGATTTTCTCCCCCCTACTCACAATCTTTCCGGGTGGTTGCATCAGACAGCGGCGCGGTGAGACCGAGGGTACCCGAGACGCTGGCGCTCGTGCTGTCCAGGCTGCTGCCGAGGTGTAACCGCCGCATGTGTCGCACGACTGCCGTGGCATTAAACGCTTGCTGGGGGGAAAAAATGAAAGAAAAAACGTGGAGGTGAAAGTGTAACTTCCACCATTCCCCTGGTTACTCTACGTTGGCAGAAGTAGAGGAGCCCATCATCATCTCAACTTTTCCCTATCCCATCAGATGGGATGTCGTAGCCCAAAATCCCTTCTCATGTTGGACATATCCTTCCTTGAACCAATGCACAGGTGCCCCCATTGCTTTGTGTCCCCTGCTCTCCAACCACTGGTTCCTTAGTCCTGGCCCCATCTCTTGTCCTCATTACATTAATGTACATTATGTAGGACACTCTATAAGCAGCAAAGCCATGTAATCTAAGATGGGACCAACTATTATGTCCAAAATTTTGGGCCACAAAAGCAATTTTCCATTTAAAACATTGACATGCTGTAAGGGCTGTGCAAATGCCACAGTAGCAGAATTATGCATCCAAGCATCTTCTCTGAGGATGGGTCACTTACTCTCCATTTGCTTTTTGCAAAGTTCTTCCGGATCTGAGCACTGACAGACTCGTGGATGTTCTTGTTGAGTGCCGTATCGCCAGCAATCCTGAAACAGGCAGAGAAGGCAGGTTTTAAGACATCTTTTGCTCTCCTTGAATACCCATTCTTTGTCTCCTCAACAGATAAGTCTGGTCCAAGGTGTGATTGCCCCTAGAGATGCTGAATTCATTCACATGAGGCCTCCAACTTCCCACCACTGTCTCTGCTGGCAGCAGTGGTGGAAAATCTGGGGCAATAAAAGCAAGCGTAGATAAGGCTTGTAGATCTGGCAGCTACAAAGAGGTACGACCATTTGTTGCTGCGTGGCTGCTTTCTGTCACCATTACAGCCCTTGATGAAAACATTGTACTTTTTTTTTTTTTTTCCCTTTACATCTAAAGATTTAACATCAACAGGCTGAGACTACTTTTAGCCTCAACCATGCAGCAGCCTCCAGAGCCACTCCAACCTGTCTGATTTCTGTTTGCACTGGAGATTTTCCTGCCACCTGACAACGTATATAGCCATTCGTCTTGATTAATGTAGATTAACAGTAAAACAGATACATGGACTCTCACTAAATTAGCACAGGCTGCATGAATAGCTTAAGCTGAACAGCACTTGACTGAGAAACTTCATTGATATTGTGCAGTTTCCTGAACAGATAGACACATTCAATTATCTAGCAAACATAATTATTTCAAGAGGATTTTCTTGATTTTTTTAACTCACCAAGGCACAAGATCTTTTGGAAGTGTAGGCATATTCGTGAACTAATGTTTAAAAGGCTGTGTGCTGGGGAAAATAACACTACCTGCTGTAGGTGAAGCCAAGAAGCAAAGATTGCCTCCTATCTTGTATGTGATGTTTTCAGAAATCAATTTTTTAGCCCCAGTGTAGAAGCCTGATGTTTATTAGCAATACCAAATGTTAAGAAATTGAAGAAGTGAGACATCTGTCAGGGACAGAGCCTTCTGGTCTGGGGAGTTCCAATAGCAGAACCAGAGGGTCTGGGGGACACAACGATCATCTATTCCCCTCCCTCCCCCCAGATTTGTCAAAATAATTTTGACAGGTATTTGCCTTATCAATCCTTAAAGATCTGCAAAAGATGGAAACTTCTCTGACAACCTCTTCCGGTGCCCTGCTATCTCCCAGAAGACATGGAAACTAGTTTGTTCCCTCTGTCTTTGAAGCATCCTTTCACATATTTGAGGACTATTATCATGTCTTCCCTCTGTCTTCTCTGCTCTAGACTAAACAAACTGATTCTTTCACTGTTTCTTCATAACTCATATTTTCTAATCCTCTGATCTAGTGAGCTTCTCTGGACTTTCTCCAACTAGTCCACATCTTCCTCAGAGGGCGGTACCCAAGCCTTGCTCTTTTCCAACTAAGGCAGCAGAATGGCAGCACTGCTTTGTGTTTCTTAGAAGATGAAACTCTGCTTACATACCCCAGCCTGCTGTTTCCGTTTATGCATCCCATGAATTGGAGACATTCCTTTCATTTTGCCCAGATTGTTTTAAACTGTAACCCTGTTCTTCAAAGGACGTGCCACAATTTCTACTTTCGTGTCAGTGGCACATCAAATTAGTGCTCTCTGGGACCAGTCTCTTCCAAACTGCTCCCCTCCTTCCTGCTGGTAGCTCTCACCCAAGAAGTGAGAGATGTAAGAGACAATACTTACTCTTGGAGGGAAAATGAGGGACTAAACTTTCACTTCATGAGACAAGAGAGCCACCAATTCCAGTCAGTTGGAGCTGACCTACTCTATATTGAGTTATTCAATAGTACTGGAACCAGGAGAAGTGTGGGCAGGCAAGAGCAGGGTTCCCACTCAGGGTAGCCCACCTCCAACTGGGAATGGTACTTGGCTGACCACCACCACCACATAACCACCACCTAAAGTAAATAAAAGAACAGGTGCCATGAACAGAACAGGGCTCCCAAGTGGCACCTGACACCTCTTGGGCCCCTGTCCTGTTGATGGAGAAGGTGAGGTGTGATGGAGAGGAGAAATGGAAGATCTTCAGATCTTCCTCTCAAGAGAACTCCTGATCACCTCTCACTGATAGCAAGGCAAGTTGGCCTGGATTTCCCACTGGGTCCATGCAGCTCTAAGTTTGTTGAGGCAGCATCTAGTTTAAACTTTGTGGTCAATACTCACATGGGGAATACAGCCAGGCCCATCACAGTCCCTGATGGATCCCATACAACATACATGTGTACTCATGAATAGACACGGAGCCCAGCTACTCTTGCACCCTTCATGCATTTTCTGTATTTCTCAGTCATGGAACCATCATGTGAGGTGGTTTCTACAGCTTTACCAAAGGCCTGCATGACCCATCTGACGTAACAGAATATCCATGACTGCCTCCAGGTCACTTCTGTGAGCCAGCAGCCTGAGAAGACTGTAGCAGCATTGCCTGTACAGCTCTCTGTCTTAGGTGCAAAAGTACATGAAGATCTGTGTGCACTCCTTGCACACTGCTTAGCCTTTTGGTGCACATGGGCCCTAGCAAATTTTCCTGATGGGATGCCAGCTGCTAGTCAGAGTCACTCCAAAATGTCATGAGCACTCTGCTCTGTCCAAGGACACCTCCTCGATGTAGACATGTGCCCTCAACATGTACCAGCTGGGAGCACTGCCTGTCATAGTACAGATCTGTGGAAGAAAACTAATTTTTTTAGCCAAGCACTTCATGTGTGGACAACTACAAGCCAAACGATCTGTTCACTAACTGATCAAAATGACAGAGCTGCAGAGAGAAGATTGCTTACATTTGCAAGGCACATTTTTCCTCCCAAGCTAATGAAGCATTTTGCTTTATGAACAAGCTTGTTACCAAGCTGTATAAGCACAGATCACATTTCCCACTTGTCAAATTTTATTCTGGAAACATGGGCAGAACAAGGTCCTGGGGTATGCTACCCTTGCCAGGTCTCCCAGAAGATCTTTCCCATCAGTCTCCAGAAGGACTCACAAGTGCATTTTTGCTATATGAAACTTTTCATCAGGCAGGCAGCTCAAATACAGACTATATATATTATATATATTAAGTTTAGGAATCATATTCTAAAATGACGGTGGTTTCAGTAAGAAACGGCTGGTTCCAATAGCACACAAACCGTCTCCTACCACCACTAACTCTGTGTTGATGACATAGTTCTGGTAATCCTGAAAAAATAGCCTTGGTATTTGGATGTTTCCCAAATAAGAATAGTCCTTGTCTACTTCACCAAGGGGTTGACAGACACCCTGTGAAGACCTGAAATGCTACACTGGTGGGGACCAACCAACGTCTAAGGTCTCTTCAGCAGCATTAGCACCTTGCAGATGCAAGTTTTTAATCAGAACAAAATAAGAGCACTGCTGGGGCTGGTTTAGCTCAGCAGGAGATGTTCAAACACGTGCTGGAATGCTGAATGGTGTGGCCCAAAACATAGCCCCAGCTGCCAAAGCTGGCTGTGGGATTGCTCTCCAAGCCGCCTCTGAAGAATTATCCTGTTAACAGCGCAACGCTGTAACATGAGGACTGTGCATTTATACTGTACTTTGCACTTGGAGGATCTTCAATCTTATAAATCTTATAAAATACTCACAGTGTTATAGTGCTTAGAGTATAGTTTTACTTCTAGGAAACCAAAAGAAAAGTTAGTACTCATTCTCTGGCGTATTTTGCTGGAGATGTGGTGGCTTAAGTACTGAGGTGAAAGAGATGGAAGTTAGCAGGTAGAAGTCATATCTTTTACACAATCAACTGGTAGAGTCTGAAAAGTCAGATGAGCTTTTGGGCACACAAATTCACCCTGAGGTGGGGATCATGAACATCATCACATCTGTACTAAATCTGTTTAATCATGAAACTCAGTTACCATGCTGAGAAGTTGACGCATGAGATCTACTAGAGATATTGGTTTTAGGGCATGTTATAATCTCCCTTCCACTTTTCTCTAACTCTCCATATCTAGAAGATATAAGCCGTCTTGCTTTTTCTTTTAGGACAGAAACAGCTTAGCATTTTTTCTTCTTCCTCCCTCCCCTGCACATATCATTCTGCTACAGGAATCTGCTCCACTTGCCTTGAGAAACAGCCATCTTCTCTTTCAGAGATAAGCAAACTGATGCATATCTACTCAAACCCTGAGCAATAGTTCTTAACTTTGCAGTTCACTTTGATGTTAACTGTGTCAGCACTGAGGTTTCATTGTTTCTACCAACTATACATGTTGGTCCACTAAAAGATTTTACTTCTACCTACCACACACTTATACAAAAATAAAATTAAATAAATCTGATCAATCAGAAGCAACCTATTATCATGCTGACCATCACCCGGGACTGAGCAAGGACTCACTACCCTAACTGGGACCTGACTTTTCTCTGGGGGACCCTGTTCTGCAGCTACATCCTGACTGCTCTTTGGGGAACTTTGTGCTGAAGCTGGGCTTACATCAAGTCACAAATATATGAGTGTCTCAACACAAAGAATCAGATACCAAGGTCTATGATCTGAATACTCTCCACCACAAATATTTCCACTGAAGCTAACAAGGACTCTGCTCATGAATAACCATAGCAAATATGGTCCTGTACATGAGAGGAATCTAATCTAATGATCAGATATTATTTCAAATTTATGTTAGCTCTTTTTTTTTTTTTTTTTTTGGTTCCAAGCTATCACAGCAATTTATCTAGATATAGCACTTCTAAGCTTTGAAAGGAACATCCAACAAAGATGAAAACAGTAAGTTTACTTTTAGATGGTTCTTTGTTAACATACTGCAAGCATATGTCTCTTGCATGCTGCGTCCTCCCTGCCCATGATGGCAAGCAGAGTCTTTCATCTAGCATTATTTTCTGACCCTTCATACTCACTGAAGGCAGCCAACTCAAACGCCGTGCTGACCAAGCAGTGCTTGGAAATACTCTTGAGTATGATGACAGGAAGCGTGGAGTTAGCTGGAATGGATAAGGCTGAAGGATCACAACTCTTCTATACATGCACGCACACACACATATATGCACAGATACACACATGCATGTGTATAAATATACACACACGCATACGGTATCAGTGGTGCTCCAAAATAAATAGAGTGTGGGGATGAACTCGACAAGGGTTTGATTTAATGTTGTAAACATCAGCAGTTCCCTTCAGAGAGCCCTTTTCGCACTTCAAACAACATTGTCTGAGAACTGAGCTCTTTGTAAACCGTGTCCTTTCCCTGGGTGGAAATTATTATCTGGCTCGTGCTCTCTGGCACATAATAAACACACAGGGTCATGGTCACAATTTGCAGGGGTTCGATCCTTGCCAAAGCTTTGCGATTCCTGACGTAGGTGGGGATGGATGTCGGCACGTCCCAAGTATCCGCTCTCCCTCCCCATGAGCAGTGGGGAAGGTGAAGGCCACGCTTGTATCCACTAACACAGGTGTCACAACAATTTAGGTGCCACAACCTTCTTCCCTCCTATGCAGTTAATATAAGGAGGTGATACATATAACACCCTTCAATTTCCACGTCCCCAGTTGTCTGCAATGCTGTAACCAGCAGCAGCACACTGCTCTAAATCCTATTTAATGTCACTTGGGAAATGCGTGACAAAGCAAATAAGTTCACAGCACGTCTTCCAGCTCCCACTTCAGCTTCTTAACTGCTGGGCCTTCTCCTCTCCCTACGAGGACTCTTTTCTTTCCCCCTGGGCCAAGGCTGATTTTGGGGCCAGCCCCGGGGCACCCAGGACCCAGCTTGACCTGATGGGGAGCACAGTGTGGTCCTACAGCTGGAAAAAACAGATCCGTGGATTTCTGCTGCTCGCCCTTAATCACTGCAGCCTGAGCTGCTGCCTTAAACAGGATGTGGGTTTTGACATGGCAATATATTTAATAAACTTAATTGCTGTCATTAATATGAGCTCGGGAAACATTAAAATGTATCAAGCTGCAGCAAAATTACCCCACTTTTTTGGTACCTTCATTTTCCACGTCCTTTTTGAAAAGTCACAATGGAACAATGAAATAGAACATTGCACCTTTGCAACACATCATAAACAGTGCAAACTTCGGCGAAAGATATGCTATAAAACAAACCACTTTTCCAATGGAAAGCATAAGTCATCTATATATTAAACTGGAGAAATCTGTATAAATGCACAGATTGTGCAGGTTGCGGTGTAATCATTATACCAACAAGCCTTACATATTGTACTGTTTCTGCTACCATACTTCACTGCAATTATTAGCCTCCTTTTCTGCCAGCTCCAAGTTTAACATACTGTCCTCCTGCCAAGGCCATTTGATTATAAATAGCAAAACATCACGTAAATGCAGGCATGTGGGGAGCAGATACAGCACAGAAAAGTGGGCCATTAGGAAGAAGTATTTACTTTTTTTAGGGTCTGATCCTGTACAAACATTTAGTCATGTGAATAGCTGGCTATTCTTGAGCATTTTCCTGAAATTCCAGGAGATTATTAACCTTAAAGGCACAAATGCAATATCTTGCAAGATCTAGTTCTTGGAAACCTTATCAATTTACTTGTTTGAGTAACTAAAATCAGTGGAATATTTTGGAATCAGTTTGATTTTCACAAATATTATACATTGAAACAAAAAAAAATCTCATGACCAGGTTGCCAATTTATGTATAGATATATATTTTTATCACATTTAGATTATAATCTACGTGTTTAGAAGTATTCATGATTTGACATATTTCTTTCTAATTTATGGCTGATCCCAAAGATCTGGCACTGCAGGAAAAGTTTTATACAGGAGGAAGTAAAAGGGGAAAGCTAGAAATTGTCACTACATGGAGCCACCTCCTCATTTATGCTTCTCTACCTCATCATCTCCTCCAGCCAAGCCAGGAAACTTATCCACTTACACTAATTTTGATCACATGCAGAAGATAACACAATGCAAACACTATGGAAGGTGAGGTTGCGACAGGGAGGTATGCTGAAAAATACGTGTTTAGACAAAAAGATGGGATAGGATGTCCCCATTATAATAGTCACTGTACCCTCTCTGTTGGCTAAATGCTTGCACCTTTGTCCCTGACTGCTGGGACACTAAATACACAGGACAGAGGAACTCAAGCCTAGACTTGCTGGAAGCTTATATGCAGGCTGAGGGAAGGACACAGTTGACCACTGAGAAGAACCATCAAGCTCTCCACCTCCTCCTCTGCATTGGAAGGGGAGGGAAGGATGCCATTGCAACAGATATAATGGCTAAAAAGAGAACAGGAACAGTAAAAACCTCATTATTTCCTGGCATAAGCAATCTGGGTGGAAAATGCTTCTTGAGCAATGGTTTGGCAAAATGAGGTCTCACCACTAACTCTGAAATAACAGATGATATCTGGGAGAGCAGCCTTGATGATCCAAAAAGGCAATCGAGCAGTGTTTATCACTACAGGATCCAGACCCTCCAAGAATCACAGCACCTCTCCCCAGAGAGGTCCAAAACAGCGACATTTATGTTACAGGAAGATTTTCAAAAGTCAGGAGGAAGAAGTCATTGAGACATCTGCTCAGGAGCACATTGGGGAGGACAAAGGCAGATCCGAAGCCATTTTTCTGGATACGCTCATGCATTGCTTTCACTGTACAATCCTCCTTCTGCTCTTTAATCCACTGACACGTACTGCCTTCGCCACCTGCTGTGCTCTGCAGATCATGTGGGAGAGAGGTGGATTTGGGAATTTTGCAGGCAGCCCTGTAAATGAACCACTGCCTTGCAAAGTCAGACTGGCAGAAAAAGACCCCGGCCACAGAAACGGGGGAAATCCCTTTTGGAGGGGGGTTTCTTCAATGGAGGATTGGATTCTGTAGAAAATACCAAACGTTATGGAGCAGCCTGTGAGTTTCCATTGGCTGTGGGCCATGAAAAAAAAAAAAAAAAAGAAAAGAAAAAAAGAATGAAAACTCTTTTTATCATTTTGTTCCTTTAGGAGGGCCCAGAAGCTGTGTGTGTTACAAGTGCCACGTTTCTTTGTTGCACTCCAGCAACCAACACAGATGTAGCGGGGCCAAGAGCTGGATGCTTACACTTTGTGTATCTTGGATATGGGGCTTTGGAAAATCTGCCTCTCAGTTATACAAATGGTCACCTCATTCCCTGCTGGGATTTGCCTTCCCATTATTTATTCTGTATTTCTAATACTGACTTTTGTAACTTGTTTAATTTCCTGAGGCTCAGGTCAGTATCATTTAGAAATGCTTTTTTTTTTTCCTCTCACCAAAGTCAGATTTCATTTCCCAGATTTCTTTTTTTGTCGCACTTATTGATGGGAAACACGGTTATTGATGGGGCACTGGAAAAAGGGCAGGCCCAGGTCTTGACTTTCCCTCATCTCTCATTTGCATTGATGCCAGCCAATAACCCTGCTGACCCAGCTAATAACCATCTGTAAAATCTTTCTCGTTGTCATTATACGGAAAATGAAAAGCAACAACTTTGATTTTCTCGATGATTTATATTTCTTTCTACATCCGAAACTGTTCCTAGAACTGTTTTGATTCTACAGGGTGACCCTCAATCTTATCTTCAGCATAATTTGTAGTACAGCATCTGGCAGTCAGACGTTGGTACATCACTCCCACCGTGAAGAAGTCAGTGCCATCATGATGTCCTACTTTTGTAGTTGTAACTTTCTGCCTCCTTCATGAGTGCAAAACTATTAGTTAATGATCAGGGAAATTCATCACCCTGCATATTGGTAAAATATCATCAGTAAGTGAGCCAAAATGGTATTTTTTCCTCTGTAAAAACCTTTGAACGGATTTACCATCCATGTTGTCCCAGGACTGAGAGCAGCAGTGGGATGAGGCAAACCAGCTGGGGTCAGGGAGAGGAGCATAAACACCTTGAAGCCAAAACTACCCAGAAAAACACCAATAACTTCTCTGCCTATGCTTTTCCTAGCAGGCATTTTACACTCAGCTGCACTATGTGAGGTTAATCACTGGGCTCAGACTGCATCACCAGGACGTTTTTAAGGCCCATCAAGCTGTTTAGCTAGTTATGACACTGGCTCAGTGGCTTTCCTGAGGGGCTAGAGACACTCAGGAAAAACCTCTGATCCCTGAGAAATGTACAGCCTAATGCTCTTATCCAGCTAACACTCCAGAAATTGCAAAAGGAAATGGTATTCGTGGTAATTGTGATGACATAAAAGCACAGTCTAATGCATACCTGGGGTGAAAATACCATCATTGACTCCTTTCTTTTGCAGCTACTGTAACTACCAAAGATAGTCTTGCCTCATATGTAATGATCCCTGACAAAAGACTTGTGTCTAAAGCCCATTTTTGGGTGCAGCTGGCAGTGTGGGGTGATGCTAAGCAAGTTGGTCAAAAGGCCTCGAGCAATTCCTGTTTCAGTTATGTGATCTGTGGATAATGTTGGTCAAGTCATCTATGTTCAAAGGCATCATCTCATATAAAGCACTTAATGGAGGGCCAAACTACGAATACAGCCAGACCAGGCACTTTTCTGTAGTCACTGCAGAGAAGCAGCATTGTTAGACTAATTCAGTCTCAGCTTATCCCTCTCTTAGTGTTTTCTGCCTCTTCCATTCAACAAGGCAGGGTATACAGCATGCCAAACCCACCTTTGCTGCAAGCATGAGGTGAAGAGGTAGGCTACCATCTGTGAAGCACAGAGGAGAATTTTCTACCTCCTAATGTCCTCTTAGGTGCTTTGCTGTTACCTTGACAAAGACCTCATGAGCAGGTTGATAGCCAGCTTTCTGCACACCTGCACAATCTGACCATTTGCCTTCAACCCCAAATGTGCTTTCTGGGCTCAGTCATTTCAGTGTATCCCACCGCTACACTACAGTCAACATAATGCAGCCTTTCACTGAAATATTGCAGATACTCAACAGGTTGATGCACGAGATTAAAGTCCATCACGTTTTTCCAGGAAAACCTGGAGGAAAATGTTCACTGTCCCGAGAGTTTCACAGCAGTGACTGTTGCTTACCAAGGGTGTCGTGCCGCTTGCTCACAGGTGTATCTTTTATTAGGGTCCTTCTCCATCAAATTCCGAATGAAGTCTTTAGCTATTAAAAAAAAAAAAAATTTAAAAAAAAATCATTTAAAACAATAGGTTTAATACTGAGTTCTGCAATATAGCCAGACCTACACTTAAGTTTCCTATTTACATACAACAGCAACCATAGCTCCCCATAGGTATGGAACACGTTGCTCAGATAATACAAAGATTGATGTCTGAACTAGTAAACAAATGATGTGTGAACTAGTAAACAAAACTGTCAGGGAATGCTCACAGCTGATGGAAAGCCACCATCTACCTTCTTGAGCTGTCCCTCTTAAAATTGCCTTCAAGACCACCTTGCTCCTTCCCAAGCATCTTTTGGGAATAAGCATGGCCCATTTCCCGTCAGCAGGATGCTCCCTTGCTCTGAAGGCAAAAGGAGATTGAACAGAGGGACCAGACCACCAAGTGCCACCAGTACCAGAAAATGGTCCTAGTTCATTTGTCATTTATTGGTATACACATAACCAAAGTGACTTAGGACCAAATTTAAGGAATTTAATGTGACAGATAGAAGTTTAAGGCCTCTACTCCTGCAGGTACGCTTAGGAGTGGGGTGAATAATTTGGAGTCAGAAGAATTTGATTCTGCCAGCTCCTAGCTCCCTGGTCAGACAAGTGCTTCTGAGCACCTTAGTGGTCTGAATATGGCCATACCTGTTGGAGATGTCAGTAAATTGAGAGGGAAAGGCAAGGAGAAGGTCAGAAACTGCAGCAAGAGGAGCATTTCATGGCTCATTCCAAGCAACCGCACACGTGGGCAGTGAAGTGGACATGTTGTGTATTTAAAAACCAGTTACTGAGGGAAAGGGACTCCCTTGGGCATGAGGTAGTGTGTTTTTAATTGACGCTAGGATGGAGGGAAGGGAGATCACAGCATGGCATGTATCCAGTAGTTTCATGAGAGAACAGCTGAAGGAGCAACAGCAAAGCCATATATAGCAGGAAAATCTTTGCGCTGCTGTAGGTGATGGACTTTCTCCCCCAAAATGCAAAGGAGTCTGCCAGCAGACCTTCATATTTGCTCAGAAAACTCTTACAGGCTTAAAAAAACCTCTCATCACGTACATTTTAAAGCAATCTCTCCCAACTATATCTGGACTGCAGATGTAAGCAGCATGAAATGTTGTTCTATGAGGAGATAGCAGGATATCTCATAGGATCAGAGAATAACCCAAGTTGTAAGGGACCCACAAGGATCATCTTTAAAATAAAACACTTCTTTAATGTCTCACCTAAGTAATCGGTATTACCAAGGAATAAAATAATAATAATAAAAAAGTATTTCCAGGATATTTTTGTATCATATTTTTTTCCTATTATTCATTTCTCCTCCTGCATGAAATGGCAGATGTTTCTCCAGGTTGGATAGAGCAAGGACACCAACCTTGTGTGACCTCCTGGAGGCCACAGCCCATCAGTGGCACCCATGGGATGCAATGCTGGCAAGCCTCTGCAGGTACAGGCAGGTGCTATGGGTTAAATGGCTTCTCTGCTGGGTGGGGAACTGGGAGAGCACATGGGCAGCTGCCTGGATCCAGCCACATGGACAGTACTCCCAGTTTCCAAATCTGCTTACTGTCCTTGTTTAGAAGCCATTAATTTTTTGCATTTGTCTTTGCTGTACACACTGCAGACTCACTTTGGACCTGCGGCACAGTTTTAGTAACAGAGCTGGACTACTTTCTCTATTCTTAGTGACACATAAAACATCTGCATTTTATTTGGATGTGATGGAGACATTGAACTGCTTTGTCTTTCTGGGACAGCCTTCTGCTATCTTCTTCTGTCCCAGCTACATTTTAGTGCTTTGTATGTGACTGGATGAAATGGTACTTAATTTGCTCTCCCACAAAAATAACTTCCTGTAACTATTTAGCTAAAAGAAATGCCCATTCCCAATGATTTTTAGTTAAAAGGAGCTCCACACACAATGGAAGGCACATATGGAGAACACCTATGAAAGGTATGGCTGCGTGCATGCCTGGTTGTGGCAAATAAATGAGCTTCTTACCAGACTCAGAGATGTCATCCCAATATGGAGAATCGAATTCGTACTCTGCCTTGAGGATCTGCTCAAAGAGTTTGGAGTCATTTTCATCGTAGAAAGGGGGATAGCCACAGAGCCTAATGGAGAACAAGAGAAGAGGCAAGTGACACTTGGACCCATCTCTGCCAAGAAGGTGAGAAAGGGGGAGGGAGGAGAAACTCTTATTTAGGACTTGTCCCATTAAGTTTTCAATCAGGGCAGGGCTATCATGAGAAAATTTTGTTCAGAAACATGTAAAAACACTTCTGAAGATTAGCACTGTTCATGACAAAGAGGAATTCTGGATTGCAACCTGGTGCAGCTGATCCTACAGTGACCCACAGATACCCTGACTTCCCTCTGCATGTTTTTGGGTGCATAGAGGAGGAATTGTTTTAAAATACGGACATGATCCCTTCCATCCTCTCCCCTTTGTATGGTAAGAGGAGCTTTCATGGGGTACAAAACCAGCAGAGCCTTCCTGGGCTGGGTGCAGCTCTGCTGTTACACTGGGAGAATCTCTCCCTTTCTTTCACTTCTGCAAGCTATTTTGCTGTCCTCTTCAAACTGCCTAAGGATAACATCCTTGCCCAGGTCTTCAGTGTTTATAACCAGACAGCCAAGCCCCAGGACAAGCAGGACATTGAATGTTATGTGAACAGTTTGAACTAAAGCAGTGAGGAAGCACCCTCGCAGTGCTGCAGACAGCAGGACATCCACTCTGCCGAGGCACGGCTCCTCCAGCCCTGCAGATGCTGTGTACAGGAGCACTACCTCCAGCATTGCACAGAGCAAAAACAGCTTCAAAGCCTGTGTGTCAGAGACCCTTCTCGTCCAGCAGATGCTGTGTGCAATACTCTGTCCCTTTCTGAGCGGACATATCAGCAAAGCTATCCCTTCTTCAGGTTTTAACGTTGCAAAGTGCCAGATTGACTTCTGAGGCTGGTTTTAGCCAACCCATCCTGCTCACAGTTACCCAGACCTTTTTTGTGTCTGAATAGACATGTCTTAATTTCTTCTTAATTTCTTCTCTTACCTCAAGCCTATGGTGTAAATCATTTTTTCCACATGCTTCCTTGATAATTAAATGATTTTTTTCCTACATTTTCTTAAACCCTAGACCAATCAATCTCAATAAAGTATTTAACTGGGCAGAGTCTGCTCTTATAAACAGACTGAAGATCTAGCTGAAACACCACACTGCAGCAACAACAGAGCAAGGGGGGAAAAAACTGTAAGAAATGAAATAGTCAAGTTATTTATAACCCTAAGCCAGTCGGCTGCCCTGGAGGTTATTTGAACCAACTCAACACTTGAGGGTGAAAGGAGCAGTGTTTTGTTAGCTCTGAAGAGTCAGTGTGCATGATAAATAATTTAAATGCAGAGTGAGATGTTGATCTGCGTCAGATCCATATTGACCTGGAAGAACTCTGCTGAAATTTGCAGCATCGTAATGAAACCCCTGCGCTTCAACCGAATAAGACATCTCTTTATCTTTCAAAGCAGATGAGTCAGTCCTCATTTGTGTCCCACTGGATGACTGCCATTATCAAAAGCAAGTAAGATAACCTCGTGCCAGACAAGCATTTACATTTGGAGCAAGACTGCATATCTACTTGACAGGCACATGCCTGTGTATGGGGCTTGATGCAGCAATTCCTGTACGAGACCCATGGTGGAAATGGCACATAGGAAGGGCCATTAGAAATGGTGTTTTTAAATAAAACCCCCAAAAGCCACTCTCCATCTGGATAATACACACAAAAATAATAATAACCTGGTAACTGAATGCAGAAACTGGATCCAGCTCCACAGATGTCTTTGAAGAACATTTGTATATCATGATTTAATCTAACAAATCTCAGTGCTTAGCTCCCACAGTCTTGGGGACACAATCAGAATTTCACCTTCCTCTTCTTTTACACAACCCGCAAGATTTTGGGAGTGTTACTGATGGGTTGGAGAGGCTGGAGCCAGCTGCTGCAACCACTACGACAGCTGCTGGTGCAGAGGTGCCCAGGCTGGTGGAAAACTGCTCCTCCTCTGCCCCACTTTCCTGGGGGGCTCCGTACAAGAAGTCTGACAGCCCTCCATTAATTTCTTGCCTTCCTCAGCACTTTCCTTCAAGAAAACCAAAGTGCTCTGATAAAGCATTTTAAGGCGAGCAGACAGCACTGTGCCTGCTGAGGTGCTGTCAGGCTGCTCCAGAGAGAGAAATAACTCTCTTAAAATGTGCATCGTACTAATTACCTTGGCAGAGGTACAAGAGCACAAGTTAGGACAGCGATGATTTATATATGCCTGTGGCAGCAAAACATAGTAGCAAACTGCTGAGCAGCACAGAGCTGGGGGGCTGGAACCCTGCAAGCGGGGAGAGCTGAGACAAACGTGCCCCAGCAAGAGTCCCAGTCCTCCCAGAGCCTTTCATCCCTTTCCTACACATCCCAAGAGCTTCCCAAGCTCCTCAGTGTGCCTTGGGTATCGACACATCTGGGTATCTGAGCACCTTAGCAGTGGCAGGATGAGCCCTGTGATCACCCCTTGAGTTTTACCCCCAGGCTCCCAATTCTGCAACTTCAGTGATGAGTGGGGAGGGCTTGAGAAGCGTTGGCCACTATCCCTGGTCATGGGCAGGGACATCCCTCCAAGCCAGCCTCCTGCCCCAAAGCAGGCTGAGAACAGGGCAAGGGCTGGTCCTGGCTCATCTGGGGACAACAGGGGGACAAATGACCCACAAAGGGGGTCTCAAAGATGTTCCTCTAGGAGGCAAACCACAGAGAACCTACAGTAGAAAGCATTAGAGGAAGAGACCAAGCTCCCTAGGACAGAGGATGTGGCACGTGAAAGGGAAATGTTCAAGCATCCTGGCACAAAGAGGTGGTGGGAGCCAAAATATTGTTGTCCTTTACCTTAAAATCAGAGTTTGGGATGACACAGAGGTTTACTGTAACTTATAGCCAGCACTGGCTTTGCAGCAAGGGATGGAAAAGCCCCAGTAAATTAGCCCAACAAACAATTTATGGCTGGAGGAAATTTTACTGGACTTCCAAAGACTGGGCCACGTTCCAAAGTCCATACTAAGTTTTTATTTAATTCATATAGAATCAAAATCCCACCGACTTCATTTCCATCTGCTGGGATGTTTCTGTGTGAAAAAAATGACCTCACTATCAGAGGTTCTGCTGCTTTTATTTAGATATGCAGAAATACAAAAATATCCTCTCTGTCTTCAATGTGAAAAAATCCTGCCTAGTCCTGGGGGAGCTTCAGGCAGCTATTAGTTGTCATCATTTTCTAGCAGTTTCACCAAATAAAAGCTTTTTAGAATTATTTAACAACCTTACAATATCAGCAACAGATCTTCCATCAACCTCCTATTCCCAGTCTTGCCTTAAAAGAGAATGGGATGCAGATAAAAAAAATAAACACAGGTGGATGAACAAATGAAAGATATTGCCAGAAGTCATTTCTAGAAGCCATCAGGAGAGCACAGTAAGAATACCAGCAATGCCTTCTTTCTTGCAGAGAAAGCAAACACTTGCAAGCTCCCATTACACACTGGGGTGATGCTAAAGGCTAAATAACCCATTCTCATGGGCATTGTCCAGCTTGCAATGCAGGAGGCACAGAGGTTAGTTTTACAAATTTTTTTATTTTTTATTTTTTTTTGGTTAGACTAGAGCAAAGAATTCAGTAAGTGCTCAAAGACCTGAGACGTATGGTGTGGGAAGTCATCCAAATTCTATTTATATGGTTAAACCCATGTAGTTCTTATTTTGGGAAAGGCCTTCCATACTGGCTGATGTTAGTACCCTCATGAAATTGTGGACAAGGACATATTAGCGTGGGGAATAAAAAATAAATCAAGAAGCAAACAATGATGAGGAATAATTTGGGGTTGTTTTCCCAGTCTAACTATGACTTCCTGAGCAACCCAATGTATCAATCTATGTGTGTTTTCCCTCTGCTAATTCTCGCAGTACCAAATAAGTAAATTTATCACTCACTATCCTGCTGAGGCTTGCATGTGGTACTGAGAGGGCGAGATGTTTTCAGGACAAAGGTAGAAACTTTTTCTGGAATACTTTGTACAGTCCATGGCTAATCCTCTTATACAAATATTTCATAAATGATTTCATGCACTTGTTTTTGAAAATCAGCAGCAAAAATAGTCTAGGAAAGAATATGACCCAAGAATTACCTCAGATACCCACTGTTTATAAAAAGAATAGAAAAACAAAACAAAACAAAACAAACAAACAAACAAACAAAAAAAAAACACAGTAATTCACTTGTCCTATCAATGAACAGAATCAGAAGAAAGTTCAAGGCAATATGCATTCAGCCTCACACAGAAGAGATAGGATGCATTGAGCGTGAATGGCAAGGGGCTGAGGCAGAGCATCCTGTGGCCCCAGGCTCTTCTCCAGCTTTGGAACATTTATTTTATTTTTATTATTATTATTATTATTTTTAATCAGTTAACTTAATCTTCTTTATATCAGGTATGCATGGTATCAGTATTTTAGCTCTGCAGGCTTTTGCAACCTCTCATGTGACCCAGGCAGCTCCAAAACACAGCTGATGGGAATCCAGTGAGGTCTCCTGCTCATATGTTTTATGTTTTGAAGCTGAACACATATCAAAACTATCTTGTGATAGGCAGAAAGCTGAGTTCAACAATGAGGCTGTTTCAGATTGAGAAATATTGCAACTGGAATAACAGGAAATTTCAAGCTGCTATAATTAGTTCTTGTGAATAATGACTTCTCATGCAAAACAGGTTTTGATAAAAGCTCTGCTGGTGCAGCCTCTGCAATCTGGATGTCGTTAACGAGAGGCATTAGAGACTGGCACTGAAACAAAGGTATTCTTTCCTAAGACATACTTCACCTTGCCTATTACAGAAACAAATATTTGTCAAGAGCTTCGCTGCCCAAGAAACAGTTTGTTCTTCCAGTGTCATAAACTGAAGGCTCTCATGTGAGACCAAGCATGTGTCTGGAGGCACTCAAGCCACTTACAGTAATAATAGCTCAAAACATCTTTAATATATGCCTGGCTTCTGTGTCAGATTCCCCTGAGTTTCCATCTTCTTAAATGATAACAGTCTGTTCAGAGTGGCTGTGAGGAGTCGTGGGAGAGGCGGGGAGGTGATGCAAGTTGATGGGCTCTGATTTCCCTATGCATAAATAGGTCTCCATCTGGTTTGCTGGTGTGGCACTTGCAAGACAACCAAGCCAGCTGTTAAACCTGTGCCCATCACTGTGGTATCAGACACCTAGGAAGGGCTGCTTCCTTCCAGAGTGGGAAGAACCCTTCTTCTTCTCTATCTTTACTGCTCCTCTCACATACAATTTTCTATAAGGACACATCTATCATTTCTGGCTGTTCCTAGAAGGAAGGGGGAAATCCAGTTCAAGATTAGGACATGTAATTGTGGGTTGGGTTTCTAACACCACAGTACAGTCATCAGAGATGGAGTCAGCCAAGACTGGAGAGTGACACAAATGAAAGTTAAAGCAAATGGAAATGTACTGAGAAGACAGGAGGTTGGGAATGGAGCAGGGGGGTGATTTGGTTGCCTAAACACAGGCATCTGGTGCTGTGCGACATGGTTGTGGGTACCCTGCTATTCTCCATCTGCTGCTCCAGAAGAAAGCTCCCTACAGTGTGTTACATTTGCCAAATCCATGTGGCTGTCCTGGACACCCCAGCGTGGCTCTAAATGTGTATTTTAGGCAACTGAATGGCACATCCCAGTGAAGGGACTGCCTGCATCCACACGGGCTGGGTTGAGGTACCCATGTGAAGAGCCCAGTGGCACAGGATAAGGTCTGGGACACCCATGTCCCTGGAGCACATGGGACACCCAACCTGACAAGGTAGGTCACGGGTCTATGGGGGGCTGGATTATCCTACAGTGACAGCTCGAGACCAGGTGGGCCTCTGTGAGTGACTAAAACAGCACGTAGCACCTACGTGAAGGGAGCTGACGTGGGTCCTGCAATGCTGCTGGCTGTACCAGGGAGCTGAAAGATGTAGCTCGTGTGCAGAAATAATCCAGGAGGTGATTTGATCTCAGACCCAATCCCACCCAAGCAGACCAAGTTACAGTCTGGTGAACACATTACCACACTCCTGAGGAAACATATTATTGCCATTCATTTTTGCTGCACATAATACAAATCAGGTCTTTATTACATGAAGTGCAGAAACTCCCAAAAGGCATCCTTGTCCTGCAGAAAGAAATTCATAGGGACTCATTCTCACTAAACTGATTTAAGCCTTCAGGGCTGGGAATTCCCTGTAAAGCAAATAGTGAATTAATATTTGAGAAGTGCATACACCTTGCCTGACAAGACCAGCACATGCTGATTTGGAAAAGAGCAAGAAACTGCTGAGGTGAACCTCACAGAAAGAGCAGCCTCGCCAGGTTTATGGATGAGATTGAAACCTTTCCCCCCTGGAAGGTGTGTTCATGAACCAGGAGGTGGCAGGGATATTGCTTAGCTCTGTCTCACCTATTTTCCTCACACATAAAAGCAGCAAATGAAATCATATCAGGTCTGCCAGCAGAAAAGACCTTCGGTGCATGAATCATGGTTGAATGGGACTGAAAACCTGACAAAAAGCAGAACCAAGTTTATTTCCAGGAACTAGGATGCAATAGTTCATTCCTCCTGCAGGCTGCCAGGTGGAGACATATTTTCATGGTGAAAATTTGATATTAAACTGAACCTGGGGAGTGGTCAAGCCTGGAAGCAAGGCAACATACTGCTGTCTTCCACCTGCAGCCTCCTTTCTATCTCCCTCTGAAACTGGTACTCAGCAAAGTACTCTGAAAACAAAAGGAACGACCCTACCTGGCTGTCCTGCCATGGCTAGCAAGAGCCAAAACCAACAAGAAAATATCTAGGGCTCCCATGCTCATGTTTGCTTGTGCAAGATGGTAATCTTGCATCAGCACACCCCATCCTCATCTAAAAGAGCCTTAGGGAATATTGTGTGAAGCAGCCTCTAAGGTATCTTGGCATGTCTGCTCTCTTCCTTGCTGCTGTGGTATGTCCCACTGGGTTTTGACAAAAAGTCAGTGAACTGTTGATTTTTGCTTTGTTATGCAAAAGTTTTTTTGAATCCAGCTGTTGATGGTTTCTCCGAGGTAAATCCACCCCCCTTCAAAGTTTTGTACTCAAGAACTTTTCAAATATTCATGCAGAATGGCAAAGGCAGTCACAAGGCTGATGTGTGTGGGCAGGGCTTTGCTTTAAATATATAAACATACATGCAAATAAACAAATCCTGCCCCTATTTTAATATATAAAAGCTATTTTGGGTCATATATAGTTTATGTTCAAGGTTAAATGAAAATGTAAAGAATGAACTTTGCACAGAGTGGATAATGCAGCAATGAGGTGTGTCCTGGCAAAAATAGTTCTACTACACCATCGAAAAGTTATTCATGTTGACAAGCCATGAAATGTTTGCATAAGGAGAAAGGGAACAAAGCAGGAATGCTTTAATGCTGAGCCTCATTGGAGCTGCCTTTTTCCTGCAGTCTTGTATAACTCTGACAGTTGTGTAAAAAGGAAAAAATAAAAACATAGAAAGGAAAGCACTGCTAGTTCTGGCATGAAAAGGCGTTTGTTTCTGTAGCAGTCAACAGCTAGATGTGCTCTCCTGCACACAAGGAATAGGATCCTTGTGCTGTGTGGTTCCCTGAGTCAGCCCATGGTGACAGCCTGACCTCGTCTTGAAGACCTGCACAAGGTAGGGATTGCTCCTGCTTCAAAATCAGCTACACTGTGAAGATGCAACTGCACAACTGCTGTTTGAATGGCGTACATGAGCTCAGGAACCTGACACTGAGCACAGACCAGCCCATCAGGATGGTACCCTAAGCTAGAGAAGGCCTTCCTACAGGTTCATGGGGAAGAAGTTCTGCATTTCCCTCTCAATCCACAGTGATTTCATATACTCAGCTGGATTCAGATGATGGTTTCCTGAACTATTAGGGGTGCTCTTCTCTGGGTAGCACTAATGACCCCTGGTACCAGGATATCCCCACCACAACAGTAGCCAAGACACCTCTGCAGTCACTGAAACAAGAGGGGGCTCACCCACTCCTATGGCTCACACACCGAAGGTGCAGCCACATCCACAGCACTGGCTGTCCCATTTCATGGAGACAAGCCTGGATATAAGGAAAACCTCTTCCCCATGAGGACAGTCTAAGCAGGGAACAGGTTGCCCTTGTATAGTCCCTGAGGAGGACTTCAAGAACCAACTGGATAAAACCTTGGACAACTTGGTATGACCTGAAAGACAGGACTAGAATTTTCCCGGGAACCCTTTTAACCTAAATATCCTATGGTCCTATTAAATCTTTGTAAAGAAGAGTGGCAGATACTGAACGAAGACAGGCACTAAATCTCCTTAAATATATGGGTTCTGAGACTCATCCACCACTTTGGGAAATGCACTAAAGTCCTGGTCCTGTAGCTTTCTGAAGCAACCATACCCTACACTCTTGACTAGCAATTAGTCCTGTCAGAGGAGCAAACTCAGCTACAAATGCAGAGGCTTAACAGCTTCACGGAAAAGCGATGGAATTGACAGGGCAGGAATCAGCTCATCATCTCCTATGGGACTTGAAAGTTGAAGGTGTTGGATGTGTTAAAGAAAATGACCTCCATTTTCAGTATAAGTCCCAATATTTTGCATTATACTTTGATGGAAATAGTTCACTGTGGTATGTAAAAAGCTCTTGTCTTCTTGTCTGCCTGTGGCCCTCCCCAAGGAAGGAAGCCAACACAGTGACACCTCAAGAGAGGTGACGCTTCAGGACACATCCATGGGCGTGGTGCTGTGCTCTGTGGACATGCCAAACTTGTTTCTAATCAAAGATAACCTGAGCAGAAAAGGGAACAACTTCATTGACATCGCAACCTGAAGAAGCCCATACTATTATACAACATGTAATTTAGGCAGTAGTAGGGATTTTTGCCATTTTGAAGGGTTCTCGTTCGTTTCCTACAGCTTCTGCCCAAATTTACGTAACTGGGACATATCCAAGGTTCACGTTATACTGGCTTGCAACTGTCAGAGATTAACTTTCTTTGAGCAAGCTAAGTGGGAAAATATATAATGGGAGAGCATGTTTTAGGTCCCAAAGCCACCTGTGAAAACCCAATGGATACTCACAGGATGTATGCGATGACCCCAATGGACCAGCAGTCCACAGCTTTGCTGTAGGGTTTCTGGGCCAACACTTCAGGAGCTGAAAACAAAAGGCAAACAAGCACACATTACAAGACCAGACATTTGAAAGTTGCCAAGAAGTAGGACTTGATAGTGCTCCCTGAATCCTGAGGCTCCCAAAGGCTTTTTGTTGCCTTCCACATTTAGCCCTCATATTTGCAAAAATCATGGTGTTTTCAAACCTCAAGGAGAAGTATTCCTGAAAATGAGAAAATTCCCTATTTTCTGACTCCAGGGAAAGAAAGGAAAAGCAGGCACATAAAAATACACAGCAGTCTGAGGGCAGTAGGGCCATCAGCTGCCTGCCAGAGGAACTTTAGGAGAGTTGGAGAAAAATGGAGCTGAGAAAAATGGAGCAGTGCTGAGATGCACATTCACCCTGACAGCCTCACAACTCCAGCACTTTGTGCTGCCAAACGAGGGACTTCAAGAGGCAATTTAGAAAGCACACTGTGTCGGGGAGATGATGTCCAGGTTTGCAGGAGAAGGAGAGACATCACCATGCTACCACCTGATGATCAATGAAGCCTCCTGGGTGTCAGAGTCAGAGGGAATCATTTGTCCTCCTGCCTCTGGAAGTAAGAAATGAAAAGCAGCAGGTGTTGGAGACATGCACAAAGAACTAAGCCTTCTCTGCCTCTACATAGTTTTCTGCCACCATAGCTTGAAATTTGCTAGAAGTGAGAGTATGGCCATTTATTGAAACTCTTTGTGAGTCTGTTTTCCTTTCTTCAACCAGTGAGAGTTGAAAGTGCTTTTTATTTTTATTTGGGAGCCTGGAGCATTATGCTTTCCCTGTTGGAACCTTTTAGTTGCAAATGCTTAAACCTAAAATTTAAAAACCCATGAATCTCATCTTTTTCATGTAAAGAAGCTTTAGCATTTTCAAAGCAAAATGTCCACAATAATGCAACAAATCACTGCTTGTGGCATTCCTAAAGCAGACTCACCACATGGGCTCTTCAAAACACAGTATTTCTTGAGATCTCTGGAGTTCAAATGCTCCACAAAAAAAAAAAATAGTGGAGGGTAAGTCCCATCAAAAGTATTTCTGTAGTGTTATGCCTTACTATGCTAGTATTCTTAACAACCACAGATCAGTTACTTGAAGCACAGTGAAAAAACGTGTGAAGCATATATATGTATTACAACTCGAGCATCACATTCATTTGTTATATATGCCTTGGGGTACTGGTAAGGACTCTTCAAAGAGTTATCTTCCTATGCTAGACAAGCCAACAAAACTAAGGTCAAAAGTGCCAGCAAGGAATGGAACAGAAAGTAGTAACGAGAAACTGAAAAGGCTTTCTGGTGCTTGGGCATAAGAGCTTAAAGAAGGGACTGAAGGGAAGACAGGGCAGATGAGCAAGGGCATCTGGGTTGTATTTCCACAAGGAGCAGAATGATGGAAAGGGTAAAGTCACAATGGGGAGATATTATATAAAAAAGCAGAAAATTCAAGGGAATGTGGGTAAAGATATAGCTGGCAGACAGATTGAGAAGGCTTTGGAAGTGTGGGGATTGCCCCAGTCTGCAGCACAGGGTAAATGTAACCTCAGTCTTCAAGTCATCCAGCAAACTGGGATCGTTGCATGCATCAGAAATTTAAATGATATTTCTGTTCATATATTGTTAATCTTATTACAGTATTGCAAAGTAGGAATGCCCCAACACCTATCCACTGCATGCTAAAGGAGGTTTCTTTCCACTGCACCTAGAACGAAGGGCTCCTGACCTGGCACTGGGTGCTTGGCAAAAACCTGCACCCCAGTTCCTGAGAAGTCCCTGACTCTCTCCAGGATATTGGAACATTGCTGTAGTTTATCAAGACAAAGATAAAAATGTTCTTACTACAATAGTGAATGGAGCTGTGTGAATATAAAAGAAATCTTCTGTTGCCACCCAAATGTAGTTCTATTCCCATTGGCTGGGTGAGGGTTTGCCTGTCAGGTTGGTGCTAGTCAATCCAGTGGGAGTGAATTTGAAGAACTGGGGAAAAAAGAATGAAGCACTGGAGAGCCACCCTATTTGGCTTGTTATTGCCTCCCAGATGACTTGGCAAGCTGTTAGCATGTCAAATTTATATTTCTCTTGTTGCTCATTTAACAGTTGTTCCTCAAAGTCGGTTAGGACAACCTTCCCAGACAATCTTTGCATCCCTTAACTTCACTTTCTTTCCTGATTCACCAAAATTCAAGTCTTCTAAAAAGACTTTTTTTCTTCCCAAAATTTGCATCAAATTGGGCTTGTAAGACTTGGCTCCTTTTTCTGTCCCATCCCTTGTGACTGAATTTTGTGACAAAACATGCTGAAGAAGTGAGTTCATTTTCCCCTGTGTTTAGGTGTTTATATGTCTTCCAACTCTCCTATTCTTCCAAATTTCCAAAATTTCGTTCACATATCTCTTCTACCTTTGACTGTCTGTTCCTGTTTGCACCATTTTCAAGATTGGTGAACATTATACATTCCATATCCCCCAAAGAAAATATTATGCAAATGGCTCTTGAACACCACAGATCCAAGTGAGCTCCTGACATTATACAGATATGCCACATTAACATAACAGAAAACAAATCTGAGATGAGAGGATGTGAACTATATAAAGATTCTCTCTCTCTTAAACATCAAAGCTGTGTTGAAGCATTTCTGTCTGTCTTACAGGAGTGAAGTGCGCCGATAACAGGCAATTGTTGCTGTGGATGGTGGCAGGTAAGGACACCACAGGATGAAGCCCAAGGCAAATGTAAGGCTATTACCTCACCTTTGGTAAACTTTAATGAAAAAAGTCAGAAGCTTTAAATAACTATTTTGAGGCCAAATGGCTGTTTTTGTTTTTTATTCCAAAGAGCAAATATACAACAGAAGCAGAACATAGCCAAGCATCATCTGTGTCTGAGATGTAGAAAAGATGGAAATATTTAATGAGCTGAAAAACAAGTCAGAGAAGCCCTTAGAAATGAAAGTAGATCAGTGCCTGCAAAAGCAGGAAATGCAATGAAAAAAATCCAAGAGCTGACGGTGTTAGAGGATCAACACAGATGACTGAGGAGGCAAAACAGCAGTAAGGAGAATGGAAAAGTCAAAACTCCCATTTCTGGTGCCAGGAAAACACCAGCTGAGCAGAAAGAAGACCTTCATTCTTTTGGAGCAGCCAAAGCAATCGGAAGGACAGGAAAACCAATCCTGAGTGAGTTATACTTTTCTTTGGATAATGAGGGCACTCCACTTCAAGGCCAGATGATCTGCTGATTTACAGCTAGGGGTGGGTTTTGTGCTTTTTTCCTTTTTTTTTTTTTTTTTTTTTTTTTTCTTTCTTTCTTTCTTTTTTATTAAGAGAAAAATTTGAAGGCTTATTTAAAATTGAGGTTTTAAGAAAGGGTTCAGAATAAAGAAGTTTGGAAACCTTTCAGAGAACTGCGCCACTACCCCCAGTGGGCACAGCTATGCTGATAAGCTCCCTAAAAATGCAGCTGCTAGATGCCAAAACCAGCAAGCCATGCTCTTGCAAAGAGCTCAACTGATGGGGATTGCTCTGATACTTTAAGCCTGTTGAACTAATTGTACAAGTGAGTCATGAGGGTGCCTGCTCTTCATACCAGCCTCATACTTAAAAGCAGTTCTCCTTCACTCCCATGATGGTGCTACTCCCTGTAGATTTTGCTGTCTCACGAGAACTCAATCTAATGCTATTTTTTCCTGTGGTTTATATGGCTTCCCACAAGCTGCATGCCAGAAGGAATGATGCATGTCAACAAAGGGTGCTGGTGTTGAAGATTCCCCATAGGACTGACAAATCAGAATGCTGCCATAAATGTAGGATGAATAAAAAATAAAAATATTTAAATCTAGTTAAAATAATCAGGGACTTGCTTACATTGGGCAGGGACGCAGCTCAATTTGCCCTACAAAGGGGCCTTGTACAAGCCAAGGCTGGGAGTTCAGCTGGTAACTATTTAGTGCCAGTTTCCATCATGTAAGCAAGTCTCACAAGGAAAGGCAGGTACAAGACGGCCATGAAATTCAAGAAAGAGGATGATTAACAGGCAGGGTTTGCAAGGGGCACCATACAGAGCTGGTGTAAACCCTGTAGTGTAAGATTCTTGAGGGTACCACCTTGAGAAGTTGGACAGAGAGGAACCCCACACCACTGAGCAGACAGCTGGTTGCACCAAGGCCTACTCTCTCGCCTTGAGCCAAAGATGGTGCAAGAGCAGCACAAACTCCACTGCTTCCATGCACAACGTCTTCTTCACAGTGCAAACAGGCTAAAAGGCATACAAAGCAGCTTTACCACGAGACCAGAGCCCCTCTTCCACTGACTCCTGAGATGAAAAGCACTTCTTTCCCTCTCTCACGCAGTCCTACAGAGTTCAGCTTGTCCTGGTTGACCAATACTTTGCAGTTTGGTGCTGTGTATTAATGACAGTGGGGTTTTGGTGTAGCCCTGCTGGTTTCGTTTGCTCCAGTTGTCCCTTTTTGATGTTACTGAGTCAGATTGAAGGGAACCATCATGGGACATAACGCAGCTACAGCCACACACCAGCACAGTCCATTTCAGGGAGCTGAGCAACTCCACTGTCACCAGCCTGTGCCTTGATGAGAGCAGTTCCCATGCTTTACTTTTACTTTATTACTCATGTTACTGCCTAAACAATTCCTGGGGTTGCTTTTTGCTAATAAGTATATTCCAAAGGCTTATTGAATATTTTCAAACCTTTTATTCAAAGGATACTGAGTAAGTCAAAAGTAAACATGGAAATCTGTTGTTTACTTAAGTGCTTCAGTCGTGCACAGGGCTAAGAGAAATGGCTTTGATAAGATCTGGAACTTCTACTGGATTTCTGTCAGAGATAAAAGGTGTGAGATGACCTTTCCTAAAGGCACTACCGAGAATAAAAACAGCAAGTGAGGTGGGGTGTACAGAGATCAATCACAAATTTGGGGTCTGTCCCAATCCTTATAACAGTGAAATATAAATAAATTTTACTTAAAGTTGCTTTGGACCCCTGAGCAAAAATTTTAAATCTCAGCAGGATTAAGATATTAGCCAGCCACAAACACAGTTAATAATTCAGTGTCTCTGCAAATGGAGATGAGAATGCTGAGATGGAGTTTCTAACATATTTTCCAAACTTTCCAGTGTTCCTAAGTACCTTGTGAGTCTAAGTTCCATCTGCAAAAGTAACTAAAGCTTTTCAGAGACCAACTCTCACAGAAAGCAAGTCAGTGAGACCTACTTCCCAAATAACCGAAATCCCTTTAGAGAAATTTGCTGAGTGACTGGAGAGTCACTCAGTGAGCGCCCAACTTGACATACCTCAAGGACAACTCATTTTCACACAGGTTTTGAAAACTTCCTCCATCAAAGTCAATCTCTTTTAAATGGTCTCAAGCCAAGCAGCCCAAATCTGTGATGTTTAAAATGGCATATCACTAATGGCTTATACAGGTCTTGCCCATAATCACACAGATCACTCAGGGGCTTTGGAAAACACCACTTCTACTCCATTCTAGAAGAGGTGAGAAGCATGCAAGCCAATCCACACATAATTTGCAATAAGATGCATCACAGAAGCTACCTTATTTTACCTAGTTTAGGTTGTTATCTAAAAGTTGGGTGTCTAGTCCCAGCTCATCACCTGGACTCCCCCCATAAGAAATGGAAGGACATAAGAGTGTTAAGCAGGTAAGAAAATGGAAGACCTTCTTATTAGAAAAGGTTGTATTATCAGACCAAAAGTAAACATTTAGATTTATATCTTAATAAAAATGATAAACATGCTCCAACCATGTCTAATTGGGTTAAATTATTGTATTTTCAGGATAGGACAATAATCTTCAACAAGTCTCCTAAAAGAATAAAGTCTCTGAACTCTTGACAGTAATTTAATCTGTAAGGCAGAGCCTTAAAAGCCAGGCCAATGTGCTCATGCATTACTGGTTATGCACATTTTAGACATCCTCCAATTCAATAAGATACAATTCAATTTTCAGAAGGAAAACTGATATTTCTTAAGAAGCTTAATTATAATTACACCCTTCCTTATTTGGTGAATTTCTGAACCACATAGACAGGAATTTAGTGTCTCAGATACCACCATTCTTTAGAGCTAAAACTAAGAAAAGCTGAGTTAAAAATTGAAATGCAGGGAGTTGAAAGTATATCTTATTCAGGAAAATTAGACAGAAATGGCAGCGGGCCTTGCATGCTTGCAAATGTGAAGGGCAGCAGACCTGAGTTAGAATCAAGTCTGCTACAAAGTCAGAAGCTTGAGCAGCATTTTGCACAGCAGGATCTGACTGGATCAATTTCAGGAGGTGAAGTATAAAGAGTAGTAGATGTTAATGACTTCTTAACTGAGTCCCGGTGCCTTTGGCATGTGATATATGCCTATCTTTTTTTTCACCATCAGGATTTTAAAAGCAAATTAAACTGACCAAAATAAGTAATTTCTCACTAAATCTTAGAAAATGGAATGTCCTACATATCTTTAAAGAAAAATGTTAGGAATTATGTTGTAAGCTGTGGATCCTTGAGTGTTACTTCAAAGCTAGGTGGAATATCTTGGAAAAAACAAACAAACAAACAAACAAACAAAAAAACCACACCCTCAACAAAAAGAGTTGGTAGAAAGGTGTGGGGTTTGACTGTATTTTTGTTGTGCCATTAGGGGGAAAGTCTGTTGCATTTATTTGAGGTCATTAAGCAAGTGCAGCAAATTGGAGTGAGGCTGGAAGGCATGAATGCTTTCAGTTGCAGACAAATTGCAGACTGTATGCAGAAGATGTGTAATCAGGTGTAACAGTAACAGAGGCCTATTTGTGGGCATCATAGTGGTGACTGACAAAAATTTTCGGTGCTTGGAAAATGTTGTCTGGGCAACTAATTACTTAAAAAAAAAAAAAAAAGCAGCAGTAAGAGGAGCTGTCTCCTGTGGAAAAAGGAAAAGGAACAGAACAAATATTTTAAGAGGTTTTCTTTGTGAGAGGAGAAAAACTCCTGTCAGCACTTCTGAAATAAGTGGCCATGACCTCTTGCACTGTGATGAGTGAATTCTGTGCTCAGTAAGGTAATGCGGGACCTGGAGGCACTTGTGTACATATCAGCATCCAGATCATGAGTAATGAAAGCTCTCAAACATCTCTCCAAGTGCTACAATTCTTGTCACGTGCTCTGAGAGTTTCCTTTCCAAAGCAGCAAGTTTTCTTATATAAATGGATATACTGAGAAGCCATATGAGATCACACAGTGCCAGAGCAGAATCACACTCCCTCATTTTCATAAGTGCTTCAACAAATATCGTCTTAACTTCCATGAGTCTCGCAGACTTATTTTAGTCAGTGCACATTTCAGAGCAAAATAAAACATGTTAATTAAAGAGAAAAGAGCTGACAGTAAAAATGATGAAAATTGCTGTCTAAGCTCTGTTCCTGCTAGGCCTTTGTAAGAAGATTTCCAGTCCAATGTCATTACACAAGACAGTTATATACAGAGTGCATCCTGATTCATATATCTTAAAATAAAAAAACTTCGGCCTGATGGCTTCACAATGGGAAACATTTTTTCTGACGTTATCAGGACAAAGTGTGCCTGCGCAGCATAAAGATAATTGCTGGAAAAAAGATGTTCCTGGGACAAATCTGGATCTCCGTGTCATAACCACATAATCTGTTTGGGTTCTCATACAAGGATATCATTGGAGGTATGAAAATGGATGTGAGGTGGTAGCTGCAAAGCAAAAGGAGACTCTCTCTGATGCTTAGAAAACATAAGGTCTTTCCTACTGGAAAGAAAAAAATAAATAAATAAATCCTTTGGGAAGGAATTGTTTTACTTTCATGTATTTAACCGTGGATAAATCCCAGAGATTAATGTCCCTGTCCCTTCCCATGGCAAGGGGGTTGGAGTTAGATGATCTTTAAGTCCCTTCCAACCCAAACTATTCTGTGATTCTAAGATTAATTTTACCCCCTCACTGGCTGTCTAGGTATTGTAAGAAACACTGGCTTGCTGGATGTCCAGTGCATGAAGTGAACCTTTCAGTGCTTCCTCAAACAGACCCTGTCATCACCTGCCACATATTTTTCATATTCAGTTGCATATTAGGATGCTGGTAAGTGTGCTCCTAATCAGTAGCCTGGTACAATCACTTCTGAATGGACAAAATATTGAACTATATATGTGATTGGAAATAAATTGATACCACCAAGAAAGGTTCATGGGTCTAAAAAGCTTTTAAATATTATATCAAAGAGACAGTAACTTAGTGGGGCTAAACATGTCTGAATAATTGTAGCTCTTTCGTTTTATTGTCTTCTGTCAGGGGAATCTGTGACACACTATTCTTTGTGATTAAAATTATATGCTACATTATGGGAAGCGTCTGGGTTTTATAGGTGTTTGCAGAATCGAGGTATTTGACTACATTCTTCACATGTTTTTAATTTAGGTACAGGCAGAGGCTTTAAGAAAAATCCTTTTGTAAAGAAATGAAAGCTAATCCCACAAACCCTGAGCTGGACTGCAAAATTGGGACTCAAGAGAGAAGAGTACACAGGACACAACACCAGCAACTTCTGAAATCTCTAGATCTAGAAAACACCTGTAAAATCTCCTGTGCACTACATATTGGCACTAGCAAAGAAGTTTCTTTTTTTGTTTGTAACCACCTTGATTTTCACCATGCTTCTGTATTGTAGCTGGGAGGAGTGGATGGACAGTATAACCAAACCTCTTACCAACATAGCCAGGAGTCCCGCAGGCTGTGGACATTACATCTCCTTTGCCCTCCATCTTTGACAATCCAAAGTCACTGATCATGATTTTTGACTCTTCATCCTGGCTGTAGTAAAGCAGGTTCTCAGGCTAGAAAGAAGAATAAGCAAAGTGGGGTTTGAATGTATAAATCCAGTAACAGCACTTGTTGGCTAATGCTTCATATTTAATACAATCCTTAATTATAACATACACTAACATCATTCAGTCTGCCTAAATCCTACAGATTTGCTCATACAATCCATATGGAGAACCTCTCCAGATTCCTGTGTGGTGACTTATGGGAGAAGCCGAAACCTTGAGCTTTGAGTAACTTGTCTGTCATCATGAACTCCTCCTTTGGCACCCCAAATATGAACAAATCCTTATCTCTTACTCAGGAGGTGTGTCCAACATGCCAGAAGAAAAGAAAAAAAAAGGAAAAAGAAAAGAAACGAAAGAGGGAAAAGAAAATAAAAAAGAAAGAAAAGGAAAGAGAACATAAAAGAAAAAAGAAAGAAAATAAAAAGGAAAACAGTAGATGTGAAGACAATTTTTCCATTTTTTCCATTGGAAATCAACGGTTATGAAAGAGGAAATGCCTTTAGAGTTAACGTAGTTGTGCAAGGATGTTTTAGCTAGAGCTGATTAGGAAAAAATACAGCAGAACTGAGCACAGTGACTTGTTTATGCTGAGATAAAATAAGACTCACTCCACAAAGACCTGGTGGTTTACATCAGTATCAGTAAGCTGGAAGGCCCAACCAACATCCACGTACCAATGTGCTAGTTCTCCATCCATACATTGTGAATATCCTACAGCAGACCTCTCACTAGGTGCTGCGAGAGCACAATTTTGGGGGCTTTTCCCCTGCTTAACATATGGACTTGCAAAAATGTTCAGCCTCTGCTGGCACCCTGACAGCCTGGCAGTAACAGCAAGGCATCACACTGCATGGTATCCATCATTTTTATCGAGTCTTTATCGATAAAAATGATGGATACCCAATGCTTCAACATAACCCTGGTGTGGACTTCTTGCCTAGAAGCTGGTACAAACACCTACGCACATGCATTTTGTCTATCAGCCCGTTGTGTGCTTCAGCTGTGAGTTTCCAGAAAATGGCAACAAGCAGCTGGGGCCATGCAACACCATCAAATTCCTTGGGACACATCCAAGCTTGGATGTATGAGGAGGAGCAATCATGTTGCAGCAGCGTTGGCATCTGTCTTCCCTTCTCCCTCACCATAACCTCCTTCTCTGGAAAAAGGGGTATGAAATGAAGAGGGCAGACATGGCCTCCAACCTACTCTGAGGTTCCTGTTCAACCTCAAGCAGAGGTTAAAGCACTTTCTGACTGCCTGGTCACAGCATAAAGCCACATAGTGATGGCTTCATCCATGTGACATGATGACGACAGAGGATTTACAAGCTAAGGGAAAGCTGCAGCCACAGCTGTGAACCAGCTGGGACTGAGGCAAAAAGGGAAATAACTGCTCGTAGAAATAAAAATAATTATAGAGTAATAGCATTAATGTTTTTTTTCTTATACTTCATAAGTCCAGTGCATTAGCTGGCCTTTATATGCCTTCCTGATCAACCAGCAGCCCTTTTCCAAACTCATGCCATCCCTTGAGCCCTCCACTAAAAGTTTTTCTCTTTGTGCTCTCCCTGATGCCTCCAGCCAGTGAAAACCTTACCAGTTTCAAAACGCAGGCAGCAATTCCAAATTGTAGAACTAAACAGAAAATCAATGTCTCTGGTATTGATCAGCTGAAGGGCTGGTAGAGTTGGTATTAAGGGAAAAACAACTATTTCCTAATTATTTCCACTGACTCATCTCACGTTCCCCATATACTCATGTTTACCAAAGCCCAGAAACCCACACATTTGAAACTTAAATCTCTTTTAATACCTGTTTAAATCAATTCCACTTTTTATAAAATGAGCTGTTTAATTCCAAAAGCATTAACAAGATGGCTTTGTACCAAGCAGAACTGCTCCAGCTTTTCACTCCTTTTGCCAATGCTGGACTTCACTGGACTTCATCTGCTGCCATCTCTTGTTAGCTTCTGCTACTTTATTGAGATTAGAGCACAGATTTGCTTCTCCTAACTACAACAAGTACTATTTTGGTGTATGAATAACACATAATTGCAATAAATAATTGTTACGGATATTTCAAGGATTGTATTTTTACAGAGTGGATTCTTTCCCAGAGTTTCATTTGGGGAGATCACAGTTTGAAACCTGCACTTATCTTGAAATTTTGAAACCACAAAAAACCTTATTCCATTCCTATTTTTGCCATCATGGAATGTTTGCGTTAACAGAAATTTCACAGCAGGTGTTCCTCATATAGCATATTTTATGAGTCATTTTAACAACAGATATGCTACTGACAAACACTTGCAAACAAACAGAAAGAAAAAGAAAAGAGCTAACCTTTGCCCCAAAATACTGCTGGAGAATGATATTCGTTTGATCTAAATTCATCATGTCCCTAAATAAACTCTTGAAGCAATTTGCAAATTAATCCACTTTCCATTTCCAAATATTTTATGTTTTATTATGGGAACTTTTAATAAGATTAATCTGTTTTAAAATAAGAGATACCATTCTCTGACTCTATGACTCTGTGATTCCAAGAGCTACAGCATCCCCTTAAAAGACAGAAAGGAAGAGTAGAGTTCATACAGAGGAACATCTGAATTAAGACTAGACCTTCCACCAAAGTCTCCCACGGCAGAAAGAGGTCTGAAGTTACTTCTTGCAAAATGAATTTGGGAGAAAGTTGGACATTAAATAACTAAACAACACTTCAATGCTGAAGCACTGCGGAACTCTAGTAAAAAGAGAATGTTTTAATGTCCTTCAGAGCAAAAGCTGGAAATGAATGGGAAATATGGGCAGCACTTGATGGCTGTAGGAGACTGAAGAAGAGTAACTGGTGTCTCCTCGAAACAACCAACCAACCAAGGAACCAACCAAGAAAAATATAAAACAAACCAACCAAACAAAAACCTCCTAAACATTATTTGGGACTTTTAGGACTAAACTGCACAGTGCCAAAGCAGAAACACTGATTTGGGGAACATTATTTTCCTCCATGCATTTTTCTTTAAAATGCATGGCCCATGATTCACATCAGCAGAGGGAAAAACATGCATTGAATTTTTCCCAAATTAAGGCCAGGGCTGTCTGGCTTGGGCTCTGCTTCACCTTAGAGAGCTGTGCTGCTGATGGCCACAGTGGTAACGGGCTCTGCTTTGGCCCTGCTGCATCACAGTTTGGAACAAGCCCAGGATTTGTTATTTTACCCCAAGCAGCATTTCTTATCAGCACTAGTTCTGGAGGAGATAAAAAAGCAAATAAATAATGTCTCTCATCACTACGATTTTTCATCTATCTTAAGGCAAAATGATGAGGTCACGTTCCAGGCACTCCAGATTTCACTAAGAGGATGTGCCAAAACTGCCAACTTGCAGTTTAATACCGGACTGCAATAGGAAATAAAATAATAACTTTAAAATAAATTTAATTAAAATTGCATTTAAATATTTTTAAAAAGAAAGACTTCTTTGTGGCTCATGACAACTTTAATATTCATTCAGCCTTTATATAATTTGACCTGTTTTGCTAAATTCCACTGTCATTATGTGAGGACAATTCAAGACTTCAGCATCAACATTCAAGGCAACTCCTGGTTCTAGCATCCTCCAAAGCACAAGCAGTGGTGTTGTTTTATTCACAGAATTTTTAGTTTAATTTTTAGCTTTCTTTTGACATGTGTATCTTTTACAAATGCCTACTGTTAATTTACTAGTTAAGATGGCTAAAACCAGGAAGTCTGTGTATTATGAAATCCAGGCCTTTCTGTTTATCTTAATGACATTTTGAGATATAAAGAGAAAACAAAACAGAAATAATCTTTGCTTGTTTGTATGTTGTTTGTTTGTTTGTTGCTGGTGATGGTTTTACCAGCAAAGCTGAGGGTTTCTGATGTGATAACATGGCATAACTGAAAGGACGATTATCTTAAAATCACACGGTCACAAAATGCTCCTTGGAAGAATCCTTGCTGTGAAAAGTGTCTCCAGAAACATTGGACTAAATAGTACGATAGGAAAGTGTTCAACTTTCCCACACAATTTCTAGCTATTAATTATTTTTAAGTAAAATAAACATAGCACAGCAAATCTACAAGATAGCGTGCAGCAGTAAACACATCCCAGCTGAGTGTCTTGTCTTAATGTAATGTTTTGGGTTTTAATGAATGCCTTTTTCTCCACACCATACATGCAAAATGCCCATTGACTATAACAGCATTGATTGCAAGAGTCCTCATTAAAACCAATTACAATGGAAGGATGCATAGACCTTAGAACATCCCTCTTATGGCAAATCATTACTGAAAGCCAGTCCCAGGGGAGGTTGGATTTAGATGCCTTAAACTTGCATAATTATGCAAAATTCATTAACACTGCCTAGTCAAGCTGCTTGGCCATACCTTGAGGTCCCTGTGGACGATACCCATTCGGTGCAGGTAGTAGACGGCATCCAGGACCTGCCGGATCAGGGTGCTTGCATCCTTCTCGGTGTAGAACCCCTTCTCAACGATGCGGTCGAAAAGCTCTCCCCCAGACACTCTGGAAAACATAACAGGATACAGAGGTATGAGGATGTGCTTTTGAAGATGCTTTATACCTCTCTAAACAATGGCCAAGGCCAAGCAGTAACTTATCAGGAGAAGCACACATCCACTTAGAGCTGCAGGAACTCTCCAAATTTCCCAGCAAGTATTTGGTTGTGGTCTGAGGACTGGACCAGAAGAGTAGCAAGGAGCAAATAAAAGACATAACAGAACTAAACCAGAGATAACCATGCTACAAAGGAAAATAAAACCACCCTCCACCAGAGAGTGGTCAAAGATTTCCTAGGACTTGCAAATGAAAGTCATAACTCTCTACCTCAGTAAGAGCCAAGGGGAGCAAACACTGAATTCACATAGCAAAGGTGAATAGGTAGTAGAGGTGAATTTGATCTGCCCTTGCCCACTGACACCTGGCCCAGTGGAGGCTGTGACATTCCCCACCAGTATGAGCTCTTGGGGGTCAGGTTATGATATGCTGACCAAGGCTTGGGTTGGAGGCATGGTCCCACCCTGCTTTCCCCCTAGGTGAGTGAAAAGTACTCACTGCCTATAGAGCATTAGTGAATTAGTAAATAAGTATTTACCCATAAAGGTATGTTCATTTATCAGCAGCCACAAACCCTTTATCAAATGCGTTTTACTTGAGCACAGCCTCTCTCTGCCTGGCATTGATAGCAGACGGTTATTGATGAAGGAGCACAGATTATGAACGCAATTAATCACCAGATGACACAGATGGGGAAAGGATTCCACTACTCAAGGAGGAAAGAAAATAAAACCTTGACATCTCACTATTTAATGTCTGCTATATTATGCTTTTCCTCTGCCCTGCTAGAAATAACACATTCTGAACCCAATCTTAAATAAAGAATGGACACATTAAAACTCCCTGGAGGAATACTGGGGGAAACAAAAGAGGAAAGAAATGTCTGAGTAATTGAAATAATAAAACTGTCAGCAAAAAACTGCCCTATTAGGGTAAATAAAAGATTTCCATTTTAACAAGCAAAGCCTATTAAAAAATAAAATGAATGTGATATGTTTTTTCAGCAAGTTGCACCACTTAGCATATCATAAATAGCACTGTAAAACTTTCTTTAAAAACAAACCTAATAAAGGGAAAATAATAAATGATTACAGTCATTAAATACATATGGACTGCGAGTTTGCCATTATATGAACACTAGGTAATTCAGCAGCAGCCACTCCAGGCAATAATCTGCATGAATAATGCCATGAAGTCACTTCCTAGGGAAGTTTGGAGCCTGAATGCATGAGAAAGCTACCACTAAAAATGAGCACATTCAACTTCAAAATTGAAAAGCAATCTGGGAAGGGAAAAAAAAAAAAAAAAAAAAAAAAAAGATAATCCCCCTATTAAGTGCTAGGCAAACAGACCAAATGGTCTACTAAAATACTGGCATTACACTGAAGTTCTGCAGTAAACGTGAAGTTCACCCAGGAGCCCCATGGTTATATCAGTGGGGCTTGATGCCTGCTGCTAGCAGAGAGGGGCTGGTGTAGCCGTACCAGGATGACAGCAGGGCAGGGAAAGCCCCTGGTAACCTACTGAATCCATGAGCCCGTGATTCATAGCAGGGCAGAGAAAGAGACTGCAGGTAGAGGATGCTCCAGCAGAAGTGCCATCACACAACACTGAGAGCACACCCTGAACACTCTGCAGAAGACCTTGAATTACAATCCTTTCTTACCTAGCTTCCCACAAGAGGATCTGTGCCTTGTGTACATAACTATGTATATATTTATATATATATGCACAGGACATTGCTCCAAGCCCCTCTCAACCCTACACCCTTTACATGCCCCACCACAACGTCACGTGCCTTGCCAAGGGAGAACAAGCACAACCTCTACCTCACCATTCAGAGTAGGCAGATAGTTTTACTGAATCTGGCTCTTATTAGCTGGCTGTCTTTTTATATTTCCCCTGCAGCCCTTTTGTTTCCCATGGATTGATTGCACTGAAAATTGAGCCCACGCAGTAATTAATACGCTTGAACACAGCACATATCCCCAAGAAAACGCCATGCGTGCTGCTGCGCAATTTCACACAGTTGCTTTGGTTATATTCAAGTGATGGACTGCTTTAGCAGGCACTGATTTACACCAGGTGCTTTCCTGCACAAGGTCTCTCTCCTTGCCTGTTCACAGAGAGTATGCCTCTGTATGCATTTTTCCATTAAAGTGACAACATTGTCCTCCATCCCAACTCCCTCTCCTTATGCCTCATTCTTTAACCAAAAGCTTTTCTTGGTAAAATTGGGTTCAGCAGATCTAGTGTACCCAGGCTCAATCTGTTTATAATTTTCTTTCAACACACGGAAAATATTTTCAACCTCTTAAATGATGCATTGCAAACTGGAGCTTAATCCAAGGACTCAAGAGGAGCCATCAGTGAGTTTACAGCCACTTGCTTACTCACAGTGTCAATGGCACCCCTGGGTACAAGGTACGAGTTGAAGTATGCATGCTCCTATATGTTTCTTTGGATACTCTATGTTATGGAATTTGGGATTTGAATTACATGTTTGCACTCACAAATAATGTCTCCCTCCTAGGGAAAAGCATCATGGCTGGGTCCCACCTCCCAAGGATGCTCTGCAACACAGTACCCGAAACCACGGGTACCACTTCCCATGTGGAGCTCGTGGCCATATGGCTCTTCTCCTCCAAAATAGGGTTAACTCAAATGTAATGTCATTGGGAATGCTGTTCCCCATACAGTGCCCAGGGACTGACATGTCAGGAGCAAAACAGCAAGGGCAGCTGTGGGAGAGCATCTGAGCTCTTAACTCATGGTGGAGATGTGTCCCGCTTGTCTATAGCTGGTCTTGATGCCAGTCCCCTCTGCTCCACTGAGCCGGGACTTGGCGTCCTGCTCTGAATAGACCTGGGCACTCACAAAACACTGCCACAATTTGTTTGTTCCAGCTTTTGTTATTCTGGGATACATTTCTTTTTCCTTAACGACAGCACCAGCTCTGCAATTTTGAGCAGTGCACAGAAGGCACAACTGAAACTGCAGGCAACAAGAGCAGAATTACGTCTTTGTCTGAAGGAAATTTAAGACAAAATTTTCTGAGCAGAAAGAGAGGGCAGGAGGACTTTCTTATTAGTGGAGGACGACTGATCCTGTCTTGAGGCTGGCACTGGCTCATGTGGCTGGACACACTGTCCCAAATATCAGCACAAGGAACCTCTTTCCCCTGCTGATTTTGATCTTGGTTCAGAGGCCAAAAGGTTTTCAGAGAAGAAAAACTCAAAGGAGTAGCCAAGTGCAGTTACCTGAAAATCATATAACCCTGGGAACAGCTCAAGTGTCATGCTGCAAACCAGAGCACCATTAGCATCACCCAGGGACATGGACCTGGGAAAAAGTCAGCAAAGCAGCCACATTTGTATCTTCTACATGGACATCTGCTGGGACCATGTTCCAAGTATGTGCTGCTCCACCTCTTACATCTCCATCTCCAAGCACTGATTCTGGCTCATCAAGGGACACGGAAAAGTGCAGTGCCTGGGGAAGGATCTAAGCTGGGTGCCTACATCACACATGGGCACCCTGAGCACATGTCCTGCTTGGCTCTGGGGGTACAGGAAACAATTTCAAAAGACACATTTATTTTAAAAAGAAAACAAACACCCGAAAAAAAAGTATAAATATCAATGCTTTTCACTTCTGCTACAACTTTTACCTGAGGCTATTTTCTGCAATGAGAAAATGGAAATAATGTTCCTTTATTACACTTCACTGACTATCGGCGTGAAGAAGGCCGGAAGAAACATTATTTCCATTTTCTCACTGCAGGAAATAAAGACAGAAACTCTCAGATTAGTCCCAATGAAGCAAGCAGGCCATACAGCAATGTCCTGTTCCACAAGCCTTATCCTACTGAGGAAGATTCATCACCATCCAAACCCAACGTGTTGAAGACGGGCAGCAGAACACAGTTTGATCATATAAAACAGGAGATATTTTCAATTCCCATGGGGGCACACAGACTGCACTTTGGTTCCAGGTTTTCCTGAGATAAAAGCTTTTGGATGTAGCATTTCATTTAGGAGATGTCAGGCAGGTATAGATCGTGCAGATGAAGCAAATCTGTCAGGCAACCTAGCTTGGTGCTGGAGTCTACAACAAAATCCCAAGGTCCTCTGGTCTGGGATCAGCTATAGAAAGTCTGCATAACTCTAATGGAGATGAATGAAGGAAGAGAGACAGATATTCAAAACAGACTCAGCACCCATTGTTACACTTTTTTTTTTTTTAATTATTATTTTTCTCTTTTTTTTCTTCTCTCTCTCTCTCTCTTTTTTTTTTTTTTTTTAATTCTGGATGGATTTGGGAATTTTGTCTCCTTTTTCTTCCCAGTTTGGCATTTAATCATTTCAAGTATCCAGTAAAGTCATACTGAACATCCCAGGTTAGGGCTGGATTCAAACAATTTTGCGAATGCAAGCGGTTTTGTGCACACAGAGGAGCTACCTGGTTAGTTGGGCTGCATGTGTGTGTGCACTGTTGGCTGAGTGCACTGCACAGACCCCAAAAGACCTCGCAGTCTTTATTAGAGGAGAAGGAGAGGCCACTCTAACAATGTCCTGGTAATTAATGAGGCTCTCTTCAAGGGCTGGTGTCAATCCTTGCCACTATGGAATTTCTATATTTCTGTAATTTCTAATTTACAGATGTAACCCAGGGAGAGTTAAGGAGGCATCTCAGAATTAGTAGTACACCCTGACTTTACGTTAATCCATTTTACCATCAAATTCATCAGGAAAGAACCAAACTGACAAACAAAAAGAAAACAATAACTGCTGCAGGAAAGGAGGAATGATGGGATCAACCTTTTTCTGAAGGAGCTGACTCTGTTGCAGTATTATCAGGAAAGCTGAGCACGCAAAGTTTCGAATAAACTCTTTGATTAAAGATAAGCACCAAACAAAACCTCTGAATTTAAGGCTCCTAAACTCGTAAACAACAAACCAAGAGCCAATCTGTCTGGATTTCTGATGCTGTGGCCAGCAGAGCAACACCTGCAACCTTATATCGCAGCTGACTCTGCCAGGTACCCGCCAGACCCCCACTGCGCTGGGGCTGCAGGTGTTAGCCTTCAGGTAAACAAATAAATTAATGGAAGAACAAACAAATGGTGGATTTACAAAGACATTAGTCATATATTGCTAGTAATGTATTCATGTTACCCTTTCTTTCTTGCTGGTACCATCTGTGTGTACAGATAAATCCTCTCATTTATTCACCCCTGCATCCCCCGCTGTTAATAAGTGTAGGAACCTTTCTTCTTGTTTTAGGAGCTTGAAAAATAACACCCTTTGAAATATGGCTTTCACTTCTTTGCCATTTGGCAAAACGTCAATGTTTTTTCTTTCCTGTCTCTTGGAGTGCAGGCTGGAGTAGCTCTGGATTGTTTACTGCTTGACAGTTTAATTGCTTTTTATCAAAAGTCTTATTGATGAACTCATCAGCAGTGGATTTAAGCAAAAAATGCCATCAAAGCTCTTCAGAGCTAGCAGGCGGTTCCTTCCAGAAGTGCATGGAGTTCACCTGATGCTTCACTGCAGTTCAAGCCATGATGCAGCCTCTGGTGGACAAATCAGCAAAGCACTATCAGGCTGGGCTAGAAACCTGCACATCAGGGATGCGAGGGGTAAGAGGGTTGATCTCAGAAATCAGGAGCTGAAGGGATCAAATAGGTAAAATATGAGCATTATCCAACAACAGTGAAGAGCTCACTGGTCTCACAGTTTCCTACAATATAAATCAGGAAAAGCACATACCTCAGCCCCTGGGGCATGAAGCTGGAAGTGTGAGGTGAGATAAGAAAGACTGAAAGGGCTGTTTCTAGGAAGTTCTGGCTTTGAGTATTAGTTTTCTCTAATGAAGGAATTCTTATTAATACAAATATTTCCATTTTTTAAATTTATTTTGTTTTTAATGGAGGGATTTTCTGTTTGACTTTAGACTTCCTCTGCATTGTGAAAAAGCTTGAGAACCAGAGAGCAAACCTGGCTACTTCAGCATTTGAAAGGAAAGAGAAATTGGCTGCCCTTGTCTCATTGTTCAAATGATGCAACACATAAAAAGAAAATGAGTAAACAGATTAAAAGATTTTAAGTCCAGAAAGGAACATTATGATTATTCAACCTGACCTCTTGCAAAAAATAACTATGCGATTACAATTCTTCTTGCGCCAGTATTCTAAGGTGTTAACCAGGCAGGGGCATATATTGCTATAGAAATACTGTATGTCCTGCAGAGACTTGCCTTATTCAGTATACATCTCAGAAAACTGCACCAGCTTTTGTATTTGCAGCACATCATAAAATATTCAATTTGAACAAGGCAAGGACTTTCCTTCTTATTGTAGCTTTAAATCACCCACCTTAAAATCTAATGGTGACATAAATATACGCCCCAAAGCCACCAAAGCAAGGATGTAGGATTAATGTTGGCTTATTTTTCTACAATACTCTTGTGTGCGTATGGAAGAAAGGGATGGATGGTTGTTAGTATGCTCCCCTTTGATAGTACTGTTAAAAGCAACATTGCTGTGGGATTTATTCTGGATTTCCACTGTGATGGTGGTTGCACCAGGGGCAGTGAGTGTACCAACAGTTACCAGTACATTTTCCCTCCACTGTTCATGGTATGACCCAACACCTTGTTGGGTCCAACTGTACCAGCCAGCAATCACTTGGGAATGGTAGGGGGGGAAATTTGGAGCAGAAATGATTTTGTCAGCTTTCAGAACCAAACTGTGCAAAATAAAATACTTTTTCCCTTCTATTATAAGTGTTGTATGACAAATGCTGAGCAGCTGTAGTAAGGCTGTGCTTTGGAGAGCACTTCTGTTTCCACAGGGGCAAAAACTGTAAGTCTCTGGAAAGCTCAGCTCAAACTTGCTCAGGGATGCAATGTTGTCTGGCAAATAAAATCTTTGGAGACAACATTTTCCTTCTTCGAATCCCTACTCCAGAGCTCTTTCAGGGTCCATGACTTTTTGAGGTCAATGCTATCTTGTGTTAGCCACAATTTTATTTTGCATTCAAATATTCAGCATTGAATTCAAAAGTTCCCCAGTTCCACCAGTGGTAAAAAGTGGGACAGCACTAAGAGAAAATGAATAACAAGAGACCTCAGGTTTTTAAAACTCTTGTGACTAAACCTTACTGACCAACATCTTATGACAGTCCTTCAAACATCAGCAGCCCACGGGCTCCCATCTATGCTGGTCCCCACTAGCAATGGTGCACACAGGAGACGTTGGACCTGTCAGCGGCAGAAAACTCCCCAGTTCTGCTATTGCTATTTATGAGGCACATATCTATAGTCCAGCAACCTGCACTGATGATTTAACCCCCCATATAATCAAATCCTAAGGAAAAGTGTAGCAAACTTTCATATTTCTACCCCTCCCCTGAGGTCTGCAACCACTATGAAGGGCAGAGGATGGGCACATCTTTTTTCTACTCATCTGAGCTCTCATAGTTTGCTTGGCATCTTCACAGAAGCCAAGGAAGCATCTAGCATTGGCAGCTTGATCCCACTGAAGTGTGCTCCTTGCCATTTGAAAAAAAGTCCTACAGATATATCTGCTGGTTATAGGGACTGCTTTTCTTCATAGCTCTGCATTAAATAAAAAAGAAAAAACAAAGCTCAGTGACGGTGACTTCCATCTGTGCCCTATGTGTCGTCCAATAGTTCGATGTCACACATGAATCCATACACACAACATATTCACCACGGATTTCACTGAAAAAAACAGCATTTTTAAAAATTTCATTAGATCGTGCACAATATGGATTAAATAGCTCAAAAATTTAGTGTTAAAGGAGCAATTACTCTGTTTAATTCATCTCTGTACGTTGGGTGCCAGTAAATCAGCCCAAGTACAACTATTCTGCTCGTTGTATACATATATTTACATGCATGTGATTTTGTTGCCTCGGTCTTTCTCACTTTGCCTCGAGAAAACAGAGGAGTAGAGCTCTGTAGACAAACCACACAAAATATGTTTTCCAGTGTCTGGAACAATGTACTTCCTAACTGCTGTCATATTCCTCAAGTTCTCCATAAAATAAACGGATGGTTAAAATCTGGAGGAGATTCCTCACCTGACAGCAATTTAAAAGTAGGTCAGGTTTCAGCACTAATAGGTTGGGTTTGTTTTCCTTTTGACTTGTTTTCCAGTGGAAACCAACCTCAATGTCCTGCCAGCATGAACTAGGAAGAACAGACCTAAAAATTATGAGAACCAAAGTAACTGAAAATGGATGTCATAAATTACGCAATGTACAGTAAACAATCATGAAATGTAAGATGAATGCAGTAGGAAGAATTGTCCTAAATATAAAAATAGGACCACAGAAAATATACTAAAATCACTTTCAGCCAGTGCTTAAACAGCTCGTCTTTTCCGTGAATAATACTTAATAAAAATGTGTTTTTGCATGTGTGTTTCTTCTTCTGTGTCTGATTTCCATGATTTCTCACAAGTAAATTTTCAGAAAGACATCACTGCGGAAACAGCCAGTGTTAAAATAACATTGAGTGATTCCTGCCTCAGCACAGATAGAGCTTTGGAGCCCCTTCTATCACCTCTATTTCATGTAAATTCTGTGTTTGTTTTGTTTTTCTATAGGATGCACTATATGTAGGGACTTTGAGTTGTTCCTCTGTTCTAGATGAACACAACTGAGCAAAATTTAATTTGAAACAAAGAAAGAAATGCAGTCAACTGGGCAAGATATGTTGTTGCAGAAATCAACTTTTCCAAACAGTGGCTAGAAAAAATATACATGGAGCTAAATATTAAACTAAACTGACCAACATTACTCTAAATTACGTATCATTTTACATTACAGTATCATTTTATCAAGTTACAACTATATTTATATACATTAAAAAGTCATTTGTGAGCTCTTCAGCTCTTGAGGAAGTGTGAAGAACCTTGCACAGAGAACTGATAAAGAAAACCACAAAATTCTAGTTGCTTATAATGAAGTATTTCTTAAGAAATTTGTAAGTAACTAAACATAATACATAGAAAACCCCATTCCATTGTGCATACATGACTTTAGGATGTACAGCATCTATAAGATCAGGAAAGGAATGTTGGAGGTATCATTGACAGTTCCCTGAAATGGTCTGTGGCTATAAGAAAGCAAGCAGAAGGTTTGAGAGGAAATTGAATGCAAAGGAGAAAATAATTTCTCCCTGTAAACACCCATGGTTCACCCACACCTTTAACATTTTGACAAATTTCATCTCACCCAAAGTAGCATGTCTACAAAATAAGCTCCTATATGTGAGGCTATCGCCCTCAGCTCCTTCAGCCAATGCAAAGAAGGAGGCACTTCTAGGGTGTGATGCTGCTGGGTTCACACTTCAGAATAAGTCAAACAGAAGTGTCCATTTCTGTGTTCATTCAGATAAATCCCACTTTGACAACCTTTTCTAGAAAAAAGCCTGGAAGATGCTTTGGTTGCCTCATCATGGAAAAGTACAGTCAAACCAGGAAAGTACAGAGAAAAAAAACAAGTAGCCAGCATGTCCATGAAAAGAGAGGTCAAATTAACAAAGAAAAGAGATGACAGAGGAGATACGACAGAGCTCTACCAAATCATGAAAAGAATAGAAGATGAAAAAGGGAAATAGAAGCAATTATTTCACACCACATACGAGAAATGTGGACCTAGTAGAATTAGCAGGTGGTGGATTTAAGACAGAAGCCTTTGTCATCTGAGGAGCAATCCTAGAAGAGATGAATCCTTGGTATGACCCAATAAAACAATACTCATGTTCTTATCTTCGTGCTCATCGAATTAATTACTGAATTATTCACTCAACTTTGGCCTGAATGTGCATACCTACATTAAGGCAGTCTTTGATTCACTCATTTAAAATCAAATATGACAGATTCATAGATTTTAAAGCCATTATGATAATTCAATCTGACCTCAGACAAAACAAAGACAGTACAATTTTTGCCTCAGATCCATAGCTCCTGGCCAGGCAAAAGACTATCATTTAGCAGAGTATCCAGACTTGACTTAGATGATACTGCTAATCCCTTGTCTGCTTTGTCCAGTGGTTAATTACATGCACCGGCTAATTATATTGGGTTTCTTTCCAATGATAATTTTTGATAACCTGTCATTGGATCCCTTTAAACATTGACTCCAGGCTCCTTAGATATTTACTCTTTAGAGCAACCTTCCTCTTTTTAGGTTTTGGTAACTTCATTCTTCCTTATTCTGATGTTTCTCCCCCCAAAAAAATGATATTCAGCAGCTACTTTTACAGCCTCTGTGAAATGATGCCTAGGAGCTGAGTGCACACACAGTGATGCTTATTTCTGGCTTTTCATTTGGAAAAGAGAGTTACCAAGCTGAAAATTTTTGCTTACATCCGCATCAGTAATGATCTGGCCATGCCTGGTCCAGATACGGACCAGTACTAAATATCCATATTTCAATACTGAATGAACTAAATAAAATATAGAGTCTCCAATTACCACCCTCTTCCGAATATCATTTGTTCAGTCCTACACCTTACTACATCTCATGATGTTTATCTCACTACTGTTCAATTAAAATATTCCCATTTTCTACAGTGGAGACTGATTTTTTTCCAATATTGAGGTAGAGACCAAACTGAATTATTACAGCTTGGATGCAGCCTCAGCTAAATAAAACTTATGCGACTGTTTAGAGCAATATTATATCCTTAGTCAGTAAATTCAGTTTCCACTGGAGCTGCAAAGCCGTTTGTAATGTCATTGTAAGAACCTGGAGTAACACGAATTGAATTTGGAAACCCCTAGATTGTATGCAAGTGGATTACTCTCTTAACCAATCTTCTCTAAAGAGGGGACAGTGGACATGGGACACGGTGAGCAGGGATGACTTGCACACACAGTCAACCCAAAGCTGTTAAAAACAGTTTATGGCAAAATACTGCTCTAAACCCCACTGCTCCAACCCCTCTGCAATCCACAATGCTGAGCACACCTTACCCTGTCCCATATGAGACTTCCCTCTCACCTACCCCATTCATTGCAATTTTTCATGTTACCCATTCTTTCCCAGCTCCATGCAGGAAGCCTGGCAGAGGATGTGTTTGTGATGGGCCAGGAATAGTGCTCGTGACTAAAGGTCCACATCTAATTGCAGCTTGCCAGCTGCCTTCTCCCGCTGTCAGTGAATTTCCAAGCTGTGCCCTTTGCACAGATAAGGCATGTTGGGGGCCAGGAGGACCTGCGGATTTACTGTGGTTTGGTTGGAGGGTGGGCAGCACAAATACTCTCTCATGGCCCCAAGAGAAGATTTATGATGCACAAAAGAGATATTTTCTTACAAAAATAAAATAATAATGATAAGAAATAAAACCCCACATCTGGCCTTAATTCCTCATACTAAAAAAAAAAAAAAAAAAAAAAAAAAAAGGAAAAAGCAAACCCCAAACCCTCAGTTGAGCATGTGAGCCACCAAGGAGCTATTTCTGCTCTTCAATTATTCCTCATGAACTCCACGAGGAGACCCTGACCATGGTGTCCCCATGGGACATGGGATGAATGAGGTGCCACCAGCAGCCGACAAAACCCCAGGCAAAACTGGCCAGCAGAAAGGACAGCCTCCAAAAATGCTGGGAATCCACTGAGTGAAACCAGCTGGGCACGGAGATAAAAGGACAATGCTGCCAGCCCCTCATGCTTGCTCAGTCCCGTTCAGAACTGCAGACCCAAACCAGGTGCCACAGCCACAAATCTACTGGTTTTATTCCATGCAATAACTGACTTTTTCTTCTGAAAGGATAAGCCCTGTCTACTCCTGCAGGAAAAGCATTTGTTGAAAGATAAAGTCAGAGCACAAAACACCAGAGAGAGTTTTCAGAATGTCCTGCAGAAAAGAAATGTGCCTTGGGCTTATTTTAATAATTCTTCAATTGTTGCCTTACTGGTGGCTGATTTAGTCCAGGCCATTGAGATGTTTCTAATGGAAATCATCAATTTATCATGGAGATGAACTCCAAGAATCTAATCATGCAGATGAAAACAGACACATGTTCAAGCTAACAATGAAGACTCCAGGAAAAGAGGGAAGATTTTTTATATCTGTTATTTTTAAAGGTAGCTATTTGCTCCTGCCTCTTAACAGCGCAGGCTGGCCAACTGCCAGGCCTTCTGGTTTTTACTGGGTCTGTCCCATGGCCTTGGGAGAGACTGTAAATATCTGCTTCTACATTATTGCTCCAAGGCTGCTGTCTACTCCAGCACTTCACAGAGTTGCCTTGACAGAGAAAACAAAAGTCTCTGGCTAATTCTTCATTAATCAGCACAAGTCGCCCCATGGTAATTTTATTTTCAGGAGAGCAAATCAATGCCAATAAGCAAATCCTTATAGTTCATGCTCAATTGTTTAGGAGGTTGTGTTACCATCCCCTTGTCTATTTCCCTAAAATGTTTCAGTAGGTGAATTAATGACAAACTGGAAAATCTGATGGTTGAAAAAACAAAGACATAACTGATATAAAAATAATCTTTACTGGGAAAAAAAAAAAAGTGCAAAACTGCACCAGCTGCTCTCAGATGCAGGATCTTCAGAAACCACATCCAGAAGCCCAATACAGCACCATCCAAAGCCTCCTCTCTACCTTACAGCAAGTACCTGGGTCATCTCCTCAAGGTCTGACCAGCAGCTTGAGGATACTGCTGGTGCTGGGTGACACTCGTGCCCATCCCACATGAGAGCACCATGAAAATCCCCCTCTCAGGAGCAGCATCCCAAAGGCAGTTCCTTGAAAGCACCATCCCAAAGCAGAGTGAGTGAATAGTGAGGACACAGTCCCTATTTCCCAGAGCCCACAGGATCATCCCACAGGACCATCCCAAAGCCCCCCCAAAGTCTTGCTGCCTCCTGCTCTTTGCTGTGCCCCATGCACAGTTTTCCCTTAAGCTTTACCTCCTGGGGACTATACAGGATATAATTCCCCCATGTCTCACATTTCATACTTAAACTGCCCCATAAAATCCCATTCATGAGCAACCCTGAAGCAACAGAGAAAACACAAGCTGTGAAACTGCATCACCTTCAGATTGCAGCCGTAGAACTGCCCTCCCGGCTCAGCCTTGCTGCTCTCAAGAGAGGTTCGTGGCAGGAGATGACCCAAGAGCATCATTTCTGCCAGCCACAGACAAGGTGCAAGCCAGCTCACACAGTCTGAGACCTTATCCCACCTCTGGGGGACATAAATATTTGTGCTGATGGGCATGATGCTAACCTGCTCTGAGATGCCACCACAACAGCTCAGGACATTTCATAGGGCATTTCATAGGACATTTCATTTACATTTACTTGCTGTCTACTTCATTTGGCCGGTGTAAGATCTGATAACATCCTGGGCATTTCTGCAGGTAAAAGCATGACTTCACCATTTCAGCTGTGATTTAAAAAAAAAAAAAGGCTTTAATCTTCCTTTTTCATGCTACAGTCATACTCTTAAGTGCCAGTTGTAGCTCCTTAGCATCTCTTGCATGTGTTATAAACACAGCTATGTGAAAATTAAAACCAAAAGTTCCTCCTCCAACTCAAATCAAAACTAAAGCAGTGATTAGATCAAGCCCAATGTGAAAATTAAAATCAGAAGTTCCTCCCCCATCCCAAGCTGAAACTAAACTAATGATTAGATCAAACCCAAACAATAATCTAGCAAATATAGCTCTCACTGTGCTCCTGGGCTGCGTGATTTATACACAGACTAAGAATGCCTGGGAGTTGAGAAAACAGCTGGATACAGAGGGGTTTTTTGCTAATATGGTAGTGAGAGTGCATTGCAAAAGCTCAGAGACAAAAATGAAGCAGACACTGTGACCGTGGGGCTCACAAGCCCTGCACAGTGATCTGAGTGTCCTGCACGCATCCAGCTTTAGCATTCTGCAGTGGGGAAATATTGAGTGAGGCAGCCCTGGATGTGCCCGTGGGGCTGCACTGGTTACAGAGGTGGAGGATTTCACTCAGAGTTAATCTGGGACTTGACAAGGAAGCAAGTTTGTGGCCAGTGAGACCAGCAGCGACCCTGAGGTTGTGAAAGACGTGGCACAGCAGTGATACAAGTTGTGGAGCAGGGCAATTAGTTCAGAGCACAAAGGTTTGTTCTGGCACAGAGCATATCTATAGGGAGCATGTGCATGGTAGCTACTCCAGACACTGTCTCGTACAGACAAGATCTGAGCATCACAGGACTAGAAGCTCAGTGCACTTAGCCGAAGAATGATGCTGTCTGAGCTTCTAAAAAACCCGTGCCTTGTATGTGCTTATAATGCAAGGGAGAGACTTTGCCCCTGTTGCCACACAGCACCTTGCAGCCTGCATGCTGGTGCACAAGTATTAGTGCAAAAGTGTCTGGGCAACTCATTATCTTCATGAGGGCAATTCTGAGGCTGAAAAAAGAGGAAATGGTAATAAAAAGGAGGGCGTTCAGTCCAAGGCACTGCCAGGAAGTCACTGAATCTCCCTAAGCCGGTGCAGTCAAATCAGCAAACTGCTGTTATGCTGGTCTTAAGGAAAAGACCAAAGTGCTTTGGTTATCTTCCAGTGGCCTGTTAAAGCATCACAGAGTCCCAGGATGGCCAGGGTGGGAAGGGACCATCTGGTCCCACCCCTGCTCCATACAAAATGTGGCCCCACTAACACCAGGGCTGGCAAAGAAACAACTTTTACTGCACTAATTACATCTAGTACTCACAAAAGCCCACACACAACCCCATCATTCTTCTTCCCAAGCCCCAAATGCCAACAGGCAGGGCAGTGTGAGACCTGCAAGACCATCATGATACCCTGGGACACAAAAGCATGGCCATGGCAAGAGCCCCAGCCAGCAGACTGGTGTTCAAGCTTCGCTCTGCCACTGATTTCACACAGAATCACAGAATTTCTAGGTTGGAAGAGACCTCAAGGTCATCGAGTCCAACCTCCAACCTAACGCTAACAGCCCTCCACTAAACCATATCCCTAAGCTCTACATCTAAACGTCTTTTGAAGACTTCCAGGGATGGTGACTCCACCACTTCCCTGGGCAGCCTGTTCCAATGTCTAACAACCCTTTCAGTGAAGAAATTCTTCCTAACATCTAACCTAAAACTCCCCTGGCTCAACTTAAGCCCATTCCCCCTCGTCCTGTCACCAGGCACGTGGGAGAACAGGCCAACCCCCACCTCGCTACAGCCTCCCTTGAGGTACCTATAGAGAGCGATAAGGTCACCCCTGAGCCTCCTCTTCTCCAGGCTGAACAAGCCCAGCTCCCTCAGCCGCTCCTCGTAGGACTTGTTCTCCAGGCCCCTCACCAGCTTCGTCGCCCTTCTCTGCACCCGCTCAAGCACCTCGATGTCCTTCTTGTAGCGAGGGGCCCAAAACTGAACACAGTACTCGAGGTGCGGCCTCACCAGAGCTGAGTACAGGGGGACGATCACCTCCCTCGCCCTGCTGGTCACGCTGTTCCTGATACAAGCCAGGATGCCGTTGGCCTTCTTGGCCACCTGAGCACACTGCTGGCTCATATTCAGCCGACTATCCACCATCACTCCCAGGTCCTTCTCTGCCTGGCAGCTCTCCAACCATTCCTCTCCCAGTCTGTAGCTCTGCTTGGGGTTATTGCGCCCCAGGTGCAGGACCCGGCACTTGGCCTTGTTGAACTTCATGCAGTTGACCTCAGCCCATCGGTGCAGCCTATCCAGATCCTCCTGCAGGGCTTTCCTACCCTCGAGCAGATCGACACACGCACCTAACTTGGTGTCATCTGCGAACTTACTGAGGGTGCACTCAATGCCCTCGTCCAGATCATCAATGAAGATATTAAAGAGGACCGGCCCCAGCACCGAGCCCTGGGGGACGCCACTAGTGACTGGCCTCCAACTGGACTTGGCTCCATTCACCACTACTCTTTGGGCCCGGCTATCCAGCCAGTTTCTAACCCAGCGAAGCGTGCGCCAGTCCAAGCCAAGAGCAGCCAGTTTCTTGAGGAGAATGCTGTGGGAGACGGTGTCAAAAGCCTTGCTGAAGTCAAGGTAGACCACATCCACAGCCTTTCCCTCATCTACCCAGCGCGTCACTCTGTCATAGAAGGAGATCAGGTTCGTCAGGCATGACCTGCCTTTCATAAAGCCATGCTGACTGGGCCTGATCGCCTGCTTTCCCTGCAATTGCTGCATGATGACTCTCAGGAGGATCTGCTCCATGAGCTTTCCTGGCACTGAGGTCAAACTGACAGGCCTGTAGTTTCCCGGGTCTGCCCTCCGGCCCTTCTTGTAGATGGGCGCCACGTTTGCTATTTCCTTCATGACACTGAGCAAATCACCAAAGGGTGAGCCTAAAAGGGGACTTAGGTGTCTCAAGGGGGAATTGGACATTTAGTATCACTCGTGTGGTTCAGATAACCCATTGCCAACAGGTCAAGACCTGCTATGCAGCTAACTGCGAGCACCAAAGCTCCTGGGACGTGGGGCACAAACTCCACTCCCTGCTCCAGCTGGAGGGGAGGGCAGGAGCTTCAAGCCAACGTCTCCAACTCCTGGAAAGTGCCTCAAACCACAGGGTGTTTTCCATACCTCCGTTTGAAAATGTTCCGCTTCTCAGAAACTAATTCAAGACTCCCCCGGTGCCGTAACACTTACTCAGCACTGTCACTGCGTTATTGATGCTAATGCCACGGAGTGGTAACAAGGGCCATTAAAATGAACGTCAGTCGTTCCCTTCACCTTTGCGTGGAGCCAAATTCATCCCTCTGAGAAACATGTTTGTCCTGTCACGCTGGTAAAATGCTAATCTTATCCCTTGTCTTCCATAACCAACTGAGAAATCGCCAAGCCAAGTTTGGTCTTGCAGAGGGAGTGTGTCCATCCCTCAGGCAGGCAAAGCAGGTATATTTATGCAGTGGAAGGAGCCATTCATATTAGCCATTTGCTATAGACAGGCATGGAAAACAGATTTCACGCTGGTGATTTATAAAGTGCTTTTAGACAGCCTTTAAATAATGAGTTATAACTAGGTATGAACATTCAAAGCCACTGCTGCAAACTCTCTCCTGCTCGCCCGGTGTTATTTATGCTGCTCTGGTTGCAAGAATGCAGCTCCCTGGTCCGGCTCCGCACCCTGCACCAGCACTGACCCGTCTCAGCACCACAGACGTCTGTTTTCTATTTGGCTGTGGTATTCCCTGCGCAATATTAAAAAGTCATCAATTCAGCTTAACAGGCCAAGTAAAGGCCTTAGTCAACCATTTAACAGCTAAGTAAAACATATGGCAAATGCATATCAGTCCAGGGACTGCATTAAAAGTTTAAGGGTTCAATTAAGAGGAATCTTTCTCGTGTGTTCTCGGGAGGTTAGGAAAACAGAATTGCCAAATGTTTCCCCCCCACCTCGTAGCTGCTGAGCACCGGGCTGAACCCCCTTGTTAAAGTACTTTTTGTTAAAGTGCTATGCCAGTACGTAAAAGCACCTCTATATAATACTCGGTTAAAATAAAATATTTATTGGGAAAACGGAGCCGACGTTTTTATGATATTTTTTTTTTTTACGGTTGTTGTTTTTTCTGCTCAGGGTCAGCACCTGAGGCAAGGACATGTCTTGTGTCCTGGCGCCCCCACCGCTGAAAGCTCAGCCACAAAACCAGCTGGACTTGGCTTTCAGCATTGACCAAAGCCCTGTTTGGAGACACAAAACCAAACTATGTTATTATGTGTTTTGTGTTTTTTTTTTTTTTTTTTTTTCTTTCTCCCCATTGTTCAGCTCCTGTAGGCTAGCCAGCAGAAATAACACGGAAATCAAGTGGCACATCCTGCTCACAGCAGTGTCTCCGGATTCAAACAGGTATCAACAGTACAATAGACTGACAACATTATTGTAGAATAATAAAACTATCCTAAAACACCTCTGCTTGCAAGAACAGACCTCCCAGCTCCCTGGGGTCTAATACAGGAGACTCCAGGTGTTGGGTCACCTGCTGGGTGACAGGTTGATGTGTGCATGTCCCTTGTAGATGAAGCAGACACCCCCACAAATGTGGCCAGGTGATGTGGAAGGGGAAATGGCATTGCAGCTGCAATCGATCATCCCTGGATTATCCCAGGACCCCCCGGGACACAGCAGCACAAGGCAAGAGACCAGGCTACAAGGGTAATATATAGACAGTGTGCAAAAAAAGCACGTGGCTGCAGAGTGGTGCCTCCTTGGTGGTGGGTTTAGATCACAAGATCTTTTGTGCCTCTCCAGAGGCAGATGGCACAAAAATATTCACAAATTTTTCACACAGAATCACACAGAATTTCTAGGTTGGAAGAGACCTCAAGATCATCGAGTCCAACCTCTGACCTAACGCTAACAGTCCCCACTAAACCATATCCCTAAGCTCTACATCTAAACATCTTTTGAAGACCTCCAGGGATGGTGACTCCACCACTTCCCTGGGCAGCCTGTTCCAGTGCCTCACAACCCTTTCAGTAAAGAAGTTCTTCCTAACATCTAACCTAAAACTCCCCTGGCTCAACTTAAGCCCATTCCCCCTCGTCCTGTCACCAGGCACGTGGGAGAACAGACCAACCCCCACCTCGCTACAGCCTCCCTTGAGGTACCTATAGAGAGCGATAAGGTCGCCCCTGAGCCTCCTCTTCTCCAGGCTGAACAAGCCCAGCTCCCTCAGCTGCTCCTCGTAGGACTTGTTCTCCAGGCCCCTCACCAGCTTCGTCGCCCTTCTCTGCACCCGCTCAAGCACCTCGATGTCCTTCTTGTAGGACATCTGTTTTGCTGCAAACAGCCTTTGAATTTGGACCTCAAGTGGCAGATGGGACATGGGAGAGAGCTGTGGTCCCACAGCTGCTCTGCAAGGTCCAAAAGGAGGGCAGCCCCCTCTAAAACACACACCGCAGAGCTGGTTCAGACCCCAAACTTCTACAGCTCTCAGAAGCAGCACGATACCGAAACTGAGGATTGGGAAGAATTAACTTCGTTTGTGCTATTTTCCTTTGTTTAGTACAGCCAAATCCAAGCATTAAACATATTTTTAAACAAAAGCCATGCTGAGAACAGATCACAGGGCACGCTGCAAAAGTAACCAGCGTTTCAGCTATTAATGCTTTTTATTAAACAAATAAACCACTCCAATGTATGCTTCACAGTCCACAAATTATTCTCACAACTATGCAAAACTACTTTATGTTTCAGCTTTGGGGTTTTGTTTAAAATTAACTCTAGCACTGTTTTCAAGAAAAATCAATTTATTTCGCCCAAGTGGTGATTTAAGACATCAGGGAGCCATCTGGTGGTTTGATTGCCTTCTAATTAAAATTCGTCTCTTGGGCTCTTGACTTCCTCTGATTCTGAGCTAAATTGGCCAGCCCAGAGCATAAAAGCAGAAAAATTGAGCATCGCAAGATGTGTGAAAATAAAATGTAAGTATTCAAAATTTCAGAGAAGATTTTGCCACCACTCTGTAAATGTGAGCTCTCTACAAAGCACCCATGATGCATTTACTCTCTGACTTTTTTGAACTGCTTTATCTTTTTTAAACCTTTAGCAGTGGAACAAAGTTTCACAAAAATCACCCCTATGAGAGAAAACGAAAAACAATGCATTAAGTAAGTTGATTTTGCATTTCTATGGAATGGGTAGGTTTTGTCTCTAAGAAAGCTTCAATATTTTTCCCCACAAATTTATACATCTTGAAAATGTAGGAAACAAAAATACAAGAAGTAAAACAGCAAAAACTGCAGCTAGGCATCCATTCTTGCTGACACTCCCCAGGCATTTTTTTCAGAGGGGATCAGAGCAACAGGCTGGGTACCCACCTGGATGCTGCTATTGCAAAGGGCGGAGGCAGCATCCTGGCACCACCTCCTGGGGCAGGGATTTGCAAAGAGCACCCTCGGGGGTAGGGATGCTGCGTGAAAGTCCTCACCATGACAGCTTTGGATGTCGATGCTTATATTACAGCTAGGCATAATTTTGGATGCCCAGGTCCTTCTTTGCATTTGGCCCCTACCTCTCCATCCCTGCATAAATGTTTATTTAGTTTGTGTTTGTTGTTGTTGTTGTTGTTTTTTGTTTTGTTTTGTTTTGTTTTGTTTCCTTGTTTTCTTTAAGTTTTATTTCCAGATTTGAACAAACAGAAGGTCAGACGGGGCCAGACTGGATGTTCTTGCTCAATCCCACCTCCAGCACACAATGTTTCTGTCACTTCCTGGTCCCCAGCAGGGCTGGCACTGGTTGTGGGGGTGTATACAGCAAAACAGCATCCAAGAGATTTTGTAGGGCTACAGCAGACATTTAATTGCATTTTCATGAGAAAACCCAATGGGGAACAAGGTCATCGCTGTCGTAACTGGGTTTATCTCATAGATAAATCTGTGTGTTTGTTTTTTTGGTCATACTGAGCCATCTCCCTTTCAGTCACCATTCCCTGTGGAGAAAACAGCTCCTTCCACTTCACAGTTTTGCCTTTAAAAATGCAACCTATTTCTTTCTCTCTCCCTCCCTCCCCCCCCAAACTCATTCATCTCCACCCAGTACAGGGCAGGTGCAGCAGACACAAGCAATAAGGAACTCTCTGGAGGAGAAAATCTAATTTTGCAGAGCTACATTTTACAGGTCTCAACAGTACCTGTGCAAACCTCCCCTTGGACTATGGAGAAGGGATAACTAGGGGTAGGGAAAGCTGGTGACACGACAAGACATCGGGAGAAGCTGCATAGATTTTGGAGGACAGTGAAGGCTGAACCCCAGGATATCAGAGCTATCCTTGAGCTTGAACAGTATCATTAACCAGCCTGGATTTCCTTAAAAATAAACCCTACAGGTCCCTGATTTCAGCTGGAATAGGTGCCACCACTTCTAGCAATGAATGCAGAGGAGAAGCCCAGAAACAACAGAGAACTTCTGAAGTTCTGTAGCAAGGGGAGGAGAGATTCTGCTTTTGTTTAATATTTTTGGCATTGTATGATTCATTGCTAAGACTTTCATCCTTTGCCAGTCAGTATCCCTTCTCCAGCTCCTCAGCCACTCTTTCCTACTTGTTTCCAGTATTTTCATCGTTTGTATTTCTCCGTGATCCCCACAGGAGGAGCCTCAGCACCACTCTAGCAGGCAGAACACAAGAGCTCCAGGGAGCATTTGCAGTTTCACCCTATATGCACAGCTGTCTCTTCAGTTATGAGGCAGGAAATGTTATTATTATTATTTTTTAAATGACTCTAAAAGAACATAATGATCAATCTGGAAAAAAGTTTCTAAGGATATTTGCCGTGGGCTGAGATCCACATAGTCAGAGGCACTTGGCACATCAGGAGCTATAATTTGAGAACCTGATTCTCAAATCCCTGCAGAGAGGATTATTTATGTGGGTAAAAGTTACGTCAAAAGGCGTTTGCGGGATCATGAGATGAAATACACCTTAAAGAGTTTCTCTGCCCACAACTCACAGGAGGTTTTTGTAGTGCTAGAGAGTAGCTGGTAAGACAGATTCATCCTGGAAAAAGGCAAAAACAGGTTTGGAAAATGGTGCATTTTTCTTCTGACACCACCATAGGCTCCTTTTGTGCCCTAAACCACTTTTATTCCTCTTCCAAATGCTTTCATTTCACCTTCTGCTGTTTGTTTCATCTATGAAGCTCCAGGGCTTGTGAGGTCTCCAAGGTTAGGGCAATGCATCCGTGCAGTTTCTAACCTCCCTGTGCACAGCATCCTCAAGAACACAGCAGGGAGCATGGATGAATCCTTCCTCATCCGTGAACTCAGGGTTTCCAACCAACACAGGACGGGATGCATCACCCCACAAGCCAGGATGCACCTAGAGCCCATACTCAGGCCCAGGACACCCAGAGATGCTTGTAGGCTTCCTCCTTAGACACGGCCTTTGTGCTAAGCACAATCTCTGTTGTCCTCTGGTCTCTCTTCTGGCAGAGAAAAATAATTAAACTTTATTTCTGCAACTAAAATTTGCTGGTGGTAGCAACAGTTGCTGGAGGAACGGCTTTCCATGCTCTGAGGCTGGTTAATTAGAAATCTATAGGTTGACGTTACTTGAGAAATAACAGATCTTTTATTTTTCAGGTGTTTAATTATTAATAAATTAATGAGATGGAAACTGAAGTGCAAGGAAAAATGGTTCTCAGTCTGAAGGAAGTTAATATAAAATCCAAAATGCATTCTCTTCCAGCTTATTAAGTTTGAGATTGATGTAATAACCTCAAGAGGGTTTTTTTTTCTTTTTTTTTAGTTTGTCTCTTCTCTTAAATTTATGTTCACATTTGCACATAAGTAGTTTCTTTATCCAAACTATGTCTCAAAAGAATTTTCTTTTACATCATGAATTTTCCTATCTGGAAAAAGAAAACAGAACTGCATTTATAAAATGTGGTAAAACCTGAAGATCAACATTACCCAGAAATTCTCACTCTTCAGAGAAGAATCAATCTGAGCCCAGCTTTCCATCACTAAAATACAAAATGTACTCTGCAAAATTTCAGGAGGAAATTCATTATATGGTCCTTTAAATATCAGGCGTGACTGTACCCGAGGCACCTGCAATACTGGCCAGTTTCTGTTCTGATTTTCTTGGCATTAGAAGCAATTTCAAATTGCAGAAACCAGAAGTGGGGAAAAAAAGCTCACGCATCATTTTGTCCATCAATTTTTTGATCATTTCCTCTGAATTTGCAGAATTGCTCCCAACTTCTCTGTGCTGCTCAGCTTTGAGTCACAGATCTGTTCACGCTTCATTCAGAGGATAAGTTCAACCACTAGGAAAGTGTGTCCTGGTACACATCATAAAAATGTCCTTGTCTTTCATTCTTTCCTTGTTTTTACTCCATTGCTACCCTCTCTGAAGCAGATGTCTCAAAATGAGCAACATCACGGAAACCTCAGCTTCAACGTCCTTTGGGCAGGTGGCTGTTTCCTATGGTCTTGCACCAAGAGGGACCCTTCTAAAATTCTCCTGTTCTTCCTCTGTGAGCCATGCTGGAATCACCACTGCTGCTATAACACAAACCACATCAGGATCTCCTTCTCCTCCTCCTGAGGGTGTGCGGAAACCCCACCACTGGTACCAACACCACAAACTCCTCTCTTCTCTACCACTGGGAAACGTGGAACTGTTTACGGAGCACATGCTACTCACTTTTAAAATTCAAAGGAATATGTTAAAATTACCATAACTTAATGTCACAGAAGAGATGAGATCCAAAGCTTTCTTTGGAATTTCTTGCTGAACAGAAGCTTCTGCAGACGGTATTTGCTTTTTCTTAAAAAAGTGGATACATCCTTGTCCTCACCTCTGCAAGAGCCTGAATCACAGCTCACTGAGCATATGGAAAAACTCACAGTGACTTCAATGGTTTTGAGCAGTGTCTCCACCACAGACATAAGGTAGTAACACAAATGTCCTTTCAGGCCATAGCTAGTCCTAGCCTGGGTGCCTGCTGATATCCTCCTCCAAAGAAAGGGAGGTTTAAAGAGCTGTACTTGCTGGAGCAGGTTAACATGCACATTCATGAAGTTCAACAAGGCCAAGTGCAAGGCCCTGCACCTAGGCTGCAGCAATCCCAAGCACAAATCCAGGCTGGGTGGAGAATGGATGGAGAGCAGGTGAAGGACCTGGGGGTGGTGATTAACAAGAAGCCCAACACAAGCCAGCAATGTGCGCCTGCAGCCCAGAAAGCCAACCGTGTGCTGAGCTGCACCAACACAGCGTGGGCAGCAGGGTAGGGAGGGGATTGTCCCCCTCTGCTCTGCTCTCCTCAGCCCCCACCTGGAGCCTGCGTTCAGCTCTGGGCCCATCACAAGGACAGGGATGGACCAGAGCGAGTCCAGAGGAGGCCACGAGGATGCTCAGAGGCTGGAGCCCCTCTGCTGTGTTGTTACCCCACTAGAGAGTTACCCCAGGCTGAGGGAGCTGGGGTTGAAGGGGCTGCAGGAAAGCTGGGGAGGGACAGTGTGTCAGGGGATGTGGTGGTAGGACAAGAGGAGTGGTTTTAAACTACAAGTGGGAGATTTAGATTAGCTACAGGGAAGAAATTCTTCACTCTGAGGGCGGTGAGGCCCTGTCCCAGGCTGCCCAGAGGAGCTGTGGCTGCCCCATCCCTGGCAGTGCCCAAGGCCAGGCTGGATGGGGCTTTGGGCAGCCTGGGCTGCTGGGAGGTGTCCCTGCCCATGGCAGGGGGTGGCATTGGGGGGGCTTTGAGGTCCCTTCCAACCCGAACCATTCTGGGATTCTGTAACAGATCTGCAGAATCATATCTTCTGTCTTCTTTAACACCTGCAGTCAGAGTGAGCAGTCAGAAAAGGCTTGTCACACAGGCCCAACCACAGCCAATTTGTCTCTCCTAGCAGTCTGCATCCACCAGATACTGTGCATAACATATCCGTTATTAATCATTGCTTGGTCAGACTAACCTCTCAAGCTCTTTTAAACTCTTCCCTGGTGTTTCTGCCAGCCTCTTAAATCATTTCTCTACTTCTTGTCACAGATAGTCTCAATATCCTAATGCTTTTTCAAACATCGTGGGTGATGCATGAAACTCCACATTCCCCTGTCAAGCCCTCAAAATAACCACTCTATACTTAGAAAAGGAAACACCTCTCTGCTTCAGCCACTGGGAAATGCTGAGCTGTTTATGGGGCACGTGCTACCACTTTCAAAACTCACAAGAATATTTCCTTCTGCTGGAAGCACTTACAGGTGTTCTATATTTTGGGGACACAACTTCACAAAACTCGTTGGGATCTATTTATACCCGAGAACTCTACTCCTTCATCAAATTCAGCTCAAAATGGCCAATTTTTCAAAAATTATTAGGAAGGATGTGGGAAAGGAACAGCAAGACCCATGTTTTACTCCTGGAAATCAGCTTGAAATGGATGCTGTAAGTAACGTATGCAAATATCCCTTTTTGTGTGTGACAATTTAGTTTAGTCCTTAATTGCTTAACTGAATCACTTTCAAATTGCACAGTAAAATAAATGCCTGCTGAAGCCTAAATGTACAATTATAAATACCTTTTTAAACATCTTGAATTTTCAGACAGTAAATCAAAGAGAAACAGAAGGATGCAGACTTATTTTTATTCACTTTCCTACTGCTCAAATTGTAAGAAACAATGCAATACATCATAAGAGACATCTTGAGATATTTTGGCATGCTGTTAAACTGAAATTCAATGGCTTGACATGTTATCTTGGCTAATTTAACTTTGAAGTCTTTGCTAATTCGTCTCTGGATTATTTCCGAACATAAGCTTGATTTCAAAGCTCACCATGCTTGGCTTTGCATATCTCAACCAAGAACAAATTCAACCATTTTAAAGTAAATCCTGGAGAACTTTTAAAAAGTGCTATCTATGAGAACAGTGTTTGTGTGTAGGGATGGAAACACGAGTGCTGGTGAGTTCACAACATGAGGGCAGCAGGGCAGTGAGGGAGGGAAACTCGCTGGATGCTGTGGAGGAGATCTCACCATCTAGCTCGTTTGCTCTCAGCAGCTTGAATGCAGTGGCTTGGTCCATGTTAAAGGCTGAGCCTCACAGCTTTGTCCAACAATGTTGACAAATTCCCAGTTCTCAAGGGTATGAGACCCAGCTACACATGTCCACCAAGGCCCTTTTGATGGTGAGTGCCACTCGCCAGTGGCAAACAACCCAAAGAGCACACACAGAGCCTGCCTACCCAAAAAATCAGACTTCATTATCCATGACCAGCTACGTCCTGCTCCCCAGGGGACTCACAGCATGGAAACCAATTTTTACCACCCACCAGAGCAGGATGGTACCATTGGTGTGAAAGGCACGGCCACCACAGAGGGAAGGCCTTTTAACATGCAGTAAGCCTCTGTAGTTACCCAGGCAGTACAGACCACAAAGAAAGGCTCTGGATAGTCTTCCTCACCCTCATCCACAGTGTAACATCAGGCACAGGCCTTTGGATTTATGGACCTCAGACTGCAGAGGGGGTCCTGTTGGTTTTCTCCTCCTCGTAAACCTTTTTTTGATGCGAGCGTGGACTTTCCCCAGAGGCCACCCACGCGTCTTGCCTTCCCCGCCAGCTCTGACTCAGCCAGCGTAGGACTGTGAGCAGCACTGAGAGGCAGATCCGTGACAGCTTCCTCCCAGCATACTCCCTCCTCCCCTCCTTCCTCAGCGAGCAGCTCTTCACACCGCCAGGGAAGCACAGGATGCTGCCTTAGCACCGACTCCTACCTACCAGCTGCTACGCTTCACTTGGGATCAGCAGTGGCCTCTCCTCTCTGGTGGGGTAACAACCAGCCAGCCTCTGGGACCAGAGGCAAGACCAGCACTAAGACCCCAATCCTGACACTGGGTGGGATGGCAAACATGCTGAAGAAGAGCTGGTCATCTCAAAGAGGTTGTGGATTTGCTTCACCTTGTAGATGAAATTTCAGGACTCAGGGTTCTTCTGTTGGGAAGGAGGTATGGGACACTTCTACAACACCAGCTAAAAGAAGGCCAAGAAATGATATTAAGCATTCACTTAAGCACCAAATGGCTGAGATTCATGGATACTGTTTTAGCTCACACCATGACCTTTTGGGGCCACTGCAGCAAGATCTCTCTCCAACACCTCCAGCTTTCTGTGCTGGTCCCCAGGTCATGCATGTCACACCCACCATCATGGAGCACTGCACCACAGTCCTTCATGCCCATCGAGACACTCTGAACTGAGAACAGCCAAACAACGTAGTGATCAAGTGTGAGGGCAACCACGGTACCATCTGATACCTAGAGGAAAACAAGGGCCAAAAGCTCTGTGGCATCCGTGTAGCTGGGATGCAGAGCAGGATGGGCATAGGCTGAGCAGATGCAGGCCTGTCCTAACCACTTGACCTGAGGGCCATGAACAAGCCCCTTCCACTCTTTATTTAGCAAACCAATACAGTCAGAAGAACTATGCAGAGTTCTTTACTGTGAGTATCAGGCTTGGTCTATTATCACCTGTGCAGGCTTTACATAGATATTTTATCAGAGAATTTTATTTGACACTTTTTTTCTAAATCCCTAGCACATCACAAGTGTTTCACCATCCCATACAGTGCTGAAAGTGGTTCAAATATTACAGCTCCATCCAGAGGCAAAACCAAATCTGTTGCCTATAGATGGGATCCTATCAAAGTTAGGAGAAAAATTCTGGCTGCTGTCAGCACCAGCATTTTGTGCCCCTAGATGTGAGCATGGGCACGCTCAACTGCGCTCCACAAGGCATAGAAATAAGGTTGAGGAAGGTCCATTGAGTGTCAGAGCCATTAGCTACTTCTCAGCTGGGCACCAAAAGCAGATCTGTGCTACTCACCCACAACCTCATCCCACTATTCCTGTTCCTCTGCTGTCTTGCTTTCAGTCCCTGCACACAGTCCTTGAAGATCCCTTTGAGGCATCTGGTTCTTATAGTAAAAGGAGGACGTTCCTTACTGAATGTGTAAGGAGATTATCTAATGTTCCCAGCTCATCTGATGGTTGTTAATTTTCATCAGCCCATTGCTTAATGCACTTCTGATACAAGACACAAGCCTTTGCTCAATGCAGTTGAACTCAGGAGACAGAACAGGCTGGAAATCACTGAGTCTATGGGGTTTCAAGACATAGCTATGACCCCTCCTTAAACTGGTGGCAAGCACTGGATCATTACAGCTACATAATAGGTTCATAGAACAACCATTCACTATTTTTTGAGGGCAAAACCCATCATGTTGCAGGCACATACATGGTGTTCCCTCTGTATTAAATAGTGTGTGGCCACTTGTGCTGCTTACCCAAAAGAAGACCTTCCCTACTGCAGCCTATAAACCTTTAGCGATTAGCATCAGACTGAAGTTATGTACAAAGATACACCTGATCCTTCACCTCATCTTTCTGACCCTGTCTAAGTCATTCAACACGTTGTTTGTAACTCTGGTGAGAAGAAGATTTCAAGGGAAACAAAGCAAATGCAGCTCAAAATAGTCCTCAAAATATCCAAAACTGGAATTCACAGTCCTCCAGATAAATTCAAGGCATAATAGCTAGGTCTGGTGGGTCTGTATTTTCTGACCTGTAACCTACAACTACACCAATATGTTCAAATTGCAGTTGTACCACCACTTCTCAACATTGTCTTCATTTATTTCTGCCTTGTGACATGGCTATATTAAAAAAAAAAAAAAATCCTCACAAAAAGCATATTCAAGCTATCAGGAATCTTGCTAATCCATGATTTATGAGATTGTGGGAGTAGTTCTTTTTTCCTCTACATATATTTTTACATATGTTGCTCTGACTTAATAATGTGCAACGTAGAAACAAGGCTATTCACTATGGCTTAGACTTGTACAGGACTCATTGAAATGATAAGTGAAATGTTCAGAAAACTGCTGAAAAAAACAAAGCCATCAAAATCCCAGTTAATTAGCATTAGCTAAGTAACTGCAGGAATAACTGAATTAGCCTATTTTCTTGCTGTAGGTAAAGATTAAGAATTCAATTTATGGCAGTTTTCAAGTTGCTAAGGATTATGAGAACAATACACACTATTTTCAGCTCACCAAGGAGAATGAAATAAATGCAAGAGCCCAGCCTTTCAGAAAGAGCCCTTCAGATGATTCATCTGCAGAAGGCTGGCTGGAACGCCCTGCATGGCCTGACACCATCGCATCGCCTCTCCGCAGGAGCCAAGGCAAAGCCCCTCCAGACACCCAGACAAGTAATTAAAAGATGAGGCTTATAAGGGAAGTCTTTTACATGTCATATACATCAGAGGAACTCCAAGAACAGGCAGATCCTGTGGCACAGCCAGGATGCAAAGGCATCAGTCCAGCAAACAAAATACCTGATGAAAGAACCTTGGACAAGTCTCATTACGTCTAATTTAGCTGTTGGTGCAGGTTAAACTTTGCTTCTTTGTGTCTAATTACAGGATTTCTCTCTTAAAATTTTGATTATCCACGATCTGTCAGAACATAATGTTTTTGAATTTTCCAAAGTAATTGTAAATACATCACCAGAAGTAAAACCTTAGAAGCAATTGTGCCTGCTTTTCATCTGTCTGGCCCAGTGAGTTTTACAAGGTGAAGGTTTGGGGATTTTTTTCCTCACAGGTTAATTGCACAAGCCAGAACTGCACTGAAATCTGATGCGATCTACCAAGTGAGGATTCAAGATTAAGGAAAGTAGGACAGCTTTTATTTTAGGAGCTTCTCTGAGAAACATAAATAACGGTGAATTCTCTAAGATGTGTTGTTACATGAGAAATAACTACCTGGAAATAAAGAATGTTTTCCGTAAGCAATGTTAATATTCACTTTCTAAAGGGCACCTGCATGTTCAGACTGAAAAGAGAATATTTTATGCATTCAGGGTCTAAATAGAAGAAAAACAGTATGTGTTTCCTTTGCTTTGCAAATAACTATTCAACAGGACCAGAACCCGGAGGCCACGAATGTAATTTACTACCAAGAGGATGTCAATAGCAAACAGCAAGTATATTTTGTGCTAACAGCCACGTGGTGCGGTGCATGCATGATTGATGGCACATGGAAGGTGTCATGCATACAAAGGGCCAATTTTCCTGCTAATGATTAAGGTTCCCTCTCCCTTTTCCTGCTCCCCTTGTCCTGCAGTTGGGAGAGACCTCATCACCACCATGCAGATATCCGTGGCTACGTAAGGACTGACATCCACAGGTGTGAGGTGGGTGGCAGAATGGACCTCTGTAAGCTACTTCTAAAACCATGTCCATGCCAGTGGACAGACCAAATTTTGAATTGTGTCAGAGCCAGAAAGCTCTTAAATACTTAAAGCTCTCTGATATTTAAAGAGGGTCTACAAGAATGATAGGGGCAGACACTTTAACAGGGTGTGTTATGATACAGAAAAGGGTAAAGACTCTAAATCAAAAGACAGTAAATTTAGATTAAACATTAGGAAGAAATTAATCCTTCTGAGGGTGGTGAGGCCCTGTCCTAGGCTGCCCAGAGGAGCTGTGGCTGCCCCATCCCTGGCAGTGCCCAAGGCCAGGCTGGATGGGGCTTTGGGCAGCCTGGGCTGCTGGGAGGTGTCCCTGCCCATGGCAGGGGGCTGGAATTAGATGATCTTTAAGGTCCCTTCCAACCCAAACCATACTGTGATTCCATGATTATAAATAACTGTGTCCTGAAGAAGCTTTTGCAGCAGTGATTTGTGCTGCAGGGCGACGGACTGTCATACCAGTGCCAGACCAACAACGCTCAACAGATGAATTGATGCGTGCTTCTCAAATCTAAAAAGCCAAACCAGGAACAATCTTCCAACTGCTTTGATTTTCCTCTTTTAATGTCTTTTTCGTGACACTATGCATTCATTTTTTTTTCAGGGAGGAAGCAGGATTCAGAACAGTTATTCTCAGAAACCCTTTGAAATCAAACTAAAGTCTCCTTCAAGCAGTTTCACTGTGCCAAAAGTTGTGCTTTCAACAACTTGGCTTTTGCACACAGGATTTGTCTGAGGCACTTGCGTGCCTAGACTGATATTATTATCTCAAGACATTGGAGAGTTTAACATATTTATCCTTACAGCCCCAGTAAATGGCAGAGAGGGCTGTTATTCTCACTTCCAGAAACTGGGAACAGAGGCACAGAGGCGTTGCGGCCCATGCCAAGCTGTACTCCTACCAGTGCCTGGACACAGCTCAGTGAATTACACCAGTACAGATCTTTTTATTTACTAGGATAGATGTAGACAAAAAGGTCATTCCTTGCATATGCACCCCTGCGTTCATATCCAGTCCCCAGAGAGAAAAGAAGATGCTCAAGCACAGCCTGGATCTAGGCAAGCTTCCCAGCAGAGTCTGTGGGTCTGAAGTCTAAGGTTCTCATGCCCCCAAGGATCCTTCCCTGAAGACCTCTTTTGGTGTTTATTGTCTACTGAGGCCAATAACTATTTCAGGCATAGGACCAATGATTAGTTATCTTCTCATTGTAATGCATCCTGGAGCATCCATCACTTTGAGCAAGCCTGCTGTACCATGTCCTAGAACACAGTGCGCCTTCATCCCCTTATTTGCAATAACCATTTCCACCTACCTGCAACATAAAGAAAGGGATATTCAAGTTCTGGATACTGCTGTTCGGTCTTTATCCAGCCTGGGTTTAAATTGCTTTTTTATATTTCTCCCTGAATGAAGTTTTTATTGATGCCTCTCATTGTCACCCTCCATCACTGGCATGATGCATTTGGCTGCAGCCACATCTGCACACAGTAGGTGACATCCTGGCTTTGTTTAAGTGGAATTTTTAACTTTGGATGTCATACTGCTGCTGTTTTACATTCTCACACAGCAACACCATAAGGATAAATAAATCTACGAGATGATGGTGGCCATCACTGGTCATGCTGTTATACACTGCACCACTGTGGGCAGCCTGGGTTATGATCTGTAGAGGTGTCTGCCTAGAAAAACAGGATAGAGAAAAAGCTACTGCACAGGGTACCTACAGAAAAAATAGTATGGATCAAGACATCGCTGAATATGTTTTTCAGAATAGTCACAGGTCCCAGCAAGCAAACCCATTGGCTTTTCCTCATCCCCATTCGTACGACAGTGCTCCTCAGTGGACAAAGCCAGAGGCCAGACTGCAGCACTATTATTTCTTGTAACAACCTACTGCACAAAGAGTAGCACTGGCTTGAAGAAAAAAAAAAAAATAATCTTACCCAGAATTAATTATGAAAGTATTCCCTTTCTGTGGGCAGGGAAATTAGAACACAAAATGACCAGAGACCACAATATAAATCAATGACAGAGTTAGACGAGAGCTCCAGATTTTCAGACCTGTGTGCTCTAACCACAAAAACATCTTCTCAGGACTCTGGAGACCAGCAGCCCCTGGTTCTTGTTACACATTTCTGGAAAACAGCTAGAATATTTTTCCATAGATAAAGAGACCTGTCCCTTACCCACTTTGCCCTGCTAGGTTTTTCAGCTTATACAAGAACACTGCAGTCCCTCTAGCAGGATACACTCAGCCTTCCCAGCACATCAGAAGCAGTCTAATGAGCACCTACCACTGAGATACCGTGTCTGCTTCTACTTTTTGTACCATATGGTTCAGCTTCTGCTTTTTCCTCCTCCTCTTTTGAGCCGTGAGCTGCCTCCTCTGCCTCTGCCCCTGCCCCTGAGTGCTGAAATTCAGAGCCAACTGGTCCTTTAGGACTTTAGAGCCTCACCATTGAGTCATTTGCCTTGCCGGAGGCTGTCACACAACAGGAAAAGCAAATGAGCAATAAAATATACCTGCACCTGTCTCCCACCAACATCCAATGGGTTGTAATGTACAGAGCAGCTTTAGGGGACCTGCGGCATAATAGGAGATGAGTATCACGGGCAGTCCCCCTTGGGGTGTTCCTGTCCTGAGGTGACGTAGCAGTTCTGGACAGCAGAAAGTGTGGCAAGCTGTAGCCATACAGGAAGAACATCTTGGATGAAGATGAGCACAAACAGAGCAGGCTGGGAGCACATGTGTGGGCAGGTAAAGAAGCTCAGGCACAGGGGTAATGTACTGAATGACTATCTTGGTCACATTTAGTTACATGGAAAAGGATATTAAGGGCCCTGTCCACAGACAGTGACTGCATTAGTTATTTTATTTTAATTTTCTCTTCTTTCTCTTTTTGACCATACTGTTGTGCAAATTGCCTTTTTGCATTAAATTTTTGAACATACACACAAATGAGTTGAGCTCCAGGATGAAAAGGGTGTGCAATAAAATGTCTTTCCCCAGGCATAATTTTTTAAAATATATTTCGTTTCATTTGGCACAGTCTAAAGAATTACCTGATATCTCCAGTGACAGAAATCTTACCTAGATTTCCCTCGCCACCCATCAAACTTGCCAAGACAGCTCCAAGGTGAAGAAAACCCTTTACATGGCAAATCCAGCTGTGAAACTGTCTGAAAAGAGCAGATTTAAAAGCTTCTGGCAGAGGATTTCCAGCCCTGAGATGCAAAATGTCAGCAGTGCTTTCTGTGGATGGTGCTGCCCCATGCTCACAAGAAACCCATCATGAGTCAATGGAAGAGACCCTAAGCTGCAAGAAGATGAATATTCCTGGTGTGCAATCAGAATAAGGTCATTTTCCTCTCTTCTGTGCTCTCTCTATCACTTAATTGTGTTCGCATTTTCCTGGCTGGTGGCTTCTGGCAACAGGGTGACCACAACCCTTAGGAGCAAGCACAGATCCCACCACCACAAGGAGCTTCCCCATGGTGCCAAGATGGGTGCTCGTCTATTTTTCTCCCTCTTTCAGGAGCTGAAAGAGACTCACGTCAGAGTTTTAATGGCAGAAAATCTAAGCTGGAGGTGAATAGTGAAAATTTCATTTTGCTAACTGGCTTTTAATGTAGGAACTTAAACCACAGTTTTTAGTATTTTTTTATTTTTTTATTATTTTTTTAATCTCTTTGTATGCTTGATTAGGTCTTACTATCTCCACTTTCTTTCAGTGCATTTAAGAATGTTTCTGAGTTCTTTTTTGTTACAATACATTTTTGGAAGAAATATCTTCTTTTCATGGATATTATGCCAGTGCTCCTTGGAGTATTATCAATGAGGGATTAAGAAAACAGAATTATGAAATGGTTAAATGCTACTAAGAGAATAATCAGACAGAATATACACCAAACTTCTCCAAAACATTTTTAGCACTCCAGTCCAGAAATCCCTTGACAACTAAGCCAGGATCACACAGGCCCACATGGGAATTTTGTCTAAGAGAAGGAAAAGGGAGACGCAAGGATTTTGGTCTCTGAACACACTTTTCATCCAGTTTAGGGGAAAAAACAGCCTTTACAGGTTAAGATATAACCATGCGGCATGATCAGAACAAAATGAGCACATGCTCAATAAATGCATCAAAGAAAGGCTTCACCAGCAACAGTATTTTCTTTTTCTATAAAATGCTTAAAAAAGTAAAAGTTTGGCTACAACAGACCTAACCACTGTTTCGGGGGAAAAAAAAAAAAAAAAAAAAAAAGATTTTTTTTCCATTGAAAACTTTTCCAAGGGAGAAAGTTTAAAGCAGAAAACTATGGCAAGAACTTCTTTAGCTCTGCAAAAATAGTTTCTCTCAGAAGAGGTAACCACAGCACTACCAAAGAAAGTCAAAACAGGATTTTAGACAGGAACTGGTATTTCCACTAAAAAATCTACATTTTACATAATCCCGTTTAGAGTCCTGACCCCAACCGCATAAAACTGTATGTATCTGCCTGGCTTTGAAACTACATACTATGTAGAGTCTTTGGGGGAAGGTTCCAGAAAAAAAAAAAAAAAAAGAAAAGAAAAAGAAAAAAAAAAAGTAAAGCAAAAGATCTTCTCTTTCAGTGTGAAGAGGCTTTTGTATGGGGTAATAATGCTTCATCATCACCTTGCTCTTGATGGGGTCTTCTAAAAGTTTTACGCGGAGCCTCTTGATAAGACAATAAAAATACAACTGCAAGGTAGTGCAACACTGGCTCTCTTATAGGCTCTGGAGCAGAATAACCTGACTATATTACCTTAAAAAGAGGTTGAAGCTGAGATATGCTTGGGAAAATAAGCATTTTTTTGGCCACAAACCCATTAGGTGTCTTCTGGTACACACTGACATGAAACTGTCATGAGCCTCCTACTGTCTCCAGCCTGTACAGCCTTCCTCTAGAAGACAACTCGGAGGGAAAAACAACTTTTAACGGTGCCACCATGTGAAAGAACAAACCTGTAAGCATTGATTTTAATTTTGCATTTTGCTTCAGTGCCATGTTATTTCAATTCAAAGCTTTCCAGGTTGTTATGAAAGTCCTTTTCTGTTTAAGGACGTGTAACCATTTAATCAGAATGCTTCCGCATAGTGCCCAAGAGGCATCCTACCATCTCGTAATGAATTCTCATGCTGGGGCATATATAGATTTAACGTTTATTATCTGCCTTGCTGCAAAGCCCCTTCCTCCTGAAGCCAACACCAGCTATTTAATTGATTTTAGTGCAGGCAGTAAGTGCACCGCAGCGTAAATTACCAGGTACCGAGAGATGCAGAACTAAATGTGCGAGAGCAATTCAGCTACTACACAAACATCGGCGGCGATGAAACTTGTGGGCAAGGCATGAAAGAAATGAGATGGTTATCCAAAGCCAACAGAATGGAGTGTAAATTGCTAGGGCTCTAAATAGCCACCTGCCTGCTGTTCGGAGAGAAAGGCCCCACTCCTGCTCTCAGAGAAGCAGTGATATTATAAAGGGTTGCTGGCGGATATATATTGCTGCCTTGCGAATCGCCTACGCCAGCCCCAAGCAATACAATAGGGGCACGTTTGCCCCCGTGCCCAGCTGCAGTGGGGAGTTAGCAAAGGAGCTGCTGATGGAAGAGACTCGAGTCGATGCTGCCAAAATTTTGCTATCAAAAAAACCCACAATCAACTCACATACTTTTGTCTTAAGGATTTGGTGCCAGTCCTTGCTGGAGACTGGAGGTTACGCCAAGCAAGTTTTTCATTTTGGGCTCATTCCCTTCTTTTGGGAGTGTGGTAGGGGTTGCTGTGAGGTGGAGGAATGGCCCTGAATGAGTACCCTCAAAAAGGACTCTTTACTGTGTTCACCCAAAGATAATCGTATGCCCATCTGATTTATGAGCCCCCCAAGCCTTTCTGCAACTTTAAATAGTACTTTAGAACAAGGTTTATTGGGAGGTTTGGACAAACCTCTTGTTTTCTTTATTGACAAGAGCAGCTTCACAACAATAAATCTCTTAAAGAAAAGATCCATTTTCATCTGAATCGTTCACATTTCTGCAGAAAGAAACAACATTACCACGGTGTCTGTTCAAGGAAAATGTGGAAAAATTTCTCTATTATCTCTTCATTCCCAAGGCTACAGAAGAAAAAGGATCACTCCCCATCAGGTGTAGCACAGTGCTTTGATTGAAAATAAAAAAAAAAATCAGTGTTGCCTTGCTAATGTGTCAGAGTCCATACAAGACTCTTCATACTAAGTTATTGGTAATGAGTGCAATTTTAGGAACAAGGACATTGGCATTTGTCTACACCTCTTGAAGGTGACTGCCTACAAAAGAAATCATCATGAGAAAGTCCTTCACAGTCCCCAAGAAGAAGAAGATTCTCATTTCTCTCTCTCTGGAGGAAGGCTACGCTGATGTACAAGGACTGTGAGATGTCCTGCTCCTAGCCAGGGCTGAAGTCCTTAGACATAAAACAGTTGCAAGGAAGCAACAGGGCTGCTGCTCAGTGCCATTCCCAGGAGAAGGTGCTGTGTTTGGAGAGGACTTGGGGAGCAGGAGCTACTAAAAGTCCTGCCAGAGCCACAAGCAAGCAGGAGAAAAGCTCAAGTGCTCAGGGCATCTAGGACTACCTGATGAGCATGTATTGCACTTTTGGGACCATACACAATCCTGGCAGTTGCAGGTGTCTAGAAGTGATCTCGGAGATCACTCTGTGGTCTATCAATGTTACCAACAAATCTGTCCATGCCCTGATCTCTGCCCTGACACTGATCTTTCCTGGTCTGCTTATAACCTCTCAACCACTGGAAAAGCAAATACACTCCTTGCTATCGAACACTTACCAGTGTAACTCAACTGATACAATAATCTCGTCTCCCAAAATTAAAAAATGTGAACTTGATGCTGGATTAATAACTACCACCCAGTTCCCAGGGGCATGATGCCAGGGGTCACTTTATGAATTGCTCAGCACTTGCAAAACTCTTGTGGGAAAGTACTGAAGTACAGTCAGATTAATTCCCCTAACCTTGCAACAGGGTGACCTGTGTTATTCAGGCAATACACCTCTGAAGACCTTGATAAGGCATGCCTTTTTTAAAGATACCTTTTTTGTGCTATACTGTTAGCCCAAGCTCCGACTGCATTAAGCACTAGAAATGGGTTGAAAACAAAACCTGTGTTGTACATACCCAAACAGTGAGGAAAGATTTCAAAGTCTAACTAACATCCCAGCTCTGCAGTCTGGGTGTGCACCTGTGATATGTCCATATTGAAAGCCGAGATGGGCCTAGGCTTCATTTTTCTGAGCACTTCTCCCATGGTCGTGCCTGGTTCTCCCAGCCATGCCACAAATACACAATCCTGTTGCTGCTGTCCCACTTCATTTTCTGTGTTCACTAGCTAGATCCATCCTTGGAGAGCTGTTCCTTGTGCAGCATCCTATCCCTTGGTCAAAAAACTCTGGTCCATAGAAACACCAAAAGGCTTTTTCTCAACCACAGGACATAGTTAGTGCCATTTCTTGTTCCACTGCAGACTCCCAAAGGCATTTTTGCCCACATCAGTGATGCTTCACCCCACAGGCTGTGACAAAATGAAGTCTTTCAAGCTATAACCCCTACAGCTTTGCTCAGCTGTGTAAAAATCCAAGCAAAGTTCCCTTGGCATCTTGCAGTCTCCTTCCTGGTGTACCTAACATGCACCAGCCTTCCTCATGCTGTAGTTCATAGGCAACATTTGCTCAAAAAGAAGAAAAAAAAAAAAGAAAATCCATGAATATTTGCTTGGCCAGATCTTTCCCTGGCTAGTCATTAAACCCTCTGAGAGCCAACTGCCACATCAACTTATCATCCTATGCAGCATGATGAGGTGCCAGAAGCAAGAATGCAATCCTTTCAACATAGACCCAGTGCATTTTCAGTGGGTACCAGGCATTAATTTGAAATGCCTCATAGGAGCCAGTAGTACTGAAAATAAAGAGCAGAGTTTATGGGTGTGCAGCTGAAAATGCACTTTTTGTATACCACAAAAGCAAGTGAATCCCCCAGTCAATCAGCTCCAGGGTTGTTCACTACTGGAGTTGTTTCTCCTGTTCCTGCTACAATAATTACTAATAATGATAATATACACACCATCCACAGAAAGCAGTGATGTGGGGGGCTTCTCTCAGCTGCTTGGACATAAGTATTCTCTGCTGCTAAAGAACCCAGCTGGCTTCTCTCCTTCATATAAGTCTCATTGTGAATGAAGAGAGATTTCCTTCTGTCTTTTACATAATGCTTTATGGGCACAAAAACGAAGTATGGAATAAATTCCATCTAAGGAATGCGGTGCGGCAGATCTATGTTTTGCTTTAATTAGCATCCTGATGTGATAGCGGCTTGGCGTGTGTATCACTGTTTTGTAACACAGCGCGTCCTTGCTAGGCTCCTTAAGGAACCTGGCAAACAAGGCACTTCCCTCAATTGTCTGTTGTTTTTCTTGGAGGCTGAATATTTTCATTGAAATGTCACTAGCAAAGCCTGTCCATGCTCTGCTGCTCTCGGAGTGTGCTCAGGCATTTGGCTTTCAAAAAAAAACAAAAACAAAAACAAAGGGAATTCAGCACTTAATCACAGCTTAGCACTCCACTTGCCTTGCAAGCTTATTTGCAAAGCATACAGGTGGAAAGCAAAATCACAAGCACTGTAGGTTCCAATAATAATAAAACCTTCTGTAGATTGTACTGCAGGTAGGTGCATGCCTGTCTGAGCTACCTCTCTTGCAGGGTTGTAACAAGTTCATGTGTGGCAGGGGAAAGCTGATAAACAGCAGAAATGGGGCACCAAAACCCTGGGCCTGCAAAAGACTGGGCTCTCCGTGCATGAGCTCTGGGGGAGTCCCTATCACCTTGGCTTTACTTTGCTGGAAATCTGAATAATGCAGCAGAATTAAGATGTCAAGCTGGAAAACCCCTGAGGTCAGGATATTAAGCTCAGTTTGGGCTGGTTTTTGCAGAGGTAGAGAGAAGCATTTCAGGGTCAGCTGCTGCAGGCTGTTGTCCATAAAAACTTGCCCTGAGCACTAACAACACGGCCTCAAACAACCTCATTTGGGGGAAATCCTCCAGCTTCCTCAGGAATCAGGAACACAGACTGACAGGATCTGGGTAAAACAGCCCTTCTACAGAGAAGGTCACTCTTGGATTGCATAGCCACCTAGGAGCCCACTGATGGAGCTTTTGCTTCTTGGGATCCCGAAGATCTCAAACCAGACCATGGACCATGCACCTCCCTCCCTTTCTTCTCAGCTCTGAGGCTTTAGTGCTGCTGGAAACCCCCATGTCCTTCTGAAACATCTCAAAAGTTAGCTCTGGTGTTGCAAAGCTTGGTGTTGCAAATGTTCTGAGACCCTAGTATTAAAAATTTCTCTGAATTTGGCACTATGCTTGGCATGAAAAAAAGTTCAGAGAAACTCTGAGGTGGGTGTTGAGGTTCAATTAGTACTTTACCTAGCTATATGCTTTCCAGGGCCTGCTGGTGTAACGTTTAGCCATTTGAACAGCCTTGTTACCTTCATGAGGAATTAGAGAAATAAGACTTTCAGCATAAGTTTAAAATACAGCCTGGAAGATGGAGTAATTAGGGAATGCTCCATGCTCATCAGTGTTAAGCAGTGGTGTTGATTCCCTGGGGAGAGTGTGACTGCAGATTTTTAAGGACAGGCCAGGTGAATGCCATAGTGCCTGTTAGACCTTTTTTTAGCCAGTCTTCCAAAGGAAGTGAGGCACATGAGGTTGATGTCTGTCTATCTCATTTTGTCAACCCTACTGACTTCTGACCCATCGGTCAATCTTCAACAGAGGATTGGAAATGCCAAAAATATTACGTTCTTACACATTTTAAGAAAATGGCTGAATAAAGGAGAGCAAGGAAATTCACACCATCATTGATTTTTAACATGGCCCATATAATTTTGGAGAGGCAACAGCTCCAGCCCCTTGGCTGTGGCAGTGAGCAACACATCTCCATTAAGGCATGGAGGGGACTCGTGCATGGCCCATGCCCAACGGAGGGTGCACACAGACCTGCAGGAGATCAGACTTTGCTGTTTCATGCCCTGATGCAGGCAAAAAATACTGATGAAGTCAGAGCCGAGCTTTAGGGATCTGCTCTGACCTGCACGGGCAGCACCTTCTGAAACAGCGCATCCAGACGGTCCCATAGTGCTTGGACGGAAAGTGCATGTTTATGTAAATCCGTTTTTACGCATGACTTTCCAGCATGCAGGGGATGAATCATCAATATCCAAAGAGACCATTTATGCCAATGAAATGTTAGTATCTAACAATGCGAACCACAACAGGAAATTTCCTTATACTGGCAAGATGAAGCAAGGCAGGGAGTCTAGAATATAGGTGGGGTAATTCTTACCAGGTGGACCCAGCAGCAACCTGCAATTGCTCACTAACAAAGTTTACTGTCATGTCAAGACATAGTTCAATAGAGCTTTTATTTCTGAAATTACTTTATTTCCCCCTCTCTTCTCTGATATCCTCCAGGTAAATCTCACCCAGCATCCAGAATGAATGAAAACTTCAGGGTATTTTGGTGTTTATCTTTGTTCTTGGGTTGAGGTATCCTGTATTTGAGGTAAATAAAAGAAGGAATAATGGCCCAGACATTTCTAAGAAACAGGTAAATGCCTTGTGAAAGCATGTGAAAATCTGAGCTGTCAGATCTGGAGATCCCTGACCTGATCTCTGGTCTACCTTGCAGTAACAAGGCTGGGACAAAACAGTTTTATGATGGCTTGTATAAAAAGTATGTAAAAGTAAGGGCTTGAAACCGAAGCTAGAGGTGAGATTTCCACAAGAACATGCCAGGAAACACAAAGGACGTTCACCAACAGCTACCTAAATCTGGGAACAGCTCCCAGAGGGACTTGCAGAAATAAATTAAGCGTCAGGTAGATGCAGACAGCTGCCTCTTCACCTCCTTTCCTATGAGCTCCAGTGCAGACGCTGCCACCTGTGCCTGCCCATATCTTTGACAGAGCAAATGAGGTGCAATACTTATCCTTTAGGATGGCTGGCTAATAAGCACGGCTTTCAAGTAATAGCAGATGTACTAGAGGGTAAACATACACAGGGGTATGGAGTGCTTCCAACAGCCTTCTCCCATGGTGAGCTATGAGATGCTCAGGGGCTGTAACGTGGATTTTCCCCAAAACTGCAAGGAGTGCTCTGAAGGCTGGTGTTGAAAATGCTGCCCGTGCAACAGAAAATCTCCTTTGGCAATCATGAGTAAGTGCCCACTTAGAAAGCAGTGAGTCACAGAGAAGGGCACGTGGACTTCAGATCTGCTCTGCCCATGATACCGGTCTTTGGTCCTAATTTTACCCCCTATTATTTTTATCTTAATGGGGCTTCCTAGAACCTGCTTGATCACAACCACTTCTACTTCACACCAAACCCCAGTTTTAAACGTTCATAACCATTGCCTCGATTAGGAGAATTATACAAAAAAATCAGAAGCTACAAAACCCACGAGGAATCTAATAATAAATAGGGCAGAGATGTAAACAAATAGATACCTCATGCCATGCAATGCTTCGGAGCTATTGTATCAACAAGTTGGTGTTACCTTGGAAACAAGAGATTATTCATGCATGCCTTCTCCCTGATGGAAACCGGGAAAGGAGGCATGCAGAACTGATTCTGAGTCTTCTGAACTTTGCAGACATGCAGCCCCAAATCCCAGCTATTGATGGAAACTCAGAACAGAAGCGGGGTGCAGAGGTTGCACCATCCTTGGTGTGATGCCCACGGTGACGAGGATGACCATGCTCTCATCCTCTCCACCTTGGCACTGCATAACCCTTTTCTAAAAGAGCACAGAAGATTATTCCTAGGATACAGCCTGTCCAGAACACAGGACAACAGAGCCTTGTCTTGATTTGCAGCAGTGAGTAGGGCTAAAAATAACTTGACCCGGTATTAGCTGTCTTTAATAAAATAATCTTAAACTAATATGTTTTACCCCATAGCTGAGGCTCATTGAGTGCACGACACATACGAGTTTCACCACACAGGCTCTGCATGAGTGGGAGTTTACATTGCTGTCACTTGGTCACACTCAGATATGTGCTCAAATTCAAACAAAATGTTCCCAATTTTTTGATTCTTCATCCCAGCTGAAGAAAGAGCCACAGCCCTGAGCCCTCCAGATGGGTTCCCAGCTGCTGACTTCAGCCAGACGTCCCACCACCATGCTCTTTGGTGACACCATGTCCCTTTACAAAAGCTAAGTGCTTGGTCCTTGGGAAATAATCATTTGTTTGGGTTTACAAATACAGCTATGACTGGAGGAATAGTTCCCTAGCTAAGTGTTGAATTGGGAGCAAATAGAATTTCAATAAGGCTGAAATTCTGTCCCTGGTCACCAGCGATGCACATGGGAACAAATGGGAATGACACAAATCTGCACTGGGGCAGGTTCAGCCTGGACATTAGGAAGAAAAACTCTTTAATATGAGGGTGGTTGCACATAGTACAGGATTCATAGTGAGGTGGCTGATGCCCTGTGCCTGTCAGTGGTCAAGAGGCACCTGGACAATGCCCTCAATGTCCAGAGGTGGTCCTGATGTGGTCAGGCAGTTGGATGAGATGATCTCTGAAGGTTCCTTCCAGCTGAACTGTTCTATTCCTTTCTGTTTATAATAACATATTTAATGTTACCTATGATTACAGCCCTACATCTTAGATAAGCCAATGATATGGACATAAGATATTTGGAAAACTGAGGGTTACTCTACATTAAGCAAGTTAATAATAACTAGGAGTAATTACCGAAACACAAATAAGGATTTGTAAATCAGCTGGTCATGAAACTGGTACTTCCCACAATCCAGCTGGCGTGCTGGAATTTGCATAACACTGACGTGCCTGTGCAAATTGTTTTGCAGCATTTTGGGCAGAAATGTAGGACTACAAACACAAACTAAAAATGCGTAGGGCAGTATTTCTCCCACACTGCCAGCAGGATAACTATTAATGACATCTGGTCCCCAACAGCTTCCTGCAGGGTATTTAACTCCAGAGCTGCCTCTGTCAGATGCTCCAAGCTCCCCTATAGCACATCTGGCTCTTCACACGTGCACTTTATCCCTCTGCCCTATGTCTGCTCGGCTCTTGTTTCAAGTGACCTCATCATTGAAGAAGAGAGAGGCAAGTTGGTAAGAGGAAATTTTAACTTCATGTCATGTTTTCTAATTGGTTTCAGAAAGAAACAAAAGCAGCATGAGCATCACTTCCCTCCTCCCCACCAAGTGGATGTGACAGGAGGGCTAGGTCAGCCACAACACATCACGTACCTGCTGGGATCCTGTACTGCTCAGGCTCAGTGTGGGGGGAAAATGAGGGACTCTGGTGAGAAATATATGTCAAGGAACATGTTATGAGATGGTCCTGCTGCTGAGACAAGCTTTCTTGCAAATCTACCACCCATGCACATGGTGGCATCCTGGGTTAGCTCTTGCTCAGTACAGACCAGGTATCTACTAGATACCAGCTATCTACTAGATACCTGGTCTGTACTGAGCAAGGGAACTAAAAAGTTCCCTTGGAAAGGGAACTAAACCATGCATGGCAATTCCATGCATGTGGGGCCAGTTCTGATCCCTTAGGGATCTCCTGTTTACTCCGATTTAATTTAATGGCAAGACCATTCACAAGACACCTTAGCTCCCAATTCTGCAACAACACAGCCCATTGCACCTGAAGGTTTATTTTAAACACCAGCCAGAGATTTTGCCGACTGCAGCACACAAGACAGATACTTCTCACTTATCTCATCTATTGAGATAAAGAACAAAATGAGAACAAAAATAGTTGGCAAATTTGCCACAGAAACTTGATTAGGTTCAGTACTTACAATTGCATGACCAGGTATAAATGGTTTGGGCTCTCATAGATGTCTTCCAGGGCAACTATATTTTCATGCTTGATCCTGAAAAAAAAAAACATAAGACGAGTAAGTAAAAGATGAAACAGAGATTTTTAAAAAGGGGCTGCAAAACAGAAATCTACTTTTAGTCAGACACAACTTGCCAGTGCTCCAATCAGCACCATAAAATAGGATCTTGACCAAAATAAAGTCACAAGTGCTTCACAGCCCAGAATTCTGTTATTACTCTGAGAAAATTCCCTCAATCTGCTGCAAGGTCAAAATGTTCAATGGTTAGGTATTTGGGACATTGGAGGTTTAAAGACCTTGTGTCAGGTGAATGGAGATGGTTGCTTGGATGTTGAAGTCTCCACACAGCAGCAAAGCTGGGTGCAAGGGGATGGAGGCAGGGTGGGGGCTGGAGGGTTTTGCCCCCATGCAGAAGCCGGAGCATGTGTACAGAGGCCATACAACAGCTCCATGCCCCTTCCCACTGAATTTGGCCCACTCTGATGTCACACCCAGTCTGTATGCCCAAATTTCCCTGAAGTGTTATTAAGCACTGCATGCTTTCCATCCAAAGGCTCCTGGCAGGTTTTCTACACCCTCATGACACGGAGCAAGAAATCCTTCAAATCATCACCCCTGAGAATTGCTTCAGTCTCCATAGAGCTGCTTTCTTCTCCCTCTGAACACAGTTACATAAACACAGGATTTCTGAAAAGTGACTGAATTTGGTGCTCTGCCATGTGGATTTTCTGATGTCTCCTAAGGGCTGAGCCTCCGCTGACACTTCTCACGAGGGACATGCACAGGCAGATCATGCAGTGACATAAACCTCACTTCTAAAGGAAACCAGGTTTAAAATACAGCCCAGCAGGTGGGCTAAGGGCATGGGTTGTTCCCACCAAGCCTCCAGGACCTCTGGTTTGTCAAAATCGTAGCTTTAAAGAGAAAAATTATCTCTCTAAACATACATATAATTAACTACTCAGAGCAAAGCCTCTCTGGGTTTGCTCCTTAAATACTTAACAAACAATTTCCAAAGGATGCATTTAACTTGTGCAAGCCCTAAAGAGACAACCAGTACAACTCCAGGGGCAGAATATTAATTACACCAATTACAGACAATTGTTTTAAGAGCAAGAGAAAGCTGGGAAATGCCACGCACAGTCTGCTTATTAAACAACATACGGACATGCTCAGAAAGAAGGTAAAAGTGCCTTATCAGCAAATGCAGAGCTCTTTACATGTCTCAAGGTTCAAGAGGATTAATTAAAAAGCTTAATTATGTGTCAAGACCTTGTCCTCAGCACTCCCAAGCATCCCAATGTCTGTGTGATGATGCTGAGAGCAGAAGGTCCCCAGTGCCTGGCAGGGTCTTTCCCGTAAGAACAGAGACTAATCCAATTTCCTCTGAATTCACCAGAAAGATTACGACTGACCTGAATTTATGCCCACAATCAGTCATCAAAAGCTGTCTTCATATAAGGACCTCCATGTACAGGAAATTTAACTTCAACAACAAGTGAGCCTAAATACAATACGCTACAGGATGTCAGAGCAGAAAATACGTGAGTAGGCTCTTCACTTTGCTTAAATATTGGGAAAATCCCATGATATTTTAGCAAAATTTCCTGGTAGACCGCATCACAAATCAAGTTCTTCTTATTGAAAGCAGGAAACCGATAGACCACCCACTTGGCTTTGTACGGTCCCTTAAGGGTTGCAATTAGGGCAAGGACAGTTTTGCTTTGTTTCGGTGAGCTGAAGGCACTCTTAGCTCCCAAAAGACATTTCCAACAAATATTCACTTTTAATGGAAACTCTCATGTGTGTTTATTCATTTTCCTTTATGCACACGCACAGGCATGTGATCGTCTGTGTACCTGATACCATCATGACAGAGAAGGTGGTTTTAATACCAGTAGTGATAGCTGTGTAAAGCCTCCAACGTAGTCTGCTGCACATTTTTACCGCACACATATATTAATGCCTTTCCATATGTGTGTGACAAATCAAACGCTTTGCATTTCTATTTTTATTTTCTATTTCGAGAGCCTCCTTTTTATTTTGAGAACCTCGGAGGTTCTCCAAACTCAACCCAAGCCCTGTGAGGCAGCTGCCAGCAACACCTAGCGGTTGCACGCCCGTGGGTAACAGGGGGGAGCACCCACAAAGACGAGCAGTTGGGGTGGCAGAGGGCAGAGAGGAGCCCATCAGACACACAGCGCTGCAGGCTGAGGGTTGCCACAAGACCTTCTCCCTTTCCTTATTTGCAAAGCAAATGGGCCCTGTGCTGCTGCACTGTCTGAAGGCGGATGCACTTGCTCAGCTTTAAAGCGATTCCTTGGCAAAAGATGCAGGGAGAAAAAAGAAAGCAGAACGAAGGAGCGAGACAGGGGACAGAAAACCCAAGAAGAAAGGAAAAGAAGGCAGCAGAAGCTGAATCACCCCCAAAGAATAAAAGGAGTCACCCTGTAGGGGTTAAGATATTTGGAAGAAGATGTCCTACGTGGTGACAACCATCCACAGCAGCCACCCATTGACCATTGGCACTGGACAGGCTCACTGTGATGGTCAGAGGCATTTATTTCTGCTCTGCCTCAGCCTCCCCATGACCAGCAGGGCCTTCACCTTGCTGTTACGCAGTGCTTAATGTTCCTGCCAAAGCGCACATCGCTTGGCTCGCACAACATTTCCATGCTCAGAGGGAATCCCGAACGATACGCTATTTAAAGGAAAATGGAATTCAAAATTAGAAAATGACAATAATCAATGGAGCTAGCTCGGGCAGAAGGCTACGGGTTAGATCCAGCTGCATGTTGGGCTGGTGAAGCCGAGAAGCTGTGAGCTTCCCAGCAGAGGTCACTGCAGCCAGCAGCAACCGCTGCTGCTCTTTGCTTAATCTGCAAGAGTTTGTGCAATCCTTTCATTACTTTAAAATATGGGAGAGCGATCACCTGGAGTCCTGCTACAAAACAATGAAGCTTCCCTGGCTGAACACCTTTCTTTATGACACCACCTCGGGATTTGTGGGATCAGGTGTGTTACTGACGTGGTGTTTTGTCCACCCTGCAAAGCCCAGAGGGGAGCAAGGCAGGTGTGAGGCACTCCTCAGCAGCACCAGACACATGGGGAATGGGGACAGATACTCCTGGCTTGCAGAGATGCTCAGGTAAATCAAGAAATGAGAAAAACACCATGCAGCGGCAGTGACTTGATGGTCACAGATCAGGAAGGATTTGGGGATGGCTTACTGAACTCTGCTTTTATCCCCATTTAGAAGCACCACGTGAATCTCAAAGGTTCAGGGATTCATGCTGCTCAAAACGCCTCTGTGCAGCCTCATGGTGATCTCTCTCAGCAGAAATACTCACCCAGCTACCTGAGCTCCTCAGCACCTGCTGGGGTTTATTCTTTCAAAGGTGCTGTTCTCACTTGGCAGAAGGAAGGCAGTATGCAGAAAAGCTAAAGGGGTTATCTGCAATCTGATGGGAAGATGAAGCAGATTGCCCAAAGCCAGGGGGACTCATTATTCCAGTTTCCTTTCTTGGAGGGACACAGTGGTGACAATGCCCCAAAAGCAAACATCAAAACCTGGGCTTGGATAAAGCATTTTAGATCAGTTTATATAAATTGTTACAAACAAGAAAACATCCATCTGAGGAAATCTCCCTTATCACTCTTTCAACCTCCACTTTCTCACACTTGATATTTTTCTGGCTGCTCTCCCTCCTTCCTGGCAAGCCCCAGGTGCTGCTTCCATCTCCCGCACCCCACTGTGTCCCCAGAAATCCCCCTGTGTTTGACACAAAGGGAAGGTGCCACCTCCCATGAGATTCAGCTACAAGACCAGGAGCTGCTGGAGTCCTGGGGACAAAGAAGGGGAAAAAATAGCTGGAAGAGAGAATCAGGGAAATTTAAGTATAGGGGAAAAAAAAAAAAAAGGAGTGATTAATCCTAGTAAGAAACTAGGAAAAGAAATGACAGATTCATCAAATTCAGAGCAGCACTGATTTGAAAGCTGTGCAGGCAGACACGAGCCACAAGGCATGATGCAGATGCAACTGAATAAAATTATAGGATTTTCCCTCTGGCCTTTCCAGTCTGTTATTCTGCTCATGTGCTTCTACGGAGGTGTCAGCAACATGAGCAAACAGGGGCAGTGCTGTACCTGAGCAATATAACATGTGTGAACTATAAACTGTAGATTAGATTAAATATAAAAATCTAATAAAAATACTTATAGATAACCTAATGTACATATAAGAATTGAATCTAATAATCTATGTATTTATAGATTGAATATAAGAAACTACAGCATATATGAACCAATGATCTAATTGCTAGCTAGGACTTGGAGGAATGAACTGAACAGGGCAACCAAGGACTTCGGGTGGCTTTTCCAAGCACGGCAGCTGTGCAAACAAGGGCTGACGGGAGAGCGTTTGATCTGCTGCAGAGCACCAAGCACTGACCGGTCCTCTTTGCTTGCTGTGGAGTCATTGTGCAAGAGCGTTTGGGGACTCATCATTTTTCCCTGACTGCTACAGCACCCAGTGCTGCTGAAAGGCAGAAATATCTTCCTCTGAAAGAGCTGAAACCTGCCTATGAAACAAGATCTGACTTGACCAGGAATGGCGTTTGGACAACACTTCCCATCACGCCGAAATGGATGTGCTGTGGTGTCGCAGTAGCAATGAGTACATGGTGAGGAACCCCAGTGATACCAAAATCCACTCTCATCACTAGACAGCAGAGAGCTACCACATCCCACTCACTGCCACCAGAAGGGCAGAAGTGCCACAGGATCAGAACAAGCCCCAACAGGTAAAGCTCACTTCAACATTCAACAAAAAATAAAAATTTAAAAAAAATAATAAAATCAATATACTCTGCAGGCTTTAGCTGGAGGTTGCTATTAAGAAGCAAAGGACTGAATTATGGAAGTTGATGTACAATAAAGGAAGCTAAATCCTTTAATGACTGAGCTTCCCATGCACCTCTGCTGGCTCCCAACCATCGCAGAGGCCGAGCAGATGAAAGAAAACTGGTTGCATATTGCTGCGGATCATTAATTAGAGGGGCAGCACAGATGAAAGCCAAGGACCCAGATTTTGCTGTTCCTTTGGCTGCCAAGCTGGCAGGAGAGCGCGTTAAATCTCCTATCTGCAAAGGCATGCTACAAACTGTGATTGAATCACTTATATTAACATCTATCATATTTAACATTGAAAACGAGGATCAGTTAGAAGAATACTGTACATAAACCTTGGGCAAACATGAGAGCTGTTTAAGTAGGGCAGGTTTCCCATGTAACAACTCTTTTCGAGCCAGAGCGTTGCATTTCCAAGACATGACATTTAATGCTGTACCTCCACGAACAGCACGTGTCAGGGATGAAATGCCACAAGAAAGCAAAAATAATTTTGCAAAAGCCCAAACTAACAAAGCCTGAGTCTGTAAGTATTTGTGGCTTTTGGTAACCAAATGCCTTTGCAATTGAGTACTCAGTTATTTCCACCTATGCCCCACAGCAGCATGGGGTTACGGGTTTGAGGAATTCACCCCTTGGCCAAGGGAAGTGTTTTAATCACAGTTCCTGCTCTGAGAAAGAGCAGTGGGATCTGTGGTGCCTCCTCTCCACGTGAGGTCTCTTATAAGTCGGATCTTTGAAAATCAACTGGACATGAATGATGGAAGGAGTCACACCACCAACTCCATCCCCACCCCTTCTTATCCCACAGCCCCCAAGCATCCTCCAGGGTGGGTATTTTGCAGATGGATATTCCCCATATAGCTCCACTGCTATTTGCATGACCAGAGTTCGGCTTGACACTTCTCCCATCGTCCAGGTTTCCCTCCCACGTGGACTTTCTGGTGTGAACAGAAGAAATGAAAGCTCCAGTCCAGGCTTCTTCACACAGCTGATATTTATCAGGTCTCTCCTCCACGGATTCCCTCATATCTTTTAAAAGATGACTTTATAGCAGCTCTTTCCCCCTCAAACAGCCAACGTGCACGTGGTAGTGCAGCAGTGGTGGGTTCTGTGGCTACCGAAGGGGCTGTGGTCTCTGGCATCTCAGTTCAGTGGTCTCCCTCTTGCTCACTCACAACACACATGCAAATAATGGGAAACTTAGAGAACCCTCCACTAGCCACAGAGCAGAGGTGTGAACAAAAGCAGGCAGATGTCAGTTGTTCTTCACAGAAGTGGCTCTCCAGAGCTTACAAAATCAAAACATCTTGTTTTTTTCCCCCAACTGCACGTAGATTGCCTTTTTTTTATTATTTTTTAAATTATATCCTTAATTTTCTTATTACAAAGATCTGAAGGAGCATTACTGGATTGAGTATTGAATATTCACTTGCATTGAAATAATAGGGAACTCATATTATGAGCAGAAAAACAGAAACATTGCTAACCATGTCTCATGGCCAGATGGCATTTTTGACCTCGTCTGATCTTCTTCCACTGCAAAACCTTTTGTTCCCACCCACACTGCACACCTTGCCTTGCTGGATCTATCGACTGGGCAAGGGAGAGCTAATTCCAGCTCAAAGCCAGATGGTTCAGACCCCGTATGGCAGAATAGCTAACCCTCTGTGGCTGGAAGGCCAAAGAGTTGAACTTTGAGGTCACATGTGGTCTGCAAACCACAGACTGTTCATAACATGTGATGGAAATTAACATTTTCTCTAGCGTCTTTAGGATCTCTGTGTTTCTGTGATGTTAACTGGAGTGGATAGGAAATATTATCCTACTGCCTGCTTTGAAAAACCTGCAAGGAGAGGAAGACCCTGGATGCCTTGGAAGATGGGACTTAAAGGCCAACATGGTGGGATGTATCAGTTCATTTATCTTCCCTCAGCCCCAGTACTGGTAGCCAGTGGCAAGCAGCCTATAGCAGGCATTCAAAGCGAAGAAGGGACAGCCAAAATCCAGGAGGCAGATGCCCACCAAAAGGCCCTCTCCTATTAACCTTAGAAGATGATAATAATTTTCCATTTATTTTTTTTCCTGGTTTAGTTGTTTCATGATTTAGCACTTCAATTTGAGAAATAATTTGCTGTATGTAAATAAATGAGCTGGGATGGGATTTGTCTCGAGCAGGTGTCCCAGCATGGTGCTGAGTGTTTCTGCTATCCATGGAGCTGCCTTCTTCAGGGCTTGCCTGGGATTATTACCTTCTGCCCAGAGGAAAAAAGTTGGAGATGTGCCAGAAGACCTCATCATGTGTTAATATAAGTTCTCCTCTCTCCATTTCATCTTTCATATCCTACCCATCACCTCCATGATCCGTTCCTCCTCAAGGGTGAAGATCCAGAAATCTTTCTAACCTTTTCAATGGCCTTCCTTCCCCAGCACTGCACTTCTAGCACCGATGCCAGCCTTATGCACCACGTTCACAATATATTCTTTGAGATTTCAGTGCAGTGTCAACTTGGAGATGTTTCACAGCTGGAAACTTGAGTTTTGTAGTTCAGCAGCTGTAGCACTAACTGGCTGTGACAAAACCTGCCCACATAAACCTCACCATTTCTGTTCTGTGCCCTACCTTGTCTTGTACTCCCAAACCATGTAATCCTTCTTTTCATTTCTAATTTCTCCAGATCCTGTGAGCAGAAACTAGTCTGGCTTTTTCACCACTAGGGGCACTTGCTGATGAGCAGCCTGCATGGTGGCATCTTCCCTTTACCACTCTGCTCTGCAGTGCAGCTTGAAAAAGGGGAATTTTGCTCATCTTAAAAAATAGCTTGTTTTCCTCCTAGGGAGGGGAGAGAGCTGTATGAACCTCCTCAGCCACACAGCATGTGTATTTTCCTTCTGGTGGCACTTTCCAGCTGCCAGGCACCATGCCAAAGGCATGCTGAAGGCAATATCCTGGCAGTTTCTGAAGAAGTAGCTGGCTCCAGCTGTTGTGCTGCTGTGTGCATTAAGCATGCAAGGAGTGAGCCCACAGGCGCTGCTGCCTCCCCAGGACACAAGCTGAGGTTATGCCCTGTTCTGCCTTATCTCCAGATCATAACAAAGCTCAGACAAAGGCTGAACATGCCCGGCACAGACATATGGGTTTTCACTAGGCACTGATGTTCACTATAACCCCATACAAACGTATCAAATGAGTGTAGGCACTTTGAGACTAAAAGTGAGGGTTTCTTGGACTGCACACCCAGACTTAGGTACCAAACTTGTGTCCAACTGTTTATTTTAGATACGAAAATAAGTGAAGTACTTGTCTCGAGTGTTTTAATGTGAAGGCTGCTCAGTAGCCTTTAAAGAAAGCAAAATTCAAGTTCTATTGCAGAAACTCACAGCTCTAGAAGGAAGACTAGGACCAAATAACCTTCTAACATGCTTGGACTCCTACAATAGGACCAACACCTGCTTGTAAAACAGCTGGGATATCCCTACATAAGTGCTATCCCTGATTTCAGGAATATCCCCAATTTCCACAAGAAGCTGACCAAGCCATCAGAACAAGGGTTTCCAAGCAGAGGCTTACAATTGGCAGTGCTCAAAAAGGCTTGCAAAGCTTGAGCAAAAACTCTCCAGACTGTTTAATTCAAAACACATCAAAACAAATATTAATGATGAATTAATCATTAAAGGTGAAAAAGATAAAAGTAGTGGCTGCAGGGATTTATCTCAGCCAAAAACAGAGAGCCATCTTTTAGTTGTTGGCAGCGGCGTTGTTTTTCCAGCGTGGAGGAGTGTGGGTTTACATATGCAGCCAGTAATTATAGCGGGTTCCCACTCCCTTGCCCAGGAGATGTGGGAGCTACGTGCCATTAAAAGTGGTGAGCAGCTCCTGGGCTGAGGTGGCTCACTCTGACAAGGTTTCATGCAATGAAAAATCAACAAAAAAAGAGGCAAGGTTTGCAAAACCCATGAAAAACACTGCCCTAAAGGCTGACACTCCTGGGGAGGGTGGTTATCCCAGTACCTTGCCTCACCAAATTAGAAGCCCTTATTTAGTTTACAGCAAATGAAGGGGTGAATAAAGGGTATAATGCTCTTTTCATAGCCTCCTGGTTCTCAGATGAGTGCAGTATGTACACATACATTCGGTGGTATCTGCAACCTGACAGCAGATAGTACACTTCTGAAAAGAAAGTTCTGCCATCCGTGAAATATCCATTTGACACAGACACGGGGATGTAGTTGCCTACTATTATCTCCTTCATTGGTTTGAATACATACTAATGAAGGGTGAATGTTATACCACCCACACACAGAAGTTACACAAAAACATGGAAAACTGCCTGTTTGGAGGAGCAAGGGACTGAGAGGTAGAACAAAACTGAGTATTTCATTCCACCATATGGGAAATAAATATAATTTTCACCCAGGCGTCACAGCTGGGACTCAAAGCTGTGGCTTGCACAGGATCTTTAGTTATTGGTTTGTCCTAAAAGCCAGTACATATGGTTGAGGTGGACCCATACTGCTGATGGCAAGGACAAGAAATGGCAAAAAAATGAGGATCATGTACGTACTCAGAGGATGATCACATTTTTTCCACAAGCAAAGCTGAAAAGCAAACAGGTAACCAAGCACGCCTGGCATCCTGAGCATAAACTTTTTTGCCTCCCAGTGAGCTTGATGAGCCCCTTGCATGCTCAGCGCTGCAGATGGGGCTATCACAAATTGTTGCTGGGCAGCCTGGTAAATCACAAGCCTCTATTGAATCCTGTCAGTGTGTGTGTGTGTGTGTGATAATTAAAGCCCATTACAGTTCCTCAGTGCCATGCTAGAGGCCAACACTGTCAGATTTGCCCAGCTGCAGTTGTATCCCACAGTGAGAAACATGAATGCTCTCCAAAAGCGGTGGGAGTGTCTGTGGGTACAGGGGGGATAATAATCACTCTGCTTCCACTAGCACGTGTGCTTTCGAGTCCCAGTTTTGCACATTTGTGTCCTGCAGACCACAGTGGACAGCCCAGCTCTCTTAATTCCCCCATGCAATCCTTAGCTGGCATCTCAGCACTGGCCTGACTCAAACACTTGGTCTGCTGTGACGAGCCACATGACAAACCACGAGGAAAAAACTGCCAGAAACACCCTTCTTCTCCACCAAGCTACTGGGAAGCCAATTTATTTTATTTATTTAGAAAGACAGAAGGATAAGTAAGAGGCTAGGCAGGTTTCCACGTTTCATCATTGCTGTATTAGGACACTCCTACACAGAAGGCTGCTCCCCCAGTTGCCTGTGGGAAGTGCCAATAGCCCTCGGGTGAGTCATATACACCCTATAACATAAGAGAGTAAGTGGGAAAGCTCTGCACAGCGGGGGATTGATCTCAGAGGACGATCACAGCGCTCTGTGTTCATTATGAGCTACTGTTCTCAATCATGGTGTTGAGAAAGCCAAATTCCAGGGCAGATTTTCGTTTCCTGCAAGCGGCATGAAAGCTGTGGGACTCCCGAATGTCCTGGAGCCACTGCTCTGCACATCACATAATGACAGAGGAAAGTACAGTCCTCTGTAACTGTGCCTGCCATTTTAAAACTAAGTGAAGGCTACTGATGTTCAAGCTTGATTTATTTTGAATCTTCTCTGATAGTGGAGGCAGAAATAAGTCTCCTACTTCCACTGCTATTGGGCTTGCTTTGCACGCCATCTTCAGGAAAGAAGCAGAGGGATGGAAAAGAAAGGAAATTCCCAGTGTTTTCCAAAACCCAATGGGGAGAATTAATCATGGCATAATTCAGCCAGGCCAAATCTTGAAATATTTAATCAGGCAAGGCCACTGGGAACCTCACTTGGCTGGATTCAGATTTTGGCAACATCGCTGTAGAGTACGAAGTAGATCTGAACTTGACGCACCAAGTGGCAGAAAAGTCACTTAACCATAACAGTGTAATTAGCACAAATTCTTGCTAATAAGGATGCATTTGGCTTGTGTATGACAGCTAATTGGTTTTTAACCAGGTGAGAATAGGGCTGCAAAAGTTAATCTCCCCAGTTTTACAAAGGATATGATAAAAAGGGTCTAATTAAAAATTAAATAGTGTTGAAGTTCATTTATTCTTGCTACTTGTCTTACGGTGGCGTACAGGGACCCTATGTATAGGTTTCTATTTTTAGTGGAGAGAAACCTGGATTCACATGTCCCCAGTGTGCCATCGGGGAGGTAGCAGAGGAGGTTAAACCAGAAGCCAGGTCTATACTTGCAGCCACCCGCCCAATAAAGAGTACTTGAATTTGCTGTTCCTTCTTTTGCCCATAGCATGGAAGTAAATTTCCAAAAACACCCACTTAGTAGTCAAGGACCAAACTTTTAGAGATTATTAGTCACCTTATGATGCAAGAAACTTCCTACAGTAACTATGCATCAAAGCACTTTCAAACATATTCCCAAGAATCTTCAGATAGTTAAATGTTTTGAAAATATATCTGCAAATGATTGCTAGGGTAATATAGGCACTAAAGAGCTGGAAGCCAAGACTCCTTCCATAGATTTAAAACCTAATAATCACTGCAGATGATTTTTTTTTTAAATATGCCACTACAGCACTATCCTGCTCAAGAACATGGATGTTAACAATGCCAGTGCTTCAGACACCAACAAGGAGAATATTAGTGTCATAAACTACTGTTTATGACATTATTAATGTTTATTAATGTTAAAAGATGATAAATACCTCCTGCAAAATGCAGGCAAGTCAGACTGTAAGAACAGCAGGGCTAAAGAAAAATATTGCAACGACATGTGGATTATTTTTCCATTTTACTAGGTTTTATCACTGCCCATTGATTCTTTGTGTGCCACAATGAAGCTGAAATGGGAATGAAAATAGTTGGAAAATAAGAGCTCATAAATATATTTCAAAGGATAATGACAGCAGCTTTATCTTTATCAATTCCTGTTTTTATTCACTTAACTAAGGAGAAATCAGTATGAAAAAGTGGGTTGTTTCATGGCATTTAAGAGAATGATTTCTAACCAAATGACTTCTAAACTACAGCGCTATAGATTTCTAATATTTTATGCAGCCAAGTCACACATACAAGTCACACACAGTGACTCATTTTTTCCTAAGCAATACATCTAATTAATTCAAGGTGTTTAGAATGAAAGGTAGCTATTAGACGATGTCTAAAATAAATGGTACTAAATGCAGCCTTGGAGCTGATGGACATAGGGCATTCCAGTAACATCACCCTCTCCTCTGTGTTGTACACTACAAATAACACTGAGTTAATACATTTAAATCGTGTTCTTTGTAAAGTGCTTCTGCTGATAGTGCTTGTCAGGATGATATTAGAGGACCCCCAAAACAACAAATCTTGCTTCACCAAGGGCGCATCAGCTGGGTGCTGAGTGGAGCATGTTTTTGGGAAGAAGGCATTTTCCAACTCAGCCTTCACTTGCTTCTCCCACAAGAAAAAACGAGCTGCAAAGCAAAGGGTGTGATTTTATAGCACTCACTCCTGCTTATTGTGTGCTCGATTGAGACAATGCATTAAGTTTACATCACTTCATGAAACAGACATCAAAACTGCATCTTTTTTACCTCAGCTTTACGAAGCTTCCATACCTTCAGTGCCTTGATACAAATTGCAAGTAAATTAGTTCATAGATATGAGCACAGGAAGTAAAATAAACAGCAAGGAAAGTAGTCGGTGATGTGATCAGCATCACAAACTTTAGAGGTTGGAAGTTCATTTCTAGACCAATGTAGACATTCTCACAGGTCTCATCAGCCACAATCTGGTGATCTCCTGAGAGGTGGATTTAGAATAAAATGTATAGAACCTCTCACTTCCAGATGCAGCACAAATACAAGCACAGATGCTCCTATACAATTGTAATTTATGCCTAAGCTTAAAACTTAGAATTACACAGGTCCACATCTATTATGTCTTCTCACATTTCACATTCTCATGTGAAATACCTCTTCCAGTTTAACTTTGAATTACTTTGATATTGGAATTTATTGTAAATCCTGATACATTTGTTTCTATTTAGGCATTCTATCCCAGTCTTTTTGCCTCGTTTTATTGCTATACCCACCGACTTACACTTCAGCTTGTGCATTACTGCATTACTATGTTATTCTGTGCTCTGATGGGATTTTAAAATAACAACATATTTGATGCAAATAATTGTTTCCTCCAGACAGGAGGACATTTGTGTGTTCTCAATAGGACTGCAAGAAGGAGGAAGCTACCTGCTGAGTTAATGCTTGCAGCTCTGAGTTTCCATTAACCTCCTAACTTGGACCATTTTTCATTATGAAATCATGACCTTCAAACCAAGCATATGGAAAAAAGTACATTTCTCCCCACTCACATAGCTCTGAAGTGTGACTGAAAACACTGTTCTCACACTTTTAAAAAATCCACCTTTGAGCTAGGACCAAAAATAAAAACTTGTAAAACCAATGGAATCTGTTCAAGAAGTTAAGAGCATTTCAAAGGGAGCCAGAGTTAGCATGGAAACATGCTCAGGCTTCACACTGGCACAAGCTACAGGTAAACATTTTAAACAAATGCTCTGGAAATATTTAGGAAAAAAGAATCATAAATCCACATTTCCAAAATATGTTCTCTTTTTTTTTTTTTTCCTTTTTTTTTTTTTTTTCTTTTTGTTTTTCTCACTGAGACAGCCATAACACACAAGACAAGGGACAAGAAAGCTCCCCAAGGGGTAACACAGATTTCAGTGACCCAAAACCATGTCTGTAGTACTGGTCATGCCACATAGTCATAATCCCATGTACAAAATCTGCTGAGCAATTAACATTACATCAGTCGTGCATGCGCTTAATTCACACACAATTCACTGCTGTCACTGGGATTAATAAAGACTGTTGAATTATGTTTTGCAAATTCCATACCAGATACAGGTGGGGAAGGTGAGGATCTGTTTCTAAGTTGTCATTTTGCTTTTGACAGGCATAAATATACTTCTGAGTAGATAATCAGAGTCATCAAATCTCAGAGCATTTAATCACTCAGCAGGAACAGTTAAAACACTTAAAATTAATCTTGCATTAGCTTAATTGTTACTCTGTGCTTCCCATTGTGTTTGGATTTTCGGGTTTGTTTTCACCTCTTATTTTCTCCTCTGGTTTCAGCTGCCTCCTCCCCATCAATTTGCTCTTTGTCAGAAGTTTGCCTGAAGGTGGAAAGCTCTTCCCTGCTCCGTGTCAGGCTCTCTGGCGTGCAGAGGTTGGCTCTGCAGCTGGTCTTTGTGCTACCCATGCTGTGTAACAGCACAGGGTCATGTATGGCTTCCAAAGGCTTGTGCTTCTATTTGTGCTGTCTGTGAGACCCCACTCAGAGGGACAATCAGGGACATGTGCTAAGGAAGGGGAGGGAAGAGCCCCAGATGTACATATTATGGTTACTGCAGTCTCCTCTCTGGTGTTTTTCATGCACTCATACAGCAGCAAAGCACATTTCCTAGTCTGTGTTATTGAATGCACACTACATGGTGATTCTACATACTCCCTGAAACATAAAACATTTATTTCCTAGTCCATGTTATTCATTGCACACTACTTGGTGGTTCTACCACTATCTATTCCCTGAAATATAACACATCTATTGCTATCTTCTAGAATCTTAGCCTATTCCCCATCTTACCTATCTCACTGAATACTCACCTCACCTCACTCCTCACCTCAACTCACAAGGTGGTGGTGCCCATCAGGAAAAGAACAAGAGTTTCAAACATGTACTTTTATGCTGCCAGTTATACTTGCTGGATGTCCACATATTTTGTAGCTGATAATTTTACTTAGAGTGACCATCACTGGAGGGTCCTAAAAACCTCCAATCAATCTTCCTGATTCCTTGTGCTCTCCTCTGCCTGCATCAGTCTCCCATACCACATGTGCCCCTGCAGTATGAACAATTTTTGCTCCACATTGTAACAGCTTCTACCTATCGGCAACCTTTGTGCTCCTGATCCAACACCTGTTAAGACAGAGGAGCGGAGCAGAAAAGACATCTTCCTGCTCCTATCCCCAACTAGGTGATCACATTATGGGATGGTCTCTTTACGATCCCTGAATCCTGTGCTCCCAATGCCTGGTGCCAATTTAATAGAAATGGATGAAAACACCCAAAACTAGGAGGTTCCTTAGTCTGGCGGCAGCTGCAAACCCCCACAGGGAGATGGAACTGGTGAGCTGCCAGGTTTCTCCCTGCATGGCCATGTGTCCCCACCAGGAATGGACCACACAACCACTTGTTGCTACTTCTTCAAAGCAGTGAATCCCTCCCAACTGGGTGCCTATCTCCATAAAGAGCTGCAAGGTCTGGTTCCAGAATGAACAGACAATGTACAGCCTGGAAGAAGGTCACCAAGCTCCACAGAGCCTTTTTTAATTCTGGGCAAATCTCCATCCAGCATTTTGACTTTCTGGAAGGCTCCTCCAAGGTTTCCAGCTCCTTCTGTGGATCATTTCCACAAGCCTTGGACCACACTAAGTAAATCTCCATCCTACTCTGGCTCTCAGTGTTTCCTTTTCCTTCCAAATAACAATGCTACAGTTTGAAGGCGGGACTTGGCCAAAGATCGCTGCAGATAAACAACCTCCATCTCTTTTTCTCCAGAATAGCAATCCACTTGGGAGGAAGAACACAGATGTCTAATGGTCCAAAGGAACTCAACTTCCAGTTGATTAAAGTAGAAATGGCCCTTGAAAGTGGAAAAATTCACCAAGGGAGGGAACTACAGACCTGGAAATGAGCTGAGATTTCTCTCTCTTAGCACCCATTGAGACAGATATGCCAGCTGGGAACGCAGCGTAAGCAGAGCAGGCTGAGGATATGCTGACTTGGCAGACTGTGAGCATAGCTCCTACCAAAAACTTCCTCTCCCTTGCAGAAACCCCGAGGAAGGAGTTTGCCTTCTGAAAATAACTCTGCCAGCTGCCTCCTGGGATGAAACCACCCGCTGCGTAAGATGCTGCCTCGTTCTAGAGTGTGCCTGCGTATGTGCCTGCTGGGGACATTAGCTGTGAAAAGCATTTCTAAAGGTGGTTAGAAAAAGCCAGAACACAACCTTCTGGAAAATGTTGCTAACTCCTTCCCAGACTAAAACATCTCGCTGCCTTCTTATTGCACCCAAAAATTATATTAAAAAGAAGCTTCAAACATAGAAATGTAAAATTAGCTACAAAACATTAAACAGGTGTGTGTATGGACTGCATTTTATAACAGCAAAAGCAAACTGATTAACATGCCATTAAGTTTAGAAAAGAACTAGCAATTCCTAATCTACCTGGTGCCTTACTCAGACGTCATTGTGATGGTTTGCAGCAGAGAACAAGAGAACAGACAGACGTGTGCGCACCCTCTCTGCTCACTCCTTGACGATGTTAATCCTCCATTTCAAACAGGATTTACTTTTCATCATTTTATAAACAGGCTGATGGGTTTGTTTGTGGATGAAGTGTCCATCCACAGTGGGGAATGAGACCAACAGCTGAAATCAAGAAGCCAAGTTCTTTACTGAGCTTCATACCATGGTCCAGAATTGATGCAAAGCTCTTACCTCCCTAACACTTGACATGAGCATTTGCTTCCAGCTGTCCTGAGAAACCTCATCTACAGACTGACTTTTTAATCAAATATTCATGGATTTCTAATGCAGAGACCCCTGATTTCCAGCTGAGTGCCCTTGAAATGGGGAGTGTTAAGCATTTTTGAAAATCAGTCCATTTAAGACAATGACCTATTTTAAACCCAAGTAACTTCTAAGCATTCAGTATGATTAAATGTAGTCTGAGAAAGAGGATCCCTCCCATGTGTAGTGCCAATCCCAATATAATCTCTCATCCAATGAGAAAACCAAGCAATATCTGTCTCTTTAGGGGTGCAGGGCTCGTGTGAACCTGACAATTTGGAACAAGAGCTACTGTCTGGCATTTGAACTGAGAACAGGCCATTGCTTCTTACAACTGCGAGTTTCCAGATGCTCTGGATGATCCACACAAAAAACCCTTCAGCATCCCACTGGCACTGTTTGCAAGCTGCTCATGCTAACAGCTAATTACATCCAGTTAGATTTTAATTCAGAAACAACCTTGTTGAAGTCAAAGAAATTAAACAGATATAAAACTAACGTAACTAGGAAGAGATTTAGAGCCCAGTTCTCCAAACAAACAAGTTTTGCTATTAGATATTTTAAAATGAAGATTACCCAGCATTTCCTTGTGGTAGCATTTATTTTTTGTTTAACTAAAGGTCAGGCATAATAATAAAAATCTGTTGTCTCATTTGCTTCAAAGGCAGATTTCAGGGCTGGGAATTCGCTCAGTTTTAGAAGAAATTAATTCGTGTCAACAGCCAGCATACTTTGCCAAGCATTTCTTTCACCTCTCCCACCTCTCACTGGGTTGAACGCCACTGTCCAAACCCTCTCACCAAACATCTCCAATCAGCAGACTCCTTGTTTTCCAGATAAAAATCGTCCGTCTACGTCTGGCACCTCTCAGCCTCTTTTCTCTTTAAGCCAACATGCTATTTCACAGAAGGTCTGCAGCAAGCAAGAAAAAAATGATGAAGCTTGGATCTATCCCACCTTGCAGTCCTTCCTCCCACTCTGATGGAGATTTCTTGACAGCACTGTTCCCCCACCAATCTGTCCCTCCTCTTCCCAAAGCCAGGATCTTAGATCTGTAGCAGTCCCACTGGTTCTCATTTTAATTTTGAAGAGCCTCAGCCTTGCTAATATATTTGGAGCTAAGGAAAACTGTATCGCTACACTAAGAGCTCCCTCCACTCCCTATTTATTCAAGGACATTTTCTCCCATAGTGCCTTATCTTTGCCATTGTTTCATGGCCTAATTACTTCCCTTCTGAGAACTTAATTTCATTTATCTCCTTGGAGTCAGACAGGATCGTATCAAATATGTAAACTCAGTTGTGCATGATACTCACACAAACAACAGCTACATCCCTCAGTCTGCATGCAATTCTTGATGTATCACAAACAATCACACTTGGGAAAGGCAACATATATTTCCTAAAGTCCCTGTTTATTGCCAAGGCAGGATGCAATGTTTTTCTGTGTAAATTCAAGTGATTGCTAGCTGGAGCATGCTACAGTTCCCTCTGATGAAACTAAAATATTTTTGGATGAAGAATAAATAACCGTCTTGGAAGAGTCTGAATGAAGAAGCCTCTGACTGAATTCTCTTGGAAAGAAATTGTTTAAACAAGTGTTTGTTTTCTGAAATTTAAACAGGTTTTTGGTGGTGAACCACACTGATTCATACAGCTCAGTGCAGCTAAAAGCGCCCTTTTCCCCTTCTCTATTCTTTATATCTCCATGTTGTTTGCCAGTTATCTCTCTGGGTATTATCTTAAGTGTTGCTACATGAACCCCACTGCCGACCACATTGCTACAACGTGTGTCTGCAGTCAGTGCTGATATCAGACATGTTTTGTTGAAACGTGGAACGATCAGATGACAGGGACTTCTGACCAAATCTTTAAATAACTATGGACTACAATGTTCCCGTGTGCTGGGATGTTTTTTAATGGGTTGTTGTTTTTTTTTTTCAGGCACGTTGCTTTCCTCTCTGTCTGCAAGGAAGAGTGTTTTATAATATGCAAAATGTGTAACAGAAATGACAGAAAAGCTGCATACAAATACAAGAGAAACTATCTCAAGCTAAATAAACAGGAGACAAGGCAATCTCATGTAATATTGTACCTGATATTTATTAATTATTTCATATATACATTTTTTAAAGTGATAGCATAAAGAGCATTTGGGGAATTCTTAGGGAGACTCAATAAATGATATTAATTATATACCTCTCATCTCCAACACAGTGCATGGGAGATCTTCTAACTTTGCTAGTCAACACATGAACTAAAAAAGTAAGCTCAGATTGAAGCCACTGTCATTACTATCCTGCATAAAGGAGAGCAGAGAATGATGTTGCCCAAGGCCCATAACTCACCCAGCATCACTGCTGGTGGTACCATAAAGGTAAGGAGTGGAAACCTCAGAAGATCATGCTGCAGTGTTCAACAAATGCCAACTTGTCTAGTGGTCTGTCACTAAAAATGAATTGGATTAATTTCCTTTTCACAATGCAGAAATCAAAGCAACCTATTTCAAAATAAATATGTCATCTGCAAGGCCAATTAAGTTTTGCAAGCCGTGACCAGGGGGGAGAAGAGAGGATCAAAAGTTGGGTTTTGTAATGAAAGTTGACTGCAATCTAAATTACTAAAAGGCTTTGGCTTGTCATGCTTGCATATTCCTCAAGGTGTAACACTTTGATGACTGCCTGATCAGATCACCCTCTTCATCTATTTGTGGTTGTTAAGAGCTTACTACAACCCTTCCTGAAGAGATGGGCTCTTCTAACAACCTACAGCATCTTGTGTCTTTACCACAGGAGAGCCCCGTTCAGTCCCTAGTTGACCTTACAAGTGCTCACCTGTTAAATATGCATGGAAAAGGCAAATACTTAAAGCAAAAACATAAAGCAAAAAACAAAGTGATTTAAAAAAAAAAAAAAAAAAGACCTTTTTTGCAGTTGGGGCAGATACTGATCCCTAAGATAACAAAATTTCCTAAGAAATATCACCCAAGTTCTTGCTAAATTTGAGGCAAGCAAAGCAGCAAGCCAAGTATAAAGACAAGTTGTTACAACTTCAAAATGTTCTCTTTCACTCCAGTGCCAGATTGACATGTGTCCCACCCTATACAATTATTTGCTATTGCTTCTTGCTATGTGAGATCACCTTTAAAACAGTAATTAGAGGATGTGTTTGTTTAGAGGAGCGCAAATGACTGCTTTGCTCGGGGCCTCCTTAACATGTCATGTTAGCCGGGAACCACACCTGGCTACCAGAAGAAAATCATCAGTGAAAAATAAACAGTCTGTGTGCAGAATGTATCACTTCCCTCCAATGGGGCTCATGCATCATTTAGTGTTTAACACGTTCCCCAGAAGAGGGACATAACTCATGCAAGCATCAGCACTTAACTGTTTGAGGACAGGCAATGTCTTGAGCAAGGTAGGAGCATTTCCAGTTCCCAGGATGGAAACAAAAGGACTTGATCACTACCCTGACACCTGGTGAGAATATTTGCCTTTCCCATATCTGATCAAAGAGCTAACAAAGAAACAGGGCTGGCTGCCTAGTTTCATTCTCCCCATGGGGTGATCAAACATCTGTGCACTGCTTCACACCACAGCATTTCAGCCTGTGCCAGTGCCCTGCTGTGTAGGGGATCAAGAACAGTTTTTGGTACTAATCTAAAAAAGTCTCATAGTAAATTAAGCTTACACTAACCAAGAGAGCGTCCTCCTTTCTACCAGATTGTTATTTCAGTAGTAGCTGTCAGACATGATTGGTTTAATAGGTCCAAGGAAAAAGAGGAAAGATCTCAGAAGCTGATCCAATGCTCTAGGTGAGCTTCCTGAAGAGCAGAAAAGACACAGTATGTGACTTGGTGAAATAATGTTTTGCTTTGTTTTTCTGTGGGAATCACTATTACAAGGCCTTAGTCCAGGATTTCAGCCCTGAAGCACCACCACAAACCAAATGATGATTTTTACTGATGTCCCATCAAATCTGCTGAAAGACCTGTTTGTCTGAGTAAGTTTTTCCCACAGAAAACATTGCCACCTCCCTAAAGTGGAGAAAAAATAATATTATATATATATATATATTTTAATGCACTTCATTGTTTGCAGTGTTGTGAACACAATGCCAAGATGCTATGGTGAAGCACTACTATGAATCATGATGCTTAAAGGTTGTTCCTCTGGGACTAGGAATTGTAGAGACATTTGCACTCTCTTGACAAATAAATGGGTTTATAATATGGTCCGTACCACAGTGCACATCACATCAATGACAGCTTGCACCTTTCTGCTCATAGCAGACAGGTTACTTGTGTGAGTAACCCCATTAACTCCAACCAGAGGAAACAGCAAAAAATACTGGAGTTCCTTTTGGGAGAACTACATTTTACACATCTACCCCTAGAGAAATAGGGGTAGATGAAATAGGGCTTATAGCAGTGGTACCAGCCCAGAGCCTGGGCAGGAAGATGTTAAGGTGTCTGGTGGGAAGCGACAGCAATGAAATGGCTTAGCCTTTCCTAAGTCAGAAATACCACACACAAATTACAGAAATCACGGCGTTGTCTACTCGGTGGAATATGTCTCCTCAGGGCATTCTTTTCAAGCAGACCGCACCACGGTAAAGGTCAGCATCGTTTACAGACAAATCTATTTTGTATTACACGGCGCACACTGTGCTCTGTAAGAGGCAACGTACACACAAAACTAGCTTTCTCAGGTTGACACAAATCCTCATGGGCTTCTGGCTGCAGAATAGAGAGGACTTGGAAGCGCTAGCTCAAGCCGTTCCCACATGGTGCACATTGGGTTAGCCCACGATACGAGCACCTGAACCCCCACTGACTCAGGCAATGAAGACTGGTAGAAGTTCAAGCCCGTGTCTGTGTGGAGTGTTTTCAGTTCATTTTCCAGCTGTGACTATGGATGGAATCTGTCCCTGCCTCTCAACCATAGGGATGCACCTTTGGTGACATTTGGAATTCCTCAAATGCAGGTGTGATCTGGCATGCCATTTCCCTTGGCTTCTTATAACTTCCAGAGCATACCTGTAAAATTCCAGTCTATAAAATACTAAAGGCAAATTTGAACAAACTAAGACTTTGTAAGGGGGTTCACAGCTCCAGTTCATATTCCTGGCACTTGACAACACTTCTTGACTACAGGAATTAACTGTTTGGGAACCTCTTTCAGAATGCAAGTTGGTGAAACTCTTTTCTTGAATCTTGACTTTTTGTTCCCATACTTCCATCATTCCTCTTTTCTCTTTAATTATGTAGTCATAAAACATCTATGTGGCCATGTGTCATGTATAAATATATTTTCTATTTAGAGTAATGTCTGCACGTGTTATGCCTCCCTGGGAAGGGATTATTCTACAAGCATACTCTACAAGCAAGGAGCATTTTTGTTACATTATAGAATAAGTAAGGTTCCCTGGCAGAGCTATAGAAAACCTTCTGGTCCTACCATAGCAGACCCTAGGCAACTTCTTTGATCAGCAGCATAATTCCTCAATGTTATCAAAATTAAAGAGGAGAAAGCACGAGGAATGCTGCTTACAAAACAGCTTGACCAACTACTCACGATGTTCCACTTCAGTTTTAATACAAGGAGATGCACAGCACTGCAAAGCAGTTTTTAATTAACTGTTTTCTCCCGGCAATACTTTTGGCTCTACATAATAGTGCTGATACATAATAGTACTGATATTTATGTAACTCAGCAGTGCTTATGATTTTGCTACAAATGTTATTTCAGTGGGGCTCTGCAACGACCCGACGAGCCCTGTGGTATGCATGGCTGCAGGAGGAGGCTCAGGGAGGAGATGCTTTTAGGACCCCCCAAACTAAAAGTTTAGCCCAAAATAGGAGGAGAAAAGTCTTGTTTTTTCATGCAATCTTCATGCTGGGGAAGAATGCCTCTTCTGTTTTTTTTTTTTTGTTTTTTTTTTTTAGGCTTACCTTCACTGTGATTCTTAGGAAAACCACAGTGCAGCAACAGGCAAGGGCTGGCTGTGGTTCCTGCAAGGCTGATGAATAATGCTGTGGGCTCAGGTACTTACCAGGAAAAATACTTGTATAGGGATTTCCTGAAAACTGTGTCTGATATTAACTCCTCAGCAACTGTACTGCTACTGGAGGCACCCAGCATTTTTCTGCTGTACTGGTTTTAACTTGCCATGGCTAGCTTCTGCTTTCTCTAGAGGGTGCTTTTTTAACGTTTCCTTTCATCCCCCCCATGCCACAGAGAGGTGGTGGTTTCCACCCTGGGGTGTGCAAATCTTTGAGGAAAAAATGAAAAGTACACGCCTATTCAAATGGTTGAAAAACCACTGTTATCAAGCCATTTTTAGAATAAACTCTTGGGCTTCCACTCTTTCATTTTCCTAAAAACAAGAAGCAAATTGGCCACATCAGTCAAGGAGCTGATTCCCCCATAGAAACCCCTATTTTTGCCCAATTTCTACATGCTTCATGTCCTAGGCTATGGGGTCTTGCCATGTCTTACAACCCTGCCCCCCTGCATCCCCTCCCAATCTCACTGTGCTCCCCAAATCAGCTTTATAAATGAAGATAAAACACAGCTGAGTTTTATCACCAAATCAAGCTCTCTTTTCAGGATTACAGTGCTCTCAAATGCATTTTTTCCTCCTGTCACTCTCCCTATAAATCATGATGTGCCGTGAGAACACTTCTTGCTGCAGATTACACATGGGAAAGGACCAAAACATTCCCCAAGCACCAGCCAGTGCCTATAAAGAACTCTGCAAAATTCTGCTTATTGAAATTAGACTGATTACAGAAAACAAGAACCCATATGGGGAGAAAATTAAACTAATATCAGATTTTTTAATACATCAAGAAACACACACAGAAAAGAACTCCGTAAAGAAGTTAAATCCAAACAAAGGGGAATTAGTAGGGTGTTTTCTTTTAAATAGGAGTACAAAGTATGCCTTCACAGTTCCAGTGAACAACAGGAGACTTCCCATCAGGCAGAACCAAGCCTGGCTACCTTCCTAACTACTATGCATTAGTCAAATCCAGCTATCATCATCTACGTAAATAGATGAAATCCCATAGTGCACATGGTGAATCCACATGGTGCAGAAGGTCAGGCCAGATGAGTGAATTTCTCTTTCCAGAATTAAATACATGTTTTTATAGGGATGGCTTGATTTTACATGGCTTGCCCAAGCCTAAACTCCAGTTCAAAATGAGCACAAGATTTTGGGCATTTCAGGTCCTGTTTTTTTTTTTGTTTGTTTGTTTTGGTTTGGTTTGGTTTGGTTTGGTTTGGTTTGGTTTGTTTGTTTGGTTTGGTTTGGCTTGGTTTGGTTTTCTCCTGGAAAAAGGTGTGCTGCTCTTTTATAAAAATCTTAAAGATGTTTCCAGAATGGTGAAAGACCTGTTCTGACAAGTAATTTGGGTTAAAAATACAATCTATACTAAAGAGCCTGTAAACCCTGTGCTTTGAGATACTCCATGATTTCTGAGCTGCTTCCTTCAAGTAAGCAGACGGCCTAGGACTGTGCCGGGAGCAACTGAGACGTTAACCAAGGGACTCCAGGCAACTGAGTCATGAGAGCTAGGGCTGATTTCTTCTTCATTTATGGTCCAAAACAGCAAAGGACTGGAAAACCCAAGACAGAAAGCAGTTGTAACCTACATAAATAGAAGGCATAATTGATATGATATAGGAAATTTTATAGCTGACTACCAAAACTAAGAGTTCTCCTAACATCCCCTGTTTAAGGGTGTTCAGTAGGATTCAGATCCCTCTCCTGTGCAGATGTTTTTAAAAATGCAACACACATCTACCCAAGACATGGATGTGAGAACTGGTACCTGACCCAGGTCTCTAAAGCTTATAAGACTTTCCTGTATATAAACTGATGCAAAGCATAACCCTCTATACTCATTGACTTATCCATTCTATAAAATCCTACACCGACTGCTCTGCTAATGCATTTACCTGTATCAGCTACACTAGGAGCATATACTGTGTTGAAATCAAACAAATCAAATCGTGTTCAAGTAAAATGGTATAGGTGCACCCAGACTGAACAGTTATTTTACATTCAACTACAGGGATTTAAAAAAAAAAAAAAAAGGAAAAAGAAAAACAGTGAAAATCTGCCAGAAATACTGACATCAATCTTCCATTTCAAGAGCAATTCAGAGTGATTCCAAATATAGTTGGTCCTATTAAGAAAACAGCTCTCGGGTAAGAGTGCAAACTGTGTCATCATAAGAAAGAAAATCAGAAACATATGCTTCCAATGAAAGAAGGAATTTTAAACAAAGTCAGCAATTCAGGGCCCCCATAGTAAATCAGGACCAAGAGGAGAAAACCTTTATGTGTCATCCCCATCTTTACGGGATGAAGTTTGGTGAAGAACTTTGTGCCTGGTCTTTTCCATTTCTAGAAGGAAAAACAGCTGAATGCCAGCAGCAAGACCTAGGAGGAGAAAACCCCATTTTGTAAGATGGAGACCACATTCCTTTTACAGAAGTTTTTGGATTCCCTTGCTCCAGCTCCAAAGTTACACGGAGGGAGAAGAGTAGGTATGGCCGGTCCCTGGAAGATTCCCCTTCTGCAGGGTGAAGTCCGGACTCAGTCAAGGCAGCCTAAAACAGCAGTAACACCATAAACCCCACTGTTCACACCCATGAACCCACTGCTCCCACCTATCACCCAGAGGTGGTGGAGAGCTATCCCAGTGGCAAAGCTGGGCTCCTGTGTTGGCTTGGCTGTGCTGGACTTACATGGGACTGGAGATGGAGTAACTACCTTTGGAAGAGGAAATCCACATATGTGGGCTCTTGCCCTTTTTTTTCCTGGTATACATGTAGCAGGTTAGGAAAATGGGAATGGATGCTGTACAGCACATCTGCTGTGCATGTAGCCCTGCGTGCTCACTGCATGACCGCACAAGGTAAAACCCCGCAACCCTCAGCTTTGGGCTTCTTTCCACTTTTGCTTTGGGCTGAGATTCTCAAGGGAGCCTTGAAGAGTCATGTAACCAAGTTCAACGGCTTTGAATTTTCCTATTGACCAGAATAGCATTAGATCATATTACCCATGTCTATTTGTTAACGACGACCGCTCGTTTACCCATGCTGATGCCACATGGCCCGGATGTGGCTTTGTACACCATAAAAGGGAAGGACAATGCCTTTGAGACCTAAACACTGTGGGGCATGCTGCTGTCCTACCCAAAGGAAATGCTCTCATGTGCCCAAGGAACACAGAAGGAAAAGTTTCAAAGTTCACCAATGTTTTCGGCTTCCCTTCCAGCACCCACGTGTAGCAAAGCTAAAAGCAGGCAGCCATCACCATCACAGCAACATTTTATCTTTAGAAAGGGAAGAACTGCCGTTTCTATATAAATGCCAATAAAAACTGCGTCTTTGTGGTTCGTGCCACATTCACATATTTGTTGTGACTCACAAACAGAGCATTTAAAAACTAACAGAAAAAGCCTTTTCCTCTTTGCATGCAGTCAGAAACCCCGTATTCTCCCTTTTAAGAGAAAAGTTGTGAACAGCCTCTGTTTTCTGTTCTAATTACCGAGTTTACAGCAGACATGGGAGTAACCAGATTGCATCGCTCCGGAGAGCCACATCTTGGCAATGTGTATGATGCCAAATACGGCTGCTGCATGTGGACTCCTCTGCTTTCGGTGGATGGAGGAAAAAAAAAAAAAGAGAAAAAAAAAAAGGGTCTGAAACATCTGAAAAACAAACCCATGGTGGTGTATTTTTCAAACAAGGATGTCAGCAGGAGTCAACTCTTGTGTTCAGTGCCTGGTCCACCACGGTCTGAATCTGTTCCAGTTGCCTGCTGAGAGGAGCTGCTTGGTTGGGGCTGTACAAATACATATGTACAAGTCCAAAAGGGTCCCAATTTAATCCCTGGTGCGTCAGTCAAGACAGCAGACATCACAAAGCTATGAAGCTATTTGAAGCAGGCTGTTATTCCATTTGGTGGGACCCCGATGGATTATATATAGAAATTTTGGACTGATCTCAGAAGGAGTCAGTGCTGGTGTGCATAAACATATCTGGCACACTTCACTGTTATGCATTTGTCAGTTGTTTCTGAGTCAATGTGGAGCTATAAAATACATTAGATTATTATCTTATGCTTCTTGCTAATATTCCTTCTCAAAGATTTGGAATAAACTTTAAAGAAAAAGAAATGAATTCTCTTAAGATATTTGAAAATGCCTTCAAAAAAACATTATTTTTTCTCTAAGAAAGCTTGAATTCACTTATGTGTATTTCCGGAAGAAAATAATAATAATGAGGAAGTAAAGGAGGCAACAACATCCCTGTTTAATGTAATGCTCCATAATTTTAATTTGATAAAATATCTGGCAAAGCAAGAGCTAGCTGCCACATTTCCTTAGGGAAATGATTTCATAGGCCACTTACAAGTTGTCAGTATTAAAACTAACCCACAGATTTGTGCACTTACAGAGGTTTAAGAATTGGGCAATATATCTGAAAACCAGAGACACAGAAACATGAATATACTGAAAGAAAATATTAAGCTTTACTTTGAAAACTGATTTGATTAATAGGTTTAACATCCTCTAGTTGCAGAAGCACAGCCTCCTACCATGACCACTCTCACTTCAGAATAAAAACAATCTATTCTGCTTAAGTCAATGCCTTATGAATGCAAGGCATGATAAGAAATTGAATTTCTGATTTTTGTAAGAAATGAATTTTTATTTCAGAACAAAACTGTGATCGCTCTTTCCTTGGTCAAAGACAAAGTCCATACCTGCATATCTTTTGTGGTTTTTATTTTTTTTTCCCAGGAAAACTCCTACTGAGCAAAGTGTTGTATGAGTAAGCATTGTAAGACTGAATCAATATGTAGTACAGATGACAAATGTAGGCTCAGTTGGCCAAATACCAGTTAATTTATGCAGTTGTCAATTCAGGATGCGTTCAAAACACAGAGGCTGCTGTTAGGTTTAACCTGGTGCAACTGCAAGTGGGATGGAGAACAAATATTTACCCATTTTCTTATGGTCAGAGACAGTCCCCCCGTGTCAACATCTGGTTCAAGATACCTGGAATCCTGACCTTATTGAGGGACAAAATGTAAGTGTGATTCATCTTCTATAAATGAAAATAGAAGGCAGAAGTTGCCAATGGAGATTTCTTAAATATGCACCGAGCTCATATGCTGCAAAAACTGGCCCACCAATAACACTACTGGTCTAATTTCATATAATGGAGGCTTAAAATGCAGTAACTTGTATTCACAAAGCATTTTAGCATGCTGTTAAGAGCAAACAACTGCTTTGGACAAGGAGTGCTCATGAAAACTGTCATTTCTGATGAGATTTCTGTTTTTCTACCTTCTTGAACTGACATTTTTGGAATACTTGTGTTGTGTATTTTTCCCCCCTGTACATTCTGATCCACTTAGAAATGCATATTTGATGATTTCCACAACAAGTGAGATGTGAGCTCAGATGCAGCTGTGTACCTTGAGGATGCTTCCAGCTGGCCGGATGAATCCTACCTTGCATTTACTTGGTTTACTTTATGCAGTGCTTTGAAAATTATACCCTAATTCGCTACTCTCCAGCGCTATGTAAATTAATGCCACAGATTTTAATAGCATGAAAGTGAGATGAAAGAATATCATAGAGGTGCTTGGACTGTGTATGTAAGTAACTTACCCATCATTAAAATATGGTCATCCTATGGTTAAGCTAACTGGCTCCCAGCAGGGCATTGCAATAGCTTAATATTTAACAGGACATCGCAATAGCTTAATATTTAACATTTAATTCCTCCAGTTAATATTTCAAGATTAAATTAGAAAAGACAAGCAAAATGCAATTTGTTGATAGCATGTTGACACGAACATCTTCAATTTGTAAATACCATGAGACCTTTAAATAACCTCTTAAACCTTTTCCAAATGAAGAAATGACTTTCATGGGGAAAAAAACAACAACAACTTATTTTTAGGTAGAATATTCCAGACGACCTATGAAGAACTCTGTGAAAACCAACAAAAACAAAAGCAAGAGGAAGTATTTTACCCAATGAAACCACTTAGGACCACATCTTTATCAGATTCTAGGCAGTGACAGATCCTGGAAGATGTATCTGGGCTGCAAGCACTTGTGAAAATGCTTTCCCTGCTATTACCCTAAACCCTGCAGCCTCTAAACTTTACCCCAAGTCTACCACCTCTTGGGTTAGTCTCACAGATGCACATCCTCCCATGCACAGACAGGCCCACCTTAGATCCTGTGAGCTTCACAGGCCCCAGCTGAAGGCACTTCTTGCAAATAAGGTGACTTAGCTTTGAACATGTGGGAGTGACAAAGGCAGACCTGATGCATCCAGATACAAAGCTGAGTCATTTATCAAACTGTTAGATCTTATTAAAGAGGCTTTATGCCTGTTAACAATTCGTTCCTTTTAGGTAACAGACAACAGCGCATATAATCAGGTACTTGTATCACCAAAATACAATTGTAACCATCTTCCTGAGTAATAAATACATGAAAATAGGGTTATGTTCTCATTCTTTAGCTAGAAGCTGTGAAAGGACCCTGGCTTTGTGATTGCAGCTATGCACAGGATGGGGTCCACATAAAACAGACATTTGGCACAGAAGCAGGCTCCAGCTAAGGCTGAAAAACCCATTCCGCTAATCTGAAAGCATCTTGGAGCACCATTTCAGAAAGCAGCTGTTTCTTCCAAAATGCACCAAATTATTTCTCAGGCTGGAGCTCTGAGCTCTGATGCCCTTTCATCACCCCTGACCTGCCCCCATCTCTTGGGGCCCATCTTTTGAGTTGGGTCAGGGTACAAGCTGACCTTGAAGAAGAACGGTTATGCAAGGGAGATTTGGTAAGCCACCGCTCCCCAGAAGGGAGGACAGCCGTGTTGTCACCTAGTTGTCACCCAGCAATTAGGTTGCAATGACTTCTCATGCTGTAACGCTGGTCTGCGTGCACACTGGAGAAGCTCAGGCAGGAACACGGGATCACCACGGCTATTTAGGAGAACGCTACATGCAAATAAAACCACAAGACTAGAGAAGACATCGGAGATTTTGTTTGTGTTTACTCTTTCAGAAGGGATTTTTTTCTTTCTCATCTAATGTATTTTAGGATTTTTAAGATGCCTTGATCTGCTTCTGTACATCTGCTTACATCTAATCTAGCATGAAATGCGATCTGGGCAGTCCTGGCTGCAAAGTCTTCCCCTGCAAAGTTTCCAGCATCTCAGTGATCAAAAACGGTGTCAGCTTTGTTTCAGTTGTGTGGTTTTTTTTTTTGTTTGTTTGTTTGTTTGTTTTTTTCCCATCAGCATGAATTCTTCGCAGCAAAATAAGCAGCTTAGCAAGAATCCACCTTGTAGTGCCAAGGCAGAGCTGTCCTGTGCCATACCTATATATATAGGGTCAGATTCACTTTTGCCTGACACCCGAGAAGGGCAATTCATGCTGTTTGCACTTCCTTGATTCAGAAGATGATCTCATGGCTTAATGCTGATGTCAGCCTTGAGGCATGTCCAAATGGCCCCTATCCTGCCATGCTGTGGATCCTGGCTCCTTTCCATGCCTAACCTGCCTCTCTTGGGGTCATGCCTGCAGTAGTAACAGTGGCTCCAAAGGACAAAGCCCACCCACGCGGGACAACAGCAGATAGAATATTCTCTTGGAGCCCTACTCTTTGACCATTGACATCGGCACCATTATGACACCACCCAGGGTCACCCCGTTGCAGCAACCTCACACCTGGGCACCCCAATCCATCCGCAGGGTACTGCTGGGGATGCACTTTTTGGGATGCCCCGGATTTGCAATTAGCAGAGCTCAGAGCATGGCCACATGGGGAGGGCAGAGCCAGCCTCCTGTCACCCTGGCTCAACTGCAACAGCATGAGCAAGCCAGGTTTTAGCAAGTAAATCTACATAAAAGCTTTCTCTGAAAGTGATTACTTAATATAACAACCAGCTGTCTCTGCAGTTCTTGCTGAGGCAGCCTAACTTCTCACCATTATTCACAGGGTGGGGGAAAATAGGAGGGGAAAAAAAAAGCAGCAAGCCTGTTTTGTCTATAGGGTAAAAAAAGCTTCAGAGAAATAATGTTACCTGACAGACAGAGGTGCCAAGTGTTTTGGCTTTTGTTGGTGGCGTTTTCAATTTGTTTTCTTTTCTTAACCATCCCATTCATTTCTTTATAGGAAAAGAGCTCTCACTGCTGGGGCATCAAGTCCTAATTAGTCATTAACCTCTTAAACCTCAATCCCACAGTTGTTCTGTTACACACCAGCTGCACAACCTAATTACCATTGGTTTTACATTAAAACATTGTTTTTACACTAAAAACTAAATCCATCAACACAGGATCTGCCTCCCCTTCAAGTTTAGCTGGCCCTGTACTCTGGCTGGGTAACCTCTCACAGAAAAATAATTGTTGTAGGAGAGCACTGGTGGGCACCAGCAGAGACTCTGGATTAGGAAAACAGAGCACAGGACCATCCAGGCCTGCAAGGGCTTTATTTTTTGACTCAGAAACATTCACGGCTTAAATAGGAGGATCCGTCCCACAAAGTCACTCAGGAACGTTCAGCCGAATTAATTAAGTGCCCAAATTTGTGTTAAGGTACATTAAACTTCTGCCTGATCAATTTTGTTCAGAATTAATGTAGTCTTTTATCCTGAGTTAAATTGCACAGAGGAGTTTAATAAGGGGTGACTAATGGGTTTCAAAACTGAACGTGGATTTGGCTTCCCAGAGGCCATGGGGTTAGCCTGGGAGGGATAAGCCCTGCCAGACGTAAGAGCAGGGGACAGAGGGGTTTTAGGGGAAGCTTGCCAATATGCTACCAAAAAGGAACAAACCTGTGTGACTTCTGAAATTCCCCTTTTAGCCTTCAGGTAAATCTTGAGACGGGGTGATTTTTCTATATTCCTTATCAAGGACGTCCCCTTTAATGGTGCGACCAAGCACAGCCAAGCTTTCACCTGCTTGATGAAAACTTTTAATCTCTGCTTTCTGGGGGGTTTGGAGGTAGGTTTTGCAGACTTTGCAGGAGGCTGCCTCTCTCCCTTTTTATAATAGCTGCAGCTCCTGGCTGTAGGTGCAGGCGTATAAGGAGAGAAGCTGCCGTCTGGGCATGAATCACTGCCTGAACACCCAGCACCTCTTCCAAAGAAATGGGAATGGAAAGCACGGGCAGAAATACAGCTGACCTGCTAGAAACAGTTTGATCATGCTGTTTAACAGGAAAAAATGGCTTCACTGCAATTAGGCTTGGATTTGTAATGAGGAATTTTATGGTGCCTCTCCCAGAGGATCTAGGAGAGTAAAGAGCAGGTGGGGAGAGTGGGAGATACCTAAATAGTTTATAAAAGATTCTTAAAATCCCCATTCAGCAGAAACTAGCTAAAGCAGAGTCTGATGTGCTAGCTAAACAGCATTTGTTTAACAAGACTCTAATTTGTGCACGTGGCTGCTACGATCAATACACCTGCATTGATTCCTCCCCTTGCCTTCTTCTGACTCAGCACCAAACCTTTCTGATTGTGCAGGTATTACCCCGATAACATACCACCAGCTAGAAAGTTTCTTTGTGATTTAAAAAAAAAAAAAAAAAAAAAAAAAAAAGGAAAGGAAAGGAAAGGAAAGGAAAGGAAAATAAAGGAAAGGAAAGGAAAGGAAAGGAAAGGAAAGGAAAGGAAAGGAAAGGAAAGGAAAGGAAAGGAAAGGAAAGGAAAGGAAAGGAAAGGAAAGGAAAGGAAAGGAAAGGAAAGGAAAGGAAAGGAAAGGAAAGGAAAGGAAAGGAAAGGAAAGGAAAGGAAAGACACATATATCAGGTATATTTTTCTCTTCCAAGGTTGTTTTTCTCTACTTCACTAGCCTCAAACTGATGCTCACTGCAGTCCAGCTCTTCACACCACCTACTGCCTTCAGGAGCCCGTCTAACAGCCGATTCATCTTTCAGCGTGTTCACACCTGCACAATTAGCATACGGGGAAGAAATTTCCACTATTCTACAGCAAACAATGGAAGGAACTGCATTTACTTCTCTGCTTAAAAAGCAGAAATGGGTTGCTTTCTGAGCTGGTTATGAAACTGCCCACATCTCAGGTTAGAAAAAGTTTGTGTAACACAGTGTGCTGGGTTGCAATCAAGGCAGTTTACACAGCCGTGATAGTCCTACCCTAGAGATCCAGTTTCCTTCCTCAGACAGATTCTAAAAAATAGTACTTTTTCCACTGCAAAAGAAGTAAACCCGGAGCAGCTGATGCAGCCCAGCTTCTCACTTGTTTTTTTGTGTTGAGATGCAACCTTTTGCACCGTGTCTAGCTCCATGCAGCCAGCACACAGCTATGAGAAACAGCAGTCCTTGTGCACCAGCCCATCAGCTGGGCATGGAATGGGGACACTAAAAACTCCACTCCTGATGCAGACTTGAACAGAGGTGCCCAGTGGGATTTTCCCCCTGCCATGGAGCATCCTTTTAGCCCTGAGTTCAACAAGGAGAGCTCAAACTGAAAGCAATGAGCTGATTTCAGAAGGATGAGCTGAATTCAGAGGGATGAATTATCACCTAGAATTGGGCACATGCTTAAATGCTTTGCTGAAATGGGGCCGAAAGAATCCGTCAGGCTGGGGCTCCCGGATTAGCTGCAGACTTCGTCTCTGCCAGCACTGCGTCCAACAGCGAGCTCCTTCCCACTGCATCCCCACCCATCTGAGTCTTCAGGGAATGTTGCCATGGATTTCCACGGGAAACAAGAGAGTCCATATTGGAAGAACCCTGTTAAGGTTGCTAGGCGTAAATATTGACTTAACGGCTCTTCCGTCTTTTTTCTTTTTTAAGAACAGATTTGTTGGCCATGGCTGGAAAAATAAAATGTTGGAGGGAGCATGATTCACTCTGGCACTCACACAAACATGCAGATCAGTTGGCTGGCAGCTCCTCTGTTAGCAGAACATCGCTTTTAAAATGTGTCATTTTGTTTTGGCAGCAACAGCGGCCAAGCCCACAGACAGAGAGCATCCAAAAGATAAAATCTCCTACCTTCCATGAACTACATGTGGGGACCACCGGCCTTCCCCAGCATGTAATATTTGGTTTAACACTTCCAGTGTGTTTTTTTTTTAAACCGAGACAGAGAAGGGCTGATGGGACACTGCAATGGTTTTGCATTAAAAGTCCAGACCAGGAACTTCCCCTCTTGGACCCTCTCTTCTCCATCTGCTGACATGAGGAAAGGAAAGCAAAGGTCCTGAAGGTAAAACTTTTTATTTAAAGGCTTTTGGCTCTGTCACAGACAACAGCTATTTCAGACAGAAGGCACTTTAGGTCATGCTGGAAGCCAGCAGCAGAAATGAGAGGTGATGCAAGGGTTTTGGTCATTAAGTTCATGCTTTCAGCACCAGGTTCTGCTTCCTACAGCACTCCACGCACAGACTTTCAGTCCTGAATTTAAAAGATATCATTTAAATGCAGGTTCAACAGACAGCAGCATCCAAACCCTCCTGCATCTTGATTCTGCCAGATGTGGGTGGTCTGGGAGGTCCAACAGGAGGACAAACCTCCTCCAGAGGGCACAAAGGGTGCAAAGGACACAGTCAGCACCACCTCTGACTGTCCCCAAAACCCTGCTCACCACACACACAGGAGCACGAGCAGCTCAGAGAGCTGGCAGAGGATGCAGTGAATACATTTGTAGCTCCCTGGTAGGTACCTGTCTGACAGGCAACCTCTAAGAGGACACAAGGAGTTTGCTCTCATTTCAACTGCACAGGCTGTCATTTGGGACTTTAATCCTATTAGAGTTCAAGCGCCCCCCAAAAGCATGATGCAAAAACAGAGAATGGGGGCAGCACACGTGCTGATTTATATCCATCCTCTATGGCTCTGTGCACTCCTTGCAGGGAAGAGGGACAAATCCCTCCCTGCAGGCATCCCCTGCTCACATCCTCCCTAGAAGTGCCCAGTTCAGTGCATGGTTTGTTACAGCTGTGGCTCCTCGCAGCCATCCAGGGCAGCCTGGAGCCCTGGCATCCTACCCACTAATTAGGCAACACACACACTAGCCATCCCTACGCAGTATGAAGCTATCAGAAACAAAAGCAAGGCACTTAGATACCTTTGGAGCTTAGCAACAGCTGCTCAAGACCCACCCCACCCCTCTCAAATATATTTCTACTGACAGGTTTTGAAGCAGATAATTTATTGAACAGAGAAATAGGTTGATATCTCCTCTCCTCGATCCCAGGCAGAACCAGATTGTTATTTTCTAAGCATTTTCTTGGTGGTGCATACAAATTCAATACTGCATCTGCTAGCAAAGATGCCTATTTTCAGAATAAATACAATAACATGCAAAGTTTGTATTAGCAACAGCTAAGTAGATGACATCAGGAGATAAAAAAGGAAAAATCTCATGGCCCTAGCGTGCACAGGACAAGAGACTGAGTAGATTTAATTGCATGGAATTGAGGAATTTTCTGCCTACTCCGTCTCATGCCATTGCAGCACGAATAGCCCAGCCTGGGTGCTGCTTCTTCTGCTCTTATAGTAATGTATGAGTATCAGGGGACAGACCCACAGAGACTGTTTCAAGCTGCCTGGTATTGGTCTTTATTACCCGGTCATGGAGATGGCAATGGGGTTCTCAGTACCACCAACCAGCAAGCCAACATGCTGCAGTTATCACTGAGTTTCCCTCAAATGGGTCCAGCAATGGGAAAGCAACTGCAACAAATCCTTGTAGTTTTTCAGAGCCCCACATGCTCCTCTCTGCTGAAAAGGACCCCCTCTGCCTCCTGAGATCGCTGAGTTTGCCCTAGAACCTGCTCCTTTGGCTTAGGTTGCTTGAGCATTCAATGTATCTAAGTATCTAAAGATTTAGGATCAGTTTTTGCCTTGTAGTGCTCAGACCATGAGCCACCAACTTCTACATGACACAGAGCTGGTGCAAAATGCCCCACTAGGTACAGCAGAGCAGCAGGAATTTGGTTGCCCCAGTCCAATGTAGACTTCTATATAATTGTGCTACTTTGAATTAAATGAGAAGAAAAGCTGCTTTTAGAAATCTAAAACGGGTCATATAGACCAGTCCTAAAGTTACCGATCTCCTCCCACTAACTAGAAAGAAAGGCAAGGGTGACAAGTTCAGATCCAAGTGTCTCAAGCCAGGTGAGATGAATCCTGCCTTCAGGGCACGAGGTAAGGAAGAGGTACGGATCAAGCCTCTAATGACTGCTCTGAACTCACCACACTCCTGAGCTGCTCGTTTATGTCTGATTTACGTCAGGAAAAACTTGCACTCCGTGGACAACTCTGATAGAGCAGAGGTGACAGAGCTACTACAGGCTACCACTGTCACCTTGAGCAATCTGTAGCATGCCTAATTGGTTTTACAACAATCAGTGTATCAACTGCTTTAAGCACCTGGAAATAACAACCCCACTCTTGCTCTCCTCAAAGTCGACAACCCCGTTGCTGACATTATTAGTGGGTAAGGTTTTTTACAGGGCATCACTGCTTTTACTCCATCCTAACTCCTCTTCTTTGCTATTTCACAGCCATCCAGCTGGATTAATATAAAAGAAAACCAAAGCATTTCTCAAAACATTTTCAGCATCATTTAAACTCGGCTGATCTTGTCTGCCAGTGACGGGCTGAACAACCCGTCAGTCACACTTGTCAGTCACTGCTCCTGTGCCTGAAACGCAGGAGCCTAATCGAAGCAAAGAAGCAGAAACGAAGGTCTGATACTTACTTTCTCAAGACTGCAATTTCATTCTCTATGCTGCTTTCCTTCCCCTTCAGTGCCTTCTTGGGAATGCACTTGACTGCAAATAGTTTCCCACTAGCTCTCTCTTCAGCCAAAACAACTTCAGAAAATGCGCCCCTGAAGGAAGAAAAGAAAAGCAGAGATTTTAAGTGGTGTCATTTCTTCGCAAGCTGTTATCTGAAATACAGCAATTGAATCTATTCTTCTGGTGGATTTTGATAGCTGCTCTCGTTAATCACAGCCACAGCATTATGAGAATCTTTCACTGTTTTTACAGATATATAAAGGCATTCAAGCAAAATATTAAAGGCTCACCAAACCCAACAATATTAATAAAGAACCACAGTCCAGCAGAAGTTTGAGCAAAGGTCAAAAATCAGAAAGTGCCATTTCCATACACAGGGGCAAGGACCGCAGCCAAGCTGCTGATTTGATGTATGATGAATGATGCACTTTTCCCTTCTCTGAAGTTTTTTTGGAGGTTTAATTCACACAGCACCACAAAGTCCCTGGAAGCATATGACCCATGGGTGCCAAACGCGCTCTCGGTTCCTCAGTGACCACAAGAGGTCAGGGCCTCCGCTCTGGTCCTCCCTGAGCATCTCTTCACCCTTCGCTCAACCCTGACTCAGACGGAGAAGCAGCGTCAGAGTTCCTCTCTGTACACAGAGTTATTCCACAAAACAAACTGCCCTGTGTAATCGCTAAAGCCAAACAATCGGATTAAGTCACAAGCCCAAATGTCTGCCTTAATAGCAGCTTCCCCGCAGTTACCCCAGAGAGGATTACACAAATAAAGGATGCAGAAACATCATCACAGCAGCCAGTCGCTAATTGCCAGGAGTGGGCAGCGCCTCTCCCTTCATTGGGTTATTCCGTAACAGTATTATTTCTTGCACTCTCATGTCTTCCTCCAAAGCATCCTCCAAAGAGGCCAGGCACATGTGACAGGTGGGACCCTTATGTGCTTTTGCTGCTGCTTTCTGAGAATTTCTGAGATTTGGGCATCCTTTAGAACCTTTTGGCATCTGGATGGACTTTCACTCTGGCACACTGGGGCTGCTCTGATATTCCTGGTTTATCAGGTTTAGCTCATTACTGGTTTAGTGGTGAGGTACTGGGCATGGCAGAGCACCACCAGCCTGCTGAGGAACAGCAAATCCCTGCTCCTGTTCACCAAAACCTCCTCCCAAAGCAGCTGCCTTGCCCGAGACACCAGAGCCAAGCACCACCCAAAACGTAGCACTACCCAAATCCCAACTCAAAATCCAAGAGCCGAAGGATCACATTTTATATATACAACACTAAAAGAGGTAGGACACCAGGTTATCCATCACTAGGTTATTCTGTTCTTCTACATAGCTCTCTCTGAAAAGAGGCTGAGCAACCCCAACCACACTCTAACCCACTCCTCAAACATTAATATTTGATCACAGCCTCATTTGGCTACCACAAACTTGCCCTGACTTTTGTTGTCCACAGTCACTGCTTATCTAGATGTTTGTGGACCAACAGAAACGTTTCCTCTCCTGTCTCTCCCTTTCTAAGTTAGGCTCGACGACACGACCAAGCACCCCTGACCTCAGCACCAGTGTCTGAGTTGCAAAAGGACCGAGTGAATCACTGAGCCAAGGGGTAAGCGAAGCAGGCAGACAGAAAAGGATGCTGGATAGAAAGTGCCTGTTTACACAGAAACGTTTTGGTCATTAGCAGCAAAAGGGAAATGAGAGGGGAAGTTTAGGAAGGGATTAAAAGAGACTTTTGCAAACTGGTGGTTTGTGTCCATGTGGCAGTGACCCTCTGAACAAAGAATGCTTTGCCTTGTGTTTTTGTCAAAAAGGACCCCAAAAATGTCCAGACTCATTTATGCCGCACTAAGTACAGGAACAGCTTTGTTTTCTGCATTGTGTATAAACTGCCACGGCATGTTGGAGCATCACAGACTCCAGTTCAGAGTCCATGCAATCAGTCCCAATGGCTGGAGCAATAAAAAAAGAAAATCGAGCCACACAACGTATATTTGCAGACCTACTCTTTGCTTTCCTGTCAACAGTCCTAATTACTTGGTTCACCAAATGGTGCTTTCTTTCTAACCCTCATGCTGGGAACAGCCAGACTGGAATCGCAATAAAATCCCTTTACTGGGAAATCCTGAGACCCCTCAGTGCTTATTGGCTTTGGCTGAAGACTCGGATGCTCACAAACTCACAGGGCAGCTCCCAGCTATAATTCATGAACGCCTTAAAGTCCTATCTACTTAAGCTTTCACCACTTCACTCTAGCTGTGTCTTGAATAATCTTTTTGGCTGTAGTTAAATGCCATTAGAAGCAGCACATCCATACTGGTCATTTACTGCTCATGCAGCTCTCTGAGTGTTTACAACACTGCAAAGCACAGAGATCCCATTCTGATCGGGATTTCATTGCTCTTCTAAGACGCCAAAATCAGTGAAATCCCTTTATATCCTTCTATATAATAAACTGAGCTTGGAGAAATGCCTCTATTTCAGCTGGATTCACCATTTTACTGGATTTCTTCCTCCACATACCAGGACAGCCATGGGGTTGGAGCAGCTTTTGTGTATATAAATGCATTTTTAGGGGGAACTCTGATATACACTGGTAAAAAACAATTCCATATCTTCTTAGCAGTCTTTCTCGTTAAAACAAGAAATGAGCTGACCCTCACTTAAAGCATTCACATACATGCCAGCCCTTGGCACTGATGGTCTGCACGCTCCTGCTGCACTACACGTGTTCCTGCTGCACAGTTCCTGCGGTCACAGGCAAGGAAAAAAAGAAGCACAGAGGCAGCAGACAAAAGAAAGAGAAGTGCTGGAAGAAAAGAGAAGTGTGCTGGAAGAAATGCAGATAGGGATCAGAGAGTTAAATACAGTTGGGGAGGAAAGAAAGGTATAAGACAAAAAAAAAAAAGGAAGTATTAGCAGAAAAAAATCACCAAGCAATAGGCAGCATAGACACTCCTGCAGTGTGCTGGAGTCAAGGGAGAGCCAGAAATAATAGTATATAGATGGACAAGTAATTATCTTAATTTCAAATACACAGATGAATTCACCCACACTTAATAATCCAATCCAGCCCCCACTAAATCTTTCTTGACTTATACATGACTAGGTAAAAAACAGAGAGAAAGAAATACAAAGCTGCTTGTTTTCTTGCTAACAGTAAAATATCCTACAGCAAATTCCCCATTTCCTCAAAAAAAAAAAAAAAAAAAAAAAAAAAATCCCCAGAACACCAGTCTAGCAGGCTTACTAAAGGAGATATTTTTCCCCCCAAAGAATTAATGTGCCCTTTAAAATCAAGACATAAATGAAGGCAACAGTTTATCTCTAAGAATTTATTGCATTTTTTTTAATTGAGGGTTAAAAGGTAATTGTGTCCAAAGTTCTCTCAATGTGTTTGGGTTTAGAAAATGATGCATTGTTCACCACTGAAATGACAAGACTTCTTGTAAAAAGGATGTGGCTTCTATTAAGCATCATCAAGTGATGTTAAATCAGCACTGAGACAGAAAGAGATTCGGAAGCCACTTGGTGAATCTTGTATTTTGAATTATGAGTTTTTATCTGAAATTTCATGCATGGAAAAATGCAATTTCTGGGAAGGATAACAGCAAATAATGGTAAACTTTTTTTTTTTTTTTTTTTTAATTCTGTGAAATCTTGAGGAACGTGTTTACTCTGAAAATTACCAAGATATTACCCAGAAAATATCTGGGGAATTTTTATTCTCACAGCACTCCACAACACACACTCTTCCTTTCCCCCAAAAAATTGGTCCAAAAATTATTTTCATACTCCAACACAGATTTTTTAAAAAGCAGGGAGAAGAGGTTAATTAAATAAAAGTCATCATTTCAAAGGTATCTGCAGTGAATGGGATGTCCCACTCCCCAGAGCTGGGAAATAGCTAACAGCAACCTTTCCACTGTGCCTGGGGACACAGCCTTTGCCTCTCTGAATTGGGGGCTACAAACCCCCCAGGGAGCTTTGCAGGTCCTTCCTGGAGGTCAGAGTAAATGAATAGGAAAAGCATCACAGTTTTGAGGAACTAGGACAGCAGTGGAAATGGGTAAGCAAGAAACTTCTGCAAAATTAAACCACCTAGCTAGCTGCTGAAATAAGTGTGTGGCAACAGAACCTACTTCTGAAAGTTATGACCACATTATCATTTACCCTAGAGGATCAGCTCTCGTTAAACTTCTAATTAAAGTGTGGAATAATTTTGTGATCTAGATCGTTTTCATATGAATTAGGAACATTGCGAAAGAAAAAAGGTTAAATGACTGCACAAGTGACATTGAGATGATGGCAAACTCTGGAAGGTGGCTGAGACCTGCTGACTCCTCACCCCTTTGCATATGTCAGCATCCTATGAGATGTCAATATTTTATAGTTTTTGTTTCAATTATTTCTTATTTGGTTATTTTCTTTAATTCAGATTTTCAGATTAGGATTTCAAGATTATCATTGCAATATGAATGGCATTCATATCCAAACAGAATGGATTTTCTATTAGATAACAAAGGTTGCGAGGCTAGGTTATCCTGCAGATCAAAGTAAAATAAATGCCAAATAACTTTTCCTCATCTGTTTGAACTATAATTTAAGGTGAATGCTTAATTTCTGAAATAAAATAGATATACAATACATAATGTGACAATAAATCTGTTCTTATTCTTAAAAAAAAATAAAATGTTGTTACAAAAGCACTAACAAAATGAAGACGAAGAGTAGATGGAGGGAGAAAACTTAATTTTTCCATTTGCAGAGACCTCCACGTTGAGAGTTTTCCACTACATTAGCAGGTGCTCTGTCACACTAAATCAACAGACATAGTCAGGAAACAGATTTCACATCTTCAGGCTGTGTGGAGCTAATGATCTTAATTATGGTACAGTTGGCCTTCTGTGTGTACTTTGCCCCAGCCAAACCATGGAAAAAATGAGTGAACGCTCATGGTTTGAGAAATCTACCACATCCACCTAGAAGATCACCCCAAGATGGGAGACCAACAGAATGGGTGAAATCGACCAAACCCAATAAGCCATTTCTGTAGCGTGGCTTTGGTAACCACAGACAAGTTCTGTTCCTCGACTCCCCAGAGAAAGGCAGCTTTGAGCTGCACTACAGACAGAGGGAGGTGTGTAAGAAAAAAATTTCTCTGGCACTTTTAAGGCTTTTCTTATGGTCCTCAAGGAGTTAACTGTGGGATGAGCTCAGGCTCTGTATAACCAATACATACCAAGGAGATTCTGATCCTCCAGAATATTTTTCTCCCAAGCCATTTTTCTGCAGAAGTTGCTTTATTTTTTTCATTAAATTTTCTACTCTGTCATTTCTGTACACATGCCCTCACTCATCCAAATCCCCGGCATTTCCCAACATAAGCCCGAACAAAGGCTGGAAATTGTTTTTTGCTCCAAAGTCATGTCTGCGAGTGTCCTGAGGTCTGTGTGAAAATGAATTTACAATGAAATTTTCAACAGCTCAGTGAAGTTTGAATGCAAAGGTAACAAAACTGAAGTGAAGAGGGTGTTTTCACTCAGAGGAGCAGAGAGGAGGCTCTCGGGGCTGTGTTACACACAGTACAGAAATCAAATATCCCTACACATTCCCAAGAAGCTTAATATAAATTTCTGAGAAAAGAAACACGCATACTGGTCTATTTGACTCCATCTATTCTTTAGAGGACAAATGCTTTTTCTAGCTATTTTCATTCATCAAACACACTATCCCAGCCCTGCAGCCCCTTCTATGGCAATGCTTCCTCTGCCTCTGCAAGCACAGGACGACCAGGATTAACACTGTTAACGCTGGTATTTTTAGCCTCCCTATTCATTTAACTTCCACCAAACCACCCAGCCAAAAACTAAGAAATGCTCTTTTCTACCTCAGGGCCGGGTGAATATCTGCTTTAACCCAGCTGGCCATCCTGGGCCATTTCTGACCCTGGTTTCCCTCCCCAGGGCTGATCCTGACCTGCACCCACAGCAACGACCTCCCTCCCCGTGAGGTGCCTGGTACCCAGGGCTGGAGCTGCTATTACATGCTCTAGATGATGAACAGCACTTCCAGCTGTCCCAAAAATGCTGTTGATCTTGCCTGATGGACACACAAATAACAACAGCAAGGGGCAAAAATACCGTTTGCTGCATGTTCCTGCAGCAAGGAGCAGATTTTCACCACTAGCATGTCTCTTGCTCCATACCCTCAGCATTTTGTCCGAGCTAGAAGGCACTTTAAGACCACTGGGGTTACACATCTCTCTCCAGGTAGGTCCCCACTTACCCACAAGATGAGAGGAGCCAGGGAACTGCTGGGCATGGGGCCAGGCAGCACACCCCTAAGCTCATGGCTTCACCTCTCCCACCACCTTGCTGCTCCCCATCAAGTACAGCTTCTGGGATAGGAACCTCAACAACCCACAGGTCTCTGCTGGGACTCGTAGCCATGACCACAACAGACATATGACAGCTTCATGCTCCAGGTAGAGCTGTTTTTTTTCCCTCCTTATACACCAGTTTGGTTTTCTCCTCCCATTACACCGCAGCTAACTACGATGGAACAAGCAGCACAAAGCTTTCATCTCGTGCAGTTACCAAAAGCGTCTGGATTTGTTTGGATTTAACTTCTACTTTCTTGGGTACTATTATCTACAATTACAACAGCTTAGTGTTTTGACAGTTTTTGTCACCAGTCAGATGGGAGAATTTTAATGGCAATTTGAAGCTTATCATTTCTTCTTGGTTTAACTCCTCAGTATTTTATACTCTCAGAGAAAAAAAAAAAAAAAAAAGAAATTAACTAGAATTAAGATTGAAAAACCATGTCAGCTACTTAAAGGAAAGCTACTTAGAGGAGAGAGACTTCTGTGAAGTTTAAGTTGCACATGATAAAGCATGAAATTTTGACAATATAGTCAAGGAAGACTTCACAGACCTGCCTCTTCCCCCAGACCACTTTCACCAGAACACAACCGCCTCCTTAATGGTCAACAATTTTCACCCAGGGAAAAATTGCTGGGAACCATTTAAAGAATGCTGTAGCGAGAAATTAAATTTTGACTCCAGGATGAATTTCAAGTTCACAGTGGGGCATGGCACACACCGCCAGTGCCCCCTGCCACTGCCAGGTCCCCTTCCCTTCCTCCAGATATGACATTTTGGGCATCAGCAAAGCTGCTGGCACAGCTTGCAGCCACGTGGATGAGGAATCCACCAGGGCCTGGGGCACTTCAGCTCACACACCAGCAGGGTAATGGCACTGAAGTACGTGGCTGATGAGACCCCTGGGCAAATAAAGCCCTTACGTGCAGAGCAGAGCAAGGCATGCATGTTTTGGTGTCATCAAACTGAGGAGCAGAAGAGAGTAAACCACATAATGCTCAAAAATTAAGCCAAAACGAAAAGTTTCTGCGGAAACTCTTCCCTTTCTGAGATGAACTAATTTGTTTTAGCTGCCTGGTGTATGCTAATTCAATAGGATGCTATGCAGTCTGGTCTGAGACAGTGATGCATGGATGCTAAAAAGGGAAACTGGCCCAGCACAGATACCCAGTCTTGTTTGTTATTACAGTGCTTTACTTTCCTGAACTGTTTGCTCTTTTCTGATTAATCCTGACCCCTATTAGAAAGGGAAGTGTTGTCTTTAAAGGCCTATTACGCTTACTTTACATCCTCTGTGGTAATCATGGTAAAGCTACCCAGAATCAAAAGCAAAACATACAGCCTTTTGTATTGAGCTCTTCCTTCCATTATGCATTTCACAAATGGGCTGTTAAGCAGTTTATTTTCTCCACTGATGATCACTTTCTTTCCAAAGTGAATATTTAAGTACCTTTTTTCCACTTTCATCTTATAAGACGAAAAGAGCTCATTGTCTCCCAGGATTTATCTGATGACAGCATTCTCACTGGGAAATAACCCTTTTTTTTTTTTTTTTTTTTTTTTTTTTTCCTAATAATGACCGCAAACCTTTCTTGAGGGATAAGTGAGCTCCATAATGTTTTTCAAAGCATTTCCCTGTTCTGACACTGATATATGCAGGGTCTATTACAACACATCTGATTTCTGGAGATCTTATCTGGCCTTATAAAGCAAATTACACCAATTTGAAAAAGCACGTTTCTTCCTCTTCCTCCACGCGGAAATGTAAGAAATGATCTGGCACTCTCCAAAGAGGCTGGATCAATTTAGGAACTGGATGACACTGCATCTTTTGGAGCAAAGCAAAGATAGTGTAAACACTAGTTTTGCTTTCAGCATTTTCTATGTTCCCTCTGAAGTGAATTTCAGCTCATCTTTAGTAAAGACGAAACTAGCCTAACTTGCCTAAAGAGCAAGTAACTTGTCAGTTGGGTTTGAACCATAGGAAAATCCAGTTAACCCGAGAGTTTTGCCTAAAGGTGCCTGGACCTTCAAATCCAAGTTGCAAAAGATGCCACCCCATGCCTTCAGGTGGCATCTTTAAGAATCAGAGCCTAAGTATCATCTCTGGAGCTCTTCCTCAGTAATCAGAAACAAATGACTGCATTACTTGACATGTGGTTTTCAAACACTGACCATCTTTCAGGAACTGTATGATCCATTCTACAGATGAGCTACGTGAGGAACAGGAACCACATGGACCCATCCTTCAGTAACATTTATTTAAAAGCAAAGAACATCGCATAATCTAAAAGTGCACACTCCTTTTGTACTCAGAAAAGCGTCTCCAACAGGCAATTACATCCCATCCTAAAATATATTGAGGGAAGCACAACATAGCACTGCACAAATCCTTACGCCCCTTCTGCCAAAAATCCCACACTCCAATTGCCACCTACCTCTGGTCAAACAGATCATCTGAGATGCCCAGATCTAGCTCCAAAATGCCTGTCCGGCAGCTGCAATGAGCTGAGATATATTTCAGCCTCAGGGTCTGGTCTTGTTTCAAGAGAAAGCAGAGCTTGGCCACCCAGAAGGAAAGTCCTGAGCACAACTACGTGGATGTTATTGATGTCTGAGCTACTTCCCCATGCATTACAGATGAGAGATGGCCAATACAGCAGTGCCATCAGCTTGTCTGGGAGTAACTAATAGTGGTCAGATAAAACATACCCTAAACACGTCTCTGGATCTTCATTGAGAGAAAGGGAGCCCCAGGGGAGAGATCGACTGAAAACATCTGCAGTGTGGACACTCTGAAAGCTAAGCACGCAAATCTCCTCCTTAATTCACGGGACCTGAGTGTGCACAATAAGCACATATTCAAATCAAAATGAGGACTGAGACTCATAAGGCTTTTATGCCCCTGATCACAGCACAGTCCCTTCCTGTTTCAAGGACAAATTTAGGTTAGTTAATCAGATCACACAACCAGGGCACAAATAGGATTGGCCTCTTCCAGATCAATTGTGCAGACCCAGTGGACAGCCCCTGGTCAGGCTGTGCTCCCCATGAGCATGATGAGCCTCTGAAAGAAGAGGCCACAGGGTTCAGAGCTGTCACAAGCACAGCTGAACAATTCCCCTCATGTAAGAGCCCTTCTGTCCCTCTAGAAAACTGTAATGGGTTTGTTCTCATCCTGTTGTTACCCATCCAGCCAGTCTCGTGTATCTATTTTAAATATTTGGACTAAAAACGATGTGTATTTTGTATCCTTGCCCACTCCAAATAGTAGCTTAGAGTTAAAATAAAAATAAAATGTGGGGGGAGGGACAATTCAGTAAAATGCAATGCAATTTGTTCTGTAGCTCAGAATTGAGCTCTGGTAGGAAAAGCCACTGCAATATACCCAGAGCTCCATCTGAAGCCTTCCTTTCAATGGCCACTTTTAAAAACACCAGAGGAGTGTTTGCTTCCCTTCTCCCCCACCTCTTGACTCGCGTTTCCACATGTTGTTTCATGTCTGAGCTGAGGTATGCTAAGAAATCTTAGCAGACGGGTTTGCCTGGTAACCAGCAGGCTTGCAAACAAACATTTTGGCAAAGATTATTTCAGCGTAGCTGTATCCAGCAGTTACCAGGCGCTCCTGAAACTCACAGATCCTTCTGCTAAAAGAATTGCCACACAGTTTCTATGCGTGTGTCTCAGTCCTGCTCTCATTCAAACCTCGGAGCAAAAAGGGTTCTCCCATCAGCTTCTGCTGGCAAGGGATTTCCCCACAGCTCCACCTTCAAGGTGCTGTCCAGATTCCTGAAGTTACTCACAAAACAGACGCAGCATCAGCACAACTTTCCCCTCCTAAACCTATTATCATGTGCCTCTGCACTGCTCTGAAGGAACATTTTTGATGTCAAGGGACACTGATGTCACTGCACTGGGACTGACCAAGAGGAAATTCCCCAGGTGATCTAAGCATAAGAACCTTGCACCAGCTTCTGTCCAAACTATGCCCAGCCTGGGCACTGTGTCCAGATGAAGCAGAGAGTATATGAGGCCCAACAAAAGCAGTCCTCTGGGTTTATCCTATCCTGTTATCACCCAAAAAAGGCAGTGGCACATGCAGAAATCTTCCTAAGGACAGGAGCCATTCCTGCCTTCCCCATATGATGGTAGAAAACAGCATCAGGAGGGAAGCAGTCCCTTCTGCATACACACCTGCACCAAAGCAGCTGAGCCTCTTAGAGAATCACAGCAGGAAGAAGGTGCTGGTGTTTCCTGCATTTCATCTGAAAGAAGGGCAGATCTCCCCACTCAGGGAGGTGAGCCTGGTTGATGGAAGCCACCAGGCATTGAGATCTCTGTCACATCACCCATAAAAGCTTTAGACCCCAACCACCCATGGTTTCTGCACGCAGCAAAACTCTTAGCTACACATGCTTCTGTTTTCACCTCCCAGTCTCCAGTGAGCAACGGCACAAGAGAAACCAGCTCAGTGCCCCAACCAGTCCACAAACACCAGCAAGAGTATACTGTTACATACGGGTGACCTTCTGTGTTGGAAAACTCCAGCAGAAACAAGCTGACAGCAACTCTGCTTCCCTTTATCTGAACTGTAATCATAGCACATTATAGCCTCATAACACAACGAGGGGTTTCCTAGGAGATGAGTGCCACGCTGCCTGCCTATTTTTACAAATGGAATTTCTAAGAACTCGTTTCCAACACAGGTTGACATGTTACACACACACCAGCCAGCACAACCACCGTGCTCCTCTGCCTTCACACGGGTCCTGATAACCCAGCTCAGCTCTTGGACAGCAGGTCCAAGCAGTACCAACACACACAATGAGCTGGATGAGGCTGGGGAAAGGGGAATACAGCTCTACAAGCCTGACACTAATAATTTCTGTTCCTTTTTAATCTGTATCATAATTTTAAGCATTAATAAAAAGGACGTGGCATAGTATCCTCCCAGGTGACATGCACCCCAGAATATGAAAATTCCCCAGAAGGATAGCACAAGAGCTCTGGAAGAGTGAGGAGGGGCAGTGGGATTGCAGGAATCTCTCTCCCAGTGTGCTGTAAAGATTATCTGGGAGCCAATTCCCCAAAATACCCCCAGCAGCATGCCACTGGCAGTGAGTTGGGGAGCTATGGTGAAGCTGGTAAAAGCAGCCTCAAGTCACATATGCTGTGGATGTGCTGTAGTTGGTACATCAGCTCACAGAAGGGATGGGCCACAGAGTACTCAAAACAAGTTACATGTTGATTTAAAATTAAAAAGCTAGAAAAAAAATCCAGCAATTTGCCCTCCAGGGGAACTTCTGTTTGCTGTCAGTGAAAAGGGGCTTGGATGGGAAGGAGGGCCAGACACCTAATCCTGCCAGCAAGTGCACAAGTTGATCCCTGGGGTCTTTTTAGGAATAGATCGATGTAGGACAGCGTCTGTCCTCACCACGATCAAATGGGAGGTTAACTATGGATTTTGAGTCTTTTAAAATATGACAGGTTGAAAGGAGCTCTATGAAACTGTTAGAATAGCAGAAAAAAGCAAGATACATCCTTGGGGAAAAAGGTTTTGCTTTCTGCTACGAATAAGAGCCTAATTTGATTAGAAACTTTATGACCTCTTTGAAACACAGCCCTTTCCCCATCAAAATGTTTCCACTTCTAAGTGAATGAGAAGTCATTCCAAGCAAATAGAGAGCTGAGGAGCCTGAACTGTAATTCCATGTGACTTGCTCATGAAAAGGATCCTTTTACCAAGTTATAGGAAGAAATTAAGAAGGCAAAAACCTCTCAGCAGGGTTAAGCAACCAGATCTGCCCAGTCCAGGCTCCTTTCTTTAGTAATAGCTATAACAGATAATTGAAGAAAGAGCCTATGAAGTGGAGTTCATGCAACACAAGACTTCCCCCAGTTTATCTCCCTAGCTTCCAGCAGTCAGTGATCCAGAAAATCCATCTCTGTTTAAGTGACAGTTGCATTGACCCCTCACATATTACCTACCTATGCTCTACTACTCTGTATAATTCAATTTCTTCAGCCCATCTACTTTGAATTTCACAGCCTCCTGTAGTATTGAGCTCCACTGTTTGGGCACAAATTATAGGAGGAAGCAGTCCTTGTTTGCTCATTTTAACATTTGCTGCTAAATAACTTCTTTCCATAACTCCCTATTAAAACACATTTTAAAGATGTTAACTAGAAAACTGCTCTCCCATGTCATGTAACGTGTTTGTTTGTTTTAAATCATGAAAGTACTGAACAACTAGAGAGCTGTGCTAGAAATGATCAGCAAAGGGGTTTGCAGAACGGGACTCCCCTTCACTATCCAAGGCAAGAAACTCTCAACCTAAAGTAGGATATGCATGAGAAAAGCCTAAAATTGTTAGGAAATGAGTACTACATCTCTGTACTCAGTCTTCAGCGTCATATTTAATTTTGAAAGGAGAACTATAAAAATGAAGAAAGTTATTAACAAGAAGTGAGATCCTTGGAGGTAGAAACAAGAGAGTTAAAACTCGCAAGAAACGTAAGGACTGTTTATAAACATCAATGCTTGAAAAACTTGAGAAATAGAGAAGTCTGGAAGGCCAATCAGCCAGGAAAGGGAACTTATGAGAAGACAGCATCCTCAAATATCGGAAAATGCGTGTCCAAATGAGGAAACGAGAATGAATTTTTAAGTTCTAGTGGGTAAAATCTGAAAACATTGAAAGGCAGGAAAAAGCATTTGAAGAACAAGTTGCAAGAGAAAGATAATTCAATAAAGACATATTTGCACATATCAGAAGCCAGAAGTGTGCAAGATCACTGGTGGGTGAGGAAGAAATGAAGTATAGAAACAGCATGAATTAAACCACACAGCAGTAGCAAAATAATAATAATAATAATAATAATAATAATAATAATAATAATAATAATAATAATAAAGGCTTCGGGGGGATCTGTTCTCACTAGAGAGGTAGAGAGGTATGGGGAGCTTTTTACACTGGAAACCTTTACAAGGTTGGCAGAAGGGGTTATAGACTGCACTGACCCAAACATTGTGGGGGAACTTAACAGGTGACACTACCAAAGTAATGTCACCTAACCATGGGCTGAAGTTTCTTACTTCAAGCTTTATGGGTACCCAAAAATAAGGAGGCGGCTTATGTGACACGATTTTTTAAAAATGGGTTCAAAGCAATAATTTGGGAATTACAGGGAACTCCACATTAACAAGTTTGACATCAGTAAGTCAGTAAAAACTGTAATAAACATCCCTCTAGTAAAGGAGAGAACTATTGAACACCTGGAAAAACATGATATATGGAGGAAAAACTAAAAAGACTTTTGAAAAGGGAATGTACTGGAGTATTGTGAAGGGGCCAGCGTGTATGCAGATGAGGAAATGATGTGGTGATGTAGCTTAATTTCAAGGGGCTGCCTCAGTACAGGCTCTCTGAGCAGCTTAACAAATAGCAGAATCTTCTTGCATGGGTAAAAAACTAGTGAAAAGACAGAAAACAGCAAGGAATAAATGGTAAATCCATTAAATAACCAGTGTTAAGGACTGCTGTTCACCACCCCTGAATGCTGCATGCTGTTGTGATCTTCCTCATCACCTGCAGGACATGGAAGAATCAGTGCAGAAGACAGACTGAAGGTATGAAACAGCTCCACTATGAGAAATTACCAAATAAACTGGGTCTTTCCAGCCTCTTCAGGAAGGGACGACTGAGAGGGACAGAATTAAGCCCTGAGAGGAGGAAGGCAAGTGCCGCTGTTCCTTCCAGTGCAATGATGAGGTGATGGCAAATGAAGGTAGCAGGGACCCACCTCCAAACAAACTTCATGCAACTTTCTGTGTGACACAGTGGATGTTAACAGGGATTGGGAAAAAAAAAAAAAAAAAAAAAAAAAAAAGACTGGAAAAATACTCACAATAAAATCCATTCCAGACTACTAAATGCACAATTTGAGTCTCCGAAAATGCCTGCACACATCTCTCTGAATGCTAGAGGAGTGCTCACAGTATGATAATAATTACATTATTGTCAAACACTGACCTATGCTTTCCATCCCAGACATCTGGCATTGGCTGCATGGATGGGGCACGGGATGAGCTGCATTTTTGGTCTGACCCAGGACAGCTGTTCTTACGGTCTGTTGATGTGGTAGAGCCAGCAGCAGCCAACAGCAGTTCACATAACAAATGGGCATGTGAAATCCTGGGGATTTAAGCCCATTGCTGACACAAAGAGGAACATCTTTAGGGTTAACCCATGGCAAAAGCAAGGAAAAGTGCATGTAAAGTACTGTCCAATGCCAATGAGACCATTTTCACCCTAGTAGCCCAATCAGGATATCTGGAAGTAAATACAGCCTATGACTTGAGAGGAATTAGAGGAGCAGAGAGTTATGAGGTGTCCAGGGAAAAAAACAGCTTTGAAAGTTTATCACATACCTGCGGAGGAAACAGGCTTTGTTATCTTACTGAACTGATTTCTCTCAGATAAATGTAACCTCTGGCTGCCTCTCATCTGGCTAACCGTGTGATGCACCTTTTACTGCCACTGCAGATAGCAGTGGTCTCTTCTTTGCAGGATTAGAGGGAAGATGCCACTAATTAAAATAAAGGTCACATCCCAAGACTTAGTTACAACATCTTAAATGGAATGCAGCAATTCTCCTTTGCATCCCTTCAGTTACAAGGGACCCAAACTTCAAAATTTCTCATGCATTTATCCTTACAACATCCCTACAGGATTAGGCAGTGTTGTCACTCATATGAAATACATTGGAACTTGGGCAGAGAGGGCATAAAGCAGACAAACCCCAGGTCCCCCCAGTCTAACGCCCACTATTTAACTAAAAGAGCATCTCCACATGCTGCCGGATCACAGGGGACCCAGATACAGCCTGTTTTCTCCCTAGGTCTTTTGCTTTAGCTCTCCTTTCCTCCCATATCACAGGCAGCTGTCCCAAAATGCACATCATCCGTGGTAAGGGCTGAAGCTTAGCTCTTCCCCTGAAAAGCAATCCAGTAAAAAACTGGCAGTGTCTGCCATCTCACCATGAAAAATTAGAATTTCAGAAGTGCTTCTTGCTTTCTACACCACACATTACTAAACCCACAGTAACCAACAACGTTGTCAACCCACTGAATAGGACAGATAAATAAACTCGTTTATCGGGGCCCCATGCCTGACAGCACAACCAGTTTCCTAACTTTATTAAAGACACCTTGGGTAAGCTGCCATCAGAGTCTTTATATGGAAGCAGATCTTTTCACTTTGTTGACAAAAGCTTCAGAGTAGCATTTATTATACACAAACAGTAGCAGGTGTTCATATTTAACTTGTTTTTGTGGGTTTTTTAAGCTTGAGATGCATATAGTGATTGAGAATTACTGTTTATTCATTTCTGTGTAATAGGAGAAGCAGCATTTCATCTGTCTCATCCATATTTAATAGCTCCAGGCACAACAACCATGAAAGGTCTATTTTTCTCCCACTAGGGAAAATATTATTATTATTATTACTACCATGACTACATTTATATTCTGAAATTATTCAACCCTGGCTTTCTATGTTATTTCTAAGTTATCTGTGGGCCAGGTCCTTTGCTGGTACTTACCCGTGTTACCGTGCTGATGGAGCTATACCGATTTGTGGTACTTTGAGTCACGTCGGGTAAGAACAGAGTCAATTTGAAGCTCCTTGCCAATGTAAGCCAGATGATTGAATTTTGCTGCCCCAGGAGGAGCAGGAACCCTTGGAAAGCTGCATATTTGCTGCTCCTCCTCCTGCTGTTACCAGGAAGGTGGCTTAGGGAGGTATCTGCTGCCTTTGGAGGCCCACTCTTGCCCCATCATGGGCATTGCCACACTTGCCAGTCTTGGTGAACAGAGTAAACGGTGAGGCCAGGAACAGTCTCTGTCTGCTGCTCCATATTGCACCTGTGCCTACAGCAGACCCTTGCTTCCAAGACGGCACATAAAAACAAAGGATGGTACCTAATTTCTCCCCAGTATAGCTTAAGGTCTGCTCTACCAGCCTCAGTAAAACCCAGGCTATGCACAGCCCCACCAAACCCAATTCCAAAATTTGATGCAACCCCAGTGAACTGGGAGCATCCTTCCACACATCATCCAGAGAATCAAAACAGCCTGGACTAACCAACAGTCCCAAGTGTCATTTATCTAATTAAGCCTAAAATGAAGGAGATAAAATTATGCAAGTGGGTTTTTGCCTTCCTAACAATAAGTGAGGACCTCAGCGAGCTCCAAGGAAACCTCTCCTTCCTCACCCCCAGTGCACCTAACAAGAGTGCAGCAACTCAAACCAGAGGATCAGTTAAGGCGATGTGGGTTTTTCCTGGTATTTGTTCCTGGGAAAAAAAGTCCCCTGTTAGCATGCCATTAACATGTTAATCACTAAGCTGTCAAGGCCCCTTTCCCCAGGAGGTTATGTGCTCAAGCTCAGCCAGGGTCAGCAGCCCCCGGCATATGACCGTTGGCAATGTTTACTCAGTGAGAAACAAATTTGATGGATTCGACCCAGCCATGTGCTCACGCTGCAAAACCCAGGAGCACTGGCTGGCACCAGCTGTGCACGGGCAATGCTGCTGGGGAGCTGTAAACACCCGGCTGGCTTCACATGGGAGGTTTGTCCCTCCCCAGGCAGGGCTGGTGAGCACTGATGGCACAAAGGACGGACCTGGAGCAGTCACCATTTGGGGGAAAATCAACCCCCCCAAATTCCCTGCACATTTTTGTCCATATGCCTAAAGGAACAAAACAATCCTATGTTCAGCACGTTCAGGGGCTGAAGGTCACGGCGAAGAGGATATATGTAAAGAAAGACATATTTTTTTCCTATTACTTGCAATTTGGAGACAGAACAATGTTGGGAGAGGGAACACATGTTATCCCCTTTCCTCAGCATGTGCAGTTCTCATTAGGGCCAATCAGGAAGTTAATCTTATCTGCAAGGAGGCTACAAGCCAACATGTGTGATAAAAGCCCAAGGAAACATAACTCCGGTCAGCTTACAAAGCATAGGGCTTTACCCATCATGTTCATCGAGCCTGCATTTGGCTTAACTTTATCAGAAAGCTCAGCCCTGTGCAGCATTACCCCATAGACCAAGGTGGGCAGGGACCTCTGGGTCTATCTGGTCCCACCCTGCTCCAGCAGGGCCACCCCGAGCAGGGTGCCCAGCACCACGTCCAGGCGGCTTTTGGAGATCTGCAAGGAGGAGACCCTACAACCTGTGCTACTGGTCCATCACTTGAAAAGCACAGAAGGGCTCCTGATGTTATCTGGGAGAACATCCAGCCTAGGAGAGGATTTGGCAGCAGCGTGGCTCTTCAGGGACCCACAGACCGGTCCTCTCCCTGGACTGCCCAAGCAATAGGTCTCAGCATGCAGGGGGACATTAATTAATTGCTCACTCCGGTGTTTTCTCTGTGCTTAGCATAAGGCATCTAAGGTTTCTACATGAAGAATCAATATGTTGCTCTGGGTAAAGTCAAAGGGAAAAATCTCAGCTGAGTTCAACGAAAGCAGAGCCATCGGCTCTCTAATGCCTTTTCCATCCTCCCTCCCCAGAGCAAACCGGCAAGCACAATTCTTCTGGGATCATCTGGGTGAGCTTTCTGCCACCCCGATGTACTGCACATCACTGTTACCTATGTTGTCCTCGTCTCTAGCATCTGCGATGCCTTCCTCGTCCCAGCTGCCTCCCAGGTGGCTCCCTGCAATTACTTTCCTAATTGTACCACAATGGGGCTCTCCCTGGGACAGCACACTGCTGTTTAATTCATAAATGTCAATTTGGAGGCACAATGCAATGAGAAATCACCCACATCAGAGGCAGAGCAGTTCCCACTTATGAATAGGTAAGGAGACAACAAAAATAATTAAGCACTTAACAAAGAGAGAGGATGAGGGAATGCAGACAGTCCTTTAATGCACCCCTTCCAAATTTTACACATGCTTGATTTTCTTCTGCTTAAATGGAAGGGGACAGAGGTAGCTGAGTGGCATTTTTAATATCAGACATGACACTGCACAGTCTCTGCTTATTTGGGAACTTATTTAGTAGTTAAATCTCAATTAACCAGTAAAAATGACTTGACATTTAAAAATCTAAACAAAATGTTTCAAGTGTAGCTCTTTAATAAGTGTCTGTAAAAGCATCTTATTCCACGAACCTGCTTGTTCTTTGCATCCTCAAGAGCACTCCCAAGCAAGATATAAAAAAAATAAAAATTAGGATTTCATTATTTTTACCCCCATTCCTTTTGCATGGTCAGTCCAACTAAACAAGAGTTAAATTCTGTCCTTCTTGTGTATCAGTATTAGATCAGCTGCAGAGATAGATATGAGCTAGAAAATATTTGTTTTGCAAGAGAAGAAAATCAGCTCATACCAAGCTCTGCATTGCCAAAGCTACTGCTTTCATACAGACGATCCCAAGTGACATAAAACACAAGAAGAGGGCAGATGCCCAGAGCACCAGCTGTGGAAAAGGGGAAGGAGAAGCTGTAGGGTGCATCCTCGGTTCTGGCAGCAGAGCCCCATGAGCTATCACTGCTTGTCAGCTATGGAAATCCCAGCCTGCGTTTCTAACAATTTTACAGCACAAATACAACCGTCAAAAAAAAAAAAAAAAAAATACTCTGCAGGTTTCATACTTTTTTTTTTGGCCAAGTTTCTCTCTAAATGCTACACGGGGTGAGTAATTCTGCCAGGGGCTTGCCCTCTCACCCATACACTGCAAAGTGCTAATGGAGAACACCCCAGCGTGCTCCTGCCCTGCAAGGGGAACACTTACTGCTCACCCACACTCAAACAGAGAAGTTAAGTTCAGCAGAGCAAGAGGAACAGAGCAGGTCATAGCGTCTTCCCTTCTGTCCATCTACTGCAGAAAATACTGGCACACTCAACACTGCCTGTGGGTAAGAAGAGAGGAACCACCATGCTGGGCCACACCAAAGGACAGTCTAGCTAAATACCCCCTAGCTTGTAACTAATGGTAGCATTAAATAAATAAATAAATAAATAAATAAATAAATAAATAAATAAATAAATAAATGAAAAGAGAGAGAAAATGTAGGGAGACTCCTGATTCCCTCCCCTGACTTCCCCTGACCAAGCAAGCAACCTGCTACAGCTCCCCAGAGAAAAACTGTACAAGAGCACAAGCCACATCTGGTGCCAGTTGCATGCCATTGATGTTAATGGGTTTGTTCGGCTCTATATCAGCTGATGGGTCTTCCTCTTCTCCCTCTTGGCTCTCACAGATTTTCTGATCTCTGATATACAGGGATATGCAGTTTCTGCTCTACCTTCTTGATCCATAAAGAAGGTAGATTTTGTTGAGCTGGTGCTGTGCCACTGGTGCTGTGACAAAGTACCCCAGCACTGGAAAAGCTTCTTTCTAACCCTCATTACATAGATATCAGCTTATTCCTTCAAGATGGGCCTTTCTATGCTTTGAAATCCCTCGGGTTGTTCTGATCCCTGCTAGTGTAAGGTGCCAGGGGACATAGCATGGGACACACTAGAGGCCTTCATCACCATGAGTACACTGCACACACAGCTCTGAAAAATGTGCTTCTTCATCCTGCTTTGGAGAAAGCACCTGGGTTTATTCCCAGAAACAGCCAAGTCCATTTTATATCTCTGTTCATGCCACTGTGTCTGTTCCAGCTGCCCCTGCAACAAAACACTGGCACCAGTGAGAGCTGAAGGAAGAAACTGAACCCATTGGGAGGCACTACTCCAAATTTCAACTTCCTTGGGAATATTCCTGTAGGCAGCTTTTACCCCTGTGTGTGTCCTGCCTGTATTGTCACGTCCAGGAATTATTTTGGGTGTGAAACATGCAAGGGCCTTCCTCAAACCCACATGCTGGTGGCATCCCCAGCTGGCAGGCAGCTTGCAGCCGTGCCACCACTTGCACCACAAATGATTGCCTTGGCTGACTCTCTTTGAGTTCTTCCAGATTTTGTTTGTGTGCAAGCCGTGCCAGTGTCCTCACTGGAGAGCGTGTGCCCTGCTGCACGCCACGCCAGAGCAAACATGCTTGCTGTCACATAAAAGCATTGATGTCACCTTATGATCAGTGAAGCCAATTTCAGGCCCAAGCTCTGGTTTCTAGTGTCAGCGGGAGGCTTATTAAATATTTAGGACTGGAAGCTCCAGCGTTAATCAAAAATACTTCCATCTAGGCAGGACTGGGGAGATCAGCCAACATCTCGACAGCTCCCTAAACCTGCCCCAGAGCGGGACACAAAAGCAAACCAAAGGATTTTTCCCTGCCTCAAAGGTTCAGGGCAAAGTTCTCACTTTTGTCAGCTGCCGGGGAGCTGAGTTCAAGTTCCCACACTGATCCTTGCTGGGCAAGAGCAGAGAAGCCACTTCTTATTTTTTTTTTCATCCCCTTCCTGTGTGCAATTAGAGATGGGCCCAGGAGACACAGATCTGCTGGTGAGAACTTCCCCTTTCATCAGCTGAGCAAATTGTGAGAGTCTGTGGTTAAAGCCCTGCAGTCCAGCACATCTCCAGTGGAGAGAATCCTAAAATGCACGGGTTGAATGATGATGTGAGCTTTTCCTGTGACTGGAAGGAGAAAAGGGGAAGTTTGTCGTTTTAGTACCACTGCTTGCCCTGTCATATTTCATATGAATAACTGAGGTCATGTTCTCCTTTTCTTTCCCTGATTTTCAGAAGAAAGCAGAAAGGATCATTTAAAAAAAAAAAAAAAAAAAGAAAAAAATCCAGTAAAGCATAACTCAAATGAAATTTGGTGCCTATGTTTCCCATGGGAAAATCCACCAAAGGAAAAATTAAAGTAAATCCAAGAAGCAAATGTAATGATCTCTACATGATGATTTTTTTTCTGGCTACTTACAAGGCATAATTTCCTCATGAAGAATGAGAAAGAGTGGCCGTATGTCTCTGTGCTCCACAGGTCTGTCTCTAAGGAATGTTTCACCAACTTTATTCATTTACAGGCTCCTTTTCCTGCTCGTTCTTTCTCCCTTTTATTCTATGGTTAGACTGCAGTGCATCTCACTCATTGCAGAGCTGCAGAGTTGACTCACTACGGCTCCCTTTTCTGCTCACCAATCTCATTGAATTATTTAAAAGGACACTGTCAAGTTGGAAAGAGTATATCTTAAAAAATAAAATATTTTTTTCTTTCCTAAGTTCCAAATGGCATCTTAAACTATATATTTCAGGGGAAAAAAAAATAAATAAAATTTGTAAGGGACTTATTTTCTTGTTATTAATAATGCCCTTGGTTTCATTTTGCACATTTCAGGCCAGACAACCTAAGTTCATCATCTGCTTCTAGACAACTTCACTCTCTGTTTTTCATTCACCTGCAGTAATGATATTGCCAAGGCTCATAAGTTTGTCCTAAGTCTTTGGGTATTTGTGGGCTTTTTTAGTAAAGCCTGAGCTTGTAAAGACATGAGTAATGCTGTGGCTCAGCTTTCATTTTTATTTTGTTTTATTTTGGTGTCTGTTAGCCTTCACGGTTACAGGGAACAGTTTGACCACATGGCTCAAGTACACCCTCAAGGCTCAAAACAAGGAACCCAACTATAATTTTTTACATAATCTTGCTATTTTTAGAGAGATTTATGTGTTTCCAAGAACACTGGATGATGGATTTTTTAACTGAGACTTGACTTGTCTGTAGAGTTAGATTTAGCACCTGATTTTCTTTCATGATGAAACTCCTGATAATCAAAAATTGCAAAATGTCCATAGCTCAAGGTCTGTTTCTTTTTCCTTCCCTTTTAACCCTGGGGGCCCAATAGCTCCCTGGTTTAGGAGAGACAGTTTGTCAAAGCATCTCAGGCAACACTGATGAGATCCCCCTATCCCTCTCTCCCTATTGACCACAGCCTTAGGTCATGTGTGCCCATTACATGAGCATTCAGATGCTATCAGATTAGAAAAAAGAAATAAATACATAAATAAAATCTAATGTATGTATGTACAGCAGCAATTTCTCAGCAATTCTATAGTATAAAATGAGCAAAACCACTCTGCTAGTATTCAATCCATTATGAATATTTGAAGAACCTACCAAAATTCAGGGCCTACAGTAGAAGGTGGGAGTCTGCCACCATGACCAAATCCATTGGGGACAACTGTAAGAAAGATGCTTAGTATCACAGCACCATACATTGGCAAAGAGAGAGATTTCTAAAAGCTGATGTGAATTGGTCAGGACATTTATATAAAACTCTTGTAAGAAAGTGTGTGGTTAAGAGCACTTGAGCTGAATTGAAACAAACCAATAAAAATAACTATGTTAGAACTTCTGTTGGAACTTTGTTATAAAATCCAGCAGGGCATCACCTCTCCAACAAAGAATTTTCTCACAAGACATGAGGATTAAAAAAATATATATACAGTTCAATCAACCTACCTCCAGGGTATCTTTACACAAAGGTTTTTATTTGCCTTTCAACTTGACATATTGTTTTCAATACCTAACTGAAAGGTAAGGGTATTAAATATACATTGCAATGCAGTTAATTCCAGAATTGCTCCACAGTGCGTGTTGGGCAGTGCCCATGAAGACATCCAGTTACTGCTTGTGCCAGACTTGACCCTGGCTGTGTAAGCAAGGCTGAAGTATCAAGCACACAGGACAAGAATTAATTTCTTCATTTCCACTGTAGAACTGATGCAGTAGAGAATACTCAACACAAACTAACAAAATCTTAATTTAGGTCGTTTTGTTTACCCTGATTTGAGAAACTTTGAGCCAGACTGCCTCTATAAGCCCCTGTGTGAATTGGGAGGATGTGGCATGTAGGTAGGGGACAGTAGACAGAAAATAAATAAAATCTGCACTTTTTTTTCCAGCAGGTGCAGATCGAGGGTTGTGCTCACCTAGGCAACAGTACGAGCTGCATGTTTTGTGGAGCATTTAGAAATGGAAAAAACATTCAAGATTTTGTTTTACCTGTGAAAAATGGGGGCTATGGAGAGGGGGAAGTGGACTTACTTGCTTGGAAATTTGAATTTCAAATTTACTTGAAAAGTGAACTGAAAACTCACTGGAAACTTTAGTGGAAAATTGATGCCCAGTGCTACCCCATTTGCCTATGCAAGAAGCAAATACAGCTCCACCAAGGTGCTCCCACTTGACATGACAACACACCTCCCATGGGGATTAACCAAAAGGTGCTCGATGAAATCAGGACTCAACCAAAACCAGAGCTCGGGCATTTCAGACCTCATACCAACACACAGTCCCTTCATGAGATGTTTAAAATCTCAACAGTATGGCAAAAAAAGGATGAAGATAGACAAAGATGTTATTTCTCCCAAGAGGTGGTTCACAGAGCAAACTGCAGATATGATCATTACTGAATTAAGGCAATTATTCCCTGGGATGAATGTGATGCAATCGCTGTGCTTTGGAGATGCTGGACTCTCTAAAACAGGAGGTAGCAGCCTTCAGGAAGAGTCCCAGAAAATGCCTCTATCCTCCCAGCCATGTGGACTAGGCCAGCATTGACAAAAAGAAAAATTCTTAAAAATGGCAGAGTGAATAAAGACTGCACTGAAATCAGGGGCAAAATATTGATTTGGAAGGACCAAGATTTTCACCAAGTTCATATGCCTTGTACTTAAAACATGCAAATACATAGTTGGCCCACTTGAACCCATCACTGGTCACAATTAGACTCTCCTCATCCAATGTTGTCATAATACAAGCTGTACTCTTTGTAAAAAAAAAAAAAAAAAGTCCTCAAGAATGTGTATCTGTCTCTTCTTGTTCTGTCTTTCTATGTACCCCTCCACAGTCTGTTGCCAGCTGTCTGGTACTCTCATTTTAATTGCAAGCACTGCACGATAAGGACCTTCAATTTGATTTTCCTGCCGAGCAGAACGTGTACTAAAGTTACTCGCAACTGACAGAGGAAAACATGCAAATATTAAGCATTTGAAAAATGGGTAGGCATCCAAAATAAAATGCTACTTTAGAGAATGACTGGATACTGACTGGATAAATCTTGTCGTTTGAGTTAATAAAACAAATCTCCTGACAGGTGTTAAGATAATTTTTAGCAACGTTACAAAGGCATCACTACAGCTAGTGTTATTAAAAGCTTTGATTAGTTATGAGAACAGGCTTATAGGTCTAAATCAAAGCTGCTCACTGAAGCTGGTGGGATAATTGATGTTAGAAACTAGAAAGAAAAAAAAAAAAAAGAATTAAAAAAGCCTTTAATTCCAATAAAACTCTATAAAAGGAAGAGACCTCACAGGCTAGAAGCTGAGATAATATATGTGATTTTTTATGTGCTTTCTGGTCCATCTTATACTGTGACCCCTTCTGAGCAAAGAGGACCCCTCAGCGTATGCTTGGGCTGCAGAGAAGTAAGACTGATGCTGCTCATCCCCCACCAGCCAGATGACAACAGCTGGCTGTCAGCCTGCTCCTGCTTCATTGCACTTGTGGGGTAAATTTGCTCTAATGCATTTATTCTGCAGCCTCTGGGTACAGCACTCTTAGACACTGGAAGAGTAAGAGCCAGGTTTTCTAGGTGCTACGGCAGCAGAAATACAATAGCACAAAATACAGACAACAATAGCAAGAAAGAAATATGAAATAAGCATTGCCTTATGGAAGACACAGAGGTCTTCCATTAAGGATTTAGATAGAGGCTGATTCTCTTTACTTGATTTATGAGTGAGCCTTAATTCCTTCTTTTCAGACATTTGGATTTCTCACCTTGGAGAATCTCCCTTGAAATGAAGCTTCATTGCTTGTGGTTCTTTGGAACAGCCACTGCTATGAACAAGCCCAGGGAGGCCACGCTGGATACAAGCTGAAAAAAGGCCCTGGACCCACCCTGGTCCACTGCTGGTGCTAAAGGGGCTGTGGCCAGGTTTGTGCACTGTTTAGATCTGTTTGCCCCACTCTGAATGGATGGGCAGAGAGGTGACATTTGTTTTGGAAAGCAATCATAAACCAGTGAGACATTTCAGGTCTCTTTTACTATGCAGGACTCCATCTGAAGCTCATTGATCAGTACGAGCAGATACACACTCATCTCACCTGATGGCTCAACCAGCCATACCTCCATGCACCTGAGGGCAGAATTTGGCCCCAGTTAATTTTAGAAGCAACTTTCAGGCCAAATCTAAAGCAAGGAACATTCAAAAGAAGGCAAATTCATGTCAATGTACCTGCCCATCCTTAATTACATGATTCCCTTCCTTCTGTAAAGATGCATTACTCTACAATACAAATGGATAAATGTGTTGATGTAACATTAATTTGTACTGAGTGACATAATTAGTTACTCCTTAGTAAATGTGAAGAGATTAGGAGAATCACATCAGTTTGTTCAGTTGGCAAGGGGAAACCACTGCTTCCTTTTACATCTCCAAAAAATTACAGCAGCTAGCACAGCTTCCTTCCTAAATCCATTTGCTTTGATTCAAATAGACAAATTAAACAATTAACCAGAATTAGAAATAACATCAAATCTGAACAGAATAGGAAAGTACAGGTGTTCACAGGTCATGTCTGCTCTGATTTCAGGATGCCTGTAACATTCAAAATCCACACGAGAGTCCCTGTGGTGTACCTTGATATATGTCCTTGTATATGGGAGCAAAGCTGGTGAGAAAGGGAGTGACTGTTAGTGACAGGTAGAAGAAGAGGTAAACACCCCACGTCTGTGAGGCTCCCACAATGTGGTGATGCAAACAGGACCAGGATTTCAGAAACAGACTTGCTGTGTACTCAGGCTGACTGGAGGAACTGTAGAAAGCAACCACTAAATAAAAAAGCACTATGTATGCAAAGCCCTAAATGAGCAGACAAGAAACAGAAATTGAAAAACCTGATGTTTTGTGTACATCCCATTTCATAAACAGTTATTTGAGGAAGAGATAGCTGCATTTGAGTTGTACCTACTCACTGAAAAATCATATGGATCATTTCTCCAGAATAGTGAAAGCCCATCCTTCTTATGAAAGATATCATAAGGATATCTTTCAGAATTACAGGATATGTTACAGAATTCATTTGTATAGACTTGTCTAGGAAGGAAAAAATATGAGCATGTGTGTGATTACAAGGGACAGAACAAAGGAAAAGAAAGGCGTTGCAGGTGAGGAACCACAGATGGGACACCCTGAAAGGGGGACTCATGGTAGGGAACGCCATCTAGGTAAATGAACAGACTAAAAATCAGAGAGTCAGAAAGACAAATCACAAAATGCTTCATCTTCCAACATGCAGGATCATCTCCACATGGTTAAAGTGGCGCATTCATTAATGAATATAAATGTACAGGCTGTGAAGATCAGGTAGTCTGATCTCCTACACAACAGGCCATCAAACCTCTTCCTTGAATTAATCCCAAGTTTAAAACAATATGTTTCTCAGGGCATGCCTGATCGGGGCATTATTTATCAATTTTGTGTCCAGTGATGAATGACTACAATAAAATCTGTGTTTTGCTTCTGATCTAGATTTGCCCAGCTTCAGCATCCCAAGAAGCTGCCCGGGAGATGTGTCTGCTAGGCTGAAGAATCATCTTCTATTCTTTGCACACCTCTGAAAAATTCTCACCAAGTCCTCCAAAACTTGTCCTTGATTAAGCATACAAAGAGCTCTACTATCTTTTAAAGAATAGTTTTGAATTCTTTCTTGAAATCCCATTCGATCTACCCAGATAGGTCTCATATGCCAGACCCTCAAAACAGGGCACAAAGACATAGGCAATATCACCCTCCCCTCCTCACTCTTACTTCTTCTTGCCTTTGGACCAGCAAGGTCTCAGGACAGGACCAAGCACTCAGACAAGGTCTATGAGCCCAGCACGGCACTGGTGAGAGGCAGCAACAGCCTCCTGCTGTCCCAGCAGTGAGTCTCAAAGCTCTTTTGGCAGCTGTAACAGTTTTCTCTGCCTGCTTAATCCTCAGTCCCTGTGCTGAGACCTCCTACAGAGACAGGGACTTGTCCTCCTAGAGATCGTAGCTTTGCCCCAAAGATATTCCCGTCCTCTGCAACAAATTTGTTTAACAAACACGACATGGTGAGGACTCTTCTAGTCACACACTACTAAATGTAAATTGACGTCCTACAAGACAGACAAGGAGACCAGCAATCTAAAAGATTTCAAAGCCATATATTGAAGACAAAGAGAAAATAGTGTGTTGAAATACTTGGCCAAACTCAAGACCAATTTATACACTCTGTCTTTACCTGCAGTCTTACACAATATAAAAATTTAAAAAGCTACTAGAAGCAGCCAGTTTTGGATTAAAATTGATTCAGTTGTTCTCCCATCCTGATTACAGAACGAGTCCAATCAAACTATCTACTCAAAATCCAGAAAAATCCTAAAGCCATCACTATAATGAGATGATTTCAGGAGATCACTCAAAGAATGGCTCATCAAATCAGAAGAACAAAGAAATGCATTCAATCTTTGTACAGGACATTTACTTAAAAAAAAAAAAAAAAAGGTTTTAAAGGGCAGTGGGAGAAATAGTCCCAGCAAAAGATTTCTTGTGTCAAAATTCATGGAGGTCTAACTTCAAAAGCCAGTCTTATTTTCCTGTAACTTTAAATGTCAAAAATTGAGGCTGTTGCTCGGCCAAAAGAACAGAAAGGGATTTTGCAAAGTTTGGAGGTGGTTAACGTGAGTGTGTGTACACATATATATTGATGTGTGCATATATAACAGGGGGTTAGCACTTGTAAAATTCATTCATATTCACATCTCCTTCATTTGGTTTCACTGAAAAATTTTATGCATCCTATTTCACAGATGAGTTGTGACTGTCTAGATTTGTCAAAATTATGTTTACTTTAATAAGTGAGACTCAATCACATCTGATTCACAAAAGTATAAACTTAAAGGCTGTCATTAAATAGAATTGCTCCCCACCCATTTGACAATATATTTGATACTGGCAGTCAGTGAGGGAAGGTAGCATGATTGGCACCTTCTCTCTTCTGAACCCTTGAAAAAAGCCCGCGTCATGCTTTCCTTTCCACAAAGATGATCCAGGGGCTAGAGCTCTGCTGTGGAGCCAGGCTGAGGGAGCTGGGGGTGTTCAGCCTGGAGAAGAGAAGGCTCCAGGGAGACCTCCCAGCGGCCTGCCAGGGCCTGAAGGGGCTGCAGGAAAGCTGGGAGGGACTGTGTGTCAGGGGGTGTGGTGGTAGGACAAGGGGGAATGGCTTTAAACTACAGGAGGGGAAGTTTAGGTTTGATATCAAGAAGAAATTTTTACTTTGAGGGCAGTGAGGCCCTAGCCCAGGCTGCCCAGAGGAGCTGTGGCTGCCCCATCCCTGGCAGTGCCCAAGGCCAGGCTGGATGGGGCTTTGGGCAGCCTGGGCTGCTGGGAGGTGTCCCTGCCCATGGCAGGGGGTGGCACTGGGGAGGCTTTGAGGTTCCTTCCCACCAAAACCATTCTGGGATCCTATGATTCATCCATCCTATGCAGACAACAAACCAGGTGCACATGAAAACACTGGCCCTTTCATTCTTGCCTCAGCAGTTCCACATGGAAAGTGACACACCCAATGAAGATGGTCTTAGTTGGAATCAAGGAGAAATAGAGACTGTTATTATTATTGCTCTTCACTCATTTAAACACTTTCTCATCGTTCATCTTTATCATTTATATGGTTTTGGACCTAGTGCCTTCATTAAAGGGTTGATTACAGGATAATTTGAAACAAGTGCATTAATATCACATTATGTCTAATTGCATTAACTTCAGATGTGTCCCCTAAGTATGATTTACATTTTGAAAAATGTATAAGGCTCTCATCTACCATCTCCTTTAATAAGATCTGATCTGAGAGACCTTCTTGTATTTTTTTCTTTTAGAGCATGCTTAGTGCACTGTGTGAATTTTCTTCCTCTTGGAGATACTGAATTCCTAGGAACTCTCCATGGGAATCTTTTAAGGTAACGATAAGATAACATTAAATCAATAAAACACTAAATAAAACAACCATAATTTTGATTCTCTCTCTCTCTTTTTTTTTTTTTTTTTTTTTTTTTTTTTCTCCCTATACCTCAACACGCTTTACGAAAGAAGGCAAATATTATTCCATTTAATTTATGGAAAGATAGAAGCACAGACAGACCAAACTGTGTTAGTACCACAGCCTACACCAAATCCTAAATATTGCATGTATAGTGAGTCCTGTTTCCTCTGCAGAGGAAAAGTAGGCAGCCTGCCTAGTACTAGTGCTTGAACTACTGTAGCTACCACTGTGTTAAAAGAGTAACAAAACAACTGAAAAGTGATGGTCCAAAGCTATGCTCCATGGAGAAATGCTCCAACCCTGCCTAAATTAGATACCCCTCCCTCTCTCATCCTTTCCCAGGCATTAAAACAGACCTCAAGCTTCTACATGTGCACAATTAAAATCTTATATTTTTATTCCTCTTGTACAACACCAAGAGCAGTTGGGGCACAGGAGGGAAGACAGGTTCATGCCTGAGGCAATGGGGCTGCACAATAAAAATAATAATAGATAACAAGTTCAACTTTTTAGCCTCTATCTTCCTCAGAACATTATTTTTAAGCTTTTCAATAACTATTAACAGGTGACAGACTCTTCAAACCATTAAAATTATGTAATTTTCAGATCTGTCAGATTGAAGTACTGTTCTTCCCACCACCCTTTTACTTTTAGTAACTAATTCCAAACCAACTGCCTATGTGGGCACAGTCAGGGAGCCAGTTCAGTTAAACAGCCCTTCCAACACACTCCTTCTGAAAGACTAATTCATCGAGACTTATCAGATAAACATATTTTGATGGTGAATTTATGAGATCCTGGCTGGACTTATCCTGAGGAGGCTGCAGACCTTTGAGATCTTCTCACACTCCTCCCTCAGAGAAATTTGTAGATAACATTCAGAACAGATCTCAACTGTTTCCAACAAAAGGGCAAATGCAGAAAACATTCCCAGTCTGGCACAGCAACACCAGATCTCAATGTCATCAGGTAGACCCAGATCTCACTACACCCTGTGTAATTGGTATGGATTACAAAGTGGCTTTAATAACCTGAGATGCCATCAGCATCCACAAAAAACAATACAACCATCGAACGAGCATGAGGGAGACGCTGACAGCTCCAAGAGGAACAGCTCTATTTCACAACCCTTATCTCATGGTAATTAATTTTGAAGCAAGCTATCGCTCCCTCTAACACTCCTGCACAACTCCCAGCTCAGATAATGCAACCTCGGGAGCCTACCAAGGAAAGATGTGAAATAAACTCTCCTGGTTCAGATTCCTCATAACATGTGATTTGATTACATGGGAAAGATACCCTGGTCTGTCAAAAAAAAAAAAAAAAAAAAAAAAAAAAAGCCTGTCTAGAGTTGTTCTAGCTGTTCCAGTTTTGGTTTGTGAGTAGATGCTGCCAAATCCACATAAAGCCAACTTTGATGGCTTTACTCAACATTAGTAAACAGACTAATAGCAAAGCAAAGCAAACTGACAGCTCCATCCAATCCTGTCATAACACCGATTTCCACATAGGATTCCACATCAGTCTGCTTCTGAAATGAATTTGAGTTAGCTTGTATAACTCTGTGCGCTTAAAAATCTGGAAGGAAACTCTAAAGCCCCACTGTAGGTCTTAGAATGTGTTTAACATATTGCTAGCATTATTTTTTCCAATTCAGCATAACTTTCTGATGAGTTAAGCAGGTTTATCAGACTCTTCAGGGACATGATTCCTATGAAATCACCTGCTGAAGAGCAAAATGAATGTGTACCTATAATATTATTAATTCCACTTCCTTCATCTCTCCATCAGGTGTGTTGTGACCTGCAGCAGTGATCAGCCTTTTTCAGAGTTCCAAAATGGCTTAGGAATGGTAAAAGATCACTTTTTAATTTAATTGCTGTTGTTCATTTTTCAGGTGGTGTAAGAACAACTATTTCCAAGCATTCAATTAGGAAAGTTGGTGAAGGGAAGATAAAAACAGGAAGAAAGATAACAGCACAACTTTGAACGCTCACTTGCGACATGATATAGGCCCTGTCCCACCACAGCCCTGACCACCTATCCATCCAGTTATCCATCCATCCTGTTAAAGACCTGGCTACTCAAAACCAGAAACACCCATTCCACGCAAAAATTAAGTGCTTGATTTAACCCTGATCTTCCTTTCACACACACAGATAAAGAAAAACACAAATCAGGAGAAAACCCCTGATCAATGAGTATTCATGGCTGAAGAAGATATCAGTGTTTCTCAATTACCAGTGATTTAAACGTGATGAAAACATGAAGAATGGCTGCAGGAGCTAAGCCTAAAGGTGTATCCTTTTCCTTCCTTTCCTACCAATTAGTAGCTTTTGTGGAACTGGACAGGGTTTTACAAGGAGATAAACAGTTATCTAGAGCCTGAAAAAAAATAAGACATCCTGTTTTAAAAAACAACATCTAGTTACATGGTTTGTGTATCACTAAGCATGTCTTGGCCATGCAGAAATTAAAAAAAAATAAATTAAAAAAATGTTAACCTGGCTCTGATGACCCTTTTTATTTTCCACTGTCCTACATATCAAACGAGTACAAGCATGAACATCCAGCTTCCTTACGTTGTTATCTTAAACAGATTGTGCTCCATCAGAATTAGCAAAGCACTCAGGCTTGAATGCAGCCAAGTCCCCAGAAATACCACACACACCAGATACTAGCGACATATGGGGCAATGCCTTCTCTACAGATAAATGAATACAGAAGAAAAAAAAGGTTTTACAACCTCTTTCTCCCATCTCTTTTAAATAACCATGAACCAGAGAACAGAATTCAGATTTATATACATCCTCTTCTAAATAAATTAGAAGCCAATATATTCTTATGCAATATCCGTAGTACGAAATTGCTTTCTTGGCCAATTTTCAAGCCTTATCAGTTTGGCAGAACCCTCTGTTATAGTTGGGACATGTGTTCCAACTGAAGTATGCCATGGGATGCTGATAGTTCAGTCACTCCCAGTGTGTGAAGTATTCTCCATGCCTCCGACACCCTCCAATGCCATCCTCTTGATGACAGGTATCTGTCCAGTTGCCTCGGTTAAAAAAAGTCCCATTTTCTAACACATCTCTTCGATAAATTCACTGGGAAAACTGAATGGTCAAAATCTATAGTGTTCACTCAGGGGAAAAAAAAAAAAAAAATCCTACCAAAAATAGCCATGCAAGCTTCTGTTAGATAATAATAATTTTAGAAAATGGCATGGCAGAGAGTAAGAAACTGGCCTGGAGATTTGAGATGAACAACCTAGTTCTGATTCACTCTGTTTTACTGAGTGATGCTGGACCTGCTGGGTGTTTCCCCATCTGCAGAACATGAATAAATGAACAGTTTCCTTCACAAACCCTTTGGAGATTAGGGAATGAAAAGAATTGGATAAGATCTGTGCTATTACTTTTTTGCACTGAACTTTCCTGTTTTCCTTGATCAGAAATATCTTTCATTCACAAGTCATTATGTGATACGACTTGGAGGGGAGCACTGTCTGAGCCTGTCTGCAGGATATAGCCCAAAGGCACAATATCAGATATCAGCTTGTAAAAGAAAAAGTAGCTTCTAAGGGGGATATAAGTACAACAGAGAGATGTACTTTGTTCACAAAACACGGTAATATACCACCGACTTTCAGCTGAGAAAGCCTGCTGGAAATGATCAGAGTACAACCAGGAAGGTTATATTCAGCATGGACCTTCTTCCCTCTGCTTTTAAAAAATGAAACACCATGCAGTGCCTCTTCTCATTGGGATGCTCAGCACTTAGGAAGAACCTGGCCTTAAGTTTTAAATCACCATGCTGGGAAGTGGAGAATGGTCTTGTGGTTGAAAGACTTAACTCAAGAGGTCTGACCCCACATTCCATCAGGTTCCAGGTTGCCAGCAAGACCTCAGCAGTTTACTTTTGGTCTGACACTGAAAGCTCTCTGGGATGCTGATTCTCCATTCACAGCTGTTTACAGTGCTGGACCTTCATTTCATGTGTCCCTCCTTGCACTACTTTAATTTGGGTTCAATTTGCAAGCAATGAATGTGGGCCTATATAAGCACTAATACTTTTAAATAAAAATATCTCCTATCCATTATGTTTCCATCAAGCACATCAAAATACACAATTTTATCTATTTCCATTGTCCCTGAAAAGATGAAGAATAATAGTAATATATTGAAAAATATGATTCATATTCCTGTTATTAAAAATAATTAAATATCAGGCTAACCAAGAAGGGAAATGAGTGCAACTAAGAAATCAATCAGCAAAAGCTTCTGAAGTAAACGGATCGGTTATTGCACAACAGCACGAAAACAGGCTTAGCAGTACCTTCCACAAACATTTGTATGAAAAAAAATAGCTACTTCTAAATATTTTTTTTTAATTTTTAAACATTTCAACTATATCTAGAGAAGAAAAACATACCAGACTTTTAAGAAACATCTCTGAGAAGAAAAAAAAAAAAAAAAAAAAAAGACCAAAAACTGAAGTTTAGAAAATATTCATCATTCTTACTACCAAACAGTTAGAAGTGTTTTGCACCCTAAAGGGCTTGTGCTACCGAGACAAAGTTATCCTTAACATAACCCCAATAAAATCACTATATTCGTGGATAAATTTGTCTTCAACTTCCTACAGTACTTCTGCTTGCCAAGGAAGCCTGGTTTCCCTGAAGCCTGCTAAATAGCTTCTCCTCCGTGCTCACCCAATTTTCACTCAATACATCCCCAAATGCCATTTCTCCCCCTATGCATGAGATTTCTTCCCCTCCCATGGCCTAGCACACTGGCTGGCATCACTTGTCCCCAGTGACCTTCCTGTGCCATTTCCCACCCAGCACACCACAACAATGCCGATGAGAAGCCAAAATCTGCAGAAACACATAGTGCTATATTCTTCTCCCTGCACAAGCCCAAGTATGTAGATTTCCCCTTGGGAACCACACTGGGACATGGGCACCCCGTCATCCCCAAGGTGGTGGCTGCCACGAGAGCAGCACGTGCAAGCCCCACCAGCACCTCCTGGCATGCAAAGTGAGGTGCCAGCACCTCTTTTATCGTAGGTGGCCGTGCAGGTTTGATATGGCTGTGGTTATTAGACGTCATCTTACAGCCTCCTGCTCTTCACAGAAAATGTCACTCTGGTGACACCCACCTCTGCAGAAGTGTCACTTTGAGGGGAACCAAGAGCCCAACGTAGAGAAATGCCAGAGCATAGGGCTCCTGAGCACAGAGCTGCTCTTTATCATCACACCGATGAACTGCAGCAATCCCAGCCATCCAGGGGCTTGCCTCATCCATGCAAAGAAGACAAGATCTGCTATTAAAAGTACAGGTCTCTATCCGCAAGCAGCTATTTATGATCAAAACCTGTGTCTAGGACAGACCTGGGCTCTGCTTCCTTCTCAAACTCTCCTTCTCAGGCTCACAACTGCCTGCTGTGCCAAAACACTCCTTGTGGCTTTAGTGGTATGTTTGGGTCCCGTCAGTCTTCCCCTTTAATGGCATCATTTCCCATCACTGCGATATCTTGGGCCCGAAACAGAATTACAATAACCCTGATATAAAGCCCCATGCGTGGGCTGGTTCCTTCAATCCTTCCCCTGAGGAAGGAAGTGTAGCTGGAGCCAAAAGCACAATCCCAAACAAAACTCTTACACAACACTAAGCCTTGCACTGGAAACACACAGGCTAACTCAAGAGCTGCATCCAGTGAAGGATGGGATGGTAGAAAGGGAAACTTTTCAATGGACTCCATACAAGACAACTGTTCAGATGCAATGCTGGTATTGCAGTAAGCCGAAGAGGAACTGAGTCTTATTTTGAGGCTATTACTGCAAAATGAGACATCTGCAACACCATAGCTGTGTAGATACAGGCTGTGCGAAGGGCAAGGTTACTGGAGGACTTGCAAGCCCAGTTGTCAGACCTCATCTTCCTCACCTACAGCATGAATGGGACCAAGCTAGTGACTATAAAGGCAGTTCAGGAACATTCAGACCAGCCCTGACCCCACCACTGTAATTGAAAGGTCACCTGCATGCAGGTACAAGGCTCCCTCAAGAAGAGTTTGCAACATCTCTCAGGATGAGGGACGAGTTGGGAACTTCAGATCCAGCACCACTCCTGACTGCTTCTCCCAGAAAGCACAAGTCTGTACCTAAAGAGACTGAAGGCACTCAGGATCAAAATGTATGCTGTATGGTTAAAATGGTCAAAATGGTTAGCTGCACCAAAAGAAACTCCCTGAACGCCATGAGACAAATGCAGGCTCAGCAGGTACAACTGGAGTTGCAGAAAAGTTCAGGTCCAAAGACAAATCTTTTTCCAGGTCTCAACTACTGGGGGCATGTCCAGCACATCCTCTTCCTCTAATCACACAGGGAAATACAGGACTTTCACAGAAGCGCCCCTTTCAGGAACCAGAGCACAGGGCATCCTTAGGTTCCGCTCAGGTCTCAGCTGTCCCAGCCGGGAACTGCCATGCTCCTAGAGCCCAAGCACTCCACTTTGCAAGGCCAGTGAAATAAAAACATAGTGGGCAAGAGAGAGAAGATATTCTGGTGTGACATTACACACTAAAGCTAACATTGTCCTATATTTTCCAATATAAGCTTATATATATATACAGACTATAAACACACATAGATGCACAGACATCTGTAATAAAATGCCATACTTCAAAAACATCAGCAAAGCAATGATATAACATGCATATATGGAAGATAATTTAAATCATTTAAAAAGAAAATAAAGGAGAGAAAACTGCCATAAATACATTTAGCTCTTGACCATTTCAGCCCTTGTGGATCACCCCAATCTATGGTAGTTCCTTGAACAACTGCAGCCCAAGCGTAATATCATATCTCCTTTGTTCTTTCTCTCCCTGAAAAAGGTAAAGCTGGGACTGTTGCCGATTACTCTACATCCAGTAAAGATTTGGCACAGCAATAGATTTCTGCATCCATGTAGCTTTCTCTGGGCAACAAGATCAAAATGCCACCATGGGAGTGAGTCAATCTCAAGAATAAAACCCTTAGGCTCTCACATAATTCTTAAATGACAGGAGAGAAACAGAAGGAAAAGATAGATGCACATGCGGAGTTTACAACTGTTAATGCCCAGCAGTAGGTTTTGTCCTCTTCAGTAGCTGGAAATGAGACCATGAAGGATGACTCATTGTTATAAAATAGCAGGACTGGGGCTTAGGTTGAGGCTCAGGAGTTATGGATTTGCTCCACGCATAGTTGCTTAAGGAAAGGAGGAAAGCAGAAACTCTCAATTACTCATTTGAATGTGGAAAAAGCTTTGAAATCCTGAACCTCAAAAGCTCAGAAGCCTAACAGTGAACAAAAAGAACCCAAACAGTTTTTCTTTGACCAGACTCTTTATTCTAATTTTCTTGACGAGTTCTTTGTTAAATAAAATTCATTATTTCTTCCCTTTTTCCTAAAGGCTGGAGTGAGAACTCTGAATTTTGCACTCCTTGACACTTCACAGTGACACAACACACAGAATATGCACCAGAATAGACATTTAGAGGTGATTCTTATCAAGAATTGAAATCCCTTCTTAAAATAACCCAGAGAGGCTCTTTTCCAGAGCGCTTTCCCTGGACAATGCCCAATTCTTCCAGCACTCTGAAGCTGTGTACTTAAAAAGCACCATTCACCCCAAAACACTTCCCAAACTATAGCACTTAGTGCTTAAAGTGTAACACAAATGGAATAGGGATGACTAAGTAACAGAGTGATCCAAGAAACGTGGTCTGACCTCTTAGACCATCTCAAACGTCATCTGAACCTACACTTTTTGCCACAAGGTGGCAAAAAATTTTGTCACCTTGGCTGTCCCAAAACTGAGTCTCCTGGCCTTTGTGGGCTGTGTGGGATTCTTATAAGAGATGGCCTTGAGATAAGTCTTACAAGGGGTTGCAGACCATTGGAAATACTCAGATGATTTACAGGTTCAGACTGAGTAGGCTGGGCAGTCTCCAGCCTTTAAGACTCAACTGAAGCAAGCCTTGAGCAGCCCATTCTGATCTCAGAACTGACCTGCAGGAGGCTGGATAAGAGACAAAGTCCCTTTCCACTTGTGCTACCCGCAATACAAATAGGGAGGTTGGGATCTGGTTCTCTCAAGTGGCGATGTCTAAAGTTGAGAACCTTGTCTATGCTATGGAGAAAGAGATACTCCAAGATGCAATACATCCTGTTTTAAGGAAGGACAGAGGAATCAGCCCTGGGGGTTGCCTCTCTCCCCCATTGACCACATAAACACATAACCACAAACAAAACCAGCTTATGCTCAGACGACTAACCAAGATGTCTACAGAAAGTGAATGAATGCCACCAGAGCTCTCTCAACACCAGTAGACAAATATCCAGTTTTCCCCAGCTCAAGGGATTCTCCCCTCAGCCTCTCTGAGAAGCTTCCTAAACACCATGAAAGTTGTGCTTTGGAAGGCACACTCTTCAACACTTTTTCCAAAGCAAAGATACTTGAGTGATGGAGAGGAAGCCTGCCTGCCAAAGGAAGGAAGGAAGGAAGGAAAGAAGGAAAGAGGGAAGATTAGGTAGGATTCAGGATAAGAAATAAAAACAAAACAAACAGCCCCAATCAAGCTCTGCTCAGCTGCTGACAACCGACAGCATCGCAAGATGAGTTGGCAAGATAAGACACCACACATTTTACTCTTTAAAGCCCACATTTCTGTGTTGACACTGCTTTCTAAACAGCTGACACTACTGATTCCCTACTGAAACGTAACAACTGCAGGCCAAAAATGATCTGCCTGTGCAAATACTATGGATCTTCCCCCCCTTCAAATATTTGTTCATCAAACTTCAGCACAGAAGGCTGGAAGTGTGCCATGCTGCCCTTCTAATGTTTTATAGAGTACTGCATTTATTTGCAATTATATTCTCCCAGTAAAAAACAGCCTACTTCAATAAATCCTCCTCCTGTGAAATATTCTGTATTCTGGCTAGCTGTTTACTGCAGAATTTTTGTAATAAATTATTCTCACTTGCAGCCTGAGCTTTGTAGTTTCATAATACATTAAAAATGAATATTCCTTCTGCAGAAGTACCTTTGCAATCTGCTCACCTTTCATTTTCCCTGTACTTTGCTGCAAACAGATGTCAGTGAAGACAGCTGCTAGACAGGCTGCCTAGCACACTGATTTAGCAGCTTGAATGATGAATCTGAGCCCCATGTCTGAGGACAATCCGTTATCCATTCCCATAAAAAACACGCTTATTTTGGACAGAGGAGTGACAATTTATCTACACTGCAAGTCTTGGCCCAAGCATGTTTCCAGATCTACTGTTGGGTCCACATTAATTTTTTGGGCTCACAGTAAGTTGAACTTGATGGATGTTTAGGATCATTTTTATAGCCCATCAATAGTTGAAGATCTGCATAGCATCCCATGTGCCAGGCTGGGAGAAGCAAAGTGATCTGTTCCCTATTATTTCCAGGTAGAAATGGGCAGAGAAAGGGAGAGGAGAGGGATACAAAGAGCTGGAAACTCTAACAGTAATGATTTATTTTTTTTTCATTTGGGGTGCTGAAAATCAAATATACTAAGAGTATTTGTGCATGCTCCTAGATTTGCTCTCCAGGAGCCCAATTTTGAAAGAATTCATCTAGGCAATAACTAATAGTGCACTTGCATGAACAAAGGCCATAAGTGGACAAATGAAAGTTAACATGAGGGCTTGTTTGCCTTATCCTCAGTAATTCAGCTGAGTCTTTTGGCAAACCAGAGGAGCAGACACAATTTCAAAATTGCCTTCTGAAGCAAAGTTTCCAATATTGCATATGTAATAATTTATTTGCACCCCCATACCCACTCACACACACATTAAAAAAAATAATAAAATAAAATAAATTCTTTTAGCTAGCTGGCAAGAGCTGAGAAACAAAACGTGCCTGCTGACCACTGGCTTTCAGTCAGACTCACTGAAGTCACAGAGCACATCAAGACACTTTTGCTGCCTGGGTGTGTCCCCATGAAAAATGCTTTTTCTTCGTCGTAAAATTCAAGAGCATTGAAAGGGGTTGTGCTAAAAACCATGCAAAGTGGTAACTGCAACATTTTCAAATCCTCTTTCTCGTTTCCTTCCTTCAAAGTTTCCCTCATTTCTGGCTCAATCTTAAGAAAAAAAAAAATTAAAAAGCCTTTCTAGTAGTATTTATTTTCTCCACTTCCAGTGTCCAATTCTTCTTGGTCTTTTCTACATGGGAATCATCTTTCCTCTGCCCCCAGAGAAATTTTTTGCTAATTGACTCTCTTTGTCCCTAAAGCCTTGCCTTGGCAGTAAGAAAAGCCAGACCCCTACGTGCTATGACAACCAACCAGGATAAAACATTGCTTAGCAGGACAGACCGTATAGGGAATGCATTCCTTGTCCGAGAAGAGATGAAAGGCTGAAGCATGGCTCAAATCATGCTACAGACACAAATGTTGTACTCATTTTGGCTCTTCTAGAGCATTTTCCTATGGGCCACAAAGCATTTTACAAAAAATAATAATAATAAATAAATAAATAAATAAATTATATATATATATATTAGTTTTAGATATAATAGACAGTAACCAGAGGCTTAAAAAATTGAAATCACTTAATACAGGACATGTAAGATCAATTCAACCTTTATTAATTCTGCCTTCCAAAAAGCACAACGACCTCCTTGCAAACAAAATAATTAGCTTAATCATTAGGTTCCTCCAAGTTCTTTTTTTTTTTCTGATAAAAGAAAGGCCATTTCTCAGGAAAATCTTAGGGTTAATTTGTTACATAGATTTTCTCTGTCATGTTTTCTTTGGCAAACGATCAGTGAGCTCATTAATTTCTATATCTAACTAAGTTTCCGTTTCAAAGTACTATAAAGCAGAAACAACCAGATGCTCATGCCAAAAAGTAAACATTAAAGAGAATGATAACATAAATGGTCCCCTTTTAAATTGATTCAGATGCAACAGATCACAAAAGACCATCTTAAAACCAAATGCTCTTAAAATAAAAAATGAAGACCTCCTTACCCTCAGCTTCAAGTAAGTATTTAAGCTAATGAGAGCTAAGAAATCAATGAGTAGATATTAAATTGCTATCTAGCCAGGCTTCAGACAGATTCTGGTAAACAAACAAAAGCCTAAAAATAAATTTGTGGGGGGAAAATCTTTCAGGAAATTACACATCTATAAGCGGTGTGTGTGTATGTGTATGTGTGTGAAAATGCACTGTAAAGGTAATTCAGGTGAAAAAGACTGCACTTAAGATTTTTTCAGCTACTGGAAAATCAGCTATGTTTAGATCAGTATCCAATTTAATAACTGCAAAGCATAATTGTCCAGGTTAAAGCTATGGGCTACACGCCATGCCCTTGGCTCATGTCTGCACACTCAGCTGCTGATGAGGACGCTGTGGAGGGGAACTCAGTTCTCAAGAGAAGCCCAAATGACTGCACCTAAGTGTAGGAGAGAGGCTGTAGACATTGCAAATGTTTCTTGCTCCAAGGCCTGCTCAGTTTCCTTTTGCTTTATTTTATATAATTGGAGGTTGCACATGAGGGGCTTTGGTGTTTTAGAGATAAACCTGTGAAATCTATATTTTGGAGAGAAAATAAATGCTATTACAGGAGAAAATCTAGATTTTGTATAAAACACTCACTATTGCTAGTCTCAGTTTTGCAGCATTTTTCTTTAGACATCCCAAAATTGTGCCACACATTCACAATATCACTAATGTCGTAATATAAAGTGCTGTTCTCCTGAGTTTGTGTCCATGTATCTTCAACAAAGCAAAACACTTGCTGTTGATGAGTGTCACTCATTCATCCACATTCAGTATGTACAAAGAAACAGAATAGAATTTATCTAGTGAAAAGAGTTAAGCCAAAGCACGAAGATTTTCATGTCATTTGGAAAGAGATGAGATCTGATAACTTGCAGCAACAAATTCCATGCTTTTAATTCTCATCATGGGAAAATCTTATATGTAGTGGTCACAATCTCCAGGAAAGATTTTTTGGCAGCAGACACAGGACGCAAACCGGTTGATGCATTCAACTGAGAGCCAGGACAGAGGGCAGAAACAGAGACAAAACGTTCACAGACTCACATTGCTAGGTAGGAAACCTGAAGGCCGTCATTGCCACTGTACACGTAATTACACATAATTTGTTGTGCGTTTTGAGAGAGGCTCCCAAACTGCTGCCAAGTTTTGCATCTCTGACACTACTGAGTGTGTGTGACTATCAGCTCACCACATGCACAACCAAGTAGGGACCCGTGAAATCCACACATCCACCCCAGCACTGTCACCAGGGATTGGGGCAGAAACATCAGATGATTTTTCATCAGCAACTGAAGGGGAGCTGCCCTAGGAGTGGCCCCAATTCAAGCAGCAGCTTTTCAGAGGGCACTGGCCAGGGCAAGACAGCCTCTTCTGTGCCCTTCACCTTCTCCTCCAAACAGAAGTAACTCGGTTTCTATCCCTTATTCGATGACAGAGATCAGCATCTGTCTCCAAACTCCTAGTCTGCTGCCAGACCTGCTGCTCTGGTCTTTAATAAACTACTATTTTGCAGGCAATTTCAGAGAATCGGATAGAGAACAAAGAGGCTACCAAAGCAACAATAAAAATGCAGATGGAGAAAACATTATAATGAATAATATTAGATTGGCCCTAAATTCAGAATTGGTGTCTCCACTGCCTATAAAAAATCCATTAATGTGAGCTACTTTCTGAGCTGTGAGGCTTACAGTGTAACCCTTTCCATGACAGAATAAATATCTTCTTTAACACCAAGCTTTTTTACAAAATAGGTTTCCCTGAGAGCTGAAAACAAGTATTCCTATGCTTGTAAGAGAACTATATCTTATTACAGACAAGTTGCATAGGCTTTTAAATACTAGCAGCAGATAAAGTTTCCTTTCAAATAAAAAAGGTGATGCTATGTAAGCAGACATTTATTTTGGTCAAGTGTCAGAAGGGCAGATCATTACATGATGCCCAAACGCAGAGTAATGTAGCTTACAAAAGGGAATTAGGTGGTTTTACACAGAGATGGAAGTGTACTAATTTAGAAGTTCCTCAACTGCCCTAGGAACCATGCAGACAGCAGAAATGCAATAAGCTGGTGCTGTCCTTGTAAGGACAGCCTTTCATAGAACTACATGCAATTTAATTGCATCAACCCAAATATGCCATTCATTGCACCATTTCCAAATATATATATATATATATATATAATGTGTGTAGTGGACAAGCCACCACTAAATACAAAACCATCACACACCTGAGCTTACAGTGCCATGGGGTTCCAGCCATGCCTACAGCTGCAGCATGTACCAGGGCAGGGCATGGGGCAGCTCACACAGCCACTGCCAGAAACTCTGACCTTGTGCTGAAATGGCTGTAGTCTCCCAAATGGGAAGGATAAAACCTTGGCCAGGCACAGTATTTATTTAAAAAGAAAAAAAAATAATCAAGAAAGCTAAATGGAAGGGATTAAAAAGAAAGAAAAAAAAAAAAAAAAGGGTGACAGGATAAATTGTTTGCAGGACACAAGCCCAGTTTTATTGCCTGATTTTTGTTTTGGCAGCTGCATGTCCCAGGGATGCCTATTTTGAGACAGATTTTACTTAAAGCTTCTGTGTTGTTGAGTATAGAAGAAACAGGAACAAAAACATGTATCATGGGCACGTACTTATTTAGAAACCCAGAGGAAGTGAGCTACTTGTGCAGCTCCAAAGCTTGTGTTGTTTGATTTTGATTTCTTTTTAAGACTGAATTCATCATTTGATCCTTTTAACTAAAGAAACACAATAAACACAGCTTTGCTTTCTTTTTTTCAAACAAGCAGTAAAAACAAATGTCAAAGCTATAAAACATTGAAAACGTAAACAGAGAGGTTTTAGGCCAGGAGGAGTTAACTACAGGTTTGCAATTTGGTGGATGAAAGCCACATCATCTGGGCTATATCCCAGCCTTATGCTTATGTCCACGAGCAAGACAAGCTCTGCCAGGGCAGTATTTTCATCTGGGTGTGCACCCTTATTTATTGGTACCTTCCAGCTCCCATTTTGGGGACACATCCATCGTTGGGCCAGTCTCAGTACCTCGTATCCTCATCTTCCTCACTGCGATGAGCAAGGTCAGTGTCAGCCATAGGTGGGTGACACTATGTAGTGAGACCATGCAGCAAACATCTGAGATATGCTCTGAAGCTGCCTTCTCTTCTAAACGGATGTGTCACCCACATTAAGGTCTATAGTTACTAGTGCCAAGGATAGACAAGGATGAGCGTGCTTCCAGTCCCAGGCAAAGGCCCACCAACCAGAAAGGCCATGCTCTCACATTGCAGCTACACTCCTGCTCTTCCCCTCCACGCTATTTCTATTTCTGTTCCCACACCAGACTGACCCTAACGTCCTCCTTTCTTTGGAGACACCAACTCAAACAGCTATGGGGCTGTGGTGAGTCTCTAAACCACTCAACACCTCTACAAAAAGCTCGAAAACACCATAACTGGTGACATAAGCCTGGATCCTTCAACTAGTCATGAACCTGAGCAGCCTTATCACATTCAGAGGGAGTAATTCTGGGTGGAAAATGAATCCTTCAGGCACAGCGCACCCAGACGCAGGACATGGACTTTGCACACCCAGTGACTGTTTTGAAGATCAAAGTGGCAGCGAGGCAGAGGAAGCCTGAGCCATACATTGTTTGCTCCATATATGCTTACGTAGAATTATGTAATGTCATTAAGTGGTGTAATTACAGAGTCCAACCATGCATTTTTTTGCCATAGAAGTGAAAGTATGCTTAATGGAGTAATTATTTCTAAAAAAGAGATCCCACGACTAATTACGTCCATGGAGCTGCAAGCAGCAAAAAGCTTCATAGAGTGATATTAAGAGTGAATAATGTGTCTGGTAGTTTTCCTCCTCATTCAAAACATAACAGTGTAAAACACAACTGGCAGACCCCACATCTCCCTGTGCCTTTCACAGTGCCAGGATTATCACCACCAACAAGCCAATAAACAACAAAACCTTCTGAGTAACAACAAAGGCCAACTCACCTCGGTTTTGTGAAGAAATTAGCCAATTTCACCACAAAATGAGTAAGGATACAGCCTTACTGGGGAAGCTGGTGAACCAGACATAGTCACACCACGGACCATGTTACCTAAATACAGCTTCTAAGCACCCAGACATCCCTACCATCATTTTCAAACCAGCATCGGGAGAAATTGGCTCTGCTCCACCTCTCCCTGCCAACTTTTTCCATCCCACGCTGCTCATTAACTCATGGCAGACAGGGATTTGGCTTTAGCCTACCCAGAAGCCATCTCCCCCAGCCCCATCGGCAAAACACTATAAAATACAGAACTACCCAAAACTCTGGTCTGCAGCCAAGGAAGTGTTAAACATTCCTCCAATCCATTTGTCTTACCGCCTGACATGGAGTTTATTTCAAGAGCACTGCAGCACCCCGTGATTTAAGGGCAATGGTCTCACTCCATCCCAGGCAGAGGGAGAATGTTTTCACTGCCACCTTATTCCCTGATCCCATTCCTCTGCTTTTGGCTCCACTTTTTCCTTCATCCTCCTATTATAGCAATAGTGAAGTGCAACCAACATTTGTCTTTTTTTTCTTTTTTTTTCTTCCCCAGACAGCCTTTAAGAGAGCAAAAAGCCTCCATAAGATGAACACTTGCTGTCCCTGGCTCCAGCCCCAGGCACTGACGCTCCCCTCTGTGGGCAGAGATCTGTGGAAGCCGTTAAACTGAAGTCTGCTGGGCTGTACCGGGAAATGCTTTGCATATCACTACCATGACTCCAGCAAAGTTCATAAAATTGGGAATCTTTAATGCCTAACAGGAAGGCTGAGTGGTTTTCTACTAGACCTTTGCTAGCCAGGATCAACCTCTCCCCCTCCATTTCTTTCATGTCCCTCGGTGCTCCAGGGAATTAGCTGGGAAACGGGCAAAAACTCCCTCAGGAATAGAAAGAAATTTGCGTGAGATCAGGACACTCTGCTCCTTGTTGTGCTAGAGCTTTGTTATGGGATGCCAGGCCACACAGCCATCACAAGCACAGGACAGCACAGGCAGGAGGGCAGGACACATGGGCTTTGGAGTACAAAATGAGACTGCACTTGTGAACCAAAAGCAAGAGGAAAAAAAAAAAAAAAAAAAAAGAAGAGACATTTCAGAACAATTTTTACATCTCTTTGCAACCCCAAATATTTTGAAGTTTAACTGTTTGGTGCCCACTTTGTGTTGTAAAATTTTTTAAGTAAAGACATTTCAAACCCCTGGCATCATGATGAATCTTATTTCTTTTTGTAAACACTAGCCACATATCGCTCATGTTGGTTACGAAGCAACAAGAAGAGATAAAGCAGGTGGACAAGAATACACATGACAAATATTTTGAAGCACTCATCTGAGGATGACTGGAAGATTAAGCAATCAGATGGACTGGTCACATTTCCAAAAACTGAAAATTCAGTTTGTGGACACTGATGTCCTGGCAAGTCTGGTTCACTCCACTCTCTAGTGCTTAACTTCTCTGAAGCGTTTTTAAGAGCCCACCCAGAAAACAGCTGCTTAATTTAGAGCCATTTTAACCACAGGAGATTTTTTTCTTCGGTTTGAGAGCAAATAGCAATGCACTGACTCCAGAAGGGTGTTCTGGGCTTCACTGAGAGCCTCCCCCATTTTGTTCCAGTATTGCTTCCTTGGGCACATTTTAGCAAGCATGAAGCAAGATGTAGAGAGGGCATTTTCAGCAAGCAGGAAATTTCCATTTCAGCTCTGTTAAGTTTTCAAGGAAGCAAGGAATGCCAGGTCAGGACTTGCTGAATAGCATGTAAAAACTCTTCACCTGTGATCCCACAAGAGCCAGTGCCCCCTCTCAGCTCACAGCAGGGCTCCTCCACATCCAACTCATAAACCCTGTCCCACACCAGGTAGGGTGCCACACTGAGAGATGTTCACTTCCAACCCCATCTGCAGCTTTCATCTTCCTCTGAGACATCCACAACCCACCCTAACCCAGCTGGCACTGTCTGCACCATGAGCACAGCCCCACAACACAACAGGGGTAACCAACAGCAAAAAAAAAAAAAAAAAAAGGATTTTATTTATATCTTGGGTTTGTTAGAGTTCATGGAATAATTTCGCTTGGGAGGAAACCCCGGAGGTCTCTAGTCTACCCCACTAGACAAAGTACATCCAGCTAGATTCCATGGCTCAGGATCATGTCCAGCCAAATTCTGCACATTGCCGAGACAGAGATCCCCAGCCACTTGGAGCAACCTTCACCAATGTTGACCACTCTCACAGTGAAAAAGGTTTTCCTGAATTCAATTAGAATTTCCCATGCCACAACATATGCCCATTGCTTCTCGCCCTGTTTCCCCACACTTCTGAGCAGGGTTGTGCTCCATCTTCTCTGTGTTTTCCCAGTAGGAGTTTACAGACAGCAAAAAGGACTTCCCTGAGCTATTTCATCTCTAGGCTGAACAAATCCAACCTCTTCTGCTGCACCACACGCTCCAGCCCTACACCACTTTGGTGGCCTTCCACGTCTTCGAGTTAATTGATGTTTCAGGGTGACAGAGACTTATCTTATGGCAATCCTAGGGCAGAGATGTACAGCCAGAAGTGAAGGACTTACACGTGCCTTACAGTCATGTGCAGCCACTCCTCCTCCTGCAATGAGAGCAGCCAGATAAAGCCTGACCCACCACAGCAGTGGGTCACTGAATGGTGGTAATGCAGCCACTTCTGATCACAAGCACTGCTTCTTTTATCCTAAACCAAACACATCATCAGACCTCTTAAGGACAAATCTGGACAAAACTTTCCCCCAAAGCCTTTTTTTTTCAATCCTTTCTGGTAATCTTGTCTATCAGCTATTGAAGTGAATGATTTTCTGCTCCTATATATGCCCCTATCAATATAGGATATATGCTGTGGTAAGATGGGTGGTGAATGTTGAAAATTAACAGTAAGAAAGGGTGACTGTGTGCAAGGTAACTGGAAAAACACAGGAGAATGAAAGGTATAATCTGATTGTTTTAACAGGTATAATCTGATTGTTTTGTGATAAAAGATCCCCCCACTGCTCAGAAAGAAAGGTTTTGGAGGGAGCAACCTGTGGCTACGAAGCCTTCTATGCTCACTGAAATTTAGAACAGCTGCAGCATCTCTTTAAGACCTGTTAAGGATTTCATCGAAAATACACGTAGCGCATTAGGTGATGTCTGGATTCACTGTGTCAGAAAGACAAGATGAAAGCTGATGTTGCTTCTCTCCAGAAACTAATGCAACTTAATTTGCTGCACCAATGATAAAGGGATGCCATTATTGGGAAGGAATATTTTTCAGAACATGATTAGTGCCAAGTAATTATTTGGAGATATTGGTTGTTTTATTAAAGCAGGCGTGACAGAGTGGTTGTTGTTCATGTAAGGAGAAGGAAGGGTGAGACAATAGCAATGTGCAACATGTAATTACAGCAGCAAGGCTAGGCCTTCTCTGTTGATGAAAAGCTCCACGGGAATTCCAAAACATGCTCAGCCAGCATATATTTATTACTTGCACCAGTGCAGTATTTCTTAACCATTAGAAAAAAGAAATTAGAATAATTCACAAAGTCTACTTACTCGTTTATGTATGGCCATTAATTTGGTCTGATCATTAACTCCTTTTGTTCTTCTCTCTATTTCTGATATATAAGCCTACCTAAACTTGCTGAATGGAGGCACTGAGAATGCTAGCAGGGCACTTGGCTCAGAAGTTATACCAGGACACTGGAGTCCTTTTCTTAATCTTGGAAATGTTTAGAAAACAAAAGATAATGTTCATTCTAAGAATAAACTTCATCTTGCCATGCTCAGACATATGACTCAGGTCCTTACATATGACTCAGGTCCTTGACTTTAAGACCTTATACAAGGATCGATGCAGGACCGAACTGAGGACTTCTTGCAGCAGGGATAGGTACTTTATTTTCCTTTTTGTTATTATTTTCTTTGGCCAGCTGTTTGCTTCACTGGGCTTGTTATTAACATTCAGTTTCTTCTCTAAAGGCATTCCACTCTGCCCAGTTCTCCTCCAAAGCTACTATAAATGGATTTAATTCAGACCATGATCTTGAGCCCTGAGCAACAAGCCAAAGATTTCAGTGGACAGAAGTTTGAGTTCAATGGGACACTGGCTTCCAGAGCAAGGATGCCTTAAAAATCTGCTTTCCTCAAGCACTTGTTCCCATCTCCTTGCTCTCTCTTCCACACTGGCCCAGAGACGGTGTCAGCCACTACTGCTCTCTGTTACAGAGATTTGGTTTTGTTTTTGTGTTTGTTTCTCAGAAGGTAGCATTTATAGTCTTAGTTCTGCCTTGTGTCAGCCCCAAAAGTGGTCAGCAGGTACATGTATGCTGATTTCTCTGTTCATTCTGTGTAATCTACATAAATAACCTTTTTATTTATTTGCCTGGGATTCTTCTTCTCTTTTGTTTTGTTTTGTTTTCTGGTATCATTTCCTAAGAAAGAACAACTGCATGCTATTCATTTCCCTGCTGCACAAATCAGTCTGTTGCAAATGATTGGTACAAGGCTGGTCCATTGCTAAAGGATGGTCTCGGTTTGTATAACCCTCTAAGCAGGAATAAATTTTACTTTCCTAAACCCCTGCCGGGCTGCAAAAGTTCACTCTTTGTTTTTTCTTATGTAAAGCTACAGTTTCACTGTATGCCTTTTTTTTTTTTTTCAAGATATGTCATCAAGTCCTATATATTTAATAAACCCTGATCCTCAGTTAAAAAATAATAAGAGCACACAGATTTATAGGTGGCTGGGTGTACACTCCACTGTTTCTGCCTCTGGCAATTGGTTTCCTTCTGCAAGCTGTGATCTATGCAATACCGTCACGGTCCATAAATACAAGAGGCGAGACTCCTTGTTGACCCACACGTTGTGGCATGCCACTAGTGCTTTGTGCCATTGCTGTTCCCCATTACTTTGATGTATATTTCTCATTATTTCATAAGTAACACAAAAATTATACTGAATCGGAGGCAGCAGAGAAATCAATCTGCTCCAGAGAATCATCCCGGTTAAAAAATTCAATAAATCTTTAATCCATTCAGACATTGTATTAAAAAAAAAAAAAAATGTAGCAAAAATACATTTAAAGAGAAGGCAGAAAAAATATATTCCAAATGGCCAACATCTATGCTGCAATAATTTTCTCCTTAATACATTCCGACAAGTGTTTTTAGGAAGACAGATGATGTCTAAATGTTCTTTCTTGATAATTTCTTGTGTGCTTTCAATTTTCTGGAGATAATTAGTCATTGTAACAGGAGCATTTAGACATTTAAACACACATTTTTTCAATAAAAAATAATTCAGTTGGGCTGGTAATGTGATAACCCTTCTGTGATTAATTAAATTTTCAGTGTGAGGTATTCTATAAAAGTACATTCAAAGACAGAGTGTAACACCAAGCAGTCTTGTAGCTAATGCCGGTTCGTTGCAGATTTCAGTTCTGTTCTTAAGGCTGCCGCACATTGTGATTCCTGAGCTAAAATTTTCATCTTTGTATAATGAGAAACCCACATTCAGGCTTACATAACCCCATAAAACCTAATTATTGACATGTCTACCTCCAGAAACACGAGTTTGACCATTCCAATCCATTTTAAAGACCCAGGAGTGAAACACTGACTGTATGGTCAATGATACGCATGATACATGTATCTGACTGTATTCCACTGCCTAATTTAAAAATTAATTCAGGAACCCCTGAGGATTTAGCTGAGGTGAGGGTGAAGGCTTTCAGCAACTCACTAGATGATAGCAGAGCTTCACACCCATGAGAGACCTGCTACATCTGACCTTCCCCAAAGGGAACCAAGGTGAGCAGTTCCCATGGAGGCATCTACCCATGCTTGGCAAAGGATCCTGAAGGTTCTCAGACCACCACAGTAGGGCCATAGCTAATACAAAATTTTTCCATTAGGGAGTGTAACACCCTCTTTTGCAGTTTCACACCTCTCAGAGCAGGAATCAGAGTTATTTGTATGACCACGTTGCATTTACACTGCACTTCCCTTCTCTTCCCAGTGGGTTTAGGGGAATGCAACAGGCTTAGGGGAAGAGCAGTGTCTTGAAACAGGCTTTTTGCCTTGGGTCACTGAACACACTCAGTCACGTAACATGTCTAGTATCAAGCATTCCCAAGGGATATAGGGATGTGATTTTATTGCTGGTTTTCATAAGGAGCTGAAGCTGATGGCCAATGACTATGTCGGTAAGACCAAGAAGCATGAAGTGTCTGTGGAGCAGGCTGGGCACCATCCCCAAAGTACAATCTGGATGACATTTTTTCCCTCTTTTGCAGCATTTACAGCATCTTTCATGGAAACTTTGCAGTTGTGGAGAGACCTTTATCTCTCCTTGCAAAGCTAGAACATTTCCAAGTGCCCGCCTAGTGCAATATGTGGGTATTTTCTCTCTTTTCACCTTGACAGCTGCAAACTATCACCTTCATTCCTGTCCCATTTATCCCACTGGGAACTCTGAGATTAAGTAACTCTTAGATAAGAGTGGGAAATTAGTCATCATAAACACATGGCCCTGTGAAGAACTCCAGCTTTCGAACAGGAAAATAGCTTTTGCTGCAGTGCTAACTCTGTGATGGACTTCACAGCCACAGCTCCTGATGAGACTGCTGTTTTTTTCTGGAGTAAAAAAGCTCCCAATCAGCAAATAAGAGGTTCTCCCAGGCAAAGAAAAAAAGAAAAGAAAAAAAAGAAAAAAAAAAAAAGAAAAAAAATAAATAAATAATTATTTCTATCTTTGAAGATGTCTAGGAGGTACATTAAAAAATCAAACACTCACAGAACCTGTGACTAACAAAATTTTGGATCAGAGTTACATTATTATGCACACAGACCTATTGGTTTCAGTATGCACAAGGCAGAGTTTGGTACTGGTTAAAGCTGTAAAGTGTCAAGGACCTGGATTCAGGCACTATCTGGTGCAGCATCAAGGCCCACAACGTTTGGAAATGAAATTGGCTTCACACCTTTCTAACCTCAGCACTCATCTCACAAAACTCTTTTCTAGCTGGAATTGTAAGCTCTAATGAAAAGACTTTTTACCTTCCATCAGAGTGCTTCAGATATATTAATTCATTCAAGCTCATAATACTCCTGTGAGATAAGTGATGTTGTGATCCCCATTTTATTGGCAATGAAATGGAGGCAATGAGCAGTCATACTTATGGAAGAAGGGAATGCAGGGAATCACTGCAAGAAACAGCAATAAAGCTAACATCTTCTGACACCCAATCTGTGCCATCGACATTAATAAAGCCTACCCTGTTTAAATGATGCAGCTGAAAGAAAGAAGATTGTTTTCATTGTGATAACCCTCCTGCATCTTTCACATGCTGGAGCCACAGGACCACATCTTGGTTTTGTACCCACACAATATGCAAACCTCCTGATTGCTCAGCTCTCTGCACTTACGTGCCAACGCTGAAGAGCGTCTCCTGCCAACTGCAACTGGCATGTTATTGTTATTAATCATCCAGATATGCCACGGGAGCTGGATAGAGCGTTTTGTTTATATAAAGTATCATACTGCAAATACCCTCTTTTCTCTGGGGCTGGCCATCTCCACCGACTATATAGATATATACACTCTATATTTTCCCTGTTAAAACAATCAGATCATACCTTTCATTCTCCTGTTTATTAAAAGTATCAGAAGAGAGACAGCAGTCTTGCCTGTCACAAACAAATGTTTCTATTAGAAAGTCTGCACACAGAAAAAAAAAAAAAAAAAAAAAAAGAGGCTAGGTTGTGAAACAGCAAGGAAGGATTGCACCACAAAGTTATCCCCTGCTGAGATCCTGTCTTATGACCCCTATCTGTGCTCAGACAGCAGGATATGAGAACACTGTATGGCAAACTTTGCCATTTAGCTCAAGTGGTAAGGAACTGCACAGTTTTACCATTTAATTGCTACTACAAATCCCTGGGGTCAACCAGTCCTTACCCTAACAGTTTGGCCACATGGCTGCTGTGAAAATAAAATAGCCTGCATGGATAGCAAGGGATCCTGCCACACAGTACACAAGGATACCCCAAATGAGGTTGCTCCAGGTGCAGTTCAGTTGCATCACCTTGGGTTGGTGCCCAGCCTTGCAAGCCCTACTGGGGGCTGGAAGCAAACAAGTCTGGGCTGCTGGCAAGACCAGTGGCTCTGTGATACTTGGGTCCATGGCATGGACAAACCATTAAAGCCTATGAATTATCAGGGTTCACAGGAATGGTTTTGCAGTCAAGGCACTGCTCCCTTCATGTCCCTCAAACGCTGGAGTTATTTCTACAGTGCCCCCAGTATTCCTGTAAGTGTGAAACCCTCTTTGAGGGGAAATCTCCACACAGATGAGAAGTGTTCCTGATCAGCTTCCAAAGCAAACACAGCATTTGCAGCTCAGCCTTGCAATGCCAGGGTTTGGTCCTCGTTCAGTAGGGTTAAGTTATGCCAAAAGGGACACTTGCTGGCAGAAAGCAGCCCATGGAAACTCAGAAAGGGAATTAAAGGAGGAATTAAAGGGGAGGGGTATGATTTTCTTCTACTAACCAGAGAAGAGCAAACAAGCTGGAGTGGCATTGCATTTGCATGACTTGACTTTAATATCTAAGAGCATCCTGATGTTCTCCTACAAAAAGTCAGTGTCCCAAGGTGCACTCATACCCTGCAATGAACAAAACCACTACCCAATGGTACATACCCCAAGGAAAGGAGGGATGGAGCCTCTTCCCAGAGAACAACCCCACTGCACTGGGAAGGAAGAGGCAATGGGGTGAGGCTGAAGCTCTTCTCCCATGTCCCCATGCCTCAGAGTCGGTCTGTGCTCCACCACAAGGACATTTTGGGAGATGGGCTGTGGTCCTCATGACACACCCAAGAAAACCAGGAGAGAAAAAAATGGTGAAAAATGTTAAAAAACATTTTTCTGATTTAGTGATGGAAGTTTATAGATTCATATTAGCTACTTGGTTACCCTGGCTTCAAGTACACTTAGTGTATCTTATTGAGACAAGTGATCAATATGTGTGGCATAGGTTAAGCTCCACGACAAACACACAGAAGCAGCAGAAGTGGTTTGTGCTTGCATGCCCCCCAGTGAAGTGATATGCATAATGACCAGGCTGCTGTCCTTCGACGTGGTGCTTAGGGACATGGTTTAGTGGGAGACGTTGATGGTAGGGGGATGGTTGGACCAGCTGATGTTGAAGGTCTTTTCCAACCTTAATGATTTTATGATTCTCAGGCTTTGGTGGGTTTGTGGTTGACTCCTTCCTGTGTTATACACAAAAGGATGTAAATAATGGAGAGCAACAAGAGTTCGGCTGACCTTGTCCAAGCTATAAACACACAAGTCCACGCTTTTGTAGAGCACCTCCAACAACAGAGAAAAATATGGTCTGAGTCTCCAGTGCTGCCAATAATTTCCAACAATGTGTCTGCGAGGCTATCAGACTCTCTCATTTTGCAAATGGGCAATTATAAAAGTGGAGAGTGGCTTCATAACTGAGGCTGCACCGAGACTTCCACTTAAAGCAGATTCGGCCTCTTGGTTGTTTAGTAATTTTATAATAAAACTCAAGAGATTTTGTGGTTCCACTGTTAGTTTGAAATGAATGCAAGGCAGGAAATGTGGAAGGGCTTTGTACCAACAGTCGATTTCTCTGAATTTTGTATGAGTGAAGCAAGAATAATTGGTCTACAGTTTATAATACCAGAGCAAAAGATTGCCTGAGCTAGGGAAAGATGCAAGTTTTTAGCATAATGGACACGTGGCTGCTATGAGCATTGTTGTGACCTCCAGCTTGTCACACAAAGGCCATCAACTTGGGGTGGCTGCTGTCCCCTGCTGACCCGGGGCATGTTGCAATGATTTGGGAAACAAAATGTTCGATACTGCAATCCCAGCCTGACTTCGACCCTCCCCGCTGTCCCGCAGATGCATCGATAAAACAAATGAACTGAGCTTCAGTGAATCGGCACAAATGCGCTAAGCAAAGCAGCAGCGTGAAGCTCAAAGAGCAAAATGTGCAGCTAAGGACACTAATGACTCAGCCTGGTTACTCCAAAAGCACTTTTTGTGGGTGGCAAGAAATTGGCGCAGGCACCGTATAAGGTGGTGATGACAAAAAAATGACCCAATGCACAGCAAGTGCTTATGCCTGGTACTGGGAAGAACTGAATGTTTGCGTGTTTATCTTTCCTTTCTACATGATTCACTTATTGTAGAGCCAGAGTCTGATGAGAACTAAGATTTATATTCTTTTGTTGCAGGAATTAATCTCATTTTTAAAAGTTGGGTTGCATCAAACAGGGAGCAATTTGTAAAAGCAGCCTGTAGGGCTGAACTTGCCATTTTTTCTGTGAACTGAAGAAAAAAAAAAATCACACTGAGAAATCCTGCTGGACATTCACTGTATGCTTTATACACACAGCCCCTGGCCTGAGGAATTTGCAGAGCAAATAAATGCAAGCAGAGCAAAATAAATGAGACAAGAGAAGGTCAGATGAATATGGGATGATTAATGGGAGTGAGATGGGAGGAATATTGCTAGTAGGAGGCAGATTTATGGGAGGAAGGTAGAGCTACATCCTGGGCACTGGGGGTAGGACAATCAGATTTCAGTAAAAATGCTGGAACCACTGGAGCAGCAAGAGGTGATTTTCTGAAAAACACTTTTTGCCCTACTCCTTTTATCCCCAGCAAGTGTTCAGAATATATGGGACTTTTCTGCAGACATTAGGACCTTTTCCTTCCTCCACATTTGTGCATCAGCATCCCACAATGGGGTGCCACAAGACAAGCAGCACAGCACTGCACAAGGCTCAGTTTAACTAGGATCTGCTGTCAGGCAAAAATAAATCCTTAGTCTGCATGTAGACTGTGGCACTGAACAACGCAGCACATCCCTTGTGTGCAGCCTGGAGCCGTGCATCTTGTGTGGGTCCCACAGAGCAGCTCTTTGGCCACTGTAGCCCATCAAAGGTGGCAACTGGTCCCTACAGAAAGCTTGCCCAAAGAAGGTCACAGAGCGAGGCCTCATTTTGTGATCATCTGTTGTAAATTGACATTCTCCAAAGATGTTCAAATCCCACTGAAAACACAAAGGAAAGACGTCTGAAAATTGCCAGCTGCTGAGTGATTGTGGTCTGGAGACTCCTCCATGACTAAAGGAGGGAAAATGTTGTTCATTGCAAGATTATGGATCTCACCAACCCTACAGTGAGCTTTGGGGTCAGGCAATTTCATGTTTCAAATGAGTGCTCAGAAGCCCAAGAAGAAAATAACCACCCCTGTGCAAAGAAAAAAAAAATAGAAAAAGAAAAAGAAAACACAAACCTCTATTCAGTCCTTGCCAACAGGACTGCACCGGCTCATTGCACTGATGTGTTTAACTGCTACAGTGAAGCAAGAGCTGGCTCCTGCTAAGTCCTGGCAAAAACCTTTCCCTGGCATCCACTTGTACTGCCAAAGCCCAGTGCAGAGGTTTCCATCCCCATTCCCAGGGGACACAAGGGCGAGAACAGGCACACAGCTGGGACGGAGCAGGGAGCAGGCGCCCAGAGTCCCCGCCCTGCAGATGGAGAGTGTTTTCTTTTCCAATATATCTGTAAAATCTGTTAAGTGGGGGACTTTTTTTGCTCTTTTGCGATTGCATTCTGCATTAAAAATAGACTTCTCGATGACGTGACGGTGCTCATTAGCAGAAGTTGTTAATAGCTTGCAGCATCTCAGGCATAACAATGTTTGACAGAAGGCTTGGTGCCCACAGCAACCCTGCCCATGAGCTCAAGCTCGTGGACTCATTGAGATGGTCTAAACCAGCTCTCATCCATCACATAGCTGCTACACAGTTAGAATTATAAAATCACCTGGGTTGGAAAAGACCCTCAAGATCATCAACCTATATATCACTGAGTCCCACCACTAAACCACGTCCCTTAGTGCCACATCTATATATCTTTTAAATCCCTACAGGGATGGAGACTCCACCACTACCCTGGGCAGCCCATTCCCATGCTTGACCACACTCTCTGTGAGTAAATTCTTCTCAGTGTTTACTCTAAACCTCTCCTGGTGCAACTTGAGACACCAACTGCAGCCCTCTCCCATTCAGTGTAAATTTTGCCTTTTTCTTTGATACTAAAAAAATCTGGGCTACCAGCTTGGATCTTCACATCCCCATGAAGCCACAAATGAGATATTTCAATGGAATGGAAAATACCCTTTGGGAAATTTGTGCCTCAAGGAGAAGGAGGAGATGCAGCCCTGTGGAGTGAAGCTTACTCTCCTGCACCACCCTTGTGAGAGCTGTGTAGTTGGGATCCCCCACAACTATTTGAGGTCTGATGACAAACTCATCCCATTACAGATGGCTGAGCAGCCTGCCTTCAGTTCTTGCTGCTGGAAATCCCTGTGCCATGCAGGGTACAACCAACAGGAAGAAGAGGAGCAGTTTCAGGGATTTGAACTTGGACTGGCAGGTTTAAACTGAGTAAAATTGACTTTGGACTGTAGACTGGGGATAAATGAGTCTTTGGTATGTTGCAAGATGTAATGCTTCCCCCCAAGGGAAAGCATTAGGATCCCCATCACTTGAGCAAATTTTGCCTGCTTTGGACAAAGCAACGGAGAATATTTTGCAGGGAACAAGCTTGTGGGTGGGAAGGATGATCTCATAGGTCTTTTCCATCAGTGATTTCCAGGATTTCTGTGCCTCTGACATGAAACTCCAAAATAGCGACATTAGTCTAGGTCAAGATAACACCAAAACCGTGTGTTTGTTTTACATCTGGCCAGGAGCAGATGTGTTACACTGTGGTTACATGAGTCATTCCCAGCTGCTGTACGCCACCCTGGGATAAGGGCCATACACCACAGGGACAATATATAAAAGTAAAAGCGCTGACACTGAGCAACAGCAGGAATGCTCCTTGTCAAAGCAAGCCTTTCTGCTGCCATCCTCTCCCTTGGTGACTGCTTCTAGCATTTCTGACAGCCATAGGAATGCATGAGCAGGTAGTATGGGGCCCACACCTCCCGGACCCAAGCATGCCACCAGCCCGGTTCCCGCACCCGACCCTGGAGGCTTTTCGGTGAGGTGCTAAATAGCTTTATAAGCAAAGCCCTGGGAAAAGTGAGCACACTTGATGTATTCATCAAGCTTAGCCTCACGTATCCCAGCTCCATCACCTCTCTCCTCGACTAAGCTCATTTCCCAGCAATTACCCCCAGTTAAGAGGACACCCACAGCCCCTGCAGGAGCACAGAGGAGGAGATGTGGCTTGTTAAACCACAGCACCCTGACCATACGTACAAAGCTTGGCTTGCTATAAATTGTTTCGCTTTGCAGCACCTCACGTTATTTACCCACAAAATGGGAAATATCTCAGCTTTCCCATCTTGAAACAAGGGCAGGGATATTTGTCTCCACCATGCACTGTGGCTTAATGAAGGCACGGCTCCGGAGCACTCAGAAATCACCGCGGCACATCGCATAATGGCAGTCACTGGAGAGCCATGCCCTGCTGGATTGCGCATCGCAGGTCATTAACTAATCCCTGCTGTATGTACAAATAACTCTTATTATTGTAAAAGGAGTTACAGACACATCAAGGGAAAACCAGACCCCTCAGGGACCAGTAACTGCTGTCTCACTGCAGTCTTGTGGCTAATACAGATGACAAACATTAGAGGGATTGAGGCAGATCAAACACACTTGGTCTTCAAGTGCAGCCACCAGGAAAGCCAGAGAAAGCTCAGAGTTTTCTTAGATGCCAGGTAGATGCTTCCCCTAACATACACAAATAAGAAAAAATGTTTATTGAAATCATTAATCCATGTAAAACATGATAAAAATGCACTTCACCATCTGCCTTCAGTGTGGTTATTACTGGGGTGAACTGCTCATCCTGCAATTCTTGGTCCTCTCTGAACATCCTGGCTCCCAGAACCAGCAGCTACCCAAGGAGTTTTGGAGTGGAGTAGAAGGGAAGGAAACTGGGGTGCTGCTTTCTTTTATTTATTTTTTTTCAAATACACCTCTGAACTACCAAAAAAAAAAAAAGTAAACCAAGAAATCTAAGCCTAGAAAGCTAATTTGAACATTAAAAATTTAGTGCTTTTTTTTCAACCTTGCAATTTGAAGGGATGACTCTGAATATTGAGGATAGCCATAAAGAATGCAATAATTGCTGTATAAAACTATTTTTTTTTTTTTAATTAGTAAGGAGCCTTATTAGCAAAATCTCTCTCTGTGCTCCAGTGTTTTGTGCTAGGCTTTTAGTCCGGATCCTAAGCTCAAGAGGGCTCAGAGCTGAGCTCTGCTGGCAGCACATCCTTTGTCATTACACCTAACCATGGCCTTACCTCACACGGGCAGTGGGGGAGTCACCACAGCAGAGATAGGGGGCTCATTTTCCTATCAGCTGTTTTGCATTTCAACAGCCCGCATGCACAATATTGCATTTCCAGGTGGTGCTGACCTGCTGGTAGCTCCTGAATGCGGGAGATGCTGGCACCCCCAGTGTCATGGCCCATGGCAGGTGAGGATGACACCCGGCCAGCCCCAAGTATAGATCCAACAGCTTTGCCCTGGGCTGACAATCAGTGACAGACAGCAGACACTATGTGCCACTGCAGATCCTGCCTTTGAGTCATCCTGCACTTTACATACAACATAGGGGCTGATGCAAATTTATGTAACCGCACAGCAGCCGGGTTTAGTCACCCTCTCGTCACGCACACGCAGGCATACCCCCACACATACACATCACAAACCCTGCTGCCTGCTTCTGAAAGCCAACGTGGCTCAAAAAGCCAGGACAGGAGCTGGTTATAGGCAGAACCATCCCACAAGCTGCAACAGCATCTTTATGCTTCTTGGTCCCCATGGGCTGGGGAAGAGCTCTCCCCATCCTGGGCACCTGGACACAACACGGATTGTTTCTCCTGGGGATGAGAGAGTTAAATTCAGCAGGAACAAACTGGCTCCGAACACATTCCCCAGATTGTTTTGAGGACTGGGAGGAAACCAAGTATTCCTCAGAGAAGGGCTGCCAATTCGTCTCACTGCTTGCTAAATGACCTCTGCAAGAGATCTTAATCTGGCTTTTAATAGGTTCAGCAAAGCAATCTCATCTTTGGGGCCAAAGCCATGCTGGAGAGGGAATTCGAACCCACCTCGTATGGATGGGCAGGGGGGTCCCTGGAGACCCTCCCACCTTTGGAGATACCGCTGTCTTTTCATTTCTGAAATAAATCCATCCTTGGAGACTGAAGCTTATCAACCACTGTTCAGGTGAAGGTCTGCCAGACCTGCAGCCGCAATTCAGCAAGGGAAGCACTCAGCAAAGCAAAACACTCAAAAATACTGAGCAGCAGCAACTCTGGGGCTTTTCTGCTTGCTGGTCTCCCACCACCAGCTCCAGAACTCAGGAGACACCAGCACATCCCAGTCCCAGCTCTTCCAAGTGTGTGGCACCATTTGTGTTGCAGAAAACAGCATAGTAGTGTTCCTTTTTTTAAAAGGGACAGAAGATATTTTTCTTCCAAAATCCTACGTAACACTTCCTCTACTGGATGCACATTTGAAGCTCCTTGTTTAGTGTAAATCTTTACATCTCCATGGGGAAAGGAAGCATTGCGTTGGCTGGCACTGGTCTCTTCTATCTCAGCAAAAGTTTGGGTATTAATAATTTGCTTAATTAAAACCTCCTTGCTCTTCCATTGGATGATGAAGTTTTTCATCTCTTGCCACAACCCAGAGATGAGCAGGGCAGTATGAAGCATATGCCTCTACTGCAGTGGGCTGGATCTCTGTGCTGGAAAAAGCAAGTTCTGTACATATTCTGGGAAGGGTGTAGACATCGAATTCAAATTTAGATCCTATGATCGTGTTTCCAACTCTGTGTCACTACATTCCCCTGTAGCCTTAAAGGTCTACAAATTATTTGAAATAATAGAATCATCTAGGTTGGAAAATCATGAAACCATGTCCCTCACTGCCACATCCACACATCTCTTAAATACCTCCAGGGATGGAGACTCCACAATGTCCCTGGGCAGTCCATTACTATGCTTGACCAACCTCTCCATGAAGAAATTCTTTCTCCAGACTAAACAACCCCCAAAACCTCATTCACTCCTCATAACTTTTATTTTCTTCTCTCTTCACCAGCTTTGTTGCTTTTCTCTGCACACCCTCCAGCAACTCAATATCCTTCTCATAGTGAGGGGCCCAAAACTGAACACAGTACTCACGGAGTGGTCTCACCAGTGCCAGGTACAAGGGGACAGTCACTTCCCTGGTCCTGCTGGCTGCCCTATTTCTGATACAGGCCAGAATGCCCTTGCCCACCTGGGCACACCGCTGGCTCATGTTCGGGTGGCTGTTGACCAGCACCCCCGTTTAATTTTTTTTCTTCTGGGCAGCTTTCCAGACAGTTAAGTTACTCCCCCAATCTATCCCTGCCCATCACACCTGGGCAGAAGGCACCATTCCATTTTACAGCCTTAGCACCAAGGCAACTGAGATTTGCTGTGACCACCACAGGGTTTCAAAGTATAAATCCTATATGTTCACATCAGTGCTCCTTGCTCAGGTGAAATCCTCAGCCCCACAGAGCCTTTACTCAGAGTGTCAAACCAAATTCATGGTGAAGTCATTACCAATTTTTTTAGTCAGCCAGAACCCGGGCCTGAAATTTAATGACAGAACCAACTCCAGAAGTGAAATCAGATGAGTAGGGATCATCTATGGTGGAAGACTCTATATAAATAGATCCTGTCACACATTTCTTTCTGGATGGTGACAATCCTTCTCTGTGGTTAGGACATGGGTGGGGGGCTGCAGGGGACCGTTGTTGCCTGCCCCAATAATTCTGAGGATGAGTTTGGAGCTCTCCATGGAGCCATGACAGGGCAGCTTCTGCAGGTTCAGGGGGCTTTGAATGGGAACAGCTCCCAGGGACAGCAGAGGATGCCATTGTCCCCCTAGTAAAAGCAAACCAGCCTTCTCCTGCCTGCCAGAGCCTAACACAAGTCCTGGATTTGATGCTTGCTGAAATCTCTCATTCGTAGGGCTGTTTCCCAAAATAGAGCAGCTGTGACACATTCCTGAGAGTGGGGCCCCGGTGTTATTTCCATCACGGGACAAGGGGTGCCTGCCATAGGATTCTTCCACCTGCCATGCACCAATTGACCCACAGAGGCTACGTGGGGCAAGCCACAAAGGGAAATCACTGCCCTGCAGCCTGTGGAGGGGCTGGGTCCAAGCACAGCCATGCTGGAGACCCCAGCAGACTGACAGGGAACCCTCGCTGCTCCCATGGGAGTTGTATTTCTGTGTGCAGTTTGTGGGGCAGCTCAAAAATGTACAACAAAATGACACCCCCCTGGGAGAGACGAAGGGATGCCAAAGCAAACCAGAGCCTCATGGGGCGAAGTTGTGGAGCCTGCTTCCATGCCAACTCAATCCCAAGGTAAACCAGAAGGAAACGCTGCATTTGCGTGACTCACTAGTTTATTATAAGCAAGCTGACTCGTACAGGAGGGCTTCCACCAAAAACCAGACAGCTGATGAAGGCCTAGAGGCAGCCAGATACCGCAGAGCTGGTATCCGCAGCCCTGTTAGGCAGGTTACAGGGAGCTGTGAGGCCTCCCAACCCCTCGCCAGAGCTGGCAGCATGGAGCCCAGACCCTTTCAGCCCCTCAGGACATTTGCCAGGCTCAGCACCTCAGCCCTCGCAGGGAGTGAGGGCTGCCAGTGCAAATGGCTGCAGAGTGAGGGGAGGAAAGTAACAAAAACAGCAGGGGAAGCCAAAGGAAAATGCTGAGTTTCCTGGAGGCTTTCCATCCCCGTCTGCTTGGCCCCACGGGCTCCAAGTCCTCTGACTGAACCCAGAGACAGACAAGTGGGAAGTGAAACACGTCTCACTGGGAAAGACATCTCAGAATGGTGTAAAGCTGATGAAAATGCACCCACTCCCACTTCCACACACTAACTCATGCAGTTGCTGGCCAAGGACCTCCATGCCAACCTTAGCATGGCCGTGGCAATGGGGTGCTGCCGTTCTCCTGCTCTACATGACAAACAACCCCTGAGGCTATCTGCTGCCTCTACACCACAAAACAAAGGGGTCTCTTCTACAGCTTAGTCATAGTCATCTTGAAATGCCACCCACCCGTGCCATAACTACTGAGGACAATCCTTCATACCACTGGTCTCCTTCTCCATCCCAGCCTGGCTGCTGTGCTGCACCAGAGCCCACAGTCCTCTCCTTGCCTTAAGATTCGTGCACTCTATTAAGAGTTTCCTCATCAGGAAAATGTTTTCCTGTCTGTATTAGAATTAGTTTGGGGGTGGGTAGATTCATAACAGCCATGGCACCAGGCAGGATTCGTGTTTGCTTTCCAGATTTGATTTAGCATCAAAATAGTTTGGTTTAAGAACCTCTAGACCAACCAATCAGCATTGCACCAAGATCCTAATTTATGAAGTAACCAGCTAATTTACCCCTTTACTACTTAACCACATATATGTGCCATGGTCTGGTGTGGGGGTGAATAGATCTAGATGCACATTAAACTGGCTTCTACAGAGGTACTAAAATCACCCTCATAATACATATCTCTTGCTTTCCTCAACTCAGCCCCATACCAGGGCTCTCTGAATCCCTCCCCATGAACTTCTTTCTTGGACTTTCTTTCCACACACTCCCTCCTCTGTACCTGGGGCATTTACACTACCCTAGATGTTCTGTCCTTCTATCCGCACCCATAGTCTTTCTCCCACCACCTCCATCCTCACTTCCTTCCTGTCCTTTAAGGGAAATAAGGGCGACAATATTTTAATTTGCATAGGAGCATTGTGTAATGTAAAGCTGGTGAGAAGTCAAATTACACTGCCAGGTATCAACAGCTGCCATCGCCTTGTAGTTTGATGTTTAGATAAGGCCAGCTGCTGGCCAGTCACATATCATAGAGGCTCCATGCATCTGCCCATTTACTTCTTTTGATAGCTTTCCTTTACAATCAATACATTTCTGCACAATTAAAAGAAGCCCTTGGCTTGGAACAAAGCATAGAATCACTGAATCATTAAGGTTGGAAAAGGTTTTTTGCTTTTTTGGACATCACTGCACACAGAGTAGGCGATTGCAGGTAACTGCCAACAGTGGCTCCAAGATCTCTCTCCCAAGCTCTACTTCCAGTACTTGAGTTCAGCATCATAAAGGCATGGTTTACTTTTCCCTTGATGGATTACCTTGCATTTATCTACATTGAAGCTTGTGTGCCACCTTTCTGACACACAGTCATTTTTACAAGGTTTTTTTGGACTTCTTCATCAGCCTCATGGCATTTGACTACCTAAAGTGACTTCTGCAAACCCAGTTCTCTGTTTACATGTGGCTTGCTATATTTTCCAGGCTTTCCCATTCTCTTCATTTGAACAAGCTTTCCATTTCTCAGGTGCCAACCTTCACCCCATGATATGCTGCATAACTTTCCTACTGAATCTGCAGGAGATTTGGGTGTCAACTTTGTTTTCTATTTTAATTGTGGCACACATTTTATCTTAGCTTCTCACACATTACTGCTAACAGCCTCCAGCTGCATGTAGGTTCCTTGCTTTTTTGAACTGCTCCTTTTAAAGTCTGCCTCATATTTACCTTGTGCCTCTCTTGAAATCAAATATCTACATGCCAGATTTATGTGGCCTGCCTTTTTCTGCTGTGATGTTAAATCTAATTGTATTGCACTCCCTACAAGTGAGCTTGTCTGCTAATGCCTCTTGGACCAGGTCCTATGCACCACTCCAGGCCAAATCCAGAATAGCGTCTTTTCTTACAGGATCTAGGATTACTTGTTCTAGGAAGCAACTATTTACTCTGTCCAAAACTTTCTCGCCACATCTCATCCCAATGAGGCACTGAGCCAATCTATGTATGGGTAGCTGAAATCTCCTGCTATTAATACCCGTCCCAAATTGGCATCTTCTTTAATCTACCTTAATATTTACTGACTGGGGAGGTGGGGGGCAGCAGTAGAACCTAAGCACTATAGAATCATAGAATATAGAATATCCCGAGTTGGAAGGGAACCATAAGGATCACCAAGTCCAACTCCTGACTTATTATTATTATACTTATTATTAGAGTCAGGATTTCCACCCACAAGGATACTATAGGGGTTCTCTTTTCCCATAACACTTCTACGCTGCTGCACTTTGTATTATCCTTCACTTGCACTGTCAATCCCCCACCTATACATCCCACTCCAGCACTCTTATGAAACCGGTAGCTTGGCAACACTGCATCCCACTAATTATCTGCCTTCCACCAGGTCCCCGAGGTACCCGCTATGTCACGGTTGTCAGTTGACACCAAGCACTCAGGCTCCCCTAACATTTTTTCAGGCTTTCAGCACTGGGGTACCAGCACCTGCACTTTTGTCTTCACTCCAGCACCTGATGTTATTGCGATGTCACTCAGCTGCTTTTGCGGGGAGTCTGATTCAGCTTTTCCATTTACTTCAGTTTTGCTGTGTGGTCCACCCAAACTTTCCAAACGTGCACTGAGCACCAATCACATCCAGCTCAGTGGTTGCACCAGTCCAATCCAAGCACTTCTCTGCACCTTATTCCAGCTTTCTCCCAGCTTCCAGTCTGAATGCTCCTCTATGACCCTTTTATTGTTCATTACCAGTAGCACGGCTCTGAATCTCAATCTGTTTTGACAAAAATAGATACTCTGCAGTGTCTTCCTGTCCCCCCAAGGTCCTCCAGTTTCTGAAGACCCAAAGACTACCCCTCTGGTTCTCTACACCATCTCTTCCCAGCACTGAGACCACAGATCTTCTCCCACATTTCCAGTCTCACCTGTCACACTGGTGGTATCTCAGAGTGCTAACATGGAGATCCTGGACTCCAGTTCCCTCTTAGAAGCATGAGCTTATCCTGAAGGACACCCCCCGCACACTCCCCATGTCCTCAGGACCAGCACGGACTGTCTGCTCCTCCACTGCAAACAGCAGGGACTCACCTACACACCGTGATATCAACCCTTGTGCCCCACAGGCATGTCCCCAAGGCAATCTTCTCAGGAGTCACCAACCCACTTCCCTTTATGTCTTATAATGACCTCTGCCACTGCCTCCTTCTTCCAACCCCATGAGATCCCCCCTGCTATCAGAGCATTGCTGGTACAAGAAGATGCTCACAGGGAGGGGAGGTGACACCTCAGGTGAGGTTTCTCCACACCAGCAGAGAATTCTGCTTCCCTGAAAGCTCCTGCAGTGATGCAAAATGCCACACCAACATCCCCTTTCCACCTCTTAGGCCCTGTAATTGCAACACTTTGGGTTTCTAATGCATTTGTTTCTTACACTATTGTATTCCTTCATCTCTTTTGAAACTATTATGGTTAAATACAGAACTAAAGTCCCAAAGCTGAGATGTGGATTCATATCTAGACCCAACAGAAGAGTATACTACCTAATTCAAAGCTACCTGTATATTCATATTCAAATTTTCACAAAGCTCTGGCACATGTGAAATTACTATTGTTACTTAACGTATTTATTGAAGAAGGGAGACAATTTAGAGTGGGTATGCTATTCTACATTGACTGGATATCTACAGCTGTCAGATGCAGTACAAGGCAATAGCTCTGTACTCCATTTTTACCAATTCTGTGTTCCAGATTAACTTTTTTTTTTCCTACTGTCTTTCTAAGAGGAAATAAATATAGACTTTTTATGACAGAAATTAGCTATGTGATTTGTACTACTAGGAGTTATTCAGCTACAGCTTGAGCACACTAAGTAGAATACACAGAAGAGTTGAGCCTTAAGTGGAGCCATTTGATCTGGGTATGAGAGCCAGGGGCAGAGACCTGGCTTTGCTATATGTTTGTGTAGTTGTAATATGCAACATAATTATAGAACCCAGACTGAGTGTCTGCTTGCTGAGTCAGATGGTAGAGGTGAAGGTCTCATCGATGCTCTCCCAGTTTCAACCCATAAGCACAGCTGGAAGTCTCTCCTTGATGGACTGGACTTTGCAGTCAAATTAAGTTGACAGCAAAACCGTAAGTTACTGTGGCAGTGGAGACCAAAAACAAGGCTCTAGGTAATAATCTATGCATACATGACAACTTTATGCAGCATCTGCCAGGTGCCTGAGTTCATGATAAGATGAGGGAAACCACTCTGACAGAGAACTCTGATTTTTTCATTAAAAAATAAATAAATAAATAAAACTAAACCCAGCATTATCCATTCAGAAAATCAAGCACTTTCAAGGGCATGAGGTTATGGCATCCCCCAGCTCCTCCTGAGATGCTCTCCCAAACCACATGCTGCAATAGCTCAATGTAAAAGGAAAACCTGACTGAAGGGAAATCATCCAAAAGTCTGGACATTGTTGACAGACCCTTTAAGAGAAATGCAGCAACACAGGAGCTACAAGACTTACATCATCCAAACTGTCAGCACCTCCTGTCCTCACAGTATTTTTGTCACCCATCATTAATCCATACAGACTTAAACTCTCACAATACAAAACATGCTTGGTCCCCTCCTAACTGAGCCCTTTGATAAGAGGAGCAAGTTCAGTTTTTTTTTAAATTCTGCTTAACAAGCGGCTCCATAAGGCACATGTGAGGAGGTAAAGAAACACCCCAGCAAACAATGTAGAGTACTTTGTCTTTGATGAAGTGCATCTATGGCTAAAATCTCTCTAGTAATCCCAGCAAGACAAGAGAGAGAGGCTCAGATAAAGGATCGTGAAGCGCTCCAGGGGGAAAAACAACAACCTGACTGCACAAGTCGCCAGCAAGTGACAGACCTCAACAGACAAGTCATTAACGTCCCCAGTGACTGTCTCTGCCTATTAGTATAAGCTGCATTAGGGGGGAGAGAGCTGTAGGGAAGTCACAGAGATTAACTAAAAATAGTCAAAGAGCCACGGAGGAACAGTCTTGTTCTAAACTCTTTATGCAACTTAAGATAAAACCAACCCAGATGACCAGGCAAGCCATGTGTGAAGTAATTCAGCAGCTCCCCATCACAAGGGAGGATGAACTCCATGGCTGGTGAACCCACAATAACTCATATACCACTGGGGTCCAGCCAGGGTCTGGAGGGGGCCAGCTGGGAAAGAGACTCTCGTCTCATTCCAGCCTGACATATACAAGAGAAAATCTGTTTATTTAGAGAATCATTCATCGGTTTCAGTGGGGAGGGAGGTTAAAGCTTTATTTGTGATTCTCTAAAACCACTTGCTTTTAATTCACTGCCTAATCCTCAGGAGGCATGTAAACCAGACATTTTTTTACATAGAAATAAAAGAGGCCATTCAATTACATTCAGGCTGTGTTGAAAACAAATTGGAACATTACTAAAGAGCAGACACTGCCAAATGAAGGAAATCTTTTCCAAGTGCAAGGCTACCAGTTAAACACAAACCAGAGAGCAGCCAAGGCCCACTCGTACAGGTGCCTTCTCTTGTTCTCCACGTGCCGTGCACCCAAAAGGCACATCCCTTTGTACATGTTGTGTATGCGTGGATTACAATATGTTCAATGAGTATAAACACATTTCTATTTGCAGCAAGAGAGGAAGACCACATACAAGTGGAAAACACTGATCAGCTAAGAGCATCTGCTGGATTAAAACTCATCAGATCAAATATAAAGCATGAGCTAATTAATTATATGTCCAACTTGATAGTAGTGTATGATACTACTGGGCATTTATACAGATAATGAGACTAAACAGAGTTACAGCTAATGAGTAAACATTTTTTGACTGCATATTGAAGGTCACATTCGGGGCTTAAACCAGTCTTTGAAGCATGAGAAATCAAAAAGGGTATGTAATAAGGAATGGAGGAAGGATAACCCACACATCTGCTTTCTATGTCTCCCTCCACAGCATTTTGTGGAGGCCACAAAGCAAGGGAAGAGGAGAGACAATGCTACTGACACTGCATTGGCAATGAAATTAGTGTGTGAAGAGCAACAGAAGTCATTAGGAAATTATGTGCATGGTTGAGCCCTCACCTTCCTCTCCTCTCTCACTTGCTCATGCCTACATAAACAATTTCCTATTACACCTACACGTACAGCTTCATTCTTCACATCTTTAAACCTCTTTAATCTGTATCTAAAAGGGCAAATTTAGGAGGATGGCACTAGGCAGAAAGTCTTTCTTAGCAAAGACCACAGCTACTGCTCTTCTGAAAGCTCCAACTGCTGCCTCTACCGCTCAAGTCAATGTGTCATCCTGAGCCAATGGTTACACGTTGGCTTTCTGCACAGAGATGACAGGTTTGCCCATTCTTTCTGATTTGGTCTTTGTCATCTTGGGGAGAAAAAGCATGTGTCTCATCAAGAAGCACTTGGGAAAGCAACACATCTTATCAACTCAAAACACACAGCTGAGGATAGCGAAACAATTGGTATGAAAAGAATGAGAATTGGGAATAAGGCCCCAAACTCTTTATTTCTACACGTGCTGAGACTTAACTGGGAAGAAATGGGCCACTTCCAGCAATCCTGGAAAACAAGAAACCTGGGCCCGTCACAGTGGGGTTGGTATCTCAAAATTTGAAGCCACCCTGCCTTGTGTTTGCTTCTGCCCTTTCTGTTTCACCAGTTCTGTTTGCCAGCACTGTAGTGGCTACTGGCCAAACTCTGCTCTCACTTACACCATTGTAAAAATTATAATAATAAACTCCATTAAAGTCAATAAGCCACAGTGAGATTAGGTGCTCGTGCTTTGGAAAGCAGCCAAATGGAGAACAGATTTTGGCCATGGTGCAGCAGAAAGCCTGGTGGCACACAGCTCCCCTCTCCGCAGAGGTGTTCTCCAGCCAGCCCCCAGCACAACACCCCTTTATGCTCTCTTCAGCCATCCCATCCATCCCAAAATGCAGCCATGCTCCCACCATTCACCCAAGGCAGTGTGCACAGGCTTCCAGGTTCATCAAATCCCTGCAGTATCAAACAGGAGATTAAAATTCCCTGGTATCCACACAAATCTGGTACTTAAAAAGTACCAGAGTGAACCCTGCTAGAAGGTGTTTTTGTATTGCTGGTAAAGGGCTTTCCACCAAGATTTGCAACCAGATAGTTACATTAATTTGAATGATTTCCTTGACACAAAGCTCCCCCACTGATCTCTGCGCCCCACAGAAATGGACAAGTTACATTCATATTAAGTAGCTTCCAAAACATATTAAATCCCTAAAACTGAGCTCATATAAACATAGCCACACGCTTTAAGCAACACCAGGAAAGAAAACACAGTGATGTCATGGTTCCGGCTCCTCTCATCTCTTCCTCCATCTCTGCCCTGGATTAGCCTACCCCCTGGTTATTGCTTTAGGAAACTATGGGCTGCAGACAGCCTTAGTCATCCAAGAAGTCCTTTTTCCACTGGGAACTTTCACACTTCTATCTTTAGCTCTCACAGGCCTCAAGGTTACTCCCAGACACTTTTTCTTCCTTGGGGGGGGGGTCTGCATGGGGGTAAACTGGGGTACCTAAACACTGCTGATCTCTGGCAGGGGAGGATTATCCCTCATGTTGGGGTCTTGGTGCTCTTGAAGGTTGGGAATGCTTGTGCAAAGCCTGGGCATCCTGGGTGAAAGGAGCATCCCTGGTCAGGAAGTCAAAGACATTTGGGACACCCCAGGGTCCTTCGAGCCTCTTTGCTCCATCACCTGCCAAAAGGCCGGCCCAGCTCAGCCTTTGAAAGAGAACTATGACCACAAGTCTGTCTGGCAGCACTTCTTTGTCTCCTCCCAGATGTCTCCCCATCTCTCAGGCTGAAATGGAGGAGCCACAGTGGGAGCAAACCCAGCTCAGTGGACAGTGACATGGGACACCAGCACTGCCACCAAAGGAGACGGTCAGCTACAAGCTGCAGTCTGGACTTTGAATCTATGTAGGTTGTAGCTCTAGTTCACAAGAGAATAAATTTGCCCCTTATGTCTGGCCACGTGTATCCCTGCCTATATGGAAGCACCTGGTAGAGCCACACTCACACGTGCTACAGGAGATCACACGTCACCTAAAAAGCTTAAGTGGGAGGACACGGCACAAAGAAGCAAATCTCTGAATAGCTCAGGATGAAAGACCAGGGCAGAGGATTAGCTGAAGACATGGGCAAAGGCCAAACCCTGATTCCCACAATTAAATGGCTGAGATGAAACGAGAGAGTTGGCCAACGCGTCTGGTCAAGGTATTAGCGATGGGAACACGTGCACCTATAAGAGGAATCGTGGATGGTTATAGCCAGGCTGCTGCTGGCACCATGCTGATATAATTCCCATCTGGCCATTTTATTTATTATTACAAGAGGTCTTCTAATTACCTTTCAGCCCTTTGCAAGTTACCTGCAAATGGAAACTTAAGGCAAATTACAATCAGATTATGGCAAGGCAGAGGCAGCTCTTCTGCACAATCCCTCCCTGCAGTCAATAGCAGTAGACAGCACTTGCCTGGGATTTTTAAAGTGGATTTCAAAGCAGTTTTGAAAAGAGGAATATCCTGTTCTTTATCCTCAGTTATCAGATGGAAAAACTGACACACAAAACAGTTGCGGTGTAAAAAATACCATAATGAATATTACATTCATTAGACCATATGGTCTGGAGGACATTAGAACTAGCTACAAACTAGTTTCAGTTTGGAAAGGAAAAATCATCTTATATTATTATTATTTCTCTCACTTTTCAAGGCAACATTCACATTTTGCAACACTTGAAAATGTTTAAAAAAAGATTTAACAAGCCACATGAAATATTTCACTTCAAAAAAAAAAAAAAAATTATCCAGACAAAAATTAAACAAAAATTCCATTCAGGGGGGTCTGGGCTACCTACCCTGCCCAAATCCATTGTTCACCACTCTAATTTTAGGTTATTGTCTCTCTGAATTTCCCCACAGAGATCCTCATTTCTGTCTGGAAATTTTGTGTAAGTGCAAAAAAGAGAGACTTGGCAGTGAATGCAAGACTTTCAGGACATCCAAAAATCTTGTAAGTCCTGGTCGGCAGGAGCTCCACACGCTTTGCTCATGTGCATGCATAAAAATCAATGTATGCTTTCATCCAACGTGTACAGCCCCGGCTCCAGACACAAGTAGTAAATCCATGCCATCCCAGGTGCAAAGGATATTCTAGGCACACATGGCAGAGTGCATGCACACACACCCCAGATAGAAATAGCAGTGCTTTAATGCATTATACGGGGTCTCTATAGGGTCTGCCAGGGAGAGAAGGGAACTGGTTGGAGCTGGAGGCGTCTCTCTTCATTTACTGGGTTGTAAAGCAAATATTTATTTCCATTATTGCTTCTCCTTTTGCAGGACATGTCACACTAAAAAAGAGGGGGCCACCTGTACAACAGCCTCTCATTTCATACCCTATAGCATGGGTCCTTTTGAATAAAGATTTAAAAGTCAAAACCATCTGAACCCATGTAATTTCTCTTTTTTTGTTGTTTTTGTTTTTTCCAGCTGGCTACTGAAAAACAATGCAAAGGGAGATTTTGTTTTTGGTGTGTGTTTTTTTTTTTTTAATTTTTTTTTTTTTGCAAAGCAATCAATTTAATCTACTCTGAAGAAAAGATTAATTAAACTGAGTCTACAATCAGATGCAGATGAACCAGATCTGACTCCTCAGCATGGACACCAGAGCCGAATTGTCCCAGGGTCACTCAAGCACAGCCGTTCTCAGCACCTTCTCCCTGGAAATATAGTTCAATCTCTGCAGTTGCTGGTTGGGTTAAAAATCAAAACCTCAAAGAAACAGCACGCTTCTGGCTCTTGTACAGCCAAGCGAGGCAAATGTCTTCCTGAGATTTGCTTCCTAGTCAAGGGGAAGCGATGGGGAAGATGCTGAAACAACCACACGCTGCTACAGATGAACAACTAATCATTACAGAAGTGTTGGCCCCTGACCCTGAGAGCTCAAAACATCCATTCAGGCAAGAAATACAAAATATAGTGAGAGGCTGGCACTGACAGATGGCAGAAATTACTTGATTAGCATTTTTTTAAACGTTGCCATGCAGAAGATACCCATAGATCCCATCCTGCTGACTGCAACATTTGCATCTCAGCAAGTTTCACTTCACCAACTTCTTCTCCTTTTGAATATAATCATCACAAATTCCCCAGGATACAGGGTCTGACACTTGTACTATACAGGGTGCAAATTTGCTAGACTTAAAGACAATTTTCCCATTAGGAGAGGAGAAGGTAAGGAAAGTGCTCAGCAGCCACATGCAAATTTGAAAAAGACCAAATTTCTCCTTAAAAGATGTGTGTGTCTGAGCTGCCCCCACTCCTGACCTCTATGTTGTGCCATGACGTATGTGCTAGACTGGCACATACATCTGGAGGTGTAGAGGAGATGTTTCAGCCCATGTTCCCACCAGCTGGGTAGCAGCCAGCCCTGAACTGGAAATCATCTAACTGTGGGGTCAGAGTCCAGAAGAGGATGCTGATGAGTGCTTCTCACTGTTCTGTGATCCAAGAATGATCCAACTTATTTTTTCTTTTTTTTTTTTTTTTTTTTTTTTTTCTGTGATTTTTCCTTTAAAACCATCCAAGAAGCAACTTTAATGTGGCACATCCCTGTATGATACATATTTCCCCATCCCTCTTGCCCCCTTGTATTTTATTTGGTAGCTCACCTACATGGATAAGATCGAGGGGTCTGGTTTGTTCTTCCAGTTCTTGTAGGGCTCACCCTCTGGCCCCAGCAATCTGCAACCACTGGCTGTGTAACACCCAGCCATCATTGCTTGGTGCAAGAGAGGCAGATTTATGCGCACAATCTCTCACAGCAGCACTAATGCAAGCAGCAAAGCCAGGACAAGAAGCAATGGACACAAACTGGAACACAAGAGGATCCATCCAAACACCAGACAGCACTTCTGTGCTGTGTGGGTGATGGAGCAGTGGCACAGGATGCCCAGAGAGGCTGTGGGGTCTCCTTCTTGGGGATCTCCAAAAGCTGCCTGGACATGGTACTGGGCACCCTGCTCTGGGTGGCCCTGCTGGAGCAGGGGTGGGACCAGATGAACCCAGAGGTCCCTGCCACCTCAGCCACTACTCTGTTTCTATGAAAGCCAGCAGGACACCAAGTTGCCAAAACCAACCAAATCATTGCTTTTGAGCCCAACCATCCCCTTGCCGCAGGACGGAAGAAGACGTTGCCAGCTGGAGGATGGTTCAGAGAAAAGGGAGCTGAAGAAACCCTGGTGTGGAGCTGGAGTTTCCATTCCCCACCCATCCATACCTTTGCCAACCTTCCTCTGTCCAAAACCACATTTCTCTAAAGAAATGCTCGATCAAAGACATCCCCAGGTGGCTGAGCCTCCACTCTTGCTGACTTTACCATGAGAAGGCAGAAAACAGCTCCTTCCACCAACCACTGAACCTGGAGCAAAGAAATCCTGCCTTTCTGCATAATGACCCAGAAGAGATTTTAAGCAGATTGTCCACGTTGACGTGAAACCACAAGATCTGAATCACCTTTCAGTGCAAATACAAACTGAGATAAAAATCAGGCATGTGCATTAAAGGCCTATAAGCTGTATGCACACTAAATAAATAAATAAATAAATAACAAAAAAAAATCTCACCACTGCAAAGAATAATGATGCCAGCTATTTTCAAGCAAAGGTAAAGTTAATGTTGAATGACTGTAGATGCTGCTTTTATAAGGACAAAGATCACAGAGGATTCCTAACGGGTTACAAACCCAGGATGTAATTCTCACACCAGAGGTTTTTCAGGAAAACAACCCGAGTGCTTTGAGTGGGGATGTGTGTGGTTTTACTTTTTCTTTGCAAGAGGTTATTTGAAAATGACCAACATCAAAGGAATGCCTGCTTTGTGCCAGATCCAGGGAGAGAAAACAGTGCTACCGCCAGCCTCAGCGGACCAAAAAAGATTGTCTTAAGTTTCCAGAGATAATTGGACATCTGGCAAATGAAACGAAAAAGCGAAGAGCATAAAGTGAGATCCAACCAAAAAAAAGTTTTGACTTTTGCCAGCATTGTTTAATGGAAGATTTTACATGCTGAATTTTTAATTATCACTCCTTGGGTCCTTTTTTCTACCTGACTGCACATCACTGACTGCCATGCTAAGGCAGTCTTCCAGGTATGTTGTAGTTCCATAACACCAAGAAAATTGTGCAAGCAAGTAAAAGTTCTGGATCCAGACAAGAAAGAAGAAGATGCCGTACCCATCACTTCCTCGGGACATCTGGGTGTAGCTCACAGAAAGAACACAATCCCGCAAAGCCACATTGGTGTTAACTTACTTGGCCAGCAATAGTCCCAGCAAAGAGCTTCAGGTTCAGAAACATGACAATCAACCAATTTTCTCAAGGGTGAATACAGACAAATCACATAACCTATATTTTGAAGCTGGCTGTTGATTGTGGTGACCCAGCTTGAGGTACCTTTGGCCTAATTTCACATGAGTTCGTTACCTGTAGCAGACCACCAAGACTATTAAATGTTTGCTCTTACCTCTAAGACCATGAGGAGGCAAAGAAGAAAGCTTAGGGCAGTGTTTGTATTACCAACAGTGTTCACCCAGCTCATTCCTCCTGACAGCAGCACATCAGCTCCCCCACCCTCCTGTGATGAGGGTCATGCAGGGCTCTCCTGCATTCATCTCAGGACCCCAATGTCAGGGATGCTACTGAAAAACCTGTAAGAGTATCCTACCCCTATGCCATTTAATGCCATTTAAGACCCTCTCTGTTATTCCATCCAACTTTCAGCTCACACAAGGTGCCTGTCTCCAGCACATCCAGTCTTCATGTGGCTGTTTCAGACACCCTAAGACATCCCAAATGACGCTGAATGCCTAAATTTAGGTAACTACCCCCAGTCCTTATCAGTGCAGTGAATCCCCCCAGCCTCTTTGCTGCTTTTAAAAATTCCTGGGTAACAGCAGATTAGTCTGAAAAAGAGCAGTGCTTTCTAAATTTCTGCAGATCCTGTGATGCACAAGGCAAACAAATAATGTATTTTTTCCCATATTTATTTAGCATTCTGAAGGACAACCAAGTTTTAGACGTTTCACCTAAAGCACAGACTCATCTGAGAACAAACCCAAATTAAATGCAAGAAAATGTTTTTGTTCAAGGCCCAGCTCATTGCCTTGGGTTATTCTTTCTGCTACGGTCCTCTTCCCAGAAAAGCTAAAGCTATCCAAAGATAAGAAACAACACATTTCCTCTGCCTGTGATGGAGGAAAGTTATTTTTCTGAGCTCTCAGAGTTTATTTTATTTGTAAAAGGCTGCTTGATTAAATAGGACCTGTTAATATGCTGAGTTTTCTTTTTAAAGGGCATTTCATAAAGGCTGGTGTTCCCTTATTGCAGTTTCTATGCCACCAAGAAAAGTATTTGTCGTGTATCAACAGCGTGCTAAGCTAAATACATTTTTCCCGCTCTCACCCTGCCAAGATATTTCTGCAGGGCAGTTTTACAAAATGACTTAAAAGGGCTCTGGTTCATGTTGGTTGCAGCTCAGTGCCAAGCAGATAAAGGCCACCAAGGACCAGACGTCCCTTCTGCAACCCCACCAGTTCTGGCTGTTCCTGCAACACCATCCCCATGGCTCAGGCTGCCCTGATCAGGCAAAGCTGCTGCAGGATGAGATCTGGTTCATGGCTCCCATTCTACTTAGTTTTTTTCAGCTGCTGTGATGAGTTCTCAGTGGGATTACAAACACGGTCCCTTATATTATTAAGAAATGTATGGAACAACCTCTCAGGAGGCTCTCGGTCACCTTTCAGTCATCCACGCCTATCAGAAAAGCAATTACGTGCTTAATATTTTGGCTCCTGCTGAAGTCCCTTTGACTTCACGTCTCTAATAGGATTCAGCAGGTGCTTGGGGATAAGTGTACCTGGCAATATTCATAAGCAAATTAATCATGCACTAAACAAGTCAAAGTCTTAATAAATGTTTTAGTGAACTGTAACCTTACATCACGAAGGAAAATTCACTTCAAGATCATCTCTATGCAGGTCTGAAAGGGCGCTATGTTTTGCCTGTGGAGCAGTGGAAGTATTTCATAAGAATAAAAAGCAATACTAATAAAATCTGAATGGAAAGATGCAAATATTGGGACCTTAATCCAGGAAGGCATCAGTGGTTTGCTAACGCAGTCCTTGTTTGACACATGATTTGAGAACACCCACATGGCTCCTTCAGCAAGGCTATTCTACTCATGGCCGAGCTGAGCATCCTTTTCCCCCAGAGCTCCTTGCTTATAGCAGCCATAGGTTGAAGGGTGAAACCTACAGCTATTCACCTCCCCTGCAACCTTATGAGGAATTCAACAGGACATCCATCAGCTGGCACTGGTCTTCAAAGTGGAAAAAGACACAGCAGTTTACCTTCTAAGTATATAACTCTGCATGATAAAACTATTTAGACTTGGAAATTTTTCTGATGAACGCCAAATGCCCTATAGCAGCAAACTTCACCAGCAGTTCCAAATCACACTGCTTAAATGAAATCCTGCTTTCCAATTTATGCACTAATTCTACTTTTTCCAGAATCAGAGAAAAAACAGAATGTATTCTGCCTACAAAAAAAGGTGCTTTTTAAAAAACAGTAGTGCTGCAGTGACTGGAAACACAATTACATTCCTGCTGCATCTCACAGGTACCACTGTGTTCCCCACAAAGACATGGAAATGAAGATACTACTCCAATTGCTTTAATTGTTCTTTGAAGGTGCTTCAGAAAGCTTGCAACTTCAGGGTCACCATGGATACTCACCACATTGACTTCAGCAATTGAAGTGATTTTTCAAGAGGGACAAAAACAGTTAGACACTGAAAAACATAATTAACTGATAACTAACAGATCAGTAATGATACCGGCTTATTTTCAAGACAAGACCACGTTGTCTTATCACTGAAGAGCTCTTCAGGGCAATACAAATCTGCATCCACTGCTTTGCAAATCCCACTCTGTTGGCAGCATGATGAGAAAACCACTCTCATTTTCTTTTTCTCCCACTTATAACCTGGCTTGCACAGGAGGGGAAAATTGCCTCACAGCTCTACAGCTGCTTCCAATCATCTCCCTGATGTCCATCTGCCAGCAAACCTCTGCTGCAAAACCCATCAGCAGGAGGGATTTGGGAGCTAAGAGACATTTCTGGAACATCTTTGTGCCCTGCCAGAATTCCAACACACTGAAAAATTTCAACAGTCTCAGAAAATGAAATGTGTTTCAGTTGGTTTCTCTCTGTTGTCCCATTTCTAGTGTTTTCGAAACTGGTGGGGCTGTTCACCTCCTTTTGGAGTCAATGGTGTTGTCAGGAAAGGGAGCAGGTTCTTGCAGAAGCATGTCCCACAAAAAAACATCAACTGAAAAACACCAGCATCGCAGCCAAGTTCCCAACACACTCAAATATAACATAAGACAATAGTGGAGATTGCTGCCACATTGCCATAACAAAAACAACACCTTGCACAGTACATGTTGAACATTTTGCATAGCAAGCTTTAATCAGTTACATCTCAAATTGAGTTCCAAAGTAGGTTGGTGACTGACAGACAGGAAAACCAGGCCAGAGAGATGCTGCAACTTTTCCAAGGTCATAAGAAGGCTCAGTGGCACAGTCAGAAATGAAATTCAAGTGTCCTGAATCATTACCTAGTGCTCTTCCACCCAATGCCACCAATGTTTCTACCACTAGTCCTCCTGACTTCCATAGTTCATGGCTTTACAAAGCCAAACTCCTGAGCTTTTGACCAGCTGTGGGTACCAATACAGTGGTACCAACATGGTGAGACAGCAAGTATGATGGGCCAAAGAAACTAGTTGGCAAAGTAAAGGGGAAACCTGTGCTTTTGCAGTTACCCTCATATGAGCCCATGCATGGGAGGGAAGACTCTCCATATTTAAGTTTTCTATTGAATCCTTCCCATACGAAGCATCACAAAGCAGCTCAAATAATCCAACCCTGCTGGGACACCAGGTATTTCAGCCTGGTGAGCCAATTCCAAAGAAACACTAAGCACATCTAACTCCCTGTCTTCGATGACGTTTGAAGGGCTCTCATTGCCCTGCATGACCCCACTTCCCCTCCCTCTGTCACTGCCACATGCAAGTGGTGCAGAGAGAGGGAAGGGCTTCTCAAGGGCATCAAAATTGGTTTAACGCTGTCTCATTGACATCAAAAGCCAGCTCTCATTATTTTTATTGGGAGCACAGTTAGGCCACTACAGATAAATCCCAGCCCGGATACTTTTTTGACGCTTGCCTGCACTTGTCATGACCAGAGACAGAACATGCCAAGAAATGAAATTTCTATTGCATTTGAGAGTTCAGACACGGACATGGCAGCTGTAATAAAATCTACCATAAGTGCTGATGCCACCTAATAAAAAGGACTGATCTGAGGATGGAGAGCTAAACACAGCACGACAGCTGGCTATACAAGAAGGAGGACTTTGGTCTGGAATCTCAGGAGACAGCACGCATTTTCCTAGTTGCATCCTCAGCAGACATCTCATCCAGTGCCCGTCCAGCATTGCTTTTGCCGCCAAAAGCTTCATAGCAGAACACGCTCAGCTATGTTAAAAGCTGGCAAGAAGTCCATCAACCTTACAGATACAGTAAGTGATGTTTAAAGATAATTTAGCTTGACTGTTTATTAGACAGAGTTTCGTGTCAAGGCTTCAGGCAGATCTAAAAGTTTATTCCACACCACTCTGTGATGAAAAGGAGCCAAATATAAACTCAAAGGCTGCTTTTCTCCCTGTCTGGGAGCTCTGATACATTTGCAGGTATGCCAAAAATTAATTAAGAGAGATTAAGAGAGACCAATGTGGTCACAGGACCCAATTCTTTCCTGAAACACATTTTGGGTTGCCCGGGGAGGTGATGGAGTCACCATCCATGGGGATGTTGAAGGAAAGGTTGGACGTGGTGCTTAAGGACAGGGTTTAGTGTGTGACATTGGTGGTAGGGGTATGGCTGGACCAGATGATCTTGGAGGGCTTTTTCAACCTTAGTGAATCTATGATTCTAGAAGGTCTTTCAATGTCCAAACTCTGCTTTCATTTATTTCAGGGAAAAAAAAAAAAAAAAAAAAGAAAAAAAAAAAAAGACATAATACTGTGCTGAAACTCTGTAATTTGTCCTTACAGACCATGATACACACAAGTATTTAGCAAGAGCCATAGTAGAAACAGATGCCAGCAGATGGTACTATCCTGAACAAAATCAATTAAGGACGTTTACAATATGTCAAAAGTGCAGCTACAAAAACAAAGAGTAGACCTGTACATCTGTTTGTTGATGAAGCCATGAGTATCTGATGGTTAGCCAACACGCCACAAAAGACCGAGGAGCTGCAGCAACACTAATAGTACGTAAGGAAATACCATGCATATTCAGATACTTCAATAGTCATCAGAAAATACAAGATGTTGAGCAGAAACTGAGTAACCAGATACTTGAAGTCCATATGTCATGCATAAATGTAGCAAAAATACAAGCATACGAGTTTTCAGTATCACAGATTTTGTAAGAACTGAGATTTGCTCAGAAATTGTAGCAACAAGAGTCATATGGTAATGATAACTTAAAAAATACTCTTCTCCTCCATAACACGATCCTCTGGTATATTTAAAAGGCTGCTGGGAATGCTGTCACCTTGCCTGAAATAAAAAAGAAAAATGCTTACATTTCCCTAAAAGCTGTTTGCAATATCGAACCCAGTGGCAATCAAAGTTAGAGGCAAATGAGATATGCAGCCAGGTACACCAGTGGCATCTTGTAAACTGTAAAAGACAAAGGGACTGAGGGAATCCCAGAGCTATTCATATGGGGAACATGGACTGAGGAAATCCCAGAGTTATTTGTATGGGGAACAGAAATCGTCTATCCTTGAGTTTCCCATGGAGAGGATGAGAGATGCATACATTTTACATGAGGAAAAAAATAAAGTTTTCTGTGCCAGCTTCATTACACCGCACTACACTAGTGCATTTGAAGGATGGAGACTTGATTATGGAAGAAAAATATAAAACCAGAAAATACGCACAGACTGGAGACTCACATGAGCTGAAAGAAGCCAGCTGCTGTTGCACACCATTTAGCAGCAAAACACAAAGTCACAGGGTGGCTGAGGTGGGAAGGGACCTCTGGGTCTGTCTGGTCCCACCCCTGCTCCAGGAGGGCCACCCAGAGCAGGGTGCCCAGCATGGCTTTTGGCAATCTGCAAGGAGGAGACGCCACAGCCTCTCTGGGCATCCTGTGCCACTGCTCCATCACCCACACAGTGCAGAAATGTTTCCAGGTGTTCAGAGGGATCCTCTTGTGTTCCAGTTTGTGCCCACTGCCTCTTGTCCTGGCACTGGGCAGAACAAGTTCAGATTTCACAGTGTTTCTCCCTCCTTCTTAATCTTTTCAATTTCTCCTAATTCTTTTCAATTCCTGCTGACAGTCCTACAAACCACAATTCTTCATTTTTTAATGCTCTCCCAGCCTGGCTTCCCCAGCACTGCCCTGTTACAGCACCTAAACACAGCCAGCACTCTCCAGCAGCCACCTCATCCTCGAGGATGACATTTATTGTCATGGCCCCTGTAACCTCTTCTTATTTGTGGTTTTCTGCAGATACGCATCTCTGTGAACGGGGATGGGGCTGTCCCAGTCCCTGTCTGTTGCAATGTGATGACAGGTCTGGTATTAAAATAGATGATTGTATCACCTCAATGTACACTGCTTGTTATTTAGTTCCTAGGGAACTAATACCAAGTTTCTCCTGCATTTGCTGCCAAACACTTCAAATATTCAGAAAGATTTACATTAAGTGGTAAAAAGGGCTGAGGACCAGGCTTCCTTAAGGACCCTGGAAAAATACAGGCTTAGCACTGAGTGAAAAGCATACTTACACGGTATATTGAAGCAATGCATCATTCATTTTTACCATGGCCCAGACGACAGTATCATTAGGCTGGAGATGGATAAGTGAAAAATGATCTGGTGAATGTCACTGTGGGCCATGCAGGACTTCATCCAAGCAGTCCTGAAAGCAGATGACTGGGTAGGGATCGTTAAGATAAAAAAACTTAAGACTTTGAGAATGACATTCCTGGAAAAAAGTGTTGCATATTTATATTCAATCCGCTTTGTAAATTGATTTTGTCGTGTTACCTTGTCAAACCATTGAACACACTGCATAATTGCTTAAGCAGCATTGACGGAGATGTGACAGATTGTTCAAGCATTGTGATTCTTTGTTCTCATATATCTCATTAAGAAATGATGATTGGTTCCATTTACAGCTCTTAAGTTGAATTCAGCAACTGCTGACACACGAATTCGACCTGGCATCCACCAATTTTTTATTGTTCTCACTCAGATATTGTCCCCGGCGAAGTGGCTCTTGCAAACCATTTCAGTGCAGTGGCTGATGATTTTTTAACGATGCAAGACAAAGAAAAAAAAACAACACGTCACCTCTTTGCTGATTTATAGTTTCTATGGAATGGAAAAAAGGAAAACTTTGTATTTGTCCTTTTGCCCCCGCCTCCTTTTTGGAAGGTTATTTTTAACCTCTATCACTTCTCTGAATACATTCATGGCACATCCCTGCAAACAACTGGGCTGGCAGAAGATGCAAACCACCCCGCGGGACAGGCACAGCCCCTTCCTATTCCGGCCTGGAATCGCAACCTGTTTCTCCACAGCCTTGTAATTTTATATTGCCATTTGAAACCCAAACGTAAGGAGCATAAAATGCTGCTGTTCCAGCTTGATGCTGAGTAATACAGGCTTTTCTGGACTCCCAGAGGAAAACCTCCAAGCTGTGCACATCAAAGGCAGAATTTTACAGTCACTTTGCACTGCTACAAATGATTTAAGAGGAAGTCAGAAGGAAAACAGACCTGGTGTGCTTTTGTGTGCTACCCTCTGACTTCAGGAAGATCTATTCTGAGCACTAAGCCAACACACACAGAAACCTCTAGGAAGACATTTTACAGACACCTTTCAAAAGCAAAACTGTGTTTTTAAATAATATATTTACTATCAGCCTCCCTCTCTTACATTTATCACCTTTAGCTGAAGTACCAGAATACCCAAGACACTGTTAAGTCCCTAGTGGTATTGCTTAAATAATAGCAGAAAAGGGAACTGGTTACAGAAATTAATGCACCTGCCTCCCTAATGACATTAGAACAGCAGGTTTCTAATCGACACAAGCTTGCAAGCCCTGACCATGCTGCAGGAGAGGGCAACAGGCAGCTGCCATCAGTTGGTGAGCAGTGGTGCAAGCAGGAGTTAATGCAGTCGGTGAAGATGCACCAACCACCCCACCCACAGAAGTGGCCCACCTCCCAGACCTGCTAGCACCAAGCATCGTGTTTGTTCATTCACCTTCCACACGCTTGAGGTCAAGTTTGCACCCGGCGAGCTCAAACAGACTCCATCTGCTGCACGCCGCTTTCACTTCCCCACGTGAAGGGTGTGCTACCCAAATAAACCAAGCCCTCGGCTGACCCGCAGGAAGGAGCTGTGCTGGCTTCCAGCTCTGCTTCCCGGCTGTGCACACCTGCAGGATGTGGCCGTGGCACCAGGGAAGGACCTTGCACACTTCTGTCCTGGCTGCATTCGGTCCCATTAGCTAAATGAACAAGGGAGCACCACGCAGTTCCTGTTTAAATGTGGGGCAAAGTGAGCATTTTTCTTCCATTAATTATTTCTGAGAGACCTATCAGAAGGGTCTCAGAAACAGAGTCAGAGGGCCGCGGGGGACCTTGGGCATCAAAAAGCCAAGACCTCCCACCTCTGAGAGCTTTTCATCATCTCTGGTCACAAACTGAGCAAGGTCAAACATTGTGTATTTGAGCAGCTGTGGCAGCACTACCAAGTCCCGATGAAGAGAACAGTATGGGAAGAAGCTGTTTTTCCCCTTTCATCACTTAAAGCAACCCTCTAATGAACAACAGCAGAAACATGGAGCCATTGGTAAAACTTAAGTCTCATCTCAGTAGATGGAAGAACAAAAAAAGGCATCACAAAAGCATCTGTCAAGAAGTCATGCCATAGGCAAAGGCACTTAGAAACCAGCTAAAGTCAGCTTGCATCCAAGGGCAAAAATCACCTCGTCTCTGCAAACATTTTCATACTAAATTTTGAGTAAGACGCTACTAGGAATAATGAAGCTTAGGTGATACAAGCAGTCATGAATCTCCTGCCTTCACCTAAATGTAACCCAAATAAGAAGTAAAATTCAGACTGCAGAATATATTAACTGTGCTCCATGGTGCTCTTAAACGGCTTTCACAAAATGGCACAGGTCGTTCTCTGTGAATTTATTAATGAAGCCAAACAGCATGCTGTGCAGTAAGAAATTAGCACTATATATCAGTATATAGCACTATATAGCACTATATATCACCACATAAATAGTGTTTTAATGTATATATATACCACTATATATAGGTATATATATATATAAAAGACTCCAACACCTACTTCGTAGCTATGTGGCAATGCTATGTAAAGATGTTGCAGCATCACAGCAGAGCAAACACAGGCACTGAGGCTGCTGGTAATTCCAGTGGCCCTTGACTGAAAATGACAAAGTTGCCTGGTGCTATTTTTGAGCAATTCTGCCCAAAGAACCTGCAGCTACAAATTTTTGCAGTCGGGTGTCTCATGAACAAGCATGGGAGGCTAGCTGTCCGTGGGAGTCAATTAAGCTAAACCCCACCTCATTTTAGACATCTCTTTCTTGGCTTTGATCCGTAGCTGAACCCTCATTGTTATTCTTTGCCCCAAACCTCCCCCTTTCGATGTTCGCCCTGGTGTAGCTCCACTCACCTGCAGAATGAGCATGCGCTCAGCTTTCATTTTCTTTATATTCTCCTTCAGTAGTGCCAGAAGGGCACCAGGTTGCTCTCTGGGTACAAACCATCTCAGCTGTCACTCAGGAATCCTAGAATCAATTGATTTTCTTTCCATTAAAAATACAAGATTCATCACAATAGAAATCGTATTCAATGGACTTGCCCATAAAGCTCTGACAGATTTTTTTCAGGGTCTGTCTCTTAAGAGCATAGGATTTATGTCTATAACATAAATTACACTTACATGGCTTCTGCCAGGAAAATTAGGCAGTGAAATTACTTCAGAAACACCTGAACATACCCAGGAGCAGAAGCCTGCCTTCAGCCCGCAGTACCTCTAGGTCCTGTGTCTGCATGCTTTTGAAAACCCTGTTTGTTTGTGTTTTTTTTTTTTATCTCATTTCTTGGTGTATCCCCTCCCTTCTAAATATACATCATCCAGCTTCCTAAAAAACATAATCTATAAATCAAGTCTTGGACATGATACAGTTCCCTTGTTATAATTTATTTGTCTTATGCCCCTATACCTGGGTAATACGGCCAACAGGAGCCAGACCATTTTTTTGCCCCATATGTGTTTTTATCTAAGCATCTTCCCATGGTGCATCAAGCAACTCAGCTAAGGTGTTGCATGTAATTTGCTTCCCTGTTCTGTCCCTGCAGAAGGACGTGCATATGCAGCAGCCCTCTAGTAGATGGGTTTGTGCGTTTGTTTTGTTGGGTGTTAAAGCTTGGAAGGATTTTGTGTTGGGAAGGAGAGCTTGTTTGCTTTGCAATATTGAGGTTGCTATGTAATTATGCTAGAGAAGGTGTATCAAAACACTGTGGCTTGTATTCAGGGGGGGTGGTGTTTTTGTGGCAATCATCAGCCCAAGTTGAAGCTCAATGGTGTCAGATTTTCCCCTCAAAAATATTCTGTCTCCTGAACAAATTAACTACACCCCTACAGCAGGAAATCCCATTAAGGCAGAGGTGTGAGGCTCACAGTGATCCCAGAGCTTTAGATAGTCTTTTAGATATCTCAGGCCCCACCTTCAAAATGTCCTCAAGTAAAAGGTGAAGCCTTTGAATTTGTTCAAGTACTCTGCAAAAAAATAAGGAGGGAACACGAAACAAGTTGAACATGTTCCCAGTGTCTTCTGCCATTGACAGCACACACCAAGCACTCAAATGTGCCTGAAATTTCCAAAACACGGCAGGCTTCGTGGATAGGTATAGTGTAGTAATTTGCTTAAGCTGGGAGGCAGCAGAAGATGAGAGTGATCAGAGGAAGGAAATCTCCAAGTCAGCTCCAAGTAATAGTGAAGGATCATTCAGGGATGCTCCGACAGGCTCTCTCAACCACGGATGAAATTGATTACGAGCTCTGCCTTCCCCAAGGAGATTCCCATGTGGCTGCACGTTCTCCAAAGACTCTTCTCTCCCCACCCAGACTCCCTCTACGTCATTTTGGGGGATTACTATTTTGTTTAGCTTTTTCAGCAGCTTTTCATCAAAGAGTTTCCCTCTTCTGAGCCCTTGCCCAGCATGGAGGGAGTGGTAGGAACGTAGATAGTGACTCTGGTTTTGGTGCTTGACTCTGCATTGCATTATGCTGCATAGTAGTGGCAAAAAAAATGCTGGAAAAAGATCAATGATGCAAAGCAACCCTTGGGAAATGCCACCACCGGAGACCACCATGGACACTGAAGCAATCCCACGTTGCCCCAAGAGCAGCCTGGTCTTCTCCAATGCTTTATAACCCTGGGAAAACCTCAGTTCCTGTGAGCATCTGTGACACAACACGGCAATAACACGCCCGTGCTGTTACCAACAGCACAGGCACAGCACTCTGCATCTTCAAAGCCTTCTACAAACCTTAACTAGTAAAAACTAATTATTTGTGATGCCCCTGGGTGACTCACAAAGAAATAAATACATTCTGAAAAAGCCACTGCTGACAGAAGCTGAAAGAAGCAAGACAACCCGTTGCATAAGGCTGGAGTTAAGATTCAGGCTCAGCTCTACATTTTACAACCGACACATTGCCTTGTCTTCAACAAAGACGTGTTAGGTTTTTGTCTTATTTATTTAAATTTCAAGTTTTTCTGGGCAGGAGCTGTCTTTCACTCTGCTGCTTATAGAATTCCTAGCACAACGGAGTCTGGTCTCTGTATAGGCCAACAAAAGTCATAGAAATAAATTAAAAATAATAATAAATTACAAAAAGTATTCTACAGCCTTCATATTTTACTTTCTAGCATCCAAATCTAAAAGACGCACTGGCTTTTCACATCTTGCAAATCTTTCAAACCAAGCATGAGTGGCTACATGAGTTTATGTTGCACCACCCACGCATTTCTGAGACCCTGATGTATCTGGTGGTAGGTGGGCAGCCACATTCCTCAGATACCCATGCCATAAAGTCTGCAGGGAGGTTTTAAGCACACTGCTCAGCTAAAACACGCCAACATCACAGAACCAGTCTGCAGCACTGGATGATACTGGATCATCATCTTAAGGATGGTCATACCTGAGAAACAGAATCACAGAATCATCTAGGTTGGAAGAGACCTCCAAGGTCACCTAGTCCAACCTCTGACCTAACACTGACAAGTCCTCCACTAAACCATATCACTAAGCTCTACATCTAAATGTCCTTTAAAGACTTCCAGGGATAGGTGACTAAACCACTTCCCTGGGCAGCCCATTCCAATGCCTAACAAGCCTTTAGGTAAAGAAGTTTTTTCCTAATATCCAACCCTTGGTTTGAAGCTCCTGGAAAGACCTGCGAACCTTCACATCCCACTGCTGGTGATCGGGGGATGTAATTCTTCTTACAGGTGAAGTCTGAACTGACACATCAACCCTCACCGAAAGAGACACAGAGGTTAAAGGCTCTCAGACATCAGACTTTCCACTTCTGAACTTGCTCAACTCTCATCAGTTATGGATGAAGCTTCTAGGTCTTGTACTCTGAAACGTGAGCATCTGATGTAAGTCCCAAATTTCTCTCACTTAGGCTTGAAAAACCCACCTTCAAATAGTCAGCCTAAATCAGGGAGAGCATTAGGAGCAGAATGCACGGCTAGCAGAAGGCGTGCACATGCAAAGGGTCTGGGAGAGACGTGTCTTGCCCTGTTGCTGCCAATGGTAAATGCTCACTTTTATTTGCATTGTTGAAAGAACCTCCCTTTGGTCCTTCCTGGAAACCAGAACAGGACTGAAACTGTTTAATTTAGCTCAGTTTTGTAATGTATGAACATCCAAACAAAAATCAAAATAAATCCTCAATACAGCTGAGCCAGCATGTTTTCTCTCACTTGCCTCTTCCCCTTTCGACCCTTGAAAAAGGTATTTTAGGAACTGTCTTTGTGGTTATGTAGTCCTCTTGTCCAAAGCTGTTGATGTTTTTAAATCTAGCATATGAAATTGCCCTGGAAATGATCAAGCAAAATCAGTGATCTATTGTTACAGAGGATCTCCAGCCCTGTGCTCAACTGTTCTGTACACAGAGCAAATCTGAGAGAGCTTCCCAGTAGCTTTCTCTTAGCACAGCCAGTGTTAAATTAATTAATTACTTAATTAATTAATTAGGGAAAAAAAATCTGCATTTTAATTCAGCCAAAAAAAAAAATCTGCTAAAAGTATTATTTTAATTTAACCTCATACAATCTGTTTGGTGAGTAATTCTGGCACAAGGCTCAATACACAGCTTTCAACATAAAAACAGCAGTGAAGGGCCTTGAAAAGTTTATTAACAATCTGTTATTTGTGGTTTTCTTTTTAAAAGTGATTGACACAACATTCAGAGGAAAATTACAGGAACCGCCAAGTCAGAGAACACAAAAGCATATCAGTGCTAAGATTTGACAGAAAGGTTTAAGGAACAGTATGATTTCTATAAAGAGAAATATTCTGATTGCTGAGCTATTTGTCATTCCAGAACAGCCCAATCACACACACAGAAGTTTGCAAATTATTGTTATTGTTGTTAATTATTATTTACAGAAAACCACTGCAATACGAGGTGGCTTGAATTCCGACGAAAAATGACAGACCGATGCCCCAAGGAACTTTTTCTCCCTCCTTTCACTCATTACCTGTTTACTAACAGCACCTTTTTAGTTCCAACTTGTTTTCATGCTATCTAAAATGACTAGAAAATTAGGTCCTATTAAGTAATCATGAACATAAACTGTGACTCACCAGTTAAGTGAATACCATTACTGGCAATAAATTCAGAATCCTATTATAAATGCTTGTTATTGTCAGGCAAGCCAAAACAATACAACTTTATTCAATATAAATTGCATCTTTGGATGCGTGAAAGGATTAAATAACTCCAGCCGATATTCTGCACATAGCACACAGAATCATGTGCAAGGGGCAGCAGAAATAATTGAGGTCAGTCACAGAGGAAGAGAGAAAAAGAAGGAGAAAGGAAGGAAAAAATGGATAAGGAGATATTTCAGCTCCCATGTGAAAGCAGATGGAGGGTGAAGGAAGCAGACAGGCTTCTCCAGATGGCAGGAGCTGCGGAGAAGAAGGCTCTCACACCCACCGTGTTGTGACTGTGATGGGAAGAATAGACTTTTGGTTCAAGGATTACTAGGGGACTCCAAAGAGCTGGGTTCAGCTCCATGCACTCCACCAGGTCTCCAGTCCCTCTCAAACACTACATCCCAGCCCAAACAGCAATGCAGGAAACCGGGTGCCCTCAAAATGATGTATTTTCCTGAAAGCCTCTGGCTATTGAGGATTTTGGAGTCTTATTTTTAGTCAACGAAAGAAAATTGACCTTTATGCTACCCTGTTGCTCCAAACAAGCGGTGTCCAAAATGCACCCGTGAAGCACACTTGGGGAGCTGTGAAAATCACCAACGGCTGCAGACTTTTTCCCAGTCCTCTTGCTCAGCCTATAAATCAGTTGGCCATCTTGCTTTCCTTTTTTTGTTTCCATTTCAATTCCAGCTGAACGCTCAAACCTGCTATTTTCTGTAACGCTTCAAGGGAGACCAACAATCTACATCATAAGATACTACAATTCACACTGCAAATACCGGGACAAGTAATTTTTAAGCCTGCAGGAACACTGGATAGTAAAACTACATCACATGATAGCAGTGAGGATTCCTTAGTTTAAAACAAATATGTCACCCTAAAGGAGTCATCTCAGTATTTTTCTGGTTTCTCTACATTCTCTACAAACCAAAATATCTTTGTTGTTTCACAGCATTCACTTAAACATTAATATCTGTATCCAGATATTAATATCCAGATATCTCAGCTTTTTCTTCTCCTCCCAGAGATGCTGGAGAGGTGCTGGGGGTACCACACACCTCTAATTATCCCTAACTCCATGGTTTTGATGGTAAGTTTCCCAGAGTCACAGATTTTAAGGTCAAGAAAGGACCATGAAATGTCCTCCCCTTTACCCACGGACAAGAAGCTCTTGTCTGGTGATTCCTGCACAAAGCCTGAGAGCTTTCAGATGGCCAAAGGACTTCTGCCATCAACTCCTCCTGGAGCAGACAAGAACCATTCGCCTTCATAATTTGTCCCAGAGGTTGATCAGCCTTCCTACTGGAAACACAAGCCTTTACCTCAGCTCTTTGGAACCCTGTACTTTCTTGCTTTAAGATGTTTTTCACTGTGAAATGCTTCCTTAATTTAATTAAAAACCAGACAAATACTGAACAGAGAAGTGGATGAAACAGTCTGACATAGCCACTGCTGCCTCACCAGGGTGCCGTAAAAGAGAGGCAGAAATTACTCGTAATGTGAGCACAAACATGGAAATCAGACACTCTGCAGTCTTCACAGCCAGAAAAAGCCCAAATATCAAGATTTTCAAGAATATCAGTAAAGATACTTTTTTCAGTCTTGAGAATCCCCAAAATCAGAAGAGAAAAACAACTGGGTAGCTCACACAATGCCTGAAGTTAATGAGCTAACCAGTACAATTTATTGTATTGAATACAACAAGTGATTGATTACAATAACTGGTGGTTTGGGCACCTGCTTGATGAGAAGGGAAGGTCTTTGAACAGAGGCAGAGCTTGAACCTAATGGCACCTCCCAGCACCTCCTTTCTTCACAGCATTTCAAGCACCTGGAGAACCTCTGCCAGGATCCATCCTTACTACAAGCATCTTTTTGTACTTCCCAGTAGCAGAGGAGGCTTAATGCCCAGTCTGAGTTAGGGACAACATCACCTCCATCAGCCTTGTCCCCCGTGAGGGTCTGAGCAGCCACAAGCAGAAGGGAGCACGAGGCAGAGCTGCTCAGGACAAGCCTGGGTGTCAGCATGAGACTGGAGTAGGCATGAAGAAGGACATGAGAGGACAAAAACACAGAAGATGAAGCACAAGAGTTTGGGATAATGCGTGAGAAGGAAAACAGATGTGAGGTCAGGGCTGCGGGTGATTGCATCTCACATTGAGAACAAGCAGCCTATGGGTGCATAAATGACTCAAGCAGAGCACCAGAAGCCCATCAGGTATCATAAGTCTATGGAAGAGACTCAGGACGTTGAGGAAACAAAAATTACAATAATATCCTCTAAGAAAAACAGAACTGCCTATGGTTTTCTCTATACTATATTTTTTTTAAGTACTGGAGACATCATTGCAGTGCACTTGTCTTCCCACCCAGCTACTACTATGTTGTGGCTACATTCTTGCAACTCCCTACGTTATCATTACTATGCTGTAAGGAATCTACTATGGCAGTTTTACAGAAAATACAAATATTTCCGCAGTTATTAAGCCTCAGCCTTCCTAAATAAGATAACTTCATCATAACTCGAATGTCAATAAGGCCTAATGACAGATATCTTAGAAATGCCAGCTTGATCCGATTAGATGGACCGAATGATCAGAGGCTTTCCTCTGTTCAGCTGAAGATAGCATTGTGTAACATTACTTCTCAAACCATCAAAATTTTAGTTTTAAAATGCTTTAGATATAATATCAGTTAAACGTGGAGAGAAAATGGTATTTCAGTGACCTCTCATCAGATTCCTGCTATTGTGAAACTTCACGTCTCCCAGGGGCAGAAATCCCCCTCTCCAGACAGGCTTGTAAATTGAGCAGAGCTCGAATAGGCGAATTTGTGGAAATTTAAGGAGATAAACAGCTAATCAGATCCTCTTCTTTCCTCAAGCCTACCTGTTTCAGCTTGGAAGAGATTCAAATTTGCAACCACTGAGCACCTGGCCCGCCGCTATGATTTTATTTTTCCTTGATTTGCTTTGCGTATTCCTTCCTAGCTACTTTTTCAGGATCTGTAACCTCAGTTTCAATTCTCAGGAGTGATCAGGTCCAGTTTCCTGCACCGAAGCTGCTCATGCAGAGCACGAATCACTGCTGTGCTGCCGTAGTTATACGTGGATGAATCAGGACCACAGCTCCCATGGCCACAAAACTCAAACACAAAACAGAAAGCCCAACTTTGGAGGCTAAGAGGAATTGTATCTAAAGACCACAGAACTGAACCACATTTTATCAGCATGTTGCCCACGTTTCTTTCGTTATACTTTCATGAGTAATATGACCAAAATCGTTTGTTGACACCCTGATACCCAAGAGATGGCAATCACAAACCTATGATCGCACATGCTTAGGGACGGTGTAAATACAGAACAAAAAGTGAGTCTTACGTCTTCAGTTTCTCAACTTTCCCACCCCTCCCCCTTCATTTTTCTGCCTCCTTCCCCTTTTTCCTTCCACCTCTGCTTGTAGTGCCCTTCCCCGATGTCTGCCTTAAATCCTTTTCCTCCATCCCTCTTCCTACTTCCACAATCACCAGGGAAGCTGAGATGTATGAGCAAAACTCTTTAGGAAGGAAAATAAACAAAAATTGTACCTGTGGGAGGCTGCAGCCATCCCCAGGGTTCGGTACCACCTGAGCCAGACGCATCGCTGAGAAATCCTTTAGGAAAACCCTACTGCCACCAGCACTGAGCAGAGCAAACAGCAGGGACCTCAGGCACTGAAGGAAGCATTTCTTTGGGTGTAAAAGGACGTTTTTCTACTTCTGGAGGTGATGTCCAATTCAGGATGCTTATTTCATTATCAATATGGCTGGACATGACTTAGAGGGGCATGTAAATAATTAATTCCTGCTGTAACGCTGTTCTGGAAGAGAACCGGGTACTCATCAGAGGTTTCTTGAAGCACAAAAGGTATCATGATTAACTGAGTTACAATCTTTTTAATAATTCCAGCAATTTTATCTCTCCACCTGCTAGAGATCTGGTAAAAACCTTTTATTCAAATGAAAGATACCTTTCAGAGAGCAAATCATTAATAGAGTACACACAGATTAAACATTCACAAACCCATGCACTTGACATAACATGTTTTTAAAGTTTCTCTTTGCCTTTTTTCCCTCATTTAAGGGGTTTGGGGCTTATTTTACTGTAGCTGATCACAGTGAGTTAAGAGAGCTGCAGAGATTACAGGAAAAAGAGCTGCTTTCCTGCTAAAGGTGCTGAGAGGGAAGGTGGCAGGGCAATGCAAAACACAGCCACGACCCTAATCCAGCACACCTCAGCCGAGACGCCAGGTTTTTCACTCCGAGCCCCAGCCATGCTAGAGAAAAATCTATTAACTGGTGAGATCGACTGATGCATGTCCAACACAGTTCAGCATTACACTGCAGGAGGGATCAAAGCAGATTTTATCCCTGCTCCTAAATAAAGCTAGAAGAAAGCTTTTTGGTCCAGATGCTCTAAAGGTATTTAGACTTTTGCTTAATTCCTCTTTTTTTTTTTTTTTTCTATCAATAACTCTGAATGTGTCCTAGGGTTTGAGCTCCCGTGTATCTGCTGCTGGGGCCAGTGAACAGACCTTGGTTGGAATCAGTGGGAGCTGAAAAAATCCTGTAATGATTTGCACAGTGATAATCTTGATTTCTGACAAGTTTCACAGCAGATCCAAAACTCACATCCACATCTCCTTATCTGCCCGGTCTGCCCTCGGCAACTCGGGAGCACACAGCCAGGAGGTGACTGAGGTGTAGGCTGGTAAATGCACCTACACCCAGAAATAATGTCCCTGTGTATGGGAAAAAATAAAAACCAGCTCTGCTTCCTTTAGACAGGCACAGGGTTGTGATGCAGTTATTTTAATTTTCTGAAAGTTTCTGTGCTGATTGTTAGGTCAAGTTTTAACCTCACAGGTTGCCCTCTTGTCACGAAGGCCTTGCTACAATGATGTTTAAGAGTGCAAGGCACTAAATGGTCATGGTGAGTGGATTTCATTCACAACAGCCACCCCAATGTGCACAGTGATGAACTCTACCCAGCTCTGCCTACCTTGGGACCTACACCTGCTCCTCTCAGCTCCAGTGGGATACCCACCAAGTCCACGGTGTTAATTCTCTCTGGACCTCTCTAAAGGTGCAAGTTAACCCTCGCAGGTGCTTCATACACCAAAGGTTGGAAGATAACACGGGGCTGTGTGATGGGAACCACAGCAAACCATCCTACTGTTCCCACGAGTCTCCTGACGTTAGGACTTGCCTCCCCTACACCCTTTTTGCTCAGGAAGGTGCTGACAGTGACAGGCAGGGACACGTCTCTCAGGGACACCTCACCCTGCATCTTCAGAGCCCTGGGCAGACACGAATGCCACCAGCTGGGCGGTGTTTTTTGCTCATCCCCACACGGGAGTGTGACCCCCCTCCACACCAAGCACCCAGCCCGCTTCTCACTCGTGCTTGGTGTGTAGGAAATGAGCAGAAGCAGAAATACTCCGTTTGTAGAGAGCCCTCCCTTGGAAGCAGCAAGAAACTGAAATATCATGTCCGAAACTTGTTCAGCCGTGTTTTGGAAGTGGCACGCGGAGAAAAAACGCACTGCATGGGCTCAGCGATGCTTTGCTTAGAGATGTGCTCAAAGTTGACTTTACACCAGGAGGGGACATGGCAATAAAGCACCTGTCCTGTCCAACCCAGCGCTCACGTCCTCGCCCACCCACACGGCAGCCCGCACCCTGCCCTTCCCCAGCAACCACGGCTCTCTGCCTCTACAACATCCGACGACGAGCGAAAATTTCTCTCAACAGAAATAAAACTCCCCGCTCAGCCAAAAAAGCATCAGCCTGCACCCTGCTCCCTTCCACCATCTGCGCATGTTTATTCTGAGCCTTCCGAAAAAAAAAAAAAAAAAAAAGAAAAAAAGAAAAGAAAAAAAAAAACTCTAACGTTTTACTAATCTTTATGCCCCGCCACTATAAATAACAGAAATAAAGCCCAACAACAGTTAAGCATCGTAGCTAAAACACATCCAATCCACTCCGATTATTTCTGCTCGTCTGTCCACGAATGGATGCAGCCATCGGCTTTAGGGGACAGCACGCAAGTCAGACCGCATTTATTTACAGCGGCACCGTCAAGAAAAAGCCTTTCCCTTTCTCCCCATCCTATTAACATTTTAAACCGTAGGGGGGGGTCTTTCTTTCTTTTTCTTTTTCTTTTTTTTTTCCTTTTTCTTTTTTTTTTTCTTTTTTTTTTTTCCTTTCTCTTTTTTCCTTTTTCATTTTTTTTTCCTTTTTCTTCCTTTTTCTTTTATTTTTTTCTTTCTTTTTCTTTTATTTTTTTCTTTTCCCTTTTTTTTTTTTTTTTTTTTGATTTCTTTTTAGGGGATAGCCCCAGCCGCCTGCCCCGCAGCCATCCTCACCCCTCACCTCCTACCAACCCACCCCGGTGCCGTTTGGTCCCGGGATTCTCAAATCCCGGCTCGCTGCCGGCCGGGATGCTCGGAGCGACCCCGGCGGCTGCCCCCGCGCAAATCCCCCCCGCGCAAATCCCGCGCAGCCCGGGGACGGCGCCTCCCGCCCCGCTCCGCTCCCCGCCACCTACGTCCCCAGCGTCTCCTTGAACTCGAAGATCTTCTTGATGTCCTCCGCCTGCTTCTTCCAGGAGCCGCCGCCGTCCCCGTTCTCCCGGGCCATGGCCGCTCCGCGCAACCCCGCGCAGCCCCGCGGATGCCGGGCGGCACCGAGCCGCCTGCGGCTTTTGCTTTCTCTTCTGAGAAAGCAGCGGCTGCTGCTGCTGCCTCTGCCGGCTCTTGCTCTTCTTCCTCCTCCTCCTCCTCCTCCTTCTTCTCCTCCTCCTTCTCCCCTTCCTCCTCCTCCTCCTCCTCACACTTCCTGCCCGCCGCCGCTTTTATTTCCTCCGCGCTCCGGCGGGCTCCACGAGTGCCACTTTTCCTGGGCTATTTCCTCCCAACTTTCTCTGCCCCCCCCCTTCCCCTCGTCCTTTCTCCCCCCCTCGCCCCTCCCCGTGCCGCCCCCGGGGCTGCCCCGTGTCCCCCCCCACCTCCTTCAGCACCCTCAGGGACACTTCGCTCCCCCCACCCCGGGAGGAAAAGTCCCTTTTTTTTTCTTTTTTCTTTTTTTTTTTTTTTTTTGGAGGGAGGTCACTGATTTTTCCCCCCCTCCCTACCCCCCCGCTGTCCCCAAGCAGGGCGTGCGGGGGCCCCGTTGGATGCTCCGAGCCTCCCGGGCGCGGTGCGGCTGTGCGCGGTTGTTATGGCAATGGGAGGAGGAGGAGGAAGAAGAAGAAGAGGAGGAGGAAGAAGAGGAGGAGGAGGCAGCCCCGCCGCTGCTCTGCTGCCTGGCGCTGCCCCTCCTGACTGAATGACTGGAGATAATTCGCATTGCACCAAAACCGCGCACGTCAAACGGGAGGGGAGGGAAAGCAAAGAGAAAAAAAAAAAAAAAAAAAGGGAAAGCGGGGGGGGGGGGGGGAAATTAAAAAAAAATAAAAACCACACCGCAGGCGGCAGGCCGGGGTGGTCCGGAGCTGCGCGGGGGTTGCGCGGGGGATGCGCGGGGTTTGCGCGGGGTTTGCGCTGTGTTTGCGGTGCCCACCGTGAGCGCAGCCGCTCCGCGGGGGCCAAAAGTGGCCCCCAGCCCCTTGCCCACCCCGCAACGGGGACGAGGGGCAGGATGCGCCCCCGGTGACACGGCAGAAATGCGCGCTGTCCCCGTGGGTAGGTTTCCAGCCAATGCCTTGCAAATCGGTAAAGCGGAAAAAAAAATAAAAAAGTGGATTTCTCCTCCAAGTTGGGAACTAAAGAGGCAGGTGCGGACCCACGGGTGTTTTTGGGGGCGGCTCAAAACCCTCGGTTATCAAATGAGGCGGCTGAAAATGAGGCGTGACACGACTAAATAGCATCGACTCATAAACAGATGCGAATGTGCGCCCAACTGCTTAAAATGCGCCGTGTCCTTTCACAAAATCCTTAAAATCCCACTCTGAAAAGGGATTTTCCATCACTGGTGAGCCCGGGAGGTTTCCCCTGGGGCTCCCACTTCCACGCGGGTTTGGTGCCTGGGGGAGCTCAGCCAGGTGGGGAGGTGTAAATTTGGGGAAAACACCGAGACAGGCCGGGGTGTTTGGGCAATGCTACCCTCTGCTGGGCACAGCCACACGGCTGAGCATGTGCCAGCTCCTGTATTAATTAGTGCCCTGTCTAATGCAATGTTTCAGTGGCGATCCCGCTACATGGGTGGCCCAAATTGCTCGGGATTCCCTGCGATGGGTGCTTGTGTGCCATCCCAGTGTTTTCCTGGAGCAGCCAAACCTTTCCTTCTGCTGCTGTCTTACTCACATCCCCCTGCTCCTCACAGGGATCCCCTTCATCCCATCACCCTTTCTTCTCCGTGTCCATGTCCCCAGGGATCCCCAAGCTGGTGGCCCCCGCCTGGGAAGTGGTGGAGGTGGGACAGACCCTAAAGGATGCAGCCGACACTGAATAATTTTCCCTTCAACCCACACCAATGTGGTATTTTCTCCCTTTTTCACAAGTTAATAAATCGCTTGGGGCCAGAAATGCCATGCTGAGATTTTTGGGGTTGCTGAACAGGGCCGCCAAAAGTAACCTGCTGTCCTTGGGAGAAAATTGAGAGAATTTGAGGCCAGAAGGGGCAAAGGCGATCATCTGCCCTGACCTTGCTTGACAGAGGCCAAAGGAATTCGTCAGTCCAAGAAGCTGGTGCCATAATTTATCCTGGAGCCATGGCATAGCCAAACCACCCACTGCCATTATCTCTGAAGCCATGTCTGTCCATACAGCATCATGCTATAATCTCACCACCCAAGCAGCATCACCCACTTTGCCATTCCAACTTTCAATGGACAAAAATTTTACTTAAAATTACCCAAATCCTTGCCCGTGCTGCAATTTCTGAGCATAATGCTAGCCTGTAAATCTAAGTTTCCTTTTCTAATTTAGCCTGCACTTTTAACATGCCATGAATGTGCTTTTGTGTGTGTGTGTGTGCGTGATATCTTGTATTTGAAATAACCGGTAATGTATAAAATCTCGGGAGCCACTGCAGTTTTAATGAGAAGTGGAGAAGACTCCTATTAGGCAGGGCCCCCTGGCACAATAGGTGGTAACGAACCCCTTAGAGCCATTACTGTCTATCATGTCAGCCTCTAATTTTGCTTGATTGACAATATCCCACAGAGCCATTGTGGAGCACCGAGTTATTTGAAGAACAGGTATATAAAAAAAAAATCTTTTAAGGAAACTTCTCTTTGTAGCAGGACATGCGGCAGTGAAGTGGCTCCAGATGGCTGTATCCAGTATTTGATTACTTAAAACCGGATTACCAAACATTAATAGAGTGGCAACACGAAGCACACAGAAATGCAAGAATCATGATTGCCAAGGAGACAACAGTACTGGGCCCTCTTATGGCTGCTTGGTGGCAGCCTCTCATTGCCTGGGCATGCTCCTTAACTCTTCAGTCCTGTCAAATACTTTTGAAATGTATTTCAAATAAATGCTCCAAAACCAACGGTATTGGGGTTACATACAGGTGGGATGGCTGTGTAGGGCCACATTTGCTGTTGGCCCTTAATTTGGCACTGTGCAAACTACATTATAATGAGTGTAAATTGAGCCACATCCACTTTCCAAGCTCTTCCACTTACAACCTGATTTTCTTCTGTTTAAGTACTACACTATTAGATCTCTTCCCCAACATTGTTTCTGAGTCATTCAATATAATTCCCCACTTCAATTACAAATCAGCGCTTTTGTTCAAGAACAGCAGGAACGTTTCTCTTCCTCAGCTGCCCTGGTCTAAGCCTGATGTCCGAGCACCCACAGGTCCGTGTCCGTGGCATGGGTTAAAATCCAGCACGTAGCAACATCTGACAGCGGCTTTTCTGCTCTTGGCAAATCATTTTTTTCACCAGCCCTCTTGGGAAGGTGCATTATTGGTTTCAGCCATGCATAAACACCCAAACTATATGTGTACAAACTATAGGGGCAAAGTTATTTGATGCTATTTGGGCTTTGCTCACGTGGATGTTGATAGCACCGCTGCCACACGTGGGTGCAGACCTCAGCAAGAAATTCAAAGTGACATCCCCAATGCTTCCTAGTCCCTAGGATGAGCCTAAGATACATTAAAATCCTGGAGCAAAGTGTCTTCATATTTGGCAGCATGTGTAACTGTCTTAATTATAGTAGGTGCCAAGTCTGACTAGCATGATAAGCATTCCCTCCAAACTCCCTTTTATATATATTTCCAGAATTTCTCAGTATTTGCAAGGAGGGGAATGCTTTGGATGCAGTCTCTGACCCAAGGTGACCTGGTAGGAAACTGGGAGGAAATCGTCTTGGGATTTATGCTGAGTCATGAGAAAATTAACTTACGAGAAGAATTGTTTATTTAAAAGAGAGAGCAAATTGCTTATTTAAAATGAGAAAATTAAATGTTTATTTATATAAGAAACTTTTATACATATATATATATATATATATATATATATATATATAAATATAAATATTTCTTCCCTCAGGATAGTAATTAAAAAGAGCCACAGTTTGAAAGGTGCCTTTTGGTAGGGGACCAGGGCTTGTGGGTTCTTTTTGGTTTTCACCACGGGTGGAACTAGTGCTTGTGGTTGCGTTTTAATGTTTGCCAGGCTTGTTTTGCTACCACAAATCCAGAATACAAAACTAGAAGCTCAGCTCTAAGCATGGCCACGGCAGCCTGTTTTTCCCAGGCTGAACCTGCTGCAGCCCATGCCAACAGCTCCTTCGAGCTCGTCAGAGACTTTTGGTGACTTCAAGGGACTTTGATTTGAGCTGTACAAGAGGCATGTAAAGAAAAAAAAAAATAAAAAATCCTCCCCAAACAAGAGGTGGCCTCAGGTCTTTGATACGTGGTGTTTTGTGTTCTTTTTGCTGGTTAATTATAATCGATGTCCTTAAACCACCCCTAAGCACTTTATAGCTTTTGATCAGTTTAAGCTCTTTAAGACAACCTAAGGCCCTTGCTCATCTTAGGCAGTTAAAACACTGTCCAAAACCACACAAATGCAAGGGAGAGGAGACAGTAGATGTTTGCTGTATGTGCTGCTTTTCTCATGGGGAGGAAGGAGCTCAAATTTCTGTAGGGTTTTAAACCATCTCTGTAAGGTGGAATAAGCAAGCCCTGATCCTGGTGAATCCTCACCCTGCAGTCATTTGCCTGAAGACCATCCAGTGCTTTATTAAGCGCCCAGGTGCTTACATTACTCATGAGGTTCATAGATGCCAGCCAAACTCTTAACTGTAGAGCTGCGACTTTTCTTCCCTGGTTTCCTCCTCATCTAGATAAACCTAGAAAGCTAGGGGACAAGAGTCATGAAAACACGGTGCGGAGGCTGCTTGTTAAACTATGGAAAAAATGGGATTTAAGAGAATAATAACCAAGCTGAACACCTCCCTTTAAGCCTGCCGTACCATGTGTGCATTGCAATAAATCTTTTAAACTCAGGATCATAAATCATGGTCATATAAAATTATGGTGAGGAATAAAAAGCTATCATTGACAAAGCAAGAGCGAGAGGAGCAACGTGTTGGTAAAAAAGGATGTGAGCCACGGAGAGCAGGCAGAGGCTGGATAGGAGAGCAGGGGATAGCCGAGGGATGGGTAGGACAGAGGAATGAGGGGCAGGAGATGCTCCCAGGGGGCAAAAGGTACAGAACCCAACCCCCTTCCTTCCTGACGTTGAGCTCTGAAGTCCCAAATCTCAACATTCCCATGCTGCAAGAAATTGTTGCCAAAATGCATCTCTTAACGAGAGCACAAACCCTGCTCGCATGTCTCCCTCTCAGTCTCTGAGGTGCCGAGGTGGAGGTCTGGGCTTTGGGTCCAACAGGACGAGCCCTGCCAATGAGCCAAGTTTGGGTCAAAATGAGAACTGCATCCTTGGCTTGGCCGATGATTTTTAAGGTCCCTTCCAATCCAAACTATTATATCCTTCTATGATTTGGCTTTGCACGCTTGGTTTTTGGAGGGAGAAATAAATTAGGATGTTGCATCTACAAAGTCTATATTGAAAGAAAATTAGGTTATGAGGTAAAGACTCAAAAGTTACAAAAAAATAAAATTAAATTAAAAAAAAAAAAAAAAAAGAAAAATGTCCTAATAGTTTCAATTTGGCACTATGCTACAGGTTTTCTTGGGGTGGTTTTTTTTTCAGAATTTCTCCTTTCCTATGAACGGTTCAGCACTGGGAATTTGCCCATACAGCAAAGGAGCTGCTCACAAGGCTCTGCCCATCTTCCTGACACCCTGTAGGACACTCAGGCTGGATTCGCACTTGGAGACAGGAACAAGCCAACAAGAGCCATGCTTCAAACGCGCCAAGTGCTATAAAATGCCAAGGGCCCTGGAAGATCAGGTCCCTGGTGTTGCAAATTGAGCACCCAAAATTAGCAAGCGCCTTTGATCATTTTGGCCTTAATCTCCCCGTGCCTCAGTTCACCAGCTGGTGATATCGCAGGAGCGCTGTGCAGATAAACGCATTAATATTGATCAGATGCTGAAGCATTACAGAGAAGCTCACAAGGAAATTAATGTTGAATTCAGCGTGTGGTTTGAACAGCGTGTGTTAATGTGGCCTAGAGCAATTCGCTGGATTAAAATAACTCAAAATCATAGGTGATCGGATAATTAAAGGATGCATCGCACTCGATGTGCACAAAGGCCCAAATTATGGCTGTGCGGGCTGTTTAATTCTGGCATTTCCTCCTGAGAGCTTGACTTTGCAACCTCACTGTTGCCCACATGTGGGTTTATAGCCCGTGTCCAGAGGAAGGGAGGTTTATCTCACCAAAGCCTCGCCCTGCACTATCTCAGTATCTGTCAGCATACCCCACCCCTGATAACTTTTGAGTCTGATACCAAGTCCAACCAAAAATAATGCCACTATAGGGACCACAAAAAGAGAAAATTTCAATGAGCAAGGAGGCAGAGTAGAGAGAAAAGGTCTGGCTATTCCCCTCCAGAGACAGGTCGCCTTGCTGCACACTAGGGAGCCCATGGGAGATGCAAACAAAACTGGAGATATGAGTCCATAGGACATGGGCATCTCTGGTGTAGCTGCCCCCATGCTGCTCTGTCCCAGGCTGCCCAGAGGAGCTGTGGCTGCCCCATCCCTGGCAGTGCCCAAGGCCAGGCTGGATGGGGCTTTGGGCAGCCTGGGCTTCTGGGAGGTGTCCCTGCCCATGGCAGGGGGTGGCACTGGGGGGGCTTTGAGGTCCCTTCCAACCCAAGCCATTCTATGATTCCACGAAACAACTTCATTGACATCACAGAAGAGCCTTTTTGCCCTCCCAGCCCATGCTTGCATTGAGTCCGGGTTCACCCTGAGGGCAAATCACAACCCCCCAGCTTCATGCAATATTACTGCTCAGGCCCTACACGAGTTGTCACCATGAGCTTGACACGCATGGCCAAACCACATGAATGTCACCTAAACACAATTCTCTTGCAGGGGTGACAGCCCAGGGTCATCTCAGCCAAAGAAAGGAACTTATTCTGGATGTCTCCTCCGCTTGCACCCAGGATAAATATTGACAGCCTCCAGCAACATCTCACCACATCAATGGAGTCAAATAATAAGTGAAAAGCAGAGGAAAACAAAAATTAAATGACACAAGCAGAGGAAGAAGATATGGAAAGCCATTCACTTGCCTTGGAAGTAATCACTTTTTTCATTTAAGCAGAACACTCAGCTATCTTTTATATTGTTATTGGTAAAAGTCCTCTTAGAAGCGGGAAATTAATTTTTTTTTTCTATCTCCCTCATTTTCTCTCTTTCCCATTTGGTGAACATTTCTGTTTTCCTGTGTTTCTCACAGAACTGAAATTAACTTGGCTCATTTTGTTCTTTCCTTTCACAGCCATTAACATTGCTGAATAATGAAGAGAGAAGCGGCTTTGTTAATTAACCGCAGCCACTGCATTAAGTCCAGGCTGACATTGCACTCGCACGCAAGAAAAGGCGCCGTGCCATCGGCGCATGAGCATGTGAAGCAACAGCCAGAGCTGAGCCTTGATGTCCAAACTGATCCCAGAAGACAGACAAAGTGTTGTAGTCTTTATTGATGAGCAGATTCCCCCTCCAAATGCATTATTCAGGCCTGCTTTCTGTGGTTTCCTACTATATGTTTCTAATCACGATGGGATTCCAGGTTAAAACGATTTTATTTGTTTTCAGTCATGATGTGACACAGAAATGCACACTTGGGGCAGTCACTCCATCCTGGTTTTCTACCGAAACTTGCTGCTTTTATGAAATGAGGGCTGAGAAAATCCCCTGGGCCTTTCACTCCAGGTGTTGGCTGCCAGGAAAAAAAGTAAATGCCCTGGAGCAGGCAGTGAAAAAAGTAAACTGGCAGCACTTTTATCTCCCACAAAGAGATCTCCAAGGATAGCGGCCAGCCTGCCTACTAACAGGGAGGTCTGCTGGGGAATACTTTCCTCACCTTTCCCTGAAAAATACCCTGATGAGGACCGGCATCCCTGGCTAACTGGACAGCAAGCTGGGAAGAAGCTAACACAGACTGATCTCATATTTTTTCACCCTATTTCCCTCTCCATCACATTATTTGTGCCCTGAGGGGCTGCGTGAGGCAAGCTCAAGCCATTAGCACCAGCTCCTCGGCAACAGGGCTGTGTTGCAGGGATGATGGTGGAAAGAAAAAGATACCTTGCCAGGCATACCCCTGCCTCTTCCCAGCCTGAAATAGTCAGGCAAAACTTAGCAGCCCACAGGAAGCTGCAGACCTCCAAATCCACAGGGAAATCCATCAAAAGCTCATGCTTGGTTTGGAAGAAAAGTTAATGAGTCAACAGAGCCTACAGAAATGGGACCCACCTGCATGGAAGGGGAATGCAGACTTTAAACTAAGCACGAACTTGCTCAAGTCCCAACTTTTGTTCTTTATATAAAATATGCTCTTGCCTTGGGTTTAGGTCATGCCCTAGTGCTCCCTGGCAGGCAACCAAACTCAGTAGGTGCTTTAGGCAAAGGACAAGAGCTTTGTTCCTCCAGAAAGGGGCCAGCAGGACAGCCCCACACTTTGCCCTGCGCTCAGCCCTTCCTGCATAGAGGGTCAACATCCCAAAATGATGCCACTGGTTGGGTTGATAGAGGGCAACTAATGCAAGCAATAATCCTGTTCACGAGGTCAGAGTAGTGACAAGCAAAGATTTGGTGCAGGACACTGGATCTAGGCCTAAACACTGCCTCGTCCTGCACATCCCCAGCAGCCATTGAGTGAAGGAGCTCAGCTAAAGTTGCCCCCTGGCTAGATCAGTGCCCTCTGCTTTTTGCAAGCCACACTCCATTTACACAAAATGAATTACCAACCGAGTTGCCAAGCAAAGAAAGGGTTCAATTTTGCAATTTTATCTCTGCCAAAAGTCTCATTCCCTGCCAGAGCTGAAAGCAGAAGGTGCCAGTGTTTAGCAGAAGCAGGGGTGTTTTGGAAAGTTTTAATGGGATTCCCATCTTCCAGGCCACCAGCGCCAGCCACTGTAATTCTTTCAGCTGTCCAAATTTGTTGCTACTGAGATGTGAGCAGCCTGTGAAAAGATCTCCAGAAGGTGAGTTATGCAGAATGGTGGACAGGGAAAGGATTCTAGTAGAAGAGCGAATCTCATTTTTTTTCCAGAGATATATAACTCATCTGGAAAAAATGTGCGTTTATCTAATCGATATGAAAGCTACAGCCCCATTAAGGTTGTTATACAGTATTTAATTAAACAGGTGTTTCTAATCCTTGCAGCACAATGCAGGTGGCTTTCTCCAACGGATTTGAGCTTCACTTGGTGCTCTTCATAAACTCTGGTGCATTTTAAGCACCCTCCCTTAAATAAATTTCCATGGGCATAGAAAACAAGGAAAGCCAGCCTGCTTTATTGAACCCGGCTCCTTTCATTCAGCAACACCCATTTTCCCCAGCACACTGCATTCTTTCCAGCATGGAGCAGCCAGGCCATCTCCTGAGCTCCATTTAGCAGCTCTCTGCTCTTTGCCTTCACTCACCTCTTGCACCTGCTTTGAGCAGATACTGCTGCAGAAAATTTGCTCTACATCAGCCCCCAACAGCTGCCAAAAAGGGGCTCGTCACCTTGACTTTGCAGCAATTCCTACTGGGATATGGTAAATTCAGTCCTATTTGTTGTCAAAGCTCTTGTCTTGGTTTATGCTTGCTGCACGCTGTTCAGTAAGCATCCTCATCCCCACTGTAGAGGTGCACGAAAGCCATCAGCCTGATCAACAGCATCACTGGCATTTTTTAATCATGTTGAGTCTCACTGAAACTCTTGCACCTTATCACAGCCCTTCACAGACACCTAAACAAGCCTTCAGCCCCCAAAAGCAGGTCCATGTCTCCAACTAAATAAAAGCCTGATATGAAAAGCAGCCGAGGAGCCTGGCTTTGTGTATCTCCCCAGCTGCTCCTCCAGTGTCACTCAATGTTGGCTAGTTGCTTGGACAAGCAGATTAGCCACATAGTGATGCCTCAGCTCTGCCATTTCTGCAATTTGCTTTTAGGGCTCCATGGGAACCCAGTGCATGCGCTGTTTGCCTTCACCTGTAGACTTTGGGTGTGCCCCCTGAGCATTGGCCATTGCCCTCTTACCCATGCAGTTCTGTGGGGCAGTCACAGCTTGGATGAAGGCCTGGAGAAACCACAACACACCTGCAGCTCTGCCTCAAAGCCCATGACAAAGACCTGGACTTATCTCGCCTATCTTCAGCCTTCAAATGCATACAGCATCGGGGCAGGTTGGGCAGGCGGAGAGCTTCAGTAGGGCCACTGCCGAGGTGGTTTCAGACTGTAAAAGCAAAGCAGATCTGCTGAAGGCAATGAGCTGAAAATTACAGCCTGAAAGAGAGCTCATGTAAGCCAGACCCTGTACTAGCACCCGAGCTGTACCCCCTTTTCCCTAAAGCCTCGGTTACTCATGTTAAGGACGTGGATGGGAAGAGTCTGTGTGACCCAGCCTGCCTGATCCTTAATTTATACACCAAATAGGAACATGAAGCTTTCAGCGGTTTTATTTCCAAAATGACCTGCTTTAATTAGTGAAAAGCACTCTTCTAGAGCTGTCTGCTGGTCTCCTGGAAGGGGCAGTACTGTTCCTGCTGCCACGTGTTTCATTGGGGTGCCTTGACACGGGTCTCCTCGTACCCTGGGCTCTGTGTTTGCCGGGGGCTGGAGTGCGCAGGACGCTGTTCAGACAAACAGCTCTCTTCCAGGAACCAGCCACATCCGTGATGTTTTCCACCCAGCACAGGCTCATTTATTTTCCGCTTTATCTCCCAGAACAACAACACCTCCATCCCCCAGCTCCACGCCACCTGTCCCTCTGATAAAGGCCTCTTTATGGGATATCCTATGTGGGAAAAAAGGCTGTTTCCTCTTCTTTACTCTCTTTTATTTTTCACTGCTCTTATTATTCCTCCCCCATTTGCCCCCATGCCTCCCAAAACAGCAACAAAAAGCCCTCTCCCTTCTGGGGGTCACTTGGAAAAGCCAGGCCATGCAGGTGTCTAAGCAGTTTCCTTTTGGGAAGCAATTTTTATGCAAAGTCCCACGGGGCAGTCATGGCTGGGGAGAAAAGGGTGCAAAGAGCTGCTGCTATGGGGGTGAGTCTCATAAGGATCAGCACGGGACCATTTCTCCTTACGGTGTGCAACACATTCCTGTGGGGTTATTGGGTAGGAAATCTGGGGTTATTGGGTAGAGGAAAAAAAAAAAAAAATGAAAAAGACAGGAAGATTCATTGGATCCTGACAGCTTGTTTTTCTGCTGTACTGCCAACTTCTCCTTATGTTGATTCATAGGATCTATTAGTTTGGACTTTATGATCTTGAAGGTCTTTTCCAACCTAAACGATTCTGATTCTGTGATGCACGGCAGGGACAGGGTGTTTGCTTCCCCAGGCAAAGCAGCAAGCAGAGCTAGATGGTTTAATACTTTGGTGCTCAATGTGCCAAACAACGACTGAAAAACATGAAGGTGGCACCTCTGTGGAGGTCACTTGCTGTCCTTCCTGAAGGTCATTTTGAAGCGGGTGGCCCTGGTAACAACACTCCAGGGGAAAATTCAATGCTCAGTGAAAAGAGCTTGGGGTTCTCCTAGAACAGCAAGGACCCAAAGAGGATGAAATGATGGGGGTATGCAGAAGGTAAATTGGCACTGCTTTTTGGCTACAGGCATAGCACAGGAACAAAGGATGGCCTGTGAAACATAGGAAAAAATTACTAAGAAGGTGTTGTTTTTAGGCTAGAAGCCAGCATTACTTCCATCCTGGGACACCCAGCCATGGTGAGTTATGGCTGTGTGGGTACCAAAGGGCTTTCCCTTTTGCAGCCCTGTCACTCCATGCTCCGTGAAAGAAAGACACAGCATGGAAGAGAACAGAATTTTTATTTATTTATATATATACACATATATTTTATATATACATATATATATATATATATATATATATACATATATCTGTAGGCACCATCTTTCCCACTTAAACCTTATCATGCTCTGAAAATCTGCAAAGACCCATCTGTGTGAGGTTTTTTTTTCTTAGGTTGGTGCCTATCTTGATGTGATCCTCAAGAAGCTGCTGAATAAATCCTACCATTTTCTGCAGGCTTTTCCCCCTTCCCTTGCAAGTCTCTTTGGTCGGGCTGTTTCCAGTCTTGGCAAAACGAATGCAGAGCTGTGTTGTGAAACAAGCACTTTCCTCCCACCCTGCCCTGCCTGCGGGAGAGATGCTCCCAAAATATATTCCCCAAACCAACATGGTAGCAACATGGTAGCCACCGTCAAATCTGTCCTCTTTTGCTGCAACAGCTTCAAGAAACATCATTTCACTGCTGCTCTGCTGTGACGATGCAGTCCTCTCCAGCCAGAATCACTTCGCTCATCCTCTCCTGGCAGCCTGGAAACACTCTGGGGGAAAAACATCCCCTTTTTGACCAGCTCTGAAAAGAACGAGGAGAGTCAGGGCCAAAGGGATTTTTCTACAATGCAAGTGGCATTGCACATAAAAGATAACAAGTTTTTTTGTTGTTGTTGCTTGTTTATTATTATTATTTTACAATAGATAAATTGAAAGTGGGAGAAAACAGCTGCAGTCCCAGCATCCCGACCATGTCTCAGCACAGGAACACCAGGCACCAGCACGGGCACTCAGAGCAGCTGGGCACGGGTGAGATGAATCCCAAATGCAGCACACGCTTCCCTCTGCACTGCTTCAGATCGCTGAGTAGATCGGCGGGGCCGCAGGCAGCCCCAAGGAACATCTTTTTGTGCCAAAGCCCTGGTTTGCACCAAGCATTGCCCAAGGCGGCGAGGAGATAACTGTGAGTTTATCCTTGCTGGCGTGCAGCGAATGCTAACAGAGCCACAGCGCTGCTCGTCGAGTCGCTGGTGCAGCAACGGTCAGCTCCACAGGTAGTGCAATTTTGGGGCTGTGCTGATTTATATCAGTAGAGAAGCCAGCTCTTTTCTTGTTCTGAACAAAGAAGGCATGTACTAAGAAGCACGTTTGCTCCCGCTTTTGTATCTGACATGAAAGGACAGCTCGTCTTGGTGTGGGAGAAGGTCTGAAGGCCTGCTAGCAGCTCTCCCCCAGTGCGTAAAATAACAGTTTGTTCTTCTAACCGTAAGAAAACATTGCTTCTTCTCTCTTCCTTGGCACAACTGAAAGTCTGAATTAGTGGCTTTTTCCTATGTTCCCAACTACAAAGATGAAAAGCTATTTTCCCCCTTTATCTGTATGCTGGGTGCCCGACTCTCTCGTGGCATTTCCCCCAACGACAGCGGGGCAGCTGGCTTTGTCCTTACATTAAAACGTGCTGCAGAAAAGCCTTTCTGCCCATGCAGTCTGCACAGATAATGTTTCTACAGCCCCAGGAAAGTGCGGTATTTTTGGCCCAACAGGCAGCAATATTTCTTGCCATCTCCTGTCAAGTTTTCCAGATGTTCTAGAAGCTGTCCAAGGAAAGATGATGCTTTAGTGCCTCAAGGACTGTAACTGAGGCAGACTTCCCCAGGACTGACACACGAATACCCATCATATCAGATGCTACTTAAACCAGAGCCTTTATAAAATAAGTTATTGGAATCCAGGCATCTAAAACCTGCTGCTGCTTTAGTGGTTTAGCCCTTCTTCACAGAGAAAAGCAGCCCAGCTGCTGTAATAGGACAACACCATCACAGTTACCTTAATTTACATTACATAATTTTCAATTTACATTGCCAACTTTTGCCCTGCTGTTGGAGCTGCATCCCTGCGTCAGCTGGTGCAGGGCCTGGGGAGGCTGGCAGGAGGTGCTCCTTGGCACCTTCCTCCTCAGGCACCTGGGCCTGAGAAAACACATTTCTCAGCTTTTGGTACCATCATTTAAGTTGCTGGAAAAAAAATTGGTAAGTGCCCATAAGCCACCACATCCAGAGCTGAGCCTTGGCCCCGGGTCCTGGGCAACTTGTTCTGCCCCCAGCCTTGTTTTGTGTGGATTTTCTTTTCAGACTTCCAGGTTCAGGTGGGCCTTGGTGCTGCAGACCACCACAATGCGTTGGAGCAGGCTTGTGGGTGCCTTTCTTCTTCAGCTTTAATGGCTTTTCACAAGGAATATTAGCTTTTGTGCTCCCCTAGATGAATTGGCAAGCCCTAATGAGCTGTGAATACAATTTGATAAAGCTCTCATTTGGAGGACGGAAATGTTTCCATGGAAGGAAATGAATGAAGCCAGGAGGAGGGAGGGCACAGAGGTGTGCGGCCTCAGAGCACGGAACAGACAGGGCTGAACTTCTGAGGAGCTGCAGAGCCTTCAGGTGTACTTCAGAAATGCCCAGAAGGCAGCATCAGCTTCCCCCGGGTTGTTTTTGGGGGGAACCACAAACCTGTGCTAAGCTCCTGGTTCCCAAACACGCTCCAAGAGCTGGGACAGGAATGGTATAGGTGAAAAGCCAGCCTGGTGCACCCAAGACCTCCTCAAATATAGAGTCACAGAGTCATTAAGTTTGGAAAAGCCCTCCAAGATCACCTGGTCCAACCACCCCCTACCACCACTGTCACCCACAAACCGTGTCTCCAAGCACCACGTTCAACCTCTCCTTGAACACCCCAGGGACGGTGACTCCACCACCTCCCTGGGCAACCCGTCCCAGTGCCTGACTGCTCTTTCTGAGCAGAAATGGCTCCTCATTGCCAACCTGAACCTCTCCTGGCACAACTTGAGGCCATTCCCTCTGATCCTATCATTAATTACCTGTGAGAAGAGGCCGACCCCCAGCTCCCCACCCTTTCCTTTCAGGCAGTTGCAGAGAGCAATGAGGTCTGCCCTGAGCCTCCTCTTCTCCACACCAAACACCCCCAGTGCCCTCAGCCACTCCTCACAGGACTTGTGCTCCAGGCCCCTCACCAGCTTCATAGCCCTGCTCTGGACACACTCCAGGGCCTCGATGTCCTTGTACTGAGGGGCCCAAAGCTGAACACAGCACTTGAGGTGTGGCCTCACCAGAGCAGAGTACAGGGGGACGATCAGCTCCCTGCTCCTGCTTGATGCTGAAGGGAAAGCCAACAAGGGGGCTGTGCCAAGTGGGGCTCCTCTCCAGAATTACTTGGTCCCCTTGCTCAGATGTAAGCAGCTCCTCTGGGATGCCCCAGACCATGGGGCTCAGCCCATTCTGGGCTTTGCTTCAAGTGTGGCACTGGGAATTACCTCTGTGGCACACTGTCCTTCCATCTCAAGGACAGGTCGCTTCCTAGAGCCTCTAGTTAGGCTGATGCTATCTCGTGGGGAACCCTACTAACTATTGGAAGAAAATCAGATTATGGCAACTTCCATTAACACCAGGCAGCATGGTGCTGTGTAAATCTCCTCCTCCTCCTCATGGGGCTGACTCTCAGAGGAGGCATGAGGGTGTTGCAGAGGTTTTGGTAGCACCAGGGAAGGATCTGCAGTCTCTCCCTTCCCCAGGATTCCTTTATTTAAGAAAAACGCTCTTGCATAACTGTGCACAAAGCTAAACATACACGTTCACAGAGCATCTCCACCCACATACCTAAAGCACAGCTAAAACACTCAAGCTGGAACAAAAAGTCACCTTACTCTACCCCAGAGACACACGCAAGGATATAGGCAATAAAGCAGGTTTTCTTCTTCCTTTTTATTTATTTTTTATATATCAAAGCTTCAGACACTGAAAGACATCCTTTTCCACTTAGGCCTGCGTTTGACTCGCAGGGGTGCCTCTCTGTTGGAAAGGCTCAGCTCAGAATCTACAAACCCATCAATGGGAAGGACACCATGTCATTGCGTTGACCAGGTTATGGTTTCATGGAAATCCTGACCACGTTTAACCTATGTGTAAACACTGGCTGGATCACAATAACCATCTCCCTCCTGTTCCGCCCTCCCTTTTTACCTAATATACCCTGATAATTATTTTCTGCCCCCTATTTCTCACGTGCTCTCCCTTCGAGACTAATAAATAACATCTGAAATTCAAACAAATAAAAGTTTACTGAAGTCAGAGCTTGGACAAAATTCAGCATTAGGCCACCAAGAATTCAAAATCACCGTCTTAATTTTCCCTAAAAGAATTATATTTATTTTTGCCCAAAGACGCTATTAGGTTAATGTTTACCAACAAAATGAAAATTGTTTTTTAATAGGCCTGAATGATACAAGAAAAATCATCAAACAGGAAGAAAAAAAAAATTATAGGCTGGGAGCCAAATCTTACAAATTGTACTTTAGAGCGAGAAAACAGCTTTCTCTCTGAAGTTATCATGTGTTAGTATCTCATGTTAACAGTCTTTTGTGTTTCTTATTAGTTTAACATGAAGATGCCCTTCACTTTATTGATGACTAAATTGCTATCTGAATCAGGAGCGTTGCCATTAATGAGGAGAAGTACGTGCTGAATCTATGAATGGAAACGTTTGTAGGAAGCATGCAGCCAGGATCATCTGGTTTAACAAGCTGTTGGAGGCTCATGGAAAACTTGGTGGAATAGTAGGGGCTGAGCTCAGCCTCCACACACCCAAATCTGAAGGCAGCACAATGGATGTGATTCCAGAGGAAGCTGGAGTAGAAAAAAGTTGCATCCAGATGTTGGGATGCAAGATTTTCTTAAGGTGTGAGGTTTGTGTCGTTGCTCTGTCCCCATAAACAGTGGTTAGGCTAGTACCAACCTTGACAGCTAAAAATCAAAGACGTGAAGAAGCTGCATGTTCTAGGAAGAACACTGGTTGGGCAGAGGAAAAGGAGAGCCTGAAATTAGTGCTTTCCCTACTAAGCTGCAACACAAAAGCAACATTAATCCATTGTCCTGATAGCCCACAAGCTGCTGAGCCCAGGGACAACTCCAAATTAGCCCCAGGAGGCTGTGCCTTACCTTGACCATGGCTGAGGACCAGAAGAGGCTGAGGAAGAAGAGGACACATGGGAGCCTGTGTAGACTGAACAAACTGAGTGCAGCAGAAAACCAGTGGGTTTTGTTTCATGACAGCCTCTTGAAGCCTGGAGACCTGAATCTCAGCATAACACCCATGCAGCCATCCTCCTCTTCCAGCCTCAAGATGGACGAAGCTCATGGTGCTGGATGACACAGTGGGCACAGAGCACAAGGGAGAGCCTCCTGCCCAGGGAGGACCTTTTAAAGTCAGAGTCCTTGCTGAAGAGACCTCAGAAGAAAACTCTTCACCCATGCACACCACCATTCATGGGCTTCAGCTGGTTAATGCTATCCCACCCAGAAACCTGTTTCTCTTGCTATAAATGTCAGCCACAAGACTGATGGTTACACATGGTGGCTGCAGGTGTCTGGAATGACTCCAGTTAATTTATTTCAGGGTTGGGTACTATTTTTCACCTCCTTTAATTTTAAAGAGGGTTCTGCAACCATGAAGTCACCGCAGCCCCCCATCTCCTGACGTATGAAAGCTGTAGGCTGACTAACTTATTAGCACCCTAGATAATGAAATTTAGGGCTAATGCAGATTCCCTTACTGAAAATATGTGTATATAATGTGTAAACAACATCTGAGCCATGTGCTTAAGGTAATAATTAAGGAGAATTATCTTTAGGATATGTATTAAAACAGCATAATTGAAGTTTAAATATTATACGTCCATATTAAAGAGAAGCAGATAATCTTTTGCGTAGGAAAACAACATTAAATGGAGCAACTGCTTCCATGCCCAGAAGAAGCCAGGCTGGATTGCCACCACATGGGCTTGCGTTTATGTTCCAAGATAAACGTAACCCAGACATCCCAATGTTACGTTCAAAAACATGCTTACGTTAATATATCAGTCACCATCCCTGGAGGTCTTTAAAAGACGTTGAGATGTAGAGCTTAGTGATGTGGTTTAGTGGAGGACTGGTTCGTGTTAGGTCAGAGCTTGGACTAGGTGACCTTGGAGGTCTCTTCCACCCTAGATGATTCTGTGATGAAGATGTTAGGGAGCAACCTGGGCAAACTGCTAGGCAGGAATTGGGGAGGGAGAGGGAAGAGGAGGCTCATTTACAGATTGCTGAGGTATTTGAGATGTCAGACAGTCAGAAATCCACAACTCTTCCTCAATGGCTAATTCCATAAATAAACCTCGCATGCTCTGAGACTGAAGGAGGAGTCATCAATCACTTCTTAGAGCCAGGTGGGCCTGAGTGGTGCAAAAGCAACAATTAACGCTCATTATCGCTTGGTTTCAGGTCTTCTTAGGGGAAAAGGTTATCAGCAGCACATCAAAAGCGTCCAGATTAACCAAAGTTCTTTGAGTCACGTATTTCTGACAAACCTCAAGGTCATTGAAAGAGGTTCAAGAAACACAACAAACACAGAGCATCATCACACATGATTTTCTGTAATTAAAAATTACCAGCAAATTATACTAATGCCTTCTTCTTTTGTTCCTTACTGGGGATATTTATGCTTCAAAGAACACCAAATGCTGCAAGGCGATTAGCAAACCCTTTGAGACAGAGGCCTTCCAACGTGGCACCGTCTTCCTTTTTGCTCACCTGCTCCCGATCTGCAGCTCCCCTCCAAATGAGCCTCTCCCCCTTTCCCAGGTGTATGTGAGAACAAAAGATACCAGATGAGTTTTCTTCCCCTTGCTGTGAGGTTAAAGAGAAAACCTATCTGCAGGCAATCCCAATCCATCAGCAAGCCCACCAGGTCGTTTCGCAGCTCACTGATGCCAATCAAATGGTTTCTATGAGAGAATAACTGCTGTTCCCTGACACTGCTGCACTGCTTGGTGTCGATCGTTGCCTCCTAGAGAGGGAGAAAACCCAAATCCAACCCCAGTGCTAGAGCTGAACTCACCCTCCTCTTCACCTCCGTGCTCTGAGCAGGGCTGGACCACTGTGTCTCCAAAGGAGATGGTGGTGGCCACGTGCAGATGAAGAACACCGAGGACATCCAGATGAAATAAAGCACGGGTACAACTGGGAAAGGACACGCGGCAGCCACAGAGGGGATGTGAATTCCCAGGGAGGGTTGTCTCACTGGGTAAGGCTGAAATTTGCACCAAGTTTTGAAAAAGCATGGCGAGGATGGGTCTCAAGTAAAATCAAGCATAAGGCAATACGATTCCTGCAGGGTTCACCAAATTCAACATGTAGCTTACTTTAGGGCTGGGAATAAGGTATTTTTTCTGAGGTCTCTCCCTGCTCGTCTTTGCCACACACAGCCAGTTTCTTTTAGAAGCAACATGGAGCTCAGCACCACTTTCCTTATTGAAGGATCCAGATTTTGTCTTTCCTACCAAGCCGCGTTTCCTCGTGATAATGATCTTCCCTCCCTCTGGCCACTCTCCAATGATCGACATATTTCTCGAAATATCACTCCTAAAATTGGACGCTGCAGCACACCAGCGCCAAACCAAGCAACATAACCGCATTTCTTACATGTCCTTCTGCTAGCCCACAATGACACCTGCCTTCTTCCTCCCCCAACAGCTTATTATCGCCTTGCGTTTAATGGTCCCTCCTGTAACTCACCCACTCCCCCCGTCCTGCTGCTCGCGCAATTTCCACATTTCGTATCCAAACACCTGCTATCTCCTTCAAAGGACAGCACTTTGCACTCACCTTTAATTTCTTCCTAGTGATTTCAGGACATTTTTTTTCCTGGGTATTATGGCCATTTCCAAGTCTGATAAAACCACCTGAATTCCTGCATGTATTCTCAAGTTGCTGACAAACGCAGATTTTTATATGGGCTACTTACTTCACCACTCAAGTCACTAATGAAGATACAGAAAGATGCAGACCGTACTAGAAGAATACTCTGACTACATACCAATAACTATTCCAAGTGTAGTTTTTCTTCCTACCACATTGTGATAATTTAGTCTATTTCCTCCTTTTGATTGTAAAAAGAAAGTGAGGCAAAGAAAACATTGCTTGCATCAGTTTTCTCCAAATCATTCAGTTTTTTCTCCATCCCCTCATCATTCCACACTTAATCACGTGCCTTTCCTTCCCATTTCTGTTGTTTCATTTTGATTGATCCTTAGAAGTCCTTGCTATGCATTTTTTTTCTTCACATTAGGAGATTGCGAAGAAAATAGGAGATTCCTCTTTCTGCTTCTTTTCCTCCTTTCCCAAAAGCATTCAACACTGACTCTGCAGACACTTCCCCTTGAATTACCTCTGACTTCAAGATCACTTCTAATAAGCCCGAATGCAATCCAAAACAGCTGACCCTAGTACAACACCCTCCCATCTTCTGAGATGCAAGTTCTGTTCTCTTAGAAAAAAAAAATAATAATAATAAATCCATTAACTCTTTGTCTTTCCAGGTCTTCCCATGTTACTTCCCCAACAGATACAGGAATGGCAAATACCCCCCATTTCCTTCAGACTTCATTTGTCAACCCGATGTCTAAAGTCCCCATTTGACTTCTTTTTTTTTCTTTAGTTAGTCTATCCTAATAACAAGGGCACGGCTTCTGCTTTTCCTGTTGTGGGAACATCTACCTCCCCAAGCTTTGTACACATGGACACCCTTGCTCTTCAGCATCATGGCTCAGTATCAATCCTTCCTGAACAAACCACATCTCTCTATTCCAGTTCTCTGGTTTGTCTCCCAAAGTCTCTGCTATATGCCCATCAACCAGAGTTTTGAGGTATACCCACACTGAGTTCCTCTTGTGCATTATCCATGCAGGTGTAAAGACATTTTAGCCAAACATGTTGCTTCATTCTCTCTCCTGAAAAGAGCCTCAGGCCATTGAAGTATTTATTTACATCAATGAAGTGCAACAATCTGAAATTGAGTTTCATGCCAGAACCAGAGTCAAGAGCTAGAAGTCATCACCTGGAGACAATAACCCACACTCAGAGATCCTGGGTCACACAAGACAGACACCAAAATGTTAAGCCCTACTCTAGTATCTGAATGTGAGCCCTGAAGACTAGAAATAAAAGGTACTGCTTGTTTTTTCTCATGGCAGAAATGCTGTTTTAAAGAATCAGAAGTCTCTCATGAACGTTAGTTGTAGCGAGCATGCTCCCACGGAGAAAGATTGTGAGAAGTCACCATTTTTGACAAACCAACCTTTCCCCACAACCTGCCAAAATACAGTGCTGGAAAAGCCTCACCAGTTACTGAGAGGGCCCTAGAGCAGTCAAAACACTCTCAGGACCCAGGTAGCACATTGCTACAATAGGCAGGACATTGGAATAAAGCAAGTCTTAAAAAAATAAAATAAATAAAATTAAATTAAAAAAGGAAACTTAGTGCAGTGCTAATCTATTATTACAAAAATCTATGATCACACATTACTGCTTAAGGACTCTGTACCTTTACAAAAGCTGCAGGTCTGCATAAAATAAGCCAGTTATGGCCGCAAATCTTATTTTAATTTATACAATTTCAGGATGGCTGCAAGTTCAAGGAGACTTTATCTTTACAATATCTTAATTTGAATGTGATGATCTCTATAAATTCCACATCCTGGTAAACCTCTGTTATTAAGACTTAAACCTCCAAACAGCAGCATTACCAAGAATTTGTCATGAATCAAATGTTCTATGGTCTGTCTCTGTATTATACTTTTAAGGCCCATCTTCTCTAGACCAAAGATACGATTTTTAACACAACCTTATTGGCTGAAGTCCCAGATTTGCTGTCCAAACACAAACTGAATAGCGTAACTCTGACCTCTGAGGTTAAAGTTTTTACTAGATACCAGGCTGATTTGTGTATCAGTATTCCCTGGCAGGTAGCCTGTTTTCTTCTCCAGCTGGCCAACACTTCAGAATCCAGATGGTTTGTAAGAGCTAAGCTAACTCCAGTGTGCACAAAGGTACCAGGAAATCTTTTTATGCCATTTGTGTCCCACCATTACCCATCTCCATGCTACCATCGATCTACTTTGGAACCCCTTCCTCTGGCAATGGTCTCTTGAACATCTTTAGTCTAGTAGTCTACACTGCTTAAATGGACACCTGAACTGTGTCTGACGTGGTGCCTTTCCTCTAGTCAGCATGGCACCCTGGACATCAGCTACTTGCAAGCATGTAAGAATGAGATTTATGAAATTTCTAGGTAAGACTGTCGGATGCAGTTATGAGGGTTAACAAACCACATAGTCTGACCAGAATCTAAGAAGTGCTATTCATTTTACTGAAGCTCAGAGCTGGGGAACAAATTACACCCCTATTTTTAGGATTCTTTGCTGATCTTATAGACCACCACTCAAAGTTAAATCAGATCGTCTAAGAGTAAGGAAACAAGTGGACACAGTTTTTTAATTTCAGGTCAGTATTATCCATGCTGCTGCTTATTCTAATCTTAACTTTCACCCAAATATTGCATTGGTAGGTCAGGAAGATGAGGACAAAATTGGAAAAGAAGAGCCAAAGGAGCACAAATAAAATGGACAGTCCACAGCCCAGAAGTACATGAGCATTACACCAAATCCTTAACTAAGCATGCTAATAACTACTGCTTAGGGGGTCACTGGAATCCTGATCCCCATTATCCATCTGAGAGATCGAACATTGCAACCACTGACCATGAGATAATGAAGACATCTTTGATATTCGTGGCAGAGCTGCAATCCAAGAACAGACTCACTGCAGTTGAGCCACTAGACATAGCCAGACCTTTTTTTTAAGAGGATGGCATTTGGCAAGCATCCAATATGTACACAGAGATCACATGCTACCTCCCTCTAAAGCTCTCTGTTTGCCATCTAGGTTAGATTACAAATATCTTTAAATAATGTTTTAGGCATATGACTAAAAATGGACAGTATTTAGTTAGCCCTTACTCAGCGAATGGTGATCATATCACTGAATCACAGAAACAACGGTTTGTTCAACTGCAGTTTTGTATTTTGAAATTTCTGTATGATGGCTAGAGGCAAAAATTGACTTTATTATGACCTGAAATAGAATTAAAAGTTTCACATATTTTCCATTTAAAACTGATATAACACATTATTAATGTAGCAACGTTGGCTTCCTCATCTCCCCAAGAGGAACACATTTAATTATTTTCACAGACCAAAAGGTCATACGGGATGAGAATTCTCGTAGAAGAGCAATCTTTGATCTAGCAGACAACAACAAAACTGGTAACCAGAAGACAAAGAAAGAAGCAAAGTAAATATTGAGTATATGTTTAAATTATGAAGATATCATATTTTGGGAAACCCAGTTATGTAGAACAGATATTTTTATAGTTAGGGACTTTCTGTAACAGGACCTAAAGAGGTTATGGCCAGGAAGGAGTAACTTCAAAACAAAGAGTAAAGCTTTTTATTATTATTATTATTAAGTTCCTGCCTGATTTAGAAACAATCTGACAAGGGTTTCGAAACCTTCTGGCAAGGGTGGAAAAAAAAAAAAAAAAATCATCCAAAGTCCCACGGTATGACAGGATTATGTATAGCCCAGCCCTGAGTTAATGTCCATTTAATTTATGTACAAAAAGCTACGGAGGAGATTCCACTGCTTCAGAAGGAAAGGGAAAGGCAGATTCTGTACTCAAGACTCCAGAAGTTGTAACCTGTGATATTTAATAATTGTATTTGGTAGAACTGGATCCTTAATCTGCATAATCTTTAAGTAAAGTTCATTGAAAACTGAAGCTAGAGACAGTAAGAAATGATTTAACATCTAAGTGCAGATTTAGCATCTAAGAACAGATTGTAACTGAGTGCCACATCAATTTGCCAGCAAAAATGAGGCAAAGAAAAACTTTATACACACACAAAGCATCACATAACTGGTTCAAAATAGGAACCGATTTCCAGGGGCTGCGAGCACCTCTAAATTTCCTTTCATTTCAGTTGGGCACACGTAAATTACTGATGCCACACAAACACCTATATCCAGAAGTCAATTGATTCTTAGTCCAAAACTGAACGCCCCTCCAAAAAAAATTACAGAAAATCAGTAACAAGAGCTTCTGTTTCCCCAAACTTAGTCAAACTTCCTTTTATGCAAAGAACATGAAGTACCAAATAAATACAGAATTTAAGAGCTAAGAGAGTAATCGTATTCTTCAGAAACTCAGAGACTTAATACAAAAGAAAGAAAACTGAGTCCACATATAAAAATCATGGGTTGATGATATGCTTAAGTATTTATATTAAAGCCAAAGCTGATGTCTGATATGTAATCATGTTAAAAACAAGTTCCAAGAAAGCTTTAGTATGAAAACAAAATTAAATTTGATGAAGTTTAACAAATTTCATAGCTTTAGCTGCAGTGTGAAAACATTACTTTACTTGAAATCTGGAGAATTCTTGATGTTTTAACTGCACAAGAATTAAATATTGTCATATTTATCAGAGTCCGACAGCATACTTGAGTGGCATCAGTTTTCACATTAGGAGATGAGAAGGCATTCAGTCATGCTCAGATTGTTGCTTGCTTGCATCACCATATAATTGCATTAAACGTGGATTCCAAGGAAAACTCACCCTAAACCCCCAGGTTTCCATGAAAAAGCCTTTCTACACTGTTAAATAACCCAACATACACAAAGAATGAACAGCTCTTCAGTTCCTTCAGTGACTATAAAAAGAAGATTTTCTTTAAATTGATAGCTTAATAGTTATGCTAAATATAACTTTTGCCCCATTTCTTCTTTGTAATTCATTGTAATGCTTCTTGATACCTCAGTCATCATCTTGCTGATTTCGTTTCTGTCAAGAGAACAGAAGAGTTCATAATGTTAGGACACATTTATATGAAACAGGAGTGCTAGTAAACCACAAGTGTTTCCAGATTCATTGGATATCAGACAATGACCGTGTTTCTAAGCCATTTTTGAATGGCAAGAGGTAATGTTTCCAGCAAATACATCAACCCTTTCCCTCATCCTAAACTACTGGATTGCATTTACAGTAAAGAATAAGATTTGTCCCACACATTAACCAACAGAAGCCAGTAATCAAGATGAAGGTAACTTGCCCTCACTTCCCCAGCTTAAAAAGATGTCAAGTTTTCATGTCACTGTTATCGAAGGAACAAAGAAATAGAAGATATTAGAAAAGCACTAACTTTTTAATGCTTCTAAGAACTTTTTAATTTCAGCTCTTCAAAAAATACATTCCCATTTAGACTAATTTGTATTTACATTGCTTCCCTGAAGATAAAATTAAATGAAGTAAGATCAAAATGAGAGAGTGCTCTTAATCACTAAAGAAATATGTATATATGTATAAAATATACACATAAATATATATAAACAAACAAACAAAAACAACAGTACTTTGTATCATGGCTTCATATATGTTACAGGTACGTATGTAATCTATGCTAATTACAAAAGCACAATTCCAGGCACCTAGTTATATGTTGCCATTTCACAGAGATGAAAGGTGAGAATTTTTTTCAGTACTTCTTACCAGTTTAAGAAAGTCAATTAATTTGTGAACATCCTCTCCTGTAGAAAGGTCCACGAAATCTTTTGGCAGTCGGTAACTCAGGTATGGACTAGGCTGGACAGTTACTTGACTGTTCGTACAGCGGAAAACTGGATAGTCCTTTGGAAAAGATAATGGATACCATAAAAACAGTGCCTGAGAGTATAACCAGTAAAATCATTTGAACTCCTCCCATTGTCTGAATCACCTTGCCAAAGAGCTTGTTTAGCTCTCATTCAGCTAAACCTGCACTTTCTAACAACTGGTTATTTTTTCATGAAAAACTCTGCCCACTTAAGAACAATAATTTAAAAGTTATCAACAGTCAAATAAACGCATTAATTTCCTCACTTCAAAATGTCTACAGAGTACTGATTGTTAATGTGTTTAATACATATACACATTTACAATGCCTCCATAGTAATGGAGCTATCAGGGAATTTAGGCACTACAATCTGTGTGAGATACGTGGATAAATATTTACAATAACATCCCTAAGCCCGTCTTCACAGGTTCCTTCTCTAAACCCATATTTGCAAATATAGCCTTATCAGAATTATGATTTAAGCTTTCTGACATATTTTTGCCTTTTGTGAATATATTGCTCTACAGAATACCCAGACATATCTCTCAATTCTCACACCAGGCTTTAGGTAACTTGAGATAATTTTCTCTTCAACATACTGCACATTAAATATGCTCTAGACATGCAACCTAATTGGCAATTACACGTCGATAAGTAACTTCATTTTAAGAGACAGACGTTCGGTAACTTTACAACAGATCCTGTGATTCAATTTAGGCTGAAGGATGAAGGCAAGTCATTCTACTTGACGTACAGGCTTACACCAGAGAAATTATGTAAAGCACCTGGCACGCAGAAAAATAGATCCAAAATTCAGGTGTCCCATGGACAAGTTGAGAATTGGGAATGTGCTTTTAACAAAGGAGGCAGGTTTTAGCAGAAAGGTTCAGTAAATGAATTTTCATACAGCAATAGCCAGACCATGACACTAAGAAAATAGCATGAAGAGAAACCTGCATAGCAGTTTATTTCCCTTTCAACGTATTACGAAAATGGTGATGGAATCACAGCAAAGCCCAAATGTTAAAAATAAGCTCTATATAGCATGATACTTCAGATACTCTTAATGCAGTTTAAGAGCTAGAAACTAAAGAAAAGCCCTATTTGACTAGCCATCTCTCCTCAGACAAACAGCAAGTGCTTCACAAGATCAGGTAACACTACTTTACATCTCCTATCCAGCCATCCAAGGACTTGTTAAGATGCAAGGACTCAGTCTCAGTCACACAAGGAGGGAAAAGTTGGAGTAGAAATAAATGAAGACTATGCCTCCCTCTCAGTATTAATGGGAAGTTATTTGTTTTTAAAGAGGCAGCTTGGAACAGGGATAGAAAAGACCTGCTCTGCAAGTCGATGGAGTTCAATCAGAGGACAATGTTTCTTCCCTGAGGGCATTCAGTATGAGAGGCAGAAGTTAAGCTTCTTTTGCCTCCCACCAAACGCAAATCTGGAACTCAGGGAGAGTTTCTATGATGAGTATCAGAAACAAAGCAAAACTTTAAGTGATTATACAGAAAAGTAACAGATTTTAAGAAGAAATTGAGAAGAATGGGAAGAAATTTAAGATGCATCAAAGATGTATAGAAGCAAGTTTGGGGCATCATCTTCAATTGAAGTCAGAACTGCAATACGGACTTGTATGTTTTGAACTACAAATTCCCTTGTAGGCATCTAAAACTAGCAGGTAATATTTGTTGAGATTATCTACCACCTAAAAAGATAGATCAATTCTTCTTACAGAGTTTACATTTCAAGAGTCAAGGACATCCATTTACTTCAATGGAATTTGCATCCCAATTTGATCATAAAAAAAAAAAAGCAGCAGAGGCCATAATGCCTTTTGGATTCACTCGCCAGCCTTCCTCACAGCACAGCCGTACCTGTTCTGTTGCTTCCTCTTCACTCTGGTCACCTTTCAGATTTCTCCCAGAGGTCAGTTCGTCCCACGTGAACAGCAGCGAATCTGTTACTTCTCCAAATGGGTTAAAATCTATTAGCCAAATCTTTCCCTGCAATGCAACAACAGAAGAATTAAAACAAGCCGTAAAATTTTAAACAAAACCAGAACACACACACACACACACACATTTCTTCTACTGTAGTATGCCTGATCTTTACAGACAAAAAAAAAAAAGTGTCAAAATCAAAATCACCTGTTCTAACACAAAAAGTATTCTAATGTACTTTACATTAGACCAATAGTTTTAAAACATAGAAAGCTTTGAATTAATATATATATTTATTATTATTACTGTTTTAGGCAGAAAATTAGTCAGAGCTCAAATAAACTGAATTCCCTTCTACACAAGATGCAGTTGTACACAAGGATGAGAGCACAGAAGATTTGCTATGGTCCTCCATGACTCACAGACAGCATGAATAAAGAAGGGAAAAAAAAAAAAGAAATAGAAAAGAGGGATTTTGCATCCATTAAGAGCTACCTCAGCACCTCTGTACTCTCAGAAGGGATTGTTAAACAACAGAGCACAGTCTGCAAAATGCTAGTGGAGATCATGAAAGCTGCACAGATATAGATTTAAAAAATAAAATAGTATCTCAAATGCATTTTTAATATAGCTGTCACTAGTAGCCCAGACTTTCTCTTGCCTTGTCTTTAATATATTAATGTGCCAAACAATTTTAGTAGTATGCACTGAGAGCATGCCTATTTACAGCTGAAAAATGAAAGCAGGGAGACTAACACGACTTATTAAAGGTAACAGAAGTCTGCCAGGGGCAAGGAAGAGCTTGAATTCCTTGAGTCATCTCGAGATACAACCCCCAGCACACTGCCTTCTTTTCTTACCCAAGAAAGTGTCATCTATTCTAACAAAACAAATACTTTATGATCAATTATAATGAAATATGAATACAACTGGTAGTAAGAACTAGCAAAACAAGCATCACATCTGGAAGAAATCAGATCTATCAAATACAGAGAGAAAAAGTTTGTTGTAACATCTGGTACTGAAGGGTTTTATTGTGTTTAGTGAAGACCGATTGGAATTGGAAACCAAACCCGAAACTGTGTAGCTACTGAAAGATTATTTTGCTTTTTCTCTCCCTCGTTCCTAAAGGATCTTCCTTCTCTGAGCAGCTTCCTATTTTGATACAAACTGCACGTACCTTTAATGATTTACACTAGAGCCATCTGTTTTCTAACTTACAAAGATCCCTTTGAAGCCTTCAGTCAGAGTAACATGGAGACTTCCTCTCCCACCCACACTGCCTCAACCACCCTCACAGGCACTGCAGAGTGGGAACCAAGTAGAAACCCACCCAACAGCAGAGAACAGAAATGCTAGAGGCTAAAAGCAGCCTGCCATCCTCTGCACAGTTACTAATGCAGGTGGGGGGAGTCCCAGGCAGACGAAAGCAGCGATGTTTCCTGTGGACAGGAACCGTGCCAGCACAGTGACCTGTGACCATGGGGTTTGCACGCAGACTGTCACAGGTCTCACTCCCTCCGGGAAGATGAATGGGGTACAGCTGTCCCAAAATGAGTTTCAGGAAGCAAATACACTGCAACGGTGCTACCCAAAGCAGACAGCTGCAAAAGAAACGGCAAACTGCAGGGACATGGACCTGCTTCTTATTTTTGGAGGGGTGAGGAAGCACAAATCTGCTAAACTGCAACACCTCTGAACCAAAATTGACACCGTCAGTGCAGACAGCAAACAGGGCCAAGCTCTGCTATCATTTTCCCTCTCTGTTCCTGCCTGAAACACCGTCACAAATTCTCATTATAAGCAATGTTTTACTTTTGCTAATGGGGACATCTTGTTAGCTCCAAGGCACTGGGAGGAGGAATCTGAAATTTAGATTCATGCTATCGTACTAGAAAAACAAGCTAATGAACCAATTTAATCACAGGCAGAGGCAACGGCTGGCAAAGTTCATTGTGCAGTTCAGAGAATCTTTCCTTGCATCAGAAATGTTTACACTTCATAAAGGACTTCCTTATGAAAGACTTTCACAGAGACTCTTCCTCACCCCAAATACATGAAATTGTTGGTGCTGTGTTTTTCTTTTTTAAATAGAAATTCAAGGTCGTTTCTCTAGGGAAGAGATGTACTGTAGAAAAAAAAAAATGAAAATTGGTTTGAGACACTACTGAAAGCAACATCTGTTTTTTGTGAGCACCCAAGCAGTATTTCCCTTTCTGCAGACAGCAGCACTCCATCCACAACACCAATTGCCTCCTCGAGACTGTCTTAAATCTCTGCTGAGCTCCAGTAGTAGCAAACTGATGAAAAGTGGCAAACAAAATAAATATCTCATCTCAGGCCTTGTTAAAAGGGAATGTATACAACTCTGGGTTGGTAACCAAACCATCTTTTCTTCAGATTAAATACTCATTCAAGTCTTCTCTGCAATTCTGTTATTTAAATGTTGTTTAAGATGACATGCACTGTGTATCTGAAAAGCAGGAGTAAAGCTATTTATCTGCTGCCTTCTTACATTAGTAATCTTTGTCATGGGGACACAGAAATGCACAAGCCAGAGAAGCAAAGTTGTGCATACCTGGAGGGAGAAAAAAACATGTATTACGTGAGATTTTTTTCTCTCATCCTAAAACAGGAACCACTAGATTTACCATACCATGACACCTTCATGCTTTGTTTTACTGAAGCATTAAGCAGCACGCTGCTGAAAGGAAGTGCTTATGACAGAGACTGTTTAAAGGAAGTTAAAAGATAGATAAAACGCAAACCAAACTGTTACATTTCCCTAACTCCAGCTGCACCTTCATGCACGGTGACAATGCTCTAGAGCAGAGCCGCTAGCACTAGTTTGCATCTTAACAAGAAGAGTTGTGAACTAGGAGCGGTCTGGAGCCACTTATTTTGCTTTTCCTCGTCTTAATACAGTAACTTGTCTTGGACATGGTTACAAGGTGTAAGACTTGTAAGAGATAAGAAAAGGAGCAACAGCAGAGCTGAGTCTCAGGCTTCTCAGCTGTTGCACAACGATGCATGCTGCTAGCAGAAAAAAAGAAAGGTATCCAAATGAAGAGAGGCCGCTGGTCTTGCATTATGACTTCTTCAGGGCTAGGTTTCCAGCTCACTGGGCTTTGAAGACTGCATGATGGTTTTTCTTCCTTGAAAGATGACTGGTCTGCGAAGCCAGGTGCTAGCTCAGACGTGCTTGGTGAAGAGAGTGTAACAGGAGAGGCAGCCAGAGAAAAAGTTGTTCTCAATAGGGCAACTATCCTATGCCATCCTCTGACACAATGAGCTGGCCTTGTGGCAGAGCACTCTGCAGCCTCTCGAGTAACTAAAGAAAGCATGTGGAGGGGTTTGCTCTCTTCCACAACTACAGCAAAGAACAAGCTTGTCCAAGCTGAATATTTAGGGTTGAAAGAATTTAAAATAAGCAGACATTGGACATTTCTCTGATTCTGTAGGTGAGGTTGCCATGCAACCAGCCCAAAGAAGAGCATGGGCTCTGGAAATTAATCAGACCCAGCAACACTCAATATTCTTTTGCTGCCTGTAACTCGCACACAAAGGGAGCAATGAATAATACAGTTGCAAACCACAAAAGCATGTGTGAAAGGAGGAAGACTTGACACACGGGGCTATCTGGCAGTTTACAAGACCTGAGCGTAAAAGGCGCCAAGAGATAGCTACAAACAGATATATTTTATCCTGACACATGAAGAAACACTGTTCATTTGAGATCACACAGGCTGAAACCTTTTACTTGAATAATCTGTCTTCATGCTTCAGCTGTGAAGCAGAGTACCCAAAAGCAGAACTTGGTTAGATGCTAAAGCATTGATTCTCATTTTGGCTGACAGCATCCTAAAGTTTGATGATTTGAGTCCAGGCAGGTAGATTTCATTGCCACTCAGCATGGCTGTTTTCAGCCTGCAGCCTGATTTTAGGTACTTACATGAAAAGCTGTGCTGAGTAACAATACGGTAGTTACTTTTCACATGACATATTCTTATTTTCTTTCTGTTTTGCAAACAATGGCATGACTTACTATTACACTATTAAAAAATACCCCAAGCAACATTCAAAGTCATAATCAGGACTTACTAAAAATACTCCTAACTGACCTCAAAGACTCTTCTCAATCCCTTACCTGTACACAAGGCAAACAATGAGACTTTAAAAAGTATATAACATTTGCTGTCATCATTTTCTGCATTTCCAGATAAGGATTTGGAAATAAATTTCAGCTAAAACAAATATTTAATTCTCAGGTATTAATGTTATTCCCAAAATCAGGTACTGAAACTTAAGGCTATATAATGCATTTTTTGGTTGTGGTTGTTTTTAAGATATGTGTGTGTGTGTGTGTGTGTGTGTGTGTGTGTGCGCGCGCTTTAGAGCACAGTTCATATGACCTACTCCTCCATCGACATTAGGAAAGGTGCAGGTGATTAATGCAGCTATCAGCATGCAAAGTTAGGGTGGGACTTTTCTCCCTGCTCTGTCACTATCCAGATGTTCAGGGTTCCAATTTGTTGAGCACTCAGAACCACGGCTGGAATAATTTGAGAAGAAAAAAAATTAGCTTCCATCTGCCTCAAACCAAGCGCACAACACTCATACTTTTATAGTGATCATCCCTTTGTAACCTAGAGGAAGAGTTATTTGCCGACCTCTGAAGGACAGTCTGAAGAAATGATTAGCTTGGATCAGTTCAGGTGCTATAGGGCTGACCACATGACAAAACACTAAAGAAATCATTTTTGGAAGAAAAAGTGGTAAGAATCTCCTGCATTTTTTTAGTGAGCAAAACATCCTCCTTTTCCCTTAATTTTTGAAATATCCCAGTTATTCTGGCTGAGTGTTCACATACATTTCTGACAAAAGCACCTACAGCAGGCACTACACAGAGGGAGCCTTAATAACAAGTACTGCTTCACTACAACTGTTTAGTGATATTGTACAATATTAAGTATCTATCTTAAAAGAAAACTCAATTGCCTTCAGTAGAAGGCAATTCAGACAGAATTGCAGCTGAAGCCAAAGGTATGTTCTTTAAAACAGATTACTTGTCTGGAAGAAGATATTTACTAAATAATTACATCACTGGCACAGACATACTTGCACCCCTAATCCTATCATTCTCTTACCGTTGACAGCAGAGAACATTGAAAAGGAACTGGGAAAGAGAATGATAGAACTAGGTAATGGGTTTTGACGTTTCTTGTTTTTACTTTTTTTGCCAGGACCACTTCTAGGAAGATGAAGCTATTATTTGCTTCATCTCTGTAATGTTTCAGGTGCAGTTTCCACAGAATAAACAATTCAATACCAAGGACATACATAATCTGTTGTTCACTTACCCTGCTGTCTCTGTAGACATCAAAAACAACTGAAAAAGAGAAATACATATGTTAATCTTTAAAGATATACAATTCCACAGAAGATGTCTAAAATTAAACAGATACTTGTGTACACGGCACAATCTGCAAAGTCAATACATCCACAGAACTGCGTGCCAGAATTAGGTTCATTTCCAAGAGGAAGTTGAAAAATTTCAAGAACTACTGTTAATGCACTGACAGCGCGTCTGCCAGGCTTTTCCATTTAATTCTGGTTTGTTCTGCTGATTTTTCCCCCAACGGAGAACATTTGATAAACTCTTAGCACCAAGAGAGGCTTATCTTCTGCATTACTGCTGTTTGTTTTGCAGCAGGACTGAGAAATTTCAAGGAAAGATCAAGACTCCATTATGCCAGACGTGGCACAAACATGTAATAAGAGAAAGTTCCTGCTTCAGAGAGATTAGGAATTCAGCAGATAAGACAAACAGGTTGTAGGAAGGCAGAAGTCAGTGGGCACGCTGAAGATGAGGTGGCCCTGAAATGGCTATATTTAAAATAAAACAGAGCAGATACTGCAGATAGATACTGCACACCTACTGATTATCAACAGCTCTTTCAAAGAGACTCTGCTGCTCAGTGATTTAAGTCGAGCTGTCTTGCGTTGTTACATTGTTGTCCGTCCCATTGCTTAATTAAGCAGAAGTCTTTGTGGATGTATCTACCTATTAGCTTCTGTACTGTATGGTTAAACAAATCTTTGTCTTTCCATTCAGCTACAGAAAACAGAGAAGCATTCAGGCATGACCACTTGCAGAAATTGTACCAGTAGCAGGGAAAAAAAAAAAAAAGCCAAATTTAGAAAAAACTCAGACAAAGCTATACTGTCACTTCCTTCGCTAATAAGGGAGGGAATAGTTCAGCTAACTAAGAGATTTCCCAATCCATGAGATATAAACTAAACTCAGGATATGACTGCAGAGCACTTGAGCCTCAGCAGCTCCTCAGGAAGCTGCTTGTCAATAGCAGACACGTTGATTGATCACATCCACACACGTAAAGCTACTCTGTAGCTTAACCTACTGTTTTGTGTGAAGTTGGCTGCGCTAAGGGCAAACCACAAGTCCGAGCTAAAGCCAATCACGTAACTGTTTTTTGGCCATATGGCCTAGAAATCCACACAGCTTTTTGCACAAGCTCGGTTATGTCAACTTGAAGTGATGCTGTAGGATTAATTGCTGTGATTTTCTCACTAAGACAAGCCCTCGGTGGCTAAGTCACCGATGCAAAGAAAAGCACAGCAACCCTAGATTTCTTCCCCAGCTGTTCAGCTGAACTTGTTGCTTTGCCACACACTCTCATTAGCCATATTTCACTAATGGAAAAACTCTCATTTCAGCTTTATGGCTGAACGATGGCTGTCAGCTTGGGGCGAGCCTATGGCAGCAGTGAACGTTAATCACCAAGGCTGACCACATTTAGTGGGATTTACATCCCCATTAAGACTGACTGCACGTTGGTGACTCATTCAGGACTTTCACAAACAGTAAACAGAGAGGAAAACTTGAGCTGTGTCCCTCTTCAAGGAACACTTCAGAACAGGCATGTTGTGTGCCAGTGAGACTGTACCTGCAGCTGCTCAAAACTGAGGGTAAGCTAAGGCTTGACCCTACAGCAAGCATCAATACCTCTGTAGGATTGGTTTTAGTGGGCTCTTATGAGAGGATTTTAAAGGGTTCTATCACCATTTAGAAGTATTTAAAAAGCACTCGCCCATCTGTTATCTTACTGCTCTGACTCCGCAGTGCTTCAGCTGCTCTGACTCAACTCTTCCATCTGGAGATGCTACCAGACCAACTGGAAAAAGCAGAGCAAACAGCTCTGAAAGCCTCAACGAAGCAAGAAGTCAGGGAAAGAGCTGTAATACCTTTCCTTTTAAAAGCAAACAAACAAGTAAACCCAGATTTTCATTGTTAACAACACATATGCTACCAGACAGTGGATCAAGGAAGACACCAGGGGATGAATGAAGGTATGGGGGATAAAAAGAGGGCAGAAAATGTGTTCTGCATGGCATTTCTCTGCAGAAGGACAGGTCACTCATTTAGTGCCCAAGACTAAAAGGTTAACAAACCTCCATCCCAGTAGGTGACCCTGAAACCTCTTTTCCCCAGAAGGTAATTCAGATGGCACAGTTTTACTTTGCACAGGACAACACTTCAGATCTTTCAGTTCACTAGGCAGCCATTTCAGAGCCTAAATCTAGGCGTCTATTTCTAAAAATAGTGCCCTGAATTCTTATCTATCAGTTGATTACATACGAGCTGAAATTATGTTGGAACACAGAGGAAAATTAAAACAGTAATCAGAACGTCAGATCTGTGTGATTGATTTTACTTCAAAATGTTAGGGCTAAAGATCTGTTAAATTAGTATACTAATTGTACGTATTATGTCCAAACTGAAATAAAGGAACTGCGCAGAGACAAATTTTTAAGAGTGTTTTAAGAATGTCAGTAAAACAGACTGGCATGAGAAGGTATCCTTTCTAAAAAAGTCCAAACAGATCTATTTGACTGTCCTGGTTACTCGGCAAAATAGTTTACCATGCTCAAAACTTACAGGTCGGGTGGTCAAAGCTTTATGAAAGACAATACAACTGACAGACAATTCTTATGTTTATGCATTTTATTAAACCGAGGGGTGATTCATGCCAGATCAATTTAAATTCTTTCATCATATTTTTCACCAGTCCTGATCACACATCATGACAAAAACATTATCTTATTCTCACTAAACCATGTCAGGAAACTATTTCCAATAAAATTTGTAAAGGACTCTACATAAGAACTGAAACAATTTACTTTGGCTGCTCAGGTGTAGTAGAATCTCATCAAATACAATTCAAAAGTTTGAGCAGATAAAGTTCTGTACATCAATATTCTAGAAGTCTGTTTGATTTCTTGAAAAGAAACTTCAAATCCTTTCCTTGGAAAATACAACAATAATAAAGCAGCAAACATCTTTAAAACATTTTTTCTTACTTTTCCTTCTTATTTAATGTCTTGTTAGGTATTTCTTACCCATTACTCAGACTTTGATTTTTTCTTATTTAAAAACAAGTATAAGGGGGAAATACCTTCAAAAACAAACAAAAAAGCCAACAAGCAAAAAGACAAATGAACAAAAAACACATTATGTCCTCTGACAGGGATCTTTCACTCCTTTTTTGTGTTTTTCTGAAAAGCTTGAACCTTTTCCTTCAGGGTTTTTTGTTCTCAGTTCTATGGTCAGGCAAGAACAACTCCACTCTGAATGTACGCTGTAGCCACTAGAGATATAATACTCTCCCAAGTCAAAAAGAACCAAGCCCTGTGAGATCAATAGCTATAATGAGAGAGATGCACATCCACAGACTTAAAATATTGGGGATATCATTTCTTATTGACATGTACCACTTTTTCCTTTGTTTTCCAGCAGTGAACTGAAGTTTAGCACACTGCAACTTGGTGCACCGTGGAGGAAACAAGCCTGGCTCAGCAGGGGGACAGGACAACAGGTCTCACTTCTATAGAGGTAGTCCTGCAAGCCCTTGCAATTACAAACCTCCCAGTATCCTGCAAAGTAACTTCAAAAAGGTAGACTCTTCATTTTTAAGTCTTTGTAACCACGAATGCAGTGTCTTCTTAAAAACCTTTATAAACGCCCTTCTTCCCTGCCCATGTCCCCATAATCGAAGTGTTAAGATACTTACAGTCTTCATCCAAGAATTTATACTGTATGTGTTTCTTGAAAAACTCCTGTATTGATCGACAGATCTCCTCACACTGCGTAGAGATATGATCATAGTATTGCGTGTAGTCCCTCTGTGATATACCTGTCAAAAATTTTAGTAGATTATGAAGAGCTTTAGATGTGAAAACAAACTAACAAACAGAAAAAACCCACCCCACAAACAGTCAAAACACAATTGTCCCAAGTTTTAACCATTAACAGTGACTTGCTGTTTGGCTTTATTCTCCAGTACTCGAAACACTGTCATTGTGACCTTTCTCCTTGAACAGTTCTGCCCTACATTTTGTGAGTCTCATTTTATATGTACACGCTTTGACTATTTTAAGAGAATTTCAGGAGGAATCTTTGCCCGAGTTTAAGTTTCCAGTAGTTGTCCTGTCTTTTCAGTTTTATTCACCCTAGTTACTCTGGTCAAAAACCTTTTCTGTTCAGCACATCAATTGTAGAAACCAGAGTTTGGAACCATAAAATGAAAGGAGGAGAGGCCAGGTTTGCACATTAGCAAAGATGATAGAACTGAGTGTACCATAAAGATTCTCATTTAAACTATTTATTAAGCGTGGAATAGAGTGTACCTGTTTGAAAAGACACAAGAGGTGAAGCCTTAAATCCTAGAATCAACAGACTGGCATACAGCTTAATATCTTTGCCCTCCCTCACTGAGGGCTTTCTTGCATCTGACATTAGGTAAACTATTCCAATTACATCACAAGTGTTTCATTTCAGACAGTCAGACATATGTTTGTCTACAACACAATAGTTCAAGTTGACATCAACAGGATTATACACTTGCATCTTAAATGACATAAGTTCTTGTACAGGATATGTCAACATAAGCCACTGCAATATCCTGCTGGACAAACGTCAGATCAAGACCTACACCATCACTGGAGAATGAGTAATGTATGCTATTCATGGAGGAAAAAAAGCCAGAAGTCCCCACGGAAGATGTATCAACGACAGCAGTTCACTATTTTAACCATACACAAAGCACAGAGATCAAGTTGTACTGTAGGACAACACTGATTTCCTTCTGAGATCTGCCCTTTAAAGAAGTTTGTATACAGCAAACTTTATGAAGTCAGTGGAACTTTGAATTATTAATATCACTGCAAAGCTTAACTCAGGCCTAAAAACAAACAAAAATCAAAAAAAAAACAAGAGATGGTGGCATCTCAGGGGATGCAGATGTCTAACTGGAAAAGCATTCACTACACTCTGCAAGTATCACTCCTTTGCTTGACTGACAGGCTCATTAATTTTAAGAGCACGGGAACATATTGTGAAAAAAACTCGGAAGGGTGCTCAGAAATGCAGCTGGAGTGCTAGCTGAAAAACCCATACTGGTAGATTCCCAAGGTTTCAAAACCTACTAATGAAATGTGCAGAGCTTTTAATTAGCCAGAGTACAAATGCGCTGGGGTATTTGAAAGTAAATATCTATCACTCTCTCTCTTGATTACGGATACATACGCTCTATGATAAATCTAAAGTCAAATGTTTTAGAGGTTATTACAGCAACGTGTATCTCTGCCAGTTGTGTTCCAGCAGCAATAAACAGGACAAGATTCAGCTTTTTCCTACTTCTGAAAAGTTACATCAATACATTTAAGCAATAGTGGATTAATGGATAGTCTTCACTATTAGCGAGACAAAATCTGTTACAGAGAACTGCCACAAACCCTGCAATTGGCATGAATGGAGAGAGAACAGGAAGATGAGTGTGGAAGCACAGCCATATAAAAGGGTTTTGAGAACTGTAAGTGCTGACAGCACCTAGATTAGCAGATCCCAAAACTGAAAATGAACCTGAAACTTCCTGTGAAGCTTCACAGAACAACCAGACCAAGCGACAAAGGACAAGAAGTAAATTCCTAATGGTGGGACAGGATGGAGACAAATGGCTGACAGCTCCTAACAGGTTCAAAACGGCACAGCCAGTACCAGCACGCAGTCACTGTGCTGAGAAGGTGCCCGGAGAAAGAATGAGGATTAAATACCTTACATCTCTTTACCTCTGTATCATCACGTGGAATCCTGAACAGACCACGTACATGTATGTATCTTGCCTTTTGTGAATATGTAGGTATGAGAAAAAGTGCAGAAATTTGTTCTTATTTTAAAGCAAAAGTCACCTTCCTTCCTATGAAGGATATTCCTTGGTTAGAGTTCAGGCAGAGTAGTTAGGGGCAGGTGTGCATCAGTCCTGTGCTATTCAAATTTCCATTCATCTTTAAAGATTCCATGGTAGACCACACCAAAAGGGAATTCAAATTGCAGAATGGTACTAAGGCTGAAATTAAACCCCTCAGTTTAAGCAGCTGTACGTGCAACTAGGTGTCTAAGCTCCAGTTATAGTCAGGAGAGGATAGTCAATACATCTAGAGGAGCACAATTCAGCTAAATTCACCCGAAACCTGCCTAACACACATGCTCTCGTGCAATCTGCCTGTCCTCCAGTGGTCACAGGGCTTCTGATGCATCCTCCAGCTCTTTGCATGCTGTGGACACCCTAGTTGTTCAGTGCCATTTGAAACATTCTACATCTAGTTTGTTTTGTTCTTGGTTTGTTGGTTTTTTTTCCAGAGTAATAGATCAATAGATTTTTTGCCTAAGCTATGCTCCATATAATGCAAATTCAGACACCTGTGGACACATTCTGACCTCCACAACTTTCAGCATATAATATCCAAATTTGGTCACATTTTATCAGCAAAATACCCAACTGCCTCTGTATTCGTTCTGCAAGTTGGGTACGATTCAATAACCTCCTGGATATAAAGGAATCCCTTACAAAACAGCCTTCGGGTGAAGATTCTGAATTAGCAATTAGAATCAAGAATATTCCCGCTGTAATTTTGGACAGACTGTCATCAGGCCTTCAAATACCGTGAAGAGAGAAAATTGGCATGACACATTTTAAATTAGAGAAAGAAGAGAAACATTAATTCCCTGAAATGAAAGCAATAAGGAAGAAACGTCTTCAGATTTAGCACCAATCCAAGTAATCGGAGAAACTCGTTATGAACTTCATCTAATAATTTCATCACTAAGACAATTCTCACCAATAAGCTTGTTTTCCTTGACAAAGCATCTGAATTCTGCACCAGGGATTAGTTCGCACCATTTGCGAAGAACAAGCTACAAAGGGAAACAAATGACAGAGTATTGTTTCAGAACGGTCATTTTTTGTCAACACGCATAGCTTGTAGATCTTCCAACAGTTTGGCTGTAAGACAACCTCTGACATTAATTCAGATACAAGAAAACAGAACAATCTTAACTCACAGTTCATATGGTTATCTTAGGAAATACTTCAAAGCAATTTGACTTAACACTAATTTATACATAATGAGAATGTACAAAAAGAAATTGTCCTAATAGACTAATTTACCACTTAGAGCCCTCTTTTATGAAGCCCAACATATCTCAACACTGGTGGCCAGAAAAAAAAAAAAAAAAAATCAATGTCTCCTCCTTCCACATTTGGAGCACTCGGTGTCAGTATACATTCTTAGAGTTCCGTGTTTCAAGACCCTTGAATACATCTGCTGTGTTCATAAGCCCTCTGCCCCCAGCACTGACTCCCTAAGACAGTCACCACAACTTATCAAAAAGTGTCTTTTCATAGCTTTCTATGGCTACCTGAAGGAAGGAGGCAGACACTTTTTTCTAACTCATCTACCATTAAATTTTACCTCAGCCCAGATTTATATTATGTTAATTATTTATGCGTATTCTCAAATTTTCTCTCTCTTTTGGCTGCAAGGCCAAGCAACACTACCGAGCCCTTGGCAGTAGGATGAGAAGTTGAAGTTGTAAGAAGAAAGGTTCAGACTGGTCACAGGAAGAAACCTTTTCACCATGAGGACAGGCCAGCATTGGAATAGCCCCCTCACAGAGGTGGCCCAGCCTCCATCCACTGATGTTTTCAAGACCAGATTTGAGAAAACACCAAGCAACCCAAATTGATCTCAGTTTACCCAGCTTTGAGCATGAGAATGGATTGGAGAACTACAGAGGTCTCTTCTCACCTTAATTATCCTGTGCTTTTCCTCTTTGTCCGGTATTTAAATGAGAAATTATTTATGAAACAACTTCCAAGTTACATTAATGATACAGCACGGAAGACAAAAAGTCCTGCTGTACAGCACAACAAATCTGTCATGGAATTGGCAGAAGTGGCTCTCTAGTAAAAAGAGCTGATGAACAGAATTAAATTTAACCAACTCAACCTCTATTCTGGTACACACCCAAGCGCAATTCTGCAATGCCTTTGGAGGTACAAACTGGTTCAGATAAGGACGTGAGATAGAAATAGTAACCAAACTATTATTGCCAATAGGACAGAATGCCTGGTAATTAAAGCATCTATCTGGCACTTCATCAAGTTTCTGCTTTTCCTAAGCTGAAGCATTCAGATGGATCCATTCTTTGGAGGGCTCAGTTACTGCTCACGGGTCCTGGAAACTCCCAACACCTATCAACTGCAGTAGAAAAACCTCAGTAATCAAAGGTGACACTCCTAAATACAATGTAAACATGAAACTGCTGCAAGTTTCAGAGGCCTGTCTTTAAAGCACATTAAGATAGTGCTTCAAAACACGAGGTGCATTCGCTTTTCTAAAGCCCTTTAAGACCATGGGATGATGACGAATGTTATTTTTACATTAAAATTAGAGGTATGAGTAGACGCCATCATAAAACCGACAGCACCACAAGAAGAGTTTAAAGCATTATTAATATCTAACTCACTAACTTACCATTTTAATGCAGGAACAAGTGTATATAACAAGATCTGATAGACCATCTCAGTTCTTAGCAAACAGCTACAAGCCCCAGCCACTACAGCCAGCTTCTCTCTCAGCCGTGATGTCCACAAGAAGCACATTACAGAGAATATATGATTTTGAGCTACCGAGCTTGTCTTTCCTGGCAAAACCTGACAGACCCTACAGGGAACTGCAAGGAAGCTTCAAAAGTCTGCACTGAGCTCATCTCTGACCTGTAGCTAAATGAACTCCTTGTGACCTGTACTTCTTCACCAGACTTCCCCCACACTGCCCAAGCAACACAATTAAAACAAACAACAAAAAGTATTGTGGGCACACGCCCAAGTACAAGTGGCAGCCTGCCCGTGCGTAATTCACTTAAATTACCTAGAAGTCATACAAAGAGTCTTACCTCATAGTCTAAGGAAGGGTCAGGGGAATCATCAGTACAGTGAATAAATCTGGAAAATAAGTCACAGGCATCAAAATCTGCTTTTACATACAAGATTTTAGCGATAGAGAGGAAAATTAACCCCAAAACGTTAATCACAAAAGATACAGATAAATTACCTCTAAGATGTATAAAGCAGGTAATTTCCGAATGGCAGTAACAAATCTCCTTTCCACAATTACCATGAAAAAAAAAAAAAAAAACATCTTTTTTGATCTAGTGTAATTTGGAAGTGCTTAATGGACAGGGACTTGGCTAGTGTAAGTGCTTATTCACTGTTAAGTCCTTTGTTTGATTCGACAGCGCTGCTCCTTTTCTCTTTATTGTTATGTTGCCATCATCGTATTCTCCAAGAACCAGATAAACATTAAAAGTACAAAGGAAAACATGCTGCAATGAAACTTGATTAGGTTGTTGAAGTTTAACTTCCTAAACCAGATAACTGAGAGGCATCACTCTATCTTACAGCAGCTCAGGATTATTTTCATTTCTGTGAAAAAGGGATGCAAAACAGTGCCACTCAACACTTCTGATTCCACAGCATGGTATTCTTCTAAATTAAGAGCCTTAAGAAATGCTCTTAGAAATCTCCTGAGAGTGGGAATAAACAAAACTATTTCCATAACTGCAAGCAGATGCCAAGGTTTTGTTCCCTGCGAGTAGCTCACTCTCTGTGCCACCATTCAGCAACTACCAAGAATGGAGGCAGCTATATCCAAGACAACTTCTATGTACGTTTTTGTTGCTATACAGCAAATCTTGCAATAAATCCCGTAACTGTCCAAGGGAATTATCGGAAGAACATGCATTTTCCTTCCAGGCAGACTCCCTGACCTTATTGGCAAACGACTTTGATGCGCAGAAGAACTGTGTAAAGGGTCAGTGCTGAGCACTAAGGATAAACACAGCCATTTAAGACATCTCCTTTTGGCACTCAGCTCAGTTAAGCAATCCAGAAGTCTCACATCTCTTCACATCTCTCCTACAAGCGCTGCATCGCAAGACACGGCTGCCCAATGTCTCTGCTCTTCATAAGAAATGCAATGCTTTGCTTAGGACACGGCTGCCCAGCCTTCAGTTTGAAGCAAAGAGCTATCATCACAGTTTTCTCAGCATGCTGCCAGAAGAAATAAGTTTTTAGATTAGGCTTTAATATCCACCACACAGAGAAGAGAAGGGTGATAGCAGGCATGCTTTCCAGAAGTACCGTAATCAAACCGATCGTATAAATCTGTAAGCCTATGTAAACAGATAACTTCCTTCAGCTACAGTTTATATCCCAGCAATTTAAGATCTGTCAAGGCAATAGAAACACTCCTAAGTGCCTGCAGTTTTGCTAGACTCAAAATTCCTCCATTACGATCGTATCTGCTTACCGTGCTCAAGAAAATATTCCCCACACACCAACATAATCATAAACTAGAGGTAAAAAGGCAGCTGAAGTCCAACACACGGTTCTGTAGCCCCTGCATTATCTTTTCAGGGTCTTCCATGTTTGAAATGGGGCTATCTATAATCTGCTCCATTCCAGTAGGATGCAGACTTTGCCATTTAGCAAAAAAAAAAATCAAAGTTATCTCCTGTTCAACCCGCAAATATTTTAGGTGGGGGCTAAGTGGGGAAAGATATTCTCTCTTTCCTTGCCATCTTATATCTTTTACCAACTTATTCTAGCATTAACTGCTTGGACACGGCTGAATTCATCCGTTACTTACAGCATTCTGAACATCAGAGATAGAAAGCTAGCCAGGGTTTCTTTAACTTGCATCCTATTCAGGTTTTCAGGTAGCTGAAAGAGCATTCAGAGGGACTCAAGGACCACAAAACAGAAAGATCTCCCAGCTCCCTTTTCAAAAGCGTTTGACAATTAGAATTTTAAACACTAGGAAGGTGAAGGAATTAAACTTCATTGCTTGTGCTGTGGTCAACAGCTTGCCTACAGATTTGTACTTAGATGGCAACAAGAAAAGGATCAAGGTCTCTTACTTGTAGCAGATGTTAATCTCTAAATGCCTACGCGTGACAACAGGACACACCATGTGAAGCTGTTATGCAGTTCAGCTTGCACCACAGAGACAAGTGATTTGAGGTTTGTGAGATCTCTGGTACCTATCCTGCTATAAAAACCATCAACTCATTCGCCAATAGCTGAGATTATTATTCACAGAATGAGCTATTACAGGTATAATGAGACTTGTAAAAGTCATTTTGTACCAGACAGTTCCCCTGCTACTGTCTCATAGCTTATTTTCAAACCTTAATAAAATAAAATAAGTCCAGTTTCTAACAGCAAGAAATACTCAACTTTAAGGACCACAAGCAAATACGAATTCAGGCACCACTTGAAAGAGGATTTTGAACTATACGCACTGTAAATTCCTAGGAAAAATGGGAGTGTATGTAAAAAGTATCAAAGGCCTTATTTTCCACATGAGATAATGTGGAACTGTTTACCTTGAAATAGGCCATATTGAAGTCTAAACCAACAGCTACCATTCTTACAAAAAGTATCCTGATCGCCAAGTCACATCTTTATGAGCCAACACTGCCTCCTACGTTCTGTTAGGAGAACACAGTCTCAGAAAGAACTTTGTAACTTCCTATTAAAAAACAAAAAGGATAGTTTAACTGAATCAAGTTTAGATGCAGGCAGAAACAGAGTAAATATTAAGCCTCGACTATTTTTCAGTCTCCTCTCAGAGAATGAAAATTGGAAAGAAAACAGAACAGACTGAGAATAAGAGGCAGAAGAAACACACCCAACCTGCACCTCCTGGATCGGGTTCCTCCAAGGAGATTTTGTCATATCTGACTCTTTGAGTCAGGCATTTCATCGCTCAAAAGCGAGCTTTCATGCCATGAGCGTTTGGGTAAAGCAGAGAACTTTGTGGTTCTACATCTTAAAGAGTTAAGTCTGATTTCAAAAATAAAGTCTGAGTGCTATCTTAAAGGAAAAAAAAAACGTACTGCTTAATTTCAAAGCCTTGTTTCAGTGTCCTTATGAGCTAAACCTTACTTCACAACAGACTTTCTCAACTGCTCTGAGAAACAGGCACTCAGATGTAGGGCTTAAAAAGCCCTCCTATAAAATCCTGTATAGGAAAAGTGCATCCCCCCTCACGTTCCTTTGTGTCTTGCACATTAATGCATTTGGAAGCTTGGCTCGCTGGGAGCTGTTTCACCTGCTCCTTTAACCTAGTAGTCATTCCCTAACTACTAAAGGCCTTGCAGGTGATCCCTTCCCTCTATTTCACTTACAAAGTAGCATCCTGGGCCCAGGCAGGGTTCAGTGGCTACCCCTGGACTCTTCACCTCTCTAACAACCTTTCCAAAAAGGTTTTAGGAGTGAACATTTCTAAGCAACTGGTCCACGGGACAAGTTGGTCCAATAAAATACTGAAAACTTGTTTACAACAGTTTGAATGTGCTCAGCAGAAAACAGCACCTTCTGGCACCTAACTGCCCCTCCATGCCAGGGCAAAGGGCAGTCCCTGCAGGGAACATCTTTTGCATCAGGTTGCTTTTGGACAAGGTTGAATTTACAGGATTTCTTATTTCATCTCTACAGTAATGATTGATAAACAGCCAGAAAAATAGGAATGCTGTAGGCTTCAACATCCCAATAGTGACACCTGCAGATTTAAAATGCTCAGCACTGCAGAATAGGAACGATCTCCAAAATTCAACAAAAATTTCCAAAGTTTACATCATGCTTTTTAGCAACAACAAGCTTATCTTATAATTGAAAGGGCATTATCATATCACTAGAACTATTACTACTATTTTTAGCTGTCTGAAGGTGAGTATTCAAATCTTAACAAAACATAGCCAAACACTCTAATAACGAACAAGAAAGCTACTTACTAAAACAATACACTCAACAGGATTTCAAAGGAATTTTTGTTCAAAAGAGGAGCGTTAATCGTTTAACAGAAATCCCAATTAGAAAGGGGGTTCTTTTATCACATATCCACATTAAGTTTTTGAAATCCTAGATTAAGAAATGAAAAGTTAAGGGTCACACCACCACCAAGTTTTCTGCAAACTCAGCTAAGTAAAATGCAATGCTTACTTGAAGCAGAAACCACATCAGCTACAGTAACAAGCACATTGCTCTGAAGTCTTTGCTAATTTATTCCTGTTCCAAGAGGAAAGTTAATTCATTATTCTGAGCTTGAAACCTAACAAGTGTCAACACCATGAGAAAATCCAAACACTTAAATAGTTAAAGCTTATCTCGTCACATATCTGCAGTTCAGGCCATATTTTCTGATGGTTTGTATTGAAGTATTGCGTAGCTGAAATTTTCTCAGAACTTGAGCCAGTTGAGAATTACAGCAAGGGCAGTTCTCTGACCTGACCAACGTATAGATCAGTATCAGATAAACAGACAGGAAACAGAAGAGGAAGAAAGAAGCATAAGAAGTGCTTTAAGTCCCACATCACTGGCAGAGTTGCATTAAGAAACGGATCTTCAAATTGCCAGTGTGAAGCTTTCATATTACACCTTAGGAAATGGATTTTTAAATTAATACCATTGAACAAGAGAAAAAAAAAAATAAATATATATGTGTGTGTGTGTGTGTGTGTATACACATTTCAGCTGTTACTTATGCAGGACAAGAAACTTTTAGACCACACTGAATATTAATGAAAGAAGCAGAAATACATTGCTTTTATCCCTTCTCCTCCCTCTGACTAGCTCTGAGTTGGGTACGTTTCCAATTTTCATTTGTTCAGTACTTCAGGTTCTTATGCCAACTGCATTTCCAGTTTCTGCTTGCTAAGGACGAGGGAACTGGCAGCTGATTAATAGAATAACTAAGACCACCTCTGTGATTCAGCAGTAATAATTTCTGTGTTCGGATGGGGACATTTTGTATGAATAACTTAGCAATTTAGAAATACCACGCACACATTTGTCCATAATATGTGCTATCTTCAGGTACAACACACTCATAAAATATAAGGTATGCAGAAACTGAAGTGTTTTTACACTTTATGTTCACCTTGTCACATACACAACTTGCATGCAGTATTCATGAATTTGAGTGGATGTGCAAGGCAGCATTGCCCATATTAACTCTACCATAACAAAACATCAAAGGCTGTTCTGGAGAGAAAAACAAAACAAAAAAAAACACTGATTTTGTACCAACATTACTTTAGACTTGATGGGAACGGAAATAAATACAATACTTCTCAAATGAAACTTCCCTTTAACTGTTAGGCTAGGTGATAAACCCATGCTCACGACACAAGGTTGGTTTATTTGCTACTCAAATGTTGAGCTGCATTATCCAACTGCATCCATCTTAACCCTCTGGAAAGGAGCACAAATGGACTGAACTAGTGCAACTTCTAACCTCCTGCCTTTCTGCTAGAGGTTACTTCTCCCCCAGCAAATCAGTGGAGAGAACATACCTGCTACAGGCTGCTCAGCCACTACCGCTCTTTGTCTGGTGTGAATTTAAGGTGAAATTACTGATGGTTCAAGTTATCACCCATGCTGTGAAATTTCACAACAGAGGAACACATTCACTGCCTCCCCTCTAAGTTGGTGCTGTCTGCAGCGGGCAAGCTGAATAAGCTGAGGCATTAAACTTTCCCTGATATGAGATAAAACTCAAGAGAAACGCACCAATTTAGATCTCAGTCATCAAACCGACTCATTCTACCATACAAACAGCATAACCTAAGAGCACAAGACCACGCACATATACATCCCCAGCTGCCACACCTTTTAATCAAACAGTGCTTGATAAATATTTGATTGTGTCCCAAACTCATTAGAATATGGCTATCCAAATAGGAATTCTCCATGGAGCTTGGGGTAGTTTTTTCTCAACTTCTTTATGCATGGGGACAGTAGAATACAAAGAAAAAGTATTCATATTCACAAAGGGCTTGATATAAAGCGTACAGATATTTTCAGACCCACACAACTTAGTCCTAAAAGCAGCTACAACAAAGGTCACATTAAATGTAAGTGTTCAACCCTTGTAGCCAACTGTCCTCAGGACACCTGGCTAAGTGGCCTGGCCCCCCATTAGCAGAAATCATGAAGAAGAGCTCCTTAGTAAGGCATCAAAGTTTCCTGAGAATCAATACAAACTGAACTCTGAATTGCAGACTGCAGACTTCTCATCTCCCGCAGCCCATTCATTCTTTACGGTCCCAGAACTTCAAATTCTCAGTCCTTAAAACTGTTTCCCTTCTCCAATATGCTTTTCAAACCATCATTACACTCCACCATCTCCTCCTTAATTTCTCACTCTCCTCCCCTTTACCTCATCATATTGTACATTAGATATACTGCAAAATCTATCATCAGAACGGGACTGACAACACTGTTAGCACTACATAAATGCAGAGATAAGGATGAAGATACTGTTACCTACTCATTTTTTTAAATGCACCAACAAACTGGGAACAAAAGTGCTATTAGAGTTGCAGGAATAAAAAGGAAGGCAGTTGCATGGCATTAATATAATTGGTTTCACGTTTTAGACAACACAATTCTTACTGGTTCATAAGCTACTTAAGACAGGACTGTTATGTTTGGTACGCCTCTACAAAGCACCTAGAACAAGGCCCCTGCCTTTGAGTCAGTCTCCTACATATTGTAGTAACATAAATAAGCATTGAATAACTACTGGAAAACAATCTCTCATGTTGAGGCATGGATTGCCCTCTCTCTTTGAAATTGTGTTGTTTTTCTTTCTTTTAAATTAAAAATAATAGTAGTCATAAGAAGAACATTAAATTTCAACAATTGTGTTTTCTTCCAGAAAGCCAGTATTTTAGAAATTAGTTACACAAATCAGATCCAGTTACCACAGGAGGAAACTGTTCCTATACAATTGAATATTCCCTTTACGTATGCAGATATAATAAATACCAAGCATATTGCATTTATAAAACTTTAACTATTATCCTTAGTCACAGTTCCTGGAGTGCAGGAACTTCAGGAGCTTCAAGATCTTGGATTCTCAAGGAGCTCTATCAATACTTCAGAAGTCTCAGGTTCCTTCTAGGCAGCCACAAACTTTAATGTGTCCAAAATTGTAAGGGACATGGAAAAGTCATGCTGTATTACCATGAAAACTGGCAGTCACAAGCTAACTATCAAGAAGTGCAAAGAAAGGTGGGATGGAAAAGAAAAAAAAAAAAGTAACATTAAAATACCATTTGCCTTGGAAATCAACTCAATAAAAATGGACTTAGTCTATAGTGTCATTTCACACGCAGCATTTCAATATGACATCTCTGTGTTTTGTTTTTCACTATGTATATAAAAGAGATAATTAAGAATAAAATAAAGCTTGCTTCTCTATTGTTGATTGTAACTAGGTAAACAATTCTGCTTTACTAGAAAAATTCACTTACAGTTAAGTAACACTGAATATAATTTGCCTCACAATCCTCTGCACTAAGTTGAGCCTGGAATTTATTTCTGTGTGGTGCAAAGACAAAGATGAAGGAGAAAAGAGATGGGGTAAGTTTCAAAGAACTAACTTCCTACTGCTCTTGAAATCCGTTTGATTCACAAATTTTAGACATAAATAAGAATCTTTGTATCAGGTATTTGATGTTCTTCTGCAGTAAAGAGTGAGATCTTTCACAGGAACTGAAAAGTTACTCTCTGTGTTTTGTTCTTTTTTGACGGGGTAAGAATAAGATTCTCTGTTAGAAGTCTACTTACGGCTGAGTGAGGTCACGAGTAATGAAGTCTGAACTTTTGAAGAGGAGGAAGATGTCGCTAAGAGCTTTACATTTCAGTGAGCTATTCATTGCTATCCAGTAGGCATCCTAAAGAGGAAGAAATACATCCAAAAATTATCTTTTCTAGCAGGATCTAGTAAAGATAAAGCTACAAGATACAAGCTACAGATCTATCAGATCAAAATATTATGCAACATTGGATATACATGCAGAAAATGATTTTTGGATTTTGAGGCAAGCTTCATCTGCTGTTACAAGGATGTAGAATAGCTGTTCCTTTTCTTATGAATAGTATGCTGCAAAAATCCATTTGAAAACTAAGGTTTTGCTTCCAGGTATTTTCCTGGAATGCTTGAACACTAATTTTCCTTGTGACCATGATACAAAGTCATTTAAGGGTATCCATCCTTAAGATAGAGTCTTAACTCTATTTTAGACTCTATTTTTTTTCTCTTAATCCAAGGCAAAGTTTTCAACAAATACCCTAAATGAGGACAGTCTGACCACCAGACAGTTATCTATAACAATGACGTAGGGGGGTTGTATAACAGAGACAGAGCTGTTTTGCTTCAGGCTGACCAAGCAGCGTACCATTTAGCTCTAATCCACCAGAACAACTTGCTATATCAAACCTCACTGTCATCTATCACTCCTTTCTTTATCAGAACCCCTGGTCTCCTCTACTTTCCAATGCATTAAGATAAACCAAAAATAAAAGTAAAAATCTGTGTGATAGCATCTGTAAAAAAATTTTAGGAGTCAGCATTCTTACCCTTGGAGCACTCCAGTTAAGCTTAGGAAAAACACTACCGCCCAAGGAACTTATTGCTTCTTCAACTTTAGCTGTAAACTCAGGAAACTCTGGTGCCTTAACAAAGAACAAGAAAAAAACAAAACAATGTCATTACATGTAATAATAAATAAAGTGCATCCATTGTAAAAATTAAGATTAGCTTTTAAAATTCTTAAAAATTAGAAATGCATATCATAGAAAGAATAAACTTGTCCAAAAAAAATAGTAAACTTGTCCACTACAGACGTAATGCATTGGTAGAAACAAATCTCTTAAGAATCAATTATGACATTCTTTCCAAAGTATTTATTTCCAACGTATTTATGTATTATATATTAGTATTTTTATTTACAAAGTATTTCTAGTAATACTTTAAATAAGGACTTAAAGTGGCTCTTTAATAATATATGCTAACTTGCATCCTTGCATCAAAACACACTGGAAAGCCACACATTGCACCAGAAAACTTTGACTTGTAAAGGATATTGTAAATATTGTGAAGGGGGAAAAAACTCATCAAGAAGCTATAAATTCCACTCCTAATGTGGCACAAAGGTCAGCACTGACTGCTGACCTTTAAAAAAACTATGAAACTATTTCAGACATATGTCAAGGATTTACGGATTTATAGCGACCAGTATGTAAGAGCACCATTTCCACCTGTATTTATAAATGCAACCCATCTAGGCTAAAGCTAACCGATCTCTGAAACTAAGCCCTCACAGCCACACAAGTGGTCAAAAAAAAGTTTATTTTGTCATCTCCTTTTGGCAGCCCCTCACAAAACAGACTTAAAAAAAAAAAAAAAAAAAGTGCAGTGTCCTAGACTGAACTTCAAACTTTCTGAATCCTTCCTTACTTTTTCAGGTGTAGTTTCCCATGGAGACCAGGTAATGTACCAAAAAGGCTCTTATTTTATTTTTGGAGCTTCAGTCAATTCTAGAAATCATTGCTGCAAGAAGAGAAACTCTTCGTGCAGAGCATTCTGATCCCATCTCTTCTTTTGACAGGAGTGACACTACATATATAATACCAGTGCATACAAAACCTCCCTAGGGAAATGTTACCTTCATGTCATTTGATTAATACAGGTGAAGAAACATTACACAAGAAGATAGCTCTAAGGCAGCATAAATAAGCTGAATTCCAACTTTTACTGAATTATAAACATTTAACTTTGCAATCATCAATATTAACACATTTGTTTAAACACAATTTTCTATAATCCTATACTTTTCCAAATTTGTGAACAGCTTAAATTTAAAAAAGTCTGTTTCTAGATCCTATTTGTAGAACGGAGATGATACTTTCTACAACAAATATGTTAACAGAGTGTTCTGAAACAGAAACTTTCACAGAAGTAGGATTCTCATTCCAGAGAAATATTTTATGTTTAAAAAATAAATTAATGACAAAGTAAAATTTCTGTTGTCTCTTGACTCTCCCTTCACATCTGGATCAAAATAATCTTGTGAACTATGGATTTCCTTCCTTGAGACATGTCTCTTGACATATAATATTATTTTCCTGGGCTATTCTGTGGTTCTAGCTCTAATTTCTCTTCAGAATACAGAAGGGGCAAGTGAAACAAGTTCTACCTGATGACTCAGGCAGGTCATCAAATTGAAATAATCAGTCACAGCCCACCTTACTGCTCCCTGAACAAAGAAACCAGTGGAGAAACCAGTTATAACCCAGGATTAATCGTTAGCAAGACAGGCTGGGGGTGAACACAGAGCTGCATTCTCCAGCCTCTCTGCTATTCTTTACACATTATGTTCCCCAGAGTGTCCCTGTCCAGCTTGCACATAGCTACTTGATCTGTTCCTACGTTCTGCAGTAACTCCAGGTGCAGCTCCCCACCTTTCTGCTTTCTGTACAGGCTGTTTCTTCTTCTTCATCACTGCCAGAGTGGTAACAAGCAACACTTAAAAGCACAAGACTGTTCTCATTCTTTCCCTACCCTCAGAGCAGCCCCTTGTTTTCAGGTAGAGAAAATGTATTTGCCAAGGCACCTTTAGGGCTATCACCTTCCAAACTTATGAGGAGGTACAGAGCACATTGTGAAATCCCACTTCTGGACTCTTTGTATGACCAAATGTGGCCTTATTTTTGTTGTAAAGAGCCACAGGCTCAAACCATGTTCAAAATCAAACATTTTAAAAGTGCCAGGTTAGATGAAAGATGAGGTCCAGCCAGTCTCTGAACAAAAGCCGCCCTGGAAGCCAAAACATCCCTCTTCTCCCTCTACCATTTCATCGCTGGGCATCACCTTATATGTATGGAATATCCCTGAGGACAATCTGGGTCAGCTGTCCTGGCTTTGTCCCCTCCCTTACTCTTGCCCACGCCTGGCCCTGCTGCTGGAGAAAAGGGGCACAGTAAAGTCTTGACACTATGTAAGGACTGCTCAGCAATAGCCAAAATGTTTACATTATGAGTACTGTTTTAGCCACAAATCCAAAACACAGCACCCAAGGGAGAGCTATGCAGAAAGGAAACTCCATCACAGCCAGTCCCAGTAAAACTGGAGTTGTAAAGCTGCACTGCACACACAGTTCACAATCCTTACCTAGGTAACCTGGAATCACCTGTACCTTTCCAGTGGCTATCATATCTTGATTAAGGATTTTTTTTTTTTTACTGTGTTGTACACTATGATAAAACCCAGTTCAAAAATCTGGGATTTCTTCTTTAGCAAGATAGAACAACGTGACTTTTGCAAAAAAATAAGATGAATACCAAAATCCCTGCTCCGAATTACAATCTAAGGCAGATATTTGAACTGAAGCTATTAAAACATACAAAGTTGGCAATGTATTAGTCTTAAAATCTATGCTTTAAGTTCTACCATACATACAACTCAAAGAAAGTGATATGGCACCCAATCCAACGTGAGCAATTCAACACCACATTGAACACTGAGGAGCTAACAGGACTGAAGCAGTAGTATCAGTGGTAGACAAGTGGTGCAGGTATATTAACTCTGACAATGACAGTTGTCAGAAATAAACAATGACAGTTTCCAAAAAATTTTAAAAAAAGAAGCAATACAGAATCGTACCCATCATGATGCCAATTCTAAACTGGGCACAGCACAAGGAGAGTATAAAGACAGGAAAAAGGGGAAAAACAGTAATGGAAAAAAAAGGTACTTGGGAGGAAATAATGGCAAAGGTGTAAGAGAAGAGCTGTGAAAACTGAGCTGCAGGGGCTTCATTTCTTCTGCATCCAGCCTGATTAAGTAATTGGGAGATATTCAAAGCGGTGAAAATGAAAGACAGCTATATTTAGAGCCATCCTTCAGTTCATTTCCTATAGTCTAACAAGTGTGTGATTGTTGGGGATGAAGAAAAGAAGCATTTTATTTTTAGTTAAATAAAATTAAGCCAGCAAAACAACATTTTTAAGGTTACAGGTATCTATACTGCCATCTGTCTAGAACAGTTTGAAAATGCTAACTACAATGGATATCTCTAACTGGTGAGAAGTTCCTGTCACAAGGTTTCAGGAAGAATACTGCTGACATAAACCCACGTGTTGGGACCTTACCTTAAGCGTCGTGGTATTCTCATCATCTGACCACTGTTAAACATAAGAACAAATCAAAGGTCACTGCTTTCCTGTGACATCCATTATGATTTTATTTATAATTATTATGAATTTATCTATAATACTGGAAACTATAGAGCTTCCTACAACATGTCATCATTGCCCTGATTTTTCTCCAGCATGATACCATTATCCTCTAATTATTATGGTTATAAATTAACACAGAAAAAAATGCATATATCCAGCCAAAGTACTATTGTAAAGTACGGATACAAGACAACACCTGTATATTTTAACTGTGATTTCTATTGCAGACTTGTGCATTTCAGAACTCAATGGAGTCTTCCCAATCTAAACCTTGTTTGCACCTCCCTTACTTCCATCCTTAGACCCACAATCCACTAATGTTACTTATATTTCTCATCTTTTTTGCACCTTCTGTCACCTTGCATTTATAACATTTTTCAGTTTTTTATTTCTGGAATACCCCTCAGAGGCCTTACAGACTTTCATTGTTTCTTGAAGTAACTTCTCCTAATTTTTCGGGACATAAAACCATCTTAATTTCATTTCCAACATCCTTCAACATTCCTTGGTTCCTTGGTCATTATTAGAAATATAATTATCAAGAAATTAAAAAAAAAAAAAAAAAAAAAAAGTTGTGTGTGAAAAAGCAAACATTTTAAGCCTTCCTTGGCATCATGTTTGTGTTGTCAATCATGATGTTTGTCAATTTTTTTCAGGGCAAACAGTGTGTGATTATTATTTTGGTGAAGTACTAGCCTCACCTATAAAGCATGCAGAAATATTCATGTTTTTCTCCAGACACTCAACATTAACTTGTGTTTTACACTGACCTGTATTTCCTCTGCATCGTCACTCCCTTCTTGAGCATGAATTGGCGGATCTTCTCTAAACCAAAAAAAGTAATAGGAAAAAAAAATTGAGCACCAGAGTTTGACTTGATCATATATATTACACTTTCACAGCATCTACCAGCTGTTGATCTCAAAATGTTTTCATAAGAAGATTAAGCCCCAAACCCCTGGCAGAGAAAATCAGAGCACGCCAATATAGAATAACTAAAGAAAAAACTCCCTGGCATTAGACTTGAGCCCTACCCAAAACACTTTGATTCTTTCCAATTAGCGGATCACGTCCTGCTCTGAAAAGACCATAATTTAAGCTTTTCAACACCTTATTAATCATTCTCTTAATTTGTGCTACTGGGTGAGTATTGTAAAGTTAGAAACTTTAAAAAAAAAGAAAGATCAACTTAGATTATGCTTTGCCTCCACACTCTTTCCACGTAAAACTTTATAAAACTTGTTTGAAATGCTGACTTGTGTATTTCAGGTTCTGAAAATAAAACTTCCTCACACTCCACACACACAAAAAGAGGATCCTACTGAAAGTGATTACATGGCCATTGACGTTTTCTTGGGAAGCTCCTTTTTCTCCACGGATGAGATCTGCTCTTGCAAACATTAGCATACGTGGAGGAAAATACTTGGCTGCAAGTATTCCCTTTACGTTTTACATTACTTTTCAAGTTATTTGGCCAATGTAACTGAGCATGAAGATCTTTTAAGGTAGAAGACCCAGCTCTTGAAAAAGGCAAGTCAGCATAGCAAACAGGGTAAGCTCAAATGTACATCCTTACAACTAGGTACTGATAGCAAAAAGTCAATTCTTCAACAAGCTACATTTCTGCAGTTCCTTAATGCACCTCCACAGGGATCAAATTGTCAATTCAGTTTTTGAGATACAGAGCTCAGATAGTGGCTCACTGAGGTTTAAAATTGATGTTGGCCTTGACTGTAGGAAGATCACATTGACTTCTAGCTAAGAAAGTTCAACTTAATAGAAAAACTGGGTTTTAAATTGGACTTTTAAATTAGAACTACCTTAATATAATTTAATTCAATTATAAAGCTGTCCATTTTTCCACTGAAGACAGCAGAAATTGTTCATATGTAATAGCTGTGAACTCACGTCCTCAGTTTTAATTTTTCTGAAGTCTGATTACAAATTAAATGGCTGTTGTTAAATAGATTACCAAATTCTGCAGAAACAGGTGACAGTATTGCTTCTTAACCAAATTAGTTTAAAAAAAAAAAAAAACACACAAACATTTCTGACCTTTCATCTCTACAAGGTGTTTAAACAGCTTCAATTTTGTACAGATTGATTCCTGAGAAATTAGGCCTAGCTCCCTTATATCCACAGTCTAATTGGTTGCCCTGTGAGAGTCAAACTACCCATCAGGAAATGACGAAGTGTGGACTGTATTCTGAGCCTGATCATTAGCAAGATATATTTGTGCAATAATCATTTTACAAGGAAGACATATGGTGAGATTCTAAGGAGAAAGCAAAGAACAAAGCTTGGATTCACATCAACTGTTTTTCACTGGTACCTATCTCACTCTTCTACATCCAAAATCTTGGCATAGGTATACATACAGTACATTCAGCCTCTTCGTAGGCACTGACTGTATGTAAACAAATGATTATATAACCTCAATAATCAGTAAGATTTTTGTACTTGGTTTATATTATTGAAAATTAAACTCAAGTAATGACATTTCACCCCTGAATAAGGCTGCAGGCATGGAAATGTTGTGGCACTGTTCAAGCCACTTAACTGGAACTAACTGTACCAAGGCAACCAAATACAAATCATCAGGCTGTACACTAAATCCTGAGAGACTAGGAGACTCTGCAAGGAAATAAATAATAATAATAATAATAAACAACTTTTTATTTTGAAAATAAAAGAATCAATTGAGCACATTGCATGGATTTTAGGAGCTGTTTTAGGCACTAGCAAGTCAAGCTTTGCTGACAGCAACAGTCTGCCCACGCACATGTTCATACAGTATGAGGTTGACTGCAGCCAGACTGGTCAAACATACAAAACTCCTTATGCAAATTATAATACATATGAATACAAAATACTATTGTGATTATAAAATAGTATTAATACTTGCACGGTGGAAGGGAAACACACTTTACCTTCCAGAAACCACAAGCGTCCCATCATCCAGCAGGTATTCTTTCACATTATCTGGGAGGGGAAGTATAACACTGGAAAAAACAAGAGAATGAGTTCAGTAATTTATTATTAATATAACTTGCTAAAATAATAAAGAGTAGAATATAAACAATGGTTTTTAAATGGAACAGACCTCAATATCAGTATGTTTTATTCTCTAATACTGTAAACAAGACAGGTTTCTCTTTCTCCCCTCCCATCTTTCCCAAAATGCAACTCTCTTTTTCCTTCCAGGGAAGTAAAGGAGAAAGAGACAACAATCTCAGACAAAATGCACAGAAATACTCCACTCCTTCAAACTTCCAAGAAATTCAAAGACTGCATGTGGCCAGTGAGAAGAGGGGTAATGTGTTATTCAAAACAAACACTTCCCTTCTAAAACCCAAACCAAAATTTGCCTTTATCACTTGAATGTTCCAAAAAATATATGACTACAGCTAAATTGACCAAGAACCTACACTGGCTAAACACTAAAATGTGTAAAGATTAAATGTTTTGGTTACCAAATGCCTGATGTCACAGCTTTCTGACCCACCAGGGCACCTTTCTCGAGTTTGACTGCCCTGAGCCGCTGGTGGGCCTCATAACCCCTGGGTAACCTGCAGCAGCACCTCAGCAACCACAGAAGCTGCTACTTTTTCCAAAAATAAAAATAAAAAACAGGAACTTGAAGTTAACCACTTGGTTTGAGGGCACTCAGCCTGTTTTTTTTTTTGAGCAACCAAGCGGGCACAAGGTGGGATGCAGACAGCCTGGGGTCCCACCAGAGCACACCATGGAGATCACCAGCACTCAGCCTGCACCTCGGCCCTCCCAGAGCAGCTCCCTGGGGTGGATATCGAAGGCTCCAGCTCCTGGGGCAGCCCCTGGAGCCTCGATGGAGCCCCCTGTGCTTCCTCCCAGCCATCATTGCCCCACGCAGGCCCTTATTTCTCACCCAGCCCGGCCCCAAACACCCTTCCCCGGGTCTAACCAAGCTCTCAACCTCACCCACAGGGCCACAGCCAGCCTCACAGAGGCTCCCCCAGCCTCCAAACCCACACTACCCCTCACATCGCCCCACGTATCGCCCTACACACCGCCCCACACCCCCCTCCCGACGCCGCCCCACAGGGGCTCCCCCGACCCCACGCACCTACGGATGGTGACGGTCCTGAACAGCGGGTACCACACGGAGAAACAGCAGTGCGCTACCTGCTCCTTCTTCATCCTCCCCTCAGCCCGGCAAGGCACTGCCCGACCCGTTTCGGCCCCTTTTCTCCCCAAAAGGCTCCCTTTCCGCCCGGAACCTCCCCTCCGTTCCCGGAGCCGCCCGGGCCGGCATCGGCGGCGCACCCGACCCGGCCCCGCCTCAGCCGCCGCCATCTCGTCAGCGCCACCCGGCCGTGGCCCCGGTTCCCCGGCTCCCCTCCTGCCGCCGGGCACAGCTCGTACGTGGGGTTTTTCTGCGGGGTCACCCGCTGGGGACGGCGTCCAGACGCCCTTTCATCCCTTTCCTTAAGTATTTCGCCGGGAGCCGCGGAATTACCCACGGAAATGTGGGTGTTTTTTTTAAGCCCTCCGGTTCTGCTCTGCCTTCGAGCCCTTCCTCGGTCCCGCTCGGTGCTCTCCGTGCTCAGTTCCATGTTCCCCTATTTCCTCTGATCCTTATGATTTTAATTCACCCTCCTCTGCCCCTCAGGGGAGGCTGGCAGCAACACACGGGTGCTGCTAACCCTCTTCTGCTTGCACAAAGCTGTCTTTCTCTTCCCTTTTTTCTTCTCTTCTACGTGGCAGGAATCCGTTACTTCTCCATAGTCTATTCACTTCTGAGTGAGTGGGTCGTCCATACTGCTGAAATTAAACAAAAATTAAAATTAGACAAAAAATTAAACAAAAATTAGGACAAAAATTAAATGTTTTCCTTCCCTTTTCCCCTCCTCTTAACTTCTAATCAGTTGATTTTGGTGCACGAATCGTGTTGCTGAAATACAGACGAACTTCAGTGCAACCTGGTGACAAGCCGGTGAATAAAAGTCTTCCCAAACTTCAGCGATGTGTGCTTTGAGCACGTATCTTAGCACTCTGCTGGATAAATTGTGCATAAAACACCCGCCAGTGCCCCTTTTGCACATTATGTGGAAGGGATCCTGTCTCTTGTTTGAGCTTAATCTTGCCTTGGGACACTGTTGCTGAGCTTCTTTTAAATCCGGTTGGAGTCATTTGGGATGTGTAGCTTGGATCAGATAATTCCCTCTGAAAAGAGGTTTAGAAAAGCTAATCCATCTATTGTGACTTGAAGAGGTTAACTTAACGCCTGGCTCTGTAAGCTCATTCACTGGCCCCACTTGGTTTTAGATCTTAACTTTCGGGAAGGATAATGTAGGAACTGATGTCAGAAGGTTGGATATTCCCTTCTAAGGAAACCACTCAATAAAAGAATAAGCAATGGCCATAAAGTTATACCTTTTATAGACTGTATGACTTTTTTAGGTTGGAATTTGAGCCATACATGAGGCAAATGGAACGAGTAGCACAATTTGCCAGCAGTATCCAGGGATACTAACCATGAAAGTCATCAGAGAAGGTAGAAGTGGGACAACCTTTTTTTTTTTTTTCTATAATTTATAGTTCAAATAGTGTTGATTCATACTAAGAAGGCTAGTAAATGTGGACATTTTGATGTATTCTTAAAGTTCTACTAATAATTATTAAGTATTTAAATTCACGGACTTCATGTAAGTGGAAGTCACGTAATCAGGTTCCTGGCTACTGTGCCAGCAGCTTTATGTTTTTTGACTCAAATGATCCAGTGGTAGATGTATGAGAAAACCTTCCTGTCCAAGGGCTGTGAGGTTTCTGTTCTGAAACCTAACACAGAGCTTTACCTTGCAGCTGTAGATTTAATTGTCAGTCGCCACTAATGTTAGTGACATAGGAGCTGTGTTGCCTTTGTCTGAGCAGCTTTGACTAATGTGGGATACTAGACCTGAAGCCTTCAATTAGCCATGTGGTGTTTCAGCTTTGTAACTGCAGAAATTTTCGATTCTACACAGTCAGTTGAATTTGGAAAAAAATATTTTTTTGGTAGAACTTTTTAAAATGTCGCTTATATATAGTGTTATTGCACCCACTAGTGGAGAAGATCTTCAGTACAGAACCCGAGATGGATGAGTCTCATTTTCACTTAGTGCACATTTCGTGCTATTTCAAACTGAAGCCATCTTCAATAATTCCTTGTAATTTTAGTCACAAATCATCCTTGAATCTGTCACTGCAGGAGAGAGC